>NC_082646.1:63758488-64958488 GCF_028023285.1 Balaenoptera ricei | reverse complement strand
TCATAAGGGGAGGAAGAGATACCAGGAGTGAGCACACACACAAAAAGGCCACGTGAGGGCACAATGAGAAGGCAGCCATCTACAAGCCAGGGAGAGAGGCCTCACCAGAAACCAACCCTGCCAACACCCTGATCTTGACTTTCCAGCTTCCAGAACTGTGAGAAATAAATTTATGTTGTTTAAGTCTGTGCTATTTTGGGTATTCTGTTATGGGAGCCTGAGCAGATTAATACAAAAGGGTATTATATCAGCAGCCAGGCAGGCAAGTAGGGAAACAAGGGAAATCTTATAAACTATGTTTGGATAGAGCTCTTCTAGACAGAAAAGAGACTCCAATATTATGGGACCTGTGGATAAATTATTAAAGCTTAACAGAAAGAAAACATTACACTAAGGGACAGAAAATAAGCACATGTATAAAAACCAGAAAACTAGGAAACAGAAGAAAGTGCTTAGAAAGGCTTCCTTTACATTTTAAATGTATAGGAAGATGCAGACTCTGTGAAACAAGAATACCACATCAGAAGTGGAGATCAGGGGAATTCCCTAGAGGTCAACTGGTTAGGACTCCATGCTTCCACCGCAAGGGGCACAGGTTCAATCCCTGGTTGGGGAATTAAGATCCCGCATACCTCATGGAGCAGCCAAAAAAAAAAAAAAAGTCAAAACAAAACAAAACAAAAAAACCAATAGAGAACTGAAATCTGAATTTGAAGCAATAAAGAGCAAAATCAATATAAATAAATATGCGAAACTCCCCAAGAAGGAAGGGGGAAAAGATTCAGAGGACAAAAAATAAGTAAGAGTTATATAGGAACAGAGCTACAACCAATGACTATTAGATGCTCTTAAAAAGAAGAGACAGAGACAGCACGTGCCAGAGAGTGAGCCCTGACGTCATTTTAAAAAACCAATTTAAAGAAATCATTTCTGAGGGGAAAAAAGAAAGGCTTCCCGCAGATCAAAAGTAATAAAATGTAAAAGTAATTTTAAAAAATCCTGAGAACACTAGTGAGAAAGTCTGGGAAGGTTGGAGGGAGCTAAGGGGTTGAAGTGTCAGGTTATCCTTAGACTTCTCTTTAGAACACTAGAAAAAAGTAATGTAACAAAGTCAAAGTGTGAAGAACAGAGTGGAGGCCTAAGACCAAGATATGTCATTCATCTGTGAAGGCAATCAAAGGACATAAAGGAAGTCATAAAATGTATCATTCACACACATTGCATGAAAACGTTAGTTTAAAATTGTACCAGCCAATCATGCAATGAATCAAAATTAAGATTTTATACAGTGGGAAAGGTGAGTTTAAGAAAACAAAACCAAAAACTAGCAGTATACATTGATTAAAAATTAAGTGTACAGAATTAAGTCTAAATAATTGTATTCATGTGTTGCCATGATAAAAAGTCAGAAAAGTTTTGAAAGAGTTCAAAGGGTAAAATATTTAGCCCTTGTAATCCTAGATTAAATAGACATACTGGAAGTTGTATGATCGAGGTATACTAAATGTATTGCCTTACATAAGGGTATTTTAAATGCTGTAATCCTTTTGAATTTGATCAAGATATATTTGGGGGGGGGGTGGGACCCTGAAGAGTAATAACTAAAAATCACCAATTAAAAACAGGCACTATAACTTGCAAATGTTCCAACATACCTGGACACAAAACAAAAATGAAACAAAATGTAGCTCATTTGTGAATCAAGAAATAGTAGTGGTACTGAAAACATTAAAAAATGCTTCTAACTGGAGATATAAACAGTACATGCCCCGGAGTCCCTTTGTTCATAATCTATTTTGCTCTTATCCTTTCCATATTATAAGTTTGAGTTTCTCAAACTCTCTTCTGTTCTTCGTGCCAATTAATAGAATTTCAGCTATGGACCTCCTAATGCTTTATGAATGAAATCTCAGCCTCATAAAAAGAAAATGTTCCCTCTTTCCCTTGCATCTGCAAAGAAAAGCAGATGGTATTACAAGTCAGAAAATATTTTGTAAGAACATTTTTGCTGTGTTTTATTGTTTTATCGTAACAAGGGAATCTTACAAGATATCTGGACCTTAGAAATTGTTGCTATGTCTTGTGAAAACAACCCTTAAGTGCTTTTAAGTCTGTAATTTTGATTGTCTTACATAAAAATGTGTCTCTCTTGCAATATTCAAATTGATATTTTGGAATTCCTAAATGTTACAAATATTGAAAGAATTTTGTTAAAGCAGAAAAAAAGATCATCACTACTCTCCTCTCACATGCATTAAGGTAATAAAAATATATATATAATTCTTCTTCTTCTAGAGTTTGAAGGTCCTGTCTCGTTTATATTAATATGTAACATCAACCACCAGTGACTCAATCAAAAGGGAAGCTGAGAGCTGAGCTCCAGCTTGTGGCTCCATACTTATGCCTAAATACGAACCAGCGAAACAGAGGAGATACATTAACTTACTTTTGGGTCCTATTGGAGAACCAGCCCTATAATCTCTTAATATTGCTACTAAAACGAGGCCCTGGGCTGAAAATTTCCAAAGCCCCTTCAAAGTAAGCACATTATAATTTTTATTTTTTTGTTGTTCTTATTGATTGATTTTATTGTTCTTATTATATTCAGAACAGCTGTCTGAATATATTTTTCTTTTCTAAAAATGCCTGCTGCTTAATTTTCAGGTTGTCCAAGAATTTCTTGTTGTTGAGTGTGAGATTATTTTTCTGATATGAACTAGACATTGAGATATGGCAGAATGGAGTTGTTGCTAAAGCACTATGGTTGCAGAAGTTATGTGTTCCCCACGTATGGGCCGAATGCACCACAGGTGCCAGAGGAATGGTGCTCACAAGAGAAAGAGCTTTTACGTTAGTAAGACAGGCTTCATGGGCCTGTTCTAAAGCAAGGTAAATCATTAGATAAATTAATGTGGTCTAAAATTTGAGACCTAAAATGGCTATGGGACTTCTCCCTGATTTTACTAAAGTGAGAAATAAAAATGCACACGTTTTCTTAGATCACATAAGGCTTTGCATTTCTTTAACAGTAAGTCTAAACTAAAGAATTTCCTAAATCTCTTACAGTTCCCTTATAGGTCAAATAATCATTACTTATGTTAATATTTGTTTATTTTTTTTTAAACATCTTTAATGGAGTATAATTGCTTTACAATGGTGTGTTAGTTTCTGCTTTATAATTATGTTAATATTTAAAAGAATATAAATATAAATCTGGGTGTATAATTTAAATGAGTTAAATAAATAACATCTTTATAAATTAGGATCTTATAAATCTTGGAATGAGACAATATTACAAACACTATACTATCTGGGTCAAGCTTGAGATATAATACTGTTTTGCTAAATTCTTAGTTACTAACAGTGGCTATACTCTCTTTAATGTTAACTTGAATATATTTTCTAAACTTACTAATTGATTTTGGAACCTTGGAGTAATGTAATATTTTAAAAATTAGTAATTTGTGTTTATCTAAAGACATCTAAAGAAATTAAACTTCAAAGAGAGAAAATAAATTACATTCTTACAACATTCTGTTACCATTTCTTCTTCACACTATTCAAATTAAAATAGCAAAATCAATGTATTGTCTTATATCCCATATTACTTATGTTTAAAAAGTTAGGGCTTAAACATTTAAACCAGGGGTCCCCAACCCCTGGGCCATGGACTGCTACTGGTTCGTGGCCTGTTACGAACCGGGATGCAGAGCAGGAGGTGAGCGGCGGGTGGGCGAGCGAGCGAAGCTTCCTCTGTATTTACGGCCACTCCCGATCGCTCGCATTACCGCCTGAGCTCCGCCTCCTGTCAGATCAGCGGCTGCATTAGATTCTCATGGGAGCGCGAACCCTACTGTGAACTGCGCATGCGAGGCATCTAGGTTGCAAGCTCCTTATGCGAATCTAATGCTTGATGATCTGAGGTGGAGCTGAGGCGGTGATGCTGGCACTGGGGAGCGGCTGCAAATACAGATTATCATTAGCAGAGAGGTTTGACTTCACGGAGACCATAATAAACCAATTGCTTGCCGACTCATATCAAAACCCTATCAGTGAGTGGCAAGTGAAAACAAGCTCAGGGCTCCCACTGATTTTGCATTCTGATTATCTGGTGAGTTGTATAATTATTTCATTATATATTACAATGTAATAATAATAGAAATAAAGTGCACAATAAATGTCCTGCAGTTGAATCATCCCGAAACCATCCCCCACCCACTGGTCCATGGAAAAATTGTCTTCCACGAAACCGGTCCCTGGTGCCAGAAAGGTTGGGTTTAAATGATATCTCATTTAAACCTTGTTTAGGATGATTATGAAGCTGTGGATACATACATATCAAGGTTTATTAAAGTTGATGAATGAAAGAGATTTTTGTAAGAGAGAAGAGAGGATTGGTAGTTTAGTTTTCAAGTCAAGTCTCTGC
This sequence comes from Balaenoptera ricei, assembly GCF_028023285.1. Lineage (NCBI taxonomy): Eukaryota > Metazoa > Chordata > Mammalia > Artiodactyla > Balaenopteridae > Balaenoptera > Balaenoptera ricei. Next base: position 64,954,062 of record NC_082646.1, on the reverse strand, counting down.
CTGCTGTATCACCTGTGCAGGTGGCAGAACTTCTAGTTTCAAAGTATATACTCTCACTTTTTCAAAGCCTGTGCATATTTATCATGACTCATTATGCTTTGAGCACTTAATGATTGTAAACAATTGTAATAAGCTGCAAGGGCTCCTGACTCCTGGAAAAACAAACATTTCTACTGGACCACATGCTCTCTACCTGTTATAAAGTATTTTATTCTAGTTAATAATAGAGCCAAGGTTGTGGATATTTGTCATTCTCTAGTACCCTCCTCTTATCTTTGGCAACTAATCAGTTTCTTCTGGCAGCTATTTTAGATGCTCCCTTTCCAGAATGTTAGTCCTCTAACTCAAAACCTTTGAAGATCTAAGAGGTGTTTTGCATTTATACCATTTTGGCATTCTTCAGGTAGCTGTTTGGTGAAACAGCAAACAACAATTGCTCCCTCACCTTGTTTATAACCTGCAATGGCAGAACATACGCAAACTAAGACAGGATTCTGGGCACAATTAGGCATTGATAGCATGCCCAGGATTTTTCCCCCTATGTGCTCAACATATTTTAAGGGCTACCCTATTATCAGGCCTACAATGTGGAGGAAGTTATCAAAAAGAAGGTCTTGTTTCAGATTTTACTTGTTTTTTTCACACATAGAATATGATTTGCTTCCCACAGATACAGAACTACCTTGGCCCTTCATGCATCAGGGTTCAGTCTCATCCCCCTGAACTGAGTCTAGGGATTACAAAAACTTCTGAGGTAAAACTTACAGTAATGATTTTTTTGGTTTTCTTTTTTTGGTTGTTTTTATTTTGTCATAAACTGATTTAAATTCCTTTCATTGGAAAATAAGATCTTTCTTGAAACCCATCACACAATGTGGAGACGAAGTATGATTGCTAATCTTCTCAGTTTTGTAGAGAAAAAGAATCAGGACCATCAATAGTGTGTGACAGCGAGAAAGCAACCACAGCTGCACTGTTCTTCCTCAACTTTCTGTACTAGTCACTGAGTTGTAATTATAAGGTGATGGGGACTCATTATCAAAAATTAGGTAAAACTGAGTCTGCCTCAGCACTGCCCCCAGGTACCATTAGTGCATTCTTTTCTGTGAGAGTTCAAAGACAATGAATATCCTATTCCTGCATTTTAAATATGAAAAATTGATAAATTCTGGGTCCACTCCCATTTTTTTTCCCAGATTTAAGAGATGGAGACACAGAGAACTATACAATGAGGGGGTTTTCAGTGGGGTGATGGGAGGAGTTAGAAGTCCTATCAGAAAGAAATATGCCAGAATCTACTAATCCCTGCTATTCCATATCAGGAAAGTAGATTTAAGCTAGCCCTAAGAACAGCAAGTCCAGGCTGTGAGAATCTATTGGGACAGACAAAAGTCTCAATTATAAACACACACACGCACACATACAACAACTCATGACTTACCTCAGAGTCTGTAGTTTACAGTCTGGGTGTTTCAAGGCTTCACATAATGACTTTACTCCATTATCCCCAGTATCAATCCCTTTCAGGTCAAGATGCATCAGATTCTGATTGTGAATCAGAGAACTAGAGATACCCTGACAATCATCAGGGAAAGAAATAAATCTCAACCTTCAGAAGAAAAATACACAGGAGGGATTACAAGATCATCTCTGCTCCTGGTTACAACATCCCTTTCTTTTCAAGCCAAACTCTTAGATACTGTCTAAATATTCCTGCCATCTATTATCTTACACTGGATTTCTCATATTCCAGGTCAAGGTCAGAAATTCAAGCTTCAGGATGTTGCCTAGAAAAAAACTGGGTTACAACTTAGATGTCCATTATATCCTGACAACGGATACTCTCAACTTTTTTTTGACCTTGAAGGAAAAGAAGGTGTAACATCAGGAGAAGCAGAAGAGAAGTTTTTGAACTCTTAGTCCCAGGAATGATGACCAAATATTATTTGGGCTATTCCAAATACTGCAATTACAACATTAATTCACAATATTCATCCTGTAACCCAACATGAGTTCACAGTTAATATCAAAACTATTTGACGTATCACTAGCAAAACACTTTGTTGCAAAATATTCCCTGTCGTCTAGTGGGCTTTGCTAGGCATACAGGACAGCTCAGAATATGAAGTGAGTTAAATCTGCCAATTTTTCTTTCTATTTTCCATCTCCTAACTTAGTCACTGTGAGTTATAGCTGAGTCTCCTCTATCGTCTCTGAGGGCCCCAAATGCCCAATGTGGTCGTACTGCTCACTAACTCTTCAAAAACCTCCCTCTGTGATATTACCTCCCCTCACTTTTGCAGATCACTCACCCTTCACCCTCACCCCCCATCTAGCCAAGCACATCAAGAAAATAAAGCTTTTACCCATTTAGAGTGCTAGCCATCATCATCTAGTAAAGGTGCCTAATGCACTCACTAAATATAAATTGAAATTACAATCTCCTTGTTAAGGAAAAGGGACTTGAGTAAGTAAGGCTATATTAATGTGAGAAAGACTGAGAGCTGCATTCATGGTGTCATCCCCCAGAGACCTTTACATTATAAAAGAGGAAGCCATTTAACTTCAAAGAAGGCATTAGCTATTGTTAACATTGGGGTTGGTGGCATCCAGTGAAGGGACACTGTGAGGGGGATGAATGGGGATTAGTGAAAAGGACTGGAACTCCTTCATCATCACGTATGTGCAACTGTCTACCACATCTATATGCAGGACCAGACCTCATCTAGTTACTTGAAATCTAAGGTCAGATCTCACTAAAAGCAATAAGATTATAAGGGAAATATTTAGGGGGACAGCAAAGGTCATAGCATCCCAGCCTACAATTCCTGCTCCCACAGTTCAGAGAGAAATGAAATGCATGTTCTTATAAAAGGAATACAACTGTATGTAATGGCAATGAGATAACCTGGGTAAAGCTGGAAAACCAAGGACTTATAATCAGATGTGTGACCTCAGTCAAGTTATGTACACTCTTGGTACCTCGGCTTTTTATAAGTAAAATGGAAATAATAGCATCTATGTAGGATTGTTGGCAGACTAAATGAGCTAGGACTTAGAAGGCTGTCAGGTATGTGTTAAGCAAATTTAGCTATTATTTGATATGTGCTTGAATCAATAACTGTACACTTACTTTCTGGGTGAACTTCTCTGAATCTCAGTTTTATAATCATAAAAATAAACTGAGATATGGTTTTGACCAGCATTAAACTGGATAACACGTTAAATATCCCGTGTACTGTATAACTGCATACCACATAGTAAGCCCTCCATTAATTAAATCTGGAACTGATACCATAATTCAATTCTACCCCCAGACTTAGATGGGTAGAGTCAGAAAAGGCAACTCGAGGAAGGAGAGAGGGTAAAATAGTATGCATAAAATGCTGAAGGTTCATTTATTCTTTCAAAACATTCCTTCAGCACCTACTATTTCTTACCCACATCTGACTCTCTCCATTTAGGTGTTAAAGGGCTGAGACCTTCCATACAAAGGCCAAACTATGTCTAGGTAATGGGGAAGGTGAGTGAGGTCAGTAGAGTATAGTGAAACAGCCCAGATAGATGACCTATGTAACCTGGGTTCAGCAAGAAATTCCTGGTCCCCCTCCTTCGGGAAGGCATTATTTTAAGAAGTTAAATATCATCCTATAGTGGCTGGAAGCTAGCCATATGCTGTCTCCCTCCTTGAGGACTGAAGCACTCATTCCACAGGTGCTGGGAGTGTTGACAGCTGACAGCTCTCAGCCAAGTCCTTCTCTTGGGACTGCCCTCAGGCCAAGAGAGCTACATCAGGCACGTTTTTGCCCATTCCTCACCAGTAGTTGTGACTGGTCAATAGGGGGTTTCAGTGCCTGGCCTCCTTGTCTCAAGGTGGGACAATTCTGAAAGGTTATCCTGGCTCTGGGACCTCAGTTAAACAACTCCGCCCCTCCCTCTGACAACATCTACTTCCTTCACTCCCTCACAGGGCACTTCCAGGGAACTGACCTAGCACACTTACCAAGTTTCAGCAGGGAAGCTTGAGTTTAACATCATCTTCTCAAATATCACAATTACAGTCAGTTTAATGGTCCGTAAACACTGGCAATGCTTCAGGCAGAAGGAAGACACAAGCAAATGGATTTCCTCACAAATATCAATGACAACCTTTTGGAAGTATCTCATTGCCTGGCTTATAAATACGTCATCTTGAGTCTCATACAGGTGGTAAAACAACTCCAGAAAAACCAGATGTGATGGAAAATGTTCACTGTTTCCTAGTGTTTCCATCCACTGAAATATCTCCCATTTCATCTCCAGTGATATTTTACAGTTAAGAGTTTCCTCCAGTTGTTTCACTCGATCTTCCTTCAAAAGGCCAAACAAAAAGCATTTCATGTGCAGCAAATGGGGGTCTTTATAACTGCTCCTTTCAAGTACCAGCTCCAAGTCTTCAAAAGACTGAAAGGAATTGTCCCTGGTGCCCCAACTGCCTTGCAACATATAAAACATTGCTGCAGAAAACTCCTGAATGTGCAGGCGGGTGAGCACATAGCAGTTTTCATACTCTGTGTCCTTTTGAAGAATATTCATGTCCAGGAAAACTGAGACATCAGCTTTCGCTAACCCATGCCTTCTGAGATTTTCCTTGTAAAATACACATGTCATAGTCCGTGCTCCTTTGGCAGCCAAGTGGCACAGGCTTCTCAGTTGGGTTTGGCTGGGTAGACTAGGAAAGCTTCCCTCTACCCGTGTCAACAAGCTAGAGACACAGCAGGTAAACAGAGATGTGGTTGTCTTGCAGGTCAGTGTGATATCACCACCCCTCTCCATTTGCTGCTCCAGACAACTACAAACGACCCAGCACACTACGGGGGCTTTGCACATGCTAAAAAGCATCTCGTTGTTTCTTAGGGAACTGAACACTTGCAAGGCCCACCTCTCATGTTCAAAAAATTGGTAAATATATGCCTCTCTCGCATCCTCAGACCTACCTAGTAGCTGTATAGAATGCTGACTCTTCAACAAAGGCTTTAGTTTCTTACAAGCTGTGAGTTTTGTCGTCACCAGTAAGGACGACTCAGGGAGCTTCACTTTTCTCAGCAAACTACTCATGAGGAAGGACACGGGGTGTACCAGGGTCCAGTCTGCACACAGCACACACTCAGGTTCCTCAAAGGCAAAGTTCAGTTCATCAAAACTATCAATAATAAAAAAGGAGACTACTCGGCTGGGACAGAATCCTTTCAATGGGGCCTTCTGTGCTGGGCCAGTCCTTTGATATCGTTTGAGCAAAGCTTCTCTCTCTCAACTGGTTAATTTCTCTTGCACTGAGATAAAAAACATAGGTAAATTTCTGCTGGTAGGGGTTGCCCTGTGCCCAGTCTAACATCATCATTCTCACCAAGGTTGTCTTCCCAACGCCAGCAGCCCCCTGAAGGAGCACGGTCTGTGGCTGCAAACCTGTTCTGACATCCTCATCAAACAAACGTTCCAACAGATCTCGGCCTTCCTGAGCAATTTCATGACAGAAGTTTTCAGATTCTCCAAGCAAATGGTTCTTATCTAATATGATGCAAATTTTTTCCCTTATTTGAACTCTGTGTTCTGCTCCATCACCTAAATCAGTTAGAAGGGAGCCAGAAGATACACATGATCAGAATTAATTCTATGATTTTCAATCTTAAGAATATTGCACTTAGAGCAGGACCAAGAAGTGATACATGCTTAAATCAAAGTGCAGCTGGTTTAAATGAGAAAAGAATGTAAATAAAACAAAAATATTCTTGTAGGTTTAAAACCCACATTATAAACTGAAAAAACAGAACCCACAATGCAGAAATGAATGATGGAAAATAAAAATTAGATTCGTTCTAGAAATACTTTTTTTTCTTCTCTGTACTTCTATTCTACAGAGAAAAAAGAGGGTATATGTGGAGAACAGAGCCATCATCCAGATAAAAAGAGCACACAGGCAACAATTAACAATAATACCCAGAGAGGACCTGAAGACAGATCTGAATCTACAGATCAAAATCATCCACTTTATATAGATAAACCATTAGTGGACATGAACAGCTGTAGACATTCTCCCCAGGGAGCAAGACGGCTAAGCCCCACATCGAGCTTCCCACCCTTGGGGTCCTGCACTGGGAAGATGAGCCCACAGAACGTTTGGCTTTGAAGGCAGCAGGGCTTACTTTCAGGAGAGCCAGAGGGCTGTGGGAAACACGACTCTGCTTTTAAAGGGCACATACAAAATCTCACATGTTGAGACCCAGGGTAAAAGCAGTAATTTGAAAGGAGCTCAGGTAAGACCTAGTATCTGATCTTGGAAAGCCTCCCAGAGAGGCAGGAGGCAACTGGGACTCACCCATGGGACACAGACACTGATGGCAGCTGTTTGGGGAGTTCCTTCTAACATGAGGACACTGGTGCTGGCAAGAGCCATTCTGGAGTCCTTCCCCTAGCTCATTAGCACCAGGACCCAGCCCTGCCCACCAGCTGGTTGGCACCAGTCCTGGGGCACCCCAGACCAAGCAGCAACCACGTAGGGACACAGCTTCACCCACCAGCAAGACGATAGAAGCCGTAGGCCCCCCTGAGCATCCCAGCTGGCCCAGGACCCAGCCCCCAGACCCCCACCAGTGGGCAGACACCAGTCCCTGGACCCTGCCTACCAGCGGGTGGACACACCAGCGCCAAGATATCTTAGGCCCCTCAGCCAGCATCCTTGGAATCCAGCCTCAACCACCAGTGGGCCAGCATTGGCCCCAGAACCTGCCTTCATCTACCAGCTCTAGGACCCCCAGGCCACAGCCAGCCACCCCAAACCTGGCTCTGCCCATTAGTGGGTCAGTACTAGCCCTGGAACCCCTCAGAGCTCCACAGCCAGTCACCTCTGGACCTGGCTCCACCCAGGGGTGCCAGGACAGACTGGTCCAGTCCTGGCACCCCTGTACTCCCAAAGCCAGCCACCTTGTAATCTGGCCCCACCGACCAACAGGTCAGCCCAGACTGTGCAGCCAGTCACACCACGCCCCAACCCCACCCAATAGCAGGACAACACCAGCTCTGGGAACCCTGGGCCTGCAGCCAGCCACCCATGACCCAGCCCCACTCCCCAGCGGGACAGCACCAGGACAGGGAATCCCCAGGCCATGCAGCCAGCCGCTCCAGGACCAGCTCCACCAGCAGCCAGCAGCCTCTGCACTAGGCAGGGCCTAGCAACCAACCAGGCCAGGGGCCAGCCATGCCTACCTGTGTGTCCACAGTAGGCATGTGGCCTGTTGCAGCCCTGCCACAACAGAAGGGCCCACGCAGCCCACACAGGGGTCACCACTAGAGCATACAGCTCTGTTGACCAGAGGGAAGTGTGCTGCTGGGCCTCATAGGTCATCTCCTAAATAAGGCTACTTCCCCAAGATTAGGAAGCACAACTGACCTACCTAATACATAGAAATAGACACAGAAACAACTACAAGAAAAAAACTGTAAAAAACACAAACACACGGAGGCTAAACAATATGCTACTAAACAACTAATGGGTCAATGAAGAAATCAAAGAGGAAATAAAAAAATACCTAGAGACAAACAAAAATGAAACCATGATGATCTAAAACCTATGGGATGCAGCAAAAGCAGTTCTAAGAGGGAAGTTTCTAGCAATACAATCTTAACTCAGGAAATAAGAAAAATCACAAATAAACAACCTAACCTTACACCTAAAGCAACTAGAGAAAGAAGAACAAACAAAACCCAAAGTTAGTAGAAGGAAAGAAATCATAAAGATCAGAGCAGAAATAAATGAAATAGAAATGAAGAAAACAACAGCAAAGATCAATGAAACTAAAAGCTGGTTCTTTGAAAAGATAAACAAAACTGATAAACTTTTAGCCAGACTCATCAAGAAAAACAGGGAGAGGGCTCAAATCAATAAAATTAGAAATGAAAAAGGAGAAGTTAACAATGGACTCCACAGAAATACAAAGAATAAGAGACTACCACGAGCAACTATATGCCAATAAAATGGACAACCTGGAAGAAATGGACAAATTCTTAGAAAGGTACAATCTCCCAAGACTGAACCAGGAATAAATAGAAAATATGAACAGACTAATCACAAGTACTGAAATTGAAACTGTGATTAAAAAACTCCCAACAAACAGAAGTTCAGGACCAGATAGCTTCAAAGGAGAACTCTATCAAACATTTAGAAAAGAGTTAACACCTATCCTTCTGAAACTATTCCAAAAAATTGCAGAGGAAGGAATACTCCCAAACTCATTCTATGAGGCCACAATCACCCTCTTACCAAAACCAGACAAAGATATCATGAAAAAAGAGAATTACAGACCAATATCACTGATGAACACAGATGCAAAAATCCTCAACAAAACACTAGCAATCCAAATTCAACAATACATTAAAAGGATCATACACCATGATCAAGTGGGATTTATCCCCTAGGAGAGTTCAGTATCTGCAAATCAATCAATGTGATTCACCACATTAACAAATTAAATAATAAAAATCATACGATCACTTCAATAGATGCCAAAAAAGCTTCTGACAAAATTCACATCCATTTAGGATAAAAACTCTCCAGAAAGTGGAGATGACCATACTACTCAAGGCAACCTACGGATTCAATGCAATCCCAGTCAAAATACCAATGGCATTTTTCACTGAACCAGAACAATCTAAAATTTGTATGGAAACACAAAAGACCCCAAATAGCAAAAACAATCTTGAAAAAGAAGAACAAAGCTGGAGGTATCACAATCCCTGACTTCAGACTATACTACAGTAATCAAAACAGTATGGTACTAACACAGAAACAGACACACAGAACAATGGAACAGAAAAGAGAGCCCAGAAATGAACCCATACTTATATGGTCAATTAATCTACAACAAAGGAAATATGAATATATAATTGAGAAAAGAGAGCCTATTCAATAAACGGTGTTGGGAAAAGTAGACAGCTGACATGCAAAAGACTATTTTCTCACACCATATACAAAAATAAACTCAAAATGGATTAAAGACTTAAATGCAATGCAAGCAACCTAAATGTCCATTGACAAAGGAATGGATAAAGAAGGTGTGGTACATATATACAATGGAATATTACTCAGCCATAAAAAAGAATGAAACAATGTCATCTGCAGCAACATGGATGGACCTAGAGATTGCCATACTGAGTGAAGTAAGTCAGACACAGAAAAACAAATATTATATGATATCACTTATATGTGGAATCTAAAAAAATGGTAAAAATGAACTTATTTATAAAACAGAAATAGAGTCACAGATGTAGAAAACAAACTTATGGTTACCAGGGGGGAAAGGGTGGGGGAGAGATAAATTGGAAGATTGGGATTTACATATACACACTACTGTATATAAAATAGAAAACTAATAGGACCTACTGTAGAGCACAGGGAACTCAACCTATATGGGAAAAGAATCTAAAAAAGTGTGGATATATGTATATGTATAACTGAATCACTTTGCTGTACAGCAGAAGCTAACACAACATTTTAAATCAACTATACTCCAATAAAAAATTTTTTAAAAAGACTTAAGTGTTAAGACCTAAAACCATAAAACTTCTGGAAGAAAACATAGGCAGTATGCTCTTTGACACTGGTCTTAGCAAAATTATTTTGGATATGCCTCCTCAGGCAAGGGAAATGAAAGCAAAAGTGAACAAATAGGACTACATTGAACTAAAAAGCTTTTGCATTTGAGGGTATTATGCTAAGTGAAATAAGTCACACAGAGAAAGATATAATATCACTTATATGTGGAATCTAAAGAAAATGCAAAAAACTAATGAATATAACAAAAAAGAAGCAGACTCACAGATATAGAGAACAAACTAGTGGTTACCAGTTGGGGGGGAGGGGCACTATAGGAATATGGGATTAAGAGGTACAAACTATTACATATAAAATAAGCAACAAGGATATATTGTACAACACGGGGAAGAGAGCCAATATTTTATAATAACCATAAATGGAGAATTCTTTTAAAAATTATGAATCGTTATATTGTACACCTGTGACTTATATAATATTGTACATCAACTATACTTCAATAAATAAATAAATAAATAAAAAGCTTTTGCACAGTGAAACTATCAGCAAAACAAAAAGGCCATCTACTGAATGGGAGAAGATATTTGCAAATACTATATCCATTAATGGGTTAATATCCAAACTAAACAAAGAGCTCATACAACTCAACATTAAAAAAAACCCTGGTGGCACAGTGGTTAAGAATCCGCCTGCCAATGCAGGGGACACGGGTTTGAGCCCTGGTCCAGGAAGATCCCACACGCGGCAGAGCAACTAAGCCCGTGCGCCGCAACTACTGAGCCTGCGCTCTAGAGCCCACGAGCCACAACTACTGAGCCCGAGTGCCACAACTACTGAAGCCCGCGCACCTAGAGCCCGTGCTCTGCAACAAGAGAAGCCACATAATGAGAAGCCCGCGCACTGCGACAAAGAGTAGGCCCCTCTCGCCGCAACTAGAGAAAACCCATGTGCAGCAACAAAGACCCGACACAGCCAAAAAAAACAAAATAAATAAATTTATTAAAAAAAAAAAAACCCTATTGAAAAATGGGCAGAGGACCTGAACAGACATTTTTCCAAAGATGACTTCAGATGGGCAACAGGCACATGAAAGGATTCTCAACATCACTAATCATCAGAAAAATACAAATCAAAATCACAATAAGATATCACCCCACATCTGTCACAATGGCTATTATCAAAAAGACAACAAATAACAGGAGCTGGCGAGGATATGGAGAAAATGGAACCCTCGGGCACTGTTGGTGGGAATGTAAGTAGGTACAGCCAGTATGGAAAACAGTAAAGAAGGTTCCTCAAAAAATTGAAAACAGAACTACCATACGATACAGTAATTCTACTCCTGGGTATTTAGCCAAAGAAAATGAAAACACTAATTCAAAAAGATATATGCACCCTTATGTTTATTGTAGCATTATTTACAATAGCCAAGATATGGAAGCAACCTAAGTGCCCCTCAACAGATGAACAGATAAAGAAACTGTGGTATATATACACACTGGAATATTAGCCATAAAAAGGAATGAAATCTTGCCATTTGTGACAACATGGGTGGACCTAGAGGGTGTTATGCTAAGGTAAGAAGTCAGACAGAGAAAGACAAATACTGTACAAGTTCACTTATATGTGGAATCTAAAAAACAAATGAAAAAACATAATGAAACAGAAACAGAGTCATAGATACAGAGAAAAACAGGTGGTTGCCAGAGGGGTGGGAGATGAGAGGAATCTAGAAATAGGTGAGGGAGAGGTACAAACTAAAAAAGAAAAAGAAAGAAAGAAATGAACATTGAAGCATAGCCTGAAGAATATTTTAAAGAAAAGAAAAAAATTCCCAAGTGTCCAAGTAGAATGAAAATATAGTTTCATCTTTTGCTAGTTCAGTCTGATTCCTTCTTCAGAGCTCAATTTAAATGTCACTATCTCTGGGAAGACTTCTCTGAACTCCAAAGATAGATAGTTCTCTCTTTTGTACATTCTCAGAACACAGTATATTTTTCATTCACAGCACATATCTCAAGCTGGAATTACTTTAATTTTTAAAGCATATAATTCTTTTCTTTGTTCTACTAGGGCATTCAGTGCAAACACCTAACAAAGTTCATATCCCACTAAATTATGCTTAGTTCTCCCCCAGGGGAAGGTATGGTATTAGAAGTCAGATACTCTTTCTTTTTATGGTATAATATCATACAGTGCTGTACTTTTAAAAAATTGGGATTATAAGGATGATCTTTACTTTCTTCTTTATACTTTTATCTATCTTCCAAATTTTCCAAAGTAAATTTCTATGGAGGTAGAACCTTGGTTTCCTAAATTTACGGCCAGTTATACCACAAAAATAAGTTTCCTTATATTGTATCAGAAATTAAGGTCCAAGCAGGAATTTATCTTCAAAATCATTTAATACAATAAGAAATTTTTATTTATTAGTGCTTAGAATAAAGTAGGTTCTCAATTATTTCTTGAATGAAATAATGTAGCCCATTAGAAAGCAGCATAGCTGAGCTAAGCTGGTCCAGTTTTCTTTGTATTATAATTCAATTTATATAAACTGGAATTCAGCCATATAGAATTCAAAACAAAGTAGGGGTACTGGAAATAGTATTGAACTAAGACTGAGAAAACCTGGTCCTAGAAATTACATTTTATGTAGACTAGTTGTCACCATCCTGGAACTCAATTACAGCATCATTTCTTTTCTTTTTTAAATTAAATTAAATTAATTTTTTATACAGCAGGTTCTTATTAGTTATCTATTTTATACACATCAGTGTATAGATGTCAATCCCAATCGCCCAATTCATCACACCACCACCACCACCCCCTGCCACTTTCCCCCCTTGGTGTCCATATGTTTGTTCTCTACATCTGTGTCTCTATTTCTGCCTTGCAAACTGGTTCATCTGTGCCATTTTTCTAGATTCCACATATATGCGTTAATACACGATATTTGTTTTTCTCTTTCTGACTTACTTCACTCTGTACGATAGTCTCTAGATCCATCCACGTCTTTACAAATGACCCAATTTCGTTCCTTTTTATGGCTGAGTAATATTCCATTGTATATATGTACCACATCTTCTTTATCCATTCGTCTGTCAATGGGCATTTAGATTGCTTCCATGACCTGGCTATTGTAAATAGTGCTGCAATGAACACTGGGGTGCATGTGTCTTTTTGAATTATGGTTTTCTCTGGGTATATGCCCAGTAGTGGGATTGCTGGATCATATGGTAATTCTATTTTTAGTTTTTTAAGGAACCTCCATACTGTTCTCCATAGTGGCTGTATCAATTTACATTCCCACCAACAGTGCAAGAGGGTTCCCTTTTCTCCACACCCTCTCCAGCATTTGTTGTTTGTAGATTTTCTGATAATGCCCATTCTAACTGGTGTGAGGTAATACCTCACTGTAGTTTTGATTTGCATTAATTTGATCTGATTTGATTTGATTTGCTCTAACAATTAATGATGTTGAGCAGCTTTTCATGTGCTTCTTGGCCATCTGTATGTCTTCTTTGGAGAAATGTCTATTTAGGTATTCTGCCCATTTTTTGATTGGGTTGTTTGCTTTTTAATATTGAGTTGCATGAGCTGTTTATATAAAGATTTTTCTTTTGATGTGGACCATTTTTAAAGTCTTTACTGAATTTGTTACAATATTGCTTCCATGTTATGTTTTGGTTTTTTTGTCCCCAAGGCATGTGGGATCTTAGCTCCCCGACCAGGGATCAGACCCACACCTGCTGCATTGGAAGGCAAAGTCTTAACCACTGGACTACCGGGGAAGTCCCTACAACATCATTTCTAATGGAAGAGAGGAGATGCAAAAAGCCAAATAATCCCTGTCAACTCAGGGACTCTTCAGTCTATAAAACAAGATATCAAGATACCTTTGTTCATCAGACTGTCAATTTTTGACTGGCCACTTCCAAATACTGCTCTTTTGAGGCTTTGAATTAACATGGTCCTGTTTCTGACTTTGTCCAGAGAGCCAGTTTTGTCAACTCTTTTTGAACAATAATCACAGAACAGGTGGGATATTGCAAGAAGTTAACAAGGGTTGAACAAAGGTCCCCTGGGAGATAACTTTCCCCCATCATGCTTCAAAAGCTCAAACCTCCCAAATCTGACAAAAAGCCCATCTACTTACCCAGCACTGCTTCCTGATCACCTTGTACCTCTCTGGCCCCAGTGTCCTCTGGTCTCAGTCTGGACTGTCCCTGCAACAGGTTCCAAAAGGATCGTGAGATTTACAAAAAACAAGGAGAATTTGGTGATGGCCAGAACAGGGGCCAGAATTTTCCTCAGTGGTCCAATTCTATGATCATCTGGGTTTAAGAAACTAGAGCCAACAAAGCCTCAGACTCCACCAGCTTAGCTGAGGGTGAAGTGATGTGGCGTGAACAACACTGAGGCATGATACCTCCTGCCATGCTTCCCACCCTGTAACTCTAATGCAGGTAGTCTAGTCTAAGCCTAAGTTTCCTTGACTGTACTGACCTCACAGGGATATGGTGAGGCTCAAAAGAAATAATGGATATACATTTTGGAGCTCTAAAGCCTTGTATATGAATAAGGAATTTTAGATGTCTACAGAATTTCACGCCTGGGAATGACTAAAAATACTGTTTTGCCTTATGTCCCTTAATAAGTTTTTGCCCATTCCTCATATTTCAGTAAAGATTTTAGGTCATATTTGAGTGTCCTCAAAATTTAGACCAACCTAGGACTTTATTTGTAGTTTAGGCAAAGGAGCACTAGATGGGGCAATTCTTTTCACTCAATTCCTTTAATCATTCTAATTGGTACAAGATGGATGAATTACCCCCAATTAAGGAGCCAGGTTGAATAACAGTACTCAGAACCCTCCAGCCTGTTTAGTGTTCCTCAAATGATCCAACGTACTTGAGCACCATGGAGCTTGTGTCCAAAGAATGGTTTAATCCCCAAGTCCCTCTCATAGAATCAATGGGCTCAATCAAGAAGGATTGGGGCTTCCCTGGTGGCGCAGTGGTTGAGAATCTGCCTGCCAATGCAGGGGACACGGGTTCGAGTCCTGGTCTGGGAAGATCCCACATGCCGCGGAGCAACTCGGCCCGTGAGCCACAATTACTGAGCCTGCGCGACTGGAGCCTGTGCTCCGCAACAAGAGAGGCCGCGATAGTGAGAGGCCCGCGCACCGCGTTGAAGAGTGGCCCCCACTTGCCGCAACTAGAGAAAGCCCTCGCACAGCAACGAAGACCCAACACAGCCAAAAATAAATAAATAAATAAATAAATAAAATTAAAAAATTAAAATGTCCTGTAGTTTGAGAAGTTTTAATACGGAGTTGGTATTAGATGATATTGAGAATAATTGTTCAGTTTACTAAGTGTAATAAATGTTATTACTTTAGAAAAAAAAAAAAAAAGAAGGAACCACTTCCTTCTTCCCACCCGCAGATGTGAGTCCAGCATGACTCACAGCTGATCTCTGCGTTTGCTCTCTCACACAGATCCTTCAGGTTCATCTTGCCAAAGATTTTGAGAGCCACCTCCCAGGCCTGCTCTCCTGGATAACACTTGTTCATCAAGTTAGCCAAATCCTCCCGCTTGGCCGTCTTCACTTCAGACCAGGGTATCCTGCAGGATCCAGGTTCCGAAGTCTCATTCTTTAGGAGTGACTTGAATCTATTTAATTCCTCTTTGTTTAGCTCCTCCAAATACAGTAGCAGCCCAAAATCAGAAAAGAAGGAGGAAGATGACAAGTCTGTCATCTTGTCCATGGATCAATATTCAAGCTTCAGTGGGGAAAAAATAATCAAAAGAACGTGGACTAAATGGGGCCTATGGAAAAGTAAGTTTAGAAAATGAAATACCTCTAAAAACATAGATTAATTCAACAAACCTGTGTTGAATCCCACTGTATCAGGCTCAGGACTGACTTCCTGTCCACTGTAAACATTTTCTATCAAAAAAACATTCTTCTGATATAGACCCATCTATGTTTCTTCCACCTTCCCAAGAGTTACTCCCAGTCCCACACTTATGAGCTGTAAGAAATAAAGAAAGGCAACCCATCTCTCATTACTCTTCTGCAAAGCAAAGATGTCAGAACCAATCTCAGAGGACTGTGGTATGGATTAAATAAGGTAGAGTTCATATATCAACTGGCTCAGAACAGGCTCCTACTAAGTATTGGCAAATTTCTTCATTCTCTCTCTCCCCCACCAACACTCAACATAACATCTCAGCCTATAAAACGTTGTTATTGTACCCCCATCGTTACTCTTGAAGCACATTTGTCACCATTGGCATATATCACCATTTACCTCTTGTCATGTCATCTCTGGTCACAAATCCATACTAGTCCCTGAAGATCTGCGTTCTTAGCTCACAAGCTACTTTCACATCCACTCCCCAACACCACAATTATTCTGGGTGAGCTCAAAGTTAAAGCCCTTCCCAAACAGCATTCTCACCCAGCTCAACCCCCATGACCTCATTCCACTGCAGCATTTCACTCTGATGCTCTTACTCAGACTTTATCAGCAGCAGCTACCCAAACTCTGCAGAGTCCCTTAATTAAACCCTTAAACTAATACCTTCCAGTTAATTGAGCAGTTTCACGCCCTCACTCCCATGGTGACTGTTCTTCAAATGCTATCAAATCCTAGTCTTTTGAGCCCTCTGTTTTCCTCTTATTTATCAGCCATCTTAAGAGCCTTATTCAGTTTCTTATTTAGCACGGGTACTGCAGTCAATCGTTTAAACCGTGTCTTCAAGTTCCTCATCTCCTCTTCAGTGATTTGCCTTAAGAGACAGAGCTAGTAAGTGGTACAGCTAGAACTCAACCTAGATCTTTCTCCAACCCCCTCTCCTTTCCAGCCTTTCATATGCCACCCCCTAATCTTGCCAATGGGATTGGATAAGATTGATGGGACAAGTAAAAATGTACAGAGGGAGATTTTACTTCTTAAACAGAAGGCGAATTATCTGAAAATTATAAAGTAAATCAGGACTTTCTCCTACAGTAACCGGTGAGCTATCGGCTGTTTTAGGGTTTTGTTTGTTTTGACTGCACTGCAGAAATAATCTAGATTATAGATTAGGATCTGACCAAAACAGGTTCCATAGTAATTTTTTTTCTAAAGAAGCAAAAAGGAGAAAATTTGAGGAAACTTCAAAGGAACACTGAAATTCCTCCAGAACATACAAAATACAGTAGGTGAGGGAAAATGTGATATGTAATGTACAGTTATCACTGCATGGGAGCCTATCTTTTCCTTCTTCTTTCCTGTAACAAAAGAAGGTGGCTCTAGCCCCTTTTCTATAGCTCATTCCTTCACCCCTGAATCTCATTAGAGTCAGGAATTATTAAGGGACTTAATCCATCAGAAATCTCTCTTCACTTCTCTAGCCTCAACTTCTCCCTGTCCTCTAAGTCCTTCTCATTAGCATTTAAACATGCCCAAGTCCACTTTAGTCTTCTACGAATGTTTCCTTCACTTCACATCCCCTTCATTTTCAGAGTCAAACGTCCTCACAGCCTTCTATACTTTATGTATTATACCTCCTCAGTCCCCTGCAACCTAACTGTTGCTACCACAATTCCACTGAGATAGTTCAGACCAATGCCCACCCTTTTGTAAAACCCACTAGATAGGCATTTTAAAATCAATTTTCGTATCTGTAAGCAGGAAAAATAACAGTACCTCCACAAGGATTGGAAGATAACACATGCACCTAATTTACAGGGTGCCATACGTATAATACTACTATTTTAACAATGCCTTAATTGTTGATATTTTGTCCCCCCTTGGCTCTCATAATATCCCATACTTCCTTCATTTTCCTCCTGCCTTTCTAGGTGAAACTTTGAGCAGAGATCTATAAGTTCTGAATCCTACTGGGTTTCTACTATATGATATCTACAACTCTGACAGAGAGTACAGTATACTTTGGCTTCCTTCCCAAAGGTTTTATGCGTTCTTGAAGGAATTTTTTTTTTTTTAATTTTGTGGTCTTCCTTTGTTTACATTTTTGGGAAGAGGAAAACAGATGTTGTCTGGTGTGGCTCCTCTTCTGCGATGGCATTCATAAATTCCAAAATGTTCTGAACTAAAATGGGAACCCATGGCCTAAGAGGATCTATTTCAATTTGCAAATTTATTGATGTAAAATTTTACCACCTATAATAATGAAAGGATATTTGTTCAAAATAAATTTTTCACTCAGCACATATTAATAATTACCATATTTGTTGAGGATCTACTGTGACAGGGTCTTTATGAAAATTTTCTCTAGTCCCGAAAGTTTGGTTTTATCCACATTTTACAGATACAGGGACTCAGAAATTAAGAAGCTTGCCCAGGTTACAGAGTTGACAAGGAGCTTATCAGACTACAAAATTCATTCTGTTTCTACTAGGTACCACTTGCCTTCTAATTTCACTTTATTTTCCCAGACACTGGGAATTCAGATTTAATGAAATCTGTGTGGCTATGCTCTGATATCTGACCCCGTGCTGAACACTGGGCTAGGGGAAAGGGAAGACCTCTAAATATATAATGGCAGTCTTCTGAGCTCTAGCAGTTCCAGAACACAAAGGAAGGAGGAATTCTTTTCCATAGAGGGTAGAGATGAGAAGGTCTTGGAGAAGTTATATTTTATCTAGGAAACAGGATATTCCCACCCTTTTCATACATTCCTGTCCGATTTCCTTTCTTGGGCCACTGTAATCTCCTATAGCAGTTTCTCAACCTCACCACTATTAACATTTTTTGCCAGATAATTCTTTATTTGGGGGATACTGTAAGTGCATAGTATAATGTTCAGCAGCCTTCTAGGCCTCTACCCACTATATGCCGTTAGGACCCTCAATCTCCCACAGTTGTGACAAACAAAATGTCTTCAGACATTGCCAGATGTTCCCAGGGCAGCAAATTGCCCCAGTTGAAACCATTTCCAAAGCCTTACCCTCTACTGCTTCGTACACAACTCATCAGCCCTTCTCTATGACATTACCACAACAAATCAAAGAAACAGAGTAGATAGCTCAGAAAAAGGCATTCCCATGAGATTGTAATGTATGTTAGAAGAAACATCATAATTGGAAAGGGAAGCATTCAGTGTAGATTATTAGGACAACGTGTAAACCATTCAGACAAAAATTAGTATCCTCAGAATAAATCTCAGATACATAAATCAGTACATTGTTAATACTTCAAACAAGAGGGGGGAAAAGCAGAGCATATTCATTACACCTTAGAAAAGGAGGAACTTACCCGCTTGGGCACAATAAGGGAAATGATCAAGAATCAGGATGAATATCAGGAGATATATTGTTAACTATGTGGAAATTAAAACTTCTTGTCCATAGGAATTCAAACACAAAAGGTAAACTGAAAACAGCAAATGTTTTTAGGAAATTTGACAAATAACGAGTTGAAGTTTAAATTAGTAAAACCACTTTAGAACTGTTGGCATTAACTAGTAAAATTGGAGATGTGCACCCAGACCCAGATCTTGGTTTCTAATACCATTCTCCAATAAGAGGAATGAGGGCTCCTTGGAGAAATTGCTGATTCTAGAACTGGGGCTGGGAGTATACAAACTGAGTCTAAAGCTTCTTGTTATGCCAGAAAGTAAGGAAAAGAAAAGGATGAGGTAGGTCAAAAAGATACAAGAACCAACCCAAAAGAGCTCCCAATGGCAAAAGTAATGTAGTATTATAACCTAAAGTATAAAGCAAATGTTCATAAGTCCGTACTGATATAAATGACTGAATGAATAAATTAATGGGGGGAAAGAGACAAATTTTACTTACAGAAGAATTCCAAATACTTTATGTAGCTATTCCCTCCTCCAGGAGGTGGATCTTAACCCCAGCCCACGCCCACCCAGGAGTGTGGATCATTCTTAGTGATTTGCTAAGTGGAGAAACCTGACACTCTGCCCTAGCCTGGTGATCAAGGTTAATATCATCAACCATAAGTCACTGTTGACAGTGTGTACCACTGATGTGATTTGATGAGAATAGCATATAACCACTGTGATATTCTTCCCCCAAATCCATAATCCCAGTCTAACCACGAGGAAAATTTTAGACAAACCTAAATGAAATGCTACAAAATACCTGGCCAGTAACTCTCAAAAATGTCGAGGTCATCAAAAACAAGGAACGACTGAGAAACTGTCACAGACCAGAGGAAACTAAGGAGACAAGATGCCTAAAAGTATTGATAATATGGTATCCTAGAAAGGATCCAAGGGCAGAAAGAGTACTAGGAAAAAAAAATAGTGAAATCTGAACTAAGTGTGAATTAATAGTTTTAATTAATTGCTTTAGTTGTTACAAATATACTACAGTAATACAAGATGTTAAAAATAGGGGAAATTGGGTAATGGGTGCACAAGAACTCTTTTTTCTGTAAATCTAAAACTATTCTAAAATAAAATGGTTGTTTTTAAATTAGATTTATGCATACACGATGGCCTAGCAATTACAGTCCTCAGAATATATTATACCTAACAGAAATGTGTGTGTGCAGGTATATGCCAAGAGACATACAAAAATAGCCATAACAGCATTGTCTGTAATTCCTAAGCACTGGAAAAGATCCAAGAGCAAACCTATAGTAGAACCAATAAATAAACTGGTAAATTCATAGAATGAAATCCTATGGGGCAATGAAAATATATGATCTGTAGTTACATGCCACTAGAATGAATCACACAAACATAATCAGTGAAAGAAGTCAAACCCCAAAAGATTATATACCATATAATTCCATTTATAAAAATATCAAAACTAAAAAATAGAAAACTAAACTGGTATACTGTTTATGTATGTATGTGTAAGTGTTAAAGCCATATTTTTAAAATGGGCTGGGGTAAGGAAGTAACTACCATAAAAATCAGTTTAGTGTTACCTCTGCAGGGAGGGAGGGACTTGTAATCAGGAAGCTTCCCCTGGGCTCTTGGGCACTCTATAGTAATGGTAATACGTTAGTATAGTGTAGTACGGTAATAGTAATCTTCTATTCCTTGACCCGGTGATGGTTTACATGGATGATCACTGGGTTATCGTTCACTAAGATGCACATTTATGTTTAATGCAGTCTTCTATATGAGTTACAGTCCCCTCTAAAATATGGTTTTAAAAAGGTTCATATCACCAAAAGACATAATACAAATATATTAGAAAAGCACTGAAATAAAATTATTGTAAATAACCTTTTCAGACAGGGGGAAAATGGCTAACAAGTAGTTCAGAAAATGTTCAAACTTAAGCAGATACCAAAACTAATACAAACCAGGTGATATCACTCCATGCTTATTAAAATGGCAAAAATAAACTTTAAGAAACAATACTGTATGACGATGAGAATGGAATGAAGCAGATATTGTTAGTGTAAATGTTAATTTGTACACTCTTGGAAAGCTGCAGGTTTCACAGCTCTGGAGAACTTTAAAAATATGCATGACTGTTCAATCAGTAACTTCTCTATGGGAAATTATCCAATGGAAAGAATTCCAAATACAGAAAAGAAAGTTTTGTGCATAATAGAATAGTAAATAATTGTCAGCAAATTAAAATTTAATGATGATTAGTGAAATAAATGCATAAAAATATGGCACGCACTTGATTTCTCAGCCATTAAAATGATCTCGTCATACAGCAATATGCAACACATGCATGGTTAAAAGCAAATGGTAGGAGCATTAAGGATTACAACTAAGGAACTGAAACCTCTGCATAAAAAATGGATGAAATATATCAAAGTATTAACCACTGTTGTGTTCTGGGTTTAGGACAATTTGTAACAACTTTCTTTAATCAGAATACATTACTTCAATACGTGGAAAAATAAAAAGGTGAGAGAGGCAATATCAATTTGTTAAATCTCAAAGAGATAATGAATGCCTGCCAACTGTACTTGAATATGGAGGGTGGGAGCTCAGTGGAAACCTCTGTGAAGAGAGCAATTTTAGGTCTCTGCTGGGGGAGAAGGAGTGGGAGTAATAAAGCCTCACTATTATGGGTAGAGGGTGACTGATGCAGGGAGCAAATATGCGCTATTCTTTTTAGAACTTTGTTAGAAGAGGAATGAGAGAAATTGGTAGCGAGGAGCACAGAGACTGCAAAGTTTTAGGCTAGCGGTTTTGTCTTCAGTCGGGCGAGGGGGTTGGAGGCGTCACAGGGTGGAGGAATAACGGCGGAGCCCAGGTGGAGGGAAGATTCTGGGATTGAAGGATAAACACCTGCTCCGGGCAGAGGGGAGAGAACCGTGCCTGAATTCATCAGAACTCTTGACAGTGGGGATAATCATACCACCTGACATCAGGAGAGTTAAGAAACGGGCATTACCCACGAGTTAAAGGCTACACTAGGTCTTCACCCAAACTGCACTCATTACCCACGTGGGTACCCCGGTCCCGGGCTTCCCGCCTCCCCAGGTGCAGCGGACTGGAACCTGGGAAGTGGCCTCTCCCGCCCGGTCACCGCCGGCGCCCTCTAGCCAGCACCGTTCTCCACCCCCGGGGTCCTAGCAGCTCTCCTCTTGGGCCTCGGGCCGAGTTTGCCTGCCCTTTCTTGTCTTCCACACAGAATCCGGGCGCTGGCAAGACGCTCACAGGATTTAACTTTGTATTTTAGAGCAGGCAAAATACACGCAGCGAAGAGGACGGTCATTCCATACCTGGGGTCACACGGTGGGCATTGGTGGCGAAGGTTCAATTCCAGCTCTGAAAGCCACGAACTCAAGAGGGAAAGGAAAGAGGGAAGGGAAAGGCTCAAGAGTTACCTGCTGTCTGATGCGAAAGGGGAACTCACTCTGACTCTTTACGCCAAAACTCCCTCCTGCGCTTCAAGCCGAGCAAACGCGCGCAGAGTGCTGCGTGGGCCGCCCGGGATGCTTAGACCCTCACAGCCCCGCCCAGAGAGTGTCTCTTCCCATTGGCTCGCGGGGCAAGGGGCTGTTCCCACTCTCCCGCTCCCGGCCTGCGTCTTAGACCCGCGTTACCACGCCCTGCTCCTAGGAAAAGATACACTGTTCATTATAGGACCTTCTGTGCGCAGCACACCTTGGGGCACGCAGCCTCCTTTTCCCGATAACCAGTAGCATGTGGGGAAGAGAGAGTCTGGGAGTTGGACCCTAGCTATGGATGACCTTTCCCAGACAGGCTGACTTATAATAAGCTGCGTCCCCTTATTCATCCATCCAATAATCCCTATAACTGTTGAGCACCCACTTCGTGCCTGACACTTTTCTGGGCCTTCTCTAGCAGGGAACAAAACATTCAAAATTTTGCTGCCGCCCCCCGCCCCCAGACCCCCACACCTCCCATGGAGCTTACATTCTACTGAAGGAGTAGAGATAACCAACTGCAGTGTATCAGATGGTGATCATCGCTAAGGAGGAAAACAGTGGGTAAGGGACCTAGTGCTTGGGGGTGGGGGCTAGGAGGTGGGTCCTATTTCTCTTTGGGTGGAAAAGGAAGACACTCTGCGAAGGTGACATTTGCAGAAAGTGAGGGCATGAGCGATGCAGATATCCTGGAGATGGAGTATTCCAGGGGTAGGAAATATCAAGTGCAGAGGCCCTCGGGCAAGAGTCTGTCTGATAGACATGAGGAACATTTGAGTAAATCAAGCATCATGGTCATCATGACCCTGTGTTGACATATAGATAGTGGAATTTCATCCAAATCCCAAATCTCCTGTGTGAATTTATGGCCTTGGCCCCTCAAAGTTGGCTTAGACTCTAATAAATCCAGCAGCTTCAGCAATTAGAATCGTCTAACTCTCAGATGAGAGACCTCAAATTAAATGGGCAAATGTGTGTCCTCTTAGGATGGGGATTACCCATTCTAAAGACCCCCTTTTTTTTTTTTCCTCTTGACCTAGCAAGATTTGGGAGATTGTGGAGTTGTCCATAGCCTCATTTAAGGTAACACTTCTCCAGCTGGAATCTTCACGGAGAGCTTTAAACCTTATTGGCAAAGTAGGAGTCAGCATTCATTGTCATTAAGTAAATGTCCACTCTAGGCAGCAGATACTAAGGGAGCAGGCCTGCTAGTTGGCAAGATGGATCCAACAACCTCAATCACTCAGAAGTCAGAGCCTTAGATTGTAAACATTCATATAAAAACTAATTCAAAAGGATAACCAACAGTGTGAGGGTGAGAGAAAACAAAGTACACTCTCTTGGTTTGGCTCCAGCCTACTATATGGATTGGTTATATAATAGCTCTTCAAGTAATGTGCTAAATATTTTATTCACAAGTCCATACAGCTTAAGAGAAGCTATGAATGTTAGAGGTTTTGCATCTGAAACCATTTCTAACATGCTCATAAAAAACCATGAAATAGAACACATTTATTTCACAAAAAAATTAAAAACTGAGGAGACTATTAAAGAAACGAAGTTTTAGAAACTGAGGGTCCCAGAACTGTACCTTAGTAAAAATGAATTAGACACTTTCATTTTTATTTTATTTACATATATCTGAAAATATTTGATTTTATGTGAATGCTTACGTTTTATAATATGCATTTTAGGGCAATCTTTTTGTTTCTTTTTGACTTAGCTCTCCCACTAAAAAAACTCCTGTGAAGAACATGTTTGCCCTTTATTGCATCATTATTTAAAAAATTCTGTTTTGCCTTTTCTCTATTACTTTTGGTAAAATTTAATTTTCCATGCCTTCTTTCCTTTTTTTTCTTAGTATATGTGCTGCTGAAGCAAGCACCATGCCTTTTTTCCTTGAAAAGCTAAATAATAAAATTGAAATGCAAGTCTTATTAATTAACAACTACTAGGGAAAGGCATTTCTGAAAAAATTTATAGATGTCTCCACAAGCCCTTGCAACTGGAAGGAGAGACACCATTCTTCTTCATAAAACTAATCTAACAAGGTGAAAAGTGGAAATCAGTAATAGAATATCCATCTTGTTTTGCTGTGCAATAAGGAGATCTGCATAGATATTCATAATGCTACCATCTTGTTCTATTTCTGCTAATATTGCACTTGAAAGTGTTAGTTGTACGGAGTACTCCTATAAGATACCTGGACTTTTGAAAGTATTGCAATGCCTTGTGAAAGTAACTTTTAACATCTAACATGAATTCTGAGTGATTGTAGTCCTTGTTCTTCTGATAATAATATTATAAATGACATCTCTGTGTTACTAGAAGGTAAAATGCTTGGAGGTTTGTCAAATAAGAAAGCTTGTGATTTCCCTTATCTCCCACAAGCACAGAGGTAAAAGTCATGAAATTCCTTTTTTACTAAGAGTCTGAGAGACTCATAGGCCCTCAATTTTCTTCCTATCTTTACTCACAGTGATCTCTCCCAATAAATGAACCACATGAAGTACATCAACTATCTGGAATGTATCCTTTTGCATTTTTTCTCCATGCTTGTATAATTATACTCACAATAACATACAAACACACACACACACACACACACACACACACACTGAGTTACACAATTTGAATTATATTTTGTTTTTTGCATCCTGAATTCCTCACCCAACAAATAATTTTGTGCGTTGGCTATTAATGCTCTCTCCCCAGCCCACTTCACTCCACCAAATAGAATGGCTCCATACTCCATAGTGGATAAAGATTTTTATCCATTTAGTTCACTGTGTATCCCCAGCACCTAGAACAGTGGATGAGTCCATCCACACCTCATGAATGCAAGACAGGACTGATGTGGAAACAAATATGACAAGTTGAAAGAAAAACAATTAGGCCAGAATGGCTAATACGGCAAAAGGGAGCAGAATAATGAAATATGGAGTCAGAGAGGTAGGGAATTAGATGAGAAAAGTATGGCCCTATATGTAGGGCCATATAGGTCACTGTGAGAACTTTGGCTTTCACTTAGGAATAAGCTAGGGAGCCAAGTAAGGGTTTTGAGCAAAGTGAATAATCACAATTATGTTTTGAGAGAATCATCCAGGATCCTCATGAAGGGGATTGGAGTAGCAATAGCAGAAGCGAGGGACCAGTTAATAGGCTATTAACAATAATCCAGGTGAGAGAAAATGATGGTAGCAGAGAAGCCTAGGTCTTGGCAGGAAGAGAGCAGGAAGGAAAGCCCCACCCGACCAGCGAGTTACCAGAAGAGAAGCGGGTCCCCATAAAACGAAATTTGAAAAGCCCTCTTCGCGGCTGTGTGCCTCGAATTTAGAGACGACGCTACAGCCAGAGCTAGTGGGTTGCCCATTCCGCCGAGTGCGCGAGACAGCAGGCGTTACCACCCCTCGCCCCCCAGGGTGACTGTTTCCCCGAATCCCCAGCCCTGCCCCCCCTTCCCAGGGGCCCTAAAAACACCTAGAACCGTCCCATTAACGTTAGTATCTTGGGGGCTCAGCCCCATCCTCGGTTCAGAGTGCCATAGTACACAGTCCTCTCACCCCAGAACGCTGATGGTTTAAGGCCGGGTCTCACCTCCTTCTTTCTGGCCAATCAGGAGCCACGTCCTCCGGCGTTTTCCTTTCCCGCCCCGCCTCCTCCCGTCTCCATGGGAACGCTCCGAGTGTCTACTCCTAGGCCTGGGGCTTCGGTTTTGGTCAAGCGGGGCTGCGGCCATTGTTTATTTAGACGAGTATTTGGGCCGGTCCCCGTCCCCCTCCAGAGGCTCCGTAAGTGACGCGGACTTTCGGGAGCACCGAGCCAGAAGCGGACAAGGGCGGGGAGAGCTGTGGCAGGAAGAGAGGCAGAAGAGGGAGGGCCGGGGGCCGAGAAACCTCTCCGGCTTAGAAATCTCGGACACCAGTGTAGGTGTCTTCACAGCTGCCCGCCCCACGTTTAAACTGAAGAAGGGGAAGGAGAGAGGAGGCACAGGCAGCTTGGGCCCTGGGGCCGGGGTGCTTGGGGCCGAGAGGTGCTGGGGCGGAGGTCTGGTTGGGGAACGGAGGCCTGGATGTGGAACGGAGGCCGCGCGTGTTTCCGCGACAGGAGCCGAGGCCGCCGGGATCCAGCTCCGCGAGAACCGTTTGTACGTCTGAACCCGGAGCTTCATATGTAAAACTCTGGCGGCCCTTGGTGCGTAGTGGGAGCCCAAACCTGTCCTGCTCCTGAGACACCATGAAGCATTTTTCTCTCTAGGGAAAGAGGGCTCTTAACTGTTTATCATTTTCCACAGGAACCTGTGATCAGCAAGGGAGGACCAGGGTGGCAAAGACTCATG
Organism: Balaenoptera ricei; assembly: GCF_028023285.1. Lineage (NCBI taxonomy): Eukaryota > Metazoa > Chordata > Mammalia > Artiodactyla > Balaenopteridae > Balaenoptera > Balaenoptera ricei. The sequence goes on along the minus strand of NC_082646.1, from coordinate 64,927,281 downwards.
CCCCCATTTTACAGGTGAGGAAAGTGAGGCCCTACGAGGTCTAGAAGTTTGGTCTTTTTCGAAGTTCTACAAGTGGTTGGTGACAGAGTTGAGACTATTATCATGTCCTGGGGGCCCTAGATCTGGGATCTTTTGCTAAGACTCTGTACTCTGATCTAATAGTAAATCCAGTATTTATGTTGTAAGAAGTAGGAGAGGGTGATGGAATTTACCTTTCTACTTAACTGATTGAACAAGATTTTAAAAATATACTTTTAGAAAGAACTATTTAAGTGTGCTGTTTTTCCAATCTTTTTAAAAAATTGTTCTTGTTAATATAAACTAGGAAAATTTTGAGGCTCAGAGAGGTTAAATTACATAGAAAGCATCTGCATTCCTGGAGGGACTAAACTGTGAGATCAAATTCTGTGTTTTCATGCCCAAACTAGAATTGTACTTTTCTAGATGGTCAGAAATAAGGTCCTGAGTGCCAGTTCGTACAGCTCTCCTTTCGGGTGCTTGAAAGGGAACAGAAATGTTCTTGGGCTCTTTCTGACCTCTGTCTGGGAGATTTGGGGGGTCACACTCAGTTAGTACGTGGGGATTGTAGTGAGTTTGGGAATTTCAAGTCATGCCCAGTCGTTCATTCCTCCTTTCTTCTCCCTCAGCTCAGCCTTCTCAACACTCCACCCTTCCCCCAAAAAGGAGCACGAAGGAGGAAGGAATGTTCACTGTTTCCCTCACAGTCTGATCCCAGGTGAGTCGGATTGTCTTTTCTCATTTATAAAATGCCCCAGACTTCTCCATGGATAGTGGGAGTAGTGGAGGTGGCCACGGGGATGGATGGACCAGACTGAATAGAACATATTCCTCTTTGCCTGAGAAGCTTTCAAGCCTCCTATGCAGCAAGCCCCTGCCTCCTGCCTCCTGCCTCCTGCCTCCTGCCTCCTGCCCAGTGTCTTTTCCCAGCAATTACTCATTCAGTCAGCCAGTCATTCAAGCCTACTATATAATTCATACTGTTTTTGATGACCCGAGATGAATAAATACAAAAATGTCTTTCCTTAACCTTGGAGAAACAAATCACTGAGGTTAATAAGAATTTCTAAAGTTATCATACATTAAACAGTGCTGGAATGAGTGGCACTTTTTTTTTTTTTTTGGCATATTTGTCTTTTTTTTCTGTCTTCCTAGGCCCAAGGACCTTCTCAGCCTTGGAGAGGGAGGGATGTGAGACAGTTCTTTATTTATTTTTATTTATTTATTTATTTTTGCTGTGTTGGGTCTTCGTTGCTGTGCGAGGGCTTTCTCTAGTTGCGGCGAGCGGGGGCCACTCTTCATCGCGGTGCGCGGGCCTCTCACTATCGCAGCCTCTCTGGCTGCGGAGCACAGGCTCCAGATGCGCAGGCTCAGTATCTGTGGCTCACGGGCCCAGCTGCTCCGCGGCACGTGGGATCTTCCCAGACCAGGGCTCGAACCCGTGTCCCCTGCATTGGCAGGCAGATTCTCAACCACTGCGCCACCTGGGAAGCCCGAGTGGCACTTTTAAGTAAAAGACAGGAACAGGAACTCAGATTTGAATAATTACTATGAATTGGAAGATATCTTTCCAGACAGGAAGACCATCATTTAGTCTCAGGCAGAATATAAAGGGACAAATAAGGAAACTGAGCTAGTTGCAGTAGAGACGTAAGTATGAATGTATAAGGTAAGGCCATACTCTGGAGGGCAATTAATGTTTAACTGGTTACTTATTCTTGTGTACCACTCAGAGTCCACGGCACATCAACCAGAGACAGCCATTATTGACATTTTGATGTATTTATCAATATTTAGAGTCTTTTATTTAATAATATACATACATACTCACTAATCCATACAAATACTAGTATGTATGCATACATACACATACACATATGTACAAATATGCAAACATAAATTTAAGATACATATATAAAGAGATTAGTATATATAAAAAAATTTGAATCATGACAGATAGGCTCCATGAGGGCAGGGAATGTTCCTAGTATATAGAACTATGCCTGGCATATAGTGAGCACTCAATGAATATTTGTTGAATGTATGAATGGCTGTTATATGTTTAATTTTTTCATTTAACATATGAAGTGGACATTTTTCCAAGTATGTTTGGATAGCATGAGTTGTTTTTTTTTTAACATCTTTATTAGAGTATAATTGCTTTACAATGGTGTGTCAGTTTCTGCTTTATAACAAAGTGAATCAGTTATACATATACATATGTCCCCATATCTCTTCCCTCTTGCATCTCCCTCCACCCCACCCTCCCTATCCCACCCCTCTAGGTGGTCACAAAGCACCGAGCTGATCTCCCTGTGCTATGCGGCTGCTTCCCACTAGCTATCTATTTTACATTTGGTAGTGTATATATGTCCATGCCACTGTCTCACTTCGTCCCAGCTTACCCTTCCCCCTCCCTGTGTCCTCAAGTCCATTCTCTAGTAAGTCTGCATATTTATTCCAGTCTTGCCCCTAGGTTCTTCTGACCGTTTTCTTTTTTTTTTTTAGATTCCATATATATGTTAGCATACGGTATTTGTTTTTCTCTTTCTGACTTACTTCACTCTGTATGACAGTCTCTAGGTCCATCCACCTCACTACAAATAACTCAGTTTCGTTCCTTTTTGTGGCTGAGTAATATTCCATTGTATATATTTGCCATATCTTCTTTATCCATTCATCTGTTGATGGACACTTAGGTTGCTTCCATGTCCTGGCTATTGTAAATAGAGCTGCAATGAACATTTTGGTATATGACTCTTTTTGAATTATGGTTTTCTCAGGGTATAAGCCAGTAGTGGGATTGCTGGGTCATATGGTAGTTCTATTTTTAGTTTTTTAGGGAACCTCCATACTGTTCTCCATAGTGGTTGTATCAATTTACATTCCCACCAACAGTGCAAGAGGGTTCTCTTTTCTCCACACCCTCTTCAGCATTTATTGTTTGCAGATTTTTTGATGATGGCCATTCTGACCGGTGTGAGATCATATCTCATTGTAGTTTTGATTTGCATTTCTCTAATGATTAATGATGTTGAGCATCCGTTCATGTGTTTGTTGGCAATCTGTATATTTTCTTTGGAGAAATGTCTATTTAGGTCTTCTGCCCATTTTTGGATTGGGTTGTTTGTTTTTTTGATATTGAGCTGCATGAGTTGCTTGTATGTTTTGGAGATTAATCCTTTGTCAGTTGCTTCATTTGCAAATATTTTCTCCCATTCTGAGGGTTGTCTTTTTGTCTTGTTTATGGTTTCCTTTGCTGTGCAAAAGCTTTTAAGTTTCATTAGGTCCCATTTGTGGAATTTTAAGAGAGATCTTTTAGGCATTGATTAAAATAATTATATGGCTTTTCTTATTTGACATTATTATGATGGCTTATAGTTAATAGATTTTCTCTTATGAACCTTCCTTTGCCTTTTGGAATTAGCCACCATTTCATCATGCTATAATATACTTTGGTATTATAGCAGCTTACGTTTTCCAAAGATAGTCATACCTATAATTCATCCTATCCTTCATGTTCATCTTACAATGTGACTTTCACTCTTCCCACTGAAAGGTGTCATCTGTGTCCCCTTTTCTCAAATCTGGCTGGGGGCATGTGTTTGCCTCAGCCAATGGAGTACAGCAGAAGTGATGCTATGTGACTTCCCACGCTAAGTCATTAATAGGATGCAGCTTTTGCTTGCCTGTCTCTCTCAAGAAACTTGCCACCATGTTGAGAGGTAGCCCAGGCCACATGAAAGGACCAAGTAGAAAGAAACTGAGACCTTCCACCTTCCATCAACTGTCACAACCACCCTGCCAGCCATGTGAGTGAGCCACCCTGGGAGTGAGCCACCCTGGGAGTGAATCCTGCAGCCCAGTCAAGCCTTTTAGGTGACTGCAGCGCTAGCTGACAGCTCAACATCACTCTCATGAGAGGTCCAAACCAGAACTGCCCAGCCAAGCTACCCCTGAATTTCTGACCCAGAGAAACCATGAAAGATAATAATTATTGTTTTAAGCCACTCAGTTTTGAAGTAACTAGTTGTGTGGCAGTAGATTATAAATACAGGTGTTGCTGCATTTTATTGGCCTTATATATTACTTTATTTCTGAAGTTTATGTCAATATTCATTAGTAATATAGATCTGTAGTTTTCTGATTTTGCTGTCTCAGTGTTTTCCTGAGTTTCTTAAAATTTTTGATAATTCTTTTATATGCCTTGGAATAGTTTAATAGAATCACATAATCTGTTCTTTGCAAATCTGAAAGAATTCATTTAAGGAAACTTTTGGGTTGTTATTGTGAAGGTCATATTTCTTTGATAACTTGACCAGTTTCTTTCAAAATATCTGATCTGTTCAGTATTTTTCCCTTTTCTTGGGGCTATATCAAATGGTTTTCTAGGAAAAAATACATTTCCCCTTCAGATTTTCAGATTTATGTTCTAAAGAATGGTGGAAAGTGCCCACCTAATGTTCAATTAAATTTTTATCTGTTGCTTTTTCACTAATCTCATTTCTAACTTTTTTCTGTTTGTGCCCACCCCTTTTTCTTTTCTTTTATAGCTAGTCAGGGATTGATTTATTTTATTGTTAATATTTTCCCCCCAAAGAACTGGTCCTTGGATTCATTTAACAATGGTAAATGTTTTTCAATCCTAACATTTTCTTTTACTAACTCTATAACTTTCCCTTTAACATTTAAGTGTTTAATCCATCTAGTGTCCCATTGTATATGATATCAAGTTGGAATCCAGCTTTATTTTTTCTCATATAGTTAATCAGTTTCACACCACCATCTAGTATAAATAATCCATTCTTTTTTCTTTGATTTTTAATGCCATCTTTATTGTTAGTAAGTTTTCATATATAAACAAGTACATTGCTTAGGCTCTGAGTCCTCAATTCTGTTCTACTGGTCTATTTGTTCTGATTTTACTATTGTAGTTTGGTGGTATGTCAGTATCTAGTAGAACAAGTCTTCCTGCTTGGTTTACTTAAGTCTTTATGGACTTCTTTTCCCTCCCTATAAATTTTAGGGAAAAAAAGTATATCATGTTCCTCAAAAAATCCAGCTAGAAATTTGACTGGAGGTATATTGAATTTGAGTCATCTCATCCAAGAACATGGAGGCATGCTTCTCCCTTTATTCAGATAATCTTTTTTCTACTTTATTGGAATTTGAAAGTTGTCTTCAAAGATAAAACTATCTTTTTATAAGATAGTTGTTTTTTTGGTTTTTTGGGTTTTTTTGCTGTTGTGAATGATATCTTGTTTTCTGGTAGTTGATTGCTGATACCATGATGCTTTTGTTTTATTGTGTCTGGTAATTTTGCTGAGCTTTTTCATCAGTTTATGGTTTATCCACATACTCTTGTTTTTCTAGGTAGATTGCCATAACATATGCAAATAATGACATTTTATGTTTTTTCTTCTAATCCTTATGCTTCTTATTTCTTTTTCTTTTCTTATAGTATTTGTCAGAACCCTTAGTACTATTTTGAAAGCAGTGGTGATGGTGGGCATTCTTATCTTGTTACCATCATAAAGGGAATACATATAAAATTTCTCCATTAAGCTTAATGTTTGATGTAGATTCTTAGTATCAATATATAACCTTTACCAATTTAGGTAGTTTCTTTTTATTTCTAGTTGGCTAAAAGTTTTTTTAAGACCTTTATAGGCAGTGAACATTATGATCTTTATCACACAATTTTTCTGCATCAGTTGAGATAATTGTGGTTTTCTTCTGTAGTCTATTAGTATAGTGAATTATGTTGATTAATTTTCTCATGTTGAACTGTCCTCCATTCCTGTTATAAATTATGCTTTATCATTTTTTCATACATATCTGAATTCAATTAGCTAATATCTATTTAGGATTTTTTACATATCTATCAAACTTAAAAATGGGCCTATAGTTTTCTTTTGTATTGTTCTTACCAGGTCTTGTAATCAATATTACACTGGCCATATAATGAGCTAGTAATTTTCACCTTCTATTTTCTAAAACAATTTGATTGTAATAGTAATTAACTGTTAATTGAACATTTGCTAGAACTCAACTGTAAAACTCTTTGGGCCTTTGATTTTGGGGGAGGGAGAAAGAATCTTGGCTGCCATTTCAGTTTCCTTTAATACTTACTGGTCTGTAATTTTATATTACTCTTAAAATCTATTTTGGCATTTTATATTGGCATTGTGTACTTTACTAGGAATTTGTCCTTTTATATAGATGTTCAAGTGTATTTGCATATAGTTCATAATGCTCTTGTATTTTAAGTCTTATGTCTGTGGTTATTTCCTCATTTTGTCCAGAATTTTGTTTATAATCATCTTTTCAAAAAAAAATTAGACTTGCAGAGATCTGACTTATTAAATTTTTAAGAGCATCTTTTGGCTTTATGCATTTCCACATCATCTATTTGTTTATTGCCTCTTTGACTTTCAGCTTTATCCTTCTTTTTTGAAGTTTGCTCTTTTTTTTAGAGGGGGAGGGTTTTTGTTTTCTGAGTTTCTGAGTTGAATGCTTAGGTTGATTATATGTAGCCATTCTTATTTCCTTTTAGTACTTATTTATCTGGGTCTTGAAAATTTTGATGTGTAATTATTATTATTCAATTCAAATTTTCTTAATTATCATTATATTTTCCTTTTAAATTTAAGGGCTATTTAATATGTTACTTGGGTTCCAGAAGTGTGGATTTTTAAATTCCATTGTTAATAGTTCCTAATTTTATTACCTTGTACCTAGAGAATGTATTCTGCATTATGTTGATAATTTGGAATTTATTGAGATTTCTTTTATAGACCAATACATGGTCAATCTTGTAACAGTACTGTGGGTTCATGAAAATAATGTGTATTTAGTGTTTTGGGAGTATAGAATTCAACACAGATAAAATAACTCTAGTATTAATTGTACTGTTTAGTCTTTATATTGTTGAGTTCTTTGGTTTTGCTTGATCTGTCATTTTCTGAGAGGATTGTATTAATATCTATAATTACAATCAATGGTGTATATATTATATCTCCTTAAACTTACGATAGTTGTTACTTAATACATTTTGAAATTTTATTTGTGGGTGCAGTTTAATTATAATGGATATTTTTTGGTCTTACTATTTATTTACTAATACAGAAAAAAAACTGTGTTTTTGTCCCTTATATTTTTGCCATAAATTTTTTATTGGGATATAACTGACATATTAGTTTCAGGTATACAACATGATTCTATGTTTGTATACATTGTAAAATGATCACCACAATACATCTAGTTAACATCCATCACCACACATAGTTACAAATTTTTTGCCATAAATTTTATCTCAGCTGAAGTTAAGTTTGTTATTACAGCTTTCTTTTGGCTCATATTTGTGTGGAATATGTTTTTCCATCCTTTTATTCCTATGTTTTTTTCTTTTTAGTGTGTCTCTTCTAAACCACATGTTGAATCTTATTTTTTTAACCTACAAATCTGTGTCTTTTAATCTGTGAGATTAAGCTATTCACATTTATTATAATTACTGTTATTTTTGCTATCATATGGTCCCCATCTCCCCTCACCCCCCCACCTTCTGATATACAGTCTTGGAGCAATTCTGACAAAATCTTAATTCTGATGGGTGGTACACCAAGAGCAATAATTTCATTTCTTATAAAATTACTCTGTTAATCTAGGGTAATACTTTTTCCTTTGATTTTACCTTATGTAATATTAATATTGCAAAACCTACTTTATTTTTGTCTACATTTTTCTGTTATAGATTAGCCTGTCTTTTCATTTTTAATCTTCTAGAATTCAGTAGTTTGGAGTGTCTCTTCTAAGCAATATGCCTCTATATTTTAAAACTGTTTTAGTATCCTTTTGTCTATTAATAATTGTACTTGCCATCTTAATTTATGCTTTCTATAATTCTTTTTTTCCTCTATAGACTTGTACCTACTAATTTTGAATGTAGGTATTCCGCTTTTAACTTTCTAGTGGGGGAAAATATTTGTAACAAATTTTTAAAAATATTTTCAAAGTTTTACAGTGTTTTTTTAGTAGACTGAAATGCACATGCCTGGTGGTTCTAATTCTGGAAATGTATCTTCTAGAAATATTACGAGTGTTCAATGATGTATTTAAGAGAGTTGTTCACTGCTGTATTATGATAGCCAGAAAACTGGAAATAATCTTCATCAGTATGGGAACAGTTAAATTTTGGAACATCATAACATGAAATGCTATGCAACTTTTACAACAATACATTAACCATCTACTTCTGCATAATAAATTATATGTAGCAGCTTAAAATAACAAACATTTATTATCTCAGTTTCTAAGGGTCAGGAATCTGGGAACAGTATAGCAGTGTGGTTCTGGCTCAGGGTTTCACACGAGGTTGCAGTCAAGTTGTCAGCAGGACTACCGTTCATTGGAAGCCTTCACTGGGGCTGGAGGATCCACTTCTAAGATGGTTCACTCACATGGCTGTTGGCAGATGCCTCATTTCTCACTGAGGACAGAAGGCCTCAGTTCCTCACCACATGGGCCTCTCTACAGGGCTGCCTAACTATTCATACAGTGTGTTAGATAGCTTCTCCCAGAGTGACTGATCCAAGAAAAAAAGCATGGAGGAAGCTGCAGTGCCTTTTATGAGCTAGTCTTGAAAGCTGCATACCATTGCTTCCCCTTCTGCTTTTTTTTCCTGTTCATCAGAAGTAAGTCCCTAACCCAGGCCACATTCAAGGGGTGGGGAATTAGGTCCCACCTTTTGAAGGGAAACGTATCAAATAATTTCTGGACATATTTTAAAGTCACCACGAATAACATAGGCCTATATGTACTGAAACGGTAAGTTGTATACTATATATTATATGAAAAAAGCAGACTGCAGAATTATCATGTCTGTGTTATGAAAAAAACATTAGTGGGGTATGTATGTATGAAAAAAGGTCCGAAAGGACACAGTGAAAACTATAGTGGTTATTTCTTAAATTATTTGGGGAGGGTAGACTTAATTTTTACTTATATTACTTCGGCATTGTTATAATTTTTATGAACTTACTTTCAGTAAAAAAAAAAAAAAAAAACTAGGCTCTTAATGTCTAGTATATTTTTAAAAATAAATTCCTAAATCTTTGTTAAAATGACAATCAAAAGCAATAACAACAGACTGGGTTTTATTTACCGTACTTTTTAAAAAATGAAGCACCAGCGAGTTCATTTATTTTTTACACTGACACCAGGTTTTCAGCTTCTGAGGATCCCAGTTTTCTTATTTGATTTATCCATTCATATGTGTTAAAGTAGACTTACTATCTTTATAGTTTTTAACATTTATAAACATTTAAAAATAAACAGCACTGAATTTTCTCATTCTTGAATTCGTATTTCTAATTAATGTTTCATTTTTTAGGCGTGGATTTTTATTTAATTTGGGAAACAGTAGCTGTTTCCTTGAATATTTCAGTACATCTTCCTTTTGCCCTTATGTATTAACACAATATGGCTGTACGTGGAAATCTTGATTTACAACCCTTCACAAGTTGTTTTTAACTTTTCTCACTTTCACTTAGTAGGTAGGCCTGGGTTTAAAAACCACTACTTTGTAACTACATGACCTTGTAAAAGTTACTTAATCTTGCTAAATGTTAGTTTCCTCATTCCTTTAGTGTTGATAATAATACCTTACTGGATTGTTGTGATGGTAAACGAGATAACAAAGCCTTCTTCACATAACTGCTAGATAATATTTAGCTGCTGCTATGATTATATTTGTATGATGATGATGATAGTCTAGTTTCCTTCCATTTTATTGTAATCTCCTTAAAAGTACTATCTCTCCCTTTTTTTAAAATATAAATTTATTTATTTATTTATCTTTGGCTGCATTGGGTCTTCGTTGCTGCGCGCGGGCTTTCTCTAGTTGTGGTGAGCGGGGGCTACTCTTCGTTGCGGAGCACAGGCTTCTCATTGCAGTGGCTTCTCTTGTTGCGGAGCATGGGCTCTAGGCACGTGGGCTTCAGTAGTTGTGGCTTGTGGGCTTAGCTGCTCCGCGGCATGTGGGATCCTCCCGGACCAAGGCTCGAACCTGTGTCCCCTGCTCTGGCAGGAGGACTCCCAACCACTGCGCCACCAGGGAAGTCCAAAAGTACTATTTCTTTTATTCTTAGTATTTACTGAACATTTTAAATTGAACTTTACAATTGAGAATGTGTCATCAAAGAAATAAAATGAATTTGTCACATAACCTACTTATGATCTATTCTTTCTACTGAAATATTTTTAGACAGTTAGAATACATGCATTTATCTCTTCTACTTTCTAAAACTGCGTATATATAATAAAAAACCAAGAAATTTATGAACTTACAATGATGAAGCCGAAGAGCCGTCAGCAAATGAGAAATTTCAACAAAAACCTGGATGGCAACAGTAGGAATAGTGGTAAGAGCTACATAGGGCTGAAGATGTTACATCCTAGAATACTCAGCAGGGTAATACAGACAAGAAAGGAACTGATGAGCCCTGTGAACTTTGGAGAGGCTCAAATCCATACACCATTTGGGGCAGAGGGCCAGCCACAAAAGAAGACCCTAAAATATTTCCAGAGAGGAAAGAAAACGTTGCCCACAAAGGAATTACAGTTTGTTCTTTAAATCAGTCTTAGCAACACTAAAAGCTTATAAACAGTGAAGCAGTTTTGAGAAAAATTCTTTTCACTCTCGAATTCTACACCCAGCCACTTATGAGGGATAGTAATAAAGACTTAAGGCATACAGTGATTCAAATGATTCCTGGGAATCTTTCCTAGTAACCGTGTTTGGATATTCTCCTTTGAAGAAAACCTCTGTCTGTTTCTCACCTTTGCTTTTTTCGATGGCCATAGGCTTAACATTCACAGGCTTGATTGAACTCATGTTGTTATGTGCCTCCCAATTAATGGAGTAAATCACAAAAGAAGAAGAGTCATATGATCTTGAAATGGAGCACTAAAGAGTAGTCGGCCCTGACTGGAGCAGGATGATGGACTTTTCCAAAATAAAAGGGTTGGGCGAGGGGATGAGACACTTGATAAAATAGATTATATAAAGCCTTTTGAAAAATCAAAAAATTGAGGACAGTAAATTTATTAAGTAAAAATTAAACAGGTAATTCCCCCCCACAAAAAATCAGTATATAATCATATTCAAAATTATATAAGCACTGCTTATTGATTTAACCAGAAAATTAGTGATAATGCTATAGGAGGATGAGGAGTGGAGGTACGGGTGGTAATCTAATTCCTCATCTCACAGTGGGAAGTTAAAATGATCAATCATGAAGCAATAATATAAGCAACATGAAGCAATATAAGCAACATGAAGCAATATCGTTACAGTTGGCAAATAGTTCTGGTCCAAAGTATGTAGACCTGGGTCCTAGCTGCAGTACCTCCAGGTCCATGACCTTGGGAATTAATCTTTTTCAACCATTATTACTAATGTGTAAAATGAGGATAATAATAGTATCTACAACATAGGATTGCTGTGAGGATTACTTGAAATATATGTGAAGTACTTACTTGGCCCAGTGGTTAGCAGACAAATGCTATAAAAATGTTTCTTATGATGGTGATGGTGTTCAATGATTGGATACATTATTTAACTACTTGACCTCTTATTATGTCTCCTCTTACCTTTCTTGTTTTTCTTCATTATTGGAGTTATTTCTTTTTCTTTCTGGTTTACCACTTATGTTACCTGCTGAATGTCTTTTTCTTTGTCCATCTTCTCACTTAGATTTCTTCTTCCGGGAAAGCCTGATCTTCGACCAGATGGCAGTAACATTTGAAGATGTGACTGTTAATTTTACTTGGGAGGAGTGGAAATTCTTGGATTCTTCTCAAAAAAAGCTCTACAGAGAGGTCATGTGGGAGAACTACACAAATGTCATGTCAGTAGGTAAATTATCCCAACTCTTAGGGGATAAGGTTAGTTTCTTCTGGGACCAGTTTTGTTGAGTATTTTGGTTCTTTATTAGGGTGCTGTATTGAGGTAGAAGAAACAGTCTCAAAAATGGGTCTTAAATCACATGACAAATAGAAGATAAAGAAAGCAAGATATCTTCCAAAACATTTTGGCTATGTAATTAATAGGTATTTGTGATTCTTATTTATTTTCTGGATTACACTTAAAGCACAGATTTCCGCCCATAATTTTGTGCAGTCCTCAATTTGTTCTCTCTTCATGTTCTATTTGTAAGGTAGCTTTTGCTGTATAACAAACTACCCCAAACTTAGTGACTTAAAACAAACTTTATTTTTCATGATTATAGTTGGTTAGATGGATCTTCTATCATGGAGTGACTTGATTGGGGCTGGATGGTCTAAGATGAAACTGGACAGCCTGAATGGCAGTTGGTCAGTATCAGTGTTATAACAGGCATGTATTGACCATATGTCTCTCTTCAGGGAGGCCAGCCCAGGCTCATTTACATGGTGGTGATCACAGGACTTTCAAAACCAGCAAGAGAGGCCAAGCCCCAATGCACGAGCACTTTGCGAATCTCTGCTTGTCTCACTTTTGTCCCAGTGGCCAAAGCGAATTATATAGCCAAGCCTAGAGTCAGTGTGTAAGGGGAACACCCAAAGATGTAGATAAAGTAGAGAGTTTTTTCCCACAATCTACTACACTATTTTAGAACAGAAAAATAGAAACAATATTTTATTTCTTATAATAATGTCCCAAATAGAGTAATCTAATTAAATCTCAGTCTTTAAGACTATTTCCATGAAACCAGTCGGACTTTTTTTTTTCTAACAGTACCTGGTAAGTAGTAGATGCTCAAGATATGTTTGTTGAATGAATGAATACATCTATGAATGAACAAACAAATGAATTCCACACCCAAATATGGAGCAGCCTAAGTCATAACACTTCTTTCCCACTTGCACCCACACATATATTCCTGTAATTCTGGAGCTTGTTGATTGAGATACTTGGAAATTTTTAAGCACAGCTTTCATCTTACCACTGGATTATCTGCTTATTTTTCTAGGAAACTGGAAAGAGAGCTACAGACCCCAAGAAGAAAGATTCAGATATTTTGAACATGAACATCTTTCCTGCTGGCAAGGCTGGAGGAATGCCAGCACTCAGACATATGATAATCAAAACTATGTGGAAATGGTTCAAGGTATAGATTCCAAAGACCTAAAGCAGCAACACCTTTCTCACCGTCAAGAATGGTTAATACTCTCCACACAAGTACCAGGGTTTGGGAACTATGAACTGACTTTTGAAGGCAAAATTCCCAGGAACTTAAAATATACAAAGTTTATACCTTGTCAATCCTTAGAAACAAAACACACTGAAGATGATGGTAGAGAAATCTATGTGAGTGATTCACGTGGTTTTCAAGGATGCGGATACCATGTTGGCATATCCACGAAAAATCTCTCTGTGGAAAAAGAACAGAAGCTCATAGGTCAGCATCCTTATATCCCAGGAGAGGAAGCCCTTCCAGAGTACATTGGGGAGATATGCCAAAATGACCTGCTGAAAGGCTCTGTGGAAGAGAAATACTGTGGATGTAATAAATGTAAAGAAATTTATTATTGGAACTCACAGTGTGTTCACAAGAGAAATCAACTTGGAGAAAAGTTCTATCCATGCTCCATCAGCACAGCATGCTTCACTCAGAGATCAGACGTATACAGACATCCAAGAATCCACATAGGTAAGAAGCTGTACAGATGTGATGAAGTTGCCAGTAACTTTAGTCAGAGCTTCGGTGTTCACTTTCATCAGAGAGTCCACCCAGGGGAGGTACCTTATATATGTAATGTGTGTAGTAAGAGCTTCAGTCAGATCTCCAGTCTTCACTGTCATCAAAGAGTCCACACAGAAGAGAAACTCTATAGACTGCAGTGTGATAAGGACCTCAGTAGAAATTCATTACTTCACATTCACCAGAGACTTCACATAGGAGAGAAGCCTTTTAAGTGTGATCAGTGTGGTAAGAGTTTTAGTCGGAGTTCAGTACTTCATGTTCATCAGAGAGTCCACACAGGAGAAAAACCATATAAGTGTGATGAGTGTGGTAAGGGCTTCAGTCAGAGTTCAAATCTTCGAATTCATCAGTTAGTCCACACGGGAGAAAAGTCCTATAAATGTGATGACTGTGGTAAGGGCTTTACCCAGCGCTCAAATCTTCAAATCCATCAGAGGGTGCATACAGGAGAGAAGCCTTACAAATGTGATGACTGTGGGAAGGACTTTAGTCACAGCTCAGATCTTCGCATTCATCAGAGGGTCCATACAGGGGAGAAGCCCTATACTTGTCATGAATGTGGGAAGGGCTTCAGCAAGAGTTCCAAACTTCACACTCACCAAAGAGTACATACTGGAGAGAAACCCTATAAATGTGAACAGTGTGGGAAGGGCTTCAGTCAGCGTTCACATCTTCTCATTCATCAGAGAGTCCATACAGGAGAAAAACCCTATAAGTGTGATGATTGTGGAAAGGGCTTTAGTCACAGCTCAAATCTTCACATTCATCAGAGGGTCCACACAGGAGAGAAGCCTTATCAATGTGCTAAGTGTGGTAAGGGTTTCAGCCATAGCTCAGCTCTTCGAATTCATCAAAGAGTCCACATGGGAGAAAAAATTCATAAATGCCATGAGTATTATAAGGGGTTCGATCAGAATTCACATCTTCATAGTAATCGCAGAAGAAAAACCTTATAATTCTGTTCATTTAGTTATAACAGCTTTAATCAAAGCTTCACCTTAAGCCCAGTAAATGCTGCTGGGAAGAAAATTCTATAAATAACGCAAATAATCCCAAGCAACATTTATAGTTTCTCCTAATTCCTACTAAGAATCATTTGCTTCAAGAGGAGATCCTTAGGAGGATATTTTAAATTAAAGTGTATTTTCTTTTTCTACAATAAATATTATACATAGTCATTATAAAATATATAGAAGAGTCAAGAAGAAAACTTTTCATCCTGTTTCATTCTAAGCCTTTTTTCCTGTGCATTTTCATGTGCATGAAGTCATACTGTATGTTCAATTTTGTATTTTCACTGACTTCAAAACATTTTCTTATATTTTGGTTTGAATTGAAATTGGCTAGCTATAAATGAAATAGCATCTTGACTCACCTGTAAAGTCCCTAAGAAGCTACAGAAAAAAAATGAAAACACATAAAACTTGAAACTCAAACTGGTAGACAAGTTCTCAAATGTTGAAGAATTAACTAAAGGGCCAGTAAATTCGGAAAACAGTGTATGACCCTTATCCAAGATAGGGTATCTTAGAGATGTTATTTCTGTCACCCAGAAAACTCAAGAACCAGCCTTTTGTTGCAGGGGTGCTGCACTATGAGGTTACCATAATACACTCTCACCCATTCCCCTTCCCAGTTTTCCACATTTATTCATAGGTTCAGACACTAGGAGGTGTGGAAAAATTCTGGTTATCTAAAAAACCAAAGAGGGAAAATGGATAAAGACCTCTGCAACAGTAATTGTCAAAAGACAACAGAATAACACCTTCAGAATTGTGAGACTGAAAAATCTGTTATCGCCCATAGTTTATCTTATCAACTAAATTGTCTTTTACGTTTGTAGGTAACGAATTAGATAAGCAAGAAAACAGAAAACATATCAAATACGTACCTTTCTTAAAGAGAGCTCAAGAATGTGGAAGTCATAGTGTAAAAGAACTGGTAACAAACACTAAAATCAGTTAAACATGCAGTTAAGTCTTGAATAATTGTTAATTTGTTTACAAAACTTCAAAAATATTAAATAGTTGTACAAGAAAATATTTAATATACAAATGTTGAGTATAAAAACATTATATGTTAAAGTCTGGATGGGAAAGTAGGGTTATCAGATAAAATCCAGGACACCCAGTTAGGTTTGATTTTCAGATATACAATGATAATTTTTTAGTATAAGTATTTCCCAAATATTGCATGGAACTTATACTAAGAAATTATTTGTTCATATAAATTCAAACTTAACAGCACCCTGTGTTTTTATTTGCTAAATCTGGCAACCAAATGAGGGAAGGACAGCAAAAGAAAGTGTGCTACATCTCTGACCTTAAATTGCATGGATTCATGACATTTTCTTCTTGACTTTAACAACTCTAGAAATAAAGGTCTAAATATTTTTTTACAAAGTTAGAAATTGCAACTAAAAGAACTAAAAACATATTTCTTTCAAAACAGAGAAGATAAAAGCAAAGAATATTCAGTCCCTATAGCAAAAGACAGAAAACAAAAACAACATGAAGATGATCTAAAAAATTAGAGAACATGGATCAAGATGAGAGGAAATCAAATTTATCAAAATAGGTTAAATCTCCCCTTAAAAAGTTTTGAAAACCCTTGATTGAATTAAAATTTTACTTATATGCTATTACAACAGAAAAGATTAAAGCAAAATGATATTGGTCAATTGACCAATTTTCAATTGATTGCTCAATATTGATTTATTGATATAAAAGAATAGGCAAATGTTTATTAGGCAAACAAAAGCATGCCTACGATATGCTTTTAAAGGTTAATTTAAAATGAACTAATTAAACCCATTAAGGTGGGTAATAATATAAAAACCAATAGTTTCCTAAACTCTTGTAATAATCAGAAAAATACAATGGGTGCAAAAAAGGGTTTGAAATACTAAAATTTCTTTAAAAGGAACAAATAGCAAAAATGTAGAATGAAAATAATGAAAAACAACATTTAATTGAAAATAAAAGGGGACTTGTATAGAGGGGATGTTCTTAATTTATAGATTTATTTCCAGTCTCATCAAAATCCCAATGAGATGTGAAATTGAAATAAGTATTCTAAAGTCTTTTAAGAAAAATAGATATTGGAGAAGAGCAAAGATAATTATAAGAAAGATTAATGAGATTGCCCTAACATATAATAAATGATATGTTGAAGTTAAAATATTGAGAACTTGATTGTACATTTGAAAAAATGTTCAGAATGCTCAGTTATTACTAAATAGCTTAAAAATAAACCAGTATATGGATTACATATATATATATATAAAACATTAAGTACATATGCTTAAATACTTTACATATGATAAAAGATTTATGAATAGAAGGATTACTCAGTAAATGGTGCTGAGAAAATTATTTAACTTGTGTGAAAAATAAAATTAGGCTTTTGTCTCATGACCTATATCATATATACTGATCTAATATATATTGATTAAAGCACAGGTTTTCAAGCTGTGTTCCATGAACCTCCATATGGTTTCATGAAGCCTGGTTCATCAAAAACAAAGCTACAAGTTAACCCCATCCATCTTTTCTGATTCACATTCAAGATTAGCACAAGATTTCTTTCTTTTTTTTCTTTTAGAGGAGGTTCTACCATTTTAAACATAAAATGTTTAAAATTCACCAAAGTGGGTTTTTACATGGTTAAAAAGACACATGCATTTTTTGAGAGTTTGATGAAATGGAAGAACTCAGAAAAAATACCTAGGAATTTGACCACATTAAAAAAATTTAAACTATAGGTTAAGAACATACGGAAGTCAAGACAACAACAGGGAAAATATTTGCCCTGATTAGGATACTTACGAACTTTTATAAGTTAATACAAGAGATGGACACCTAGTTTAAAAAATGGCAAAGGACGTCAACAGATTAAAGCAATGAAAATACCACTATCATTAACAAAAATTGTAATAGCTATTTTCAGTGAGAGTACAGAATGATTGATACTTATACACTACCTTTGTTGAGGGTAAATTGATATGCTTTGGAAAAGCTATTTGGCCAATTATAAGCCTTAAAATTGTTATTACTCTTTGTCCTATAGTGATTTCATATCTAGATGTATATCCTGTGGAAATAGAGTTACACTCTATTAGGGTACTTCATTTTTTTTTTAAACATCTTTAATGGAGTATAATTGCTTTACATTGTTGTGTTATTAGGGTAGTTCTATTTGCAAAGAACAGAGATCCACTTAAGTTATTTCATATAAAAACTGAGTTATATAACATTATGTTTTAAAATCTCACCAAAAAAGAAAAAGAAAACACAAGGACGGAAGCTTCAATATGAGAATTTGCTGTAGAAAGCCATTAGACAAGGAGGCTACTCTTTCAAGAACTTTTGTTTCTCTTTGGTTATCCTCTCCTCCCTGCAAATTGACCTCCTGTTTACTCACTCTGTGCATGCTTATAATTGCCACCACATCCTTGAATATATTTTTTTCAATTTTATTGCCCACCACTAACTTGTAACTTCTGGGTCTCTGTTTAGATTTCTGAGTAGGGGAAGATGATTGGCTCAACTTATAATTACTACCTCCTGACAAGTCTTTGAGGCCAGGCCAAACTATAGGCTACTGGTAAGCCTTTGGATTGGCTAGCTTTGTATCAGATGTTCACTCTGGTGCTTTCAGACATGCCCAGGGATGAAGTGATAAGGCATATAACATGGTTGTAAGGGCTGACGTTCAAATAGGTTTCTCCAGAAAGTGGTGGGTCTGGGCCAAGCATTCTGAACCACATTAGAACACATACACAGATAAATGTTCAAGATATTTATTGAAATATTTTTATGCTGCCCTCCCCCCTAAATAGGGAAAAGGTCATATAAATTATGGTTCATCTACATGATGTAATATTATGCAGTCATTAAAACTTATATTTTCCAAGAATGTTATAATAAGAATATACTTACGGTGTTAAAAGTACAAGATAATAGAACTCTACATGGGGTAAGATTCTATTTATATTTATACAGATATTTCCATGGGGAAAACATTGGATATATACAAAAATGTTATTAGTGGGTTTCTTTGAGAGGATCTTTGGTTATCTTTATGTTCTTCATGCTTTTCTGTATTTTTAATATTTTTATTGGTGTCTTTTTTTCAAAAAAAATAAAAACTTTTTACATACAACTTATTTAAAATGTTAATGATTACATGACATTCCATTGTGTGGCTGTACCATAGTATTTATCGCTATATTATCAGGTATTTAGACTGTTTTAATTTTTATATCATGAATTGAACTGCCATAAGTATACTTATGTATGATGTTTTCAATTATTTTAGGTAATTTTTATAATGATTTCCTATATTCAGTTATTGGGTTAAAAGATAGGAGGCAGAAGGTATAATTTGTGCAGAGAGATGGAATAATGAAATTACATGATGTATACAACCAGCTACAAGTAATGTCAAAGTACCTGACAACAATGTCAAAGCCAAGTACTTGACATTGTTGGATTATAAAGTATAAAAGCGAAAGGTGAGGTTAGAGGATGGCCAGATCATGAAGGACTTCTTGTGCCAAGCTAAAAAATTTCTATTGGTCATGGAGAGACATTAAAGAATCTTAAACAAAGGAACAACAGTATGTCATTTGGAAAAGACTTCAACAACAGTGACTGGATATCCAGAGACTGGATATTTTGTAGAGTGAGGGGAAGAGAAGGAGCAAGAATGGAGGTAATGAGGCCATACAGTAGACAAGACAACGAGGTGGTGTCAATGAGTTTTGATAGTAGGAGGCAGTTACCTTTTTTTTTGTTTTAATTATTTATTTGGTTGCGCTGGGTCTTAGTTGTGGCAGGCGGACTCCTTAGTTGTGGCTCATGGGCTCCTCGGCTGCAGCATGTGGGCTCCTTAGTTGTGGCATGTGAACTCTTAGTTGCGGCATGCATGTGGGATCTAGTTCCCTGACCAGGGATCGAACCCAGGCCCCCTGCACTGGGAGCACAGAGTCTCATCCACTTCGCCACCAGGGAAGTCCTCAGTTTGCTTTTTTAATTGTTGGATTTATGTTTCACTTCATCAGTGTGCCCACTAGAGTAAAACTGGAAAACACAGTCACTAAAAAAAATGAGTTTAAAGATAGTATAAAAAGCCATTAGAAGATTATAAGAGACGTGGTCTAACTTTAAATTTTAACAGGGTCACTGTGAATGCTGTGTTAAGAATTATCTGAAGGTAGCGGCTACAGCCAAAGCAGAAATTCCAATTAGAAAGTATTTTAGTGATGCCTAAGAAAGATAAGGTGTTAACATAATGTTAGCAGTGGAGGCAAGAGAAATAATCAAATTTTGGATATACTTTGAGTATGATGAATATATCAGAAGGCGGTTTTAAACTTGGACTTTAGATGGAATTTCAATAGGTAAAAAGGCCAAAATAGTTTACAGACAGGAGGAATTGCTTATAAAAACGTGTAGTTGAGTACATCGTCTTTTAGGGACAGTGAAAGCAGTCTGTCCAGATTAACGACTTCATGTTGGGGTTTGAGCTACTCCTAAACGTCTAGGGTTTTTTCATCTGGATAATATAACGCTCAAATTGTGCCATGGGGATAGTTAAGCCCAACCTTGGGGAAGAGTCAGGGGAGGCATTCCAGAGAGTGGTTTTAATCTTTGTCCCGAATAAACTGAAATAACTTGACAGGAGATGGGGCAGGGAGGTTGGTAAGTGTTTCAAGCAGAGTGAGCAAAATACGCAGTCTTAAGAATAAGAGTTTAGTGGTTAAGAACCAGGCTGCCTGAGCTCAGATCAGTTTTTATGAAAACAGGGTGTATTTCTACCTAATGTCAACGAGCTTTAATAATCAATCACTGGGTCAGGGTGAACTGGGAGTCTTGTCATCAGCAATCCTATGTAGGCCAAGTTATCAGAGTCAGGCAGATCCTGTCAGGAATGCCTACCAAATTAACTGACTAAATCCTAATATCTACTGAATACTGTATACTAGGCTATGCAGAGGCTGAAAAACTATGTGATCCAGTAAAAAAGGTAACACTATGGTATGTTTTTGTTCATCTTCTTAGGTTCTACAACTTAGAATACAGACCACCCTGAGTCATGTGTACAGGTGTCTTTCACCAAATATTAAAATTAATTGGCAAATGATTTAGAACTTTAACATTCTTTGAAAAGGTTTCCTAGTGAACAGTGAAAGGCACAGTAGCTTAAGTAACTGAAGAATTGCTGGCATTTGATCCAAGATCTACCTTTTATTGAAGATACGGAATTGGGATAATCATTTGACCCCTCTGAGCTTAAGTATGCTTAGCTGTAAATTAAAAGGGTTGATATAACAAGAGTCCTAAGGTCTCTTGTGAACTTATATCTCTAGAATGGTGCATACTACATAGTAAACTATTGATTTTCACAGGACACTGTTGCCGGGACGTCTTCTCAAAAGTTTAATGTCATTTTAATTTCACAATCACGTCAAGAAAGGTCCTACTAAGTGCACTCTATAGTCAAGAAAAATCGTGGCTTGGAAAGGCTCATGATTAGCCCGAGGAAACCAAGTGGTGAGACCCAGCTGGAAATCTCACCAAGTCTCCAGGCACCAAATGGCAAGTCTGTTTCATAGTACTGGAGACTAGAGGTCACCAGACACTTCTAATAGCAACTGAAGAGAAGCCCAAAGGACAGAACAGTTACCCAGTTTTCATGGGAAAATGTGTGGATTCCGGGGTCCGCAGAGAGTACATGAGCGACCTGGCCAGGAAAGCCCCACTGCTCTACAGCAGGAGGACTAACGCAGCAGCGGACTGTGCTGGCGCCAAACCGCTCCATCGGGGCCGCAAGGGGTGGTGCCTCCTGGCGGGATACGTCCCGAGGCTGCAGTGGCTAGACTGTTTCTTAGGCGAGGACCCAAGTATCCTTACTGCCTTGGCAAGCAGTCCGAGCCTTCAGGCCTGCGCAACTCTCAGACTGGAGGGACTCCTGAGGGCAAGCAGAGGTTTAGCTTGATTTCTTATTTTTGTTGATAGGCTGAAGCTACCAATTGCACACGCTCTTAGTGAAGATCTCTTAAGGCTCATACGGAACTCCTACTGCTCGCGCGGTAGCAGCGAGCTCAGACCACTCCGGGCTGAGCTCGGCCGACTTTATTCTGGGAGCTGGTGCGAATGGTTTGGGATCCGCCTAATTTCTGGAGGGGGTGGGGGTCCGGGCTGGTTTACAGTGCTCTATTCTAGAGAAGCTGACCTCTTCAGACTACAAAAGCGACAATCCCTACACTCCACCGGCCGTCTTCCCACCATTCTGCCCTTCCCTAGGGGAAGAGAACAGAAAAGGAGGGATGGAGCCCTTCATAGCTAGGACTCAGGTCAGTAAGCGTTTCTTCTCCATCCGGAAACGCAGTTTCAGAGTCATCTCGGAGATCTTGTCCCCACGCTGGAGGCTTAAACATTGTCAAATCTGGTCTCTGGAATCCTGTGCTTTCACATCATTTCTATAGTACCGTCTATATAGGTATTAGGAGTTCCTGGAGTGTCTCTGACTTCTAGCACAGTGTTGACACACTATAAATGTTTAAGGGATGGATACTGTTGAAGAGACAGTATCATCATAACTTCACATCTTCAAATGATTTCAAGTCCATTGAGAGAAAAAAATTTAGAATTTTGGGGCTTAGGAACAAAGAATCCATTAAAATTTTTACATGTGCCCCATACAGAAGTAGTATTCCCAGTTGCTTTTTTTTTTCTTTATTTTTTTGGCTGTGTTGGGTCTTCATTGCTGCATGTGGGCTTCTCATTGCGGTGGCTTCTCTTGCTGCAGAGCATGGGCTCTAGGAGCGTGGGCTCAGTAGTTGTGGCACATGGGCTTAGTTGCTCCGCGGCACATGGGATCTTCCCAGCCCAGGGATCGAACCCGTGTCCCCTGCATTGGCAGGCGGATTCTCAACCACTGCGCCACCAGGGAAGCCTTCCAGTTGCTTTTATATGAAAACTGAGTCACAGGAAGAGAAACTTGATTGAAAAATTCCCTTCCTCTTTAAACTAGTACTCTTTTTACATTCATAATGCAATTGACAAGAAATAAAACTTTAAAACAGCATCAAGCAAGTCCCTGTGCAGGTAGTCCTCATGTCAGCCTTCTCTCCCACTTTTGTGTTATCCACTAAATAGTGAACATGAAGGAATTATTTTAGGATCAAAGAGCCAAACAGATAGTAGCTGATGCAGAATACTGATTTAGACTTTTTTTTAATTCCAAAAAGTTATACATTTTCATTCAGAAATCAAAACCACTGAGATGTTACCATTTCGTACCCATGAAGACACAAAGGAAAATTCTGTTATTCCTGGAAGTTTAATCTTCTAATAGCCTCTTCCTTTTCTTCCCTCAACCCTTCCATCTCCTGTCCTTTTTAATTACTTGGTTTCCTCTATGATGTGCATACAGGCATACCTCACTTAACTGTGCTTCACAAATGATGAGGTTTTTTGTTTGTTTGTTTTTTACGAATTGAAGGTTTGTGGCAACCCTGCATTGTCAGATGATGGTTAGCATTTTTTAGCAATAAAGTATTTTTAAATTAAGGTATGTATATTGTTTTTTTAGAAATAATGCAATTGTGCACTTAATAGACTACAGTATAGTGTAAACATGACTTTCATATGCACTGAGAAACCAAAAAAAAAAAAAAATTCATGTGACTCGCTTTATTGCATTATTTTCTTTATTGAGGTGGTCTGGAACCGAACCCACGATATCTCCAAGTTATGCCTATATTTTAGTATTAGACTAGATATCTTTGGTTTTATCTTCCAGTGGGCAAAAGGCCTCCTTTGCTCTCCTGCTGTCTTCCACCTTGGCAGATCCCCATCAGTACCCACCTTTAGATTGTCAGGCAACTGGTGAATATGCTCCCAAGTGTTAGTTTTTGCTGGATTTTGTTGTTTTAGAAATAACTGCTTTGATCTAGTCAGTATCTGCTATCCTTGGTAAGCCTGCATTCACATGTATAAACACAGACACACACATCCAGATATTTGAGAGTACTAACACAGGCACAGGATTTCTGAATGGATTTTTCCGTAGTTTATATTTTAGCTCTGAATAGGTCTCCAAGAGTTGTTACCTTCCTTTCCTGGTTCAGTGATAGATAGGAAAAGTAAAGGCACGCCTCTCTCCTTTTGAAAGAAAATTTCCAACCATTTCATAATTGAAAATATCAATATATTAAAGTAAGTGGTGGGGTAAGGTAGGATTTATCCCTGTCTAAACGTGAACTGCTCCATCTATGATGAATTCTGGTGCTACAGGTTCTTCCACAGAAAAATAAGTTTGACTCTTAGAAAGCCTGAACACATACAGTTGAGGAATCCTTCACCCCTGGAACTAGAATTTATTGCATTTGATGTTTTGGAGGGTTGATTGTTAATTTCTGAGCCAGGCTATTGCTTCTTTGGTCAATTATTATAGTTATAATGGCTGTGACTTTTGAGCAATTACCATGAGCTAAACACTGCTAAATCACTGAGTGCTAATAATAATGAAAATTATATATTTGCATTTCATTTGCAATTCTTGTACTTCAGTAATAAGTAATATATTATTTCATTTGAGCTGTATAACAATCAAAATGTGGACCAGTTATCCCCCTTCTCAGGTGAGAAATCAGAGTCCCAAGTTAAATAACTGGTTATAGGACAAATTAGTAGCAAATCCAGGATTAAAACCTAGAAGTTTGATTTTCCATATCTCTTAAGACTATATTAGGAGATGAAATTTTTTATAAGAAGCATTTTCATTAAAAAAAGAAAATACTAATCCTACGTATTTTTATTTCTCAGAAACTGCTTTTTTAGCCACTAAACTCATTGTCACATATATTTAGTAAGTGATATCTCTTATGATTTTCCTCACTTGCTAGAGTGGTACCTAGTTAATGTCTCTGACAAACAATAGTAGATCCTTCTTTTAAGAAATAATCTATTTCAGTCATTACAACATCAAAATGAAGTAATGAGGGCAAGAGAAATCAACTTGAATATCAAGGAGTCCTTGGAGAAAATTGACAGAGCAGAACTAGTATTGGTAAATTACTAAGTTCAAAGATCACATCTATTAAGGTAATAGTGAATAGATCCCAGTCAGGGCCACTGTTCATAATCCAGTCATAATTTGGTGCAAACAATAGAAATACTTTTTTTTTATTCAAAGAAATACACAAACTTGAAAAAAGTACTGGTGTGTGTTAGTGGGATCACCAGTACAGAGCCAGTATGGACAACACCTTCAAGAAGTTTGGCTGGCCTGGAGGTGATGTATTAATTAACTAGATGGGGGGAATCCTTTCACAATGTATACATATCAAATCACCAGGATGTACACTTTAAGCAACTCACAGTTTTATGTGACTTCAGATTTAGAGATGATTTTTTAGATTTGACACCGGAAGCAAAGGCAGCAAAAGCAAAAATAAGTGAGACTACATCAAACTGAAAAGTTTCTGCCCAGCAAAAGAAACCATCAACAAAATGAAAAGGCAACCTCCCAAATGGGAGAAAATATTTGCAAACAGTATATCTGGTAAGGGGTTAATATCCAAAATATATACACACAACTCAATAGCAAAAACACACAATCTAATTAAAAAATAGGCAGAGGATTGGAATAGACGTTTTTACAAAGACAAAAGGTACATGAAAAGGAGCTTTACATCACTAATCATCAGGGAGATGCAAATCAAAACCACAGTAAGATATCACCTCACATCTATTAGAATGGCTATCAAAAAGATAAGAAATAATACGTATTAGCAAGGATGTGGAGAAAAGGGAGCCCTTGTGCACTGTTGGTGGGAATGTAAATTGGTGCAGCCATTATGGAAAAGAGTATGGAGGTTCTTAAAAAAATTATAAATAGAACTACTGTATGATCCAGCAATTCCATTTCTGGGTATTTATCCTAAAAAAATGAAAACACTAAATCAGAAAGATATCTGCACTCCCATGTTCACAGCAGCATTAATTACAATAGTCAAGACATGGAAGCAACCTAAGTGTCCACTGATGCATAAATGGATAAAGAAGATGCAGTATGTATATTTATACACAATGGAATATTATTCAGCCATAAAAAAGAAGGAAATCTTGCCATCTGCAATAACACAGATGGATCTTGAGGGTATTATGCTAAGTGAAATAAGTTAGACAGAGAAAGACCAATACTGTATGATCTCACTTATATGTGGAATCTTAAACCCCCCCCCCCAAAAAAGAAAACAAACTCATAGATACAGAGAACAGATTGGTGGTTGTCAAGAGTGAGGGGGGGGATGAAATGGGTGAATGTGGTTAACAGGCACAAACTTCCAGTTATAACATAAGTAAGTCTTGGGGATGCAATGTACAGTATGGAGACTATAGTTAATAATACTGTATTGTATATTTCAAAGTTGCTGAGAGTAAATTTTAAATGTTCTCATCACGAGAAAAAAAATTTGTAACGTGTGGTGATGGACGTTAACTAGATTTCTTGTGATCACAATATATACAAATATTGAATCATTATGTTGTATACCTGAAACTAATGTTATATGTCAATTGTATCTCAAAAACTAACAAACAAAAACACTTCTACTTATGCTATAGATAACCTAATTGGGTATAGAAGCTAGTCCAAGGAGAGCTGGACTCCCAAGGATGTGAATCATAGATATATTCAGGAAGACTAAGGTCCACTAAAAGTCCCTCATCAGGTCATTTTGGATCCTGTATCAGACATCTTCCATTTGCCTTTCTAAATCCACTCCTAACCTTCTCCAACATTGGGAGGCTGGCCTAAATGGACTATATCAATAGGCTCCCAAGCCCTCTGGCTTTGACTAGGTTTGGCCAATGGGAAGCCCTGACAGACTGGCGGGTTAGTTTTGACTGGCTGCTCTTCTAGACCTGAAGTCACAGCTCTTACCAAAGTGCCTTCTTTACATGACTTTCTCCTTCCAGTTTCTGGAGATGGCTCCTTCCTCTTCCTCTTGCCTCTTCTGGCCTAGGAATAAAACACCCCCTTGTTACTACCACTGGAATACTTCCCTATTTCTTGTGGTTTCCCTAAACTCTGCCCACACCTCTTTAAATAGTCCCAGATTGTTAAACTATTATCAAATTATTTTAAAATTAGAACCTGTTTCCTGCTGGGACCCAGACTGAAATACTTATTGGGACCAAAGTGGTCCTATAAAATAGATCCTCTAAATGGGATTCAGGATTGGGTTACTGGGAGCAGCACAGAGATAACCTCCTTGCTGGGGGAAAAAATTAATTTTAGGGTATAGAGATTTCTCAAATTATCACTAGTGGCAGAATTGAAGAAAAGTGCAGGTAGAGGGCAAGGTGTTGAGGGATCAAGTGGCTATGACATTCAGTTGCTATGATGAAAATAATGATTTAAAAAATTTGGAGCCATCTAGCTTCTCTGTCACCTTCGAGAATAAACATAGAGAACAAGAGTAACCAAGAGCTGTGAGCATAAAATTAAGAAACAGAAGAGGATCACCAAAAGGTCCCTATGGCAGTTTTGAAGTAGTTCCTCATTTTCAACGGCTGGGAGACCTTCAAGATGGCGGAGGAGTAAGACATGGAGATCACCTTCCTCCCCACAACTACATCAGAAATACATCTACATGTGGAACAACTCCTAGAGAACACCTACTGAACGCTGGCAGAAGACCTCAGACTTCTCAAAAGGCAAGAAACTCCCCACGTACCTGGATAGGGCAAAAGAAAAAAGAAAAAAACAGAGACAAAAGAATAGGGACGGGACCTGCCCCTCTGGGAGGGAGCTGTGAAGGAGGAAAAGTTTCCACACACTAGGAAGCCCCATCACTGGCAGAGATGGGGGGTGGGCGGGGGAGGAAGCTTCGGAGCCACGGAGGAGAGCGCAGCAACAGGGGTGCGGAGGGCAAAGCGGAGATTCCCGCACAGAGGATCGGTGCCGACCAGCACTCACCAGCCCGAGAGGCTTGGCTGCTCACCCGCCGGGGCGGGCGGGGGATGGGAGCTGAGGCTCCGGCTTTGGAGGTCGGATCCCAGGGAGAGGACCGGGGTTGGCTGCGTGAACACATCCTGAAGGGGGCTAGTGCGCCACAGCTAGCCGGGAGGGAGTCCGGGAAAAAGTGTGGAGCTACTGAAGAGGCAAGAGACCATTGTTTCGGGGTGCGCAAGGAGAGGGGATTCAGAGCACCGCCTAAACGAGCTCCAGAGACGGGAGCGAGCCGTGGCTATCAGCGTGGACCCCAGAGACGGGCATGAGACACTAAGGCTGCTGCTGCAGCCACCAAGAAGCCTGTGTGCAAGCACAGGTCACTATCCACACCTCCCCTCCCGGGAGCCTGTGCAGCCCGCCACTGCCAGGGTCCCGTGATCCAGGGATAACTTCCCCGGGAGAACACACGGCACGCCTCAGGCTGGTGCAACGTCACGCTGGCCTCTGCCGCCGCAGGCTCGCCCCGCATCCGTACCCCTCCCTCCCCCGGCCTGAGTGAGCCAGAACCCCCAAATCAGCTGCTCCTTTAACCATGTCCTGTCTGAGCGAAGAACTGACGCCCTCAGGTGACCTACATGCAGAGGCAGGGCCAAATCCAGAGCTGAACCCCGGGAGCTGTGTGAACAAAGAAGAGAAAGGGAAATCTCTCCCAGCAGCCTCAGGAGCAGCAGATTAAATCTTCACAATCAACGTGATGTAGCCTGCATCTGTGGAATACCTGAATAGACAATGAATCATCCCAAAATTGAGGCGGTGGACTTTGGGAGCAACTGTAGACTTGGGGTTTGCTTTCTGCATCTAATTGGTTTCTGGTTTTATGTTTATCTTAGTTTAGTATTTAGAGTTTATTATCATTGGTAGATATTTATTGATTTGGTTGCTCTCTTCCTTTTTTATATATTTTTTCCTTTTTCTCTTTTTGTGAGTGTGTATGTGTATGCTTCTTTGTGTGATTCTGTCTGTATAGCTTTGCTTTTACCATTTGTCCTAGGGTTCTGTCTGTCCGTTTTTTTGTTGTCGTTTTTTTGGTTTTTTTAGTATAGTTTTTAGCACTTGTTATCAACGGCTGCAAGGCAAATATGGCTAAGGACCAAATCACACTCCGACTGAAATGGTTGCAAAATTGCAGCACTAATTAAATTCATAACCTGGTCAGAGATATGGTAAGAGAACTGATGAAGAGCAATGGATAGGCATTTGGGTAGACACCAGTGAGGCTAAGAACACGGCCACCCCATTCCTCTGAACCTCTGTTGTCAATAACAACAATATCCCTTATCTGCTTATCTGAGGGTATCAGACCTCCACTCCATTCAAGTTTACTCTTGATTACATCTGGAGCATTTGCCTCACAAACTGATACCACATCTCTTCAGTGCTCTTCCCCACCAATGTCAGTGGCTCCAGGCCCATAATGAGACTTAGATCCCAACTTAACCCTGATAGAAAAAAATGCAAGCATTCCCTGCTCCTAGAGGAGATACCTATTAGTACTGTACGAATTACAATACCTCAGTAATTACATTAGCAAGAGCCGGGAGAGAAAACGTGGGAGTCTATGATGGACCAAATGTAAGTTACATTTGGGTTGAATTCATCGTCATGGGTGCAAACTTCTGGAACCTGGAGTTTAACATGTTGCTTTAAACATCTGAAAGAGCAACCTATTCTGTTAAACTGGGTAATTAAAACCTGGAATCAAACTTGACCTACTTCTAATAACATAACTTCTCGAATACCATAGAGAATAGTGTTCAGAGGTGCAGGGTGACGGAATATTGGAAAGGATTTATTATTACTCTCTTCTCCAGAGTTAAGGGATGTTTTGAAAAAGGAGCAAAGACATTCTTGAAGAGCTTTGCTGTGTCTGTTCTGTGTAGGCTAGAGATGACGGTGAAAATTGCTGCAATGGAAATGGGTTTCTTGATCTTAACGGTAATCATATAACTCAAAAGTGGCAGATGCCAGATGGTGGGCATGTGTTAGAGACAAAGGGTCATAATTACTGCAATAAGTTACAGGAGGGTAGGAATTAACTGTTTTGATCCAGAGGAATCTGTGCCAATAACAACTTGACCACAGCTTCCTAAATATGAAACAGATGGACAAATAATTAAGTGCTTAATGATATATTTAAGTATATGTAAGAGAGCCTGGGTGATGTGCTTGCCTTGTCCCTAGCTCATCTCTTTTTTTAAAATTTAATTTAATTTTAATTTATTTTTGGCTGCATTGGGTCTTCGTTGCATGTGGGCTTTCTCTAGCTGCAGTTAGCAGGGGCTACTCTTCGTCGCGGTGCACGGGCTTCTCATTTTGGTGGCTTCTCTTGTTGCGGAGCACGGGCTCTAGGTGCGTGGGCTTCAGTAGTTGTGGCACGTGGGCTCAGTAGATGCAGCACACGGGCTCAGTAGTGGTGGCTCGCAGGCTCTAGAGTGCAGGCTCAGTAGTTGCAGCACATGGGCCCTAGAGTGCGTGGGCTTCAGTAGTTGTGGCGCATGGGCTCAGTAGTTGTGGTGCACAGGCTTAGTTGCTCCGCGGCATGTGGGATCTTCCCGGACCAGAGATTGAACCCGTGTCCCCTGCATTGGCAGGTGGATTCTTAACCACTGTGCCACCAGGGAAGCCCCACCCCTAGCTCATCTCTGACCTAGTTCCTCAGTGATTGTTGTTGCTGCTGCTGTTGCTGAGTCTGGTGGTTCTCGAGTCATACTTGTTCTTTTTTGCTATCTCAGGTTGAGCTCTGCAATTACTCCCTTGCTTTGTAGGCTGGATGCCTGGTCCTTTGTGCAACTTTCTTGCACTTTCCTATTGTAGACTGTGCATCCTGTGCTGCCCTCTGGGGAAACACATGCATTCTTGAGGTTCCTGAATCCTTAACTCCTGATCTGTTCCCTTCTGTGTACTGACTTTTTAAAGGCTCTTCATACACGTCGAATCAGCTCTCCAAAAAGGTAGTAATTATTTACACTCCTGTTAGTGGTTATGAGTTGCCATTTTGACAGTCCTGCTTTAATATTCCTTTCATATGTTATTAGCCCCAAGTGTTATGTTTTTATTATTGGTGAAGATAGTATTTTCCCCCATGTTTATTGGTTATACTTCTATCATGAATTGACAGTTAATTTTTTAGACCAGTTTTCATTGATGTTCAACTTTTAATTTTTGATTTTAATAAATATCAGCCTATATTATATATTCACCTAATTAATATACCTGCATATGATATAAATGTAATATTAACTATTCTTTTTTCCATACCAATGTGAAGTGATAATTTATGACATGCTAAATTCTTACAAATATCTAGGTCTAGTTACTATCAATTCTGTCCCAGAGATGTCAATTCCTAGGTTAGTACCGTACTATGTTACTAGTAGTAAGGCTCCTCTTATCACCCCCCCTTTAATAAAAAGGTATATAGCTATTTTAACTTGTTACTTCTACAAAATAAACTTTATAATAACTTGGTGAAATAATCTTCCTAATGAAATATTTGATTAGAATGGTTTAATGTGGGGAGATTGAACATCTCTACAATTATCTTCTCATCCAGAAACATGTTTCCATTTATTCAAGGTATTTTTTGAGGGAAGTGGGGTGTATGTAGTATATCTGAATTCACTTATTAAATTTAAGTTTTTCAATTGATTTTTTTAGGTTGTCCTAATGGTCTACCATATCATCAGCAAATGATTTTCTCCTTTCCAATTTCCATTTATTTTCCTTTTCTTATTATTCCAATTGGCACTTTCAGAGCACTGAATAACTGTGGTGACAGGAATTTTACTTTTTGCCACTACCTTTAGCATGAAGTCCAAACTTCTAAGGTGGCTTACAAGGCCTTTCACGATCTGGCCTTTGAGTTTCCCTCTAACTTCACCTCTGTGTATTCCTGCTCCACTCTTTTCCAGTGCCACATTCCAGTCAGTGAACGTGTTTCCTGATGCCATGCCCTCATCACTCTGTAGCTCTGTACTCCTTGTTTCTTTTTCATCTCTTCTAACATTCCCACACTCCACCACACACAATCTAGCTAATTTTCACTTTCTTCATGTTTCAGCTTAGATACCTGCCTTTGAATGCACATGGTGAAATTCAAATGTTTATTAAGTAAATAGGTTTATGGAAAAAGGCTGGAAGATGTTAACTGGCTGTAACTCTTCTGCAAAAATTAAATGTTAAGTGTACTCTAAAGGGGTTTTCTTCGAATCTAAGTATGTTTAGCTTAGTAAATAGTATATAGATCTTTTAATTTTTGGAAAGCGTAGAGATTTAGGAGTAAAAATAAGTATTTTACTTAGGCCCAAATAGCTAGCTGTTGAGAAAAAAGATAACAAATGAAAATAGTACTTTAATCTTTCAACCAGCCAAAAGAAAATTATAGCTTATAAAAAAGGTGAACTATTAGACTTAGAATGCCTAAAAGAAGAATGTCATAATCCATTATATTAAACATGTCACTGCTTTGATGAATGACTGAACTAGATACCTCAAGAATTTCCTATGTTCAGAGTGTTCTTCTCTTAGGATTCTTCACAAGTTGCCTTATGTTGATATGAATTTCCCTATCAATTATCAATACTTGTATAGGGTTTTGTCTTAATTTAACAGCTTGTGATGTAAAGAATGAACAAATGAACACAGAATAATTTTTCACATTTATTAACTCATCATAGGGGTTCACTCCAGAATATGTTTTCTGCTTTTGGATAACGTATGAACTCTGACAAAAGTCACCATCAACATTCATTGGGAATGTCTCCAGTATGAATCTTTGGGGGCAAATTAAGATAAACATCTTGTCTCAAGAACCCTTTGGGATCCTGATGTAGCTTACAGAAAACAGAGGCAGTTCTGGTACACAGAGTATTAGGACACTCTGTTCACCATTTAATGTTTGGGATAAATGACAGCCCAAGGCTATGGATGTCTCTCAAGCCTAGATCCCAAACAGTACTTCAACAAATGCAGATATTGAGAATACATGTAGATTAACAACACATCCACCCACCACTGCAGTTGAAAACCCTCTTCCAATTCCAGTCCCCACTCCGCACCAGGACACCTAAGAATATTACTAGGTGTGAAGTAATTGGCTGTCACTGTGGTCTTCGCCATTAATTCAGAGTCAGTCCTTAGAAGTGTCCTTCTATGGATATATTCTTGTGAGTTCCTGGTTTCTTGTGACCTTCTTATAAGGACTGAAAGTTTGAGTCAAGTCCAAGGGTATTGCTTGGCACCTCCCTAATATCTACTTCATCAATAGATCAGGTGAATATAAGTATTCTATAGGTTCCATTTATGAACTAGGGAAAGATGATGGTAATGGATATCGGAATAATGACAGACAAACACTATCATGTTGATATGTTTAACTCTGAGCCCTTATGAGTTCATTTGAAGCCTGGAAAAGCTCCCTCAGATTTCTATCCAATAACAGATTTATCTCCATATTAATTCAGTCATATCAATTAAAGAATAATCTCCGACAAACATTTTCTTTCGTTTACTATATTCACAGGATTCCTTCCAGAATAAATTCATGGACTTTGAATGAGTTCTGACTGAAGATAATGCCACATTCTTCCTGTCATAGGACGTCTCTCAAGTATGAAGTTTTTGGTGTTTAATCAGGTTTGAACTCCTGTTGAAGGTTTTCTCACATTCCTTACATTTGAATGGTTTCTCTCCTGTATGAATCACTTGATGTCGAATAAGTGAGGAGCTCCGGGTGAAGGATTTTCCACAGTTAACACATTCATAGGGATTATTTGCAGAACAGAGTCTTGGATTTTTATTACTGTCTTCAGGCTGACTGAGGGGTTTTACATATTGATTGCCTTCGGAGGCCTTTGCTTCAGTGTGAATTTTTTGATGCTTAGTAAGGTTTGTACGTCGGTTGAAGAATCTTCCACATTCATTGCATTTATAGGGTTTCTCTCCTGTGTGAATGATCTGATGTCGAACAAGAGATGAACTGCGGCTGAAGGCCTTCCCACATTGATAACATTCATAGGAATTCACTGTGGCATGACTTTTTGGGTGCTGAGTATCTGTACTCAAGTTCAAGGCATTCCCATATCCGTTATATTCTGAATGTTGCTTACCTACTGAGTCTAAATTAAATTCGAAGTTAGTTTTAAGCTGATCACACTTTGGGGAACCCTTTCTCATAGGAACTCCCTGTTGTGTGTCAAAAGTTGAGTTAACTGACTTAACATCAAAACTTTTCTTATTTTCACTATATTCAAAGTCTCCCTCCTCAGTGTAGATTGCATTATGAACGAAAGCTTCTTGTGGCAAATTTATGTCCCAGTGTTCCTGGTTCCTATATAACCAATCATCA
Organism: Balaenoptera ricei; assembly: GCF_028023285.1. Taxonomy (NCBI): domain Eukaryota; kingdom Metazoa; phylum Chordata; class Mammalia; order Artiodactyla; family Balaenopteridae; genus Balaenoptera; species Balaenoptera ricei. The sequence goes on along the minus strand of NC_082646.1, from coordinate 64,893,138 downwards.
CTTTTCCAGGCATCTAAAGGAGGATGTCCACTTTCAGTCAGTCTTGTCATAATCACTGCATGGGATGATTCTTCTCCAGAAATTCTCTGCTTTGGAACTAAATCCTGATTTTCTGAAATTATCTCTCTGTCTAAAAGTAAATAAAAAATTCCATGAACTAGAAGAAGGGAAACTGCTTAATTAGGAAAGGGACGCTGAGCCATATACAGGTATAGGCATATTTTATGGGTCTTTAAATACAGAATGGAAATGTGAGGCAAGGTTAGAAAACAAGGATTACAGAAGAAATAAATGGGATAAAAATATTTTAAAAAGGATCAGGAGATCACAAAATATGAGAGCTATTCAAGAATACTAAGGAGAATACACAGAACTTAGGTAAAATATCAGCATATGAACTGGGATGGCATGGCATATCACAGTTCAAGCCACCACTGGTTCGTAACTAGTTTGTGAAAGTTATACCTAATCTTCCTTTCTCTAGCATCCTGTCTCTTTTACCCCAAGCTGTTCCACATAATAGCCCTTCAAAAATACCAATTTAATAATGTCTTCAGGAACATGTCTAAATTTATAGGCCCCATAGCTTAACAGCTAAAAGCAAACTTGCAATCACAGTGCCCCTATTTTCCATACAGAGCAATTATTCCCTGCATTTAACAGAGGCAGAAAGAACTGTAATATATGATAGCAGGGAAACCAATCTTATCCTGGGCTCAAAATAATCACTCCTGATTCTAACAGTGCTCAGACACTTCTATGTGTTTCCTAGAACTCAAAACTTTACCTATTCTGATTCAGGTTGGGTTCCTCTGTTTTCACCTGCCTTCAGTTTCTCTATTTCATTTGATAAAGTTCCACTTTCCTTCTCAAATTCCTTTTTCACTTAGTTTCTATATAAATATACCCAGTATACTGTATATTCTAGCATTTTTTTAAAAAATTAAATTTAACTGACTTCCTGCTTTCTCCTTTTCCACATAACATCAGATATATCTAACGAATTTATCTTCTATACTTTATTGGTAGCCAAGCAAGACCTTCAGCTTTCCAGTTTCACACAGTCACTAGAACACCTCTACTTGACTATCCCTACTCTCTTCCAAAACTCAACAAATGAGAGACTATCATCTTCCATGTGGAAAGAACTTCCCTCAATGTCCTCATTTTCGTTCAGTGAGTCACTGGCCTTCTAACATTTACACTAGAGTTCATGAAGAGAACTTGAATAACCATTGCTCTTTACCTCTCATATCTAATCTGTCCTTAGGTACTATTACTTTACTTTATGAAATGACTTCTACCTCAAAGCTCTCACTGATACATCCAACTCTGTCAAGTATATATCAATTCAGCCTTCTTTAGTCTAATCTCTACGAGAAATCATTATTTGTCTGTAAAATACCCACACTGGAAACTAGACAATTAAATCAGAATCTCCTAGGATGAAGCCTAGGAATATAATGGAAATATCGATTGTAGCTTTCCTGTCTCTACCTCACCAGTGTATATTGGATGTGTGGGGGCAGATAACTTGTCCATTTAACTCACAGGTTTTCAGAGAGAGAGGAACCTCTTCCAAACCTGGACTTAATTTAGAGGATGAGTTCCTGGACTTCAAGATTGATGCCATAATGAAATGACATCTTAGGAGAGAGTAAATGTAATTAACAAGGGAGAAAAATAAAGTTAATTTGTGGCCAGAGGACAGACTATAGCAGATCAGAATTATGGCACTTTCTCTGATACTCTCCTCATAGAGAAGTGGAGTCTATTTTTCTTCCCCTGGAATCTGGGCTGATCCTGCAACTGCTTGGCCAACACAATGTGATAGAAGTGATACTAGGCTATTTCTGGGCCTAGCCTTTATTTTTTTTAAAAAAAATTTTTTTTAATTAATTAATTTATTTTTGGCTGCGTTAGGTCTTTGTCATTGTGCTTTCTCTAGTTGCAGTGAGCGGGGGCTACTCTTCATTGTGGTGCACGGGCTTCTCATTGCGGAGGCTTCTCTTGTTGTGGAGCATGGGCTCTAGGCACATGGGCTTCAGTAGTTGTGGCTCGCGGGCTCTAAAGTACAGGGCTTAGTTGCTCCACGGCATGTGGGATCTTCCCGGATCAGGGATCGAACCTGTGTCCCTTGCATTGGCAGGTGGATTCTTAACCACTGCGCCACCAGGGAAGTCCCTGAGCCTAGCCTTTAAAAGACCCACAGCTTTCAATTCCTCTCAGGATGTTCCCTCTCAGAACCTTGCTGCCATGCTGTGAGAAGTCTTTGCCTCAGTAGAGGCCATGTATAGGTGTTGTGGTCCACAGGACTAGCTAAGTTCCCAGTGACAGCTAGCACCAACTTCCAACTATGTGATCATAGTTGGAATGGCCAAGTCATCTTGGCCATTCCATCCCAGTCAAGCTCCCAGAACACTGCATCCTCAGCGAACATCATATGGAATGTAAGAATTCCTAAGTCAACTCACTAAATTGTGAGAATTAATAAAATAATTGTTTTAAGTCACTAAGTTTTAGGGTAATTTGTTAGAAATAATAGATGACCAAAACCGTAATTTTGTTCTAGTAGTATTTATTAAATAGCAGAATTCCTAGTTGTATTTCCTTAAGTAAATCTATGTTCTCCTCATATTTGTACAACTCATTTTTCATGCAACTTCCTTACTTCTATTTTTAAAATCACTCTCATGTATTTTGTTATTTTCAAGTCGCTTGGTTCTAATATGTAGAAAAGCTGCTAATATTTTTATTTTATATCTGGCCACCTTAACGAAATTCTAAACAGATATAATCATTCTGATACTGAGTCTCTTGGATTTTCTAAGTTTAAAGTTATCATACACAAATAGCTTTTTCTCTTTTCTATTAATTTTCTCATTTGTTTCATTTATTTTTCTTTCATTAGTTAAAACCTTCAGGTAAATATTAAATAATTATGGTAATAGGCCTAAGAATCTGTTGATTTTAGTGTTAATACCATTGTTTACACATAATATTAACCCATGATTTGTTCTCTTTTTTCTCTAATAGATTTCAAATCACTGGCTTATTCCTGACCACTAATTCCAAACTCATAAACTGTGCTTTATCTATAAGACTGTTCCTGTCTCTAACCTAAAACAAAAATAAACTTTAAACCTTAGCCTATAATCCTAATTCTGGGTCTCTGCCTACTTCTCTCCTGGAGACCAGCCCATGCCAAACCACCTCTGCCTTTCTTTGGCCTAACAATTTCCCCCGACTTCTCAAATCACCTAGTTAGTTAAACTCTCCAAAATCTGGCTTTATATGCTCTATCCAAATTTACCTTATACTGTCTCTAGTAAACTTGGATCACTGAATCTTATTCTAGATCTGAAACATTTGGTGAGCCTTAAAAATATACATGTGTGTAGAAAATCCTAAAGACACTACCAGAAAACTACTAGAGCTCATCAATGAAATCAGTAGAGTTGCAGGATACAAAATTAATACACAGAAATCTGTTGCATTTCTATACACTAACAACAAAAGATCAGAAAGAGAAATTAAGGAAACAATCCCATTTACCATCACATCAAAAAGAATAAAATACCTAAGAGTAAACCTACCTAAGGAGGCAAAAAACCTGTACTCTGAAAACTATAAGATGCTGATGAAAGAAATCAAAGATGACACAAACAGATGGACAGATATACCATGTTCTTGGATTGGAAGAATCAATATTGCCAAAATGACTATACTACCTAAGGCAATCTACAGATTCAAAGCACTCTCTATCAAATTACATTTTGTGTAATTGGCATTACACAAACAAACTTATGGTTACCAAAGGAGAAGAGGGAAGGGATAAATTAGGAGTTTGAGATTAATATATACACACTACTATATACATACTGTGAAAATGGCATTTTTCACAGTAGAACAAAACATTTTTTAATTCCTATGGAAATATAAAAGACAATCTTGAGAATAGCCGAAGCAATCTTGAGAAAGAAAAATGGAGCTGGAGGAACCAGGCTCCCTGACTTCAGACTATACTACAAAGCCACAGTGATCACAACAGTATGGTACTGGCACAAAAACAAATACAGATCAGTGAAACAGGATAGAAAGCCCAGAAATAAACCCACACACCTACGGTCAATTAATCTACCATAAAGGAGGCAAGAATATACAATGGAGAAAAGACAGTCTCTTCAATAAGTGGTGCCAGGAAAAATGGACAGGCTACATGTAAAAGAATGAAATTAGAATATTCTCTAACCCCATATACAAAAATAAACTCAAAATGGATTAAAAACCTAAATGTAAAACCAGATACTATAAAACTCCTATAAAAACATAGGCAGAACACTCTGACATAAAATGCAGCAATATCTTTTTGGATCCATCTCCTAGAGTAATGGAAATAAAAACAAAAATAAATAAATGGGACCTAATTAAACTTAAAAGCTTTTACACAGCAAAGGAAACCATAAACAAAACAAAAAGACAACCTACAGAATGGGAAAAAATATTTGCAAATGATGCAACTGATAAGGGATTAATTTTCAAAATATACAGACAGCTCATATACCTCAATATCAAAAAAACAAACAACCCAATCAAAAAATGGGCAGAAGATCTAAACAGACATTTCTCCAAAGAAGACATACAGATGCCCAAAAGGCACATGAAAAGATGCTCAGCATCCCTAATTGTTAGAGAAATGCAAATCAAAACTACAATGAGGTATCACCTTAACACTGGTCAGAACGGCCATCATCAAAAAGTCTATAAATAATAAATGCTGGAGAGGGTGTGGAGAAAAAGGAACCATCCTACATTGTTGGTGGGAATGTAAATTGGTACAGCCACTATGGAGAACAGTATGGAGGTTTCCTTAAAAAACTAAAAATAGAACTACCATATGATCCTGCAATCCCACTCCTGGGCATATATCCACACAAAACCATAATTCAAAAAGATACATGCACCTCAATGTTCACTGCAGCACTATTTACAATAGCCAAGACGTGGAAGCAACCTAAGTGTCCATCAACAGAGGAATGGATAAAAAAGATGTGGTACATATATACAATGGAATATTACTCAGCCATAAAAAAGAATGAAATAATGCCATCTGCAGCAACATGGATGGACCTAGAGATTATCATACTAAATGAAATGAGTCAGAAAGAAAAGGACAAATATCATGATGTCACCCATATGTGGAATCTAAAAAAAAAAAAAATGATACAAATGAACTTAAATACAAAATAGAAATAGACCTACTGACATAGAAAACAAACTTATGGTTACCAAAGGGGAAGGGGGGAGGGATAAATTAGGAGTTTGAGATTAATATATACACACTACTATATATAAAATAGATAACCAACAAGGACCTACTGTATAGCACAGGGAACTGTACTCAGTATTTTGTAATAACCATTAAGGGAAAAGAATCTGAAAAAGAATATATATATATATATATATTTTTTTCCATATATATATGGAATCACTTTGCTGTACACCTGAAACTAACATGACATTGTAAATCAACTATACTTCAATTTTTAAAAATGTGGCAATCTTAAAAAAAATACATGATGCATGTGTGTATTTGTGTGTGTGTATACATGTTCCATGTGGCCAAGTTGGGCTTCTCATAAGCATAGTGATATCAGGGTACTAGAACTAGTGGCTGCTGAATTCCAGGAGAAAGAAGCAGAAGCTGCAAGTCCTATTACAGGCTAGATCTGGAACTGGCACAGTGTCACTTCTGCTACATTTTATTGATCAAAGAATCTAGTGCCAGCTCAGAGTCAAGGGGAGGGAAAACAACATCTACACTTCAATGGAGGGAGTGACAAAGATTTTGTGGCCATCATTAATCCACCAAAATCCATTAACTGGGAAAATAAATGACATTTACTGAAGTAAATTCCAGATTGATTAAGGTATATTATATTTAAATAATGAAGTAGATGGAGCTAGAATAAAATGAAAAAATGTACCTTAGTTTTGGGATGGAAAAATTCTTATGTATAAAATTAACAGATATAAAACAATGGGGGAGATACATGATAACATAAAAAATATGTTTGGCAGGCTCCATGAATAAAATAATTTTTAAAAATGTCTTCAGACACATCTCATTTGCCACAAATATGGTCAATAGTAAGAATTTAACATAAGCTTGTAATATACTAATTAAAAACCTCTAGAATCTTGATAACAGACATAAAAGAACCATTTACTGAATCACAGATGACCAAAACAAATAATTTTTACTTTTCTCATAATCCAGTATCTATCCATCTATCTATCTGTTTCTTTGGTTCCTAGATATGTGCAAAAGGCGGAGATATAAATGTAGGCAGAAAGAGACATGTTGCCTTCCCTCAAGGAACACAAAGCCTAGGGTGAGACAAAGACTCACAGAGACACATGTAGAGTGTATTTGTGATAAATGGTAAGAGGAAAAGAATATGGTGCTATGGGAGTATATAATAGAAAAAACTAACCCAGTCAAGAAAGGCTTCCCTGAGGAGATATGGACCTATTTGAGATCTGAAGGAATAGGAGTCAACTAGGCAAAGATAGGAGGAAGAGCATTAAGTAAAGAAACAACATGCACAGAGGTCCTGTGATGGGAGAGGGCAAGCCACACTCAAGGGACAACAGAAATATGTTCCCTGTGGAAGTGTTTTTTCTCTACTGAACCCCAACACCTATCAGAGTGCACAGGGCACAGTAGATGCTAATACATATTTGATGCTGGCTGACTGAGAGTAGATCAGTGTGGTTTGAGTGCAAAAAGGATGTACTGTGAGATGAGGTTGGAGAAGTAGGTAGGGACAAGTGTGTTGTGAAGTAAGCAAAACTGAATTCAGTACAGAGGTTTCAGCAAGTACATGATAAACCATGATCTCCATGACTGCAGTGTGGTTCAAACACTGGAGTTGTGGAGGGGAGACAAAGCTAAGAGGGAAGCCAAGATCTTGTATTAAGACAAGAGGCTATGGTGATAGTTCAGGTGAGAGATGACAGGACATGGACTACAGTAGTGGCATTGCAGATAGAGAAGTAGATTCATTTAAGAGATATTTAGTATAAAAAACAAGTATTAGATAGGTGAAGGAGAAGAGGCTGTCAAGGATAATACTTAAACTATACTTGTATAACTGGATGGATGGCACCTCATCCAGCTAGGGAACAATGGAAGAATACTGGGAAGGAAAAAGATCACTTGGGTTTTATGAAATTTAAGGCATCTTTGAGACATCCAAGAGAAATGTCATGTGTATATAAATTTTATTTCGGAGCTGAAGCCTGAGCTGGGGATATGAACTTGTAAGCTGCTATAAATGTGTGATAATTGAAGCTGCAGTTGTAGATGGAAGAAAATACAGAGTCAAAAGAGAAGACAGGATGAGATCAAATGTTGACAAACTGAAATGTATTAGATAGGTAGAGAAGGACAGGTCTGCAGTAGACAGAGACAGACTAGCCAGAAAGAGAAGAAGAAACTCAGGAGTATTACAGGAACCTAGGAGTGTTTTCAGAACGAGCAGCAGTTAACAGCGTCACTTGCTATTGAGAAGTCAAATGAGATAAGGAATTAAAAAGTGTCCCCTGGAGCTCGCTCCAATAAAGTCATGAGTGACTTGAACAAGAACTGTTTAAGATTAGTATTTCGGGTAAGAGCTCAACAGGAACGGGTTGAGGAATAAAAGGTGAGGAAAAGAGAAAAGCAAGTATAAAACACCCGGAGAAGTCTGGCTATAAAGAGGTAAGAAACAGAGTATTAGAAGAGGGTGTAGGGTTGAGAGAGAAAGTTAAAAAATTAATAATGACCTGAAAATGTTAAAAAGCTAATGGGAGAATGAGGCAGAAATGGTGAAAATATAAGTTAAAAAAAGCATGGAGAAATGGGGTCGAAAGGATAATCAGGGAGAGGATTTACCTTATGAAAGAAGAAATGGAGTCAATTGCCTAACAAATTAAGATTTCAGGTAAATAATACCCAGTGTTTGCTCGGGTGATAACAGAGATATAATAACTAAAGTGATAGTAACACTCTCATTATTAGTGAGTATGAGTTGGTAGTAGACAACATAGTTCTTTTGTAGACAATATAACCTAATGTAACAAGACAGTTAATATAGTTATACCCTTTGGGATGAAATTTCTCTTCTAAGAAGGAATCCTGTGAAAGGAATCAGATATGCCTGAAAACCTGGCAACAAACTAAATGTCCAACAGTTGGGGTGGGGAATGGTTAATTATTATACATGCATGTGAGGGGCTGTCATATGCGAATAAGAAACCACATTTTCATAGACTAATTAAATGGGTATTTGTTCATGATATCACATGAGGTGAGAAGAGCAGAACACATAATGACACATTCTCAATGATCCCAGTTTTGGAGAAAAATATTTACAAGCCATAGGCACACATCATCACAAAGAAAATGGCTTAAGAAAACAAACCACGATGTTAATACTGCATAGCTCTGGGTAGTGAGGTAACAGGGTGAGTTATATTCCTCTTCATACTTTATTTACTAAAATTTATATTAAGCACACAACAATTTCTAATCTCTCACAAACAAAATGTTAATAAGAACATAGAGATTACAATGAAGGTAGGAAGGCACAAGTTAAGGAGGTCTTACAGTAAAAGAAGGAAAAATGGAAGATTACTGGAGTCACCCTAGTATAAAGCAGTTCCTTTTCTTTAAAAGAGAGAATATGATTTAATGTTAGGTTGGCTAACATTTGCTTATATAACACCACATGCCAGAGGCTGTTCTAAGTGTGCTACACATATCAACTCATTTAATCCTCACAGTAACATGGAGGTAAACACTGTTACGTTACAGAAGAGGAAACTTGGCAGGGAGGCTGCCCCAGGCAATTCTGCCTGTGTTAAGAGTCTGTGTTCCTCCTCCTACACCGTTGGTGGGAATGTAAACTGGTGCAGCCACTATGGAGAACAGTATGGAGGTTCCTTAAAAAACTAAAAATAGAGTTGCCATATGATCCAGCAATCCGACTCCTGGGTATATAGCCATACAAAACTATAATTCAAAAAGATACATGCACCCCAATGTTCATGGCAGCACTATTTACGATAGCCAAGACATGGAAACAACCTAAATGTCCATTGATGGGTGAACGGATAAAGATGTGGTACATATATACAATGGAATATTACTCAGCTCTAAAAATAATGAAATAATGCCAGTTGCAGCAACATGGGTGGACCTAGAGATTATCACACTAAGTAAATCAAAAAAAAAAAAAGACAAATATCATATAGTATCACTTACATGTGGAATCTAAAACATGACACAAATGAACTTATCTACGAAACAGAAACAGACTCACAGACATAGAGAACAAACTTGTTGTTGCCAAGGGGGAGGGAGGAGCAGAGGGATGGATTGGGAGTTTGGGATTAGCAAATGCAAACTATTATATATAGAATGGATAAATAACAAGGGCCTACTGTATAGCACAGGCAGCCATATTCAATATCCTATAATAAGCCATAATGGAAAAGAATATGAAAAAGAATATATATATATACATACACACACTTATATATATATATATGCATAACTGAATCACTTTGCTGTACACCAGAAACTTAACACAACATTGTAAACCAACTATACTTCAATTAAAAAAAAAAAAAAAGAGTTTGTGTTCCTAACCCACACCACTTTTTTGCCTGTCCATATAAGAAAAGGAATCTGTGAACAAAAAGCAATGACTTTTCTTCTTCAAAGTTTAGCTGGTTTGCTGTCACCTCCCAACCAACAACTCAAACCCTGGGTTGTACATTATCTGTGTATTTAATGAACAGAAGCTTCTTACAAATGCCTCAGATCTACCTGTTGCTTACCAAAAACAGTTGTTCTTAGAATTTCTTGCTCCATTATCCAACTTTTTTCCTTACTCTCCAACCTGGAGGTCTCAGCTGGTTTGGAAAGTAGATGCTCTGTACATGGGGAAAAGGAAAACAAACAAACAAACAAACAAACACATTTCAGACATTTTTATAGGGAAGAGAATCCCATCCCAAAGTAGTAGTCTAAGAGCTGATAAAAGGTAAGGCCAGTGGACCTGTGTATTTCTAGCTCTACATCAGAAAGGACTTTCAGTCACATACAGCAAGAAAATCTGCTATTGTGCCCAGAAGTTATTACGAAACCTAAACTGAAACCCAAATGCCCTCAACCACTTCAACAGTAGTTTTTAACAGTAGATGAAGAGACTACTAAAGGGCAGATGAGGTAAATACGCAGACGCCACCTTTATGCAATGAATTCAGGTTCCTATAGTTCTCCAGCATCACATCCCTGTACAGGTTCTTTACAGCAGGGTCCAGTTGCCCCCACTCTTCCTCGCTGAATTCCACAACCACATCTTTGAATGTCACTGGTTCCTAAAACATTAAGTTCCTTTTTAATCAAAGGTCTCAAAAATATTACTAGAGGAGAAATGAATTTGGAAAGAACAGGGTAGGTGGCGAGAATATCCAAAAAAAAATTGATAGGACAATGTTTGGAGTTCTAAGTGATAAAAATCAAGTTACCTTAGGGGCCTATCAACTTGGTACTCTTTGAGGGCTGGGAAAGGAAAATGAAGGGCTGTCCTAACTCTAGATTAGCTTACATTTTAACTGAGGAGAAAAACCGGTTGGAATAATTGTGCAACAAAAAATTACTATAGAGTACAAATAATTTACACAGAAAGAGTTCAGAATAGGAAGAGCTTAAGGCAGATTGGAGGGAAATTTATAATGAAAATGTAGGCTCTCCTAGCAGAACAGGGAGCATCTCTAACTGAGAAACACTGTTGGCTAATGCCTCATCCTTCAGGTCTCAGAGCCCAATGTCACTTTGTCAGATAGGCCTTTTCTGATTACCCAACAAAGTAGCCATCTTCCTAATCAGTCTGTCTCTCTATTTTCTCCCTAACAATTATTACCATCTGCAATTATCTTATTTGCTTGTGTTTGTCTACTTCTAGTATTATGTAATCTCCACAGAGGCAGGCATTTTGTTTCATTTACTGTCATATTCCCAGCCCTTAGAAATGTTAGGCACTGCATAAATACTGGTCATAAGGGCCTTCATCCCGCCAGCTGTTGCACTTTTCCGTCCAGCATTCTCAACCTTGTCCTTATAGTTACCTTCAATCACACTGAAACACACAAATCCTTCCTCTACCTCAGAGCCAGTCTTTGTGAGTAAGTTGTCTACATGTGTTTTGCCTACTTCCTCACTTTTCCTCTTTCCTCAACCCTCTGCAACCTGGCTTCCATTCCCAGGCATGCTTGTATCTCCATGATGTTAAGAGAATAGACACTACTCAGGCTGCACTTTTCTGAACTTTTAAAGGATTTCTCCTTGAAATATGGTCATTCTTTGCTTTCACAGTGACATCATATTTTCCTGGTTTTCCTCTACCACTTTGGTCCTTTCATTTCAGTATCCTTTGAGGTTTCTTCTGCTCCTGCCTATTAAATTATATTGCTCAGGATTCTGCCCTTGGCTTCCTTCACTTTTAATTCTAAACATTCCCTGGGTAGGCCCTATGTCTATACCTTCAATTATCATCTACAATCTCAAGGGCATAGATGCACAGAGAATATACAAAAATTAAATATTTTCCAAAAAGTGTATCATCAACTAAAATAGATCCAACGTCCAGCATATCATCAACTAAAATAGTCATGTTCTTAGATGGAACTATGTTTGGCAAAAGTTCACAGACCTAAAAAAAAAAAGCAGAGCGTTACAATAGAGCGGAACCCTAATTTACCTGGGATTTGCCTGTTAGTGAGTCAGCTTCCATTTTTTCTTTCTTGATGCTCCCCTTCTGGAGTAGGGCAGAATCCTTGCAGGTTATACCTGAGGAAGATGAAGGAAAACATTAGGGAGACAAGTTTTTCCTTGGAGAAACTTTTAATAATTATAGTACTTTTAACATGCTACTTCAGAAGTTTGAAATTTAATGATGTCAGCCTCTACCAGCAACCAGAATCTCCAGGAGTGGGGCCCAGATCTTATATTTTTAAAAAGCTCTAAAAGTGATTTGCATATTCTACGAGGGGTCAAGAACTACTTGATCAGAGAGAAGGCCAAAATAATATTTTGATGCCTCACCTGTGGTTATAGCAGATCCAAAAAAAAAACCTTGATCTTGTCAAAACTAAATCCTAACTAAGGCTTAGCCACCACAGGCTGTAATTTACTGGGAGCTAAGAATATTTTACCCAACCAATCACTTTCTCAAAGACATTGGGGATTAATCTACTCAAGGATTCTTTTCCTCTAAGTCGCTCTGTGTATACTACACACAGACTTAGGCAGTCTGGTCACCTTGGACTACTGAGTCTTCCAGGACATAAAGATCTGAGCAGCAACCGATTCTCTTCTCCAGCCCTTTGGTGAGACGTATACCCAAGGGCTACTCCCTAATGTTTCTCCAAGATTCATTAATTACACCACTAATCCTCAAATGCCAGACTATGGGCCAATACTGGTCTGTGAAGAAGTTTTCATTGATTCAGGGTGAAATAAGAAAAAATAGAAACAATGCAGGAAATATTTACATTTTATAAATAAAGGCAGGATTTGAAAAAAAAATCCAAATTTCTCAGCAACATGCCATTTGAATACTGCCACAAGATTACAGTCTGTTAACTTTACTCAGGCCTATAACACTTTGTGAAACCTCAGTTTCCTCAGTCCCATAACCCCTAGAACAGTCAATACCACATTTTCTTCTAATGTGATTTTTTTAATTTTTAAATTAATTTTTATTGGAGTACAGTTACTTTACAATGATGTGTTAGTTTCTGCTGTACAGCAAAGTGAATCAGCTATACATATACATATATCCCCTCTTTTTTGGATTTCCTTCCCATTTAGGTCACCACAGAGCACTGAGTAGAGTTCCCTGTGCTATACAGTAGGTTCTCATTAGTTATCTATTTTATACATAGTAGAATATCACATTGTTTCTTATTCTTGTCATTCTTGGAAATATGCAAGATATCTTGAAAAGATGCAAAAGCCTTCAATCAGCCATCCCTTTTTTATTGCTCTGAGTATTGTTTCCTTCCCGTAACTCTTCTTTCCTGCTGACTTCCTTCCTGAACCTTTACAGTTGTGTTGTCTGAAACTCTCATGCCATTCAAAGAAAAATTCCTATACATTCCCTAGCTCTTTATAAAATATTCTTTCTCCCTTCTAATCTAAAATGGATCTTGGCCACCATCAAAGCCACCTCTTCTCATCCTCCAATACTATGGTCTTGGTAGTTGTTTTGATATATTCATACTTCTCCATTCCCATTTCCTCATAAAGATTTTTCTACGCTCATACAAAAATTTTTTCATAGTGGTTCATGCCATTTAGCTAGGGCCTTCTTGATGTTGTAATACACTAAGCTATTGCAAATTCATTTATTCAGACCGTATTTACTGAGTACCTCCCATGTGTGAGGCACACAAATGCCTGCCCTCAGGGAGCCTATAGTCTGTTGTGAATGACAGGCATTAAATAAGTAATTGTACTAGGTCAGTAAAAACTTTACTTAGCTAACCTTGCTTTCCACACCAAATCATAATCTTTTCAACAATCCAGCCTGAAGACCCTTGACAACCTTATTTCTAACAACCATCAGCAATCAAGCTACTTCCTTTTTCATACTGGGGTCCTTATATAGGATTAGAATTTAGGATTGTTCTACTCTGAGAACAAACTTGAATGAATCAATCCCTAACTATATTTTCCTATCCTTTCAACTTTCCTATCCTTTCATCAAGGTTCCACCATAGTACATTGCTTCTTTAATTTTCTCCCAGTCTATCATCCCTCTTGTGAAGTCACTTTCTTTTCTACGCAGCTTGGATTTTATGGTAAATCACTTGCAGATTTACTCTTTTCAGACTTCAAATTCCTTGAACACTGATCCTTTATATCTAACATCCAATCTTCGCTTGATGCAGTAATCTCTAACATCCAATCTTCGCTTGATGCAGTAATCTCTTTTACCTTACCTTTTTAAAAAACTGAGGTAAAATTCACATAACAAAAAATTCACCATATTAACCATTCTAAAGTACACAATTCATGGGTTTTAGTATATTCATAGTGTTGTGCAACCGTCACCACTATCTAATTCCAGAACATACTCATTACCCCCAAAAGTAACCCCATACGCCTTAAGGAGTCACCTCCCATTCCCCTTCCCTCCGTGCTGTCTCTTTGGATTTGCCTATTCTGGGCATTCCATGTAAATTCAGTCATATGGTATGTGACCTTTTTTGTCTGACTTCTTTAAAGTAGCATATTTTGAAGGTTCATCCATGTTGTGGCATGTGTCAGTTCTTTGTTCCTCTTAATGGCTGAATAATACTCCACTGTATGAATATCAATTTGTTTATCCATTCATCAGTTGATGAACTTTTGGATTGCTTCCATTTGTTTGGTTATTATGAATAATGCTGCTATGAACATTCATATACAAATTTGTCAAACGCTTTTTCTGCATCAACTGAGATGATCATGTGATTTTTCCCTTCATTGTATTGGTATGGTGTATAATGTTGATTTTCACATTTGAACCATCCTTGTATTTCTGGGATAAATCCCTAATGGTCATGGTGTATAATCCTCTTAATATGCTGCTGGGTTTGGTTCACTAGTTTTCTTTTCTTGTAATGCCTCTCTCTGGCTTTGGCATCAGATTAAAACTCCCAACATAGAATAGGTTAGGAAGTATTCCTGCCTTTTCTATTTTTTAGAAGAGTCTGAGAAAGTTTGGTGTTAATTATTGTTTTAATGTTTGGTAGAATTCATCAGTGAAGCCATGTTGTCCTTGGGTTTACTTTGTTGAAATTTTAAAAATTACTGATTCAGCCTCTTTAGTTGTTACAGATGAGTTGAGTCAGTTTTGGTAGTTTTGGGAATTTTTCTATTTCATCTAAGTTTTCACAGCATTCTCTTATAATCTTTTTGATTTATGCAAGGTCAGTAGTAATATCCCTACCTTTATTCCTGATTTTAATTATTTTGGTCTTCTTTTTTGCTTGGTCATTGTAGCTAAAGTTTTATCAATGTTGTTGATGTTTTCAACATTTTTTGGAATTTATAAAGTCTATATTCTTTGTTGTGTGTGCCCACTTAAGTCTGTTTCCTTAACTTGGTGGTTAGCTAGCGATTCCAGAGATTTCCTTAAATGCTTGAAACCAGAAAAACAAAAATCATTTCCTAGCCTTTGCAGATGGGCTGTCTGCATCAGGAAATGTCTTCAATACTTAGCCAGATAGTTTTCACCCCTGCCTTAGTCTTCATTTCCTGCTCGAGCAGAGCCTGAGGACCAGCCAGAGGTGAGAATCAGGGAATTCTCAGGTCTTTCTGAACATGTACCCAGCCTTCTAGATCTCTAAGAATATGTAGAAGCTTTCAAATCCCTTACTCTCTAAAGCACCTTTCCTCCCATCTTTTTGTTTAGTCTATGTTTGTCCCAACTGTTTATTTGCTGTCCCAGGTAGCAGTGGCTAATACATTTTTCATTAAATGTTTCTGACAAATGCTAGCCAGGTAGCCATTTCAGCCCTGAGAGGTCTAAGGTAGGTAAAATATGGGCAAACCCTTTAAGTGGGTTCTTCAGGGATCCATGGCACGTTAAAAGAAAGCAAAAGCCTTTCTCGGTCCTGTATTACCCTGAAACCTCTCATTTTCTTCCCAAACTTCTCAAGAATAGTCTATAATGATTATCACATTCCCACCTCATACTTCATATTTTTTTGACCCATGTGATAGGCAGAATAGCCCCCTGAAATGTCCATGCCCTAATCCTTGGATACATGGCAAAAGGGACTCAGCAAGGGAATTCCCTGGAGGTCCAGTGGTTAGGACTCAGCACTTTCACTGCCAGGGCCAGGGTTCAATCTCTGGTTGGGGAACTAAGACCCCACAAGCCTCATGGCACGGCCAAAAAAAAAAGGGACTCAGCAATATTAAAGTTAAAGATCCTTGAGATGAAGAAATCATCCTGGGGACTTCCCTGGTGGTGCAGTGGTTAAGAATCCACCTGCCAATGCAGGGGACACGGGTTTGATCCCTGGTCTGGGAAGATCCCACATGCCGCAGAGCAACTAAGCCTGCGCGCCACAGCTACTGAAGCCCGTGCACTCCAGGGCCCGCGAGCCACAACTACTCAGCCCACGTGCTGCAACTACTGCAGCCATACACCTAGAGTCTGTGCTCCGCAACAAGAGAAGCCACCGCAATGAGAAGCCCAAGCACCACAACGAAGAGTAGCCCCTGCTCGCTGCAACTAGAGAAAGGCCGTGTGCAGCAACAAAGACCCGATGCAGCCAAAAATTAAAAATTAAAAAAAAAAAATCATCCTGGATTATCTGGGTGGTCTCAATCAAATTACATTCATCTTGAAAAGTGGAGAACTTTTCCCAGCTGTGGTCAGTGAGACAGAGAGAGTGAAAGAGTGAGTGTGAGCATGTGCATGTATGCCAGCACACACCATGACAATAGAATGGAGTGTCAGGGCTTCCCTGGTGGCGCAGTGGTTGAGAATCTGCCTGCCAATGCAGGGGACACGGGTTCGAGCCCTGGTCTGGGAAGATCCCACATGCCACGGAGCAACTGGGCCCGTGAGCCACAATTACTGAGCCTGCGTGTCTGGAGCCTGTGCTCCGCAACAAGAGAGCCGCGACAGTGAGAGGCCCGCGCAACGCGATGAAGAGTGGTCCCCGCTTGCCGCAACTAGAGAAAGCCCTCGCACAGAAACGAAGACCCAACACAGCAATCAATCAATCAATCAATAAAATAAATAAATAAATAAGAACTTGAATTTCTAAAATAAATAAATAAATAGAATGGAGTGTCAGATGGCAGTGTGAAAAGGGCTTGGCTCACCATTGCCAGCTTTGAAGATGGGGGAAAGGGAGCATGAGGCCCAGAAAGAAATGAATTCCTGTTGATGCCTTGATTTTAGCCCAGGGAGACCCACGTTGGACCACTGATCTAATCAACAATTTCAATAAATTATTTTCAATACTCATCTTAACAGGACCTTTTTGTTGCAACATTGTTGAACACTCCCTTCTTGAAGATTTCTTTTTTCTTAGCTCAAGATACCAATCTTTCCTGCTTCTTTGCTTTCTAGATTACTCCTTTCTAGCTTGCTTCCCTGAGTTTTCTTATTTTGCTCAGTACTTCATTTTATTTCCTTTTTGGATAAGGACTAAATATAATCCCAATACCAGTATCATCACTGTCTCTAATCAATAATGCCTAGTCAAATATCCAGTCAATTGCCTCATGTCTTATAAGGTTCACACATTCACATGATCAATTACACATCTTTTATGTTTCTTTTAATCTCTAAATCCCTCTTCCATAGCCCCTCCCTACTCCCTTACAATTATTTTTAGAAACTGGATTGTCTTGCAGTTTCCCACAGATTGGACTTTAGTAATGGCATTCCCATGGTATAGTTTAACATGTTCCTCTATTCTCTATTTTCTATAATTGGTAGTTAGATCTATGCCAGCTCTTAAATACTGGTTCTTCCTAAGGATTTGTATTTTTCCTACTTCTGTTCATACCTATACATTTCCATATTTTTCTTTCTTGATTTTAGCCCAGAGAGACCCACTGATCTACAAACCTGTAGGACTATACATTCATATTGTTTTAAGCAACAAAGTTTATGGTAATGTGTTACAGCAGCAACAGAAATTGCTATACTTCTGAACACTAAAGCCATATTTTTAACTATATATTAGATTATTCACTGTGGTTGTCCCACAAAGACCTCAAATCCAACATGCCACATAATTAATATATCAATCTCCTCACCAACAAAAACTGTTACTTATGCTCCATTCATGCAAGCCAGAACATTTATCCCATTCACACCTAATATGTAAACCCTTTAGGTTCAAACTCCTCTGTTTTCCCAAATGCTTCCTCATTCTCTAACACCTGATCTACTACAATACTTCCTAACTGGTTTTCCTATTTTCAGAGCTCTCAGGGCTATCCTTTACTGGAGAAGTTGATAAACTTTTTCTGTAAAGATCCAGATTGTAAATATTTTATTTAGGCTTTGCAGGCAATACAGTCTCTGCTATAACTAATCAAGTCTAGTCATAGTATGAAAGCAGCTGTAGACAAAATGTAAATGAATGGGGTGTGGCTGTGTTCCAATAAAACTTTATTTCCAAAAATATTTGGCCTGTGGTCATAGTTTGCTGATCCCTGCTCTACACTGAAGCCAACACAGTATTTTTGAAAGGTAAATCAAATTATTTTACTCCCCTACTCAATCTGTGAGATCTCAGTTCAGCCTTCCTAATACAGTAAAGTTCTTCAGGATCTGGCCCTTGACACCTTCTAGCTTCAGAAAAAGTTCTTATGCTAAGTGAAATAAGTCAGATAGAGGAAGACAAATACTCTATGATATCACTTACATGTGGAATCAAAAAAATAGAACTAGTGAATATAACAAAAAATAAACAGATTCACAGATATAGAGAACAAACTAGTGGTTACCAGTGGGAAGAGGGAAGGGGGGAGGGACAATATAGGGAAAGAGGATTAAGAGGTATAAAATATTATGTATAAAATAAGCTATAAGGATATATGGTACAACACAGGGAATATAGCCAATATTTTATGACTATAAATGGAGAATAACCTTTAAAAATTATGAATCACTATGTTATATACCTATAACATATAAATACTGTACATCAACTATGCATCCATAAAAAATTTTTTTTAAAAGATAATTTTTCTTCATATGGGAAGGGTCAACTATTCTACCTCCAATTTTCTATATTCTCACCTTCATCCTTAAGCATATCAGTCACATCCTCTATGAGGCTCACCACTTCCTTGCTGTTCTTTGGATGTTGTAAATTCACCCAAGTCCTGACTTCTTCAGGGAGAATTGTCAGGAATTGTTCCAGTACCAATAGCTCTAGGATCTGCTTCTTTGTGTGAATTTCTGGTCTCAGCCACTGAAGACAGAGCTCCCAGAGTTGGCTCAGGGCTTCATGAGGCCCAGACACTTCCAAATACTGGAAATGTCTGAACTTTAGACGAGAGGCTTCACAGTCATCTGTCTCCACGACTGGGATAGATTCCTGCTGCCAAGACACATCTGCTGCTCTCAGGACCTCACTTTGTTCATGAGGAGCCAGGTTTTGAGGTTTTGAGATAGCCGTCAACTTGTTCAAAGGCTGCATCTTCCTACACAGAGCTCCCACTGCAGTTCAGATTTGTCTTATCAGAAGATTCCAATAATTCTCATGCTTGGGCTAAGCACTTGTGTACTATATACATATATATGCAGTGAGAAAAGTTTCAGGAGCTTCAGACGAAGAGCCAATATTCAGGCACCCAAGAGACTGAAAAAAAGACATAAATATGACCTACAGATAATGAACATGGATAGGTCAAAAAGTGCATTCCCGGACTATAACAATCAAAAGTTTTAATTTGTTAGGATTCGCTATGAGCCAGTCTGCAATGCCCATCAATCAGGGAGGTCTTAGGCAAAACAAAACATTTAAACCTTGCAGGACTACCACAGCTCATATTTGGCACCTAGGTTACTAAGAAGGCTATTGGACAGAAAACAAAGCTTGCTAACAGAGGAGTGAGTAACTGGAATTTTTCTTCAGTGGCAGTTCTCACAGAGTATAGCTCGAGTGCAAGGAGATGTGGACCATGTAGGTTGGGCAGAAAGCATCTTGACTCAAAAGCCTTCTACAGGAGCTGATATCTCACAACTCTACGAGTGCAGCTCTCAGGGTTCCCCAAAGAGTGTGCCAGATTATGAGTCACTACATTCAGGGAAGTTCAGATCCAGCTTTCTATCTGATTTACAGTTCTCCCAGTCCAGATGCAATTTACCATTCAGGAGTCATTTTTCTTATAAGCCTCTAGGCCAGTGGTTCTTTTTCCATAGCATTGTGCTTGTACAGTTACAATATCGTTTCTAATTTCTCTGAAGATTCTAATTTGAGTTTTCTGTTTCCTAAATTCCCTTTGATTCTGTGGTCAGGGTTTCTATTTATCTTGGTTTTTAGACATCTGGTATTCCCTAGTTTTCTGCTCATATTTAAGAATCAAGTGTTAGGTTGATTATTCCAGATCATCATATGAATTTCTACTTCTTCTGTATCAGTAGATTGGTTTCCTAATGGGTGTCTACCCTGAATGGGAGACTTACCAAGAGCCATGTGAATATCAGTGAGACACACACATTGGCAGACTTTGATTTAGGGTGAGTGGAGGAGCAGGCTGTCAAGTTGTGGGCTCCCCACACAACAGAGTGAAAAGGTTTTACTATGAAATGTCAACACCTAACCTAAAAGCCTTCGTTCTCCTCAGATGGTTTATTCAATTTATTTAGGGAAGAACTTTTTGTGGGAGGAAGGCACTGGAGCTAAACTGCTTCTCTATGTAGGTGGGAAGAGGGCTGGGAGGTTGGGGAGATGACTGGAATAGGTGTTTCACAGGTAACCCTTCACTCGATTCCTATGTTCTATTTAACTCTCACTGCCATACTCTGTTGAAACAGCTTAAGATTCACATAGGCAGATGGGTTTCCACCTCCTAGCATATTCTAAGTTGTGACCTTTTCTACACTGCTTCTGTAAACCATATTTTCACTTTCTGTCTTGTAGAAATGTATTGACACCATTTATATACTCATTAGTATCCCCATTACATGGGGACACAGGGCAAAGTGGAACAACTGAGGGAACATTCTGAGATCCAACACAAACCTTCTCCAAAGCTTAAGGAAAGTACACGTTCATTACCAAAAAAAAAAAAAGAAAGTTCTGAAGTGCTTAAGAGGTATCACTCACTGAGTTCCAGCAGAACAATGAACTATGGGCCCAGATACTTTCAGAATTAACATACAGGGAGAAAGAGGAAAAATAAGTTCACAGATCACATATTAAAAACAAAACAAAAAACCAAGTAAGCATTAAAAAAAAAAAAAAAGCAGATTTAACAACAAGAATATCCATTGTAACAATAAATGCACTCGGTAAAAATTTAAACTCAACTATGTAAAAAATTAAGAGACATCCAAAACAAAAGAACTCCAAAGCTTAAAGCAATGATAGAAAAAATAACAAGCAAATGTAAACAACAATAATATGCAGGGATACACTGAATTAAGATGTATATTGAATTAAAAGCACAAATGAATAAAATTAGACAAAGAGGAAACTTTAAATGACTGAAGGTACAACTCATAATGAAATATGACTGCTACTAAGTATATCAAATAACACAGTGAAATATATTTATAGCAAAACCGTCAGAAAACAAGAGATGCAAGCAACAATAACACAACAGAAATGGGAGACTAAGGCAACTTTCTCAGTCCTTAACAAGTAAGCTAAAATTGATAGTATAGAGGACATGAAAAACATGCTTAGCCTGATATATAAAACCATATAGAATGTAGTTTCTATTCAAGCACTTATGAGAATGCTTACATAAGCTGCTATTTATTAAGCTACCAAAAACCTCAATAAATAAAAAGTAAATAAAAGTGGTACAAACCACATTTATTACCAGAATGAAAACGAGATCTTAACATCAAGTAGAAATAGAAAAAAATCTCAACTACTTTGAAATTTAACTGTTGCTTCTAAAAAACAACTCAAATTAAAAACACTAAAAACACTGCACTTCAAAATCTAACAGCTCGAGTTCTACTGTTAAGCAATAGCAAAGCCTTATATATATAATTAACCAAGAATGAGATGAATTAAACGTTCAACTCAAAGTGAGAAAAAGCAACAAAATATACTAGGAGTTTATAGGTTAAAAATTAATAAATTACTCAGTATAAATAATTATGGAGCTAGGAAGACAGGTTAGAGATGTTCAGGATGGTATGTTAGCACTTAAGATTTCAAAAGAGGAACAGTCTGGGTGATAAATGGTCCAAGGTATGACTGTGACTGAGAATAGCTTAAGTGGTCTGTAAGTGACCACCAATGGAATAAACAAAGTCAAGAACTGTTAAAGTTTAAACTCTATACTAAACAGACACCTTTAAGGATGATGGTAGGACTCAGAATGAAGATTTAAGACGCTGAGCCAATACCAATGGAAGGAAGGGCTCAGTAAGGCGCAGGTGACAGGAATCTGGAGAGTTAGATCAAATAACCAGCTGACACAAGTTCATAGGATTTTACAGCGTCAAGGAACTTGAACAGGCACTAATTATGGGGAAAAGGTAGTACCTGTGAAAAAGAGTTGTTTTAATCAAATAGGTCATAGGCAGAGCAGTAGCCTGAGGTAAGGAGAACCTTTCGCCTTCCGAGATTAGCTTGTAAAAAGGAGCATAAAGCAGTGTGCAAATGAGCATCTGAAATAAAGAGGTTTTAGGGAGTGGCCAGGAATGAGTGGGACAGCACGGCAAGTTGGAATGAACTTTTCTCCATTTTTTTTCCCCAGTCGATTGATCCAGTCACACTGGATCGGGAATCCATATCAGTCATTCCAAAACCAGCTGAGCAAGATATATTTAGCAGATTAAACGCCTGGAGACTGCCCCCATCACAGAATGGAAGAGGAGACAGCAGACCTGGATCTGGAACCTAACCGTCCTGTTTCCCACCCCAGCCCTCTTTACCTCTCCTCTCTCACGCACTAACTTCCTACCACAGCCCACGCCTCCATCTCTGTCAGCTCGCGCCCTCCTCCAGCTTCTCCCGCAGAGACTGCAGAGCACAGAGTTGGAATCCAGGTAACAGCGAACAAGCCGAGGAGACCGCGTGGACGCACTCAAGCAGGATTCCCAATTCCACGCACCCGCGTCCTGACCGCCCGCTGACCCGCGTGATACCTGCAAACACCGCTCCCAGCCAGGGATGGGTTCAGTCACACCCAGGAGCCAGTTCAGAGGAGCCGCAGAAGTCGTCCTCCCAGCCCGGGGAGGGAGCTTGCGTTAGTAATCACGCCACAACTAAGCAGCGCGGGCCACACCCGCCCCTTACACGCCAGCGCCGGCTCATTATCTACTAAATGCCAAGACGCCGGCCGGCGCACTCCCGCGCAAGCGCACCGGCCGTGGAAGCCCCCAGAAGCCCCCGCGGCCCAAGTTTGTAAAGTAGACGGGGTGGAGCCTCTGCCCGTCCCGCCCCTTTCCCAGGCCGCGCTCGCTTCATAGACGTGAGTCAACCCTAGGGCCAGGAACCGAGGGCCACGCTTAGGGTAGGTGGGAAAAGGCCTTGTCAAACTTCTGTGGCTTCCTCCATCCCCATCTAGGAGAAATGGCCAAAATTTTTTTACCTTCTCATCACCACCCACCCTCCTCCCCCATTTTCTTGGAATCAAAAACCAGTGAAGTAATTTTGAAAAGATATGGTCTTGTATATAACATGGTTTAACATGGTTTTTACTGACTTGCTGATTCGCTCATTCACTCATTTATTCAGTTTTGCATCGCGGTAGAAAATCTTGCAAAAGACCATGAGTCCAATTTTGGCTTGTTACATATGAGATACTTTGTGACATCCAAGAAGCATTGTCAAATTGGACGTAAGTGTCTGAGAGCTTAGAGGTGTATGGGGCCAGACTTGTAAAATTTGTGCCGGTAACGGGTAGATGGTACTAGATACTATGCGGGGCGGGGGGTGGGGTGGGGGGAGAATGAGACTGCAGAGAGAAGGAGAGAAAACAGTAGAAGGAGGAGGAGTCTAGGACTGAGCCCCAGAGGAAGAACTCAAACTAGTAAATCAGGGACTGTCTCCCAGGAAGGGAGTTTTAAATCTAGATCAAACAAGATAGGAGCCAGATTTTTGTTTGTTTTAACCAACCTCTTCTGTACTCATTACTATCATAAGCAAATTATAAATGTCACCTCACTCATCACCACAACACTATAAGGAAGAGATTATCATCCCCAAATTTATGGAAACTAAAAGATAGCGAAGCTGAGCTTCAAGCTCAGATCACTTCGTTCTTGTCCCACTGCTACTCACTCAACGCTTCAAGATTTAGAGGGTCATTAGTAAGATGTGCCAGAATTGTGGAATGATATTTTCCAAGATTAGGAGTATGGTGTGTGCCATGAATTGTTTGTGATGGGGTTGACCTTTATAAAAGTCAGTTAATAGCTAGGCAAAATAAAAATTTTAACTTGTAAGTATTGCCAGTAAACAGGCTCAAACATAGTCTTTAGCTAATTAAGAGTTCAGGGAAATGGAAAGGGTGCCCTGGAAAGGAATGACCAGCCTTCCTCTCATACCTTATAGATATGAGGTTTCTGACCAAGTGTCTTCAAAGGTCCACAGAGGCCTAGACACTGCTTTCTAATTGAAGAAGGGTCATTTTCAGTTTGCAGTTACCTCACTAAAGTCCAGCTATTTTTTAATGGCACAATTTTAAAGGTTTCTCTCAATATATGACTTTCATTGTAAAGCCATCTGGGATTAGATCCTTAAGATGCATACACTTGTTTGCTACAAACTCCATTCTCTTCTATCATTGTGAAATCCAGATCTTCTCTGTATTTAAGAAAAAAATATAGAGAAAACTTGACCTGAGTTAAGCCAACACTTTTCCTAGACCACTTATATATTCATTCAGCCAATTTTTATCGAGAATTTAATGTGGCAAATACTGTACTAGCAATTGAAAATATATTAGTAAACACAATCAAGTGAAGACTGTCTTAACGACCAGTGGAAGTATTCCATATGCTAAGCTATTGTACTTCTTCACCCAATGTTCTGTGTTCTGCACATCCTCAGAATATTGTGTTGTGTAGATTGTGAGTTGCACTGGTCAGTCTGGAATTTGTAGATAGTCAAGATATGAATAGGGGTGATTTGGTTTCATGGGCCATGTGTTATGGACATTTGTCAGTTTTTGGCTTCTGATCCTTTGAATACACTGTCTAAAATTATAGTCTTCTGCTGAGTCTTGTGAGGGAGTTGGAGCCTGTCTCCATCCATGGAAACTGAATACATCTAATATTAACTTCCTTTGTCTGCATTGCAGCTAGGACTCGATCAATTAGATATACCCAGTCTAGACTTTGAATTAAGAGCTAGTGACATGAAAAAGCAAGGACATCAAAAAGTTTCTTTTTTAAAAACAGACTTTATTTTTTAGGTCAGTTTTAGATGTACAGAAAAATTGAGAAGATATAGTACATTGAGTTCTGATATACCCCCCCTTTTCCCACTATCAACTTACATTGTTATTATTATTATTTACATTATTATGGCACATCTGCTACAATTAAGAAAATAAGATTAATACCTTATTATTAACTAAACTTTATACTTTGTTTGAATTTGCTGAGGTTTTGTCTCCTTAGGCTCCTCCTGGCTGTGACAGTTTTTGAGACTTGTTTTTGATGACCTTTACAGTTTTGAGGAGTACAGGTTGTATATTTTATAGGAAGCCCATGTATGAGAATTTGTCTGTTTTTCTCATGATTAGACTGAGGTTATGGGTTTGAGGGATCTTCCGATCATAAAGTGCTATTTCCATCATATCGTCTCAAGGGAACGTACTAACAACAGGACTTAACACTATTTATGTTAACCTTGGTCACCTGGCTGAGGCAGTGTCAGCAATTTCTTCTCTTTTTTTGTCAGCGGTAGAGAGAGCAGCAACATTCCAATTTCCAGGTTCAGGGAATTAGCCGCTCCAGCAGCAGGGCCTGTGCTGAGGGTGTTGGCAGTGTAAACTGCGCCACCTAGTGCTGAATGGCAGTGATGTCCTTAGCAGACCCATTTTGTGTTAATGAATTTGGCCCGTGATGCTGGCTGCAGAATCGGAATTACTATTATTCAGTATTTTTCCTTTCAGCTTAAATCATGCATAGTCAGTTTCTGTTACTTGCAACTACAAACCCTGACTGATACATCATCTTTATTATGATTCTTTAGAAGCTTCTTGGCCCTTTATTCCCCCTCTCCCTCCATAGCAGGAGAGGTAGTCGTTTTTATTGGTAATGTGAATAAGCCCCACAAGAACCTATTTGAATGTGATGGAGCACAATTCTCTCAGAGTTTCAGTTATCCATTGCTGCATAACAAACCACCTCAAAACTCTGTGCCTTAAAACAGCAATCATTTTATTTGCTCAGGATTCCAGAATTTGGAAGGTGGAGATGGCAACTATCGGTAATGGCAATATTTAAGGTAGTGTTTGTACTTTCTTCTTACATTTTCTTATTTTTTCTGCTGTTACTGAAGTAGCTCTCATCTAGATCATCAATGAAAGCCAAGTCACCAATTTCAACTATTAATTTTTTGTCCTTGTCTACATCACCTCATCTAGCACATGCTGTTTGAATGAGGGTTTTCTCTGATCCTCCTACCCCAGATTAGAGTTTGTCTATTGTAGTGCAGTTCCAGTAATTTTAAAAGGATAGTAACAAATGCAAAAGTGTGTATTAAAACACATTATGTGTCAGTCATTGCTCTGATAAAATGGTAAGATAAAATGAAATAAGAGCTCAATAAATACTTTTAAAATGATTCCATGGATGCATGAATGCATGAATGAAAGAAATAAGAACTTTGGTTACTAGATATCTCTTCACTGGGGAGGTCTTCCCCTGCAAAGTCAATCTGAGGTGTGTTGTTCCTGGACCTATGTTCATGGTAACTGTAGAATGGTTACCATGGAATCCCCTCTAAATGTGTGATTGATTAACGTTTGGGTAAAAGAGCCAAGCAGAGGGACCTTCAAGATGGCAGAGGAGTAGGAGGTGGAGATCACCTTCCTCCCCACAGATACATCAGAAATACATCTACATGTGGAACGACTCCTACAGAACACCTACTGAACACTGGCCGAAGACCTCAGACCTCCCAAAAGGCAAGAAACTCCCCACATACTTGGGTAGGGCAAAAGAAAAAAGAAAAAACAGAGACAAAAGAATAGGGATGGGACCTGCACCAGTGGGAGGGAGCTGTGAAGGAGGAAAAGTTTCCACACACTAGGAAGGCCCTTCGTGGGTGGAGACTGTGGGAGGCATAGGGGGGAAGCTTCAGAGCCATGGAGGAGAGCGCAGCAACAGGCATGCAGAGGGCAAAGCGGAGAGATTCCCACACAGAGGATTGGTGCCGACCAGCACTCACCAGCCCAAGAGGCTTGCCTGCTCACCCGCCGGGACAGGTGGGGGCTGGGAGCTGAGGCTCGGGCTTCGGTCAGATCGCCGGGAGAGGACTGGGGTTGGCGGCGTGAACACAGCCTGAAGGGGGCTAGTGCACCACAGCTAGCCGGGAGGGAGTCCGGGAAAAGGTTTGGAACTGCCGAAGAGGCAAGAGACTTTTTCTTGCCTCTTTGTTTCCTGGTGCGCGAGGACAGGGGATTAAGACCGCCGCTTAAAGGAGCTCCAGAGAAGGGCGTGAGCCGCGGCTATCAGCATGGACCCCAGAGACGGGCATGAAATGCTAAGGCTGCTGCTGCTGCCACCAAGAAGCCTGTGTGCAAGCACAGGTCACTATCCACACCTCCCCTCCCGGGAGCCTGTGCAGCCCACCACTGCCAGGGTCCTGTGATGCAGGGACAACTTCCCCGGGAGAATGCCCGGCACGCCTCAGGCTGTTGCAACGTCACACTGGCCTCTGCTGCTGCAGGCTCACCCTGCATTCCAGTTATGACTACCGTACCCCTCCCTCCCCCCAGCCTGAGTGAGCAAGGGCGCCCTAATCAGCCAGTGCTTTAACCCTGTCCTGTCTGGGTGGGAACAGATGCTGGAGGACGACCTACACACAGAGGTGGGGCCAAAACCAAAGCTGAACCCCAGGAGCTGTGCGAACAAAGAAGAGAAAGGGAAATCTCTCCCAGCAGCCTCAGGAGCAGTGGATTAAATCCCCACAATCAACTTGATGTACCCTGCATCTATGGAATACCTGAATAAACAACAAATCATCCCAAAATTGAGGTGGTGGACTTTGGGAGTAGACTTGGGGTTTGCTTTCTGCAACTGATTTGTTTCTGATTTTTATGTTAATCTTAGTTCAGTTTTTAGTGCTTCTTATCATTGGTGGATTTGCTTATTGGCTTGGTTGCTCTCTTCTTTTTTTAAAATTTAATTTCATTTATTTTTGATTTTTTTATTTTAATAATTTTTTAAATTTTTATTATATTTTTTCTTTCTTTTTTTCTCCCTTTTATTCTGAGCCATGTGGCTGACAGGGTCTTGGTACTCTGGCCTGGTGTCAGGCCTGAGCCTCCGAGGTGGGAGAGCCGAGTTCAGGACACTGGACCACCAGAGACCTCCCAGGCCCATATAATATCAATCGGCGAGAGCTCTCCCAGAGATCTCCATCTCAACGCTAAGACCCAGCTCCACCCAAGTTCAGCAAGCTCCAGTGCTGGATGCCCCATGCCAAACAACTAGCAAAACAGGAACACAACCCCACCCATTAGCAGAGGCGCTGCCTAAAATCATACAAAGTTCATAGACACCCCAAAACACAACACCACACGTGGCCCTGCCCACCAGAAAAACAAGATCTAGCCCCACCCACCAGAACACAGACACCAGTTCCCTATACCAGGAAGCCTACACAAGCCACTGAAGCAACCTCACCCACTGAGGACAGACACCATAAACAACAGGAACTATGAAGCTGCAGCCTCAGAAAAGGAATCCCTAAACACAGTAATCTAAACAAAATGAGAAGACAGAGAAATATGCAGCAGATGAAGGAGGAAGGTAAAAACCCACCAGACCAAACAAATGAAGAGGAAATAGGCACTCTACCTGAAAAAGAATTCAGAGTAATGATAGTAAAGATGATCCAAAATCTTGGAAATAGAATGGAGAAAATACAAGAAATGTTTAACAAGGACCTAGAAGAACTAAATAGCAAATAAACAATGATGAACAGCACAATAAATGAAATTAAAAATACTCTAGAAGGAATCAGTAGCAGAATAACTGAGGCAGAAAAACGGATAAGTGACCTGGAAGATAAAATAGTGGGAAAAACTACTGCAGATCAGAATAAAGTAAAAAGAATGAAAAGAATTGAGGACAGTCTCAGAGACCTCTGGGACAACATTAAACGCAACAACATTCCAATTATAGGGGTCCCAGAAGAAGAAGAGGGAAAAAAAAAGGAAGGGTCTGAGAAAATATTTAAACAGATTATAGTTGAAAACTTCCCTAACATGGGAAAGGAAACAGTCAATCAAGTCCAGGAAGTGCAGAGTTTCCCATACAGGATAAATCCAAGGAGAAACATGCCAAGACACATATTAATAAAACTATCAAAAATTAAATACAAAGAACAAATATTAAAAGCAGCAAGGGAAAAGCAACAAATAACATACAAGGTAATACCCATAAGGTTAACAGCTGATCTTTCAGCAAAACTCTGCAAGCCAGAAGGGAGTGGCAAGATATATTTAAAATGATGAAAGGGAAAAAACTACAACCAAGATTACTCTACCCAGCAAGGATCTCATTCAGATTCGACGGAGAAATTAAAACCTTTACCGACAAGCAAAAGTTAGGAGAATTCAACACCACCAAACCAGCTTTACAACAAATGCTAAAGGAACTTCTCTAGGCAGGACACACAAGAGAAGGAAAAGACCTACAATAATAAACCCAAAACAATTAAGAAAATGGTAATAGGAACACACATATCAATAATTACCTTAAATGTGAATGGATTAAATGCTCCAACCAAAAGACACAGGCTCACTGAATGGTTACAAAAACAAGACCTGTATATATGCTGTCTACAAGAGACCCATTTCAGACCTAGGGACACATACAGACTGAAAGTGAGGGGATGGAAAAAGATATTCCATGCAAATGGAAATCAAAAGAAAGCTGGAGAAGCAATACTCATATCAGACAAAATAGACTTTAAAATAAAGACTATTACAAGAGACAAAGAAGGACACTATATAAAGGTCAAGGGATCAATCCAAGAAGAAGATATAACAATCGTAAATATTTATGCACCCAACATAGGAGCACCTCAATACATAAGGCAAATGCTAACAGCCATAAAAGGGTAAATTGACAGTAACACAGTAATAGTAGGGGACTTTAACACCCCACTTTCACCAATGGACATATCATCCAAAATGAAAATAAATAAGGAAACATAAGCTTTAAATGACACATTAGACAAAATGGACTTAATTGATATTTATAGGGCATTCCATCCGAAAACAACAGAATACACTTTCTTCTCAAGTGCTCATGGAACATTCTCCAGGATAGATCATATCTTGGGTCACAACTCAAGCCTTGGCAAATTTAAGAAAATTGAAATCGTATCAAGTATCTTTTCCAACCACAATGCTGTGAGACTAGATATAAATTACAGGGAAAAAACTGTAAAAAATATAAACAGAGGGAGGCTAAACAATACAATACTAAATAACCAAGAGATCACTGAAGAAATCAGAGAGGAAATCAAAAAATACCTAGAAAAAAATGACAATGACAACACCACAGCCCAAAACCTATGGGAGGCAGCAAAAGCAGTTCTAAGAGGGAATTTTATAGCAATACAATCCTACCTCAACAAACAAGAAAAATCTCAAATAAACAACCTAACCTTACACATAAGCCATTAGAGAAAGAAGAACAAAAAAAAAAACCCCAAAGTTAGCAGAAGGAAAGAAATCATAAAGATCAGATCAGAAATAAATGAAAAAGAAATGAAGGAAACAATAGCAAAGATCAATAAAACTAAAAGCTGGTTCTCTGAGAAGATAAACAAAATTGATAAACCATTAGCCAGACTCATCAAGAAAAAAAGGGAGAGGACTCAAATCAACAGAATTAGAAATGAAAAAGGAGAAGTAACAACTGACACTGCAGAAATAGAAAGGAACATGAGAGATTACTACAAGCAATTATATGCCAATAAAATAGACAACCTGGAAGAAATGGACAAATTCTTAGAAAAGCACAACGTTTTGAGAATGAACCAGGAAGAAATAGAAAATATAAACAGACCAATCACAAGCACTGAAATTGAAACTGTGATTTAAAATCTTCCAACAAACAAAACCCCAGGACCAGATGGATTCACAGGCGAATTCTATCAAACATTTACAGAAGAGCTAACACCTATCCTTCTCAAACTCTTCCAAAATATAGCAGAGGGAGGAACACTCCCAAATTCATTCTATGAGGCCACCATCACCCTGATACCAAAACCAGACAAAGATGTCACAAAAAAAGAAAACTACACTGAAAATAATTATCACTGATAATCATAGATGCAAAAATCCTCAACAAAATACTAGCAAACAGAATCCAACAGCACATTAAAAGGATCATATATCAAGATCAAGTGGGGTTTATCCCAGGAATACAAGGATTCTTCAATATACGCTAATCAATGTGGTGCACCATATTAACAAATTGAAGGATAAAAACCATATGATAATCTCAGTAGATGCAGAAAAAGCTTTTGACAAATTCAACACCATTTATGATAAGAACTCTCCAGAAAGTAGGCATAGAGGTAACCTACCTCAACATAATAAAGGCCATATATGACAAACCCACAGCCAACATTGTTCTCCGTGGTGAAAAACTGAAACCATTTCCTCTAAGATCAGGAACAAGACAAGGTTGTCCACTCTTACCACTATTATTCAACACAGTTTTGGAAGTTTTAGCCACAGCAATCAGAGAATAAAAAGAACCAAAAGGAATCCAAATCAGAAAAAAAAAATTAAAACTGTCACTGTTTGCAGATGACATGATACTATACTTAGAGAATCCTAAAGCTGCTACCAGAAAACTACTAGAGCTAATCAATGAATTTGGTAAAGTAGCAGGATACAAAATTAATGCACAGAAATCTCTTGCATTCCTATACAATAATGATGAAAAATCTGAAAGTGAAATTAAGAAAACACTCCCATTTACCATTGCAACAAAAAGAATAAAATATCTAGGAATAAACCTACCAAAGGAGATAAAAGACCTGTATGCAGCAAACTATAAGACACGGATGAAAGAAATTAAAGATGATACAAACAGATGGAGAAATATACCATGTTCTTGGATTGGAAGAATCAACATTGTGAAAATGACTCTACTACCCAAAGCAATCTACAGATTCAATGCAATCCCTATCAAACTACCACTGGCATTTTTCACAGAACTAGAGCAAAAAATTTCAGTTTGTATGGAAACACAAAAGGCCCCGAATAGCCAAAGCAATCTTGAGAAAGAAAAACGGAGCTGGAGGAATCAGGCTCCCAGACTTCAGACTGTACTACAAAGCTACAGTAATCAAGACAGTATGGTACTTGCACAAAAACAGCAATACAGATCAATGGAACAGGATAGAAAGCCCAGAGATAAACCCATGCACATATGGTCACCTTATCTTTGACAAAGGAGGCAAGAATATACAATGGAGTACATACAGCCTCTTCAATAGGTGGTTAGGGAGTGTTCTAATTTCATAAGAATGAAATTAGAACACTTCCTAATACCATACACAAAAATAAACTCAAAATGGATTAAAGACCTAAATGTAAGGCCAGTCACTATAAAACTCTTAGAGGATAATACAGGCAGAACACACTATAACGTAAATCACAGTAAGATCCTTTTTGACCCAGCTTCTAGAGAAATGGAAATAAAAACAAAAATAAACAAATGGCACCTAATGAAACTTCAAAGCTTTTGCACAGCAAAGGAAACCATAAACAAGACGAAAAGACAACCCTCAGAATGTGAGATAATATTTGCAAATGAAGCAACTGACAAAGGATTAATCTCCAAAATATACAAGCAGCTCATGCAGCTCAATATCAAAAAAACAAACAACCCAATCCAAAAATGGGCAGAAGACCTAAATAGACATTTCTCCAAAGAAGATATACAGATTGCCAACAGACACATGAAAGACTGCTCAACATCATTAATCATTAGAGAAATGCAAATCAAAACTACAATGAGATATGATCTCACACCGGTCAGAATGGCCATCATCAAAAAATCTACAAACAATAAATGCTGGAGAGGGTGTGGAGAAAAGGGAACCCTCTTGCAGTGTTGGTGGGAATGTAAATTGATACAGCCACCTTGGAGAACAGTATGGAGATTCCTTAAAAAACTAAAAATAGAACTACCATATGCCCCAGCAATCCCACTACTGGGCATATACCCTGAGAAAACCATAATTCAAAAAGAGACATGTACCACAATGTTCATTGCAGCACTATTTACAATAGCCAAGCAACCTAACTGTCCATCGACAGATGAATGGATAAAGAAGATGTGGCACATTGTATACAATGTAATATTACTCAGCCATAAAAAGAAACAAAATTGAGTTATTTGTAGTGAGGTAGATGGACCTAGAGTCTCTCATACAGAGTGAAGTAAGTCAGAAAGAGAAAAACAAATACTATAGGCTAACACATATATGGAACCTAAAAAAAAAAAAATGGTACTGATGAACCTTGGGGCAGGACAGGAATAAAGACGCAGATGTAGAGAATGGACTTGAGGATACAGGGAGGGGGAAGGGTAAGCTGGGATGAAGCAAGAGAGTAGCATTGACATATATACACTACCAAATGTAAAATAGATATCTAGTGGGAAGCAGCTGCATAGCACAGGGAGATCAGTTCGGTGCTTTGTGACCACCTAGATGGGTGGGATAGGGAGGGTGGGAGGGAGACGCAAGAGGGAGGGGATATGGGGATACATGGATACATGTATCTGATTCACTTTGTTATACAGCAGAAACCAGCACAACATTGTAAAGCAATTATATTCCAATAAAGATTTTTTTAATTAAAAAATAAAAGTAAAAAAACAAACAAACAAAAAAGGACTTTCTAAAATTATCTAAAAGTCATATAAAAACAATGACAAAAATAGAGGGGCATATCCCCATTTTATAAGCTATGTGCTCTATTTTCCAATTAAAATTGAAAGGGAGAGACAGAATGAGCAAGAAAATTATCTTTCCCAGAATAGTGTTTATCTATGGGGAGAAAGACATGGGAAGAAGGGAGTGGCTATCATGTTTTGTTTTATATCTTTCTGTACTATTCAAAATTTCTTCTATACTTTTGTAGCTTTTTAAACAACAACAAGGGTTATCTGACGGGAAACTTTTGTTTTCAATTTCAATTTTTTAAAACTTATTTTATTGAAGTATGGTTGATATAGAATGTTGTGTTGATTTCTGCTCTATAGCAAAGTGATTCAGTTATTTATATACATATATTCTTTTTCATATTCTTTTCCATTATGGTTTTTCACAGGATATTGAATATAGTTCCCTGTGCTATATAGTAGGACCTTGTTGTTTATCCATTCTATATATAATAGTTTTCATCTGCTACTTCCAAACTCCCAATCCATTCCCCCCACCCCCCTCATTTTATTTTTTGTATCTACTGTATTTTTAAGTGAATAAATGTTATATTATAAGGAGTAAAAAAAAAAAAAAGAGCAGAGCAGCTGTCAGTTTTGTTTTTTTTTTTAATAAATTTTTATTTATTTATTTATTTATTTATTTATTTATTTGGGCTGTGTTGGGTCTTCGTTTCTGTGCAAGGGCTTTCTCTAGTTGTGGCAAGCGGGGGCCACTCTTCATCGCCGTGCGCGGGCCTCTCACTGTCACGGCCTCTCCTGTTGCGGAGCACAGGCTCCAGACGCACAGGCTCAGTAGTTGTGGCTCACGGGCCCAGTTGCTCCGCGGCATGTGGGATCTTCCCAGACCAGGGCTCGAACCCGTGTTCCCTGCATTGGCAGGCAGATTCTCAACCACTGCGCCACCAGGGAAGCCCTGTCAGTCTGTTTATTTGGACTAAGAGTTTATGAGAACCTAAAGTGAACTCTAGAATTGACCATTCTAGACAAGTTGAGCCACAGTGAAATGTGGTTAGAGGCATCTAAGCTTAAGGGGTCAGTCTAGGGATGGTAAACTCCAATTTCTAAAATTCTAATTCATTTTGCTTACAGAAGAGATATTCATTGGGTTAATTGGGTTCATACAGAGGAAGATGACCTGAATGAATATTGGATACCAAAGCATGTTAGATAAAGGAATTTTAAAGGAACAAGTGGGTGGTTGGCTATGAAAATTGAATTTGGGCAAATATAGAAACTGACTTCAGTGAGTTGTGGTATAGAAGGATAATGAAAATTATTCTAGGAGTAAAACTAGGGAAAGTGGGTTGAAGATATAGGAAAATTGATTTTGACTTACCATAAGGAAGATCTTTCTAACAGTAAAAAAACTATCTACATATGAAAGGGAATGATCCTAGAACGTAGAGCACTAGCTATACCATTCTTGTTCAGGCAAATGCTGGACAATTAATTACTCAATGGCAATATTATGGAGTGGTTTAATCCTCAGACATATGTTTGGATTAGATGACTGTTGAATTCACTTTTTACTCTGATAGTCTGTGTTTATATGGACTTTGGGGTGATGATATAAAAACTCATTTTCTGGAGCTTTCAGGAGAGAACATCATGAACTAGGAAGTAGTGTGGCCTCTGGTACCTTTTTACAAGCTGAAATGCTTTGGGCCGTGAATGAGACCAGTATTAAATACATTGATTGTTTTGATTAGACTATTCCTGGTTTTGTATGACTGGGACATCCAAACTTGAAATGTCTTTATTGTTAGAATCATGTATTTAATTCATATTAGACATTATCTCTGGATAATCCAGTTTAAATCTCTTAAATTCAAGGGTGATCAAGCTTAAAACATGTCCACGTTAGCTGAATTAACCAAAAACTCCTTCAAAATAGCATTTAGTGCTTTTCATAATCAAGAAATAAACTAACTTTTCATCCTTTTATATCTTCCCTATGTTTAGGGTGGTGTATTCACAGTTTCTGGAACATGTTCCTTACTTTTATGATTCTTCCTGAAATGACCTAACTTGTAACTGTCGACTGAAATCCTGCTCCTCTTTTAAGGTTACTATAGCTCTAAAAGTCAGACCTAGAGGTCACCGTCTCTGAGAAGAGGACTTTCTTCCAGTCAGTTTCCTGAGACTTCCTTTGACGTCCTTGTTTCTCAGGCTATAAATTATGGGGTTCAACATTGGAGTCACCACTGTATAGAACACAGATATCATTTTATCCCATTCTTCTGTGGTCTTGGAATTTGGCCACATGTAGGTAAATATTCCTGATCCATAAAAGAGGACAACAACAATGAGATGGGAGCCACAGGTAGAGAAAGCCTTGAGCCTCCCCTCCCCAGACTGCATCTGGATCACAGTGGAGATGATATTCCAGTAGGAGACAAGGATCAGGGAGACAGGAGCTAAGAGGATGACCACACCCATTGCAAAGATGGCCATTTCTGTGCTGTAAGTATCTGCTGAAGCCAGCTTCAGGAGGGCAGGGGGTTCACAAAAGTAGTGATTGATAATGTTCTGTCCTTGATAGGGAAGTTGGAAAGTAAAGGTGGTATCTACCAGAGACACTAGTGCGCCACTAGCCCAGGACCCTATGGCCAACTGGATACACACTTGTTGGGTCATGACGGTGGAGTAGTGCAGGGGCTTGCAGACAGCCACATACCGGTCATAGGACATCACTGCCAGCAGTGCGCATTCTGTGCCCCCAACCAGAAGGAAAACAATGATCTGTGTCATACACCCAAAAAAAGAAATAGTTTTCCTCTTTACCAGGAAGTGGACCAACACTTGAGGGACAATACTAGTAGAGAAACAGAGATCTGTGAAAGAGAGATTTCTAAGAAAAAAGTACATGGGGGTGTGAAGTCGAGAATCCATGAAGATGAGAATAGTGATGAGCAGGTTTCCAAGCACAGTCAACAGATAAATGATAAGAAAAAGAATAAACAGCAGGATCTGGGTCTGCAAGTCCTGTGAAAGGCCAAGGAAGATAAACTCAGCCACAAAAGTGTGGTTTTCTTCTCCCATTGAGATTTATGCTTGTTTACCTGTTTGGCACAAACAAAAAGAACAAACATTGGGTTTATGACATCAAGTCCTGTAGAAGAGGCTCATTTAAAGCTCAATTTAAAAACCCAATTAGATATTTCTAGCTTTTTGCTATCCAGCTTGTTCTAATTGATACTAAGTAGAATATTTTTATTCTTATTAGTTGATTGTAATTTAAATCCACCTCATTTTCCCCAAATCTCCTCTCCCCAGTGCCTCTTATTTATAGATAGAATATGACGTTGTTAAAGCCTTCTTGGCTACTTCTGATATGAGGATATTAGAGTTCCTGTGGATTTTACTAAATGTCTATACACATATTATTAGGAAATGACCATGTATACTGTTAGGACTACCACCTTGCATAAAACTGCACCACTAACTGTTCAAAATACCACATATTTAATTATAACATATGCTTGAAAAACATGAAACAGTTTTTGGGCATCAATTTAATTTGACCTCTTAAAAAACAACAAAATTTTCTTGGGTTTAAAAACAAAGCTTTGGCATATCAACACTAAGGACCATTCTGTTTGGATTAAAGAATAAAATATTAAAAGTAAAACAGTACAAAAAAGGAAAAATAGGTTAAAGTTGTTGTGACATATGGATAGGATTAGACTTGAAAATCACAAAAGCCTTCTAAGAAACCATGAAGGAAAACATGTGTAGAGTTTACAACATAAACTGAAGGATTTCTGTGAGACAATAATATCATGAATAAAATTAAAAGATAAACTACAAACTGAGGAAAATATTTTAGGGAGACATCAGACAAAAGTTAAAATACTTTATTACATTATGATTCCATATAAAACACTATGAAAATTGTTGAGTCCAACAAATAATGGGCCAAGGACATGAAAAGACTATTTACAAAGAAGAAATGCAAATAGCTACTAAATATAAGAAAAATATTCAATATTATTATGACTAAATACAATTACAACAATGAGAGATACAGTTTTTACCTGGGAGATTAGCTAAGATTTTAATAGCAACATCACAACAAAAAATAATAACTAGTATTTTATTGAGCATTTAATACGTCAGGCATTACTATAAGGGTTTTATATTATTATATTGTCCTGATAACATTATGAGGTAGACACTATTTATCTTATTTTGCAGATAAGAAAACTGAGGCAAAGAGAGGTTAAATCACGCAATTAATAAATGGCAGAATTAATTAGCTGTATAATGTATAATGATGGTGCAGAGAAAAAGACATTTTTGTACAATGCAAGTGAGTAGGAAAGTTAGTACAGTATTTCTGAGAAACAATTTTGTCAAATATATTAAATGACTCAAATATTCACATGCTTTGACCCAGTTCTCAATAGTACGGGTAAGGGAGAAATTCCTTTTTTTACTAGTCCTTTCTCCCCATGAGGAGTAAAAATCTGATTTATAACATTTGAGGATGTTGATTGGTCCATGATTACTACTGGGTAGGATTACTGTGCTTGAAAAGGTCATGCACATTTCTACTTCTCTTCTTCCTGGGACTGGACTGTTAAGTTGAACAAGGTCCCCCTTAAGAACTTTACTTGCTCTATTCTCTCATTTTTGAATATTTCCTAGGTGTACTCATCATCACTTTGTTCTTGTGTATCATGTTGCCAGCCAGAAGGTAATATGATGATACAATATGGATTTAAGCCATAAGGGAGCCTTAAATGACTGTAGACTAGACCACATAGCCCAATCCATGCTTATCAGAGCTCTGAACTTCAGTGACATTAGGGACTAGCTTGGTTAATAAAAAGTAGTGTCTTATTTTTCATTACTTCACGTTTCTTTTGTATAACTCTAAGGAGAGGAATGACTAAGAATAGAGTAGTATTAGGAGTTCCTGAATCCCCGAGGCCTAATATCATCTACTACTCACAAACATTATCCCAATTTCTAAATCCAATTCTAGGAGTCCATTCTAAATAAATACTCTAAATTGCAGAAAATATTCACAAGAAAAGACGTTTATCACATCCTAGTCATGAAATAATGGTTAAAAACGGACATTCAGACCAATGAAACATAATAGAGAGCCCAGAAATAAACCCATACATATATGGTCAACAAGGTGCCAAGAATACATTATGGGGAAAGGATAGTTTCTTCAATAAATGGTGTCAGGAAAACTGGATATCCACATACAAAAGAATGAAATTGGACCCTTATCTCGCACCATATACAAAAATTAACTCAAAATAAATTAAAACAACTCCTAGAAGAAAATATAGGGAAAAAACTTCTGGACATTAGTCTTGGTAATGATTCCTTGGGTATGACAGTAAAAGCACAAGCAACATAAGCAAAAATAGACAAGCGAAACTACATCAAACTAAAAAGCCTCTGCATTCCAAAGGAAACAATTAACAAAATGAAAAGGTAACCTATGGAATGGGAGAAAATATTTGCAAACCATATATCAGATAAAAGGTTAATATTTGAGTCACTCCCTCTTGCAAGAGCACTGGAATCACAACTAACTGCTGGGCAATCACTGACAGGAAGATACTAGAACTCACCAAGGAAGATACCCCACATCCAAAGACAAAGGAGAAGCTGCAATGAGATGGTAGGAGGGGTGCAATCACAAGATCAAGTCCTATAACCACTGGGTGGGTGACTCACACACTGGAGAACAATTGTACCACAGAAGTCCACCCACTGGAGTGAGGGTTCTGAGCCCCACACCAGGCTTCCCAAC
Organism: Balaenoptera ricei; assembly: GCF_028023285.1. Classification (NCBI taxonomy): domain Eukaryota; kingdom Metazoa; phylum Chordata; class Mammalia; order Artiodactyla; family Balaenopteridae; genus Balaenoptera; species Balaenoptera ricei. Next base: position 64,853,427 of record NC_082646.1, on the reverse strand, counting down.
CTGGGGGTCTGGCAATGGGAGGAGGAATTCCCAGAGAATCAGACTTTGAAGGCTTGTGGGATTTGATTGCAGGACTTCGACAGGACTGGGGGAAACAGAGACTCCACTCTTGGAGAGCACACACAAAGTAGTGTGTTCATCAAGACCCAGGGAGAAGGAGCAGTTACCCCATAGGAGCCTGAGCCAGACCTGCCTGCTGGTGTTGGAGGGTCTCCTGCAGATGAAGGGGGTGGCTGTGTCTCACTGCGGGGATGAGGACACTGGCAGCAGAAGTTCTGGGAAGTGCTCCTTGGCATGAGCCCTCCCGGAGTCTGCCATTAGCCCCACCAAAGAGCCTGTAGCCTCCAGTGCTGGGTTGCCTCAGGCCAAACAACCAACAGGGAGGGAACTCAGCCCTACCCATCAGCAGACAAGTGGATTAAAGTTTTACTGAGCTCTGCCCACCAGAGCAACACCCCGCTCTACCCACCACCAGTCCCTCCCATCAGGAAGCTTGCACAGGCCTCTTAGATAGCCTCATCCACCAGAAGGCAGACAGCAGAAGCTGGAAGAACTACAATCCCACAGGCTATGGAACGAAAACCACATTCACAGAAAGATAGACAGAATGAAAAGGCAGAGGACTATGTACCAGATGAAGGAACAAGATAAAACCCCAGAAAAACAATTAAATGAAGTGGAGATAGGCAACCTTCCAGAAAAAGAATTCAGAATAATGATAGTGAGGATGATCCAGGACCTTGGAAAAAGAATGGAGGCAATGATCGAGAAGATGCAAGAAATGTTTAACAAACACCTAGAATAATTAAAGAACAAACAAACAGAGATGAACAATACAATAACTGAAATGAAAAATACACTAGAAGGAATCAATAACAGAATAACTGAAGCAGAAGAACAGATAAGTGATCTGGAAGACAGAATGATGGAATTCACTGCCGCAGAACAGACTAAAGAAAAAAGAATGAAAAGAAATGAAGACAGCCTAAGAGACCTCTGGGACAACATTAAACGCAACAACATTCACATTATAAGGGTCCCAGAAGGAGAAGAGAGAGAGAAAGGACCCGGGAAAATATTTGAAGAGATTATAGTCAAAAACTTCCCTAACATGGGAAAGAAAATAGCCACCCAAGTCCAGGAAGCGCAGAGTCCCAGGCAGGACAAACCCAAGGAGAAACACACCGAGACACATAGTAATCAAATTGACAAAAATTAAAGACAAAGAAAAATTATTAAAAGCAAAGGAAAAATGAAAAATAACATACAAGGGAATTCCCATAAGGTTAACAGCCAATTACTCAGCAGAAACTCTACAAGCCAGAAGGTAGTGGCATGATATATTTAAAGTGTTGAAAGGGAAGAACCTACAACCAAGATTACTCTACCCAGCAAGGATCTCATTCAGATTCGACAGAGAAATCAAAAGCTTTACAGACAAGCAAAAGCTAAGAGAATTCAGCACCACCAAATCAGCTCTACAAAAAATGTTAAAGGAACTTCTCTAAGTGGGAAATACAAGAGAAGAAAAGGAGCTACAAAAACAAACTCAAAACAATTAAGAAAATGGTCATAGGAACATACATATGGAAAATTACTTTAAATGTGAGTGGAGTAAATGCTCCAACCAAAAGACACAGGCTCACTGAATGGATACAAAAACAAGACCCGTATATATGCTGTCTACAATAGACCCACTTCAGACCTAAGACACATACAGACTGAAAGTGAGGGGATGGAAAAAGATATTCCATGCAAATGGAAATCAAAAGAAAGCTGGAGTAGCAATACTCATATCAGATAAAATGACTTTAAAATAAAGAATGTTACAAGAGACAGGGAAGGAAACTACATAATGATCAAGGGATCAATCCAAGAAGAAGATGTAACAATTATAAATATATATGCACCCAACATAGGAGCACCTCAATACATAAGGCAAATGTTAACAGCTATAAAAGAGGAAATCGACAGTAACACAATAATAGTGGGGGACTTTAACACCTCACTTACACCAATGGACAGATCATCCAGACAGAAAATTACTAAGGAAACACAAGCTTTAAATGACACAATCGACCAGATAGATTTAATTGATATTCATAGGACATTCCATCCAAAAACATCAGATTACACTTTCTTCTCAAGTGTACATGGAACATTCTCCAGGATAGATCACATCTTGAGTCACAAATCAAGCCTCGGTAAATTTAAGAAAACTGAAATCATATCAAGCATCTTTTCTGACCACAACACTATGAGATTAGAAATCAATTACAGGGGAAAAAAACATAAAAAACACAAAACACATGGAGGCTAAACAATACGTTACTAAATAACCAAGAGATCACTGAAGAAATCAAAGAGGAAATCAATAAATACCTAGAGACAAATGACAATTGAAACAAGACGATCCAAAACCTATGGGATGCAGCAAAAGCAGTTCTAAGAGGGAAGTTTATAGGAATAAAATCCTACCTCAAGAAACAAGAAAAATCTCAAATAAACAATCTAACCTTACACCTAAAGGAACTAGAGAAAAAAGAACAAACAAAACCCAAAATTAGTAGAAGGAAAGAAATCATAAAGATCAGAGCAGAAATAAATGAAATAGAAACAAAGAAAACAATAACAAAGATCAATAAAACTAAAAGCTGGTTCTTTGAGAAGATAAACAAAATTGATAAACCTTTAACCAGACTCATCAAGAAAAAGAGGGAGAGGACTCAAATCAATAAAATTAGAAATGAAAAAGGAGAAGTTACAACGGATACCGCAGAAATACAAAGCATCATAAAAGACTACCACAAGCAACTCTGCCAATAAAATGGACAACCTGGAAGAAATGGACAAATTCTTAGAAAGATATAACCTTCAAAGACTGAACCAGGAAGATATAGAAAGTATGAACAGAACAATCACAAGCACTGAGATTGAAACTATGATTAAAAATCTTCCAACAAACAAAAGTCCAGAACCAGATGGCTTCATAGGTGAATTCTATCAAACATTTAGAGAAGAGCTAACACCAATCCTTCTCAAACTCTTCCAAAAAATTGCAGAGGAAGGAGCACTCCCAAACTCATTCTCTGAGGCCACCATCACCCTGATACCAAAACCAGACAAAGATACTACAAAAAAAGAAAATTACAGACCAATATCACTGATGAATATAGATGCAAAAATCCTCAACAAAATACTAGCAAACAGAATCCAATAACACATTAAAAGTATCATACACCATTATCAAGTGAGATTTATTCCAGGGATGCAAGGATTCTTCAATATACACAAATCAATCAATGTAATACCCCATATTAACAAACTGAAGAATAAAAACCATATGATCATCTCAATAGATGCAGAAAAAGCTTTTGACAAATTCAACACCATTTATGATAAAAACTTTCCAGAAAGTGGGCATAGAGGGAACCTACCTCAACATAATAAAGGCCATATATGACAAACCCACAGCAAACATCATTTTCAATGGTGAAAAACAGAAAGCATTTCCTGTAAGATCAGGAAGAAGACAAGGATGTCCACTGTCACCACTATTATTCAACATAGTTTTGGAAGTCCTAGCCACAGCAATCAGAGAAGAAAAAGAAATAAAAGGAATACAAGTTGAAGAAGAAGATGTAAAACTGTCACTGGTTGCACATGACATGATACTATACATAGAGAATCCTAAAGATGCCACCAGAAAACTACTAGAGCTAATCAATGAATTCGGTAAAGTTGCAGGATACAAAATTAATCATAGAAATCTCTTGCATTCCTATACACTAACAACGAAAGATCAGAAAGAGAAATTAAGGAAACAATCCCATTCACGATTGCAAGAAAAAGAATAAAATACCTAGGAATAAACCTACCTAAGCAGGTAAAAGACCTGTACTCAGAAAACAATAAGACACTCATGAAAGAAATCAAAGACAACACAAACAGATGGAGAGATATACCATGTTCTTGGATTGGAAGAATCAATATTGTGAAAATGATTATACTACACAAAGCAATCTACAGATTCAATGCAATCCCTATCAAATTACCAATGGCATTTTTTAGAGAAGTAGAACAAAAAATCTTAAAATTTGTGTGGAGACATGAAAGACCCTGAATAGCCAAAGCAATTTTGAAGGAAAAAAAGGTAGATGGAGGAATCAGACTCCCTGACTTCAGACTATACTACAAAGCTACAGTCATCAAGACAATATGGTACTGGCACAAAAACAGAAATATAGATCAATGGAATAGGATAGAAAGTCCAGAGATAAACCCACGCACCTATGGTCAACTAATCTATGACAAAGGAGGCAAGGATACACAATGGAGAAAAGACAGTCTCTTCAATAAGTGGTGCTGCGAAAACTGGACAGCTACATGTAAAAGAATGAAATTAGAACACTCCCTAACACTACACAGAAAAATCAACCCAAAATGGATTAAAGACCTAAATGTAAGACTGGACACTATAAAACTCTTAGAGGAAAACATAGAAAGAACACTCTTTGACATAAATCACAGCAAGATCTTTTTTGTCCTAGATCACTATGTCCTAGAGTAATGGAAAGAAAAAGAAAAAGAAACAAATGGGACCTAGTGAAACTTAAAAGCTTTTGCATAGCAAAGGTAACTATAAACAAGATGAGAAAACAACCCTCAGAATGGGAGAAAATATTTGGAAACGAATCAACTGACAAAGGATTAATCTCCAAAATATATAAACAGCTCATGCAGCTCAGTATTAAAAAGACAAACAACCCAATCCAAAAATGGGCAGAAGACCTAAATAGACATTTCTCTAAAGAAGACATATAGATGGCCAAGAAGCACATGAAAAGCTGCTCAACATCCCTAATTATCAGAGAAATGAAAATCAAAACTACAATGAGGTATCACCTCACACCGGTCAAAATGGGCATCATCAGAAAATCTACAAACAACAAATGCTGGAGAGGGTGTGGAGAAAAGGGAACCCTCTTGCACTGTTGGTGGGAAAGTAAATTGACACAGCCACTATGGAGAACAGTATGGAGATTCCTTAAAAAACTAAAAATAGAGCCACCATATGCACCAGCAATCCCACTACTGGGCATATACCCAGAGAAAACCATAATTCAAAAAGACACATGCACCCCAATGTTCATTGCAGCACTATTTACAATAGCCAGGTCACGGAAGCAACCTAAATGCCCATCAACAGATGAATGGATAAAGAAGATGTGGTACATGTATACAATGGAATATTACTCAGCCATAAAAAGGAATAAAATTGGGTCATTTGTGGAGATGTGGATGGACCTAGAGACTGTCATACAGAGTGAAGTTAAGTCAGAAAGAGAAAAACAAATATCGTATATTAACGGATATATGTGGAATCTAGAAAAATGGTACAGACGAACTGGTTTGGAGGGCAGAAATAGAGACACAGATGTAGAGAACAAACATATGGACACCAAGTGGCAGGGGAAAAGTGGCAGGGGGTGGGGGTGGGGGTGGGATGAATTGGGAGATTGGGATTGACATGTATACACCAATATGTATAAAATAGATAACTAATAGATAACTAAGAACCTGCTGTATCAAAAAAAAAATAACATTCAAATATAAAAAAAGACAAAGAAGAAATTACAAAATGTAAATGGTATTTACAAACTGTAAATGGTACTGTACCATTTACAGTAAATGGTATTACCCCGCCATTTTGCATGTCCTTACATTGCATTTCCACATATTTATATACATACATGCTGTATCTTGAAGATAAAGCTTGGATCCTACTTAAAAAAAAATAGACTATATATATGTATAACAGAGTCACTTTGCTGTACAGAAGAAATTAACACAACACTGAAAATCAACTATACTTCAATAAAATTTTTAAAAAAGGTTAATATTTGAAATATATAAGGAACTCATACAAGTCAATGTTGAAAAAGCAAATAACACAATTAAAGTATGGAGAAAGGAACTGAATAGAAATTTCTCCAAGAAGACATACAAATGTCCAACAGGTACATGAGTAAGTGCTCACCATCACTAATCATGATTGAAATGTAAATCAAAACCACAGTGATTACCTCATCCCTGTTAGGATGGCTATTATTAAAAAAGCACCGAGAAGATAACAAGTGTTGGTAACAATGTAGAGAAAAGGGAACAGCTGTATACTGTTGGTGGGAATGTAAATTGGTGCAGCCACTATGGAAAACAGTATGGAGGTTCCTCAGAAAACTAAAAATAGAACTACCCTATGATCCAGCCATTCCACTCCTGGGTATATATCTGAAGAAAATGAAAACACTAATTTGAAAAGATAAATGTTCATAGCAGGATTATTTACAGTATATGGAAGCAACCTAAATATCCATCAACAGACGAATAGATAAAGAAGATGTAGTATATACACACAAAGGAATATTACTCAGCCATAAAAAGTAATAAAATTCTGCCATTTGCAACAACATGGATGGACCTAGAAGTTATTATGCTTAGTGAAATGTCAGACAGAGAAAGACAAATACTGTATGTTTTCACTTATATGTGGAATCTAAGAAATGAATGAATGAATATAACAAAACAGAAATAGACTCACAGATATAGAGAACAAACTAGTGGTTACTGAAGGGGAGAGGGAAAGAGGGAGGGGCAAGAGAGAGGTAGGAGGTTAAGAGGAACCAACTACTCTGTGTGAAGTAAATAAGCTACAAGGATATATTTTACAGCACAGAGAATATAGCCAACATTTTATAGTAAATTTAATTGGAGTATAATCTATAAAAACATTGAATCACTATGTTGTACACCTGAAACTAATATAATATTGTAAATCAACTGTACTTCAATACAAAATGGATAAAGAAAATGTTGGATATACATATAATGGAACATTATTCACCCTTAAAAAAGAAGGAAATCCTGCTATTTGTGACAACGTGGATGAACTTAGAAGACATTATGCTAAGTTAAATAAGCCAGACACAGAAGTACAAATACTACGTAATATCACTTACATGAGGAATCTAAAATAGTCAAACTCATAGAAGCAAAGAGTGGTATGGTAGTTGCCAGGGGCCACGTGGGGAGGAGGAAATGGGAAGGTATTAGTCAAATGATACTAAGTTTCAGTTATACAAGGTGAGTAGGTCCTAGAGATGTACTGTACAGCATAGTTCCTACAGTTATTCAAAGAACAATTTCCTCTCCCACAATTGTTTCTGAAATTCCACAGGGAATAACTTACCTATTCTCAGCACTGTCAGCTTCAAAGTAAAGTCTGTCATTTTCTTTTTTCCCTTCTCTTGTTGCCTAGGTGTTATCTGAGCACCATTTCTTCTGTACCCTACAAATAATGGTTATCAATATCAATAATAATAATGATGACAATAATCTTCCTTTGGTACTTACCAAAAGTGGTTTTGCTAGTGCCTTAGGGACCAATGCTAATATATATATTCAAAATGTACAGAAAAGACTAAACAAAAAATGTCCAAAATGTTGAGAGTGGTTTACTCTGGGTATGGAATTATAGGTGGCTTATTTTTCTTCTTTTCTAATGTTTTGGTGCTTTAAAGTTGTTCTTTAAAAGGCCATATATAAATTTACAATATAGGAAAAATATAAAAATAGGAAAATCTCAACAATATTTAACTGAGGATGCTTTAAACTAAAGTCACTTTATTGCTTCTACTTTTAGCCTTGATAAAGTAAGTGGTATAGGACTAGCCATCTTGCTAGAAGCAAATATAAAACCAGGGACTTCCCTGGTGGTCCAGTGGTTAAGACTTCGCCTTCCCACATAGGGGTTGCGGGTTCGATCCCTGGGCAGGGAGCTAAGATCCCACATGCCTCGTGGCCAAAATACCAAAACATAAAAAAAAAAAGAAGCAATATTGTAACAAATTCAATAAAGACTTTAAAAATGGTCCACATCAAAAAAAAATCTTAAAAAACAAACAAAAAAAACCCCCAATATAAAACAAAGTATAGAACAGTCACTTTCAGACATTGGACAACAGCCAGCTCAGAATGTAATCCTGTATAAGAAGATTAGCAAAGGTGAAAATAGATTGAAACCACCCACTCTATATTGGAGAGTGGGGCAAACAGATATGAACTATGTAGGCATGTACATTTACAAAATCTCTCTGGAAGGTAATCTGAAAATATTACAAAATTCCAAAATAAGCTTTTTTTTTTTTCTGAACAATGCTAATTTTAGGACTTTATATTTTGGAAAGTATTATAGATATGCAAAATTTTTGTTTCAAAGGATATTCACATATAGAAATGTTTCCAGAAAAAAACACCTGAACTCTAACAATAGGTGATATGTTAAATAAATTTTAGATTTCCTACTTAACATAATCTATACAGTACAGAGAAACAGGTAAAAGTGAAGATGTCTGAGTCACACAGACATGGGTTGGATCCTCTTCCCCTCGTTTCTTAGATCTGTATCCTTGGACAATTTATTTAGCTCTTGCTTGTATGTGACAGTTTCCTAATGTAGAATGAACATAACACCACAACTTCACTGTACAAATGTAAAGATTTAATTAAGAACTTAATGGAAAATAGTTTGCTCAATGTCTGGCAGCTACATTAAAAAAAGCCTGCTATGGTTATGATGATGACGATAATGATGATGATAATGCACCAACCATAAGCCATTAAAAGGTAAGTAGATCGATATTTTCCACAGAAAGATGTCTGACACACAATTGAGTTAAAAAAGTGGGTTACAAAATAACATATATGGGTGTGTGTGTGTGTGTGTGTGTGCGTGTGTGTGTATGTGTCTCTCTCTCTCTCAGTGATTCCTTTAAATAACATCCTTACCACATCGATAAACTTTTAACACACAACAAAACTAAGAATCCAGGTAGAACTGTAAAGTATAGGTAAAGAATGGTTATCTCTATCTGTCAAAGGTAGGATTTGTATATTTAATGTACATGTGTGTGTATATGTGGGTTGGGGAAGAATGCGGTTTAATCTCCAGGCAGGAAAGGAGATACATGAGTGAAAAAGGAGCCAAATAAGATGAACTGTAGTATAATTTGTATTCCAAGGAAGGTCAGGGATAATTATTCTTTCACACTCTAAATTTTCATATAACTTTGTCAACTTGACTAATTAATTCTCTTTAATACAGAGAGAAAATGAGGAAGAAAAATGGGTAGGAAAAATAAAATAATGGGAACAAAAGTTAGAAGCAAGCAGGGAGGGGAAGCTGAACATAGAGAACAGGAATCCAGAGATGTGGAGAAAAGCAGCAGGAGGAAGGGACTACAGGAAGAGATCTATAAGTCTGGCTGTTTCCCCAAACTAAAAGGACAGGCAATGAATCTTTTATACCTCTGAGGCCCTAATAACATTGTAACCAGTATGGCTTTTCCAGATATCTTCTCTTAATGACTTTGTCTCACGTGCACACAACTGCATACATGGGAATTATTCCTTGTCATACACACACAACAATGCTACATATACCTACTCAATCAGCTTCACAAGCAATATCTCACACAAACACGCAGACATCTACACATCATGGATATACTCACATGAGTATTTTATATTCTTACGTACTCACTCTCATGGCCACCAAATCTGTACCATAACAAAAAGAGTCACAGAGGAGGTACTGAGCCAACTGGATACTGACCAAGGCTGGGTCATATGGGAAGCCACCATGCCTGACTTGTATGGGAAGAAGATTGGAGTATGGGGTATACAAGTGATGGCACCAGCAGTGGAGGTTAGTATCCTCCTCTGGACTAGAAGGACAGCACTGAATGTAGCTGGACCCACTCTTCTCCATCTGCTCTAACTCATCAAGGGGATTGGAGGCAGCAGTGCCAGCATTCCTGGAACAGTTTACCATACAGTCTGGGTTCCTTCACATCCCCTAGACCCAAAGCATGTTCACAGGCAAGAAGCTCTTGAAGGCATTCCTCAAAGCAAGATTCCTAGTATCCTTCCAGCTCTCTGCCTGTTCAAGGGGAGATGGTGGAACAAAGGCACGCTGGGGGAAACAGTGAAGACCAAAGGGCTGACAGCAGAGGGTAGGGGAGAATCAGGCAGAGCTGCTTTTCAACAGCAAGAGGAAAATAATGTGACCTCTCTGGAAACAGCCTCATTGATGAAGGAGAAAAGTCTGGAAGAGGATTTGGGGGCTGGGATTCTGGAGAAGAGTGGAAATAGAATTGTCTCTGGGAGTCTAGAAAGGAAAAAGTCAATGGATAAGAGCGTGAATGACAAAGTTCATCTTTCCCAACACAATGCTCACCTCTCAACCCTCAATCAGTGTTGCAAAATCCTATAGACGGAGGTCCATCACAAACTTTCTCACTCTCACCAGAGGGCAGAGATAAAGCTGAGGAGTCACTGGTGAAGGAACTGAGGATCAAGTGCCAGAGGGAGTGATTTCTATAGCCTGCATATCTACTCTAAAGGACATCACCAATTGTGGATAGGCTTCTAAGCACTGTCTCCCAAGGTCTACACTAGATTCATTCTATGAGTTCGACTCCATCCCAAGCCTTTCTGCCCTAATTAATTCAAAGTACAAACTCCAATTCTCTTAGGTCCCAGTTCTGAACAGAGGATTTTCCTTCCAGGGAATATTTAAAGGTGAGGTCCTGAGACTCATGTAAACAGGGCATTCCCTGGAGCTTCAAGATCCCTCAACTTATCTTTCCATCCTCTGAGACACCTTAGGGCACTTTGTTGTATTTGAAATCACAGACTAAACCCTTCAAATCATAATCACCTCTCTTAAACTTTATACCACTGTCATTCAAATGATGTCAGCAGATATAGTCTCAGAGGTTCATAAGTCATCAAAACTTGTGTTTTCATTTATATGATAATTAAATAGAAATGAAAATGAACAGATATTGTATTATGCAGATGCCAACTTTCTCACTGAGTTATGCAACTTGGCTGAAGGGCTTGCATTTCGTTTCAATTTATGGTTGTTTTAGTGCCATGTGATCACCTTAAGTGGTGGAGTTTAATTTGGTTAGTGCTGTCCTAATAACAACATGACAACAGGGTGTGCTGTTATATTAAAGTTGTATACTTTTTACTGAACATAAAGTCAAAGCTTTTCTTTTGTGGAGATAATTTACAGTCAAAAGACAGTTTTGTAGAATGAAACTTTAGTTTTGTTTCACTGATGGTTAAGATTTATATTCAGGAGCTCCAGCTGAAGCTGGGGACAGGATTGTCAAAAAGATTATGGCACACCACCCAGAGTTATCCCTTGGTTTCCTAGCTCTTTCAAAGTAGGTTATTTTGTCCAAGAAAAACCATCAGTTCGGCAAGGTACTTTTGCTCTTTTTCTTTTATCTTAGTGACTGTTTTTGTTTTTGTTTTTTCAGGGAAGAGACAACAGGAAGAGTTGTACATCCAAAGAACTAAAAAAAAAAAACTACACCATCATGGGATGGGGAAGGTGTCGCAAGAAGGAAATATGACTCAAATGTTTTTGTCGATAATAAAGAGAAATTAAATTGCATAACTTTAAAGGTGAATTCAATCTATTGTTTTATTACTAGAAGTGTGATATTCAAATAAAGAAGATAAGTCTTTTGATCTACTACATCCTTGCCAGATGACACTAGAAATGAATATACCATCTTATAAAGTATTGTTTTGCAACACTGAAAACATTCCAACTAAACAACACAATCATTGTCTAACAACCTTGTAAAGGGGATTCTTGAAATGGTTGGTAGTGTTTGCGGGCAATTCCTAAGCCCTCCAATTCTGAATTATATAATTTTATAGGCTATACACACCTATATTTAGTGTGTAGTGACTTCATACTGAAAAAGAGAGACAAACTATGAGACAGACAAATCAGACACAGGTGACAGAATTCCTCCTTCCGGGACTCTCTGATGACCAACACACCCAGCAGCTGCTTTTCATCTTATTCCTGGGTGTCTACCTGGTCACTGTGCTTTGAAATCTACTTCTCATGTTCCTCATTCAGGTTGACTCCCAGCTTCACACACCCATATATTTTTTTCTCTGCAATTTATCTCTGGCTGACCTCTGTTTCTCTACCAACATCGTTCCTCAGGCCCTAGAGCCCTGCTATCCAGAAAGAAAGTGATTTCATTCACACGTTGTGCAGCTCAGCTTCTACTCTTCCTCATTTTTGGGTGTACACAGTGTGCCCACTTGGCGGTGATGTCCTATGATCGGTATGTGGCTATCTGCAACACTTGGCATTACCCTAGCATCATGACTTGGAGGGTGTATGTCCAGCTGGCTGTAGGATCATGGACCAGTGGCATTCTGGTGTCTGTGGTGGACAGCACCTTCACACTAAGGCTACCCTACCGAGGCAGCAATAATATTGCTCATTTCTTTTGTGAGGTCCCTGCACTGTTGATCCTGGCATCCACAGACACCCGCACTTCAGAGATGGCCATTTTCTTCATGGGGATTGTGATTCTCCTCATACCTGTTTCTCTAATTCTGGTATCCTATGGCCACATCATAGTGACTGTGGTCAGGATGAAGTCAGCTGCGGGGAGGCTCAAGGCATTCTCTACCTGTGGCTCCCACCTCATGGTGGCCATCTTTTTTTATGGGTCAGCAATTGTCACCTACATGACACCAAAGGCTTCCAAAGAACAGGAAAAGCTGGTTTCTGTGTTCTATGCAGTGGTGACCCCCATGCTTAATCCCCTCATCTACAGCCTGAGGAACAAGGATGTGAAGGGAACTCTGTGAAAAGTAGCCACAAGGAATTTCCCTTGCAGACTTGGAATTTTCCACTGACAGTGAGACCTTCCTGGCTGCCTACTTGTAAGACTCGTTGAGCTGGTCCCTCAGCAAGACTGGAATATGGTACAGTTTTTATCCTTGGGACCTGTCTGTGGACTCACTCTCCATCCTTTATCCAGCACTACCTTTGTAGAAGAAGAAGGAGAGTCTGCTTCCTTCTGGTCAGTCTTTTAGTACCAGGGGATTTAAAAAAATCCCTTGAGAAACACTCCCATTTTATAAACCTGGGAACCTGTAAAATCTATCTTTTTAAAATAATACTATATATTACTATCTATCTATTCCAGATCCTACTCCAACTCCTTTATCTTTTGGTATTTCTGAATCCCTTTGCATCATCAAATAACCAATAAATTGACAAACAGTACTTAGTCACTTACTATGAGCTAGGTGTTACATGTATGTGTATGTGTACATGCAACTGCATGTGTGTTTGAGGTGGAGGGTGAAGAGCATGGGTATGGTGAAGCAGAATACATGAGCTCTGCTGTCCTTCTTCTCACACTGTTATTAGAGACATGAGCATCCATTGGGGCACATCTTTACAATGGTAAACACAGGGATTTGGAAACCAACAAGAAATAGTGACATCTAAGGGGTGGAAGAGTGAGAAGCTATTACCAATCCTAGGCCTAAAGGAGCAAAAGGAGGCAATTGGAACTTGGAGAGGGTAGCTGTATATAAAAGACCAGCAGACAAGAGCTGTGGACTTAGGTATATGGAGGTGAGGACGCCTCATGAGCTTAAATATTTCAAGCTCATTCTCTACCTTCCAATTTCCTGTTACTGTATTAAAAAAAAAAAATCCAGGATAATCTCCCCATCTGTAGAGCCTTAATTTAAACATGTCTACAAAGTCCTTTTTACCACGCAAGGTAAAATACTTACAGGTTCTGGGGACTAAGATGTGGACATCTTTGGGGGGCCATTAGTCTGCCTACCATACCAAGGTCAAGTAAAATAAATGCAAAAGCGAAAAGCTTGCTAAACATTTTATAATAGTGCCAATCTGCCTAGTTGTGTGATTGCCACCATGCAAATAGAACCGCTGATCTGCTTTTTCATTTGCAAATTCCTATGGGGATTTCAGAATGTGCTGCCCTTCTGGAGCCCTTGCTACGCGAGAGCTGAAGGATACCCTGTGTGGGAGATCGAACTGGTCCTGGTACCTCCCTGGCACACAGAGGGAGAGCTGTTTGTAGAGCTTGAGGAGAGGACATGTCTATGGAGTAAATGCTAGTTTACGCTGTTAACTGTCAATAAATTCTTATGAATAGTTTACACAAAGCTATGGTGCCCGTGTCCCAAGTCTGCTCTTTGCCAAGAATCCAGAACCAGACTATGTTCCCTGACAAAATCAAAAGAGGGGCTGTTAAATTGGTTGAGGGATATGTAAGTTTAAAAAGGAGAGTTGATTTCATCCAATCACAATAACATTACCAAAAAATCTAGAAAACAAAAAATCTTTGGGTTATTCACAGCAGTTTCCCATCATTTATCCACTTATACTTAACTTGGAATTCCTTTACACCCTTTCTGTCAAGTAACTCTCATATCCAAGGTGTATAATTTGAGATTGAGGTAGTCATCAATGCGAAGTAGTCTTTCTCCAGATGAGGCACAGACCAATTATGGTAGCAGAAAAAGTCCTCAATTGATAGCCCTCTAAACATGTGTACCTTACAAGACAGTGGAGGATTTAAAGTATCTTTTTATTTTCTTTCTTTCTCATTAGAATATAAATTCCACGAGGCAAGAAATTAGTCTGTTTTATTCACCCATGTGTCTTCAGGGTCTAAATAAGCTCTGACACATGCTGAACGCTGCATAAAAATTTGTTGAAATTTTGAATTTGAGTTTTGAAATTTTTGAAAATTTGAAAGTTTGAGTTTAAACTCAAAATTTGTTTAAAAAATGAGCGAAAGAATGAAACAAACTCTACTATTTATTATCATTACTTTATCTCATAAACAAAAAGATCTTTGAGCTACCAGTAGAGTTTTTGGACATATAGAAGAAAGCAAAGCAGAAAATTATAAAATGACACGGATGAAGAAGTACAAGAAAAGTTAAAACAAATTAAAAAATGGTAAATTGTAGTGAAACTGTCAACCTTCGATAGGCTGCTAATTTGTGTAAACTAGTAGCATCCTCAGAGACATTGGTACCCCAGTCCCAGAGAATACTGGGCTTACTGAAGTTCATTCATCGCTCATGTTCTTTCATTCCCAGTGGAAAGTCCAAAATCCCAGTGGGTATACTGTGGCTCCTGGAAAGAGTAGAGACAAAAGACTTATTTGAGGAACGTGCTTTTCTTTCCTTTGTCCTTGCATTCTACCCCCTCAGTTTCCATCTAAGTCAGTCATAGTTTCTGAGGGTCCTGGGTCCTGTGGATGGTCCACCTCAGTGCAGTCTTTACTTCACTATTCCTTAAGCTGTAGATGATGGGGTTCAACATGGGAGTCACCACCCTGTAGGACAGTGACAGCAGCTTCTTGCTCACAGGAGAGGTGCTGGACTGGAGTCTGAAGTATGTGAGGATGGCAGTGCTGTAGAAGAGGGAGACAACCAGGAAGTGGGAGGAACAGGTGGAGAAGCCTTTGCACTTCCTCTTGGCTGAGGGCATCCTGAAGATAGTGGAGAGGATGCAGACATAGGACCCCAGGATCAACAAGAAAGGGAAGAAGATGAATAGGACAGTGGCTGTCAGAGCCTCCGATTCAAACAGAGAGGTATATTAGCACAGCCCAGTGCAATGACAGGGAGGTTGTCACAGAAAAATTGGTTCACCTTGTTGGGGCCAGAAAAAAGGAAGCTAAAAATTCATGTGGTTTGCACAGTAGCCAATGGAAATCCTGAGAACTAGGAGGCAGCTGCCAGTTGGGCACAGGCCCTGTGACCCATGATGACTGGGTAGCGCAAAGGGTCACAGATGGCTACATAGTGGTCATATGTCATTGTGGCCAGGAGGCAGCACTCAGCAGCTCCAAAGAAGAAGAAGAAGTACATCTGGGTAGCACAGCCAAGGAAGGAGATGGTTGTGTCTTGGATGATCACGGTCCCCAGCACCTTGGACAGAAAAACCAAGTTGAAACCTATCTCTAGGAAAGACAAGTTCCTGATGAAGAAGTACATAGGACTTTGGAGGGCAGAGTCCTCTGTAGTGACCAGGATTATGAGGACATTTCCCATTAGGGTAACCAGGTAAATGATCAGAAATAGGAGAAACAACAGAGCTTGTAGCTCAGAGGACAGGGCTGAGAAGCCCACAAGAAGAAACTCATTGACAATTATCCAGTTTCCCCATGTTATTTTTCTGCCCAGGATTTCATTGGGCATCCACACTCCAGGAAGGTGGACGTCCCCGTATGTTATTTAGGCCTCTATTACACCCTTAGAAAGGGAAACTCCTGTGGCCTCATTCTTCAACCTCTTGTTATAGTTGTTGAAGGTCAAACAGCTGTACTTTCCAAAATGTAAAAAACAAGTCTGACTAAGGGATTCACAATTTTTTTTGAAGAATACTAACTTTTTTTCAGACTGAACTCAGGCACACCGTATATATCTATAATGTCTCAACTTTTCTTTGCTTGACAGAGGATGTTCAAAGTCACAGCTTCACTTTTGTCCTCCTATTCTATCTCTCTTCAGCAGTCAGTGGTGCTAAAAAGAAGCCAGGCCAACCATTTCTGAAGGGAGGGGTCTTAATGCACAGAAGGGTGGTGAGGTGAGCCAGGGCATGTTTTCTGCAAAACGAAAGGGTGGGAAGGAGAAAGTCAAGGAAAGTGAACCAACAACTACCAGTGATCCCTGAGGAGAAGACCTGAATGTGTCCTAATCGGGAGCAGCTCATACTTGGGAAGAGTTCAGCATATTAGAGACATCTTCATTTCTAAACTCAAACAATTGTAGTTTAAGCAAGAAGATGCATAATACAGAAGTTGCGGTTTATCTTGATCACTGGGCTAAATATTCTCCACGTGGCTATATGTGATCAGACAAAGGGAACACAGACTCAAGATACTGTCAGACAATAGAGAGAATCCAGCTGTGTTCTGTATACACCCTTTCATTAGCTTCCACTGGTTGACTTATGTCTTGACTCTCAAGAAATATGAAACAAATTTTACATATAAATAAAGACCAACTCAAATATTCAAGCTTGACTAATACTATTAAATCCTGTGAAAAAGAATCAGAAGGTTTCACCACTGCATCAATAACTAAGCTTCAAAATTGGGACTCTGAAAATTTTTCTGATGACTATAAACTTAAATGAAGGAATAAATCTAAATCACGTAATATGGTGACTGGCTTATAATACATGCTTAATGAATGTTAAACATTACAATTATTATGATATGAAGCTAAATCTACCTTCCAATATCTACTTCTTATCTAACCCATTGCCCAAACTCGCTGTAGCCCTTTCTTTTCAATCCCTAAGAGAAAAAAAATAATTTATTCAATAAATATTGATTATCTTTTGTGTGCCGGACACTGCTCTAGATACTGAAGATAATATGTTAGTAAATAAAACAAACAAAAATCTCTGCCTTCATACAACTCACCTTCTAATAGGGAAGACAGATTAATAACGAATTATGTAAATAGAATATATAGTATGTTAGATGGTGACAAGAATAACGGAGAAGAATAAAGCAGTAGAGAAGATAGGATTTAGGGTGTGGGGAGTGTCATAGAAGGTTTCACTGAGATGGTTTTTAAGTAAATCCTGAGCAGGTGCAAGACATGAAGTCAAGGTGGTGAAGGAAAGAGGAAGGTAAAGAGTAAAAATAGCGAGAAAGATTTATTTAAAAATTTTTGCTGATTCCTATTCATTTTAGAAACCTCAAGCTGGCCATCACTTCTTTTATGAAAACTTTTTTTGATACCTTATTTATTTTTATAGTAAGAATGAACATTTATTGAGCACCAAGTAAGTACCAGACAGTACTCTGAGCATTTTGCAAGTGTTATGGTTGTCTCACAACTACCGGAAGATGTAGGGACTATTATTAGTTTCACTTTACAGCCAAGGAATCTGAGGCACAGAGAAGTGGAGTAATTTTCCCAAAGTTAGGCGGTCAGCAAATGGCATCAGGATATGCATCCTGGTCAGTCTGACTCCAAGCCATGGATTTGCCTGTCAGGTGGCACTTTCACCCACTCTCTAAGGATGGGAATGAATCTAAGCTCACAGGTGAGACTAAGGTGGAGCGTTTGGCATAGGATGGAAGCAAAGGAGAAAAAAGTAAGACAATTTCTAGAAGGACAGAGCATTTCTAGGTATTAGCACCACTGGAGACCTGAAATACTTTTACAGTCCTTATCTTAGAATAATCATGAATACATGTCTTCATCTCATATTCTAGGTGGTATACTCCTTGAGAGAAGAGATTGTGTTAATCAACTTTTTATCCCAACGCCTTGCAAGGTAGATGCCCAGTAAATTGTTATTGAATGAAGAATGAAGAAGATATGGAAAATAATCAGGGAAATATCTATATAGGCAGAGTGTAGGCATAGTGAGCCACATTCATAAGGAATTTAGACACAAAAGACTACATACATCAACAATACAGCCTTAGATTTAAAGAGTGATAAGAGTCATAAATTATGCTCCTCATCTTCTTCCTCCCTAACCTCCTTGCTTTTATCTACCTCATTTCAGGAAATGATACCACCTGGCTGTGTAACCCAGGAACTGGGATAAAAATCCTTTAATTCATCCCCCAAATTTGGTTATTTTTCTTCCTAAACACTGATTCAG
The DNA here is from genome assembly GCF_028023285.1 of Balaenoptera ricei. Classification (NCBI taxonomy): domain Eukaryota; kingdom Metazoa; phylum Chordata; class Mammalia; order Artiodactyla; family Balaenopteridae; genus Balaenoptera; species Balaenoptera ricei. The sequence goes on along the minus strand of NC_082646.1, from coordinate 64,834,841 downwards.
TATCACCTTCTCCATCCCTATCACCACAGCTTTCGGTTCTGGTTCTTATTTTCTTTGGCCTGGAATACTGTAGGAACCCGATTCCAGCTCATTCTCTTCAAACCATCCTTCACTTGTACGTGACCTGACAGCAACTCGGATAGGGTTATTTACCTGCTCACTGTCTTTCAATCACTCCCTACTGTTCCTGGAATAAGTACAACCCTTGACAAGGTCTTTTTCCCTGATTTCTGCTTATTTTTCCAGTTTGAAATCCCCTACAGAGCTGATGCTCTGATCACACCAAAATACTTTCTGTTCTGTGCACACATCATGTTCTCTCACCCCTCCTTGCCTTTGTGCATGTGGTTCTCTATCCTCGGAAACATCTTCCTGCAATTATGTATAATTTTTCTGCTCATCTCTCATCAGAAAAATCATTTTCTTTGTGAAGTTTCCTTGTCCTCCCTTGGCCAAATCAAGGGATTATTCTTTTACTCTCTTTTAACACTTTGTGTAAACTGCTATTAGAGCATTTTTATAATTGTGTATGTGTGCATCTATTTATGTTATATAATTATTAACATCATGAGTACAAATGTATTCATTCATCATTGTATCTTTTGCACACAGCAGAGTGCTTAACTCTAGGTGCTTAGTAATTAATGTAGCCTAAGGTTTAACTTTTTTCAAAGCAGTTTGATGATACTATTGGATCTCTAGTTGAGCCAACAGTCATATAAGATGAGTGTGTGTGTGTGTGTGTTTTATAGGTTTTATCTTCCAAGGTATATATATTTTGTTTAATTTTTTTGCTATGTGCTGAAAAGACATTTTTAAAGCTTTACTCCATTATAACAGCTTTGCATCACTCAGCGTGCCATAAATGTCCAATTCCTTCAAATATTTAATCAAAATATTTCTTAGGACAGAGCCAAATCTTAGGGGCACATCACTTAAGCTATATTCCCAAACAGTTTGACACCAGTTTTTAATCTCTACTCTTTGGGCAAATAGCAAAGCTATCTCTTTTTTTCTATCAGCAACTTTAAATCATTTCAGACATGTGTTGGGTATAAATAAACACAGCTATGGGGGCTTCCCTGGTGGCGCAGTGGTTGAGAGTCTGCCTGCCGATGCAGGGAACACAGGTTCGAGCCCTGGTCCGGGAAGATCCCACATGCTGCGGAGCAACTAAGCCCATGCGCCACAACTACTGAGCCTGCGCGTCTGGAGCCTGTGCTCCGCAACGGGAGAGGCCACGACAGTGAGAGGCCCGTGCACCGCGATGAAGAGTGGCCCCCGCTCGCCGCAACTGGAGAAAGCCCTCGCACAGAAACGAAGACCCAAAGCAGCCAAAAATAAATAAATTAATTAATTTTTTAAAAAATTCTATAAAAAATAAATAAATAAACACAGTTATAGGTACTGTCATCTGCAACATATCTCTTTAACATAGTAACAAAGGTCTCATGAAAGAGTTCATCAAATGCCTTAGTGAAACGCAGATAAACCATATTAATATTCATTCTTTAACCCAAAATCTAATGTCAACTTCCTAATAAAACCTTTTCTGACCATTCCTATCCCCAACTGGATATAATTAATTACTCTCTCCCTTGTGTTCCTCCAGGATTTTAAAATTCTCTTATAGCAAAGATCAATAAAACTAAAAGCTGGTTCTTTGAGAAGATAGACAAAATTGATAAACCATTAGCCAGACTTATCAAGAAAAAAAGGGAGAAGACCCAAATCAATAGAACTGGAAAATGAAAAAGGAGAAGTAACAACTGACACTGCAGAAATACAAAGGATCATGAGAGATTACTACAAGCAACTATATGCCAATAAAATGGACAACCTGGAAGAAATGGACAAATTCTTAGAAATGCACAACCTTCCAAGAATGAACCAGGAAGAAATAGAAAATATGAACAGACCAATCACAAGCACTGAAATTGAAACTGTGATTTAAAATCTTCCAACAAACAAAAGCCGAGGATCAGATGGCTTCACAGGCGAATTCTATCAAACATTTAGAGAAGAGCTAATACTTATCCTTCTCAAACTCTTCCAAAATACAGCAGAGGGAGGAACACTCCCAAACTCATACTATGAGGCCACCATCACTCTGATACCAAAGATGTCACAAAGAAAGAAAACTATAGGCCAATATCACTGATGAACATAGAAGCAAAAATCCTCAACAAAATACTAGCAAACAGAATCCAACAGCACATTAAAAGGATCATACACCATGATCAAGTGGGGCTTATCCCAGGAATGCAAGGATTCTTCAATATATGCAAATCAATCAACGTGATACACCATATTAACAAATCGAAGGAGAAAAACCATATGATCATCTCAATAGATGCAGAGAAAGCTTCTGACAAAATTCAACACCGATTTATGATAAAAACTCTGCAGAAAGTAGGCATAGAGGGAACGTACCTCAACATAAAAAAGGCCATATATGACAAACCCACAGCTAACATCATCCTCAATGGTGAAAAACTGAAACTATTTCCACTAAGATCAGGAACAAGACAAGGTTGCTCACTCTCACCACTATTATTCAACATAGTTTTGGAAGTTTTAGCCAGAGCAATCAGAGAAGAAAAAGAAATAAAAGGAATACAAATAGGAAAAGAAGAAGTAAAGCTGTCACTGCTTGCAGATGACATGATACTATACTTAGAGAATCCTAAAGATGCTACCAGAGCTAATCAATGAATTTGGTAAAGTAGCAGGATACAAAATTAATGCACAGAAATCTCTTGCATTCCTATACAATAATGATGAAAAATCTGAAAGTGAAATTAAGAAAACACTCCCATTTACCATTGCAACAAAAAGAATAAAATATCTAGGAATAAACCTACCTAAGGAGACAAAAGACCTGTATGCAGAAAATTATAAGACACTGATGAAAGAAATTAAAGATGATACAAATAGATGGAGAGATATACCATGTTCTTGGATTGGAAGAATCAACATTGTGAAAATGACTCTACTACCCAAAGCAATCTACAGATTCAATGCAATCCCTATCAAACTACCACTGGCATTTTTCAGAGAACTAGAACAAAAAATTTCACAATTCGTATGGAAACACAAAAGACCCTGAAGAGCCAAAGCAACCTTGAGAAAGAAAAACGGAGCTCAGGCTCCCTGACTTCAGACTATACTACAAAGCTACAGTCATCAAGACAGTATGGTACTGGCACAGAAACAGAAATATAGATCAATGGAGCAGGATAGAAAGCCCAGAGATAAACCCACGCACATATGGTCACCTTATCTTTGATAAAGGAGGCAAGAATATACAGTGGAGGAAAGACAGCCTCTTCAATAAGTGGTGCTGGGAAAACTGGACAGCTCCATGTAAAAGAATGAAATTAGAACACTCCTTAACACCATACACAAAAATAAACTCAAAATGGATTAAAGACCTAAGGTGTCTGTAAGGCCAGACACCATCAAACTCTTAGAGGAAAACATAGGCAGAACACTCTATGACATAAATCACAGCAAGATCCTTTATGACCCACCTCCTAGAGAAATGGAAGTAAAAACAAAAATAAACAAATGGGACCTAATGAAACTTAAAAGCTTTTGCACAGCAAAGGAAACCATAAACAAGACGAAAAGACAACTCTCAGAATGGGAGAAAATATTTGCAAATGAAGCAACTGACAAAGGATTAATCTCCAAAACATACAAGCAACTCATGCAGCTCAATATCAAAAAAACAAACAACCCAATCCAAAAATGGGCAGAAGACCTAAATAGACATTTCTCCAAAGAAGATATACAGATTGCCAACAGACACATGAAAGAATGCTCAACATCATTAATCATTAGAGAAATGCAAATCAAAACTACAATGAGATATCATCTCACACCGGTCAGAATGACCATCATCAAAAAATCTACAAACAATAAATGCTGGAGAGGGTGTGGAGAAAAGGGAAGCCTCTTGCACTGTTGGTGGGAATGTAACTTGATACAGCCACTATGGAGAACAGTGTGGAGGTTTCTTAAAAAACTAAAAATAGAACTACCATATGACCCAGCAATCCCACTACTGCGCATAACCCCTGAGAAAACCATAATTCAAAAAGAGTCATGTACCAAAATGTTCATTGCAGCTCTATTTACAATAGCCAGGACATGGAAGCAACCTAAGTGTCCATCAACAGAAGAATGGATACAGAAGATGTGGCACATATATACAATGGAATCTTACTCAGCCATAAAAGGAAACGAAACTGAGTTGTTTGTAGTGAGGTGGATGAACCTAGAAGACAGGAATAAAGATGCAGACCTACTAGAGAATGGACTTGAGGATATGGGGAAGGGGAAGGGTAAGCTGGGACAAAGTGAGAGAGTGGCATGGGCATACATACACTACCAAACGTAAAATAGATAGCTAGTGGGAAGCAGCCGCATAGCACAGGGAGATCAGCTCGGTGCTTTGTGACCACCTAGAGGGGTGGGATAGGGAGGGTGGGAGGGAGGGAGATGCAAGAGGTAAGAGATATGGGGAAATATGTATAATATATAATTATATATTATATTATATATAATATATAAGTGAAAGGGGATTCATAACAGGGATATGAAGGAAAAAGCTTTAGGCTTGACTTTTCTGGAAAAAAAATCTCTCTTGTACCTCTTTTATGTATCTCCCCTAGACTTTCAGAACACCTGTACTCTACCATAGGAACTGGTCTAGCTCTAGAATCAACCCCACTCTTGAGTGGTATATTTCTCCACATGCAATCTACCATCAAGTCCTATCAATTTTTCCTGTAAAAGATATTTTGAATTAATTTCTACTAATACCACTCTATTCCAAGTCATCATCATTTCTCAGCTAGATTATCCATTCACTTACTTATCTTGCATACACTATTGAAAAAAAGGGAAATAATTTCATTGTATGTAACTTTTAATTGGGCAAAGCAAATCAGAATAGATTGAGTAAAGTGATAGTCTTCAATATCTAAGTAAATGTCCTGAGATCTTGACATCAGGAGCTCTCTTAGCTGTTTTTAAGAGAATTTTAAAGGTATGCCTGTACCTTAGGCTTCATCCACAGAAAGGGGCACCCCTTGCTCTGTGTAGCTTGTGGCTCCTGGAAAGTGGTACTGACTCCCGTGGCCATATAAGGGCTGCCCCACTGGTTTAGAGCATCACATCCATCTGCATTGTCTCAGCACCAAATACTCTTTTTCTAAATAAACCATCGTTGGCAATTTTATTCTACTGTTTGTGCATGTTGACTATCTACTGTGGCAATCTCCAGCCTCTCTGAGCTGCATGCCTGGACAGTCTATGTTGTCTCTCCATGTACCAGTTATTCTTTCTGTTAATGCTCTGGCTTCAAATTTGCATATATTTTGAGTGATTTGCCTTAACCTTATTTCTCCATAGTATTTTAGTGTGAGTTTTGCAGAACATAAGGTTTCCAGGAATGCCTATGTTGTAGTAAAACAGAAACATTTATGCAGCATTCATTTTCAAAGAGTTACAGGTACATTGGGGGAAGACAAACATGTAAAAATAAGTAGAGGATAGTAGACACAGAATTTAACTTGTGTATTGACAAACTTAGAATAGATGCATGTAGGATGAGCATTTATGCTGCTTGAGGAATTGCAGTAGACCATGAAAGATGAGATGGATTTGGCTAAAATGAAGGTCAAAAGAACCTTTTGAGTAGAGAAAATAGAGTACCAAGACATCACCAACTGCTAATCATCTAACCTATGAACTCAGAAGTCTAAATGAAATGCATGACTTTTCTCTGATTTACTCATGTATTCCCTCTGTATTCTTCAAAATTTATTAAAATTAAAATTTAATTATGTTTCTTTACCTATTATATAAGCAAAATTGCAAATGATTGATGACAAATATTATTGATGTGGCTGTGAGGAAACAAGAACTCTCATAAATTGCTGTTGAGAGTATAAAATGGTACAATCAATTTGGAGGGAAATGTGCCAATATAGCAACACTATATATGTATTTACACTTGGCCCAATAAATCTAATTTCTAGATTTCCATATGTCAGATACACTGGCAAAAGCATTAAAAGGCACATGCATAAAGCTATTCTTTGTAATTGTAAAAGACTCATTAAATAAACTATGGTGTATCTACAAAGCAGAGTACTATGAAGTTATAAAAAGAATGAGGAATCTTTTTGTGGTTAAAGAAGAGCTATGCTGGAGTTAGCTGGATCCATTTTAATCCTTAATGAAAGCAGCATCATGATTGAAATTTATGATAGTACTTCAACAAGGTGTAAGAACCTAAGTTAATGATTAAGAATGATCATTAAACAAATAACCACTGAAACCCCAAATCTAGAGAGAGAGCCTGTGGAAGCTCAGGTCATTCTTCCTGGGATGAATAGAATGAGGAATAAATCATTGTTGGACCTATAAAGGTATAGGTATGGGAATTATTGACCCACTTTCCTATATCCATACAATACATACTAGTGAGCTTGAAAGAACTAACACTCCCTCAAGGACATGAGAACTAAAATAAGGCAGTGAGGAGAGTTATGCATTGGGAGGACTCATAGGGTTTCCTATCTGATGAATGCAGTCAGATTTGCCCAAAGTAAGACAAAGTCACAAGGTGATTTTTGATGGGTTGTGCCCTCTTTTATTATGTGTGTCCCCATGTTAGGATTATAAGCAGTTTCATATTGTTCACAGTGTGAACACAGGAATGTGAATATCTGGAATTACTTGGCCACAGAAGTGTTAAAATGATGATAAGAAAAAGAATGTAAGTCCAGAATGGGCAGGCAGAGGAGGTTTCCAGGTGGTAGTGACAGGTCTAAACTACCTCTGTGTTTTCACTGAGCTTTCCAAAGCTTTCCAACAGTCATTTCAGCAGCTGGGTTTCATCATAATGGAGATAGGCAGAGGCAGAGGAATTCTAAATATCAAACTGATTGTTCCCTATTCGAAAGACTTTAATCTTTTTCTTAATGTCTATGGGATGCAGTCTCTAAGGCCTAGGGCCTTGTAGAATGTTCGGCCAAGGGCATTCTTCACCTCATTATTTCTCAGGCTGTAGATGATGGGGTTCAATATGGGAGTCATAACAGTATAGGACAGTGATAGCACCTTTTTGCTCTCAGGAGAATTATTGGACTTAGGACGGAAATAGATGAGGCTTAAAGATACATAGAAAAGGGAGACAACAAGGAGGTGGGAGGAGCAGGTAGAGAAGGCTTTGTGCTTCCCTTTAGCTGATGGAATCTTGAGGATGGCAGCAATGATGCAAGTGTAGGAACATAGGATCAGTAAGCAGGGTATCATGACGACCAGAATGGTTCCAACAATGGCATAGATCTCAAACAGTGCTGTGTCTGCACAGACCAGCTTCAGCACAGGTGGGCTGTCACAGAAGAAGTGGTTCACCTTGTTGGTGCCACAGAATGGAAAGCTGAAGAGCCACGTGGTCTGCACAGTAGCCATGGGAATGCCTGGAAACCAGGAGGCAATAGCCAGTTTTGCCCGTGTCCAAGGGTTCATGATGACTGGGTAGTGCAAGGGATTGCAGATGGCTACATAGCGGTCATATGCCATTGTGGCCAAGAGGAAACATTCAGAAACCCCAAAGAAGAAGAAGAAATACATTTGAGTGGCACAGCCAAGAAAGGAGATGGTTGTGTCCTGAGCAATCAGAGTCCCCAGCATCTTGGGCACAATGACTAGGTTGAAGCCAATCTCTAAGAAAGACAAGTTCCTGAGGAAGAAGTACATGGGGCTGTGCAGCATGGGGTCAGCCAAGGTAACCAGAATGATGAGGCTGTTTCCCAGCAGGGTGACCAGGTAGACGATTAAAAATGTCAGGAAGAGTAATGACTGTATTTCAGCAGGTAGGGAAGAGAAACTCATGAGGATAAACTCACTAAATCTTGTCCAGTTTCCTTCAGCCATTGATATAGGAATGAATTCCGAGCTGTGGTCATAGAGAGAGATTCTTGATTGGAAGAGTCAGATTCTGGATTTGTGTTTCAGACTCCTTCTTAGTGTCAGGGAAAGAGGCAAGATGAGGATTTCAGTTGCAAGAGAAAGGGCCTTGTGTTGTCTAAGAATAAAGACACAAGGAAGAAAGGCCAGAGCCTGAGCTCTGAAACGGACAATGGCTTAATGTTCCCCACTCTTATTCTTTGTGATCCATTTTCCACTTTGTTACCATATTTGCTAAAACAACTTGGATCATATTCACACACATCCATTTTCTGCTGCACACTTAATACCTTTTTAGCAGGGTTAAATGAAAGGTGTCCTGAGGAAATGAAGTGGAGTTAGATGGAAAACAGTATAAATTTTCCATGTATACCTATTATGTATCCCCCTTCTTCAAAGATTCATGGTGTTTATCTTCTCCATCTACTGCCCAAAGCTGTACTTACCTTTTTTGTGTACATTTAAAGACTTCAATCCTAAGATAACTTGAGAGTGTATACAGTAGAAAAAGTCATGTTTTTTCATGTTTTGTTTTGAGGTGACTCAACTAGGAGAAAAAGTGGCAAGGGGGTGCGTAGGAAGAATGTCTATAGAATGTAGTAGTTTTAATGCACTTTTTCCCCTCCTTTCCATGTAAGAGCTGTATAGTATTTTATATCATATAATGCCTATTCCTAATCAGATTATGAGGTAACAACCTTAGGATCTTTCTCCTCAGTCCAGCAAAGCTGTAATTGACATTTCATTGTCAGGACCCAGAATATCCACTGGCTTTCAAAATTAAGATCTGAGAGGAGTACTGTAGTACAACTAAGTAGATAGTGAGTGTGTCCCAGGAGATTCCAAATACTTCTCTTTCTAAAGTGGACAAATTGGAAAAAAGAAACATATTCCCACAAAAATTCTGTGAAAAATAAGAAGAACATTAGAGTGAATGTTTGAAAGATAATACTCATGAATAAACAATTAACTTGGACTACATTAAATAAGAGCTGGAATCTTAAATGCTATGAAAAAATTCAATATTTATTCCACTTCTGTTGAGGTACTGGCAATGCGATGATTGATTTCTCTCTGAAGCTTAGAATCTAATGGAGGAGATATTTAAATAATCAATTATATTAAATCACAATGAAGGTCTTGATACAGTAAGTATACGGTATCTTGTTGGGGGGAATGTATAAGGAGTAGGGACACCTAATAAATTCTCTGATGGCTTTCTAAGCAATAGCGATGAAAATGAAGTTGGCTAAAGATGTGTAGAACATCTAGGGTGTACTTTATTATGAAAATATAAAATTGAAATTGTGAAAATACTATAAAAAATAAAAATCACTGAGCTTTTTTTTTTAAACTGAAAGCATTCCTTAATATACACACACACAGAAAATAATGGAAATATACCAATATGTCTTGATCTTTGTGTTATTTATTTTAAAAAAATTTTAGGATAGGGAAAATTTCCTTTAAGCATTCAGGCAGGAAACAAATAAAAAGAAAAAAGCAAAACCACATAACACAATCAAAAGACATTTCAGGCTCCCTGCTAGTCCCTCCAAAACTTCCAGAACATTCTTCTGCTAATCATTAGCTGACTGTCCCAGGAGGAGGAACCCTCTCTTCTAGGCTTTCTGCACCCATAGAATTGTCCTAAAGAAATAGTGTACTTGATGTGATCTACCTTGTGCATGTTCCAGTGAGGCAAGTCTTCCCTGAGTTAATTAGAGGACAGTCAAGACTTCAGGAGGTATATGTTCTGTCAAAGCTGCAGAGACTGGAATTTTTCTGAGCCAGAATGCTTTACAGTCAGAACTGGAAAATAACCTGGGTAATCTCAATCTTCTTGTGGTCTCAGATCTCACTTATCTTATGACACAGAAAGTGGAAACTGAGGCTCAGGAAGGTGAAAAATGATAAGATCTTTCCAGTGTGGACATAGGAATAGAATTAGGTGTCATGACAAACCCTGCCAAACCTTGTCTAGTTGAGCAACCGAATCTGGAGAGGGGCCCCTGGTTGTTTCATCCCTTGGTAAGGCCTTACCTGTGCCCAATAGGGATATCTGCCTTGTTCAGCTCTGCCTGACACCTATGCTTCACACACACCCCCGAGTGTTTAAGGAACTCTGGTTCTGCTGTCAGAAGGACCAGAAGAGGAACCAGGGAGGTCTTACTTCCTGTCCTGGATGAACAATTAACAGCTGTGAGACAGGAGGGAATGGAACAGGGCACAATCCTTAAAGAATAACACAGCCGTTGAGAAAAATCGGTTATGACAAAAACTGGTTAGAACCAACCAAGCCCGAGGTGGCAGAAGATACAGCTTCCAGTGGACCTTAAGCCGTACTGTATTACAATGTGCTCACTGTACTACGTTAGCATATGCTAAATGACACTCCACAGGCACTATGACAGTTCTGAGGCCGACAGTAAAATGCCAAAAAGTGGGTGATGACCCAACTCCTGGAATTCTCTGCCCCTTTTCCAAAATAGTCGGAATAATCCTCCCACTTGTTAACCTATGAAATTACTCAGCCCATAAAAGCTAGTCACCCCATATTTCAGGACCATTCTCGCCTTCTGAGTTGGACCTCATTCTGCCTATGGAATGTGTATCTCTCTCAATACACCTGCTTTCATTTTACTATGGATCACTCTTGAATTCTTTCCTGCATGAAGCCAAGGACCCTCACTTGGTGGCACATCCCAAGAACTTGCCTGAGACCTGGGACATGACCATCCTCTTGTGCCCCATTTTCCTGAAACATCTTTACAAAGGAAGAGGAAGAAGGTGGTCTTCTCCCCCTCCCCACTTTTCCTTTGATTACAAAAATGTAGTCCACTTAGTTCTGGGGGCAGAGCCCTCTTGCCTGCCACAGGCATCTTATATTAATAAATCTACTTCTTACCTATCACTTTGCCTCTTGCTGAATTCCTTCTGTGCCAAGACATAAAGAAGCTGAGCTTCATTAAGTCCTGAGATGAGTTGTGATGTTGCAGCCCTAAGATTGTGGATTTGAGTTCCATATGAGGTGCAGTTGCAGTTGGACCTGAATTCAGGTCACTGCTGCCTTCTCTGTGTCAGGCATGAGTGAGCAGACTAGATGGGTTGGCCATGCTCCCGGTCCTGACTTAGGAGATATATTCCCAGCTGTGCCTCTTTTGTCCTCAGGGCCAGGTGAAGGGCTGGCATCTGTATTTTCCCCCAGGTGTTTCTGGGCTCACCTTAGCTCCTCTTCCTTCCCTTCCTCAAGGGTACTGACCTTTCTTGACTCCACTGTCCTTTGGGACCCTAAGGAACGTCAGATGCAATTGGATGAAGTTCAAGAAAGGAAAACCATACTCTAGGAATGTAGGATTGTGTAGAGAAAAGCACACACATTTTGGATTCTGAGTGACCTAAGTTAACCCCAGCACTAGAACTCTCTGGTTTGTGACGCCTAGCAATTTTATTAAACTCTCTGAGTTTCTGTTTCCATATTGCTTAGGCAAAGATAATATGCTTATTTTACAGGGTTGGTATGATGGGGTGGGATATATTAACAAGGATGTTAATGTACTCTATTACAGCATATATATTACTATATCATGAATATCATGTTATAATAACTTTCCCAATAGCCAGTAATTGTTCAAAACAACTACTGACTAATTACTACATGACAAGCATTGTTATAGACCCTTAGAGAGAGAAATGGACAAAACAAAGTCTCTGTGCTCATAAAGCTTACATTCAAATGGGGGAAGTCAGGCACTGAACAAATAAACAATTAAGAACTTAAGACTAAGTAGTTGCTATACACAAAATCCAGGATGGAAGAAATAGAAAACTGCTGAAAGAAAGGGCTCAATTAAATAGACTTCCTTTATTACAGGATCTTTTTGTCTTTTTGTTAATAGTAGGCTGGTCATTGTTAAGGAAGTTGTACAAGCAGAAGATATAAGCCCTTGTCCAAAGGTTGATCAAGTGACTTGAGGTTACTGGCTTTTGAGAAGCCTAGAGAGCAGTACGGGATAGAGCTAGTGATTCAGGCTTTAAGAGTCATACAATTTTAGACACAGGAAAGGTTATACTGTTTCTTATTATAGTACAATTTTTAACAGTAAAATATTGTAAAAATTGTCTTAATTCCATCAATAGGCAACTGATTAAAAATTGTAGGTTTTCCACTGCAATACTATGCAACTGTGAATATATTAATGTGGGATAAACTCCAAGATAAATTTTTATTTGAAAAAAAGCAGGGTGAAGGATATTGTATATACATTACACAAATTACATCTATTTAATAGAAATAAATATTATAAACCTACATATAAAATATGTAAACAGTAAATTTCTCAAAAGATACTCAAGGAATTGATAATAGTTGTTGCCTTTGGGCAAGGAAAGTGGGGAAGACCAGAGGTCAACCCTGAGAGGGAGGTATTTTGATTGTATATTATTTTGTACTTAATTAATTTTATGCACATTTATTAAATTTTTAATAAAAATAAAAGACACTTGAAACAAAACAACACTTTTATTCTGGTTCCTCCCCTATTAATTTCTAGCCTTATGACCTAGAGAAAGATATTAAAATTACTCCATGTCCCAATACCTGTTGTGAAAAGGAAACGCGATTAAGTATAGAAAACATTCCAAGCCTTGGTGTACGTCATACAAAGCAGTTTTCATCAAACTTCTGTTTGACTTGAGACTTGAAGGTTTCCATCAGGGAGAGGAAGGGGCATTCCAGTTGACTGTAAGATGACCACATCACTTTGATTACTGCTATCATCACCATTTCTGCAATTACACTTAATGTTTGTCAGATTGGCTTCCTTCTTTTCCACTAATTCACTAAACTTTCCTGCGTTAGGATCTTTGCATAGGTTAATTCATTTGATTCTAATGTTTTTCCTCCTAATTTTCACCTGGTTAACTCCTACTCAATTTTCTGATACCACTTTCCGATTTTCTGTTGTTACTTCCTCAGAAAAGAGTTCCCTGACCTCCTTGTATTAGGAGTCCCATTTATTCTTCTTCAGAGAATTTTATTAGTTTACTTCATAGCAGTGGTAGCATTGTATAATTATATATTTATTTGTGAATTCTTTGTTTAATCCTCTCTTAATTGAGGGATTCTGTAAATCAGTACTTAGCAGTGAGGGTAAAGGACGATTGGGAAGAAAGAATGCAAGCCATGAGAATAGTGAGGAAGCTTATATAGTAATAATTCAGGAACAATGGCCTGGCTAGGCCAATGGCAGTGGCAATGTAAATGAGAATTGAAACAAAGGATGTGGAAGAATTTTGCCAAGGAAGAATTAGCAGGATTTAGAGACTGGTTGAATAGTTCCATGATAGCACTTATCAAAGTGTAGAACTATTACACAGTAAAGCACTTTGCATAGGAGCTCTTAGAGGGCAGCACCTTGTTCATTTTTTGTTGTACCTTCAAGATTCAGTGTGTAAATGTTCACTGATTAAGTGAAAGAATGTGGCAACAAAAGGGGGAATCAAAAAGAGGAATAAGTAACAAGCCAATGGCAATGGCAATGGCAATGGGAATTAACAGGGATGAATAAAAAGTGTTGCCAAGGAAGAATTTGCAGGAGTTGAAGACTGGTTGTATACTCCTATGATACCGATTATCAAGTTGTAGCATTAGAGCAGAGTAAAGTACCTTGAATGATGTTTTAATTTCATAATCATCTGTTTACTTCTCTGACCCATTTAGTTGGATGAGCACTAACTAAACAGCAGCACGTATGTTCACCACTGTACTCTCAGAACTCGGTATATACATGTTCCCTGATGGAATGTAAAAATAAAGCAATGAAAAATTAAATAAAAAAGAAGGGTAAGTAATAAGAAAAAAATTGACTAGATGTAGTGACTGGAGAATGAGTTTGTGTTTTATTCAAAGTAACCATGAGTTCAGAATTTCATCATGTAGGCATACCACACAGGGGTTGGAGTTGACTTACCATCTGTAGGTAACCCTCTGCTAACCAGCTCAGCACGCTTTCAACAAGCTCCGATGCTTAATCCATGTTCTGCATGGTTTGGACTTTTATGCTGAGTAGGGTGCCTGAGCACTCAAGTGCACCTCTTTCTCTTTCTATGGACTCATGGGTACATCATTCATCCTTGATTGTTGGTACTCAAAGTGTCCTCATACGTTACGTTATGGGTAACGTAAATTGTTTAAAACTTTGGAGTACAGCAGATAGTTATCACTTTTGGGTGAGTTGTTTATATCAGTGTATGGAAATAAACCCTCACAAACAACGTATGTTTACTAGTAAAGGGATAGTCATGTTTACATCTTTTTGTGGACATTTTGGATAACAGTTCTGGTGGGCTTTGGGGGTTAAAATTTGGGGGGCTTTTGAGGAAAACATATTTACAAGCAAAAGAACATTTTGGGGAGAAAATTAGTGGAAAATATCTTTGCTGTGTTTATTGTCACTGTTATTAGGGAGAAGGAAGCATCCTTCATAAAAGTTTATTTCATACATTAGTTTGAGAGCATTGTGCTAGATAGATACCTTGCTGCCTAAGCAGAAATGTCTTGGAGGCACGTGGAAACATGAAACACATTTGGGTGAGAGATCACTGCTAGAGGTAATGATCTGGGACTTAATCATTCATTTCGACATTTATTGAGTATTAGTGAGTGCCAGGCAAAGGAATTTGAACATAATGAGAGGTTGTCCTTATACTCACCTGATAGATATGCATGTAAAATACAATTAATTACATTATCTTAAATGCTTTAGTAGTAATATAAGACCAAGATATGTATGACAAAGGCAAGTGACCTCAGCTTTATCTAGGGGAATTAGAGAGTGTTTCTAGAAGAAAAACATTTAGAATTGTATTCCAAAGAATAAAATTAGAGCTGAATCTTGAAAGATAAGTATAAATTAACTTAGTACGGGGAGGAGGTAGTGAGACGGAGGAATTTTAGACAGAAAAAATTGTGTAAAGATACAACAGGTTAGTAATAATTTCTGCCATTTATTGAACACTTACTCTGTGCCACGTATCTTCTTCATTCAGAAAATAAAAGTAATTTTATAAGTACTTCTAGTTCTCCCAGAGAAATAGCTCATCACACAATAGATCAGATAATTTCCACTGAAGTTGATCTCAACATTGTTCTTTGTTGTGTTTTGTTTTCTTTGCTAATTTTCACTCTCCTAAGAGCTCTTTTAATCTCCGTGTAAAACATTATTTTATTTACTTATTTCATGTAACTTCTTTTGAGCTTCTACCTCTGTATTTTAGAAGAAGGAATATGCAATATTTTTATTTTATTTTATTTTTTTGAATTTTTTGAATTTATTTTTTTATACAGCAGGTTCTTATTAGTTATCCATTTTATACATATTAGTGTATATATGTCAATCCCAATCTTAAAGTACATGATATTTTGGATTCATACCTAGATTAATATTCTTGCTGACGCTTAAATTGCTGTGACAATTAAACAAGTTACTTGCTTTTTTGAAACAAGTATCCTATTTTAAAAATTGTGATGAAACCCGTGAGGAATAATTAATACTTTATTTAAAAATATGTAACATATTTTTCTGTCAATAAATGTTACTTAATTCACCCTGCTTCCTGGGAGGAGATAGAATTTAAGTAGATTTCTCATGTTACAATTACAGCAAACATTCTTGAGAATTCTACATAACCAATCCCCCCCTTTGAATTGAAAGAGATACTACAGAAAGATCATACAGCTCCATGAGTGGAAGTGGTTGGCTCATGTAATTTTAATTTTATTATATATTATTATGTTATTAATATGGGTTATGAATGTGCTATATAATTATATTATATCCCATGTACAGATTATGAAATATAAGGATAGATATTTAGAGTTATTTTTATGAACTTGCATAGCTGTTAAGTACCAGACACAGGATTTGAATCCAGGTTTTTCAGACTCTAAATTGTTGAGGAGAATAAAAAAAGACTATGCTTAGAGAAACTAGAAATGCTTGGTATAAGGGGAAGGAAAATAGATCAGTGTGACAGTTGTTGACTATGCATTCAACTGCAGGGTTGGGGTATGGAAAGAACGAGATTGGAAAGATAAGCTTGAGCTGGACTATACATGGGCTTGTATGACATGCTAAGAACATAGTTTCGTTGTGAAGATGAGGATGAATTGTAAGGATTTAAAGCATGATTATGACAGATCATCACATATGTATTTAGAAAGAACTCTGGAGACGGTGAGAAGGATGAATGAGAATGGGGTGTATATAAAAGTCTTCAGTATGACTGGAGGCTGGGAGACCAATTAGGAGGCACTAGTAATAATCCTGGTGGGAGATATAAGCCAATACCGAAGTTTCATCTCACAGTAGTGATTTGTTGAAACCCTGGCAATGGTGGGATCTCTAAGAGATAGTACACAAGGAAGAGAGAAGAGGGCCAACAACTGAACTCCTAGGACCAGTATAGTTTAAAAGGACTTGGAAAATAGCACAAAGAATCTGCCCTTGGGCATGTAGGGGGTAGCAAAGGAATCCATGATTATGGAAGGCAAGATGATAAAAAGTTTCAAGAGGGAAATTCCCTTTACACAAACATCAAAGAAAACCTGAAGAGTACTTGATTTCCTCAAGTGTCTCTCTAGACCAAGAGCTGGTCCAAGCCTGGGGTCACTGGACTCTGTTGAAATTCCTCCCACCCCTGTCCCTGGTCCCTGCAGACCTCAATCTGCAGAGTCATAGTCACTGAGAGCTGGAAGGGACCCTGGAGACCCAAGAGTACAGGGCTGGAATCTCTCCCTAAAGGGAGTTAGTTCTCTCTCCCTCTCCTCAGCTCTAGCTGGGCTGAGCTCTGTTCCCCCTGGCTTCTATCCTCAGTCTCTTCCACCCCTGGGGTTGCAGACTAACCAGCCTATTAATGAGCAGTCACAGACCATGACCTCATTAAAAAGCTGTTAATGAGACACACTGCTGTTCAGGGAACACAGTTGAGGGAGGCTCCCAGTGGCCTCCTCTTGGGGCCTGGAGGGAGAGCTTAGGTGAACAGACAAGATCAGATCTGGGGAGAGGGCTAATGACCTCAGGCTGCAGAGCCACACTTAATGAACTCCTGCTGGCAAGCAGGCGAGCTTTGAAGCTCAAGTCCTCACTGGCCTGCAGGCTTACAGGAGTGGGTGGGATCCAGGGAAGCAGTGATTTTCCTCTTATCAGTCAGGTCTGCTTACTGCTTTCTCTGCTGACCCATTTTGATGGAGGACTTCAAGTTCTGAGATTAAGAAGTAATTTTGTGTTGCCCTGAGTTTATGGTTCATGGACAATTGTATAAGCCTTTTGACTGGTCTCCATCCCACAGACTTTGTCCCCTAGCCACCCATTCTCCACAATACTACCAGGAAAGTCTTTCCAAACACATAGCTGATTGTTACTTCATGCTTAAAACTTTTTAATGAAGATAGTTCACAATAAGTTTCAGAGTCCTAGCATAGAAGACTCTTGAATATTTGGCCCCTGCCTATCTCCCCACCCTCATCTCCTCCAGACATCTCTCCCATGTTATTTTCATCATTATTACGACTGCTATCACCATCGTCATTATCATGATTATATCAGCATGTTGAACATTTCCACAGTGCTTCTTAAGTGTCCAACAGTGTTTTACATATATTAATTCATTTAAACCTCATAGCAATGCAATGAAATAGGTGCTGTGATTATCTGTATTTTATAGATGACACGGAGTCAAGATATGCTGTTATTTGTTCAGTGTCTTACAGCTACTCAGGAAGAGAGTCTGGATTACAACCCAGGCATTTTGGCTTCAGAGTTTACACTTTTTACACATAAGAAGACTTACTTCTGTACCCTTTGCACTTACTACTTATTTGTCTTGGAATGCCTATCTCACATACAATCTTAAACCTTGGCTCCCATTCCTTCTTATACTTCTTACTTTGCTACTACTTCTAACCATTATGCATGTATTATTACCTATTGTCCTAATGTTTATATGTCTGCTCACCACTGGACTGAAAGTTCTTACACTTGGATTGAGCTGGGTTCAGTAACCGTTACTGCGGTTTTACCGAATCTTTCAGTATTTATTATATTACTTTAAACATACACTATATTGTATTCTCTTTGAGAAACTGGAAACTAAATTCTTGACCTCTCTCACACAGCCATGCCTCTACAGCCATATATGCTTGTCTTCCTTACTTTACCATTTCAGTGAAAGGTATCTCTATCAACATGATTGCTCATGCAAGAAATATGAGTATAGGCCTTGACACCTTTTCAATCCTAAACCATCATCAGCTTTTACCTGATCTTCTGCCATTCCTATACTAGTCTCTCTTTACATTCTTGCCACTTAACAATAAATTATCTACCCAGTAGACATAGTTATCTTTTTTTAAAAATTGCCCCTTGCTTAATATGCTTCAATGGTGGTCCACTGCATTTAGATTAATATCTAAAATCTATCACATGGTTAAAAAGAAGTTCTGAACAGTCTGACCTCTTCTTACCTATACAGTCAATTTTTACCTCTCTTGTCCTTATTCACAAACATTGTTTTTCCTGGTTTCGGTGTCAGGGTAATACTGACCTCACATGAGTTGGGAAGTGTTCCCTCCTCATATATTTTGTAAACGGTTGTGAAGGATTGGTATTGATTCTTTTTTAAATGTTTGGTAGAATTCACCAGTGAAGCCATCTAGTCCTGGACTTTTGTTTTTTGAGGTTTTTGATTACTGATTCAATCTCCTAGCTGGTAATTGGTCTGTTCAGAGTTTCTATAGCTTCATGACTCAGTCTTGGTAGACTGTATGTTTCTGGAAATTTATCCATTTCTTCTTCTACCCATTTGTCCAATTTGTTGGCATATGAGTGCTTGTAGTAATCCCTTATGAGCCTTTGTATTTCTGTAGTATCAGTTGTAACATCTCCCCTTTCATTTCTGATTTTGAGTCCTCTTTTTTTTTCTTGGGGAGTCTAGCTAAAGATTTGCCAATTTAGTGTTTCTTTTCAAGAAACAAGTTCTTAGTTTCTTTGATCTTTTGTATTCTCTTTTTGTCTCTATTTCACTTATTTCCACTCTGATCTTTGTTATTTCCCTCCTTCTACTAACTTTGGGCTTCATCTGTTCCTCTTTTTCTAGTTCCTTGAGGTTCAAAGTTAGGTTGTTTATTTGAGACCTTTCTTGTTTCTTATTATAGCCATTTATTGCTATGAACTTCCCACTTAGAACTTCTTTTGCTGCATTCTATAAGTTTTTTAATGTGTATTTCCATTTCCATTTGTCTCAAGGTATTTCTTAAAAATTTGTCTTTATATTTCTTTTTTGATCCATTGGTTGTTCAGTAGCATGGTGTTTAATCTCCATATATTTGTGAATTTTCCAGTTTTCTTCTTGTAATTGGTTTCTAGTTTCATACTACTGTGGTCAGAAAAGATGCCTGATATAATTTCAATATTCTTATATTTATTAAGACTTGTTTTGTGCCCTAACATATGAAGTATCCTTGAGCATGTTCCATGTGCACTTGAGAAGAATGTGTATTTTGTTGTTTTTCGATGGAATGTTCTCTATGTGTGTGTTAAGTCTATCCAGTCTATCATGTTATTTAAAGCCAATCTTCCCTTATTGATTTTCTATCTGAGTGATCTATCCATTAATGAAGTTGGGATATTAAAGTCCCCTACTATTATTGTATAGCTGTTTATTTCTCTCTTAAGGTCTTTTAATTTTTGCTTTATATATTTTGGTATTCCTAGCTGGGTCCATAAATATTTACAAATATTGTTAGATTGAGCCCTTTATCATTATGTGATGACCTTCTTTTTCTCTTATTACATTCATCTCTGGGGAGATTCCTATAATCCAAATGTTATTCTGCTTGATGTGCCCTTTAAGTTCCTTAAGCTATCTCCATTCTTTTTCATTCTTTTTTCTTTTTGCTGCTCTGACTGAACGAATTCCACTAACCTATCTTTGAGTTCACTGATCCTTTCTTACATTTCATCTAGTCTGTTTTTGAGTTCACTGATCCTATCTTTGAGTTCACTGATCCTTTCTTACATTTCATCTAGTCTGTTTTTGAGACCCTCTAGTATATTTTTCACTTCAGTTAACGTATTCTTCAGTTCTGTGACTTCTGTTTGCTACTTTTAAAATTCTCTTTCTCTTTGTTTAAATTCTCACTTTGTTCAGCCATTGTTCTCCTGAGCCCGGTGAGCATCTTTATGACTATTATATTAAATTTTATCAGGTAAATAACTTATCTCCATTTCATAAGGTCTTCTTTTCTGAGGTTTTATCTTGCTCTTCATTTGGAACATATCCCTCTTTTTCTTCATTTTCCTTGACTCTGTGTGGGTTTTTATACATTAGATAAAACAGCCACCTCACTCAGTCTGAAGGAGTGGCATCATATAGGAGATAAAACTTATTGTTCAATGCTGCCCGAGCTCTTGGCTGTCTCTCAAACCCTTGTGATTGTCCAAGCAACCTACTTTATTGTTAGTGGCCTCCCAGTAGTTGAAGGTATGCCAAGAGCCATCAGTGTCCCAAAGGGGAGAATCCTTATTAGCACCTAGATTCAGGTTAATTGGAAGTCAGACCTGTAGGCAGCAACTTTTAAAGTATTCAAATATACATCTTTCAGGAGAAGACTGGGAGATTGAACATTTCTATCTGCTCCCTCTGCATTGAGTTTTGGAGTGATAACCAGTTCAGAACTGTTTTTTGTTTATTACCATCCCATTGAACCCATGAACACGAGTCTCACTGGCCAGCAGAGCCAGGCTATCAAGGGATGTATCCTCTGGGTGGCAGTCACAAATGTCAGTGTACCAGATGTGTATACAAGTTTTCTCAGAGACACTGATGGCCTGCGGGAGGAGCAGAGGGAGAAGGCATAGATGACACCTGCTAGATTCCCCAGTCTCTGGAGAGGACTATAGTCAGCCCTTCAATATGTGTTTAATTAGAAGTCTATCCCCTAAGTCACAGCTATGAAAATAAGCTTATTGTCGTCTTTCCCAGAAAGACAGGGGTGCATTTCAGTCTGCTGTCTCTGTACTGTGCCCCAGGGGGCAGTAGCCAGTTAAGAAATGTTTCTCCATTTTTTATAGTCCTAGGGACCCATGAACATAAGAACTACTGGCCAGCAGAGCCAGGCAATCCAGGGGCTTTCCCTGGGTGGCAGCCATAGCAACTGGGGCAACAGACATGCGCGGAGACTCCTTTCTGGGAGATACTGGTGACCTGGAGTGTGGTGGATGGAGAGTGTGAAGATAGTGCCTGCCCTCCAAGGTCTCTGAAGAGGATCACCGTTGGCCCTTAAAAGTGTTTTTAATTAGAAGCCTGCCCTTCAGTTCAAAGCCTTAAGATAAGCTAATAGGCTTCTTCCACAGAAAGACTGGGTGCCTTAGTCTGTTGACTCTCTGCTGTGCCCTGAGGTGTAACTGGTTAAGAACTGCTTCTTTGTTTGTTACAGTCCAATGGGACCCATGAACCTAAGCCCCACAGGCCACCAGGTAATCAAGGGGTATCTCCTGGGCATCAGTCACAAAAACCAGGGCACTAGACATGTGCACTCCTTTCTGCGAGATACGGGTGATCTGGACTGCAGCAGAGGGAGAGCTCAAAGATAGATTCTACTGTCTGAGGTCTCTGAAAAGGATTACAGTGGGCCTTTAGATGTGTGTTTAATAGGAAGCTTGCCCCTCAGGCTGCACCTATGAAGATAAGCTAACAGGCTTCTTTTACAGAAAGACTGGGCACATTAGTCTATTGCCTTTCTGCTGTGCCTTGGGAGGTAGCCAGTTAAGAATTCCTTCTCTGTTTACTACAGTCCTATGGGACCTTAGAGCGTAAGCCTTGCTGGACACCAGAACCAGGTGACCAAAAGGTGTCCTCTGGGTGACAACCCCTAAAAATCAGGGTACCAGACAAGTACATAAGCTCCTTCTCAAGAGAAAGCTGTGAGCTGGAGTGAGGCAGAGGGAGAGTGCAAAGATGGCACCCGCTGGCCTCCGTCCGTCTTTGGAGAGAGATGTGTGTTAAATTACATGCTTGCCCCTCAGGCTGATGCTTTAAGATAAGCAAATAGGCCTACTTCACAGAAAGCCTGAGCACTTTTCAGCTGCCTCAGTGTCTCTGAGCTCTTTTCAGGGCCCTTTTTCTGGGCCTTGGGGCTGTGGGGTGGGTGAGTCTGCGTGAGCCTTTTAAGAACTATTTCTCAGATTGCTATTGCCTTGTGGGTCTCATGGACACAAGCCCTGTTGGCTTTTGAAGCTAGATGTTTTGGGGGCTTGTCTCTCAGGTGCAGGTCTTAAAATGGGATGCCTGATGTGGAGTTAAAACCTTTCACTCCTCAGGGAGAAACTTGGGGTTGTGAGTTCCCTCCCAACTGTGGTCACAGTGCTGAGGGTGGGGTTGATGGCAAGATTTTGTCTCAGCTGCTCCTAGCTTTCCTTCTTCCTTTTTTTCTTTCTTTCTTCCTCCCTTCCTTCCTTCCTTTTCTTTCTTTCTTTTTCTTTCTTTCTTCCTTTCTTGCTTTCTTGCTTGTTTTCTTGCTTTAATCTAGAGTAACAATCTCTGTCTCTTAATAGGAATATTTACTTCTGTTAAATATTTATTCTAAATATTGGAAATATTTTAACCTACAAGTATTTTTTGTCATGATAGGCGTCATAAAGTAATACTATTCATTTATCATCAGTAACCCACAAAGTAAATTTTGTAGACATAAAGATCACTATATAATGATTCCTAATTACATTCAAGTAATTGCTTATTATTGTGAAATTTTTTCAGTATAAAAATCAACTTCTGTTAAAATAGATTAAACTTACAAATTTTGATATAGTTGGGTGTGTGTCTGCCAATTTTTTTCTTCTCTTTTGTTATTTCACCTATGGCTATAAATTATTTGTTTCTTTGTTTATGTGTTTGCTCTAGGGTTTACCATATGCATCCTTAACATGTAGCAATCTACCCTGAAGAAACATAACTGTTCATGTATAATGTAACATCATATAAAAGTGAACTTCCATTTACCTCTCTTTCTTTTGTCCTAGTGCTGTCATACATTTTACTCATACATTTTCTATGAATTACACAACACATTGTTATTATTTTCGCTATGAAAGTTGATTGCCCATTTTTACTGATTCCACCAAACACAACTAAAAAACCCTGGATATTATATATAAAACGAACATAAGACTCTGAAAGGTAGAAAAAAGAAGGCAAGTAGGTAGGAACATTGTGGACCAAGGAATGAAAAGGTAGTGGGTTCCCTGGGTTTGTTTTTGGCTTCATATATCCTAGGCCTCTTATTGGAGAAGTCAGAAATCTGAAAATCTAACACGTACAAACAAAAAAGCCCAAACCAAAATGTGCTCTCTCTAGCCAAATAACCCAGAAAGGGGGCAACCTAGCAAGACAGAAATGTTTAGATGATAACCACTCTACTTCATCCAAACACAATAGGAAAAACTGTGGTTAAATCCAGGGGAGCCTAGACTTCCACCCTCACCAGGCTGGGTGGGAGCCAGGAATTTCATCCCCACTGCCACCAGGTGTCAGTGGAGAGCCTAGACTACCACACCCATTGAGCAGTAATAAGGTGCCTGTCTCTTTAATGTTTACGTTGTCAGAAGATGCCTAGTGGAGAATCAGAACTCAGAAATCAGAATCAACAAAAAAGTCTAGAACAGTGGGTTCAGAAAGATCACAGGATACAAAATAAACATATATAAAAATCAAGTGTAGGGCTTCCCTGGTGGCGCAGTGGTTGAGAGTCTGCCTGCCAATCCAGGGGACACGGGTTCGAGCCCTGGTCTAGCAAGATCCCACATGCTGCGGAGCAACTAGGCCCGTGAGCCACAACTACTACTGAGCCTGCGCGTCTGGAGCCTGTGCTCCGCAACGGGAGAGGCCGCGATAGTGAGAGGCCCGCGCACCGCGATGAAGAGGGGCCCCCACTCGCCGCAACTAGAGAAAGCCCTCGCACAGAAACGAAGACCCAACACAGCCAAAAATAAATATAAAATAAATTAAAAAAAAAAATCAAGTGTAATTCTATGCAGTTGCTATGAACACATAGACACTGAAATTAATAACACAATATTTAGTTGGTGTACATCTAAAAATATATTTATAAGACTTGCGTGCTGAAAAATACACAATGCTGACGAAGGAAATGAATGAAGATCTAAATAAAAGGAGAAACATACTGTGTTCATGGACTGGAATGTTGAAGTAGTAATGACGTCAATTCTCCCCAAATTGATATACAAGTTTAGTGCAGTTTATCTCAAAATCAGAGCAAGATTTTTTTTGCCACATGAAAACTTCTGCATAAATGTTTATAGCAGCTTTATTCATAATAGCATAAACTGGAAACAACACAGATGTTCTTCAACTGGTGCATGTTTCAACAAACTAAGTACATCCAGCATGTAGCATTACTCAGCAACACACACACACACACAAAAAGAAGTACTGATACACACAACAAACTGAATGAATCTTCAGAGAATCATGCTAAGAAAAAAAGCCCATTTCAAGTGATTATATAATGTATGAATCCATTTACAGAACATTTCTGAAATGCCAAATTATAGAAATGGAGAACAGATAGTAGTTAACAGGGCTTAAGGAAAGGATATGGGCAGGAAAGAAATGGGTCTGCCTGTAAAAGGGCAAAATGAGGACTCTTGTGATGAAGATATTCTGTATCCGGCCTATTACCATGTGAATACCGTGTTTGTTATAATGTACTATAGTTTCATAACATGTTACTATGTGGGAAACTGGGCAAAGTGTACATGGAATCTTTCTGTAGTATTTCTTATAACTATTGAATAGTTTTTAGTTTAGTACTCTTATTTTTCTTAAGTATAATCATATATGCAAATAATATTTTGCATCTACCTTTTAAATATTTATTATTCACTTTTTTCAGGTTGTATCTTATTGACAAAAAGTACCAAAGCAACATGAAATAATGGGGATAAAGAATATTTTTGCCATCTTCTGTTTTAATAACATATCTAGTATTTTTTCCCTTGGCATATGCATTTGGTTATAAATAGGTATGGATTCCATAAGCCCTTATCTGTGATTCAAAAATCCAAGCAGCTTTGGAAACAGCATTTTTTCCTAAGTTTGGGGTCTTAACACATTGGATGAAAAATCTGTTGTGAACTGATTATTTATAGTCTTTATTTATTCTACATTGTATAGTCATACATTTTGCTATAGAGATATTGATGCGTTTGATTATAGAATACTGCTTCAGAACTCTCTGGAGGTGATAGGAAACGTATGGTGTATGCAGCATATTATCTTTCTAAAACCTGAAAAATTCAAGTGCCCCATTTTTTTTTTGGATAAAGAAATTTAAACCTGTATTTTTTTTTATCTTAAGGACATATCCCCTTTATCCTCATGAGTGTTTATCAAATGGATTTAACAGTGTATATATTGAATGATTATAGCTTTTTACATTTAGCCTAT
Organism: Balaenoptera ricei; assembly: GCF_028023285.1. Lineage (NCBI taxonomy): Eukaryota > Metazoa > Chordata > Mammalia > Artiodactyla > Balaenopteridae > Balaenoptera > Balaenoptera ricei. The sequence goes on along the minus strand of NC_082646.1, from coordinate 64,809,323 downwards.
TGGTGTGGTCAGTTGGCTGACAATAATCACCAAAGGCAAACTGACATCAACCTCTAAATCTAAATGAGGTTTGCAAACATTCCTCATTTAAACAATACTACCACATCAACCAAATCAATGTTAATTCAAACAGCTGCTGGGTTTGATCGTTTTTCAACTAACAGCATAGTATGGCAATAATATTTATGTACATACATATTTTCCTTTGTTCAAAATAGGGTTTATGGGACTTCCCTTGTGGTCCAGCGGTTAGGACTCAGCGCTCCCAATGCAGGGGGCCCAGGTTCAATCCCTGGTCAGGGAACTAGATCCCGCATGCTGCAACTAAAGATCCCACATGTGGCAACGAAGATCCCACGTACCACAACTAAGAGCCGGCGCAGGCAAATAAATAAATAAATAAAAACAACAACAAAAAACAAACAAACAAAATAGGGTTTACTACAGTGTCTATGGTGCAGGATTTCACTCAAAATCAGGTTTTTATTTTAAGAGCATTTGTAGATATTTTATGTTCTGCCCTTCTTCACTGCTACATCATTTTCTTTTTTTTTTTTTTTTTTTTGCTTATTCATTCAGTTCAGCAGTACAGTCCGTTACCAGAAACCTGTACTTGTCAGAGTCTTTTCCATGTATTTCTTGAAGATGAAACCCTTTTATAGGAACATATTTGCAAAATCATCAGAGTACACCCAGAACTGTCTGTAAATGACAAAAGACTTAACAATGACCACGGTTAAAGATTTGATGACAGTTCATAATAATGCAGTTGACAAGAAAATTAGTTATTTCTGAGATATACATTTTAAAGTAATAACTAGGATTATTACTTATAACATTATACCAGAACATATAAGATTTTTAGAAATTTCATGTAATGTCTGAAACATTTATATTAACATATTTCCATACATATTTCCATACAAGTACAAATATAAGATTTTTAGTAATTTCATGTAATGTCTGAAACATTTATATTAACATATTTCCATACATATTTCCATACAAATACAAATATGATTTTTAGAAATTTCATGTAATGTCTGAAACATTTATATTAACATATTTCCATACATATTTCCATACAAGTACAAATATAAGATTTTTAGTAATTTCATGTAATGTCTGAAACATTTATATAAACATATTTCCATACATATTTCCATACAAATACAAATATAAGATTTTTAGAAATTTCATGTAATGTCTGAAACATTTATATTAACATATTTCCATACAAATAACCCAATGAAAGTTTAGTATTAGTTGTTTTGTTTGTTTTTTTATACTGCAGGTTCTTATTAGGCATCAGTTTTATACACATCAGTGTATACATGTCAATCCCAATCGCCCAATTCAGCACACCACCATCCCCACCCCACCGCAGTTTTCCCCCCTTGGTGTCCATATGTCCATTCTCTACATCTGTGTCTCAACTTCTGCCCTGCAAACTGGCTCATCTGTACCATTTTTCTAGGTTCCGCATACATGCATTAATATACGATATTTGTTTTTCTCTTTCTGACTTACTTCACTCTGTATGACAGTCTCTAGATCCATCCACGTCTCAACAAATGACTCAATTTCGTTCCTTTTTATGGCTGAGTAATATTCCATTGTATATATGTACCACATCTTCTTTATCCATTCGTCTGTTGATGGGCATTTAGGTTGCTTCCATGACCTGGCTATTGTAAATAGTGCTGCAATGAACATTCGGGTGCATGTGTCTTTTTGAATTACGGTTTTCTCTGGGTATATGCCCAGTAGTGGGATTGCTGGGTCATATGGTAATTCTATTTTTAGTTTTTTAAGGAACCTCCATATTGTTCTCCATAGTGGCTGTATCAATTTACATTCCCACCAACAGTGCAAGAGGGTTCCCTTTTCACCACACCCTCTCCAGCATTTGTTGTTTGTAGATTTTCTGATGATGCCCATTCTAACAGGAGTGAGGTGATACCTCATTGTAGTTTTGATTTGCATTTCTCTAATAATTAGTGATGTTGAGCATCTTTTCATGTGCTTCGTGGCCATCTGTATGTCTTCTTTGGAGAAATGTCTATTTAGGTCTTCTGCCCATTTTTGGATTGGGGTGTTTGTTTCTTTGATATTGAGCTGAATGAGCTGTTTATATATTTTGGAGATTAATCCTTTGTCCGTTGATTCATTTGCAAATATTTTCTCCCATTCTGAGGGTTGTCTTTTCGTCTTGTTTATGGTTTCCTTTGCTGTGCAAAAGCTTTGAAGTTTCATTAGGTCCCACTTGTTTATTTTTGTTTTTATTTCCATTACTCTAGGAGGTGGATCAAAAAAGATCTTGCTGTGATTTATGTCAAAGAGTGTTCTTCCTATGTTTTCCTCTAAGAGTTTTATAGTGTCCAGTCTTATATTTAGGTCTCTAATCCATTTTGAGTTTATTTTTGTGTATGGTGTTAGGGAGTATTCTAATTTCATTCTTTTACATGTAGCTGTCCAGTTTTCCCAGCACCACTTATTGAAGAGACTGTCTTTTCTCCATTGTATATCTTTGCCTCCTTTGTCATAGATTAGTTGACCATAGGTGCGTGGGTTAATGTCTGGGCTTTCTATCTTGTTCCATTGATCTATGTTTCTGTTTTTGTGCCAGTACCATATTGTCTTGATTACTGTAGCTTTGTAGTATAGTCTGAAGTCAGGGAGTCTGATTCCTCCAGCTCCATTTTTTTCCCTCAAGACTGCTTTGCCTATTCGGGGTCTTTTGTGTCTCCATACAAATTTTAAGATGATTTGTTCTAGCTCAGTAAAAAATGCCATTGGTAATTTGATAGGGATTGCATTGAATCTGTAGATTGCTTTGGGTAGTATACTCATTTTCACAATGTTGATTCTTCCAATCCAAGAACATGGTATATCTCTCCATCTGTTGGTATCATCTTTAATTTCTTTCATCAGTGTCTTATAGTTTTCTGCATACAGGTCTTTTGTCTCCCTAGGTAGGTTTATTCCTAGGTATTTTATTCTTTTTGTTGCAATGGTAAATGGGAGTGTTTCCATAATTTCTCTTTCAGATTTTTCATCATTAGTGTATAGGAATGCAAGAGATTTCTGTGCATTAATTTTGTATCCTGCAACTTTACCATATTCATTAATTAGCTCTAGCAGTTTTCTGGTGGCAGTTTTAGGATTCTCTATGTATAGTATCATGTCATCCGCAAACAGTGACAGTTTTACTTCTTCTTTTCCAATTTGTATTCCTTTTATTTCTTTTTCTTCTCTGATTGCCGTGGCTAGGACTTCCAAAACTATGTTGAATAATAGTGGTGAGAGTGGACATCCTTGTCTCGTTCCTGATCTTAGAGGAAATGCTTTCAGTTTTTCACCATTGAGAATGATGTTTGCTGTGGGTTTGTCATATATGGCCTTTATTATGTTGAGGTAGCTTCCCTCTATGCCCACTTTCTGGAGAGTTTTTATCAGAAATGGGTGTTGAATTTTGTCAAAAGCTTTTTCTGCATCTATTGAGATGATCATATGGTTTTTATTCTTCAATTTGTTAATATGGTGTATCACATTGATTGATTTGCGTATATTGAAGAATCCTTGCATCCCTGGGATAAATCCCACTTGATCGTGGTGTATGATCCTTTTAATGTGTTGTTGGATTCTGTTTGCTAGTATTTTGTTGAGGATTTTTGCATCTATATTCATCAGTGATATTGGTCTGTAATTTTCTTTTTTTGTAGTGTCTTTGTCTGGTTTTGGTATCAGGGTGATGGTGGCCTCATAGAATGAGTTTGGGAGTGTTCCTTCCTCTGCAATTTTTTGGAAGAGTTTGAGAAGGATGGGTGTTAGCTCTTCTCTAAATGTTTGATAGAATTCACCTGTGAAGCCGTCTGGTCCTGGACTTTTGTTTGTTGGAAGATTTTTAATCACAGTTTCAATTTCATTACTTGTGATTGGTCTGTTCATATTTTCTATTTCTTCCTGGTTCAGTCTTGGAAGGTTATACCTTTCTAAGAATTTGTCCATTTCTTCCAGGTTGTCCATTTTATTGGCATAAAGTTGCTTGTAGTAGTCTCTTAGGATGCTTTGTATTTCTGCAGTGTCTGTTGTAACTTCTCCTTTTTCATTTCTGATTTTATTGATTTGAGTCCTCTCCCTCTTTTTCTTGATGAGTCTGGCTAATGGCTTATCAATTTTGTTTATCTTCTCAAAGAACCAACTTTTAGTTTTATTGATCTTTGCTATTGTTTTCTTTGTTTCTATTTCATTTATTTCTGCTCTGATCTTTATGATTTCTTTCCTTCTGCTAACTTTGGGTTTTGTTTGTTCTTCTTTCTCTAGTTTCTTTAAGTGTAAGGTTAGATTGTTTACTTGAGCTTTTTCTTGTTTCTTTAGGTAGGCTTGTATAGCTATAAACTTCCCTCTTAGAACTGCTTTTGCTGCATCCCATAGGTTTTGGGCCGTCGTGTTTTCATTGTCATTTGTCTCTAGGTATTTTTTGATTTCCTCTTTGATTTCTTCAGTGATCTCTTGGTTATTTAGTAACGTATTGTTTAGCCTCCATGTGTTTGTCCTTTTTACGTTTTTTTCCCTGTAATTCATTTCTAATCTCATAGCGTTGTGGTCAGAAAAGATGCTTGATATGATTTCAATTTTCTTAAATTTACTGAGGCTTGATTTGTGACCCAAGATGTGATCTATCTTGGAGAATGTTCCGTGCGCACTTGAGAAGAACGTGTAATCTGCTGTTTTTGGATGGAATGTCCGATATATATCAATTAAATCTATCTGGTCTATTGTGTCATTTAAAGCTTCTGTTTCCTTATTTATTTTCATTTTGGATGATCTGTCCATTGGTGTAAGTGAGGTGTTAAAGTCCCCCACTATTATTGTGTTACTGTCGATTTCCTCTTTTATAGCTGTTAGCAGTTGCCTTATGTATTGAGGTGCTCCTATGTTGGGTGCATATATATTTATAATTGTTATATCTTCTTCTTGGATTGATCCCTGGATCATTATGTAGTGTCCTTCCTTGTCTCTTGTAACATTCTTTATTTTAAAGTCTATTTTATCTGATATGAGTATAGCTACTCCAGCTTTCTTTTGATTTCCATTTGCATGGAATATCTTTTTCCATCCCCTCACTTTCAGTCTGTATGTGTCCCTAGGTCTAAAGTGGGTCTCTTGTAGACAGCATATATATGGGTCTTGTTTTTGTATCCATTCAGCCAGTCTATGTCTTTTGGTTGGGGCATTTAATCCATTCACGTTTAAGGTAATAATCGATATGTATGTTCCTATGACCATTTTCTTAATTGTTTTGGGTTTGTTTTTGTAGGTCCTTTTCTTCTCTTGTGTTTCCCACTTAGAGAAGTTCCTTTAGCATTTGTTGTAGAGCTGGTTTGGTGGTGCTGAATTCTCTTAGCTTTTGCTTGTCTGTAAAGCTTTTGATTTCTCCATCAAATCTAAATGAGATCCTTGCCGGGTAGAGTAATCTTGGTTGTAGGTTCTTCCCTTTCATCACTTTAAGTATATCATGCCACTCCCTTCTGGCTTGCAGAGTTTCTGCTGAGAAATCAGCTGTTAACCTTATGGGAGTTCCCTTGTATGTTATTTGTCGTTTTTCCCTTGCTGCTTTCAATAATTTTTCTTTGTCTTTAATTTTTGCCACTTTGATTACTATGTGTCTCGGCGTGTTTCTCCTTGGGTTTATCCTGTATGGGACTCTCTGCGCTTCCTGGACTTGGGTGGCTATTTCCTTTCCCATGTTAGGGAAGTTTTCGACTATAATCTCTTCAAATATTTTCTCTGGTCCTTTCTCTCTCTCTTCTCCTTCTGGGACCCCTATAATGCGAATGTTGTTGCGTTTAATGTTGTCCCAGAGGTCTCTTAGGCTGTCTTCATTTCTTTTCATTCTTTTTTCTTTAGTCTGTTCCGCAGCAGTGAATTCCATCATTCTGTCTTCCAGGTCACTTATCCGTTCTTCTGCCTCAGTTATTCTGCTATTGATTCCTTCTAGTGTAGTTTTCATTTCAGTTATTGTATTGGTCATCTCTGTTTGTTTGTTCTTTAATTCTTCTAGGTCTTTGTTAATCATTTCTTGCATCTTCTCAATCTTTGCCTCCATTCTTATTCCAAGGTCCTGGATCATCTTCACTATCATTATTCTGAATTCTTTTTCTGGAAGGTTGCCTATCTCCACTTCATTTAGTTGTTTTTCTGGGGTTTTATCTTGTTCCTTCATCTGGGACATAGCCCTCTGCCTTTTCATCTTCTCTATCTTTCTGTAACTGTGGTTTTTGGTCCACAGGCTGCAGGATTATAGTTTTTCTTGCTTCTGTTGTCTGCCCTCTGGTGGTTGAGGCTCTACATCATTTTCTTATGGTAACTTCCTCTTGACTATCTCAGTATTTTTTTCTGTTCCTGGAGAACTGAGTTCTGTTCTTATCATGGGGTCAGTGAGGCTTATATGGACAGCACACTAATCCAGACAATGAAAACTGCCCAATCATACTCATTTTGTTCCGATTATTCAAACTTTAGGAACAGCTTCCTCCCAGTTACTGATGAGAATCTCTTAAACTCAGAATCTCAAAGAACCTTCTCTTAATCTCCAGTGTTCCCACTGATAATTCCACTCCAGCTTCAACAGACTCAGATTCAACAAATATTTCTTGAACACTAGTTAACATTTTTTGAGGAAAACTGTGTTCCAGGTGCTGTTCTAAGAAACTTCCATCCATATATATCTTCACAATTCTGTGAGATGGATATTAGAATTATTCCCATTTCATAGAGAAGAAAACAGAGGCACAGAGATGTTAAATAATTTTTCCAAGTCTCATAGTTGAACACGAGCAGTGTGATGGTGGAGCCCACATTATTTTAATTTTTTTTCCTTTTAAAAAATTTAAAAAAATTTTTATGCCATCTTTGGATATGTACTATTCTATTGTATATAAATACCACATCTTCTTTATCCATTAATCTGTTGATGAACACTTAGGTTGCTTCAATATCTTGGCAATTTTAAATAATGCTGCTATGAACATTGGGGTGCATGTATCTTTCAAATTAGTATTTCTGGGGTTTTTTTCGGATATATACCCAGGAATGGAAATACTGGGTCATATGGTAGTTCTATTTTCAGTTTTTTGAGAAACCTCCATACTGCTTTCCTCAGTGGCTACACCAATTTACATTCCCACCAACAGTGTACAAGTGTTCCCATTTCTCCACATCTTTGCCAACATGTGTATTTGCATTCTTTTTGATGATAGCCATTCTGAAAGGTGTGAGATGATATCTCACTGTGGTTTTGGTTTTCATTTCCCTGATGATTAACGATGTTGAGCATCTTTTCATGTGCCTGTTGGCCATCTACATTTTTTTCTTTGGAAAAGTGTCTATTCAGTTCTTCTGCCCATTTTTTAATCAGGTTGTTTAAACATCCTGGAATAGATAGTTCAGAACAAAAACTTTTAGAAGATGTGCAGAAATGGGAGATAACTGGGGACAGTTGTCTCCCAACACAGGAAGCCAAGCCTGTGCTACACACACTTGTGAAGCTATTATAATTTCAGCATTCATGTAAATGTCTCTATTAATTTTCAGGGTAGTGTTTTTTCATTTTCAATTATATATTTGAGGGTTATTATAGAGCTTTTTCTTTTTTTTTTTAATTATTTATTTATTTTTGTTCATTTATTTTTGGCTGTGTTGGGTCTTCGTTTCTGTGTGAGGGCTTTCTCTAGTTGCGGCGAGCGGGGGCCACTCTTCATCGCGGTGCGCGGGCCTCTCACTATCGCGGCCTCTCCCGTTGCAGAGCACAGGCTCCAGACGCGCAGGCTCAGTAGTTGTGGCTCATGGGCCTAGTTGCTCCGTGGCATGTGGGATCTTCCCAGACCAGGGCTCGAACCCGTGTCCCCTGCATTGGCAGGCAGATTCTCAACCACTGCGCCACCAGGGAAGCCCGCTTTTTCTTTTTAATTGTTTACTTTTGTCAATTAAATATGTACACAATTTTTTTTTTAATAAATTTATTTTTATTTATTTATTTATTTATTTATGGCTGTGTTGGGTCTTCGTTTCTGTGTGAGGGCTTTCTCTAGTTGCGGCAAGCGGGGGCCACTCTTCATCGCGGTGTGCGGGCCTCTCACTATCGAGGCCTCTCTTGTTGCCGAGCACAGGCTCCAGACGCGCAGGCTCAGTAGTTGTGGCTCACGGGCCTAGTTGCTCCGCGGCATGTGGGATCTTCCCAGACCAGGGCTCGAACCCGTGTCCCCTACATTGGCAGGCAGATTCTCAACCACTGCGCCACCAGGGAAGCCCCCACAATATTTTTAATGTTTTTTTTTTATTGGGGTATAGTTGTTTTACAATGTTGTGTTAGTTTCTACTGTACAATGAAGTGGAGTTCCCTGTGCTATACAGCAGATTCTCATTTGTTATCTATTTTATACATATTAGTGTAATATTAGTGCGTATATGTCAATCCCAATCTCCCAATTCATCCCACCCCCCAATTTCCCCGATTTGGTGTCCACACGTTTGTTCTCTACATCTGTGTCTCTATTTCTGCCTTGCAAACCAGTTCATCTGTACCATTTTTCTAGATTCCACATATGAATTAATATATGATATTTTTCTCTTTCTGACTTAACTTCATTCTGTATGACAGTCTTGGTCCATCTGTGTGTCTGCAAATGACCCAAATTCGTTCCTTTTTATGGTTGAGTAATATTCCATTGTATATATGTACCACATCTTCTTTATCCACTCGTCTGTCGATGGACATTTAAGTTGCTTCCATGACCTGGCTACTGTAAATAGTGTTGCAATGAACATTGGGGTGCATGTGTCTTTTTGAATTATGGTTTTCTCAGGGTATATGCCCAGTAGTGGGATTGCTGGGTCATGTGATAATTCTATTTTTAGTTTTTTAAGGAACCTCCATACTGTTCTCCATAGTGGCTGTATCAATTTACATTCGGTGGAGCCCACATTATTAACCTCTACTTACACTGCTTACTAGGGACTGAGATTGTGCCAAACCTTTTCACAAATGTTGTTTTATTTAATCCTCAAAACATCTGTAGTATATGTTATTATCATTTTATGGAAAATAAACTGATATATAACAAAATCCTTGATTAAACAGAATATCAATTACAAACGTGGAACTAAACCCCAGAAACTTTCAATTCAGTGCTCCTTCTATGACATCATGGAATTAAGGGATGTTACCCATATGGGTTCAGGAGATAAAGGAAGAAACTGGGTAGCACTGTTGAGACCCTATCATGTTCCAAGCGCTGTATACATATCACTTCATTTATTCCTCTCAACAACTTTGTGAGGTATATTATTCCCATTTTACAGGTTAGGAATCTAAGGTTCAAAAAACTTAAGTAAATTGCTTAAGATTACATAATTGAGCCAGAATATAAGCCCAGATTGGCCTGGCCTAAAGTCAAAGGCTTTCTTTTGAGCATGAATGTGGCAGGATGGAAAGAAGGAAGAAGAAGGCAAGGGAAGAAGCTACGAGGTAGTAGGGGTATTGTGACACTCTCTGCTTCATGTAACTTTTCTGATAAACTTCTATTTCCTACTTCTCAAACACACCTTTTCCTGTCTTCTTCCCCAGTCTTTTTTTTTTCTTCTTGTATCTCTACTGGTCTCTTGGGCTCTGGATTTAGAGTCATTCTAAAACATCAGAAGGAGGAGGGCAAAATGGGGACTACAGGAGGGAGGTGCAACATAAAAGAAACTTTCCTGGTGTGGCAGTGTTCTCTGATCACGGGAGGAAGAGAAGGTGGAGTCTCTGCAGCATCTTTCTTTGTCTTGATGCTTCAACTTTCTTTCATATACACTCTCTAAGTCTTTTCCTCACCAACTGGTCATCTTGGGAGGACCCGGAGTCAAAGACATCTGAATAAAGTAAGTGGATTCTGTTATCTGCTTCATTCCTCTTCAACGGTCAAGTCTCCCACGTTTTCTTTCTGTCCAATACACCCATCTTCCTAGTCCCCTCTACACCTAATAAAACCCAAACCCTTACAGCATTTCTCATGTCTGGTCCATTCTGATACTTAGACCAATATGACTTTCTTTATCTTTTCCACTCATAGCTTGTTTTTGTATCCATTCATACTCTGCCTAGCCTCTCTACAGCTTTTATGATCTCCCATTCCTAATTCTATCCTTTCTGTATTATACTTATCTTCTCTCATTGAATCTCTTGTCAATATAGCACATTTATTTTACCCAAATATCATCCATTTTATCAACAGAAGTTCCAATTTCTTTGCTCTTACTCTAACTTCCTTACATTTTATCTTGTCCCTGTGGGTCTGCTGATTCTTCTATATTCAATGTCTGTTTTCCTTACATATTATTCCAATTCTGTCAGATTTTCTGGTAACTCATTTAAGTTCTCTACTCTTGATCATTTCCACCCAACTCCTTTTTACATTTTGCTTTCTTTATATTTGATTCCTATCATTTGCAATTCATCTAGTCTGCCCATATCATTCCTTTCTCAATTTTCCCCTCCATCCATGCATCTATGCAACCATTATAATACCTTTACTATTTAGTTGCTAAAGCAGACCCTAAAATAAGAACTATTGTCAAAAGAAGAGATGGAAATACCAGTAAATAATCTATATCGGTAGAAATATGGGTAGTTTTGGAAGGTGATAACCAAGAAATTGAAATGTGAAAGATAAATAATTCCTAGGTGCAGTTTTGACAGAAAGAAGAGTATGTGCAAATCATAGAGTTAGAGAATATCACACCATGTTTAGAAAAAGGAAAACAGTGGGCAATGACTGGATTACTGTAGGACAGTTAAAAGGAAATACACATTTGACACATTATTGAGGGATTTTGTATGTGTTCCCCAAAATCAAATGCTCTTGGAGTCAAATTTCTACATAAAATTTCACTCTAGAAACAAGTGGAAATTAGATTGATAAAAGTTGAGGTTGGGGGAAAAAGACCAGGCAATAGCCTATTGAAATAAAGTCAAGAAATAACAAGGACATGACTGGTATAAAGGACTAGGGGGAAGGCAGTAGAAATAGGACAGGAGAAAGGGGACAAATTTAGGAGATAATTAAAGAGGAAGTTTAGATAAAACTTGGATTAGTTGTGAGTGGGATGTGGGGCTGGGGTGGGGAGGATAGGTATAGACGATATAGGGAAATTCTGGATCTCCAGTACAGTATATACTGCAGAGAAACTAGTATCATTCATTGTGATAGAGGAAGAACAGGCTTAGACAATTTTTTCTAGACATATTGTATTTGAGGGACCCATGTGACATCAAGGGAATTATATCCACTCTTTGCTATACAATTAAGGATGTATGTGGCCACTTTGGCATATAGTACCTCTTTTATATCTACCTGAGCAGTAGCAGCAGTGATACAGCTAGTAAATGATATATGGGCTTTCACGGGCTCTCGTGGGAACAGTAATGGGAGGAACCCATTACCAAATCAGTGAAAAGGAAAAGAAAGAAAGGACAACTAATGGTTCTATGAGGAGATGCCACACGAGTCAAGATTTGAAGGTCAAGGAGGAGTTAGGTGATACACATGCTGTATGTCAAGAGCTGCAGGTATAAGATATAATGTAGGTTGTGACAAGAGATAAGGTTTTGATGACAGCAGTAGCAGGTCATGAAGTACTTATGCCTTGTTAAATAGCTTGAACATGGTTGTGTAGACAATGTGGTACTATGGAAGTAGGTTTTAAGTAGGGTAGTGAAATGCTCAGATTTGAGCATTAGGGGAGATACTACAGGCAGTGAGACCAATTAGGAGGCTAATTTTTTTTTTTTCAAGTGTGCAGAACATCAAATGTGAAGGCAGAGGCAGAGAAGATTAACAGATAAGCAGAAAGGTCTGAGGCCAACAGGGTCAAATGCACAGTTAATGGCATATGAGGCAGGTATTGAGGATAAAGGATCAAAGCTAAGGTTATGAATGACAATTGTAGTTTAGAGGTTCCCATACGAAGCTAGTATATGGTGTAAGAATAGGTGTGGCAGATTAAACTTTCAGGGATGAGAAGACAAAGATATGTCTCTACCACCAGACTATGAGCTCCTTGAAGACTTAGTACATGTGTTATTTACCTTTTTCTGTACCACAACTCTTAGCCTGTGGTCTGGGCCATATTTGATCCAGCAATACTTTTGAAATAAATAAATGGTGGGTGTGGAAAGTAAGGTTGGGAGAGATGGGAAATGTAAGCCAGGGATATGGCACCTTGTAATTGCATTAAAGTACTCTAGTACTGAGAGGAATGCCAAGGTCTCAAGTACTGAGTAATGCTCAAGTTTTGCTCACAGAGCATAAAGAGAAGAGGAACTCAGGTATAAAGTCATCTGTAGTTTTGATGTTTTCAGATTCCATATATAACTGAGACACACAGTATTTGCCTTTCTCTCTCTGGCTTATTTTACTTAACATAATGCCCTCAAGATCCAACCATCTTGTCACAAATGGCAGAATTTCCTTCTTTTTTATGGCTAAATAACAATGCATTGTATATGTATATATTTTCTTTATCCTTTCATTGATTGATGGACACTCAAGTTGTTTCCATGTCTTGGCTACTCGTAGAAACAGAAAGTAGAATGGTGGTTGTCAGAGGCTGAAGGCTGGGGAAAATGGCAGATGTTGGTCAAAGGGTACCAACTTTGAGTTGTAAGGTAAGTTCTGGGGATCTAATGTAGAGCATGATGACTATAGTTAATAATACTATATTGCATATCTGAAGGTTGCTGTGAGCTTAGAGCTTTAGTGTTCTCACCGTAACAACAAAATGGTAATTGTGTGAGGTAAAGGATGTGTTAATTAATGTGGTAAAGACTTCACAATATATACTTCTATCAAATCATCACATTGCACACCTTAACTTATCCAATGTTATATATCAATTATATCTCAAAAAAGCTGGGAAAAAATCATTAGCAAGTTGAAGCTTGATGTGTGAGCACATTCTGTCCCTGTTAATCTCAAAGGAACAGGCCTAAGACTGAAAAGTAAGGACTCTCCTGAGGGAAAGTAGTCCCCAGTTGTTCATCTGGTTCTCCCCCATTCTTTCTAATCTTTATACTCCCCATCCAATGCTATGATCATACAGGGACACCAGGGTGACAATAACCCTTTCTTCATACCAACTCCCACATGGATATGTCAGATCCACATCTGATCCAGTAGAGGCTTGAAGTTTTGAAAGGGCAAATTGTATTTTTGATACCAAGGTAAACAAAGAGAGTACTCTACTAAATGTATGCTTTTGTATTGATCTTGTTACAGTCAAAGTAACTAAACAAGGAGGCTGTTGGACTGAGGTGGTTCTCATGCTTTAGTAGCCTACATGAGCAAACCAAAACTTAAGCCAGAGTCAACTGCAAATGCACTCATATCCAAAACAACAAAATTTAAGAACTAATCACAAACATCCAACTAGGCTTTCCCAAATAAGGCAACCACTCAAGCTATAGCCAATCAAATAATGTCCTTGCATTGCTTCAGCCTCTGCTCTATGAAAGCTCTGCCCCTAGCTTTTGGCAGTGGAGTGCTCCTAACCATTTTCAGTTAGGCACTGCCCGATATGAATCGATGTTACTCAAATAAACTATTGAAAATTTTAATGTCACTTGGTTTAGCTTTTAGGGATACTAAATGAAGGTGTTCTACTCTCATTCCAAGATAGTTAGCACAATCTTCAGAACTGAAGGAATTCTCAGTTCTTCAGAAATCCAGAATCCACTTCTTAATATGATTTCCACGTGGGTCCCACATCCTCCTCTTAAGTACAAGGTTATGTAGGACTTTCATTCTATAGGTGCCATGACCTCCTTGGGTTCTACTTTTTCCCTCTTCCTTGCAGGAGGAAATTGCATCCCTAGCTGAGCCCCAAAGACCCTCCGTTCTGGGTGTAAATACAGGATGTATCTTGCAGTCCCTCCTTCATGTTGCCTGAATATTTTAGAAGCTCTGAGGTTCTGGCTTCCTGCTTCCATCTCTTACTATCTGTGTGAGCTGGAACAAGTCACTTAACCTCTCTATGCGTCAGTTCCCTTAGGTGTTAAGTGGGGTTAATAACAGTACTTACTCATAGGGTTCCTCTGAAGATTAGGTGGATTAATATATACAAATTTTTCAGAATAGTTCCTATACTAATAACACATAGTAAACACTTAATTGTGTTATATGTTACTGTTATTCCTCCACTGTGTAACTTATTTCCTCAAAACAGAGTCATAATCCAGCTCATAGACAAACTCTCACTTCAGGGCAGCCCAGACTCTTAATATTTTGGTTTTGATCTGTGTTTTTTAGGGACCAACTGGTGCTTATCAATACATACTTCTCCAAGGGCCAGAATACACTCCTGTCCTATCCCAATAGAAAGTAGTTTATTTTTGTCCACTTTTATCTTAGCTCATTCCCAGATTACAGACGAGAACAACGGCCTCAGCTCAGCGATGAATTATATGCACTACACACGTTGCATTCTACTAATACGAATGAGCAACATCGATTCATTCTACTAATTCTTCCAGCGAGAGGAAGGCTGGGTTCTTGCTGCTGCCTCCTGAGGACACTATTCTCTTCTGAAGAGCAGCAGGCATGACTGACACCATGGAGAGGAAGAACCAGAGTGGGAGAGTGAGTGAGTTTGTCTTGCTGGGCTTCCCAGCTCCTGTGCCACTGCGGGCACTGTTATTTGCCCTTTCTCTGCTGGCCTATGTGCTGGTGCTGACTGAGAACATACTCATCATTATGGCAATCAGGAACCACCCCAGCCTCCACAAACCCATGTACTTCTTTCTGGCTAACATGTCCTTCCTGGAGATTTGGTACGTTACTGTCACTATTCCCAAGATGCTAGCTGGCTTTGTTGGGTCCAAACAGGGCCATGGGCAGCTGATCTCCTTTGAGGGCTGCATGACACAGCTCTACTTTTTCCTGGGCCTGGGATGCACTGAGTGTGTCCTCCTCGCAGTTATGGCTTATGATCGTTATGTGGCCATCTGCCATCCTCTCCACTACCCTGTCATTGTCAGTGGCCGGCTGTGTGTGCAGCTGGTAGCTGGCTCCTGGGCTGGAGGTTTTGGCATCTCCATGGTCAAGGTTTTTCTCATTTCTCACCTCTCTTACTGTGGCCCCAACACCATCAACCACTTTTTCTGTGATGTCTCCCCATTGCTCAACCTTTCATGCACTGACATGTCTACAGCAGAGCTTACAGACTTTGTCCTGGCCATTTTTATACTGCTGGGGCCACTCTCTGTCACCGGGGCCTCCTATATGGCCATCACCAGTGCTGTGATGTGCATTCCCTCAGCTGCTGGGCGCCATAAAGCCTTTTCCACCTGTGCCTCTCATCTCACTGTTGTGGTCATCTTCTATGCAGCCAGTATCTTCATCTATGCCCGCCCAAAGGCAATCTCAGCTTTTGACACCAACAAGCTGGTGTCTGTACTCTACGCTGTCATTGTACCACTGCTCAACCCTATCATTTACTGCTTGCGCAACCAAGAGGTAAAGAGAGCCTTACACCGTACTCTGCGCCTATACCAAGGCCATGATGCTAAGCCTGGGAAAGCTAGCAGAGTTGGGTAGAAGGGATGTGTTAAATCTTAGATAATGCTCTTAAACTTAGGATCTATGTCTTCTATGAAGTCCAGAGGAGCTCTTAGAGCTTAAATTAGGGACTAGAGTTTCAAAGGTACTACCAAAGAACTAGTTCAGAAGGAGGAAGAGAGGTGGATTACAAGCTTGAAATTGTATTTCTTCAAGACAAGGTCTTAACGTACAGGCTAGAAGTTGATCCCATGTTGTCTGCTCTATTGTAATTTACGTAGAGCAGGTTCATGAATCATGCATCCTGGTGGGGTGGAAAGGGATGACTATGAGCACAAGCAAAAGCAAAAAAGCAAAAAGCAAAAAAAAAAAAAAAAAAAAATGCAGAACTAGCATCTCTCTAAATGGCTCTTACTGGGTTTGTTACTGGGTTTTAGTTCTGAGGCAGAAGATACAGAAAAGGGAAGTGGAAGGAGGAAGCCATTCAAGGAAACACACGCTTCATTATGGAAAAGCATCAGGAGACTTCTGGATGAGATCTCTTCTAGCCGGAGGACACCAACTGTAGCCTATGAGGTAGTGGGGCCCCATGTGATCACCTACTGTGAATTACAAGGCAAGGAGATAGGAAACTGTGAATTTTTGTATTGGCAACATATCACCTCCTGGACTACAGGGGTTTAGAGCTTCATTTCCTGATTTACCGAGGTCAGTGCCCACACTGAACTAGTGGAGTGGCTGATTGCAGTTGTTTATTTAATCTTCAGTCTCTCTAATTAGACTATAAGCTCCATGGAACTAGGGATCACATTTGTTTGTTCATCATTTTATTACCAGGGCCCAGAATAGTATCTACCACATGGTAGCTATAAAGAAATATAATAAATGAATATAATTTGGAGCCATGTAGGCAAGGCATGTGTGTCACACCTGTAGGTAGGACTGGCAGGTTCAGGAACTAAACCCCTCACACTTTGCTAGGGTATGAGGAGGTACAAAATGACTCAGCCTTGTTAGAAGAAAATTTGGCAATATATATCACAAATGCTAAAAGTATTGAAAACATTCTGATTAAGAAATATTTGTGCAGACAGACATTTGTATTTACTATAAGAAAAATATGGAACTATGCTAAATTTCCACAGAGGACTGGTTAAATAATTTGTAGTTTATACATTAAATGGAATGCAGACATTAAAATACCATGATCTAAATAGAGCTAATGACAGAAAAATATTCCTAATAAATGAAAAATTAGATTATGTAATAGTATCAAAATACTATACTATACAAAATAGTATCAGTCTATTTGTTCATTTATTTAAATAAGACTAGAAGGAATTTGACTGAAATAGTAGCAGTAACTATACAATGAACCCCTTGCTCTTATACATTGCATTCTGTGACAAAGGTATTATTACCAGCATATTTATTTAAATAAACATTTCTTAGCCAATAAAATAGGCCCCTTTATTCATCTGGACAGAGAGATGGTTAGAGGGTATGTCAGTATGATTTTTGGAAATTTAACTCCTTACAGTCACCCAAGACCCAGAACAACAGGCTACATGAAGCTTCTCTCTTTAGATGTGGAAGCCTTCTGCTGTTGCAGTTTATCTTCCTATAGTTTTCTACAGTTTAAGAAAGGATATGAAAGGCTATAATCTATATAAAATATTAAATCACTGTCTTGTACACCTGAAAGTAATATAATATTGTAAATTAACTGTATTTCAATTTTAAAAAGTATGCAAAAGTCTACTAGCAAGGTTATCAGGCATTATTAGCTGGTCCCTATTTATTTAATGTAATATTCACATTTATTTGTGCCAAAACAGTTACATAAACTTATAAGTGTCTTGCTATTATAATTTATAAATGATGGGATATACAGTTCATCAAAAATCTATCTTTCACCTTCCCCCATAGAATAAGTTTCTGAAAGGGGGTAGTGGTCTGGGATGGGAATGTCTTCCTCTGGGCATCAATAGCGTAGCTGTTTTATGAATCTCCTTATCAGGAAGTAAATATGTGATGTTGATTTCCTTTACTGTGCTTTTCTTTATTTTCCAATAAAATGCATTATTTTTTTTTTGAGTTTAAAAAAACACCTCTAATTCTGACTTCAAAATTTGAAACCAAATACTTCAGGTATAGGAAAAGTGTTTAGCACAGTCTCCTGCACTTATATATCTTTCAACAACAAAAATGAGATGAGTCCATGTGAACTCTGGTGGGACTGACACTTCTCTTGACTTGAACTGCATGTTCATAGTCATATTATCCGCATGGCTGATATTGAATTTTATATTCCAAACCTAAGATTTTCAAATGAACTATTAATTATCAGATTATTTCTCATAGTCCATTGATATAATTATTTTGTCTATAAACCTAGATAGAGGACTTTTTTTTACCCTATTACATTTGATCCTGTTTCTTTCAAATCATCTTTATAATCTGCCAATCCTTCAAAATATTGCATAAATAATGTTACTCTTTTGTAATTCCCTTTTGCCAGGGTAGTGTCTGGGGGAAGTCTCCAGTCTCCTTCATCATTACAGGAAATAGAAGTACTGGATCCATACAGGGTCTTTCAGATAGGAGAGATACCCAGCGTGGCCAGAGGCAACTAACATCTACAGAGCAAGTGAGGATCAACGTAGACAGCTTCTGTGCTCAAAAATATCTACTGGTTCCCATCAACCTTGAGTAAACTCCAAGTTTCTTAGTCTGTCCTTCAAGTTTCTTCACAGTATGATTGCAATTTTCCTTTTGGTTTTTATTATAAATTTTTGCACACTACAACCTTGTGCAGATGAATTTTAGACTGTGATTAACATTTTTTTTCTTGAACTTAATATTCCAATATCTTTTACTATTTCCTAACATTTCGTATTGAACAGAGTCAGAAAACGTCCAAAAACCTTTCTGGAAAAGAGCATTAAAAAAAAATAACATTCTTCTGTAGTACTAAAACCCCTATTCTGCCTCATTAAAAAACCCTTACAGTTGTGAAATACAAATAAAGACAAGAAACTGTCAAATATAGGGGACTTAGGGACAAGATACCTAAATGGAATGTGGTAACTTAGACTGGATCCTGGAATGTAAAAAGGATATGGAAAACCTGGTAAGATCTGAACAAATCCTGGAGTTTAGTTTAAAAATGTGCAAATCTTGCTTTCTTGGTTTTGAAAGTATACACAGTAAGGTAAGGTGATAATATTAGGAGAAACAAACTGGGGGAGGAGAATGTGAGAACTCTCTTTAAAACTTTTCTATAAATCCAATATTATTCCAAAATAAAAAGTTTATTTTAAAAAGAAACATATTGTCAGCCTTTTTATGCTAAATAATTTAATAGAATTCAATTGATTTCAGTGACTTCATATTAACTTTTTCAAAATTTTCTGGATTTTTAATTCTCATGGAATTCATGCATTGATGTTGTTTTAATCTAGCTGATTGATAAGGGAGAATTAAAGTATAATTGACACATTTTTTTCTTATTTTATTAATTTTTATTGATTATTATTAATAATGTATCATTGATGTGGGAGTTACACACTTTTTTTCTTCTGGTTTCTTTTTTTTCTTTCTTTCTTTCTTTAGACACATCATTTTTGCTTTATATATTTAGCAACTCTAACCAACGATACCAGCTCTTTCAGATGTCACCATCTGGTGCAGGCAAGCATGAGTGGACAGCTCCATGCATTGCAGAGAAGAGAGAGGGCTTATAGCACAGGTGTTTTCATTTTCTCTTACAGTCATTCCTTAGGAAGCTATTACCTTCCCTGATTTTCGTGTTCCATAGTCTCATTTCATGAAGACCAGTGGTCCAGGCTTTCCAGAATAGTGCCAATACACCATATGCTTTTAGACAAAGAAAACAAATGGATGGAGTATGGGAAGAGCTAAGTCTATCCTTCTCCATCAAATTCTAGCCAGTTTTTTAAAGAACAAAACAGGTATGTTTCTATTGGACTACCTGATACAGAAGGTAGTGTGGTATGAGCACATAGTATAAATGATAAATAATACAAATATATTTTATTTGAAATAAACAGAAGTGTTTACACTGCTCAGTGGGTCACTTGGAAACAAACTCCTGTTTGACTGCATTTCTGAGCAAAAACAAAGCTAAACTACAAACACCCATCTTTTTTGACATGTATTTGGAGATATGTAGGAAGACACTACTGTACTTGTTTTTTTTTTTTTTTTTAATAAAACTCGGGGCTTCCCTGGTGGCGCAGTGGTTGAGAGTCCCCCTGCCAGTGCAGGGGACACGGGTTCGAGCCCTGGTCTGGGAGGATCCCACATGCCGCGGAGCAACTGGGCCCGTGAGCCACAACTACTGAGCCTGAGCCTCTGGAGCTTGTGCTCCGCAGTGAGAGGCCCGCGCACCGCGATGAAGAGTGGCCCCTGCTCTCAGCAATTAGAGAAAGCCCTCGCACAGAAACGAAGACCCAGCACAGCCAAAAATAAATAAATTAATTAATTTTAATAAATAAATAAATAAATAAATTTTAAAAATTAAAAAAAAACTCATCTCCTGGTCATAGAAGTGTAAACAATGTAAATGAATCCACCACTACCAGTTGTCACATCCTATTTATGTCACTGGTGTATTCTGAGATCACACATATACCTGCCAATATACCTAGGAAGGGTTGATACATCACAGTTTCATTTGAGGTCTTCTCAGGCAGGACTAAAGCAGAGTATTTTGGAACAAATTTTACATCCTATTTACAACAAATCACTAGCATTCCCTTAAATAACAGGTTACAATAGACAGATACTGCCTGGAAGTTATCCTCTAGGATCTTTAGGAGTTTACCTCTCTTGAATCTAAAATCTCTCTAGAATTTCTCACTTTTTCAGGCCCCTGTTTCACTCTCTTCATCCACCTTTGGCTACTCACAGAGACACAAGTATATCTCTTGGTCCTTTGCTCTTGCAAAACTTCTAGCACTTGATTCTCGATTTTATGGTTACTGAGGCACGATTAAGAGCAGAGATACTGTAGGCTCACCACTCTCTTGTGGATAACCTGACAGACAGAAGGGATTGCCATTTCACACTATTCTCAGCTCATAGTACATACTCCACAAATGCTCGTCAAATGACTGAGTGCTTCCTGGAGTCCAAGGCAGAGGACTCTAGTCACCTGTCTCACCTTCTGCTGTCATTATGCTGCATTCTTTCTTGTGCTAGTCTCTCTACACTGAAAGCCCTCTCACATCATTTCTTCTGATCAAATCATGGCTGTGGTTCATATTCCAACACAGGTAATATTTTACATTTGTATACTTATCACTAGACAGTTTTAGAACTGTTTTCCTATACATATTACTTTTGAAACTAATATTAATAATATGATGTGACAACGGAATTATTATTACCATGTTTTATGAGATAAAAAACTGAGGAATAAAGACAATTTTTGAAGGTTAAATGTCTTCAGAAGGATGGAACCTAGATTAAAAACCAGATCTTCTGATTACTGGACCAAAATTATTTCCCATCACGCTATTTTCACGCTACCTTCCTGCCATGAGTCTGGAATGACACCTCTTTGATGAAACCTTTTCTAGATTATGTTAGAAACCATTTCTCTCTCATTGGTGTTCCTAGAGCACTTTGCACCTCTCTTTTGGCCCATGTCACATGCTACGCTCATTACAGTGTATACTTCTAATTTTAATTAGAATACTAGAAGTTCCTAAAGGACAGAAACCATGATCTACATAGTTTTACTCCAAAGAATGTATAGCACAGTGCCCTGTACATAAAAAGAGCTCAATAAAAGCAGGATGTGATTTTTTGTAATGAATGAACAAATGAATGTATTAATTACCTTATTAACTGACTTAGGGTTCTCATCCTGGTTTTTGAGTAATTTGGTGCTGCATTACCTTGCATATGGTAGTAAGAAAAAAGGGCTACACCCTATCCACACGTATAGTTAAACATGTCCCGGTAGAAAGAGGAATAGGTAGGTGGGTGGAGATTCAGCTTCCCTGTCCAGGTCCCTGGGACACAGTATTGGCAGCACACAGAATTTCCCCGGAGCCAGGAGAGACTGTGTGTTAACAAGCCCATGGGAGGAAGGGACGGTGAGTGTTAAATATACCCTCCTGCCCCGGCTCCAGTCTTCTGGGCTCAGTGCAGCAGCACCAACCATGCAGCCTGAGCAGAGACCAGACATGGATCTCCAGGAAGCACAAAAATAGGCAAACCAGCCTGCTTTCCCTTGATTAGTGCAAATGTCTGCAGAATTTTTCACTCTTGAAGAGAGGGCAGGTGGACCCTGGTAAGTGGTTGAAGGTACCAGGTGAGATTCGTTGATCCCTGAAGAAAGTTCCAAGGAAGATGAGGAGCGGCTTGGGAAAAATGGCTGCAGGCACCGTCTTGGGGTGGGAGAAAGGGTATTGTGGGGAACGAACAGGGAAATGAAGATCCAGTACGTCTTTACCCAAGGTTGGGGAACTTTGGGCAGCTGTGATGTCGTTTGGGTGTTGGACTAGGGCACAGAATATATGTTTCTTGTTCCAGAAGAAGCCTGTTGGTGTCTGTGTTTTCTCTTGAGAACAAGCACACAAAAGACTGACAAAAAGTTCTATAGTTTAATGAAAGGATTTCTTTCCTCAGGTACCATAGAGATCCTGGAGCTCAGTGCTGTTAGTTCTGAAACAAGGAAAATAGAGAGGATTCTGTGTCTCTCCACGATACAAAATAGAGCCTGCTGAGAGGTACATTCGTGGCCAAAACCTGGAGGAGGATATGACGTAACAGGGGTGTGACTGAATACACAAAAGCAACATGTTAGAGAGGATAAGAAAGGAAGCATGAGTGATCTGCAACTCAGAACTTTTCAAAGATGTTATAATCCTGTTTCCCAGGAAATTGGGCTTACCACATTCCCCCAGAATATAACATTAAAAAAGTAGAAGAGTGAAAATGAAAACAGCTGCGTGTTTAAACAAAGACATGTGAGTATCATGTATGAGTCTAGTGCATTATCCGTGCATTATCACATTGATTCTCACAACAAACCAGTAAGGTAGGCATTATTAACATTATGCTATTTTACACCAGTGGGTATTGAAGTACCTAACTGTTAAATATTCTGTTTAGGATGTCACAGCTAGTAGCCTTGTTCTGACACTAAAGTCAGTGCTGGTAACTAGTATGCAAAGGTAAGTGTGTGGGAAATTGTGTGGCTGTCCCATTGATCTACATGTCTGTTTTGTGTCAATACCATACTGTTTTGATTACTGTAGCTTTGAAGTATAGTCTGAAGTCAAGGAGCCTGATTCCTCCAGCTCTGTTTTTCTTCTCAAGATTGCGTTGGCTATTTGGGGTCTTTTGTGTCTACATACAAATTAAAAATTTTTTTCTTCTACTTCTGTGAAAAATGCCATTGGGAATTTGATAGGATTGAGCTGTATCTGTAGATTGCCTTGGGAAGTATAGTCATTTTGACAATATTGATTCTTCCAATCCAAGAACATGGTATATTTCTCCATCTGTTTGTGTCATCTTTGATTTCTTTCATCGGTATCTTATAGTTTTTGGAGTACAGGTATTTTGCCTCCTTAGGTAGGTTTATTCCTAGGTATTTTATTCATTTTGATGTAATGGTAAATGGGATTGTTTTTTAAATTTCTCTTTCTGATATTTTGTTGTTAGTGTATAGAAATGCAACAGATTTCTGTGTATTAATTTCGTACCCTGCAACTTTACAGAATTCATTGATGAGCTCTAGTAGCTTTCTGGTAGCAGAAAACTATGTTTCTATGTATAGTATCATGTCATCTGCAAACAGTGACACTTTTATTTCTTTTTTCTCAATTTGGACTCCTTTTATTTCTTTTTTTTCTCTGATTGCTGTGACTAGGACTTCCAAAACAATGTTGAATAAAAGTGGTGAAAGTGGGCATCCTTGTCTTGTTCCAGATCTTAGAGAAAATGCTTTCAGCTTTTCACTGTTGAGTATGATGTTAGCTGTGTGTTTGTCATATATGGCATTCATTATGTTGAGGTATGTTTCCTCTATGCCTGCTTTCTGGAGAGTTTGTATCATAAATGGATGTTGAATTTTATCAAAAGCTTTTTCTTCATCTACTGGGATGGTCATATGGTTTGTATTCTTCAATTTGTTAATGTGGTTATGTCACACTGATTGATTTGTGGATATTGAAAAATCCTTGTAACCCTGGGATAAATCCCACTTGATCATGGTGTGTGATCCTTTTAATGGATTGTTGGAATTGGTTTGCTAGTATTTTGTCAAGGATTTTTGTACCTATGGTCATCAGCGATATTGGCCTATAATTTTCTTTTTTGTGATACCTTTGTCTGGTTTTCGTATAGGGTAATGTTGGCCTCATAGAACGAGTTTGGAAGTGTTCCTTCCTCTGCAACTATTTTTTGGAATAGTTTCAGAAGGATAGGTATTAACTCTTCTCTAATCTTTTGATAGAATTCATCTGTGAAGCCATCTGGTCCTGGACTTTTGTGTTTTTGGGAGATTTTAAATTACTGATTCAATTTTAGTACTGATAATTGGTCTGTTCATATTTTTAAAATTTTCTTTCCGGTTCAATCTTGGGAGGTTGTAACTTTCTAAAAGTTTGTCCATTTCTTCTAGGTTGTCCATTTTATTGGCATATAGTTGCTTATAGTGGTCTCTTACGGTTCTTTGTATGTCTGTGGTGTCAGCTGTAATGCCACCTTTTTCTTTTCTGATTTTATTGATTTGGGTCCTCTTCCTTTTTTTCTCAATGAGTCTGGCTAAAGGTTTATCGATTTGTGTTTAGCAGCATATTGTTTAGCTTCCACGTGTTTGTATTTTTTTTTGCCATTTTTTCCATTCGAGTAAGCTTCATAAAAGCATGAACAAGTCTGTTTTTTTCATAAATTTATTTCCTGTATCTGATACTAGTAAGAGTTCAATAATTCTTTTTTTTTTTTTTTAATAAATACATGGTCTTTTCACTCCCATGTTTCTGGTAAACTTACATCTAAAACACATCTGGAATCTTTCTTTCTCCTCTCCCAAACGTGTATCTAATGACTAAGTAACTGCACTTTACCCACCTTTATCTGTCTGCCATCAGTAGTGCCAGTTGTTGAATTTCACTATTTCTATAGCCTCCAGGCGTCTCTCTCTCTCCTATAACAATCTCCCTTAGCTTCACCACTTTGGAATGCAGTGTCTCCATTTTTCAGCATCAGCACTTAGCAGATCAGATGATGTCAGAATATTTTTAAAAGAAGTAGCTCTAACAATAGCCCATGCCCTCAAACTCCACAAGTAATTTGGAGAGCTCCTCTAAATCTAGCTCTCTCACAACAATTCCTGATCACCAGCACCTAATCTGAAACACTTTCCTGAAAAAGGACTTACTCTCTGTTGACTATTGACTAACTTCTTTATCTTCACTCACCATCTTTTCTATGTTCTTCTTTTGCCTATAAAATATATTCTGAAGACCTTCTCTCTCCCCATATTTGCTACTAAGGACCAATATCCATCTTATAGTTCTTATAAATCTCTAGACATTGACAAATCGATGCTACCATACAATTAAATCTGTGCAGCTGCTTTTGTTATATAATTCAGATTTTAATAACCTATGACTAAATTTATAATTATGACCATCACCCATCATTACAGTAAAAGAAACTTTTACTTTAGGTCTTATTTTGTAAGCCACGTCCTTAGCTGTCGCTCCTAGACTTGTGACATCTACCAAATGTGTTAACATGCGTTTTTATTTTATTTACATATAAGTAGAAATGTTATGGATGATGACATTAAGGGCAAAATAATGCAGTAAGTAACCAAATATCTGCATCCAACCAATATCACTCTGTCAGTCAATAATAATTTGTTTCATCTATTGATACTGAGCAGGGCCCTGTGGGGCTCCTAGGCACAAAGCCTTTCTGTGTTCCCGGTTTCTCTGATTACAGGAGATAGCCTTCATTCAGCTTCCATGACCTTCCCTGAGTTCCAACAGGCAGAGTCAAGCAGTTGCTAATTAGGGAAGGCAGGGGATGTGAGACCAGGGAGAAACAAACAGTCAAGAGAAACAATAGTGCAGCCTTGGGCAAGGTCCTGTTTCCCCATGAAAGGATACACACAACAATGTCTTTGAGCTATTCTGCAGATGCTGAAACCTCCTCCAGGTGGGAGAAGTTAATGATTAACAATAGTATGCTGCCCACAAGCATGTAGACCTCAGACAAGTTGGAACCTGAAGGCTGATGATGCTGACTCCTTCTTACCTCACCCCCAATGCATCAGAAGAATGTCCATGAGCTGACCATGCCCTCTTTGAACTATTACTATAAAACTTCTCACTATCCTCTCCAAGTTGGGACACAGTTTTTCAAGGCAGGAGCCTGCTCTGTCCCCCTTTGCCTGGCAAAGTTATAAAGCTATCCTTTTCTATTTCACCCAAAACTCTGTCTCAGGTTCGATTCTGCACCAGTGTACAGAGAAGCTGAGCTTTCGGCATCAATATCAGCTACCTTCTAACCACACCACCATGAATTCCACATTTCTACAACCTCTCTCTAAACATAACAGAAGAGAGTCAATTCTTTGACGAAAACAAGTTATTTGTCTACACATATCCCTCTTCACTTACCTGATCTAGCCATATCAGTATAGTAAAAGGTTTGAAATCAGTTTGGAAGCACTGTTGTCTAGTCAATTCTTTCTAATTCCAGAAATCATTACTTTTCTAAAAAAATTAATAGACAGAAACCTCAATTAAATAGACCAGAAGGGGAAGCTCTTATGTCTCAGGATGATAACAGAGTTCAACAGGATGAACAATTCTCTTAGTTCCTGTCAAGGACTTGTACAATGAAAACCCATGGACTCTTTGTTTACTATAGCACTCCCAACTTCCTTCCTCCCTCTGTAAAAGCATTCTCCTTCCCTTGCTATGTGGGGAGATGCACATGGCTTGCCATGGTTGCCAATCTCAAATTGCAATTCTCTGCTAATCCTGAATAAGCCCATCTTTGCTGGAGAAATATCTGGCAGTTTATTTATTTTAGGTCAACATTTTGGTGGCCCGTATAAGGACCAGAGAAGACCCCTGAAGGCTGTGGAGATGGTGAGTAAACAGGTGCCATAGCCACAATTGACCCCATAGGCTCATTGCTTTTCTCACTGACCCTGGAGTTTGAAGGTATTTCTTTCTCCTGCATCTGAGCTCATGCTCTCTTTGCGTTTGAAGCTCTCAAGGCATTGTTCAGGATTTATGTTGAGGTTTAACATTTCCATTAAGGCCTTGTTCTCTATGCCAGTACTCATTTGGTACTTTGTTCTGATTTGAGATTAGACAGTTTCAACTGAAGCTGACTGTGAAGCCACGGTCCCATTTCTTCTTATTATTGATTTGATAACAAGAGAAAGTTCCACTTTGGACTAAATAAAAACCCAGTGTAACTGAGCAGGACCCTGCCATGTCCCCTGTCACTTGTTTGTAGAAAAACTTTAGCCTCCTAGGCCTTGCCCAAGTTCCAAAGAGTAAATTTAATCAGAGAACTGAGAAAACACAGAAATGAAGGGAAACAGTCAAGCAAGACAAAACAATAATAGTTTAGCCATGCAACAAAGTCAAGGACTTTAGTTCCTCTCAAAGGCTATATATAATATCTGAGCCATATCTTGAGCTGTTCTGCAGATACTGAAACCACAACCAGGTAGAAGAAGTTAACTGCATGCTGACCACAAGCACACAGACCCAGAACAGTTGGTACCATAAGGCTGATGATGTTCACTCCTAATTACCTCACCACCAACCAATCAGAAAAAAGTCCACAAGCTGATCAGGCACCCTGCAACACTCTCACTCACCCTGTCTTTAAAAACCCTTCCCTTAAATCCATTGGGGAGTTCTGGTCTTTTGAGCATTAGCTGCCCATACTCCTTGCTTGACCTTGCAATAAATGCTTCACTTCTCTTCACCACAGCCAGGTGTCAGTATATCGAGTTTACTGTGCATGGGCAAGTAGGCCCAAGTTTGGTTCAGTAACACCAGTCCTCCTGGAGACTCTAAAATGCCCATTCCTCACCACTGTTGGTCCACTGACAAAATGATGGCACTCATGAATCGATATTGGTGGGAAAGAGTAACAAGGTTGCAAAGAGTGCCTACCTCACTTGTTCCACTTGCCCAAAGTGCAACGCAAGGAAGCCTGTTTGTACTGTTCCTAAACAATTTAAACTGCCTAATGGATCATTTGAGGTCTGGTCAATATATTTCATACAACTTCCTCTGTCTAATGGGTATAAATATGTTTTAGTCATGATCTGCATATCTTCACACTAGATTGAAGCCTCCCCTTGCAGAAAGGCCTTTTCTCTGGCCAAAGTCCTTCTAGAAAAGATAATCCCTACCTAGGAAACTCCTCTCAAACTTAATAATGACCAAGAAACCCATTTTACTGGCCAGATACTTCAACAACTATGCTGGTTTTACAACATATTCACTTTGCTTATCACCCTCAATGCTCTGGTTTAGTCAAACATACTAACAGCATTATTGAGATTCAATTTGCAAAATTTGTACAGGCCCTCCAAATACCTTGGCCAGTATCATTGCTGTTGGTCCTTCTACATTTCAGATCTACCCTTTTTGGAACTCATAAGCTCTCACCCTTTGAGAGAGTCACAGGATGCCCAATGCACTTGGCTTCTGCTTCTTTTGATCCAAAACTGATAAAAGGAGAGATACTCTGATATTGCAAAGGCCTAATTGCTTCTATTAAAAATAACCGTATTTTGGTACATCAATCATTTCACAGTGCACTCTCAAGAGACAAAGATCTTAAGCATCAAAGCTTGCAACCTGGAGATATCATCTTTTGGAAAAGATACCTCCAGAAGAGGTCTCCTCAACCTAGTTGGAGAGGTCTCTTTCAGGCACTGCTAACCAATCCTTATGTCACCAAACTCCAAGGAATAGATAGACTCTTGGATTCACATGACATATGTAAAGAAAGCATCAAATCCTGATTGGACAGCACATCATCTGGTGACCTGAAAGTAAAGATTTCACAGAACTGAATCAGATGACATTGGATGAGAAGTTTTCCCAAGATATCCAGATTAGGTTTGTTGGAAGTTTGTCACCAAACCTTTGATGATGACGTAAAACTTCAGATGACCTCCAGTGTCTATGATCTTGATAACATATGGGCTTCAGATAAAAAGTGCCTGAGAGTTCTCCCTCTTACCCCTCATTACTCAGATGTGACTCCAATAGGTTTTCAATCTGTGCACTTTCCCTCCAATGTGAGACCTACACTCACAGTACACTTACAGGAAGAAAGGCACTTCCTGGCACAGATGGGCAAAAAAGCCACTGAAATTGGAAAACCTGACTTGATCAGCAATGCTTTCAGAGAAAAATCTTGATAAAAAGGGGAAAAGTGTAAAAACAATAATAAACAGCAACCTCAATTAAATAGAGTCAGGAGATCAAAGAGGAAGCTCTCACACCTTGGGACAATAGCAGAGTCCAAAAGGAAGAAGGAAGATTCCTCTTTGTTCCTGTCAAGGACTCAAACATGAAAAGCCATGGACTCTTTGTTTACTATGGCCTTCCCAACTTCCTTGCTCCTTCTATAAAAGTATTCTCCTTCCCTTACTGTGTGGGGACTTGCATGTGGCTTGCCAAAGATGCAGACCCCAAACTGCAATTCTCTGCTGATCTTGAATAAACCCATCTTTGTTGGAGAAATATCTTGCAGTCTATTTGTTTCAGGTCAGCACTTTTTAATAGTTCATTTAAGTTATTATTAGGTGTTTATATCAATTTTATACAACACCCTATTGAATTTTTCCTTCCAAACAAAATAAATTATAAATTACATTTTATGGTGAAAAGTGCTAAGGTAAAAAACACATCAGGGATGAAAAGGGTAAGGGATTAAGAGATACAAACTACTATGTATAAAATAAATAAGCAAAAAGGATGTATTGTACGGCAGAGGGAAATATGTCTATTATTTTGTAATAAGTTTAAATTGAGTATAATCTATAAAAATATTGAATCACTGTATTGTACACCCGAAACTAATATAATATTGTAAATCAACTATACTTCAAAAAAATACATCAGGGAAGAGAAATAGAAAGGGAATAGCAAGCATATGATGGCAACTTCACATAAGGAGATTAGAAAGGCCTTTCTGAGAAAGTTATGTTGAATTAAAGACCTAAAGGAATTGAAAGAGGGAGTCATTCAGTTATCTGAGAGAAGAGCATTCTGAACGAAGATAACAGCAAGTTTAAAATTCCTTAGAAGGGAATGTGCCAGATGTATTTGAGATGTCAGTACAGGAAGCTTTGACTTTACAGGAAAGTCTGGTTTCGTTCTGCTGTCTGACCTCATGTTCCACAGGACACAAGAAAAAGATTTCAGATTTAGACAGGGGCATGAGATATAGTCAAAAGGAGGCTGTTTAAATCATATGAGAATTTAACATGCAGAGGTATATGCTGAACTGTACGCCCGTGGGTTTCTTGTATCAAGCATAAATAGAGATGAAGGACATAAGCACATACCATGTATATTAGTTGCCTAGGGCTACAGTAACAAAGTACCACAGACTGGGTGGCTTAAAACAACAGAAATTCATTGTCTCAAGTTTCTGGAGGCTAGAAGTTCAAAATCAAGGTGTCAGCAGAGCCATCCTTTATCTGAAACTGGTAGGGAAGAATCTTCCTTTGCCTCTTCAATTTTTTTGGTGATTTGCTGGGAACCTTTGGCATTCCCAGACTTGCAGTTACAGCACCTCAATCTCTGCCTCATCATCACATGGTATTCTGCCTGTGTGTCTCTTTCTCCTCTTCTGACAAGGATACCAGTTATATTGGATTAAGGGCCACCCTACTCCAATATGACCTCATCTTAACTAATTACATCTGGAATCACCCTATTTCCAAATAAGGTCACATTCTGAGCAACTGGGGGTGAGGATTTATTAACGTATCTTTTAGGGGACACAATTCAACCCATAAATCTGGGGTTAATTGTTTAGGCTCAAGGCAGAGAGTGATGGCAGAGCTGTGAGTTTAGGAAACTACTGAGAAGTAAAGGGATCTTGCCAAGATAACACAGAGCTCTGGGGTTCCTTCTCCACTGTGCAGGTGGAAGCATTGAAGTCAAGAGGACAGAAGGGTTTTCTTCACATACTTGGTAAATCTGACCACTCCTAGAAGAAACAGTTACTCCAAGATCTAGTCTGCAGGAAAACTATTGCTTCAAGTTATATTTGTAATTAAGAAATATTTATCATTTCAATAATTTATACTTCCCAAGAAAGCTAGTAATGATATTTATTTGTGACAGTTTAAAGTGGCTACTTCTCAATGTTATTCAAAGACATGACTTCCTCTTATGCCAAACATGTCTTTGAATCATACTGTTGAATAGGTCACTTCTTGGTTATTTTCCTGTTTGTGTTGACCCCATGCATGGAATACAGATTCAACTGTGTTCTACTTCAGACCATGGCTTATCTTACATTAGTCTGTTCCTGATCTGGTTTCCTCCTCTTCTTGGATTTTTCCTCCAAGTTTTTAGGTATCCTTATTTCTTAAATGATCACTATAAACATAAAGCAGTCATTTGAGATAAATTTTCTAGCATTCAGCCATGAATCTTTGCTTTCCTATCTGGCTTTTAATTCCTTTTTAAAATTTCTCCCATTTTCCTGAGAATGATGGAATATTGACTCATCAAGGAGAACATTTTGAAGAGAGAGGACAATCTTGTTTAGCAAAGGAAAAGATCCACTGAACCCGGGAATTTCCAATCCTCTATCTCTGTTCTGAAAAATATTTTAGGCGGGATGCTCCTCTGAGATCAAAAAGTAATGAAAAACTTTCAAATGTGAATTTGAAAACAAATAGGCTTTTAATCACCAAATGAATTGATGTAGTTTAGACAAACTCCTGCAATTATGGTGCTCCCCAAGTTAAACTACAAGACCATTAGTACATACACAAAGCCCATATACCAATTTTAAAAGCAAAGACAAAGAAGCCAAAGTTTAAAACTTACTTAAACTGAGAAGATTCCATGGGGGAAAAAAGAGGAAGTAAATGGAAAACAGGAAAATAGGAAAACAATATATTTAGAGCGCATTATTAGAGAGACCATCATGGCAGGAGACTGTAAAGGCCAGGGAAAAAATTTTGGTTGCCATAGAAATGTGTCTCTTTAATACAACTTAGCATGATTACAGCAAATAAGAGTAAAGTTGACTAGCGTCAGAAACTGCACTTAGAGGAAATACTTTGAGAGGTCCACTCTAGAGTAGATGATTTGCAGGTTTAGAGTATATGTTCTGAAATAGATGGCCTGGATTGTTGTGAGGATTGTAGCATTTGCCCCATCATGTTTCACTCTCTAAAGTGCCCCATTTTAAAAGCAAACTATGTGGTCACCCTAGTTTTATGGGCCTGGAACTCAAGACTTGTAGCGGAGTTGTCCTGTGTCTACTTAGTTAAACTGAAACTACATTTTCTAGAACTTCCTTCCCTTTGTAGTTCAAGGTTAGTGTAGACCACAGAGATATTCTGTGTGAGATTTAGAAGGCAGAGGTGAAGCAGCTATATTCTTTGTATTCCATGTAGAAAGTTGATTAGGGACACTATTGCAGCTCACAGATGTTGTCACTGACTCACCTTGTAGATGTGGGGCAGTGGTTCAGGTGACACCTCCATCAGCTCCCATCCAGCTTCCCTCTTTCATCTTCTCCAACTTGTGGGCTAGGTAGGAGTTTAATATTGTGACAAAGGGCACCAGCTTCTTTTGCAGATCACCTGAATTATCAGAGTTAGGTGACTGGATGACTGGAGGCTGTAAGAGAGCAAAACAGTCTTCAGCTCATCCTCATGGATTCCAGTTTACCATTATCCTCCCCCATGTCATGTTCATCTTACCTCCCCAAGTGCCTGTCCTGGTAACTTCAGGCCCAGCACTAATCACAGAGGCAACAGTCATTTTATTGCATGAGATCACAACCCTGTAATAAATCCCTTGGATAGAACTCTGATACAATGCTTGACAGACAAATAAGAAAATAATTTGCATATGGTTGACCAGTGAAGACAAGGGGTCATTTAGAGTGAGAGTACAGAGTAGATGAGAAAGGTTTTACAACGAGGCCATAACGAAATACAGTAGTGCATGTCTCTGCAGAGTGCAATGAGCTTGCAAAGCCAGCAGAAGAGAAGTGCAGCCAGATTCACAAAGGGGGACTCAAGAAAAGTGCTGTGTCATGAAAGTCAATGGTGGTTTCAAGAAACAGGAACACTGTCACACGCTCTGTTAAAAACAAGACAACAGGCCCAAAGTTGAGCCTGCTAACCCCACATCACTAAACTGAGACTTAATTATAGTTTTGGCTTTCCCAGAAATGAGTCTGATACCAGTCAATCAGTAATTGCCTGATCAGCATTGGTTAGGTAATCCGCCTGATAAATCTTTGCCATTCCTATAAGGAAATAACCAATCTGCCTTTTTGCCTAGTACAGCTTCCTTGTTCCTTTTCCCTACTGTCTATAAAATTATTTCACTGTAGGGCTTCCCTGGTGGTGCAGTGGTTGAGACTCTGCCTGTCAATGCAGGGGACACGGGTTCAAGCCCTGGTCTGGGAAGATCCCACATGCCGCGGAGCAACTAGGCCCGTGAGCCCCAATTACTGAGCCTGCGTGTCTGGAGCCTGTGCTCCGCAACAAGAGAGGCCACGATAGTGAGAGGCCCGCGCACCGCGATGAAGAGTGGCCCCCACTTGCCGCAACTAGAGAAAGCCCTCGCACAGAAACGAAGACCCAACACAGCCATAAATAAATAAATAAATTAATTAATTAATTAATTTTAAAAATTACTTCACTGTATAGCTCTCCAGATATCTCTTCTGTCTACTAGATTGGACTCTGACCCGCACATGAATCATTGAATAAAGCCAAAGAGATCTTTAAAATTTACTCAGTTGAATTTTAACACCTCCTAAGGGTAAGGAGAACACTAAAACAAAACAAACAAACAAAAAACCCTGCCTCTTGAGCAATATGGAAGCTACTGACGGCCTTATCCAGAGCTGTTTAAGTACACTGACACAGCAGACATCAGCCAGGAGTGGGTAGGAGAGAGTAGAATGTGAGAAAGTAAAGAGAATGAGCATAGATAATTCTTTCACAAAGTTTCTGAGAAGCCAAGGATGAAGGCAGAGTGATAGGTGAAGGTATACGAGGTGGCAGATGAAGGGATTTTTGAAAAAGAGAGAGTCGTTAGCCTGTGTGTGTGTGTGTGTGTGTGTATGTGTGTGTGTGTGTGTGTGTGTGTGTGTGTATTTTTTAATTTTTTGGCCACACTGTGCGGCCTATGGGATCTTACTTCCCTTAATTCCCCAACCAGGGATTGAACCTCTGCCCTCAGCAGTGGACGTGCCAAGATCTCATCACTGGACCACCAGGGAATTCCTGATATTAGCCTGTTTAATAGCCAATAGGGTTCCAAGGAACGATGACAGACTGAACTCACATATTTATTCCCTTTCCCTTCAGAGACTCTGCTAAAATGATAGACAAACAAACACAGAAACTTTTTTAATGTAAATATAACGATGAGAACAGAAGAGGGTCTGTGAGGGGATGGGAGATTTTGAAAATGGATGCAAGACTGATAGTGGATAGAGCAGGCCAGGGTAAGCCACAGCCCGAGCTGCTCACAGAAGATGAGCAGATTCACCCCCACATAAACATACACAAGAGAATCAACTGAGTCAGAAACTCGAAGACAACCCATACAATGAAGAACATGCTCCCCTGCTCAGAAAGCCTGGAGCCAGGAATTCCACGATGTGAATTCTATCTCCTACCCACCACAATCTTCTAACCCCCAGTGTCCTGGGGGTGGAGTGGAGGGAAGATAGAGGAAGAGAGACAGGTGAAAATCCAGGGAACCTAATCAGGAGACAGCTCATTGTTGAAGCCTTCTAACATCACCAGATACTACAAATGGGAAATGAGTAGACTACTTGGTGACTCAAATATCACAATTTCTATACTTCATACTTAGAAAAATAGGTCAACTTCAACTTTTTCAAATGCTATAGCCTTTATCTTTCCAAACTCTAACTTGGTTGAAAGGCAGCTGTTACTGGATCAATGTTTGAAAGTTTGTTTCCTTCTCAGAGATGTCCTGGGGTTTTTCAATTATGAAGTAAAGAAAAGAGTACAATATCTATTCACTTAAAGCCATATTTTAGACAAATGTTTTCTGCTCTAGCCAAGATCCCTACTGACAGTAAAAGTCGGCTTATTTCTGGGAACTGAGAAATGAAACAGAAATCCTGCAATGATTAACAAGGAAGAAGCCAAGTAAGAAATGTGAACATTTATGGAAGACTGTTTTTGAATCTATGGATATTTTCGCCATTAAATGATTTAAATGATTGAGACAAACAAACATTACTTGCAAAGCCACACTGAAGTTTCATTTCGGGGAAATGAGAAGCAGGGCAACATCTGGTCTGGTCCCACCCCCTGCATCCTCCCAGCACAGAGGGACAGCAAAGACATGTTCACAGATTGGAGCACAATTAAGCACAAGATAGTGAAGAAAAGCCTGAAAGGCACAGAACAAGTTATGTGGTCTCTTCCCTCTGGAGGGTCACAGAAGTTCAAATTACAAATAGAAGAAAAGGGATCCTGTCTGCCCAGATTTGATCTTCAGGATTACAACCTGGTTTGAGTGTAGACTAAGATATAGACCATAAAATGAGGGCTATATCTGCATTAACCCATACAGTATTGAACCAGGGAGGTTCAATAATGAAGCTAGGGACGAAGTGAGAGAGTAGCACTGATATATATATATACACTACCAAATGTAAAATAGATAGGTAGTGGGAAGCTGCTGCATAGCACAGGGAGATCAGCTTGAAGCTTTGTGAGGACCTAGAGGGGTGAGATAGGGAGGGTGGGAGGGAGGCTCAAGAGGGAGGAGATATGGGGATATATGTATACATATAGTTGATTCACTTTGTTGTACAGAAGAAACTAACACAACACTGCACAGCAATTATACTCCAATAAAGATGTCAAACAAAACAAAACAAAACACAGCATTCCCATTTACTGTTATTTAACCAAGAGAAATGAAAACATGTCCATAGGAAGAGTTATAATCTAATGCCCATTGCAGCTTCTTCGTAGTAACTTCAAACTGGAAATAACCTTCAGCTATCAAGAATTAATAGATAAACAAATTGTGGCATACCCATACAATAGAATACTCAGTAATAAACAAGCAAGCAAACAAACAAAAAACCAAACAGGTGATTAGATAAAGAAACCACTGCTAAATGCAACCATAATGTCAAAAACAAAATGACAGAAGCCAGACACCATAAAATATGCACTATATGACAATTTAAATGAAATTCTACAACAAACACAACTATGGTGATGAAAAGCAGATCAATAGTCTCCCAGGGCTCTGGGTTGGGAGAGGTGATTCACTGCACAGGGGCAAGAGGGAAATTGTGAATGATGGAAATGTTCTATATTGTTATCCTAGTGGTGATTATATGATGGAATATACTCATTAAGACTCATCAATTATGTACTTAAAATTGGTGAATTTTAGGCTTCCCTGGTGGCGCAGTGGTTGAGAATCTGCCTGCCAATGCAGGGGACACGGGTTCGAGCCCTGGTCTGGGAAGATCCCACATGCCGCGGAGCAGCTGGGCCCGTGAGCCACAACTACTGAGCCTGCGCATCTGGAGCCTGTGCTCCGCAACAAGAGAGGCCGCGACAGAGAGAGGCCCGCGCACCGCGATGAAGAGTGGTCCCCGCTTGCCGCAACTAGAGAAAGCCCTCGCACAGAAACGAAGACCCAACACAGCTAAAAATAAATAAATAATAAAAATAATAAAAATAAAGGAATTCCTTGAAACAAACAAACAAACAAACAAACAAAACATTCACTAATCATTTAACTGAAGTTCATGTTAAAAACAAACATTTCTTGGAATTGAGAGAAAACTAAAAGATGAAACCAAGAGTCTGTCCTCTGTATTGGGGGTTGACCTGGAGGAACAGGAGGTAACTGTGTGGTGAAATGAACCTGTTTGTGAATCTGATTTTGATTCTACAGGATTGTTTTAATTCCTTCATTAATTTATACATTTACTGAAATCTTAATCAAATTAAACACTGGAAGGAGCACTGCAGCTGAAGACACTCCACTTGATGTTTCTTGTTCTGACAGATTAGATCTTCAAACAAATTATGTGCTGGGGAAAAAAGAATTCATATTTGAATGTCTGCTGCAGGCCAAGCACTGGGTGAGATTATTAACCTATCTCATTTTATCCTCATTAATGTATATGAGGTGGGTAGTGCTACTGGCACAAATTCATTCCACCACCTGGGTGCTTCTCATTACTTAGGTCGCCCTCTCCACACTCAAGACATAAGCAAACATAGTTAGTCACTGTTGGATCCCGGACTCAAATTAATGACTGACGTTTAAACTCTTGTTTACTAGAAAATACCTACACTCCTATTCTAAAAGTAGGAAAAGTGAAGTCTTATTGGAAGGACACCATGCCAGCTGCCCTTATACCTTCTTTGTGCCTCATGTCAACTCACTGAAATAGCTATTAATATCCTCACATATAACTTGAGGAAAACAGCTCTGACAGATATGGTAATTTCCTTATTCAATCATCACACATTTTGTTCATCTATATGTTTCATGCACTACATCTGGGATATAATGATGAAGAAGACAGATCCCTCACAACTGGGACGAACACAGGAAGGTGGGATGTTTCAGGTTTGGGGGATGGGAGAAATCAGATAGACAGCTACAGTGCAGCACAACGTGATAGGAGCATCATTAAGAGTGGTATAACTGCTCTGAGAGCACAGTGCAGAAGAGCTCAGTATAGGTCCATGTAGTGGAGATGTGCAGGTGTACTGGGAGTGGGAAGGGGAAATATGAAACAATGTGGGTAGAATTTCTAGAGGACCTGGGAAAAATGAGTATGAGGTTCACCTCCAAGAAGACGTGTGTAGACACATAAAGCTTGAAACAGAAGAAGAACACTGGAGCAGGAGGTACTGATCTACAAGCAAAATTATAATGAATTAAATCATGGAGTAAGATAATAATCAATGAAACAAAATGCTTTACATGGGATTTAGGTGTGAGAGAAAACAGTCAGATTTTTAACATTACTAAAAGGCTCTAATATAAAATATAGACAACTGTAAAATTCTCTTTCTCACCATAAACACACAATATGCTGTTAAGAATTTATCTCGCGGTAGCGTTGAATCATCCAAATCAGCTAATACAATGTTGGAAACCTGGTTAATTTTCAAATCAACCACAAAAAACAAAACAAACAGACAAACAGCTAATTCTAGTGAGATCTCTTATAGGAAATAAAACCTAAGAAGTTTCATTGGCACTGAGAGCATGCTTCTTCTTTGTCCTTGGGTGACTTGAGAGCTAGAACAGTAAAGCAGTTAAAGCAACTTCCCTGAGGAAGACACTCAAATGTGCCCATGTCTCTTCTCCTAAATTCTTTCCCTATCCTGTCTCTCCCATGTTCTTTATCTGGTGCTCAACCCATTCCACCACTGATACACACATGCATGCACACAAATATACCAACATTAGTCTTTCATTTGCAGTTATTTTAACACCCAGGAATCACAATATAAATAAATGAATTAATGAATAAATAAATACAAGCAGGATTCCTTTAAATCAGCTGATTTTTTTTAAACGGGGAAAAAAAACAAAAACAAAAGTGAAACCAGTTTTTCTCTTCCTGTTTGGAGGATAAAATAAGGCCCTTTTACCACAGAGGCAGCTGAAGTCTAGGCTGAAGATTTCAGTCAGCTTCAGTCAGCAAACTACCAGACTCCGGGAAAGAACCAGCTCTACTTTCTCTCGAGTAT
Source organism: Balaenoptera ricei (assembly GCF_028023285.1). Taxonomy (NCBI): domain Eukaryota; kingdom Metazoa; phylum Chordata; class Mammalia; order Artiodactyla; family Balaenopteridae; genus Balaenoptera; species Balaenoptera ricei. The sequence goes on along the minus strand of NC_082646.1, from coordinate 64,770,689 downwards.
CTCTGGAGCAACCTGAAGACAGGAGCTTGGCCTCAAGAAGACAGGTAGGTGAAGGAAAAGGAGGGAAATGGGATAGACAAAGAGATACAATGACATACTCAGAGACTAAAATAAAAACAGAAATTGATGGAAACAGGCATAGGGACAGTCAGAGACACAGGCAGATTAAGGCATGCTAAGAACACAAATAGGAACCTGGCTTTCTCATTGTTCCAATAAACAGCTCCGAATCTGGGGGAAAGGGAGTACATTATCGAAACAGACAAACAACTTGGTAATTTTTATTGTCAACTAAAAATAAATCTAGACTTAGGTAAAAAGAGACTATTTGAAAGGATTATTGCAATAAGGGGAAAGAGACTATTGTAATAGAGAAAATAATCCAAACATAGAGCTTCAGGCATCTCAAAGGCCAGGCAGAAGGGAATATTCTTTCAGAGGAAAGGGTCAGTAGGCTAAGAAGAACACAGTATAGAGGGAGTGGGATAATCAGGGAATATTTTATCCTTAGGAGGGATCATTAAGGAGAGGTTGTATGCAGGGTCAGGAGGAGGGTGGGTCAAAGTTAAGGGGACTGAAAAGGAGAGAATTTTAACTAATGTTTAGTTTCAAACACTTTCCAATTGATCAGGGGGACAAACAGCTCAGTGAATCCTTTATGAGGCAAAGAATGGAATTTAAAGGGTCTGTGTCTGCTGCTATATTTAAAATAGGTAACCAACAAAGACCTACTGTATAGAAATAAATAAATAAAGTTAATTTAAAAGGGGGGGGGGCGGTCTGTGTCTGGCCTCCCTATAAGTAATAAAGGGAAACACAGATGAGTTTATATAAGTCATATGGGGAAAGGTGGTTCTTTGCAGTAAACTAATTCTCAGAACACAAAAGGGTGGATGGATTTCTTTAACCATCACTGCTTCCAGGAGTAAAGGACTCAAGAAAAGTTTAACTTTGTTATTATGATTCATGTAAGTAACAGGTGCTATGGTAAGCACAGAGGAGAGAGGAACTAACTCAACCTGGAAGAATAAAGGAAGCCTTCACAAATAAGGAGAAACCTGAATTGGGTTAGGAGCATAGTGTCCTGGGAAGTGCTCATGTAACATAATATTTTAGGGGAGGAAACAATTTCCCTTCTAGATTTTTTGGCTGGTCTAATAATTGAATTGACATAAAACAGATTAATGGGAGAAAATTAAGTTTAATTACATACTTACAAGATCCCCACCAAGACATGAAGACTCAAAGCAATCTGGCAATTGAGGCATATATACTATCCCAAGCTAAGGAGAAGGAAGTAGGAGTGTAGGGCTTCAAAGGCAAGGAAGACACTTCACAAGAAGATGAGAAGAGCAAATGATTGGTAAGCAAATGTTTGCCATGCCATGCAGGTACATCTGTCTGATATAAAAAGTTGTCTCTGGTAATAGCTCTCTCTGGTACAGGCCCTCTATATGATTCTTTTAGGCAGTTCAAGGAGAGGTAAAAAGTTTTCCTGAGTCTGCTGGGTCTTAATTGCCTTCAGCTCAAAACAATCCACATGCCAAAGTGGCAGATTTGGAGGTGGCATATTCTGCTCCCCCTCAACATACAGGGTTAAGAAAACTATGAGGCTGAGGACAGACGACAGAGTATAGTTTCTAAGAGAAGTAAGTGAACTAGATGTTAGGAAAAGGAAAAAGAGTGGTTGTAAAAGGAATTGGGTTAATTGTTGCCAGATTGTGAGGGGTCTTGAACGCCAGAGCCCAGTAATTTGATATCATAAACCAATGAAGAGTTTTCAAGTTCTGTAAACAAGTAAATGATTTACCTACAAGTTTCAGGATGCAATGTGAAAGATGGACCACAACAAGGATAGAGATAACAGATTCAAGAGCTTCTCTTACAGAGCAGTCAAATAAATAGGGCAAACTAATGCCGAGCATTTAGTAAGTAACTAACAAGGACCACAGTTTAGGGGAAAAAGTAGGGAAAATGGGCTTCCAAGAAATAAAAGGTGCCCACATCACCATTTCCCCATCAAAAAGGAATGGATACCCCCAAATGGCTAGACTTAGGAATTCAGGATGAGTTTCTAAGTGGATAAGCTGTTCAACACAGTTAATCCAACAAGTCCAAAGAGGAGCTAAAGGAATAATAAAATCTATAATAGGAGGCAGAGACTAAGAGGCAAGCTAAAATTTTATTACTTTATTGAGCTATAATTCACATATAATATTATTCTGTTGTGCAACATGATTCCATACGTGTATATATTGCAAAACGATAACCAAAGTCTAGTTAACATCCATCACCACACAGTTATAGTTTATTTTTCTTTATGATGAAAAATTTTAAGGGCTTCCTCTTAGAAACTTTCAAATACATGATACAGTGTTATCAACTATAGTCATCATGCTGCACATTAACATCCCCAGGACTCATTCATTTTATAACTGGAAATTTTAGCCTTTGTCCTTCACCCATTTTGCCCTCCCTCTCCCCCACTTCTGGCAACCACCAACCTGTTCTCTGTATCATTTAGTTTGTTTTTGGTTTTGTTTCGTTTTCATTTCCATATGCAAGTAAGATCATATGGTATTTATCCTTGTCTGACTTATTTTACTTAACATAATGCTGTCAAGGTCCAACCAGGTTGTCACAAATGGCAGAATTTCCTTCCTTTTTTTTTTACTGCTGTATAATATTCCATTAGAAATGTACCACATTTTCTTTATCCATTCATCCATCAATGGACATTTATGTTGTTTCCAACTTTGGTTATTGTAAATAATGCTGGAATGAACCTGGTAGGGGAGAGGGAGGATTTTTTCAAATTAGTATTTTCTTTTCCTTTAGATAAATACTCAGAAGTGGCATTGGTGGATCATTATATTTGACAGAAACTGGGAAAGGCTGGACACTGCATAAAGAGCCTAAAGCAGCTCACGATTAGCAGCAGAGTCTTTGAACACACATTCTCTAACTACATATCGAAAGCAGCCTCAAGTTACTCTCCATCCCATTATCTGCTTGTTTCTTTCCTAGCACTTAAAATAATCTGAAATTATTTTGCTTATTCAAATACTTACAAGTTTATGGTTTGCTTCCCTCCACTAGGGGTAAACACTGTAAGGGCAGGTATCTAACCTGCCTTATTCATCAATCAACACACAGTACCTAAAACATTTCCCAGCATGATGACAGCCCTCAATAAATATGTGTGAAATAAATGCTGAAATTTTTAAAATCTTTGCCAAACTTCCAATCCATGGTACTTGTATGATCTAGTTCACTCAAAGGCACATTATCATGATGGGTACAGAGAGAAGAGATGGTCAACAAAGAGGAGCTCCCTAGATTCTTCTATTGTTTCTCTGATATCAGTCTGCTTTAAACTTATCTGTAAATAAACCAGATTTTTCATTTGTTTAATATTCAAACTCTTTACTCTTTATTCTAAAAATAGGAGAATATTTCCAGGATATATTAGAGTTGTTGTTACTGTTGTTGTTATTAATTCTGTACAACATTTGATGTATATTTTCATTATGGAGAATCAGGCCATACTGCCGCTCTGGGAAATATTCTTCTATTGTTTCTTTGATGATTTTTCTCAAACATCCTTTCTGATCTCTCCTTCTGAAAACCATATTAGACTCAGTCACATGTTGGCAGCATTTCTGGATCTAGCCTGCCTGTCTCCTTAATGAGCTTTATAGCTCTTCATAGCCCTTTCCGTGTCTTTATCCTTTGAAGTTAAATTCTTAAAGATCCCTCAGTTGAACATTCTAGCATAGTAGTTGAACCTTCATGTGTATTCATTCAAATACTGAGACAGAAAGAACACCTCAGTTGGAAACTAAGAAGTAAAGAATCTCAAAGGAGATAATCTTCATGTTCAGGCCAACAGGAATGGCAAATTTAGTTTTTACACTCCCATCTTTTCTCCATTAAAAATGTCTCCTTAGGGGCTTCCCTGGTGGCGCAGTGGTTGAGAATCTGCCTGCCAATGCAGGGGACACGGGTTCGAGCCCTGGTCTGGGAAGATCCCACATGCCGCGGAGCAACTGGGCCCGTGAGCCACAACTACTGAGCCTGCGCGTCTGGAGCCTGTGCTCCGCAACAGGAGAGGCCGCGATAATGAGAGGCCCGCGCACCGCGATGAAAAGTGGCCCCCACTTGCCACAACTAGAGAAGGCCCTCACACAGAAACTAAGACCCAACACAACCATAAATAAATAAATAAATAAATAAAAAGCTCCATGTAACATATGTAAAAAAAAAAAAAAAAAAAATGTCTCCTTAGAATAGGGTTGGGTTTTTTTCAAAATATGATTGAACACTTGGCAGCATTTATAAAATTAAAGTTGGGGGGTTTATAAAAACCACAGTTCCTGAGCAATAAGCTAGACATCCCATGTCAGATTCTCTGTGAGTGGGGCTGGGAACCCACATTTTTAAGATGTCCTCAGGTGATCAATATCCAAAATAAAGACTGAGAACAACTACTTTGAAAGATTAACTCATACTTTTAACTTTAAATTGGTTTAAAACCAAGTCCAGTTCGATCAGAGGAGTGAGGACATTACAATCCTTAACACCTCCATTAATTTGCTGCAATTTCTGCCTTCTTTAAATCTATCTCTATAATTTGGCATTCAAATAGACCAAAACTGTATGATAAGCTAGGTGGAGAAATCATTGTCAAAATCTTTCCATCACCACAAAGTATGGGCAAATAATCTACCTCTAGGCCACAAGTCCTTCACTGTAGGCAACACTGAAGTAGACAAGAACTAAAAGACATCTTTTCTTCTCCTCATCCTTCTTCCTACTACCCATATCTCTACTTCTCTTTCATTGACACAACCCCAGTATCAGCTCTGAGGCACACAAAGCTACAAAGAATGGCTTGTTGCCTTGGGAAACTATTGGAACAAGTGCCTTATACACAGCACTCAGATATACACACTATTTTACATGTATTTTTCTTAGAGAATAGGTCAGTGAAAAGATACAACATGGTCTTGAACAAGGATGTAAGTCTTTGACTGTTAATAGATCCTTGCTGGAACTCACAAAGTTGAATTTTTATGTGACTTCAAAGGATTTCTTCCCAGACACTCTAGACAGGGGTGGGAAGGAGGGATCCTGGTATACACCTTAACTGTAAAACTGACTTACTCCTGAGGAAATTACTAGTGTGTCTGGACCTACATACACCTAGTAAAGGCCACTGCATTAGTCTTCAGCAGAGATCATTTTGTTAGGTTACATAAATACCAGGGACTCAGTCTTTAGCAAGGACTAAATATATGGATTGATTTCCACAATACACTTTCTCTAGTCAATATGAAGTCTTACTTGTACCATTCTGCTTTGTGAGCAAAGGTTGTGTCCACTGTGGTATAAACCAATGCTCCCAAATCACTGGCAGATCATCTCCTAATGTGGGGATATATCCATGGTCTGCTAGCTCCCTTCAGGGAAGGTCATCTTGAAAAATGTCTTCTGACACATTCAACTCCTACCCAATGCCCAGCAGACTTACTCATGCAGAGTGAGAAGAGCCTGACAGTGTAACAGGATACACAGACTCCCCAACTCCAGTGTCAGGACAATATCTGTCCAAATCTGAACCAGCCTGTCCAGTGGAGACAATCATTGAGGAGTCTACCCTCCTCCCTATGTGCCTTTGTCTGTGCCCTTGAACTGATACCCATGAGAATTCTAGCTCAACAGGCTTAGTCCTAAGTCTTAGAAAGAAAAAGCAGCCGCAGCTACTGTCCTACCCTTTTGGTTCCTTCCTAACCTATTTGGAGGTCAATGGCTCTGGGATTTCAAACGCTGAAGAGGCTTTCTTTGGGTTACAGTCTCCCACATTTCCTAAAGGAAAGAGACTCCTCGTTCTGAGACAACAAGAAAATAACTAAAACATTAGCAGAAAAGAGACACAGCACCTCCCTTAACTTTCAGTCTACACCAAAATGATGAAAGTTATTTTCCATGTTGCAGCAATTTCTATGGCTAATATTTCCCATTATCTCATGGCAGAAGCACCAGGAGACAGGAAGCCACCTCTGAAAGTTAACCTTCAGGATCAGCATTCCTGACTGCAGCTGTGGTATGTAGTTTCTAGTTAAAATTTTAAAAACAAACAAAAAAAGCATGGCCTTAATTTAGACCCTTCTGTCTTGACTGATCCTTTCATTCCCCAATGTATGTAAGCTTCCCAATCTTTATTGTACTTGATATATTGTCATCAAACCCTATATTTATGCTCCCTGGAGTGGTGGGTCTGCCATTCTACTTTCAGTTTTCATGGTCTCCCGCAGATTGGAGGCTGCTCCTCTACCTTGGGGAGCTTCTCGTTTTCCTACATGTCCATTCCTGGTCCTATAGGATCCTATGGCCCTTGGGCCTTATTCATCCCATTTGAGCAGCCCTTGTCTCTTTTCATGATGTTTTCCCCATTACACTTGCCACTTTTCTGGTTACTTTGGTTCCTAGGCCAATCTTAACTAGATATCCTCTCTGAAAATTTGCCTCTAGCACCTGGAATAGGTGTAGGCACTAAATGAATTCCATGTACAGAATAGCTCAGCTACAATCCTGAGCCACCTAAACTCCAAGTCCCTTTGGCCAACTAAAAGGATGTCTTGAAGGTTATATGTCTCCCCAGATAACAGCCATCCTACTTGTTTCCATGGCATACACTCCCTGGGCTATGCTTCCCTTAATTCCTTCCTACTTTACCTTGAGGCACTGAAAAATTCCCTGGAACCTAATCTTCATACGTATTCCTTCTAAGTTCTCTGGTTTAGCTCTTCAAGTCCCCACCAACAGCTCCTCTCTCCAGATTTTCCTAAAGTGTGAGGCATGCTCTTATTACTAGGAGAATCAGATTCTCCCTTGGCTTAGTGGTGGAAACCTCCTTTAGGTCCTCCTCCCCTTCAGTGGGATTTACCTCATTGAGTCCCACATCCCTCTGGGCACTAAGACTGTGGTTCCAACAGGGCTTTAGAAAAATTAAATGATAGGAGGAGTTAACATTTATTGAACCCTTAGAATAGGTCAAACACTGGGCTGAGCATGTTACATATTTTGTCACTTGGCACCCAGATGAGGGTAGCTCCATGATTCGAGGCCTATGTAATGCCCTCGCCCTGCTGCTAGCCAATAGAATGTGGCATAGATGAAGGAATTTTTCAGATGAAATTAAGGTCCCAAATCAGTTGATTTTGCGTTAACCAAAAGGAATATTATCCTGGGTAGGCTTGACTTAATCAGGGAAAAGACCTTAAAGAGCGACTCAGCCTTTCTTTAGAGATAATTTTCCCTCCCGCTGGCTTAAAGAAGTAAGCTACCATGTTGAGGGAGGGCCTACAGAAAAGATAATGTGGCAAGGAACTGTGGACAGTCCTAAAATCATAAGGAGATGAATTCTGTCAACATGTATAAGCTGAAAGCAGCTTTTCTCCAGTTGAGACTCTAGATGAAAATACAGCTCAGTCAACACCTGGAGTGCTGCCTTGTAAGACCTTGAGCAGAGGACCCAGCTAAGCCATGCCAGACTCCTGACAGAAATTGTGATATAATGTGTGTGTGTTTTAAGATACTAAGGTTGTGGCAATTATACGAGAATATAAAAATAATACAGATTTTGGTGCCTAGAAGTGGTACCTAAAACTTGGGAACAGCTTTGGAATCAGGCAAGTGAGCAGAAGCTAGAAGAACTTTGAAGAGCATGACAGAGAAAGCCTATATACCTTCGACAGACTGTTAGAAGAAATCCAGACTTTAGGTATGCTGCAGTGAGGGCTCAGAAGAAATTCAGGGACATGTTATTAGAAACAGAAGGAAGAGGATTCTTGTTATGTAGTGATAGAAAGCTTAGCAAAATTATGTCCTGGAGTTATGTACAAGGAAATACTTAAAAGCTGGTTTTATACTTAGGGAGACTTCCAAGTAAGGTGTTAAAAGTGCCTCCTGATTTCTTCTTGCTGCTTATGATAAAATGTGAGAAAAGAAAGATAAACTGGGGAAAGAACTGTTAAACAAAAAGGAGCCAAGGCCTTAGAATTTTGAAATTTCTCAGCCTCTGCAAAAGGCAAAACCCATTAGAATAAAGAGATTCAGAGTCTTGAATCTCTGTTGATTATGATTGTACAAGCTTTTCCTAAAACCTCAGAAAGATTAAAAGGTAAAGGAATCAAGCACAAAAATGGTCCTTTCAAGAAGATAAGGGTTTGCCTCACAGATATCAACCAAATTAGAAGTCCTCTAGGAAGCTTAAGGTCACTGTTCCCTACCATCTCAGCGGGAGGCCAAGGCTTTTCCAGAAGGGTTTGTCTGGAAAAGAACCATAGAAGTGGCTTTTGTCTAAAGGAGTGAACCCCACTGAAATCTATAGAAGATCCACAAAGTTCTTGAGAAAATTTGTTCAGCAGAAACACTGCTAGCTGTTGTTGGATGGAGAGTCTGTTTACGTCTGTCAGATCTAGCTGGTTTACAGTATTGTTCAACTACCCTGTTTCCTTACTGATCTTCTACCTAGTTGTTTTATCCATTATTGAAAGTACAGCAATGAAATCTCCAACTATTATTTCAGAACTGTCTATTTCTGTCCTCACTTCTCAATTTTTGCTTCCTATGGTTTGGAGTTCTGTTGTTAGGTTCATAGGTTTATAAGTTTTATATCTTCTTGATGGGTTGACACTTCTATCAACATTTAGTGTTCTTCCTTGTCTCTTGTAACAATTTTTGACTTAAAAGTCTATTTTGTCTGATCTTAGCGTAGATACCTCAGTTCTCTTTTAGTAACTATTTGCCTGGAGTGCCCTTTTCTATCCTTTCACTTTTGTCCTATATGTCTTGGATATAAAATGAGTCTTTTCTAGACAGCATGTAATTGCATTTTGTTTTTCAATCTATTATGAGAATACTTACCTTTTAATAAAAGAGTTTAATCCATTTACAAAAATTACTGATAAAGAAACACTTATTCTGCCATTTTGCTTTGTCTTTTATATGTTTCATATCTTTTTTGTTTCTCAAGGTCTCCATTAACTGCCTTCTTTTGTGTTTGATTTTTTTTGTAGTGTATGATTTTGATTCCTTTCTAATTTCCTTTTCTGTATATTTTAAAAGTTATTTTAGCATTGGTTGTCCTGGAGCTTACAATTAGCCTCTCAAACCTGTAACAATCTATGTTGAATTAATATCACATTAGCTTCCATAAGTATATAAAAATTCTGATCCTACACTGCTCCATCCCTCCTCCCCTTTATGTTGTTGTGTCACAAATTACATCTTTCTACTTTGTGTGCTCATTTAACATAGATTTATCATTATCATTTTATTCATTTGTCTTTCAATCAAATTGAGAAAGAAAAAGGAGTCACAAATGAAAAATACAGTAATACTGGCTTATATATTTCTTTACCTGTGTTGTTTTTTCATGTGGCTTCAAGTTACTGCCAAGTGTTCTTTCATTTCCACCTGAAGGACTCCCTTTAGCATTTCCTGTAGGACATATCTACTAGTGATAAACTCCCTCAGCATTTGCTTATCCGAGAATGTCTTAACTTCTTCTTTATTTTTGAATGATGGTTTTGCCAGATATAGGATTATGGGTTTTCTCTTTCTTTACGTACTTTAAATATGTCATCCCACTGCCTTCTGGCCTCCATGGTTTCTGCTAAGAAATCCAGTCTTTTTCTTACTGAGTCTCCCTTGTATATGACAGTCACTTCTCTATTGCTGCTTTCAAGATTCTCTCTTTGTCTCTGGCCTTTAAAAGTTTTATTATAATGTGTCTCAGTGTGGACCTCTTGTGTTTTTCCTCCCTAAAGTTCATTGAGCTTCTTAAATGTGTAAATTCATGTATTTAATCAAATTATGACTTTTTGGGCATAGTTTCTTCAAAATTCTTTTACATCATTTCTCTCTCTTGTCTCCTTACACAACTTCCATTATCTGTATGTGGTATGCTTGATGGTGTCCCACAGGTCTCCTAGGCTCTCTTCATTTTTGTTCACTCCTTCATCTTTATGTTCCTCAGACTGGATAATTTTAAATGACCTATTTTCAAGTTCTCTGGTTTTTAATTCTGCCTGCTCTAATCTGACGTTCAAATTCTTAGTGAATTCTTCATTTCAGCTATTGTAATTTTTAACCCCAGAATTTGTTTGGTCCCTTTTTATAATTTGTATCTCTTCAGAGGTATATACTATTTGGGGCACATCATTCCCCTGGTGTTATTGAATCTCTGTCCATGATTTACTTTAGCATTTTGAGCATATTTAAGCCAGATGAATTAAAGGCCTTGCTGAATACATTCTATGACTTGATTCCTCATGATAGTTTCTATTCATTTTTCTGTGAATGGGTCATATTTTCTTGTTTCTTTGCACGTTTTAAAATTTTTTTTGTGGAAAACTGAACATTTTGTATTTTATAATAAGGTGACTCTTGAAATCATAATCTTTCTCGTGCTCAGGGTTTGTTTTGGTTCATTCCTGTGGGTTTTGGTTATATGTTTAGTACTTTTCTACCTTTTTCTCTAAAGATATTTGTGGTTTGTGCTCTCTGAAATGTGTTCTTTAGCTTATCATGAGCTTATGTGTTGATTGAGATTTTTTTGCCTAAAGACAAAACAAAAAACCAACAAACAAAACAAAAAACACCTCGCTTTGCATACTGGCTCAGTGTTTAGCATTCCTCCAATGCTTAACCTGGCCCTTTACAACTCTGCCTTAGCCTTCACTTTCTGCTTCTGAACCTAAGGATCATTTAGAGGTATAAATCCTACACACAGGGAACTTTTTACTGTTCCACTTCCACACAAAATCTCTCTCCAGTCTTTCCTACCAAGTTTCAGCATGTCTATTATTTGTCTCAACCTTAACATCTTCCCCCAGACAGTAGGGGTTGTCCATTTACCTTTCTTGTTTGCAAGGAATGCCCTCCACTTGGCTGCTTTTGTGCCCTGAAGAAGCCCTGTGCTACGCAAAATAAAAACAAAACTGCCTTTCGTCAGTCCTTCAGATAGCCCCCAGAGGGCTTCAAATAGACAAACACAATTCTCTGAGATCAAGGTCTGCTCTTCTCCCTTTGAAAGCAGGGACAAGGGTGTCACAATGGGAATGTGGGCTGATATCTTCAAGATTCCCTCAAGCAGGGGAGGAAGGTGGCCCAAAGGCAAGTAAAAATGCCACAACACTCCCCTACCATTTTTAAGTTGCCTTTTTCTTGATCAGCAGATACTTGGTTACTATAGACCTTTGATTATTTTCCAGATTTCCAACAAAGTTGATTCTGATGTTTTTTCTCTTGCTTGTTTATTGTTTCAGTAGAAGGATGTGCCCTTGGAGCTACTTATCCCTTCGTATTTGCGGATGTGCTCCTATATAATTTATTTTTCATAACGGCTGTGCTTAATAACTGCCTTACAAAATTCCTGAACATTTGACATTTGGTTCTCATGAGTCAGTATAGGCTGGTCCCAGCATACCATGAAATATGGTCACTGAGGCATAACAGAGGTTTACAGAGGTCTCTGAGAAAGCATTGAGAGCATGTCTATAAGAAAGGTCTCCCAACCCAGCCAAGAACTGAAGGCCTATGATTGAGATTTTATTCTTCCCTAAAAACGCTCTTGGATTCTTTTCTAACCCTTTTATCAACTATTCTTCTCCCCTACACCTAACCCATTTCTGATCTCAATGAGAGCTTCCCACAAAAGATAGACCCTTAGCCACTCTAACTCTCAGTTATCAGAGCTCCAGAAGATTTTAGGCATCTTTCAGCAGGCAAAGTAATAAAAGACTGCAGTATCACCATATGATAAATGTCAAATAATATTCTAAATCAAGTCTTTTAGAAGAAAATGCATGAACCAAAATTTCTCAGGCTCAATTATAACTTTAGACATCATAATTATAGTTATAATTAGGGTCACAGTATGTAAAAACAGCACTGGCCAGGCAGAAATGTTTATTTCTAGGAAGTTAAAGAAACTTAGATAAAATTAAAGTTCTGTGGCAAGAATGAAGTTGAGACAGGATCTACAAGACATGGCAACATTTCTTTACGTGGAAAAGTTTTCTATCCTTGCCAAGGCACTGCTGACTTAAAAAGAAAAGAAAAACTATTTTTTCTGGGAAATGAGAGCAAGAGAAATAAAACTGAAAGCCTTTCCACAGCAGTTGGTAGAAACAAGGAAGGGCTGACCCTGACAGCTGGGTGATGAATAGGGCTTATATGTGTGATGCCCCACCCAGGGGCACTCACACGCATACCCACACAGGGCAACTCACCTTATAATCAGTAGTCCTCTTATGATAATTTTTAAACTTGAGTCATTATTAAACACATAATTCAAGATCCGTGAGCCTTTGCAAGATAATAACAAATGTTAAAACACAGTAAAAAGTTTTTCTTTTTTTTTTTTTTTACTTCCTTATCTTATTTTAAAATCAGGCCCGGTGCTACACAGGAAGCCAAAGCCTAAACTAAAAGCGGTCAGCCTTAACTCTAAGAGACTCAGGGAAAGAACCCACTCTATATGCACATATCTCTGGAACAACTTGAAAACAGGAGTTTGGCTTAAAGAGACAAGTTGGTAAGAAAGAAGGGAAATGGAAGAGAAAGGTGTATAAGAATTGACACAGAGACTGAAAAAGAAACAGTGATGAAAAAAGTCAAAAGGAGCAGAGACTAAAAACAGAGACACAAGGATAAACTATAAGACTTCTTAAGAACAAAACATGAATTTGACATGGTGGTTGATGCATAATAGCTACAAGTATGGGAAGAAGGGGAGTACACGAGCTAAACAGGCAATTAAGAAACATTTGGAGGGCTTCCCTGGTGGCACAGTGGTTAAGAATCCGCCTGCCAATGCAGGGGACACGGGTTTGAGCCCTGGTCTGGGAAGATCCCACATGCTGTAGAGCAACTAAGCCTGTGCGCCACAACTACTGAGCCTGCACTCTAGAGCCCAGGAGCCACAACTACTGAGCCCACGTGCCACAACTACTGAAGCCCGCGTGCCTAGAGCCTGTGCTCCGCAACGAGAGAAGCCACCGCAATGAGAAGCCTGCGCACTGCAAAGAAGAGTAGCCCCCGCTTGCCACAACTAGAGAAAGCCCGTGTGCAGCAACGAAGACCCAATGCAGACAAAAATAAATTTTTAAAAAAAAGCTTTAAAAATAAACAGTCGGAAAATCTATATAATATATATAAGTACAAGGTACTATTGATAGCTCAGAAAAGAGAGCTATGTACTCAACCTAAAGATTAATGAAAGGCTTCACAAATAAGGAGAAACTTGAATTAGGGCAGAAGGAATATAGAACCCCTGGCAGAAAAGGTGGGGAGGAAAGGCTCATCCAGGGTAATATTTAGAGTCAAGAATGCCATGAGAATGAAGGAAGATGGCAGAGTGTGGTTTTTAAGGGAGAGAGTGAGGTAAGTATTAGGAAAAGGAAAAGGAGTGGTTGTGAAAGGTATGGTAGAGTATGATTCTTGTTAAAGTATAAGGGCCTTGAATGATAAGTCATTTTAATTTTATCACGAGACAATGTAGAATTTTCAGTTTTCTAAACAAAACAATACATGATTTAAATTTGGATGTCAAAAGGATGACTCTGGATGCAATGTGGAAAAGGAATTATAAGAGAGGAAAAAAATTATTGAATATACCAGAGCAAACATGAAGGCCCAGTGGCAGTGTGTATATGGAATAGGTAATAGACTCATGAGCAAATTGATACAGGTGATATATAGGATAATCTATGCCCTATAGTAGATGCCCAACAATGAAAAGTTATAGATGGAAAACTATGAAATAAGGTGTCCAGAAAACAAATGTGCCCATACCACTATCCCCCCATTATCATTGGGGGATATATGTGGTCTGAAGGTGAATCCAGACAGGAGCCAGAACTGGAAATGAGTCTGTAATTAGTATGAGACATATTCCTACCCACAGAAGTTAATCCAACACCACCAAACACCAACACCAAGTACAAAGTGAAAGAACTGGATCACAGATAGAAAGTGGGTACCCAAAACCAAATACAACTCTAAGAGAAACTAGAAAAGTTAGAAACAAATGAGGAATGCCTCAAAAGATTCCCATGATTAGCATCAGAACTATCAGTGCATTTCACGACACCTTATGCATTCTCTAGAGAATCAAGAAGTAAAGTCATCTAGTGAGGATTAGAGCTCCAATTAAAGCTCTGTTTCTCCCTCCTCCTAGACTACTCTCATCATTTCCTTCCTCCTAGACTGATGCAGAACCCTCTCTGACCATGTCTTATTCATGCCTATAACCCCATTTTTGAGCAGAACACCTGGCACATAGTCTATGATATGTACATGGGTTTGAACTGGATGGAAGAATTTGAGAATATGATGTCTGATTGTAGTGAGCTAAAGAGAGACAGAAGTCAAAGGTGACTATTTGGAACCTGAGACACTGGAAAAATTAAAATAGGATGAGTGTGATGGGAAAACAAAAGGAGGGAGAGGTTTGGAAATCAGGTGATGAGTGCAATTGGGACATCCTGTTTTGATCCACCTTCATGGGGAGTTCTGGCTGGTGAAGACCACATCTCTGTCTTAGGCTGATCCCTAGATTGGCTCTCCAAACGCATGTCTTCATGCCCTCACCCAGGTATTCAACTTTCTTCTCCTCTCCCCTCAACTATCCACCAACAATCCCCAAACACGTGGCTGTCCCCTGCCCAGCCTAAAGGCTTTCTACAACTCATTAGAGACACAATGAAAACATGTTGTGAGCAGTGTTCTACATGGGGACATTAGGTTGGGTTGCTAATCATATTGTTCGAGTTCTCTTTGTATTTACTTATTTTTTCTTGGTTTGTTTTATCAGGTACCAAAAAACATACTAAATACTAAACCTTTCCTAAAGTAGTTGTAGATTATCAATTTCACCAAGTAATTCTGTAAACTTTGCTTTATTTTTATTGAACTTATTTTTTAGAGCACTTTTAGGTTTACACATAAATAAGCAGAAGTTACAGAGATTTCCCATATACCTCTTGCCCCCGCACGTGTCATCTCCTGCATTATCAACATCCCCCAACAAAGTGGCACATCTGTTACAGTGATGAACCCACATTGAAAAATCAATGATCACCCAGAGTACGTAGCTTACATAGGTCTTGCACATTCTATGGGTTTTGAAAAATGTCTAATGAAGTGTAATGAACCCTTAAATATACAGAATAGGTTCACTGCCCTAAAAATCCTCTGTGCTCCTCCTACTCATTCTTTCCTTGTAACCACTCATCTTTCTGCTGACACCATAGTTTTGTCTTTTCCATAATGTCATACAGTTGGAATCATAAAGTATGTAGGCATTTTAGTCTCACTTTTTATGCTTAGAAATATACTTTTAAGTTTCCTCCATGTCTTCTCATTTCTTTTCATTTAATTTCACTTCATTCTTTTCATTTTTTTTAGAACTGAATAATATTCCATTGTCTAGATGTACCACAGTTTATTTATCCATTGACCTATTGAAGGATATCTTGGTTACTTCCAAGTTTTTGAAATTATAAATAAAGCTGCTATAGACATCTGTGTGCCAGCTTTTGTGAGGTATAATTTAGGTAAATACCAGGGAGCATGATTGCTAATCATATGGAAAAAGAATATTTGGTTTTGTAAGAATGAACCAAACTGACTTTCGAAGTAGCTATTCCGTTTGCACTCCCAGAAGCAATGAATATGAGCTTCTTTCATGCCAGACCCTTGTCAGCAATTGGTGTTGCCAGTGATCTGGATTTTGGCCATTCTAATAGGTACATAGGCATATCTCATTTTATTGCACTTCACGGGTATTGTGTTTTATTACAAATTGAAGGTTTGTGGCAACCCTGCATCAAGCAAGTCTATTGGCACCATTTTTTTCTCTCCACAACCCCTGGCATCCACGGATCTTTTTACGGTATCCAAAGTTTTGGCTTCCACTATTTCATATAGTTGGAATCATAAATTATGTAGCTTTATCCGACTGATTTCTTTCACATAGCAATGTGGTTTAAGGTTCTTCCATGTCTTTTCATGGCTTTATAGCTCAATTCTTTTTTTGCTAAATAATAATCCATTGTATGGATGTACCACAGTTTGTTAATCTATTAACCTACTGAAGGACCTCTTGTTTGCATCCAAGTTTGCAAATATGAATAAAGCTTCTATAGACATCATGGGAAGGTTTTGTGTAGACTTAAGTTTTCAACTCATTTGAGTAAATACCAAGTAGCTTCGTTGCTGGATCATATGATAACAGTACAGGGTTTTGTTTTTCTTTTGTAGGAAACTGCCAACCAGTCTTCCAAAGTAACTGTAACATTTTGCATTCCTACCAGCAATGTATGAGAGTTCTTAGCCATCCTAATTGGTGTGTAGTGGCATCTTGCTGTTTTAATTTGCAGTTCTCTAATGACAAAGATGGTGAGCATTTTTTCATGTTTATTTGCCATTTGCATATGTTTTTGGTAACATATCTGTTCAAAAATGTTGCACCGGCTTCCCCGGTGGCGCAGTGGTTGAGAATCTGCCTACTAATGCAGGGGACATGGGTTTGAGCCCTGGTCTGGGAAGATCCCACATGCCACGGAACAACTAGGCCCGTGAGCCACAACTACTGAGCCTACGCATCTCGAGCCTGTGCTCCGCAACAAGAGAGGCCACGATAGTGAGAGGACTGCGCACCGCGATGAAGAGTGGCCCCCGCTTGCCACAACTAGAGAAAGCCCTCACACAGAAAGGAAGACCCAACACAGCCAAAAATAAATAAATTAATTAATTGATTTTTTAAAATGTTGTACCATTTTTAATTGGGTTGCTTGTTTTCTTACTGTTGAGTTTTAAGGATTCTTTGTACATTTGGGATACCAGCCTTTTATTAGATATATATTTTGCAAAGACTTGCTCCCAGGCTTTGGCTTATCTTTCCTTTTTTTTAAACAGTATCTTTCATACAATAGAAGTTTTAAAATTAATGAAGTCCACTTATCAACTTATTCTTTCATGGATCATGCTTTTGATTTTGTATCTAAAGTGTCATCGTCAATCCCAAGGTCACCTACATTTTCTCCTATGTTTTCTAGGAGTTTCATAGTTTTGCATTTTATATTTAGGTAATACGATCCATTTTGAGTTAATTTTGTGAGGAGTGCAAGGTCTGTACCTAGATTCATTTTTTTGCATGTAGATGTCCAGTTATTCCAGCACCCTTTGTTAAGACTCTCCTTTCTTCCATTGGATTACCTTGACTCCTTTCTCAAGATCAGTTGACTATATTTGTGTGGGTCTATTCCTGGCTCTTCTAGCCCATTCATCAATTCTATTTGTCTCTTCTTTTGCCAGTACCATACTGTCTTTTATTTTTTTTTAATCTTTATTGGAGTATAATAGCTTTACAATGGTGTGTTAGCTTCAGCTTTATAACGAAGTGAATCAGCTATACATATACATATATCCCCATATCTCCTCCCTCTTGCATCTCCCTCCCACCCTCCCTATCCCACCCCTCTAGGTGGTCACAAAGCACCTTCATAGCTTCACAGTAAGTCTTGAAATCTGGGAGTGTCAGTATTCTGACTTTGTTCTTCCCCCAATATTTTGTTGGCTATTCTGGGTCTTTTGCTTTCCTTGTAAACTTCGGAATCAAGTTGTTGATATCCACACAATAACTTGCTGAGTTTTGGCTGGGATTGCATTGTCTCTATGGATTAAGTTGGGAAGAACTGGTCTTAATATTAAACACAAAATATCTCTCCATTTATGCAGATATTCTTTGATTTCTTTCATCAGGGTTTTGTGGTTTTCCTTATATAGATCTTGAACATATTTTATTAGGTTTATACCTAAGTATTTCTTTTTTGAGGGTGCTAATTTAAATGGTATTGTGTATTTAATCTCAAATTCCAATTGTTTATTGCTAGCATATAAAAAAAATAGTAATTTTTGTAAGTTAACCCTTGTATCCTGCAACCTTGCTATATTCACTTACCAGTTCCAGGAGATTCTTCTGTTGTTGATTCTTTGGCATTTTTTACATAGATGATCATGTCATCTACAAACAAAGACAGTGTTATTTATTTTTTCCCATTCTGTATATTTTTATTTCCTTTTCTTATCTTATTAGCTAACTCTTCCATCAGGATATGTGATAGGAGTGATGAAACGGGATTCCTTTACCAATTCCATTTTAAGAGGAAAGCTTCTAGGTTCTTACCATTAAGTGTGATGTTAACAGTAGGGTTTTTGTTAGTGTCTTTTATCAAGTTCAAGAAGTTCCCCTCTATTCCTAGTTTGCTGAAAGTTTTTATAATGAATGGGTGTTGGATTTTGTCAAATAGCTTTTCTCCATATATTGGTATGATCATGTGATATTTCTTCTTAGTCTGTTGTGGTGTTTTACATTAATTGATTCTGAATGTTTAATCAGCTTTGCATACCTGGGATAAATCCCACTTGGTTGTGGTGGATTATTCTTTTACATATTATTAGATTTGTTACTTTTTTTTTCATGAGAGATATAGGTTTATAGTTCTCTTTCCTGTAACGTCCTTGACTGATTTTGGTATTAGGGTGATGTTGACCTCATGAATTAAATTAGGAAGTATTCCCTCTGCTTCTGTCCTCTGAAAGAGATTGTAGATATTTGGTACAATTTCTTCCTTAAATGTCTGGTAGAATTCACCAGTGAATCCCACTGGGACTGACGCTTTCTGTTTTGGATGGGTTGTTAATTACTGATTCAATTTTTTTTAATACACACGGGGCTATTCAGATTATCTATTTCCTTTCATGTAAGCTATGATAGCTTGTTGTCTTCCAAGGAACTAGTGTATTTCATCTAGGTTATCAAATTTGAGAGCAAACAGTTGTTCATAGTACTCTTTTCTTCATCCTCTTAATGTCTATAGGATTCATATTCATAACCCCTATTTTATTTCTGGTATTAGTAATTTGTGCCTTCCCTCTTTCTTTTCATAGTCTGAATTATCACTTTTGTTGGTATTTTCATAGAATCAAATTATGGTTTTATTGATTTTCTCTATTGATTTCCTGTTTTCAATTTTATTGGTTTCTGCTTTAGTTTTCATTATTTCTTTTCTCTTGCTTATTTGAATTTAATTTTCTCTTCATTTCCTAAGGTGGAAACTTAGATTATTGATTTCAGATAATTTTTTCTTATATATGCATTCAATGTAAATTTCCCTCTAAGCACTGCTTTCACTGTAGCCCACAAATTTTGATAAGCTGTATGATCAAGTGTTTTTGTTATTTCATTTTTTCTCTGTTAGTTTGACAGTTACTCTTCTGTTTGACATTATATTAGAAATTGCAACATATATTCTACTTAACAAATGGCACCAAAATCAATAGAATCTTTGACCCTCCTCTCAAATACCGCAAGGACCTGTTGGTGATATTTTCCTTCTCCTGAAAAAACATGCCTTAGTAGTTCATTCAACGTGCATTTCCAAGTAGCAAACTCTGTCAATGTGTTCTTTTCAATCATGTTTTTCTTTCACCGTAACTCTTTAAGGATATCTAACTCTGTACAGAATCCTAGTTTGTCAGCTATTTTCTTTCAATAAATTTAAAATTCCATTCCACTGGCTTCTGGCTTCCATCAATGCTGCTGAGAAGTCAGCCCTCTCTCTAATTATTAGTTGTTTGGAGATAAAATCTGTTTTTCTCTAAATGCTTTGTTTTTGCTGTTTTATTTTCTGCAGTTCCACTATGATATGTCTGATTGTGAATTTATTTGCCCTCCTTGGTGTATGCCAAGGTCTTAAGTGTTGGCTTTAATTTGTAATGGAAATATTTCAGTTGCTTAAAATTTATTTACCTCTTCCATCAGATATTACTTCACTATCCAGTAAATTCCTTGAGGCTCCAAAGAATTTGTCTTAAAAATTTATCTAGATATTTTAGATATCTTCAGTTGAAAACGTTGTTCTGAGTTTCTGAGTCTGCCATAAATCTAGATTCAAATTTTAGTGACATTGGGGAAGATGGAAAGCACAAAATAAGAATGAGTGTAAGATGAGATGAAAATTATAGAAATCCAATAAAGACAAGGTGAAGGCAAAATCTTTTGGAGAGCTGGTAGGGGATTAAAAAGAATTGAGATTGAAGAGAGATTTAAATGGATAAATTGAAAGGACATGGTCAACTGCATTCATGTCAGCAGGAAGAAGGATGAGTAGGACACCCATTGACCTGGAAGTATGATAGAGACATTCGGTAGGACAGGAATTCCAAAAAGAGGGGAAACCTGAATAATGTGTGAAGTTGCGACATGTAAAATCTCATCTCATCTTCTGCCCAAAGATATGTCCAAAGGCATTGGGGGGAAAAACATAACATTGAGGAAACACTGAATACTAGAACATTTGGTCCTACATACACACATTAAGATGGCATCAGTAGAAAAGAGATCTTCATAATCCATATACAGTTCATAATATAAAACAGTTATTCATAATACAAAGATATTATTAACTAGTGTCAGATGAAGAGTAAGAAGTGACAAGTATAAACCAGGTAAGAAGTGCATTTTATTTATTTACTGAGATATAATTAACATATAACATTGCATAAGTCTAAGGTATACACCATGCTGAATTGATACATTTATATATTGCAATATTACCAACATAGAGTTAGCCAACACCTTTATCACATCACATGATCATTTCTTTACTGTGGTGGGAACAATTAAGATATAGTCTCTTGGTAACTTTGAAGTTTATAACACAGTATGTTGCTTATAATCACTATCTGAACATTAGATGTCTAGGACTTATTTATCTACTGGTTGCACATTTGTACCCTTAAACAACATCTCCCTAATTCCTACACCTTCCAACCCCTTGTAACCAGCATCCTACTCTCTGTTTTTACTAGTTTGGCTTTTTAGATTCTACATATAAGTGATATTATACAGGATTTGTCTTTCTCTGTCTGACTTATCTCACTCAGCATAATACGCTCAAGGTCCATCTGTGTTGTCACACACACATGGCAAGATTTTCTTCTTTCTCATGACTGAATAATATAAATATTCCACTGTGTGTGTGTGTAGTAAATCTTTATCTGTTAAGCCATGCACTGACACTTAGGCTGTTTCCATATCTTGGCTATTGCGAATAATGCTGCAATAAACATGGAAGTGCATGTATCTCTTCAATTCCCTGTCTTCACTTCCTTTGGATATATATCCAGAAGTGGATGCTGGACAATATTGTGGTCCTGTTTTTAATTTTTGAGGAACCTCCACAATCTTTTCTATAGTGGCTGAACCAACTTATATTCTCAGCAATAGTATACAAATGTTCCCTCTTCTCCACACCCTCTCCAGCATTTATTATTTGTAGATTATTTGATGATGGCCATTATGACTGGTGTGAGGTGATACCTCATTGTGGTTTTGATTTGCATTTCTCTAACAATTAGCAATGTTGAGCATCTTTTCACATGCTTGTTGGCCATCTCTTCAGGGAAATGTCTTTTTAGGTCTTCTGCCCATTTTTTGCTAATCCCATTTTTTAGGTCTTTTTGCCCATTTAATGTAGCTGTCCAGTTTTCCCAGCACCACTTATTGAAGAAACTGTCTTTTCTCCATTGTGTTCTTACCTCTTTTGTTGTAGATTAACTGACCATAAGTGTGTAGATATACTTCTGGGCTCTCTATTCTGTTCCATTGATCTATGTGTCTGTTTTTAGGCCAGTACCATGCTGTTTTGCTTACTGTAGCTTTGTAGTATAGTCTGAATCAGGGAATGTGATACCTCCAGCTTTCTTTTTTTCTCAAGACTGCTTTGGCAATTTGGTCTTCTGTGGTTCCAAATAAATTTTAGGATTATTCGTTCTACTTTTGTGAAAAGTGTCATGGGTATTTGGATAGTGATTGCATTAAATCTATAGATTGCTTTGTGTAGTATGCACATTTTAACAACATTAATTCTTCTAATCTAGGAACAGAGGATATCTTTCCAATTCTTTGTATCATTTCCAAATTCCTTCATCGGTATTTATAGTTTTCAGAGTATAGGTCTTTCACCTTCTTGATTAAGTTTATTCCCAGATATTTTATTCTTTCTAATGTGATCATAAATGGGACTGCTTCCTCAATTTCTTTCTCTGATAGTTCATTATTAGTGTTTAGAAAAGCATCAGATTTCTGCAAATTAATCACAGAGTTCTGTATATTAACATGCCAAAGGCTAACTGAGTGTCTTTTCGTCCCACAGCCATGGACACAGAAGAGTCTACCCCTAATGAGCTCCTGCTCAGAGGCAAAAATGGGCAAGATCTCCAAGAGATGTTGAGAGAAGCAGGATTGGCAGTTGAGTACTGGTTGCCCAAGCTGCAGGAACACCTGGGTGTGACCTGTGCCCAAGCCTTACAACACCTGGAAGAAAAAGAACTCCAGAAGCTGCAATCCCAGGCACAACATCCCTGGGAGAAAAGGGCCCTGGAGAAGCTGCTTAACCTGTCATACTCAAATACTCTTTCAGAGTTACAGGAGTCTCAGGTGGAAACAATAAAGAAAAGGCAGAAGCAGGCAGAACAGGCACTGCAGGAGCTAAGAGAGATGCTGGCAGAAGGGAGGCAGCGACAGGAAGAGGCAGTGAGGAAAAAGGAAGCAGAGCTGATGCAGGCAATGGAGATCCCCAAAGAGTTCTGGCCACGTCCCGAAAAGTCCCTAAGAGACATCATGGAAAACATGCTGGGACAACTCAAACTTATGGAGGGGACACTGTCTCACAGGAAGAACCTTCCAGATAGAGAGCTGGTGCGACATGCATCTGGAGGACTAGCCCTTCAGGGAATTTACAAAACCAGTAACCAAAGGAGCCTGATAGAGAAGAAAGAGGAGCTACTCAGTGTCCCCAAGGAGTTCTCACTCTGTGGCCCTGAGCAGAGTACACGGATGGAAACAAAGGAATTTACATCTTCTCAAAAAGAATCCATGTTCACCCAGGCTGTAGAGAAGCTGGGCTTCAGTGTAACTGCCTCAGCAAAGGGTGGAGGTTGGGGATTTAGCCTGGAAGCTGCTATGAATCAGAGCAAACATTCAGAATCCAAGGAAACCCAACAGTCACATTCTAAGCACTCTTACTTCTGCTCAACCAAGTTCAACTACATCCCACTGGCCTCCTGCCACTTTCCCACTGACCAGCTCCAGTTCTCCAGGGCAGCTCTACAGGAACTGAAATGCATTGAAGACCTTTCAGGTCAGCCAGAAGACCCAGACAAACTTCCCTTGCTGAGGCGCAGGACTGAAGCCTTCTTCCACAAGTTTGGTTCTCATGCTAACCAGGGCCCTCTGCACCTGGGAGGAATCTACTGGTGGAAAGCCATTTCAGAGGGCTTCCAAAGTGAGCAGCTGGCAGAAGTGAAACAGCAAGCTGCAGAGGCCCTGGATATTTACATAAGGGGCAGCTACAGTGGCTTTGGAGTGAATGTTGCTGCAGGTGTGGATGTGTCAGACTCTCATTCAAAAACAGCCTCTCAGGGAACAACCTTCCAAAATCTCCAAACCAAAGTCCAATTATCTGTGGCCCAGACAGGTGGCCCACCAGAAGCAAATGGCCTTTCACAGTGGAAAGCTGGCCTAGTTGCCAATAATCAAACCTGGTGTGTCATTGACCGGGGAATTCAGCTGGTGCCCGTTTGGGACATCATCCTCACCAGCCACCGAAGCGATTTTAAGGATCCTTATCAGGTAGCTAACTGCCTGAAAGACAGCTACACTGCTCTGACTGGTCTTACTGCCCAGATCCAGGAGGGAGAAGAATTACTGAGTGTTCAGAAGGAGGCTAGGCTTTTCCTAGAGGATGTGAAATCCTGGGAGGTATCTGATCCTGAAGAGCAGCTTAAAAAGCTGATAAATTTCATGCAAAGATTAAGTGAAAAAATAAAAAGTTATAACGCTTGGACTAATATATGCCTCACAGATAGGAGTCTGCAGAATTTTCTGGTAGACACTGTCAACTTCTGCAAACAGTATTCCATTTATGAAACTAAATTTATTAAATCTCAGTTGTGCAGCCTTTTGGATCCTCACATCTACAAAGTGACAAACTTTCCTCAGGCTCATTCCATCATGCAGTGGATATTTCAGTCAGAACCAGAGGAAGAGAATGTCAATATCACCCAATTTTCTGAATTAATTAAAATCTTTAAAAAAACCCAGAATGACCTTATGGAAGTAAAGGCCAAGTCTGAATCCACAGAATCAGTGGAGGAAGCTCAAAGCAAGGTGACTTACGAGGTCAGCTTGTCTCTTGGCTGCTTCTTGAGATACCTCCAAGAAACGGGGCAGCCAGACACACACATCTTGCTACTTTTGATTGCAGCTGGTGCAGGATATCATGTGGTAAACAATACATTTCAGTATCTCCTTGGGTGTGATGAGTTAGACTTCCTACTGGATAAAATGCAAACTGCCCTAGATAAATACCAAGAGCTCAAAAATATTTGCAACTACAAGGCTCAGGCATTCCTGGTGCTCACAGGTCTGACAGCTACACTTGGCATCAAAGTTGCTTCTCCAGAGGAGAAAACAGAACGCTTGGCATTAGTAAGACGTCACATGGGACAATCTTTGTCTAAAGAAGTTGTACATGTCCTCACCAAACTTGGGGCAGATCATGATTGGGAAAACCTAGAAAAAGACTTGAGATTGCTCATTGATGGGGATTATGAGGCCACCGTCTCTTCATTGCAAATGGAGGATGTGAAAAAACAATTGCAAAGTCTTTTCCATGGAAAGAAAGAGCCCCATGAACCACATGATAATGAAAGTAACAAACGGGAGGTCATAGAAAATAGAGCCTTCCTAGAAATACTCCAGCGTTTAGGCCTAGAACATTACTACCCAAAAACGATGAGCAGAGCTAACTTCCATGTGATCTCCAAGAATCCTGTGTACAACACCCAGCCCTGCTCTGAAAGAGAGCTTCCCTACTATTTCCTACAGAAGCTACTGATGCTGGATTATGGGCTGAGATACCTGATCATCAAGGATGATGAATACACAGAGAAGCAAGTCTATCCAAGCACCTCAAATCAAGAAAAGGAGGCTTTTGATCCATATGAAGATCTATTTGAAGACAGTAATAGCACCACTAATCCTTCAGCAGCCACTAATGCCAGGCCCTACATTCACCCTATGGATATACAGATGGCAATTCTTCACTGTGCAGATGATTTTGCCAGACAATACATTTTGGCCAAACTTTCCATTTGTCAGTTTGCCCTTCCCCTTCTCATACCTAATCCTTGCAATGCTCAAATTGAATTCTGTCTCTGGTCTCTCAGTCAAATTAGGAGGAGCTGGCAGCAAGCAGGGAAATCAATAAAAGAGGAGAAGGACAATTACAAAAATCAGCAGATGTGTCGTGTCTCTACCCCCATTGTGTCTTTTATTAGAGTTGGAAACGGCTTCTCTGCCTCCAAATCTCAGATCATGAACTGTCTTCTCAGTAAAAGGAAACATGATGTCTTTTTTCACCGACATTGCAAAGGGAGCAGCACAGACTGTCTCTTGATGGGAGGTGTGGTGGAAGTTGCCTGGTTCTGTCCTGGGGGTGAAGATCAGGACAGGTTTGACAACTGCCTGACCTTCATCAATCTTCATGGAGATGCAAAGGAACATGAGAAGCAACTTGCCTTTTTGCAGGAGGTCTCTTCTCTCATTGTGGTCCTCATGTCAACTTCTGATGACAATAAAGAAACCCGAAAAATTGTCCATGACCTGTGTCAGAAATCAAAAACTTTAATCTGTTTGCTTGATGATAAAGAAAAAACCATGGCAAATAACTCTGGCCCAAGAGTGAGAATTGGGATCAGAAACAGAAATGAGGCAGAATTAATAGAGGAGCTCATAACTACAATCAGACGTTTGTTAGAGCTTTCTGACACTGCACTCAGCTTGGAGAACTGTGCCCAAATTGCTCGCAAGCAAGGATTGCTTATTGATGAAGACCAGAGAGAATGCAAGGAAGCCAAAGAAAAGGCAGAGATTCTAATGGCCCTACTGGGAGAAATGGAAATACCTCAGATGAAGGAAAATTTACTACCCCTTCAGGGAAAACTGTGGCAACTTTGGTGTAAAAAGGACAAAGAACTCTATCATCTGAGAGAAAAAGGGAATCGAAGCATTGAACAACACAAGAGTGAGATTGAGACAGATAAACAAATGATACGATGTCAACAGTTGAGAAAAGCCTTTCCTCTCAACGATTTAATGCATTCTGTCCTTGAAATTCTCCAAAATCATTCAGAAACTGACACCAAACTCTACTTCTTGCAATGGCTGAGTGTGTTTCTAGACAATTTGACTGCAGGACACTTGGAAAAACTAAATGAGAAGAAAAAGGCATTGTGGTCACTGGTCCAAAAAGAAAAGCAAGAGGCACCAAAGAGCAACTCTCTGAAAGGCTTGCAAAATGAGATAGAAGTTATCTCCAGAGAGATTAGTGACTGCACCTTGGGAATTGAGCAACTTCTCAGAGAAGTTGGCCAGATCTATGAAGCTCTGGAAGAAGCTTCATCCATGAAAGATACCCTATTTCTCTCCCTTCCCCACATTGCTGCAGATCTGATGCTATCTGGTTTTCCCATTGAGCTGATGGATGGGGATGCTTCTTATGTGCCCCTGAGGTGGGTGGCAGCTGTTTTTGACAAGGTCTCTGAGAAACTTGGAAACAAACGGCTCTTTGTTCTCTCTGTCCTTGGCCTGCAGAGCTCAGGGAAATCCACCCTGCTGAATGCACTTTTTGGGCTGCAGTTCACTGTCAGTGCTGGGAGGTGTACCCGGGGGGCCTACATGCAGCTTCTGAAGGTGGAGGAGACATTCGCAAAGGAACTTGGCTTTGACTTTGTGCTTGTTGTGGACACAGAAGGACTTCGGGCCCCAGAACTCAGCAACAAGTCCCAGAATCGTGACAATGAGTTGGCAACCTTTGTCATCGGACTTGGAAATTTGACTCTGATCAATATTTTCGGGGAAAATCCATCAGAAATGCAAGATATTCTACAAATAGTTGTCCAAGCTTTTCTGAGGATGAAACAAGTAAAAATCTCTCCTAGTTGCCTCTTTGTTCATCAGAATGTGGGAGAAGTTACAGCTAAAGACCAAACTATGGAAGGACGAAGGCGGCTAGAGCAGAGACTAGACGAAATGGCAGCAACAGCAGCTGAAGAGGAGCAGTGCTCAGATGTAACCCGCTTTCGCGATGTCATTAAGTTTGATGTTAATACCCACGTCTACTACTTTGCTCACCTCTGGGATGGCAATCCCCCAATGGCCCCTCCCAATCCTCGTTATAGCCACAATGTCCAAGAACTGAAAAGCAGAATTCTTGTGACTGCCCAACAGGAATCTAGGGGAAGCATCATGAAGATATCAGATGTAAAATTCCGAGTTCAAGATTTGTGGAGGGCCCTATTGAATGAAAACTTTATTTTCAGTTTCAGGAATACCCGAGAGGTCATGGCCATGAGCAAACTGGAAACCATGTATAACTACTGGACATGGGAGTTGAGGAGTCATGTGCTGAGCATACAGGACCAGCTGATCAACCAGATTCAGAATGAAAAAATACAGACACTCGAAACACACACAATTGAGGCTCCAGTTACAGAGAAATATGAAGCCATCATGCAAGAACTTGAAAAATATTTTAATGAAGACCCAGATAGTGAAGTGCTGGTACAGTGGAAAGGAAATTTTGAAAATAAGCTAATAATCCTTAAAGAGGCATTCATTTTAGACAGCCAAAGAAAAGCCAAAGAACTTCTTAGTTTTAAAAAGAATCAAGAAAAACTGCATAACAAAAAATCAGGTTATGAAAAGGAATTATTGGAAAAAAGCCGAGAGTTGGCTTTAACTGTAAAGGGCACCCAATTGAGTGAGGAAGAGCTACATGAGAAATTCAACCCACTTTGGAAAAAATGGGTCTATGATTTGTCCTCAACTCACCCTCCAATCACAGAGCCTAAAATTGAAGTGGATTCTGAAAACATCCTTTTGGATTATTTCAAAAAGGAGAAAGACATGGCAAGCATACTGAAGAAAAATTCTGGAGAAAAGTTTGAAATCAAATATGACAAACATATCAAAATGAACAAGAAATATTTGAACTTAGTTACAATGACATTAGAGGCCCAGGATAAGGAGTCCATAAATATGACTACTAACCGCATTGTTTCAAAAGTTAACGAAACTATTAACAACATTTGTAGGCAAAAGCATGATTACAATCCAAATTATTTCTATGAAATCCTGAGAATAATAGATGAGGAGGTGAAATCTGCACCCACTAAGGAAAGATACACATTTACAAGAAAATATGAAATAGACTTATCCTTGTGTTTATTCCAAAGAGCATCAATGAAGTTTCATGATATGCACAAGGCATTCAAGAGAGCAAATGATCCTGTAAACTATCTGGAAAGCAAGAAAGATGATTTCTTCATGAGTTTTAAGATCTCTTGTCAGGGAGCAACCTCAATTAAAACATTTGTTGATTTTCTGTGGCACAAACTCACCACTGCTGTCTCCAACACCATAAAGAAAAACATGGCCCGCAAAATTGCCGGGGACATGCAAGCCACCTGTCTGGCATTCAATGGAAATAGGGCTAACCTGGAGAAACACATTCTCATCTCTCTGGCAGAAGAGGAAAATTTTGATAATTATTGGCAGTACCTTCATAATCCGGAATCATTTTTTAAGAATTACATTGAAAACCACATTAAAAGATATTGTTCTGACAAAGGAAGTGAAAAAATGAAGACATTTTTAAAAATAAGTTCAGATGAAATCAAGAATGCCATCCTCTCAGCTATTCAGGCATCCACAGCAGTAGCTAAAGATAAAAGCAGCACTGTGTCTGAGTGGTTGGATTTGTTCTGTGATCACCTGGGGAGTAACTTGATCTTTCCACGAAAAGACCTGATAAGCATTGAACACCAGGAGATAAAAGATATTGACTTTCTCAAAGAAGCCATGAGTAAAGCTTTGGATCCTGAAATGAAGAGAGTAGAAGAGAATGACTTGTATATGCTTATAGAAGAAATCGTTCCTGAAATCCAGAAAATGATCGCTGAACATCTCTCTGGCTGCTGGAAACAGTGTCCCTGCTGTAGAGCAATTTGTACAAACACAATCCCTATGCATGATGGAGACCACAGTGTTCCCTTCCATCGTCCACAGGCTGTCAGTGGAGGATGGTGGTACAAAACAGACCATTTTGTCATTGATTGCTGTACCAGTTTGGTAGCAAGTGATTGCTTTTTGGTTTTGGGAGATGGCAGGAAAGTCCCATATAAGAACTATCGACAGGCAGGAGGGGAATATGCCAGGTGGAGTATCACCCCAGACACATCCACCCAGCCATACTGGAAATGGTTTGTCTGTCACTTCAGATTAAAGCTACAAGAAAAATATCTCAAAAGATTTATAGATAAAGGTAAAATTCCTGATGCATGGAACAAAATCAAGAAACAGGATGTGCTTAATGACTTGAAAAAAAATTAATACTCAATGACCACAAAACAGCCCCAGTATCTGAACAAAGGAGGCACATTACCTGAGGAAGCCCAAAATATCACCCACTCATAAGGAAAACCTCCCTTATATCAATTTTTTCAATTGAAACATCTAAAACTAAATCAGTTAACAGCAAGAGTTGAAGACTTGCTGAGAAAGAACTTCATTTTTCTTTGTCTCAATTCCTTTTGCTTTAAAAACAGATTACTAAAATATATGAGTACATGATAAAATTTTTAAAAATCCATTTAAAATACCTACTTCATATTTTAAACTATCATTCTGAATGTTATTTTTTATTTTTAAATATATAATGTTATTTAAAGTCACAAGAAAGTCATTTTCATAGAGGGAAGTTAAAATCATTGCAGACTGCCACAAATTCTATAGAATAACTACATAGTTTAACCAATATACAGTTCTTGACTGGAATCTACAAATTCTTTTCATTTCTAAGTGTATTTTTTTTACCCTCAGAAATTTGTGAGGAAGAGTTATTAATGCTTGAATGCAAAAACATTCATGGAAAATTCATGATTCCCAATCCCAAATAGAGTGCTTTTAAGGGATATCCTGTTATAGGAAATGAAAAAAAAACAAACAAACCAGAAACTTGACCAGGATAGAGCCTGCATCAATTCTGGAAACATTATTCAACAAATATGGAAAATAGAAGTTAAATAACTTTTTCTTATTTAACCATCATCCTCTTCTTCCCTGGTGCCTTGGCACTTGCCTGTGCATGTTTTTTAAAAAAGGAAAAGAAAAAATTCACAGGAGCTTAGGTATTCAAAGTCTAGAGCTATGTACAAGTCTGAGAAGGACTTGTTAATGGAACAAGATTTATGACCAGGTAAAAAGGGCCATTTTAATCAAGGCTGTGGACAAGGTCAAATTTGATTAAGCCATGATCATTTAATCATTAATGATTTAAAAAAACTATTCCTTCAAGACTAAAATATCAAAAAATATATAGTTTTGTGTGGTGATATTTCAATAAGAGATGCTTTTTACGTATTAAAAGGTAAGAAAATGCTTATCTCCAAATCAGGCACCCTTGTGACTTTTCACAGTATTTGAGCCATAGGGTCATGATCAGAAATAAAAATGAAGAACATGCTGAAGCCAACCAAGGATCTGAGAGGGGAAGGAAATCTCCCTTCTGCAAACTTTTACCTTCCAAAGCAATGACTTTTGCTAGGTTCTCAAAGCTGATGATCTGAAGGAATCCTGATGCAAAGAAAAAAGATTATTCATGCCTGACATAAGGGCATCCATTGGCTTCCATTTCAGGGTTCACTGTCTACCCCTCCATAGCCAGTGAAAACAGACAGTACAAAGAGCAGTCAAAGGACTTGGATCTTCAGAGCTGGGAGACAGGAGTGTTCACTCTGCTATCTTTGTGCCCCAAGGCTTCAAGCATACTCTCAGTTTCAGGTCAAATGACCATGTTTCCAGAAGAAATCCTGGAACAGAAAAATTATATGGAAAACAGATGTTCTTGGACAGTAGGGTTTCCCTTTTGTTCTCTAAAAAAGTAGCCTCACTGAGAGTTGGAACTAATAGGATAAAGTTGAAATAGTGATAAAAACAGAACCCATGCATAATATAGCACCTGTCTCTGACATAGCTGCATCCTTGATAACTGTGCCATGTTAACATTCGCTGAATGCCTTTCATATTTGTTTAATGAATCCATTAAAACTTTTAACTAAAAAGTATTATATATCATATATTAACTTTGATTTTTCAAGCCGAATTTTTGTGCATGAAAAAATAAATTTTTGGATAAATTCCTCAGGCATTTAAGTAGAGTGATTATTAAATGAAATTCAGAGGCTGTGTCAAGAACCCAAAATGGCTAGACTTAAGTTGGGAATGAGAGAAGATGGCTATGTGTGAATGTGGTTTTCTGTGATAGTAGTGGAGAGTAAAGTGCCATCAACGTGGGGTGAGGATTAAAGGGTCAGTGGGTTGAGGTCACTGAGGAAGATCTTAGGAACAGTGGAGTAGGGTGAATGGAGTCAGTAGGGATGAGAATCATATGGTCATCAAAAATGGGAGATGATGGGCCCAGTGTAGGTCACAGATTAGAGATGGCCAGAGTTGTAAGGTCAATAGAGGTATGGTCCACATGGTCAGTGGAACAGGTCTCTCAGAGTCACTGAAAGTGGGGATCATGGAAACACAGAAATTGGGGGTCACCACATCAATAGACTTCAGGGATTTCCAGAGTAAGTTAAGCAAGAGAGGACAAGGCCTGCAGGGATGGGGCTAGGAGGGTGTTGGATTCTAAGACAAGATCAAATAACATGAATAAGAGGTGAGTTGCTTAAATGAAGCTGGAAATTTGCACTAAAAAGATTTTCACTTAGGTCTCTCTCCCTCTCTCTCTCTCTCTCTGAGAGAGGATATAAATACGGGAAGGTCAATTGAATAAGGTGTGTTATGGACGAAATATGTCTGTCATCCATAAATTCATATGTTGAAGCCCTAATTCCCAGTGTGATTTTAGAGGGGGCCTTGGGAGATAATTAGGGTGAAATGAGTTCATGAGGGAAGGGTCCTCATGATGAGATTAACATCCTTATAAGAAGAGACATCAGAGATATCTCTCTCCCTCCCCAGGAGCATGAATCAAGGAAAGATCATATGAGCACACTGCAATATGTGTAATAAGGCAAGCCAGGAAGAGAGCTCTCATCAGGAACCAAATCAGCCAGCATCTTGATCTTAGATGCTCTAGAACTGGAAGAAATAAATTTCCATTGTCTAAGACACCTGGTCTGTAGTGTTTTGTTATGGCAGCCCAAGCTGACTAAGTTGAGGTGTGCCTAAAAATTGGCCCCCTTAAGGTTTGGGATGCTTTTCCCTTAGACTATGGAAAAAGACATATGAAACATAAAACTTTTAATTTTTCCCCTTCCTTCAAATTTGTAATTATCTTTAATCATTCTCTTTAATCAGTCTAACCCTTCAGTAAGGTCTAAAAAAGCCATTCAGCCCTTTCTAGTACTGCTGTGACACATAAAGAGACAAAACAGTGAAGGAAAGTGTGAGCACTACCAATAATAGTATCATGATAATGACTGTACTGATATCTTTGCAATAGTAGTAACTGTGACATCTTGGGCAGGTAGTTTAACCTCTCTTTGTTCAAGTGCCCTGTCTGTAAAAGAGTGCATTTCTCATTCTGCTACTGGGAAGAATAAATGAATTCCTATTTAAAAAACATTTAAGACAGAAGCAAACACAGAGTACTTTATAAGTGTAAGTTATTATTATGTTATACTGCCACTCCTAAGTTCCTTATTCCTTTGCATTTGAGTAACATTTTATTAGGAACACATTGATGGATTGAGATAGTCTCATCTGAGGTTCATCGGCAGGAATATTCAACCAGGACCCCTTGGGAAATCACAACTGAGAATATAGTAAGTTCTCAATAAATGTGGTTATAACTTATGGCTCAAAATGCATCTCGATATATTGATGTCCCACAGTACTTTATCTGTAGTTATACCTCTCTCAAAAACTAATCCATCAGTCAAAGACTTAGACAAGTCATTGTCACAATTCTTTAACAGCATAGAAGATAATATGTCTTAGGTTCTTCAAAAGGTCCGAGACATGGATTCACACACAATTGATTTATTAGAAAAGCTATCCCAGTAAAAAAAAGAATAAGGGGAAGCAAGAGGGGGAATGTAACTTAAGGTGAGGGAATAAATTAGTAGGTATGCAAGTTTTGAGAGGTAGAAAATGTCATCTTTCAATTCTAGTTAACAAACACAAACTCGAAAATTAGACTGTTCGGTTTTGAATAGGACTTCCACCATTTAGTAGCTGTGTGACCTTGAATGACTTTCTCAACCTGTCTCTGCTTCATTTTCATCCATAAAATGGTGCCACCTCATAGAAGTGTAAGGATTTCTTGAGATATCCCTGGCACGGCATATATGTTCCAATAATGGTAGGTGGCGGTAGTAGTAGTAGTAGTAGTAGTACTAGTAGCAGCAGCAGCAGAAAAGCAACAAAAGTCATGTCAAAAGAAGAAATTACTATAGTTATTAAAATTATTATCATTTCCATTACAATGAAATGTGTTTATGCCTGTACCGCATTCTCAGCTGTAAATTCCTGAAAGAGTTCATGTCTTGTTCATCTCCATATGCTCAGCATGTAGAATGGTATTTACCCCAATGTAGGTGATGAATCATGGTTCTTAAGTACAACTGAGGACAAGCTTACTAAATACTGGAGTTGGAAGTGGAGACAGTTCGAAGGAAAAGAGAGAAATCAAAGATGATGCTGATATTTCAAACAGGGATAATGCAGCTGACATCAACTA
This sequence comes from Balaenoptera ricei, assembly GCF_028023285.1. Classification (NCBI taxonomy): domain Eukaryota; kingdom Metazoa; phylum Chordata; class Mammalia; order Artiodactyla; family Balaenopteridae; genus Balaenoptera; species Balaenoptera ricei. The sequence continues at coordinate 64,736,730 of NC_082646.1, read as the reverse complement.
AATAAAGGTCACCAATGGCCTCCACTTGGCTAAATCCAATTTTTTATTCACAGTCATATACATGACCTACCAGCATCATTTTGTCCCTCTCATCTCCCTGAAACACTTCTTTTACTTGGATTTGAGAATACTGCACTCTTGCTTCTCTCCTCCTATTTCACTCTTCTTTACTGCTTCTTCCACTTCTATCAGTCTCTCAATGCTAATATACCCCAAGGGCTCAATCTTGGGTCTTCCTTCTATATCTAGACTCTCTCTCTCTCTTAAGGGGTCCCCAATCCTCATTGCATTAAATACCACCTATACACTGATGACTCCTAATACATTTGTCTCACCACACCTCTCATTAAATGTCGAATACATGCCTACTCACCATCTCCACTTGGATGTCTCAAAGCCATCTGAAGCTTAACATGCCCAAAACTGGATTCTAAATATCCCCTCACTCAAACCCTGCTCTTATCTATAGGCTTCCTCTTCTTAGTTAAAGGCTAATCCATTGTTTCAATCCCCTGGGCCAAAAAATACTCTAAATCATCCATAATTCTTCTCACCCACTCATTCATTGCTAAATCCTGTGAAATCTACTGTCAAAATATATCTAAAATCTAGCCATTTACCACCACTCCACTGCAGGCACTGAGGCTCAATAGCCTCCTAACAGATTACCATAACAACATCCAACGTAGCAGTCAGAAAGCTTTTTTTAATGTAAGCTAGATCATTTTAATCCTTTGTTCAAAACCCTGAAATCTCCAGTTTTCATTCAGTGTGAAAGTCAGTCATCACAAGAGTCGTCAAGGCCCGATGTGATGTGATGTGATATGATGTGATGTGATGTGATGCAGCTCCTATTACCATTCTGATCTACTTCTATCCCCCTTAGTCACTCACTACAGCCATTCTCAAAACCACTGACTAAAAAGATGACTGAGTCCCCAGGATTAAAGACCCTGCAGCACTGTGGCAAATATATATTATAATCATCCCTAAAGGGACCTACAGATATTTATTCAGATAAATATGCACTGGGGAAAGGGGAGTACCCAGACGTTTAGAGAATTATTAGACACAAGGTCTGAGTTGACACTGACATCTAGAGAAACAAAGTATGATTATTCATAACTGGAGGCTAGGTAATAAATGGGGTCTTTCCTAGGCTAAAGTCAAGCTCACATTCAGTCCACTGGGTCGACAGACCCACAGGGTGGTCTGTCCCCAGTCCCCAAATGTATAATCGAGGAATGACAAACTTGGCAGTTGGACTAATCCCCAAGTTGGGTTCTTGTCCTATGAGGTAAGTGCTTTAATAGTGAGAAAGGCTAAGCAGAAGTCTTCAAAATTGCCCTCCACTCTGGCAAGTTAATAAATCTTTAAAAAATCACAACACAGGGGATGGCAAAGATTAGTACTACCATTAAAAACCTAAAGCGGTGGTTATCCCTACCATGTCTCCATTTAATTAGCCAGTCTGTCTCTTGCAATAACAGATGGATCCTAAAAATTTCTTGTAAATTGCTGCTAGCTTATCCAATGGTAGTCCCTACTGCAGGTTCTGTACTGGCCAAGGTAATATTGCTAGAGCTAAGATAGTATTTGCCACTGATTTGGCAAATGCATTCTTTTCTATTTCAGTGGTAAGAGACTACTAGAAACACTTCACATTCATGAAATGGACAAATATATTTACTTAGAGTTTTGTCCCAGGGCTCTACTAACTCTCCTGCTTTCTGTCATAAAACAATCCTAAAGAAAGGGGACCATCCCAGAGAACATCACACTGATCAGTTATATGATGACATCAGGCCAATTGACCAGGAAAGTAAGAGGTGGCTAGTAAGTTGGTGGCCTTGTTAAGACATGTGCTCCAGAGGATGGGAAACAAACCCTACAGAGGTTCAGGGACCTGCCATAACAAAAGTTTTTAAGGGTCCAATGGTCACGATATCCCCTCCAAATTAAAAGACAAATAACTGCATCTTGTATTCCCTACAATAAAAAATAAAGCACAGCACCTGGTAGGCCTCTTTGATTTGGGGAAGCAACACATTCCACACCTAGGAATACTTCTCTGGTCCATATCAGGTGACAAGGAAGTCCACCATCTTTGAATGGGGTCTAGAGGAGGAAAGGATTCTCCAATAGTTTCAGGCTGTGGTGCAAGTTGACCAAAGGCTGAGCCATATGATCCAGCAGACCCTATGGGGTTGGAGGTGTCAATTATGAAAAAAGATTCACTGTGGAGTTCATGCCAGGGATCAGCAAACCATGGTCCATGGGTTGAACTAGTATGCCACCATTTTTGGAAAACATATTTTATAAAAATGCAGCCACATTCATTCATTTGAATATTGTCTATAGATGCTTTCACACTACAAAAGCAGAGTTGAGTAGTTGAAACAAAGAACATATGGTTGACAGAGTCTCAGATATTTTCTATGGCTCATTATAGAAAAAGTTTGTTTATGCTTTGTTTATGGTAGGCCCCAGCAAGAGAATCATGATGCAGGGGTTCTGGAGTAAGGCCATGTCATCTGCACCAGAGAATTATATGCCTTTTGAGAAACAGCTCCTGGTCTGTCACTGATCCCTGGTAGTTATGGAATGCTTGACCATGAGGCACAAACTGATCATGTGACTGAAAATGCCCATTTTGAGCTGGGTTATGTTGGACCCACCAAGGCTTACTGTCAGAAAGGCCCAGCAGCAATCCATGGTAAGATGCAAATGGTATATCCTAGATCAAGTTTGTTCAGGAACAGAGGACATTATTAATCATGAACAGGTAGCCCCAACCCCCATGTCACCTACCACAGTTGCACCCGGAACCCTCCCCCAGCTCACATCTATAGCTTTATGGGGGTCACATCCAAACATCTAAAGGAATAAGAAAAAGCTCAAGCTCGATTTATGGACAGGTCGGCCTCATATTGGGTACAACCTAAAAATGGATGGTAGCTGCATTAAAGCCACATTTGTAAATAGCCTTGAAAAGCAGTAGAGAGGAAAAAAAAATCTTCCCAAATGGAAAAATTGCAAATGTTGCTCCTAGTCATTGGCTTTGTATGATAAGAGAAGTAGCATGAGGTGAGAATATGTACAAATTCCTAGGAAGTTGCCAATAAGAAATTAGAAGCCTTTGGGTAGAGCATGTGCATGGACATACAGCAGTGGGCACAAAGTGTGAAGAACTTTATATCACACATGCCCACCAGAAAGCACCCACCACTGAAGGGACACTGAACAACCAGGTTGGAAAAATGACTTGACCAGTTCATATTATCTGTTCTTCCTCATCAACCCCCCAAGAACTGGCATGATAGGCACATAAATGAAATGGTAAGGACAGTAGATACATAGGCTATGCATGGACGCAATAACAGGAACCAAGGCTAATCTAGCTAACGTTGCCTCTCAATGTCCAACTTCCAACAACAGAGACCTATGCTGAACCACCAATATGTCATTATTCTCAAAAAGTCCAAATAGACACTTGTTGGCAAGTCAATTTCATTTTACTCCTTCCATCCTGCAAGGTCCAACACTTTGTCAACATGGGGATTGATACCTATTCTGGGTGTGCGTTTGCCTTTCCTCTTTGCAGAGCCTTGATTAGCACCACTATCTAGAGATATACAAAATGCCTGATCCACAGGTATGGTACCCGGACAGTTGAGGATAAGGGAAAGCTAGAATTCATAGTGAAGGAAGAAATTGCCTTTGGTTACACCCCCCAAGATCAAAGGAAGCAATCTAGGCTATAGTTCACTTCTAACCTTCCTCTTCTAAGTTTCTCCTCAGGAAGAGAGGCCCATGGACAACAAGGACAAAGTGCCCTCCAAACATCTTTGGAAGGTAAATCTATATGGCATAAGAACTAGACTCTGCTGGTCATGAAGATGCACCACTTTCAATAAAAACTTCTGTGAGTAGAGGTAACTGAGAGCCTCCACTGCCCACCTGTTTGGATCTATCAGGGTGTTCACACCGAGGCCACACCTCCCCCAGGCTGCCCTCAATGACTCAGCATGGAAAAGCCCAATCCTGCTCATCATGGAGTTCCTTTAACTAGCAATCATTGCTCAGGATTCCCTATAGGCCTGGCCAGGATTTGTTCTAAACTCACTGTGGTCTGAGACTCTTTTTACCAAACCCTTCTTTCCCTCTCTCCTTTCTCAGGTGTCAGACCAGCATTGTGCTCTGAAGGATTCCCTGGCTTTCATTGCTTTCTCCTCTTATACCTTTCACACAGGCATTTCATCCAATAAATCTCTTACGTGTCTAATCCCATCTTGGTATCTGCTTCTTGAAGGACCAAACTGATGTTAAAACCCCCTCACACTTTTATTTACTTAAATTATTTTGGAAATCTTTCGTTACCAACACATATGAGCTGCTTCATTCTGTTCACTGATTTCACTGACGCACAATATTTTATTTAACCAGATGCTGATGGTCATTTAGGTTTATATCCTAATTTGACTATTACAAAAATAAAAATGCTGCAATGATGAATATATCTGAAGAATAGTTTTCATTTAAGTTGTAGAAATTGTTGAATCATATAATAAGTAATTTTGGGGATTTCCCTGGTGGCGCAGTGGTTAAGAACCCACCTTCCAATGCAGGGGACATGGGTTCAAGCCCTGGTCAGGGAAGATTCCACATGCCGCAGACCAACTAAGCCCATGTGCCACAACTACTGAGCCCACGTGCCACAACTACTGAAGCCTGCACAGCACCTAGAGCCCGTGCTCTGCAACAGGAGAAGCCACTGCAAAGATAGACCCGCGCACCACAACGAAGAGTAGACCCCACTTGCCGCAACTAGAGAAAGCCCGTGCACAGCAACAAAGACCCAAAGCAGCCAAAAATAAATAAATTATACAAAAAAGTAATTTTTAATTTTCGTAGATACTGCAGTATCTAACACATCCTTTGTCTTTGTTTTCACACGCTCACCAACCCCTTTGAATCATCAAGTTTTTTAAAAATAGTATCTCACATTTTAAAATTTCCTGTTATTTCGTTGTTAGTAACATTAGGATCCTTTCACTTATTTACAAGCTATTGATACTTTGTCATTCTTTCTGCTTACTGTTGTTGTCATTTGCTTCTTTCTCTCTTGAACTGTTCATTTTTTTGATTATTTATTTGTAAGACCTTTCATATGTTAAGTAAATTATTACTCTTTCTCACATAGGGGTTGCAAATATTTATTTTACAGTTGACACCTTTCTTTTGACTTTGTATAATGCATTTCTTAACTTACAGAAATGAGTTTTATGTAGTCACAGGTACATATCTTTTCCTTTCTGGTATATGGTTGTTTCTTGCTTGGAATGGCATTCTCCATATCAATAATAATAACAACACCAACAAGAATAATAAAACATTTCATTTTCTTCTAGTATATTTATCAATTTTTGGACTTTTTTGAAATTGTACTTTTTTTAAAATTTTTTAATTTTTTGGCTGTGTTGGGTCTTCATTGCTGCGTGCGGGCTTTCTCTAGTTGCGGTGAGCGGGGGCTACTCTTCGTTGCGGTGCACGGGCTTCTCCTTGCGGTGGCTTCTCTTGTTGCAGAGCACTGGCTCTAGGCACGCAGGCTTCAGTAGTTGTAGCTCACAGGCTCTAGGGCGCAGCCTCAGTAGTTGTGGCACACAGGCTTAGCTTCTCCACGGCATGTGGGATCTTCCCAGACCAGGGCTTGAACCCGTGTCCCCTGCACTGGCAGGAGGACCCGTTTCTACTGTGCCACCAGGGAAGTCCTGAAATTGTACTTTACTGTAAGTTATTTTGGTAAAATAAATAAGGTAGAGGGTCAATATTATTTTCTTATGGCCATGTAGTTTTTGAATAATCCAATTTTTGTCACTCGTTTTAAATAAAATTTTAATCATAAACAGAGTCAATATGACTCCTTTTATGGACTTTCAAGGATTAGTACCAAACCCTTTTTAAATATGACGTTTCCTTTATTTGTGAATATCTTGCAAGAATAGTATAAGCTTATATCTTCTACTAATTTCTTTGACTTCTCATTCATGTATTTCTCTGAATATATCAACTTGACTAATTCCAAACATAAATGTTACATATTTATTGAGATTGACTTAAATGTATACTTAAATTTAAGAACAATATATTCCTTTACAGAAAAAAAGCTTCCTCAGAAAAATGTATCTCATTTATTCAGTATTTTATGCACCAGCCAAAGGCTTTAGATATTTCTCTAGAACAGTAGTATGTACATTTCTCATTAAATCTAGTCCAATTTGTTATCTCTTTTCAGTTACCACTGCATACGAAATCAACTTTTCTATTATATTTACTGACCACATATTTTTTACATATAAACAATCATTTATAATTGATATTGATAAAAGCTTTAAAACATTGATTTTTAAATATTAATCTTATACCAAATAATGGAATGATTTTATTATACTTAGTCTCTGGTTCTCAATTGATTACACTGGTTTTCCAGGTTTGATATTTCATCATTTGCAAACAAGCAGGCACCCACTTTCTCAATTTGTATTAAGTCTTTTTGTTCTTATCATGTCTCATTAATTTGCTTAGATATAACAATGTTAAGTAAAGTGGATGTAGTATCATAGTAAAGTGGTGAGTATCTTTGTTTTCTTAGCCTTAGTGAAAATACTTTTGGCTTTTCACCATTAAAGATGACATGGGTTTCTTATTTGAGATATGTATTTTACCATGCTATAGAAGTATCTACCTATGCCTACATTATTAAGAATTTTACTCATAAATGGGTATGTGTTGTTATTATATGCATTTTCTGTATCCACAGAAAAGATAATATTTCCTAATAGTGAACAAGCCAAACTTCGCACTTGTGTATTTTATTTTGTAATGTTTGTGTATTCTGTTTGCTAACTGGAATTAGAATGTTGACCCAATTATTTATAAGTGAGATTAATATGTACATTTATTTTGAATATTTTTGTCAGTTTGTAGTAGTAATAGTAATAATAATAATAGCAATAACAATAACAGTAGCATATATCTCTTACTCACTTACTCTATACCAAACATTCAAAGACTTTTAGGTGTATTAACTCACTTATACCTTACAACAACAACATGTAAGCACTGTTTTTATCCCCTTTTTAACAGAAAGAAACTGATGCAAAGGAGGTTAAATAACTTGACTAACATCATACTGCTAGTAAATGATGACGCCAGAATTTGAATACAGGTGGCCTGATTCCATAGCTGTCACTTTTAACCACAATAGCATGTGTAAAGTAATTTAGAGGATTTCCTTCTCTCTTTAAGTTTGGGAATTGTTCTTATATCATTAGCATTACTTTTCTTTGAAGTCTAACAGAATTCCCTTTTTAACTATCTGGGCCTAATTCATTTATCTCATTCCACTCTGTAAGGAAAGAGAGAAAGACACAGACAATGTTTTGACACCTTTCTCAATTACTTTCATGACAATTATTTTACTTAGGTTTTCTATTCCTTTAATGTAGATGGCTCAAACAAATAGTGCATTTCAAACAAAATTTCCAGTGGACTAAAAAGGCTGAGAAACTTCTAGGCAATGTAAAGTTACATGGCCTCTAACTGACAGCAATATATATATATACATGAAACCTGATACATATATATGTAGAGATATAGATAAATTATACAGATAGATATAGATATAGACATGTGAAACTTCGCATATGTGAAAGAGGAAGTTTGTTTTTAAGTAAATTTTTCCAACAATACCTGAAAAATCCCTAAGACCACAGACAGCTGGATCAGGGAACTGGAGTGCTCATGCTATGCTCAGGATGAAAGTTAAAGAGCTACAGAAAAGCTGAACCAGTCCCAGGAATCAGAGCTGTGGCCTTCCAGTCTAGGACAAAGCCACAAGAAAAATTCTCTCACTAAAGAGAATAAGAGAGTCATATGAAAAATTCCAAAGGCAGCATCAGGGACTGACACAGAAACAGACTGATGCTCTCAAATAACCTCCAGCCTTTGCAACGGCCATGGATTCCTCACACAGAGAATCTAAGTACCTGGGTAACCAGCAGAGCAGCCCATCTGATGAGTATACTTGCCTTCTCATAATTAGCCTCTGCAACTGCTATTAGGAGAATCATAATTTTCACATTCACTGGGGAAATTCATGCCATCTACCAGTACAGGCCAATCCAACTGAAAACCACTAAAACAGCTGAAGAAGAAGGTAATGTTAGCATCATGGTAGCATGAGACACTCCCTCTCTCTCGTCCCTTCAATCTACAACCAGTAAAATATTCATTAACTCAACAAAGTTTCCTCTGCTTAACACACTAGGATGCCAAAGGGTTCCACACATCTGTACATCTAAATGTGTGTGAACTAGAAAACATAGAGGAGGCAGACCAGGTTAACAGTGGAGGTGGTGCCTATAATCCTGGATGCCCAGATACAACAACTGAGCCCATAGCCCCAGAGAACCCAGTAGCAAGAGGGGAGTAGTGCACATGACTCCAGCTTCCCAGGCATGATGCCCACAGCCACAGGGAACTGGGCAGAAGCAACAGCAGAGCCTGACACCCTGTCTCTCCAGCAGTGGAAGTATCCATGACTCTGCACTGCCCCCCCACACCTGCAGTAGTGGTACCCACAAACCTGACAACGTGGACATGGCAGAGGCACCCACAACCCCAGCTTCTCCCCACCTTTCCTTAGTATGACAGAGCCTATGAAACAGATGACTCCAGGTAAAACAGAGGTAACTGCCATCTGAGCGTCCCATGTGGCAACACCAGTGATAACAGCAGTACTGGCAGCAGCACGTCACTGGCAACCCTGGAGGCACAAACAACAACAACAAAGGCACAGGACAAAATCTCTGACAGAGATAGAGGGTGGAAAGTGTAGACACTCATATTTAACCAGGGATAGTTCAGGTAAAAGAAACCAGAAACCTCTGCTATAGTGCCACCTACTGAAAAACAAAAGGAAGTGCTCTAATTACTCATCTGTTGAGTAATTAGAATCAAGTGAAAAAAGCTCTGCCTAAAGAAAGGTATTCACTACTTCAAATGCACCAGCAGAGAAACAGCTCATCAAGCACCATGAAAAACCATGGTAACACAGTATAACAAAAAAGAACATGACAATTCTTCAGAAACCAAACTTAAGGACACAAAATAATGTGTTCTGACAGAGAACTCAAAATAGCTGCCATAAAGAAACTGAATGAGCTACAAGAAAACTCAGAAAGGCAGTTCAATGAGCTCAGGAATAAATTAATGAACAGAGGAATAATTTACCAAAGAGACTAAAAATCTGCAAAACAACCAAATAGAAATCCTGGAACTGAAGAACTCAATAAATGAGACAACACACTAGAAAGCACTAGAACAGACTGTACTGAAGAGAGAACTAGCAAGCTCAAAGACAGAAATCTAGAAACGATACAGGTAGAAGAGGAAAGAGAACTAAATTTTTTAAAATGAAGAAATTCTAGATGAACTATCCAACTCTATTAGGAAAGGCAACATAAGTATAATGGTATCCCCTAGGAAAAGAGAGGGAAAAGAGTGCACTTAAAGAAATAATAACTGAGAAGTTGTCAAATCTGGGGAAGGAACTGGATGTATGAGTCCATGAAGCTAAGAGAACACCTAATTACTGCAATGCAAAAAGACCTTCTCAAAAACATATTAGAGTAAAACTGTCAAAAGTCAATAACAAAGAAACAATTTTTAAGGTAGCCTGGGAATAAAGAACTTATATAGAACAAACCAGAAAACAAAAGATAAAATGGTAGTACTAAGTCCTCATTCATCAATAATCACCCTAAATATAAATGGGTTAAATCACCAATCAAAAGACACAGAGTAGCTGGATGAATTAAAATCCAAGACCCAGCTATATGTTGCCTCCAAAAGACTCACTTCAGCTCTAAAAATAAACATAGTTTCAAAATAAAGGGCTGGAGGAAGATACTCCAAGCAAATGGCCTGCCCCTCAAGCCAAGGCCTCCTCCGCTGGTGCAGACTCCAGGGTCCTGAGCGCTGCCACCATCAAAGCCTCCTTTAACCACACACAGGGCCTGCACGCACTGCCCACACCAAAGCCTCCTCCAGAATCATCCCTGGGTGCCCCAGCCTGAGACAGCAAGATGCCAATGTTGGCGGGGGCTGAGTTCTAAAAGGTGGGGTTAGGATAGTGGATCCAGGGAGAGGACTGCTGTTGGCTATGCAGAGACAACCTAAGGGGACAGGAGTGAGGGGCTCCACGGCTGGGAATGCTCCAAAAGGAAATGTAGTCTGTCTTGGAAATGAGGCATGACTGTTGAGTGGCACCCAAGGGGTGGGGCTGCCATTGCACACCCCCTCCCCACCCGATGACCCCTGCCTCCGCAGGCACTGGGAGGAACTCCCACCAGAGTGAGCATGTCCCAGTCTGTTGCATCTTCCTGCCAGTCTCTGCCATCACAGGAACTTCGCGCATGCCCCAGCTGTGCCCACCTTATCCCTCCCTGGCCGGAGTGATTAAGTGCCCCAATCAGCAGCTGCTTTTGCCCCCTCTCACCTTGGTGGGGAACAGACTACTGAGGGGAGCCTGCATGCAGAACTGGGGCCAAAACCAAAGCTGAGCCCCAGGGGCTATGTGACTAAGGCAGAGGAATGCAAATCTCTCTGTGAAGCTGCACAAGCTGCAGAATAAATCCTCGTGATCTTCTTAGTAAACCCTGCGTCTGTGGAATATCTGAATGGATGAGAACTCCCACAACTGAGACTGGTCTAACTTGGGAAGCTGTGGACTTTGGGGAAAGTGCACATGAGAGCTGGGCCAGGTCAGAGCCTGAGCTGCCCCCACAGTGATCACAGTGGGTCCAGAGACCTACCTAGAGGTATTGGTGGGCCTTCTGGGGAGGTGGGGTTTGGATGTGGCTGACTGGGGGTGCAAGGACACTGACAGTGGATGCCTCAGGAAAATATAATTATTATTATTGTTTTGTTCTGTTTTTTCTTTTTGTTTTTTGTTTCATTTTGTTCTCTTGTCTTCTGTTTTCCTTTTTATTTCTTAGTTATTTTTCTTTCAATTTTTTAATATATATATTATATTTTTTTAATTTTTCTATTATTACTTGACTTTTCTGCTGTTTTTTTTTTTCTTGTTTTTGTTTTTGTTCTTGGGGGTTTTATTTTGGATGGATTTTGTGTGTTTGTTTTGGTTTTCTTTTTTTTTTAGTTTGCTTTCTGGTTTTGTTCTGCTTTTTGTTTTTCATTTTTGTTAGTTTTGTTTTTATTGTTTGTTTTTGTTTTGGGGTTGTTTTCTTTGTTAGATTGTTCTCTTGATTTTCATTTTCTTTTTCTTTTTTTCTTTTCTTTGATTGGTTTTGTTTTTATCATTTGATTTGGGTTTTCTTTGTCTGTTTGTTTTCTTTACTTCTCTTCTTTTTTCTTTTTTTGCCAAAACATGCAACTTGCGGGGTCTTGGTTCCCAGGCCAGGGGTCGGGCCTGAGACTCTGAGGTAAGGGCACTGAGTCCAAGACACTGGAATACCAGAGAATTTCCAGCCCCAGGGAATATTAATCAACAGGAGCTCTCCCAAAGGTCTCCATCTCGACATCAAGACCTGGCTCCACTAAACTGCCTGCAGGCTCCAGGGCTGGATACCCCATGACAAACAACCAGCAAGACAGGAACACACAACCCATCAACAGACAGGCTGCCTAAAGTCATACTAAGCTTACAGACACCCCAAAACACATCACCTGACACAGCCCTGGCAATCAAAGGGACAAGATTCAGATCTACCCACCAGAGTGCAAGCACCAGTCCCTCCCACCAGGAAGCCTACACAAGCCCCTGGACCAACCTCACTCACTAGGGGGCAGACACCAGAAGCAACTGGAACTACGATCCTGCAGCCTGTGAAAAGGAGACCGCAAACACAGTAAGCTACACAAAATAGGAAGATAGAGAAATATGCACCAGATGAAGGAGCAAGGCAAAAATCCACAAGACCAAAAAAATGAAGAGGAAATAGGTAATTTACCTGAAAAAGAATTCAGAGTAATGATAGTTAAGATGATCCAAGATCTCGGAAATACAATAGAGGAACAGATGAAAAAGATACAAGAAATGTTTAACAAGGACCTATAAGAACTAAAGAACAAAGAGTGATGAAAAACACAATAACTGAAATTAAAAATACACTAGAAGGAATCAATAGCAGAATAACTGAGGCAGAAGAAGGGATAAGTGAGCTGGAAGATAGAATGGTGAAAATAACTGCTGCAGAGCAGAATAAAGAAAAAAGATGGAAAAGAAATGAGGACATTCTCACGGACATCTGGGACAACATTAAATGCACCAACATTCGTACTGTAGGGGTCGCAGGAGAAGAAGAGAAAGAGAAAGGCTCCGAGAAAATATTTGAAGAGATTATAGTTGAAAACTTCCCTAACATAGGAAAGGAAATAGTCACCAAGTCCAGGAAGCACAGAGAGTCCCATACAGGTTAAATACAAGGAGAAACACACCGAGACACATATTAATCAAACTAACAAAAATTAAATACAAAGAAAAAATCTTAAAAGCAGCAAGGGAAAAGCAACAATTAACATAAAAGGGAATCCCTATAAGGTTATCAGCTGACTTTTCAGCAGAAACTCTGAAGGCCAGAAGGGAGTGGCAAGACCTATTTAAAGTGATGAAAGGGAAAAACCTACAACCAAGATTACTCTTCCCAGCAAGGAACTCACTCAGATCCAATGGAGAAATCGAAAGCGTTACAGACCAGCAAAAGCTAAGAGAATTCAACACCACCAAACCAGTTTTGCAATAAATGCTAAAGGAACTTCTCTAGGCAAGAAACACAAGAGAAGGAAAAGACCTACAAAAACAAACCCAAAACAATTAAGAAAATAGTAATAGAAACATACATATCGATAATTACCTTAAATGTAAATGGATGAAATGCTCCAAACAAAAGACAGAGACTGGCTGAATGGATACAATAAGACCCATATATATGCTGTCTACAAAAGACCAACTTCAGACCTACAGACACATACAGACTGAAAGTGAGGGGATGGAAAAAGATATTCCATGTAAATGGAAATCAAAAGAAAGCTGGAGTAGCAATACTCATATCAGACAAAATAGACTTTAAAAATATAGATTATTACAAGAAACAAGGAAGGACACTACATAATAATCAGGGGAACAATCCAAGAAGAAGATATAACAATTGTAAATATTTACACACCCAACATAAGAGCACCTCAATACATAAGGCAAATTCTAACAGCCATAAAAGGGGAAATTGACAGTAACACAATAATAGTGGGGGAATTTAACACCTCATTTACACCAATGGAAAGATCATCCAACAGAAAATTAATAAGGAAACACAAGCCTTAAATGACACATTAGACCAGATAGACTTAATTGATATTTATATGACATTCCATCTGAAAGCAGCAGAATACACTTTCTTCTCAGGTGTACACAGAACATTCTCCAGGATACATCACATCTTGGGTCATAAATCAAGCCTCAGTAAATTTAAGAAAATTGAAATCGTATCAAGCATCTTCTCTGACCACAACACTATGAGAGTAGAAATCAATTACAGGAAAAAAAAACTGTAAAAAACACAAACACATGGAGGCTAAACAATATGCTATTAAATAACCAATGGATCACTGGAGAAATCAGTGAGGAAATAAAAATTACCTAGAAACAAATGACAAAGAAACACAATGATGCAAAACCTATGGGATGCAGCAAAAGCAGTTCTAAGACGGAATTTTATAGCAATACAATCCCACCTCAAGAAACAAGAAAAATCTCAAATAAACAACCTAAACTTACACCTAAAGTAATAAGAGAAAGAGAACGAACAAAACCCAAAGTAAGTAGAAGGAAACAAATCATAAAGATCAGAGCAAAAGTGAATGAAATAGAAACGAAGAAAATAGGGACTTTTCTGGTGGCACAGTGGCTAAGAATCCTCCTGCCAATGCAGTGGACATGGGTTCGATCCCCGGTCCAGGAAGATCCCACATGCCATGGAGCAACTAAGCCTATGCACCACAACTACTGAGCCTGCACTCTAGAGCTCGCAAGCCACAACTATGGAGCCCGTGTGCCTAGAGCCCATGCTCTGCAACAAGAGAAGCCACCACAACGAGAAGCCCGCGTACCGCAATGAAGAGTAGCCCCCGCTCGCCGCAACTAGAGAAAGCCTGTGCACAGCAACAAAGACCCAATGCAGCCAAAAATAAATAATGAATGAATGAATTAAGTTTTTAAAAAAAGAAATGAAGAAAACAATAGCAAAGATCAATGAAACTAAAAGCTGGTTCTTTTAGGAGATAAACAAAACTGATAAACATTTGGCCAGACTCATCAAGAAAAAAAGGGAGAAGACTCAAAACAATAAACTTAGAAACGAAAAAGGACAAGTTAAAACTGACACCACAGAAATACACAGGATCATAAGAGACTACTACAAGCAACTATATACCAAAGAATGAACAATGTGGAAGAAATGGACAAATTCTTAGAAAAATACAGCCTTCCAAGACTGAACCAGGAACAAACAGAAAATATGAACAGACCAATCACAAGTAATGAAATTGAAACTGTGATTAAAAATCTTCCAACAGGGACTTCCCTGGTGGTACAGTGGTTAAGAAATTCGCCTGCCAATGCACAGGCCAGGGGTTTGATCCCTACAGGAAAATCCCACATGCTGTGGAGCAACTAAGCCCGTGAGTTACAACTACTGAGCCTGCATGCCACAACTGCCAAAGCCCGTAGGCCCCAGAGCCCATGATCTGCAAAAAGAGAAGCCACCAGAATGAGAAGCCCACACACCACAACAAACAGTAGCCCCCGCTCGTCACAACTAAAGAAAGCCCACAGGCAGCAATGAAGACCCAACACAGACAGAAATAAATAAATAAATTTATTTATTTTTTTAAAAAATCTTACAACAAACAAAAGTCCAGGACCAGATAGCTTCACAGGCGAAGTCTGTCAAACATTTAGAGAAGAGCTAACACCTATCCTTCTCAAACTCTCAAAAATTTGCAGAGGGAGGAACACTCCCAACTGCATTCTATGAGGCCTCCATCACCCTGATACCAAAACCAAACAAAGATATCACAAAAAAAAAGAAAGAAAGAAAATTACAGGCCAATGTCAGTGATGTACACAGACAAAAAAAATCCTCAACAAAATACTAGCAAACCAAATCCAACAACACATTAAAACAATCATATACGATGATCAAGTGGGATTTGTCCCAGGAATGCAAGGATTTTTCACTATATGAAAATCAATCAACGTGATATATCATATTAACAAATTGAGGAATGAAAACCATATGCTCATCTCAATAGATGCAGGAAAAGCTTTTGAAAAACTGCAGCATCCATTTATGATAAAAACTCTGCAAAAAATGGGCATAGAGGGGGAACTTACCTCAACATAACAAAGGCCATATATGAAAAACCCACAGCAAACATCATTCTCAATGGTAAAAAACTGAAAACATTTCCTCTAAGATCAGGAACAAGACAAGGATATCCACTCTCGCAACTATTATTCAACATAGTTATGGCAGTTCTAGCCACAGCAATCAGAGAAGAAAAAGAAATAAAAGGAATACAAATTGGAAAAGAAGTAAAACTGTCCCTGTTTGCAGATGATATGATACTATAAACAGAAAATCCTAAAAATGCCACCAGAAAACTACGAGATAATCAATGAATTTGGTAAAGTTGCAGGACACAAATTTAATGCACAGAAATGCATTCCTATACACAATGAAAAATCAGAAAGGGAAATTAAGGAAACTATCCCATTTACCACTGCAACAAGAAGAATAAAACACCTAGGAATAAACCTACCTGAAGAGGCAAAAGATCTGTATTCAGAAAACTATAACATACTGACGAGGGGCTTCCCTGGTGGCGCAGTGGTTGAGAGTCTGCCTGCCAATGCAGGGGACACGGGTTCGAGCCCTGGTCTGGGAGGATCCCACATGCTGCGGAGCAGCTGGGCCCGTGAGCCACAGTTGCTGAGCCTGCGCGGCTGGAGCCTGTGCTCCGCAACAAGAGAGGCTGCGATAGTGAGAGGCCTGCGCTTCGCGATGAGGAGTGGCCCCCACTTGCCGCAACTGGGGAGGGCCCTCGCACAGAAGCGAGGACCCAGCGCGGCCATAAATAAATAAATTAATTAATTAAAAAAAAAGATACTGATGAGGACTTCCCTCATGGCACAGTGGTTAAGAATCCGCCAGCCAATTCAGGGGACACTATTTCGATCCCTGGTCCGGGAAGATCCCACATGCCGTGGAGCAACTAAGTCCATGCGCCACAACTACTGAGCCCGTGTGCCACAACTACTGAAGCCCGTGAGCCTAGAGCCCATGCTCCACAACAAAAGAAGCCACCGCAGTAAGAAGTCCACGCACTGCAACGAAGGGTAGTCCCCACTCACCGCAACTAGAGAATGCCCACGCACAGCAACGAAGACCCAACTCCGCCAAAAAAATAATTTAATTTTTTAAAAAAGATACAGATGAAGAAATCAAACACAATGCAAACAGATGGAGAGAAATACCATGTTCTAGGATTGGAAGAATCAATATTGTGTAAATGACTATACTACCCAAAGTAATCTACAGATTCAATGCAATCCTTATCAAATTACCAAGGGCATTTACAATTTGTATGGAAACACAAAAGGCCCTGATAGCCAAAGCAATTTGAGAAAGAAAAACGGAGCTGGAGGAATCAGGCTCCCTGGTTTCAGACTATACTACAAAGCTACAATAATCAAGACAGTATGGTACTGGCACAGAAACAGAAATATAGATCAATGGAACAGGATAGAAAGCCCAGAGATAAACCCATGCACCATGTCACCTAATCTATGACAAAGGAGCCAAGAATATACAATGGAGAAAAGAGAGTCTCTTCAATAAGTGGTACTGGGAAAACTGTACAGCTACATGTGAAAGAATGAAATTAGAATACTCCCTAACACCATACACAAAAATAAACTCAAAATGGATTAAACACCTAAATGTGAGGCCAGACACTATAAAACTCTTATAGGTAAAGATAGGCAGAACACTCATTGACATAAATTGCAGCAACATCTTTTTTGACCCACCTCCTAGAGTAATGGAAATAAAAACAAAAATAAACAAATGGGACCTAATGAAACTTAAAAGCTTTTGCACAGCAAAGAAAACCATAAACAAGATGAAAAGACAACCCTCAGAATGGGAGAAAATATTTGCAAATGAAGCAACTGAAAAGGAATTAATGTCCAAAATATACAAACAGCTCATGCAGCTCAATAGCAAAAAACAAACAACCCAATCGAAAAATAGGTGGAAGACCTAAATAGACATTTCGCCAAAGAAGACATACAGATGGCCAACAGTCACATGAAAAGATGCTCAACATTGCTAACTGTCAGAGAAATGCAAATCAAAACTACAATGAGATATCACCTCACACCAGTCAGAACTCCCATCATCCAAAAATCCAGAAACAATAAATGCTGGAGAGGGTATGGAGAAAAGGGAACATTCTTACACTGTTGGTGGGAATGTAAATTGACACAGTCACTATAAAGAACAGTATGAAAGTTCCTTAAAAAACTAAAAATGGAACTACCAGAGGACCCAGCAATCCCACTCCTGGGCAATACCTGGAGAAAACCATAATTCAAAAAGATACATGCGGGACTTCCCTGGTGGCACAGTGGTTAAGAATCCGCCTGCCAATGGAGGGGACATGGGTTTGAGCCCTGGTCCAGGAAGATCCCACATGCCGTGGAGCAACTAAGCCTATGTGCCACAACTACTGAGCCTGCGCTTTAGAGCACACGAGCCACAACTACTAAGCCCACGTGCCACAATTACTAAAGCCTGCGCGCCTAGAGCCTGTGCTCCGCAACAAGAGAGGCCACTGCAATGAGAAGCCCACGCACCACAACGAAGAGTAGCCCCCACTCACCACAACTAGAGAAAGCCTGCGCACACCAACAAAGACCCAATGCAGCCAAAAATAAACAAACAAATAAATAAATAAATAAATAAAAGATACAAGCATTATTTACAATAGCCAGGACATGGAAGCAACCTAAACATCCATCAACAGAAGAATGGATAAAGAAGATGTGGTACATACATACAATAGAATATTACTCAGCCATAAAAAGGAACAAAATTGTGCCATTTGCAGAGATGTGTATAGACCTAGAAACTGTCATACAGAGAGAAGTAAGTCAGAAAGAGAAAAACAAATATCGTATAATATCACTTACATGTGGGATCTAGAAAAACGGTACAGATGAACTTATTTGCAAAGCAGAAATAGAGACACAGACTTAGAGAACGGACATATGGATACCAGGTGGGGGAAGGGGGGTGGGATGAACTGGGAGAATGGGATTGACATATATATACTACTATGTATTAAATAGATAATGAGAATCTACTGTATAGCACAGGGAACTCTACTCAGTGCTCTGCGGTGACCTAAATGAGAAGGAAATCCAAAAATCAGGGGATATATGTATACATACAGCTGATTCACTTTGTTGTACAGCAGAAACTAACACAACATTGTAAAACAACTATACTCCAATAAAAGTTAATTTAAAAAATTATTTTCACAGATTTGAAGTTACATTTTGGCATTTTCTAGAAATAATTTACAGGGGTTTTATTTTTTAAAGCATTACATGTACACCACATAAAATTTTTAAAATTAAAAAACGCATCATCCTAAAAAAATTAATTTAAAAAAATTAATTAAAAAATAAAAGGATTATAAGAGAATACAATGAACAACAAATTGGATAACCTAGAAGGAATGAAGAAATTCTTAGAATTGTACAACCTTCCAACACCGAATCATGAAATTACACTTTTGGAGGTGAACACACTGTATACAGAAGTCAGAATATAATATTGTATACATGGAATTATACAATTTATATAATGTTATAAACCAATTTTACCTCATATATATATGTATGCACACACACACATATGTATATAATGTGCTCTGATCCCATAATGTCACTTCTAAAAATATATTAGTAATTAGAGATGGGCAAAAGATGTTTCAAACAGCATTATTAATAAGGCAACAATTGGGAGCAATTTAAATGACCAATAGCAAAGAAAATGGTTCATCAATTATGATATATTAACTCAATGTAAATACACAGGCAGCCAGGAAAACTGTTTTCAAAGACCACTTAGTGATGTGAGACAATGCAATGACAGAATGATAAATTAAAATGGCTAAGAAAAAAAAACGTGTTGAAGAAACAGAAAGACAGAGAAACTAAGCTGAACACAGAACTAAGTCCAAGGAAACAGTTAATGCTGGAACAAAAGAAAATTTTAAAATAAGTAAAATTAATGTAGTGTTCCCACAAAAGTTTAAGAGACTATCCAAAAACAAGATGCTTCCACAGAGTCATCTTTGACATGTTCCTACTTTCACCATTCATATTTAATCTAGAACCATGATCAGTCAACTTTACTTCACAAATATCTTTCAAATCCACTCATATTTGCCCATCACCAACATCCTGGTACAAACTACCATCATTTGTCTCCTGGACTACTAATTAGTCTTCCTCATTCATTCTTGCCCATCCAATCCCAATGTGCTAGGGATACAATGATGAGCAAAAGTTCATAATTTATGCCATCATGGAGTTTATAATTTTGTGAGGCAAACAGAAATGATTCAGTTACATAAGAAAGCAGCAATTAGCACTGTATAAGAAAGCTATAGAGTGCTATGAGAGTATCAACTTCCCAGTGGTCTCTGAAGAAAGACCAAAATCTTTAACATGGTTGACAAAGCCCTCCGTGGCATGGATTCTGCTTATCTTTCCAGCCTCATCTTCTACCACTTTCCCACTTAATCATTATTCTGGAAGCACACTGGCTCCCCTTTTCTCCCATTTGCTTGAGTGCCCTATGCTCTCTCACTAACCTTGGGGCCTTTGTTCACACCATTTGTTCTGTCTATAATGTTCTTCTCCACACTTCTCTCTTTTCTAGTTGGCTTGAGACATTTCAGCTTAAGCCACTTCTCCAAGGAAGCCTGTTCTGACCTGCCAGAATTAAGTGAGCACCCTCACCCATTTGAACACTCTGATAGTACCCTATAGCGTTCTCACATGTTCTCTAACTACAATGGAATTAAATTAGAAATCAACAACAGAAAGAAAATGTGGGGAAAAGAGACACCTGAGTGGTATAAGAAAACCAGGAAGAGGTGGTAGGGAATGGTGGTGATGATGATATGATGCTTATGTCTTGTAAGCCAACAGGAAGAGACCGGTTCAAGTAATAGGGACTTGTCAAAAATGTCAAATCCTACTGAGAGGTCAAATAAGGTAATGCTGAACATTTTCCAGTGGGTTTGGCAACATAGAAGATTTTGTTGACCTTGGTGATTGGTGTCTCGTTGGAGCTATGGGGGAATAAGTCAGATTAAGTTGGGTTGACAAATGAATGGAAGGTAAGTAAATGGAGACAGCAAGGGTAGGCAATTCTTTAGATAAATTTGTTGTGAAGGGAAAGAAACTGAGAAGGGGGCAGAAGAATATGGGATGTAACAGGTTAATTGTGTTATTTTAACTTTTCCCATCTTTACTAATTTTTGCCTTTGCCTTTGATCTACCTGTTTCTGAAAGATATGTTAAAGTGCCATTATGAATTTTTATCTTTTCGTCCCTGTATATCTAAAACAATGTTTGTTGCTTTATTGCTATTAGCTCTTCTTGTTGGATTTTCTCTTTTATTAATTTTAATTTCCCCCTGAAATAGTATGTCTTTTACCAGTTAATTGTACTCAATCACCTTTATTGCCAGAATTCATAAGATTGATCACATTTGGACAACTGTATTTTATGGTTGGTTTCTTTATCATGTTTATTTCTTGTTGTTTCTTTTCATTTCTTTCCTGATCTGCTGGATGAAGCAAAGTTTCTTTATCTCGTTGTTTTCTGTGATATGAATTTTCTACTTTTATTTGTACCCTAGAAATGGTTTTCATTTTTTATGACAAATATAACTGGTTTACTGAATTAGTTGGAATCAGTAAGGTGCAAGCAGAAAGCAATTTTAGTTTTCTCATGACTGCCTCCTTCAGGCTGTTCTGCAGACTCAGTTCTTACCAACCCTGGATGAAATATCACTAGGATGAAAAAATATCCTAGTTTTTTCAGTGAATCTTAGTCTTTGTAAATTTTTATACAGTCTAACCCAATCTCTTATCCAATTGAAAGCTTATCTCTTCCTCCAACTCCAGATGTGCCTCAGTCTGGCAATGGAGAAAGGAAGTGAGGTTAGAGTCTTCACCATTTTCTCACCTGTTGCTTTACTCTTCCTTCATTGCTGTGCTGTCTCTTGCTCCTTTGGGACTGAAAGTGGGAAGGTATACAAATGTCTAGTAAGCATACAAAAAGATGCTCAACAGCACTAGTCATTTGAGAGACGCAAATCAAAACCACAGTGAGATAACACTTCACACACTGGAATGGCTGTAATCAAAAAGACAGACAACAATAAGTGGTGATGAGCTGTGGAGAAATTAGAACCCCCATACGTTATGGGTGGAAATGCAAAATGGCACACATTTCCGCTTTGGAAAACAGTTTGTCAACTTCCCAAAATATTAAACAAACAGCTACTGTATGACCCAGCAATTTCACTCCTACATATATAACCAAGAGAAATGCAACCTATGTCCACACAAAAACTTACACACAGCTGTTTATACTAGCATTAATCACAGTAGTCACAAAGTGGAAACAACCTAAATGTCCATTAACTGATAAATGGATGAAGAAAATACAGTAGATTCATACAATGGAATATTTGGCAATAAAAAGGAATGAAGTACTGATACACACTACAAGATATATGAACAACAAAAAAATTATACTAAGTGAAGGAAGCCACACACTGAGACCACATATTGTATGATACTATTTATGTGAAATGTCCAGGATATGGAAATCTGTAGAGACAGAAAGTAGAATAATGATTGCCCAGGGCTGGGAGGTGGAGGTGGGGGGAAGGCAGGAGTGAATGCTAATGAATACAAGGTTTGTTTTGAAGGTGACAAAATGCTCTAAAAATAGAGTATGGTGATGATTACATAACTCTGTAAATACACTAAAAACAACTGAATTGTGCACTTTAAATAGGTAAACTTTATGGTATGCAAATTATATCTCAATAAAGGTATTTAAAGAAAAAGTGATTCATCATAGGCCAACAAAATGTAACATGCCCCAAAATGTAGAAACTGTCTAGGCTATATTATCTAAAATTAATAATGAATCCCCCAAAACCATTAACAACTAGGAAATTTTTAAGTATCATTTTATATAAAATAGAAATCAAAACTGAAATCAGACTATTTACAAATTATTGACAACTAAAACAGTTTACAGTGTATAACAAAAATATATGAGTTACAGGAGAAGGATCACACAGAGGAAATTTGTTCCAGTAGGTATATAAAATACAAGACAAAATAAATTAATAAAAATAAAATTTTCAAATAAGAAAAACATATACTTATTATAAAAAATGTAAAGTAAGTAAATAGAACAAAAGCTGGACTGTTGAAAAGAACTAAACAAACAGAAAAAATCTTTTAGCAAGTCTGAACAAGATATAAGGGAAATACACATAAACATTAGGGATGAGAAATAGGATATAACACTATATGTTAGAATCTTCTGGAAATATTTTTACATTTGAAGGAAATATAAATTATGAAATATGGATTAAAATTGGTTTTTAAAAATTAATGAGAATAATAATAGAGAAAAAAATGGAAAGGAAATCAAAGATCACTTCACAAAAAAGGCAGTAGCCTTAAGTAGTTTTTAAAGCAACTTCTATCAGACCTAAAAAAAAAAACCAGATAATCTCTTCACTAGTTTTATGTGTAAGAGCGGAGAAGAGAATGGAAGCCTCCAAATTCATTCCATAAGCTTGAATTGATACCATACTGGAATAAGGATGTCTTGCAAACAGTATCTCTCTCACACACACACACACACACACACACACACACACCCCACCTCTCCCTTATAAATATAGAAAAATTTTCCTTTAAAAAATTTGGCAAGCAAAATATAACAGAATTTCAAAACAAGAATGGGGTGCTTTCATACAAATTCCTATGTTAAAAGATTAAAAATAGAAAATCCATACAATTATCAAAGTAATGATAATAGTAGTGTTACAGGACAAATTGGAAACTATTTCAAAACTTTTACAATAAATGATACTTTTATTATTAATAACTTCTTCAAATCCTATTCCTTTACCCAATCTTATTTAAAATGACCCTTCACTGGATATTCCAAAGGCTTATTTTGGAGTCAAATGTAGTTCAGATTTAAGTAGTTTAAATAAACATTTGCACTTTTTTTTTTTTTTAACTACTCAGCATCTGAATCTGATCCTCTTCCTAGGCTTGGGGATTTCTCTATCTCAGTATTTTGTGCAAGACCAAGCCTGCCTTCCATTATAGAAAAGGAAAGTGTCAGATATTAACTTTCCGACTTCCCCTGCCACCTAGGGCTTGGACACATGGATAGGATTGGCCAGTCAAGAGCCCCCACCAGAATTTTTGTATCAGGACCCAGTAACTCAAAGAAGCAGAGGCAGTAGAGAATGCTTTCTTGCAACAGTATCAACAGTGGAAGCCACATCTGATTTTCAAGGGCAGCAAGTTGCTGTGGTGCCAAAGGCAACATCCACAGAGCAAGATAGTGTCTCATATTCAGAAGTAGTGATAGAGCTGTCGTCACCTGACCAGTTTTTTTGCAGTTTTTGGCTGTGATTCAGGCTGCACAGCAACCTAGTTTTCTGACCATTTCTGCTTTTCCCATACTCCTCGAAGATTCTATGAGTTTCTCAAGATCCAGTCAATAGGTTTCTTATCTGCTTGAATCACTGAGTCAGTTTTATTGCTTGAAACTAAGAACACTGAGTGACACAAGTGACACAATGGTTTACTGTTATAACATGAAATTCTAGGTTGGATTTTTGTGTTTAAGAAAATCCCTATGCTTAACTCATGTAAATCCTTCCAGACAAACTCCTTGCCCACAAGTAACTGAAATCACCTATATCTACCTATTGTGCTAATAAGAGGGAGACATAAGGCTCAGTCTACTGAGCCAGCACTAAACTTGCTACTCATTGACAGTTTTTTTAGAAGAGAGGGTGCATAGGTGAGAGAAAGAATATAGATACCTTGAAGTTCATAAACAAAAATAGTGAAATTAGAAAGACAAATAGAGCCCTTATCCGGAAGAACACCACAGTCTACTGAGAACAACAGATGACAAATACTCCAATACCCCAAAGAGAAGTTGCTAGGCACATCCATGAGACTTACTAGGAGATAGCAAAAGTGGTCCTGTGAGGAGATCACTCTCCTCATCTATATATTTATAAAAGGATATATGTAACAAGATTTTTAGATGAGACTCTCAACTTTGCTACAATGTTCTTCCTCCTACCCCAAAGACTAGGGTAGGAGGAGTACTTTCCCCCATATTCTAATCAAGTGAAAGGAGCTTCAAAAGAACCACACATACAGACTGGGTTTTTTTGCAAGAGGTGAGACTGACATTCTCCCTTCTCCCTTGCTTACTAAACTATAGAAACTCACAAATCCATTCTGTTTTGTTACAATCATAGAAGGTAAACAAATTATTGGGAGAAACACACACTCAGAAATTTGTTCAGCAAAGATGCTGAGTTTCTCCAAGGTCCATGGGCTACTGATTGGATCCTTTTGAAAATTCCTACCCAACAGTTGCCTGGTGAGGTGAAATGACTTCAACAGAAAGAGACAACTGGAAATGTACTGCCAGAAGCAGGAATTAGGGGAAAGTCAAAGAGGTTACCCTGGGATGTCAGCAAACCACATCAGCAAACAGTGCACTGTTAGGTTATTAAGTGTATGGGGACATTGAAGACTCCAGAAAAGCATACCACAAGAAGCAGCAATTGCACACCCAACAGCTAGTAGCAGAAAAACCACAAACAGCACCAGCTACCCTTTAGCTCTCATCCCTCAAACCAAATAATGAGGTTAGGAGGAGGAAAGGAAGTAGAGAAATGAGAAAAAGAAAACAGGCCATGACATACTTACCCGCTACTGTCCTATGAAATTGTAATCGGGGGACTTCCCTGGTGGTCCAGTGGTTAAGACTCTGTGCTTCCACTGCAGCGGGTGTAGGTTGGATCCCTGGCCGGGGAACTGAGAAACTGTATGACACGCGGCACAGCAAAAACAAAACAAAAAATTAAAATTAAAAAATTTAAGAGTCTCCAATAAACTCAGAGATTACCTTTAAAAAAAAAGAAAAAGAAAAAGAAAAGAAATTGTAAATCGGGCCTGAACTTGATGGAGGTGGCGAAAGGTAGCCAAAGAGTCAGTTTAGGATTTGATGAGAGATAGAAGTTTTGATAGTAGATTGATTGGACTGAACTTTTTTTTTTTAGCATATTATCAGTACATTTTAATTTTTATTTATTTATTTATTTATTTATTTATGACTGTGTTGGGTCTTCGTTTCTGTGCGAGGGCTTTCTCTAGTTGCGGCAAGTGGGGGCCACTCTTCATCGCGGTGTGTGGGCCTCTCACTATCGCAGCCTCTCTTGTTGCAGAGCACAGGCTCCAGACGCGCAGGCTCAGTAATTGTGGCTCACGGGCCTAGTTGCTCCGCGGCATGTGGGATCTTCCCAGACCGGGGCTCGAACCCGTGTCCCCTGCATTGGCAGGCATTTTCTCAACCACTGCACCACCAGGGAAGCTCTGGACTGAACTTTTTAATGCCTAAGACTTTAGAATTCTAATACCAAAAGTGACTAGGAAAGTCATTTTCCCAAGAATATTTAGAGGAATGGGGAAGGGGAAAACTAAAATAACATGGTGGCAGGCAGAGGGTGGAGATAAATAAAGGAATATCCTGATTATACACCACAGAGTCCAGCTCATTCAATGAACAGGTTACACAAAGATGAAGAAAAAGGAGGAAGAGGGCCAAGAGGAGAAAGAAACTGACAACAAAGATGAGTCTCTTCTAGAAATAGGAAGGGGCATTTGAGATGCCTCACAGGCTGCTTCCAGGAGATGCTTGCAGTTACTTCTCGTTATTAACTACTGCGATATTGTGATATAATAAGAAATATATATCCAGTCTGTGTCCAGGTTCCTGGCACAGAGCTCCTAAAACTCTTGGAACTTCATGAGTTACAGGGATGAGAGGAGCCTCTTTTGTTACTCATAATAAGGCCCTGTCTACCACACTGAGTTTATGTAAATGAGATAACTCTGGATGGGCCACCAAGATAGCTTCAGGATGGAGGCTGGTTGCCAGAGAAACCAGCCATGTGATTAAAGGGTTGGAACTTTCAGCCCCATACCCCCTCACACCTCCAGGAGGGAAAGGGGCTAGAGACTGAGTTAATCACCAGTAGCCAATGATTTAGTCAATCATGCCTATGTCATGGAACCTCCATAAAAACCCTAAAGGAAGGGGTTTGGAGAGCTTCTAGGGTGGTGAACACATCCACATGCTAGAAAAGTGATGCACCCCAACCTCCACAGCCGCAGAAGCTCCTGTAACCAGGACACTTTCAAACCTCACCCTATGTGCCTCTTAATTATATCTTTTATAATGAACTAGTAAATAAGAAAAGTCCCTGATTTCTGTAAGTCGTTACAGCAAATTATCAAACTGGAGGAGAGAGTTGTGGGAATCTGCAATCTTTTTTCTGTTTTTTTTCTTTTTTTGGTCACAGGATCTTAGTTTCCCAACCAGGGATCAAACCCATGCCCCCTGCAGTGGAAGCGTGGAGTCTTAACCACTGGACAGCCAGGGAAGTCCTGGAATCCCCAATTTTAAGACAAGTCAGACAGAAGTGTGGGTAACTAGGGACCCAATATTAGCAACTGCCATCTGAATTGGGAGGGCAGTCTTGTGGAACTGAGCCCTTAGCCTGTGGTGTCTGCACTAACTCCAGGTAGTTAGTGTCAGAATTGAATTAAATTCTGGGACACCCAGTTGGTATCCACACAGAATGAGAGAACTGCTTGGTGGGGAAAACCCACATTTTTGGTGTCAGAAGTGTTCTGTGGTTGGGAGCAGATCTTAGTAATTATAACTAGTGATCATTATTAGTCCCTTCTAATCAAAATAAAATTATGGGTAAGACTCCTCATGATGTTAGCACTCATAGATTATATGATATAGACAATGTGATTTAAAGGTGATTTCAAGAGAATTAAATGAAATCAGGGGAAACACCTGTTTCAGTGCCTGGAATTCATTCAGTCAACATTTATGAACAAAAAGCACCATGGCAATGGGTAAAAGCACAGAATCTGGCATTGGGTTGTCTGGGGTTGAAATCTGGGTCCTATATTTACTAGTCTTGTGATATGAGCAAGTTTTATCTCCAGCTCTATATTTCTTCAACTGGAAGATGGGGATTATAATAATGAGTTGTTAGGAAAATTAAATTAGATAATACCTGTAATATCGAGTAGAACAGTTCCTGACTCTGAAGTAGACATCAATAGTATTAGATATTTTGGTGGAAATAGAGCAGAAAAAAAAGTGGCAGCTGGTGCTACCCCCTTCAAGGGTCTTACAGTCTAGTGTGAAAACCAACCCACATATAAGTTTGATATAGTGCTGAAATGTTGTGATTGAAGAATAATCAGGGATACTAGGGACCCACAGGGAGAAGTGACTGATGAGACCTAAAAGATAGGGAGTCAAGAAGGATAAGTAGATGTGGAATGGTTTCCAGACCAACTGTGGAGGTTAAGGAAGATCATGAAGCAGTCAGATAGTTACAGGTCAGGAATGACAAAGAATTCAGTGCCATAGGAACACAGACAGCGAGGATCAGCTGGAAGAAAGGGCTGCAAACACAGGCAAAGATCACTGGCAAAAACGGTTGATATGACAAGATTTAGGCCTCTGTGCAGGAGCAGATCCAGGTTTCATGGAGCCTGAAGCTCATACAATTAGGAAAACCATCTTTAAGAAAAAGAAAACATAATTATAAATCCAAAAGTAGGTACAAAACAGAATATTTTTTAGAAAAAGAAATACCTTTAAAAGAAAAGGAATTATAAAAAATTATAACACTGACAACTATAAACCACAAAATCCAGAAAGATAATATAAATATTTATATTAACTGATTGATAGATCTGTAAAACTTTCTTCCTACATTTTTGTCTGTATACTTTTCTTCTGTCAATGATTTTGTATTGTTTTCTGTAGTGAGGATAGAAAAATAGTTTAGTCTTTCTTCTAACATGGTATCTAAATTTGTTACTATTTGATAGTTGAAAAGTATAAAAACATGTGACTTCACAATGCTGTACCATTTGTAGTACTTACATGTGTGCCCTATAAACACAGGAATTCTGATGAATTCTCTTTCGCATGATTCTCACCCAAAAAGGGGGAGAAAAGTTTGATGCATTTAAAATGGTACACACTACTTTACAAGTATTTTCCTGACAGAAGAGAACTTCCATTTTGACAAGTATAAGTGAAAACCAAATCCTGTACTATTCCACATTGGAAGAATTTTCCAGAGATCAGCTTCTGGCTCTGTATATTTCAAATCTTCTTTCTCTGCCATTAATACGCTCTTCAAGTGTCAGCACTATGGGTCACATTCATATTGCACAGTGCCCAGATCGTGGTGTTGAAATATCAAGTTCCACTAAAAGAAACTAGGGCTTTTTCAAGAAATGTCTGATTCCAAGTCTAGGGCAGAAAATATAGTCTAGAGCTTCTTCGCATACTAGATAGCAAAGAAGTTAGGGTCATATCAAAAGAACTCCGAAGCCAACTTTAAAGGGCTCTCACAATTAATGACTGGACAATTTGAGCTTCAAAGGGATGAAGATTAAAATTTACTGAAATCCATCTGACAGGTTTAAAGTTGATCACTTTCAGAAAATGCCAGGGAACCAATTCATTCTTTTGAAAATATTACAATAAACTATTTAATAATTAAATTATTATCAATAAGTTAAATGAAGAAAAAGAATCAACCATTTATCCTTCTTTTCCTATTTGATCTCTACCACTGGGTTACAAAGTAGTAGATGAGGGGAAGTATCTCTTTAGAAAAGTATTCTTGCTTATAAATACTAAAAAGAAAATCAGAATTTCACCATTTTGCATCCTCCAATAAATTATTGGATCTAAGCTTTGAGCATGAACAACCACTATCACAAAAAGAGAGACAATCAGACTTTATGTGCCTCCTGACTGAAAGAACACAAAACACTGAAAGCAGCAAAAATAAGTCTAGTCCAGTCTGGATCAAGCTGCCAATTTATAGGAAAATACAGAAGACAGAGGCGTTGACACTACCGAGAGTATGCAGCTAGCAAAATGCAGGCTGTAGGAATAGGTCAAACATCCCAAGTTCCTCATCAGATAAACTTAGATAAGAGAAAGGGGAAGAGAGGAAGGAAGCCTTGTAGAGTAATAGAAAATTGAAAGACATATCATATTGTTTTTCAAGGGGTAGGACTAAACTATAGTGACTAGGAATGAACATGTGGGCAAAAATAAACTAAAAAGAGACATAAGGTAGTGTATATATGTCCATGCCACTCTCTCACTTTGTCACAGCTTACCCTTCCCCCTCCCCATATCCTCAAGTCCATTCTCTAGTAGGTCTATGTCTTTATTCCCGTCTTGCCACTAGGTTCTTCATGACTTTTTTTTTTTTCTTAGATTCCATATATATGTGTTAGCATACAGTATTTGTTTTTCTCTTTCTGACTTACTTCACTCTGTATGACAGACTCTAGGTCCATCCACCTCACTACAAATAACTCAATTTCATTTCTTGTTATGGCTGAGTAATATTCCATTGTATATATGTGCCACATCTTCTTTATCCATTCATCTGTTGATGGACACTTAGGTTGCTTCCATGTCCTGGCTATTGTAAATAGAGCTGCAATGAACATTTTGGTACATGACTCTTTTTGAATTATGGTTTTCTCAGGGTATATGCCCAGTAGTGGGATTGCTGGGTCATATGGTAGATAGCTAGTGGGAAGCAGCCGCATAGCACAAGGGAGATCAGCTCGGTGCTTTGTGACCACCTAGAGGGGTGGGATAGGGAGGGTGGGAGGGAGGGAGACACAAGAGGGAAGAGATATGGGAACATATGTATAGGTATAACTGATTCACTTTGTTATAAAGCAGAAACTAACAAGCCATTGTAAAGCAATTATACTCCAATAAAGATGTTAAAAAAAAAAGAGACATAAGGAAGCAATTACTATAAAAGTCAGGAAAGTGTTTACTATTGAGGGAAGGAAAAGGGTTAAAGTTGGGATAGGGAACTTGAGAGACACAGAGGGAGGTAGCTGTTGAATTCTACAGTTTGACTCAAGTAGTGGTTACAAATCTGTTTGTCTTATTGTTTCCTGTCTCTGTATTTTATATTCTTTAAATAAGATTTTGAAAATGAAGGAGGGTGAGGTATAAGGTGGGGTGGTGAAGTGGCTAGGCCAGGGTAGAATCAGAGCATTGTTGGCTTCCCTTGGTAACAGCTCCCTGACAGTAAGCAATGCCAATATTATTTCTAATACGATCTGAGGGATTTGCACTTATTCTAAGCTGGAGAAGGTGTGAACCAGGGCATGTTTTCCTGGGACCAACCTCCTTAAGAGTTTAATTATCTTTAGTGCTTTACCTTTGAGGTGTGGGAACAATTATGTTTATATTGTAGTTTACATTGTGATTTCTATCAATTCTTCTGTGGCAGACACAGAAGTGTGCCATCCAGATCCTCCTTCAAGAAGGCACTTGCTGACCAGCTGAGGGGAGTGAAGGGAACAGCCAGTCTTCAGTGGTCAGATCCTTCAAATCAGCCTCAACTCCAGAGTGGCTATTCACCTGAGGCCTTCCTGGGGCAGCCTGGAGCCCATGACTGAGTGACACAGAATATGAAACAAGACCTGGGCACTGTAGCCTGACACAGGATGCTCTGAAGGGCTACACTCACAACACAGCTCCCTAGTTGTTGACGAAGGTTTGTGGGGCCTGTATCACAGTTCAGCTTCTTCCTCTGCCAAATCTGGCTCACGTCCCTTTCTTTCTCAGGTGTTGATCCCTAATAAACATCTTGCACACCAAAATTTTAGCATCTGCTTCTGAAGAAACTGATCTGCGACATCCTTTAAGGCCTTGGTAAAGATTGCAAGATCTAAATGGATTTGAATAATGGGGTGGTGAAGAATAAACAGCACAAAAATAAAATAAGGGATGCATAACATTCCTACACTGGTCAGAAGGGAGCAGCATCCTTTCAAGGGTGAGAGAATGCAGGCCTTCTGGAAGTGACCACCAGGCAGGAAACTAAGCAGTGGCCAATGGCTCTGTTGAGAGCAGTGGGGAGGAGCATGAGACATAGCTGTCAGCTGGGCAACTTGTTAGTAAGTGATAATTAGAAAACAAAACTGGAGGATAGGGGCTTCCCTGGTGGCACAGTGGTTAAGAATCCGCCTGCCAATGCAGGGGACACGGGTTTGAACCCTGGTCCGGGAAGATCCCACACGCCACGGAGCAACTAAGCCCATGAGCCACAACTACTGAGCCTACGCTCTAGAGTCCGCAGGCCACAACTACTGAGCCTGTGTGCCACAACAACTGAAGCCTATGCGCCTAGAACCTGTGCTCCCAACAAGAGAAGCCACCACAATGAGAAGCCCGTGCACCACAACGAAGAGTAGCCCTCGTTCTTCGCAACCAGAGAAAAGCCCGCGTGCAGCAACGAAGACCCAAAGCCGCCAAAAATAAAATAAATAAAATAAAATAAATAAATTTATCTAAAAAAAAAACCTGGAGGATGAAGAAAAGGGAGGTAAAACTGATGAGCAGAGCAAGAATAGATATTTCTTCCACATGGCCTTGGGGGTAGAGGTGAGAGGAAAGGGTTTAAAAAAAAGAAAACAAAAAACCCAAGGTCTTGCAAATGGATTCCTTAGGGAAATGAGATGGACTTAATAATTAAATTGAACCAAAACAAGAACTCCTGCCTTAGTCCCATGTGCTCCAGGCTGGAATCATTCCTGGAAGAGCAGCCTTATCATCCTATGTACTAGGGAGGCACCTATGCATGCAATTGCAGATCACCCCTCTTCTATTTGACAAGTTATATCTATAAAGCTTACCCAAAGCCTTTCTCGTCTCAGCACCTAGTTATTCTGGGTCACTGAAGTCACAATAAACTGGGAAACTGGGAATCTTAATGTAAGGTTTACAAATACAGGGTAGCAGCCTCACAAGCAACTGCTGGTCTTAGTAAGAGTATCACAGACTCTCTCAACCACACATTTTCCTTGCTCTTCCCCCGCCTCCCATTCTAACAGAGCTATCTTTCTTATGCCCTCCTATCTTACAATATTTTTAAGGCCCTAGTTCAATCATCCAGATTCCCACTAAAGGTACATGGAAGTTGTAGGCCCTTCTCTTACCACTGGATGGTGCTAAAGAAACTGATCAGATTAATTCTGATAAGTTCTCAACCTCTGCACTGTTAACAATAGAGACCAGATAATTCTTTTTTGTGGAGGACTGTCCTATGCATTATAGGATGTTTAGTAGCAACCTTGGACTTTCCCTATTAGATGCTAATAGCACTCCTGCAGTCATGAAAACCAAATACTTGTCCAGACATTGCCACATGTTCCTGGGACATTTGAATTTTCCTAGCTGAGAACCACTATAAAATGAGAACCTGAAGCGTTTTGAATAGGAGGGAGAAGGAGAATTAGATTTTGATGGAATTTTTTAAAAGCTTTGTTGCTTTTTTTAAAAATGGCATTTATTCATTGAAAAAATCCAAAATGTGGAAAAAACATATAAAAGTAAATTAAAAACACACAAAATCCCACCACTCAGATTAACTTCTGTGAACATTTTATTGACCATCTTTCTAGGAATATGGACACATAGTTAAACATGTATAATTTTGCATACATGGAAATGTGTACTATATTCTCCTATAACTTTTTCCACACAAAATCTACTATGGACATTGTTCGAGATCAACAATATTGGTCTATTTAAATAATTAATTTTAATGCCTGCATAATATCCCTTCGTATGTAATTAACCAAGTCTCTACTGGTAGACAAGCAGGTTCCTAAATTTTTGTTATTATAAATAGCACTGCAATTAACATCTCCGAACAACCTGAAACTGTTGACTGAAATTGTTTCACGTGCAATATTTCTGCATATCTAGAATTTTTCCAGGACCCAAAAACTTAGCAAAGTGAGTTAGACATAGATACTTTCCCAAATATGTACACAGACTAGTAGAGAAAAATGAGCACAGGACAAAATAAAATGTAATAAGTGGCATGGAAATGCAAAGTAGAAATGTGGGCAAAACATGAAGAAAATATAACTGACTAGGGATCAGGGATGGCTTCACAGACGTGGGCCCAGAAAGAGTCAGTATAAAAGTTAGTCTCAGCTCCTTTTTATTCATAGCAACCATTTGTTTAAAGGCCTATTTCCCTATTTCCCCTACACCCTATGCACAGGCCAGGGCTAGCATTTTCTTCTTTATATACCCGGTATTTATCACAGCGTCATGAACTTACTGAATCTTCAGTAAAGGTTTGCTGAATGGGGGTACTTATTGGAAATTTTCCTGCCTGGAGAGCATTGTCCTAAAAAGAGAAAGAAGGGAGAATCACACAGAAGCAAGTGGGCTATGAATACAAGTTTAAAATCACTCCCAACTTTCCAAACTCAAAGACGCACCAGGAAACAGTGATGGTAAAGAGAGAAGAGAGGAAGAGAGAAAGGTAATTTGATATGTACTTCTCTGATCCCCTTTCTTTCCTCTTCAGAAAAGCTTCTCCAAGAAGAAATCTGAATGATCTTGCAGAAGGCAATTTGAACGAATTCTAAGGCTTATACTACAATTCAGATGAGGTAGAGAAATATTTTATTCTCCTTATGTTAGTCTATAATCTAATATCCCTCCCAAATCCCCCTCCACTGGTTAGCAGGGGAAAAAAAGAACTAAAATTTCAATCTACTTTAAACTTAATCCAATCTGACAATTTAAATATACTTTTAGAAAGTGTTTGGGTCTATTGGATAAAATAATGCTTAATCACTCAGAGAGCCTCTCCTACCACTGAGTCTCTCCCCAAAGGAGGGTGGGAAGAGTGTGATCCTGCAATCTCCTGGCAGGAGATTGAGAAGGGACTCTAGCTGCAAGCTGGTTTTTCCTGATGTAGTGGCTAGTGGCTGCCACCTGCTGGTCTCTGGAGCACTCATCTTTGTGCACCTAATCGCTAAACAGGCTGAAAGATACCACTCCTGAATTGGCTAGTTAACAAAGGGTCTAGATTTTTGGCAGGGACAATGTTCCCGACTTGCTGACACCGTATCAAGGATTCTGCTGGCTGCAGAACCTGAGTTTACTGCCACATACTCCACCCCGAAAGCTGGCCCAGCAGTCCACACCACTTGACGGTTCAGTCAACTCACTCTGCTATGGTAGGCCTATGGCAGCCCACTGGGTTTCAAGTGAGCATCCACAGCACACAAAAACTCAGGGCATCTTTGTCAAGCTTAACCCCAGCACTTCTCTCTACTTGACCACGATGTGCTACGTTTCTGTGACTGAGTCCTAAAGTTGATACATGGCAAAATCCATTCGGAATATCAAAGACCATTATTACCTCTGTCTTATTTCTTTTTACATTTCTTTTGTAAAATATTCTAATCTCCCTCTTGACAAATGAATACTTTTCATAGACTAAGGGAAAGTCCTAATCATGCCATCTTCATCTGCATCCTCGTCTCCAAATTTTGTTGTGCCTGATAACTATAAAACCTGTCCTCTTTTTACTTCACCTCCAGACCTTTAGCCTTGAAAATTTAAGGAGGTCTGAAAATTAGAGGGAGAGAGACTGGCAGAAACTGCCTGGTCAGATCACATCAGACTGGTCTTGAATTATCAAAGAAACATCCTATTTATTTTGAAAATCCCTTTACCATACTTAGGAATCAGACATTTTCAAAGCTTGACCATTCATTCAGTATATATTTACAAAGCATCTATTATGTGCAGTGTACTCTGACAGGTATGATGTCAGAGTACATTGCACATAAACTACCCACTGTTACTTTCCTATTGCTGCTGTAAAAAATTACCACAGACTTGATGACTTAAAACAACACATCAATTCTCTTACAGTTCTGGAGGTGATAGGTCAAAAATTGGGTCTTCTGGGTCTAAACATAAATTATTGGCAGAGCTGCATTTCTTTTGGAGACTCTAAGGGAAAGTCTGTTTTCTTGCCTTTTCCAGTGTCTAGAGGCTGCCCTCCTTCCTAGGCTCATAACCCCTTTCCATCTTCAAAGCCATCAGTGACCAGTCAAGTTGTCCTCATGCTACATCACTCTACCTTTGATCCTCACACCTCTCTCTCATAAGGACCCTTCTGATTACATTGGTCACAACTGGATAATCCAGAATAATCTCCCAATCTAGAGATCTTTAATTTAATCACATCTGCAAAATTCTTTTTGCCATGTAAGGCAACATATTCAAAGGTTCTGGGGATCAGAACATGTATATATATTTTTTATCATACCTACTCACAGAGCCAGAGAGAAATAACTCTTGTTATTTCAGAAGGCTATAAAAGATGTGATGAATATTGTTTTACTTATTTTTAACTGAAGTACAATAGTTATACTAGAAAAAGCAGAGACTGCATGTGTCCAGCTCATGGAATTATCACAAAACAAACACACCAAGTTAACCACCATGGAGGAAAAGTTACAGAAGATCACCAGCCTCACAGAATCACCTCCCCTACAACATGCCCTCTTCTAATAACTATACCCTCTCTATTCCAGAGGTCCAACACCACAGATTAGTTCTGTTTTTGAACAGGTAAATTGAATGATTCAGTGTAATTGTTTTGTGTCTGACTTCCCTCACTCAACATTGTTTAGGAGATTTATATATGGATCTATCTAAATGGAACTATACTTAGTTCATTTTCATCATTGTATAATATTCCATTATATGACTATATAACAATTCATTTATCCATTATACCACTGACAGACATTTGGATTTTTTTCAGCTTGGGTGTATTTTCAATACTGCTGCTGTAATCATTCTTACACGTCTTTTGTTGCATTTATACATACATTTCCGTTAGGTTTGGGGTTGGCCAGAAAGTTCATTTGGCTTTTTCCATAAGATATGGAAAACCCAAACGAACTTTCTGGCCAACCCAATATATACCAGGAGAAGAATTTCTCAGTCATCGTATATCTATATATCTAGATATGTCTTCAACTTCAGGAGAGACTACCAGCCAATTTTTAAAGTAGCTGTACAAATTTATAACCTTACTAGCAATATGTGAGTGTCCCAGTTGCTTCACATGCTTACAAACACATAATATTATCAGTCTTTTAAATTTTAGCCATTCTGGGGTATGTAGTACTATCTCTCTATAGTTTGCATTTCCCTGATTACTACTGAGGCTGAGCGTCTTTTTTTTTTTTTTTAAACATCTTTATTGGAGTATAATTGCTTTACAATGGTGTGTTAGTTTCTGCTGTATAACAAAGTGAATCAGCTATACATATACATTTATCCCCATTTCTCCTCCCTCTTGTGTCTCCCTCCCTCCTGCCCTCCCTATCCCACCCCTCTAGGTGGTCACAAAACACCAAGCTGATCTCCCTGTGCCATGCAGCCGCTTCCCAAGGCTGAGCTTTTTTCATTCCTTATGACTATCTGAATACTCATTTTTATAAAGTGCCTGCTCAAAGCTTTCATCCATATTTATTTTGTGGTGGTTTTATGGTTCTTTCCATATTCTGCATGTAAGCATTTTATCAGATATATGTGTTGCATACATGGCTTCTCTGCCAAAATAAAACGTGTACATAAAATTGAAATTTGAATGTCAATTGATTTCTTATGGACCAAAGCTGAACCTCAGAAGCTGTGTGAACAAAGAAGAGAAAGGGAAATTTCTCTGTGCAGCCTCAGGAGCAGCAGATTAAATCCCCGCAATTGGCTTAATAAACCCTGCATCTGCAGAATACATGAATAGACAACAAATGTTCCCAAAATTGAGTGGTGGACTTTGGGAGCAACTGTAGACTTGGGGTTTGCTTTCTGCGTTTGATTTTTTTTGGGTTTTATGTTTATCTTAGTTTAGTTTTTAGTGCTTGTTTTCATTGGTGGGTTTGTTTATTGGTTTGGTTGCTATCTTCCTTTTTTTTTTCTCTCTCTCTTTTTGTGAGTGTGTGTCTGTATGCTTCTTTGGGTGATTTTGTCTGTTTAGTTTTGCTTTCACCATTTGTATTGGGGTTCTGTCTGTTCATTTTTTCCCCCCTTTTCTTCCATGCCATGCAGCTGGCAGGGTCTTGGTGCTCTGGCCAGGTGTGGGACCTGAGCCTCCGAGGTGGGAGAGACGAGTCCAGGACACTGGACCACCAGAGACCTCCTAGCCCCACGTAATACTAATCAGTGAGAGCTCCCCCAGAGATCTCCTTCTCAACACTAAGACCCAGCTCCACCTATCGGCAAGCAAGCTCCAGTGCTGGATGCCCCATGCCAAACAACTAGCAATACAGGAATACAACGCCACCCATTTGCAGAGAGGCTGCCTAAAGTCATACTAAGTTCACAGAAACCCCAAAGCACACCACAAGACATGGCTCTGACCACCAGAGGGACAAGATCCAGCCCCACTGCCCAGAACACAGGCACCAGTCCCCTCCACCAGAAAGCCTACACAACCCACTGAACCAACCTCACCCACTGGGGGCAGACACCAAAAATAAGAAGAACTATGAACCTGCAGCCTGTGAAAAGGAGACCCCAAACACAGTAAGTTAAACAAAATGAGAAGACAGAGAAACATGCAGCAGGTGAAGGAGCAAGGTAAAAACCCACCAGACCAAACAAATGAAGAGGAAATAGGCAGTCTGCCTGAAAAAGAATTCAGAGTAATGATAGTAAAGATGATCCAAAATCTTGGAAATAGAATGGAGAAATTACAAGAAACGTTTAACAAGGATCTAGAAGAATTAAGAGCAAACAAACAATGATGAACACCACAATAAATGAAATTAAAAATAATCTAGAAGGCATCAATCGCAGAATAACTGAGTCAGAAGAATGGATAAGTGACCTGGAATACAGAATAGTGGAAATAACTGCCACAGAGCAGAATAAAGAAAAAAGAATGAAAAGAATTGAGGACAGTCTCGGAGACCTCTGGAAAAACATTAAATGCAACAACATTCAATTTACAGGGGTCCAGAAGAAGAAAAGAAAGAGAAAGGCTCTGAGAAAATATTTGAGGACATTATAGTTGAAAACTTCCCTAACATGGGAAAGGAAACAGTCACCTAGTCCGGAAAGCACAGAGAGTCCCCATACAGGATAAACTCAAGGAGAAAGACACTGAGACACATATTAATGAAACTAACAAAAATTAAATACAAAGAAAAAATCTTAAAAGTAGCAAGAGAAAAGCAACAAATAACATACAAGGGAATCCCCATAAGGTTATCAGCTGATTTTTCAGCAGAATCTCTGCAGGCCAGAAGGGAGTGGCAAGACCTATTTAAAGTGATGAAAGGGAAAAACCTACAACCAAGATTACTCTACCCAGCAAGGATCTCATCCAGATTTGATGGAGAAATTAAAACCTTCACAGAAAAGTAAAAGTTAAGAGAATTCAGCACCACCAAACCAACTTTACAACAAAGGCTAAAGGAACTTCTCTAGGCAAGAAATACAAGAGAAGAAAAAGACCTACAAAAACAAACCCAAAACAATTAAGAAAATGGTAATAAAACACACATATTGATAATTACCTTAAATGTAAATGGATGAAATGCTCCAACCAAAAGACACAGACTGGCTGAATGGATATGAAAATAAGACCCATATATATGCTGTCTACAAGACACCCACTTCAGACCTAGGGACACATACGGACTGAAAGTGAGGGGACAGAAAAATATATTCCATGCAAATGGAAATCAAAAGAAAGCTAGAGTAGCAATACTCACATGAGACAAAATAGACTTTAAAATAAAGAATTGGGAGATTGGGATTGACATATATACACTGATATGTATAAAATGGATAACTAAGAAGAACCTGCTGTATAAAAAAGTAAATTAAATAAAATGCAAAAATTCAAAAAAAAAAGAAGGCTAAAATAGCAATACTCATATCAGACAAAATAGACTTTAAAATAAAGATTATTACAAGAAACAAGGAAGGACACTACAGAATAATCAAGGAATAATCAACATTCCAAGAAGAAGATATAACAATTGTAAATATTTACACACCCAACATAGAAGCACCTCAATACATAAGGCAAATTCTAACAGCCATAAAAGGGGAAATCAACAGTAACACAGAAATAGTGGGGGACTTTAACACCTCACTTACACCAATGGACAGATCATCCAAACAGAAAATTAATAAGGAAACACAAGCTTTAAATGACACAATAGACCAGATAGACTTAATTGATATTTATAGGCCATTCCATCTGAAAACAGCAGATGACACTTTCTTCTCAAGTGCACACGGAACACTTTTCCAGGATAGATCACAACTTGGGTAAAAAATCAAGCCTTGGTAAATTTAAGAAAACTGAAATCATATCAAGCATCTTTTCCCACCACAATGCTATGAGATTAGAAATCAATTACAGGGGGGATAAAAAGTAAAAAACACAAACACATGGAGGCTAAAC
This sequence comes from Balaenoptera ricei, assembly GCF_028023285.1. NCBI lineage: Eukaryota > Metazoa > Chordata > Mammalia > Artiodactyla > Balaenopteridae > Balaenoptera > Balaenoptera ricei. The sequence goes on along the minus strand of NC_082646.1, from coordinate 64,696,798 downwards.
AATACGTTACTAAATAACCAAGAGGTCACTGAAGAAATCAAAGAGGAAATCAAAAAATACCTAGGGACAAATGACAATGAAAATACGATGATCCAAAACCTATGGGATGCAGCAAAAGCAGTTCTAAGAGGAAAGTTTATAGCAATACAATCCTACCTCAAGAAACAAGAAAAATCTCAAATAAACAACCTAACCTTACACCTAAAGAAATCAGATAACAAAAAACAAAAAAAAAAAACCCCAAAATTAGCAGAAGGAGAGAAATCATAAATTTCAGATCAGAAATAAATGAAAAAGAAATGAAGCAAACAATGGCAAATATCAATAAACCTAAAAGCTGGTTCTTTCAGAAGATAAACAAAGTTGATAAACCATTAGCCAGACTCATCAGGAAAAAAAGAGAGAAGACTCAAATCAACAGAATTAGAAATGAAAAAGGAGAAGTCACAACTGACACTGCAGAAGCACAAAGGATCATGAGAGACTACTACAAGCAACTCTATGCCAATAAAATGGACAACCTGGAAGAAATGGACAAATTCTTAGAAAAGCACAACCTTCCGAGACTGAACCAGGAAGAAATACAAAATATGAACAGGCCAATCACAACCTCCGAAATTGAAACTGTGATTAAAAATCTTCCAACAAGCAAAAGTCCAGGACCAGAAGGCTTCACAGGTGAATTCTATCGAACATCTAGAGAAGAGCTAACAACTATGCTTCTCAAACTCTTCCAAAATATAGCAGAGGGAGGAACACTCCCAAACGCAATCTATGAGGCCACCGTCACCCTGATACCAAAACCACACAAAGATGTCACAAAAAAAGAAAACTACAGGCCAATATCACTGATGAACATAGATGCAAAAATCCTCAACAAAATACTAACAAACAGAATCCAATAGCACATTAAAAGGATCATACAACATGATCAAGTGGGGCTTATCCAAGGGATGCAAGAATTCTTCAATATATGCAAATCAATCAACATGATACACCATATTAACAAATTGAAGGATAAAAACCATATGCTAATCTCAATGCAGAAAAAGCTTTTGACAAAATTCAACACCCATTTATGATAAAAACTTTCCAGCAAGTGGGCATAGAGAGAACCTACCTCAACATAATAAAGGGAATATATGACAAACCCACAGCCAACATCATACTCAATGGTGAAAAACTGAAACCATTTCCTCTAAGATCAGGAACAAGACAAGGGTGCCCACTCTCACCACTATTATTCAACATAGTTTGGAAGTTTTAGTCACGGCAATCAGAGAAGAAAAAGAAATAAAAGGAATCCAAATCAGAAAAGAAGATGTAAAACAGTCACTGTTTGTAAATGACATGATACTATACATAGAGAATCCTAAAGATGCTACCAGGAAACTACTAGAGCTAATCAATGAATTTGGTAAAGTAGCAGGATACAAAATTAATGCACAGAAATCTCTTGCATTCCTATATACTAACAACAAAAAATCTGAAAGAGAAATTATGGAAACACTCCCATTTACCACTGCAACAAAAAGAATAAAATACCTAGGAATAAACTTACCTAAGGAGACAAAAGACCTGTATGCAGATAACTAGAAGACACCGATGAAAGAAATTAAAGATGATTTAAATGGATGGAGAGAGATACCATGTTCTTGGATTGGAAGAATCAACACTGTGAAAAGGATTATACTACCCAAAGCAATCTACAGATTCAATGTAATCCATATCAAACTACCAATGTCATTTTCCACAGAACTAGAACAAAAAATTTTCCAATTGGTATGGAAATACAAAAGACCCCAAATAGCCAAAGCAATCTTGAGCAAGCAAAACAGAGCTGGAGGAGTCACGCTCCCTGACTTTAAACTATACTACAAAGCTACAGTAATCAAGACAGTATGGTACTGGCACAAAAATAGAAATATAGATCAATGGAACAGGACAGAAAGCCCAGAGATAAACCCACGTGCATATGGTCACCTTATCTTTGACAAAGGAAGCAAGAATATACAATAGAGAAAAGACAGCCTCTTCAATAAGTGGTGCTGGGAAAACTGGACGGCTACATGTAAAAGAATGAAATTAGAACACTGCCCAACACCATACACAAAAATAAACTCAAAATGGATTAAAGACCTAAATGTAAGGCCAGACACTATAAAACTTTTAGAGGAAAACACAGGCAGAACACTCTATGACATAAATCACAGCAAGATCCTTTTTGACCCACCTCCTAGAGAAATGGAAATAAAAACTAAAATAAACAAATGGGACCTAATGAAACTTAAAAGCTTTTGCACAGCAAAGGGAACCATAAAGAAGATGAAAAGACAACCCTCAGAATGGGAGAAAATATTTGCAAACGAAGCAACTGACAAAGGATTAATCTCTAAAATATACAAGCAGCTCATGCAGCTCAATATCAAAAAAAGAGACAACCCAATTCAAAAAATGGGCGGAAGACCTAAACAGACATTTCTCCAAAGAAGATATACAGATTGCCAACAAACACATAAGAGGATGCTCAACAGCACTAATCATTAGAGAAATGAAGATCAAAACCATAATGAGGTATCACCTCATGCCAGTCAGAATGGCCATCATCAAAAAATCTACAAACAATAAATGCTGGAGAATGTGGAGAAAAGGGAACTATCCTGCACTGTTGGTGGGAATGTAAATTGATACAGCCACTATAGAGAACAGTATGGAGGTTCCTTAAAGAACTACCATATGATCCAGCAATCCCACTATTGGGCATATACCCTGAGAAAACCATAATTCAAAAAGTGACATGTACCACAATGTTCATTGCAGCACTATTTACAATACCCAGGACATGGAAGCAACCTACGTTTCCATCAACAGATGAATGGATAAAAAAGATGTAACACATATATACAGTGGAATATTAGCCGTAAAAAGAAAGCAAATTGAGTTATTTGTAGTAAGGTAGATGGACCTAGAGTCTGTCATACAGAGTAAAGTAATTCAGAAAGAGAAAAACAAATACTGTATGCTAACACATATACATGGAATCTTTAAAAAAATGGTTTTGATGAACCTAGGAGCAGGACAGGAATAAAGACGCAGACATAGAGAATGGACTTGAGGACACGGCGGTGGGGGGGAAGGGTAAACTGGGACAGAGTGAGAGAGTAGCATTACATATATACACTGCCAAATGTAAAATGGATGGCTAGTGGGAAGCTGCTGCATAGCACAGGGAGATCAGCTCGGTGCTTTGTGACCACCTAGAGGGGTGGGATAGGGAGGCTGGGAGTGAGTTGCAAGAGGTAGGGTATATGGGGGTATATGTATACATATAGCGATTCACTTTGTTATACAGCAGAAACTAACACAACATTTTAAAGCAATTATATGTCAATAAAGATGTAAAAATAATAATAATAATGACACAATTAAAAAAAAAATAATAACAGCACAACAAAAACTGAGAGTATATTTTGGCTAGGCAAATCACCATAAGTGCACAGACAAATTTATACCCTACAAGAAAATATGCGTACTTGTTTTCTACTTAAGTAAAAATGTTTATGTATAAAGCAAGGGACATTATAACAAATACTTTAATTTACTATACTAACGCTAAAAACTTAACATTTCTATGCAAATTTGAAACAATCTAATGTGTCACATGGTACAGAACATTTTTATCACAAACTATAAAATGAACATATTTCAATAGAACCCATACAAAATACTACATGTAACACCACAAAAATTGAAGAGTATAGTTCATATGTGTAATCTGGCTTGCCAATAAATATCTAAACTCTTGATTATTTAACCTCTGGGGGAAAAAAGAAAGCATCTTTTCCGACCACAACAGGATAAAACTGGAATATAACTTAAAAAAAACAAAAGGGCTTCCCTGGTGGCGTAGTGGTTGAGAGTCTTCCTGCCAATGCAGGGGACACGGGTTCGAGCCCTGGTCTGGGAAGATCCCACATGCTGCGGAGCAACTGGGCCCGTGAGCCACAATTACTGAGCCTGCGCATCTGGAGCCTGTGCTCCGCAACAAGAGAGGCCGCAATAGTGAGAGGCCCGCGCACCGCAATGAAGAGTGGCCCCCGCTTGCCACAACTAGAGAAAGCCCTCGCACAGAAACGAAGACCCAACACAGCCATAAATAAATAAAAAATAAATAAATAAATTTGAAGTGTGATAATTGTATAAAAAAAAAAAAAAAAAAAGGAGGGAGCCATGTTCCTGCCTGCTGCGCCACCAGTCTGACCCTCGGTCCGGTCGACAGCCGAGTGGAGCTCTGCGCGGAGACCCGAGCCGCGGCCACCCCTCTGTACATGCCTGTGAGGAGGCGCTTGGGTCGCAGCCGCGTCCCAAGCCCGCCGGCCGCGCACTCGCTCCCTGCTCTCCGAGGGGCGGCCCAGCTGGAGGAGGCCAATGTGGGGCCAGCCTCAGGATGAACCACAGCCACCGGCACCAGGCGGGCAGCAGCTGCCTGGGCACCATAGAGGTGAAGAGCAAGTTTGGAGCTGAATTTCGTCGGCTTTCACTGGAAAGATCAAAACCCGGAAAGTTTAAGGAGTTTTATAGATTACTGCAACATGTTCATAAGATACCCAGTGTTGACGTTTTAGTAGGCTATGAAGACATCCATGGAGATTTACTACCTATAAATAACGATGATAATTATCACAAAGCTGTTTCAACGGCCAACCCGCTGCTTAGGATTTTTATACAAAAAAGGGAAGAAGCAGACTACAGTGCCTTTGGTACAGACACACTAATAAAGAAGAAGAAAGTTTTAACGAATATGTTGCGTCCTGACAACAAAAGAAAAAAGCCACACATAGTCATTAGTATGCCCCAGGACTTCAGATCTGTGTCTTCTAGTACAGACGTGGATATTCTCCCAGAAACACATCGTAGGGTCCGTCTTTACAAATATGGCACTGAGAAACCCCTAAGATTGCACATCCGGGATGGCTCCAGTGTCAGGGTGACACAGCATGACTTAGAGAAGGTCCAGGGATCTTTATATCCAGACTTGTGCCAGGAGGTCTGGCTCAAAGCACAGGACAATTAGCGGTTAATGATGAAGTTTTAGAAGTTAATGGCATAGAAGTTTCAGGGAAGAGTCTAGACCAAGTAACTGAAATGAGGATTGCAAACAGCCACAACCTCATCATCACAGTGAGACCAGCAAACCAGAGGAATAGCATCATGAGTAACAGTCGCACTTCTGGCAGCTCCGGCCAGTCTACTGACAACAGCCTTCCTGGCCTGCCACAGCAGATACAACTGAGCTTTGAGCCAGAGGATGAAGACAGTGATGAAGATGACATTATTACTGAAGATAATGGTGTGCCACAGCAGATCCCTAAGGCCGTTTGTAACACTGAGAACCTATCATTAACGCAAATAGAGCTCAGTTTTGAATCCAGACAGAATGGTTTTATTCCTTCTAATGAAGTAAACTTAGCACCCATAGCAAGTGGCACAAATACAGAATTTGAAACACGTGCTCCAGATCAAAAACTCTTAGAAGAAAATGGAACAATCATAACACTGTGAAACCATCGCGTTTGAACATTTTCTGAATGAGGATGCCATGGAGACTTGTAAATTTGGCTAGTTTAAAGCATATATGCCTCTGAACCAGTGATCTGGGGTAGGCATGACAAACATATATTGCAAGCTTAAAATGTTATTAAAATAGTAGTTTGATAATTAATATAAACTTCAGTGGGTCAGAGGTGAACTTAAGTCTAAAACAAAGGGGCCTTTGCTAATGAAATGATGTGCTTTTGCTATTTTGTCTATAGAGAACTGGAGGTTGGAGCACATTCCCAAAAGTATACACGAGGACTAGATCATTTCTGTTTGAAGTGGTTGCATATTTAACCTGCTGTGCAGAGCCTGGTAAATTTTTCACTTAACTATATATTTTTTAAATCTAAGGTGAAGAAGTCTGAGTCTATCTTTTGGTACTTTGGGGACCTCAACTCCTATATTCCCCATGTTTTATTTTGATTTTTTAGTATTGTTCTTCTGTTGCCAATTGTAACAAGTAATTTTTTCAAATGCTTTTTTTCCCCCTAACTTCTAAGAAATAAAACCAATTGACTGTTTCTAGGGGTTGCTTCCTAAGTTATAAAGCACTGAAGCTATGTTCCTGAATTAAGAAACTCTATCAGTTGTTCAGATCCGAGTTTGTCCATCCTATAGCTTTCATATTTACAAACTCATTCCATTTGGGCATCACTTATGTTGTGAAAGGCAGTTCCATCGACTCTGGTGATAAGGGAGACTCTCTCCCGTAACGTCTTCTTGTCCTCATTCCGAATCTCATTGGAAATCATTCCTTTTGTTGTTAGTGTATGTATTTTGTTGGTCTACCTTTATACTCTTAATGTATTTGAGTAGTGTGAATTATTTTCGTTAAAAAAAATGCACCCAAACTAAGAGATTTTTATACACAGGACAACCTTGTGCACTTTTTATACGAAAATTTTGTGTTTTCCTTAATGGGATTTCTAGGAACACTGCCTACATTTTATGAAAACTATGTAGTATTCACCTTTGACAGGTAGAGTGTATCTCGATTAATTTTATGAGGCTATTTATTACTTTCCAATGCATCCACTTAGAACAAGGTAACGGTAAGGCTGCTAACTTTCATTCCTTGCCTGGTATCATTGTATGAGGTGCACAGGCACTACAGTAGCTTGTATATGGAGACTAAGAATAGTATGAACCACATGAGTTCCCTGTGGCTTATGGATGTTTCTCTCAGAGTTACTTATTGATTAATTTTATGGTAGGCCTAGAATGGATACCTTATAACAATTGTGTGCTATTAAAACAATGAAGAATCAAATGACTCCGTTTTGAAGAATATTTTCTCTATATGGTAAAAGTATACGAAGTAAAGTTCATTAAGTGAAAATAACAACTAGAAAAACCATAAATATGTGGTGTAAACAACAAGCTACCAAACAACCAATGGTTCACTGAAGAAATCAAAAATGAAATTTTAAAAAAACAACCTCAAGACAATTGAAAACGGAAACACAACATTCCAAACCCTATGAGACAGAACAAAAGCAGTTCTAACAGGGAGGTTTTAATAATATAGGCCTACCCGAAGAAAACAAACAAAAAATCAAGAATAGTTTTAAACACACAATCTAACCTTACAGCTAAAGGAACAAAAAGAAGAACTACAAACAAAACCCAAAGTTCATAGAAGAAAAATAATAATAAGCTTAGAGAAGAAATAACTGAAATAGAGACTGAAAAACAATTGAAAAGATCAATGAAACTAAGAGCTACTTCTTTGAGGAGATAAAATTGATAAAACTCTAGCCAAACTCATCAAGAAGAAAATAAAAAGACAAATAAAATCAGTAATGAAAGAGAAGCTACAACCAACACCACAGACATACAAAGGATCACAAGAAATTACTACAAATAATTGTAGGCCAACAAATCGGACAACCCAGAAAAGTGAATAAATGCCTAGAAATGTACAATCTTCCAAAACTGAATTCGGAAGAAAAATAGAAAATCTGAACACAACAATTACTGGTAATGAAATTAATCAGTAACCAAAAAAATCCCAACAAACAAAATTCCAGGACCGGAGAGGTGAATTCTACCAAACATTTAAGATTTAACACCTACCCTTCTCAAACTATTCTAAACAACTGAAAAGCAAGAAATGCTCCCAAATCATTCAAAAAGGTCAGCATCACCCTGACATCAAAACCAGAAAATCACACCACACAAAAAAGAAAACTACAGGCCGCTATCACTAATTAACATAAATGAAAAGTTCCTTAACAGAATGTCAGCAAATTGAACTTGAAAATACATTAAAAGTGACAATCCTGCAGCCTGTGGAACAAAACCCACATTCACAGATAGACAAGATGAAAAGGCAGAGGGCTATGTACCAGATGAAGGAACAAGATAAAACCCCAGAAACCAACTAAATGAATAGGCAAACTTCCAGAAAAAGAATTCAGAATAATGATACTGAAGATGATACAGGACCTCGGAAAAAGAATGGAGGAAAAGAACGAGAAAATGCAAGAAATGTTTAACAAAGACCTAGAAGAATTAAAGAACAAACAAACAGAGATGAACAATACAATAACTGAAATGAAAAATACACTAGAAGGAATCAATAGCAGAATAACTGAGGCAGAAGAATGGATAAGTGAACTGGAAGACAGAGTGGTGGAATTCACTGCTGTGGAACAGAATAAAGAAAAAAGAATGAAAAGAAATGAAGACAGCCTAAGTGACCTCTGGGACAACATTAAACACAACAACATTCGCATTACAGGGCCCGAGAAAATATCTGAAGAGATTACACTTGAAAACTTCCCTAACATGGGAAAGGAAATAGACACCCAAGACCAGGAAGCACAGAGAGTCCCAGGCGGGATAAGCCCAAGGAGAAACATGTTGAGACACATAGTAATCAAATTGACAAAAATTAAAGACAGAGAAAAAGTATTGAAAGCAACAAGGGAAAAATGACAAATAACATACAAGGGAACTCCCATAAGGTTAACTGCTGATTTCTCAGCAGAAACTCTACAAGCCAGAAGGGAATGGCATCACATATTTAAAGTGATGAAAGGGAAGAACCTAAAACCAAGATTAATCTACCTGGCAAGGATCTCATTCAGATTCAATGGAAAAATCAAAAGCTTTACAGACAAGCAAAAGATAAGAGAATTCAGCACCACCAAACCAGCTCTACAACAAATGTTAAAGGAACTTCTCTAAGTGGGAAACACAAGAGAAGAAAAGGACCTACAAAAACAAACCCAAAACAATTAAGGAAGTGGTAATAGGAACATACATATCATAATTACCTTAAACATGAATGGATTAAATGCGCCAACCAAAAGACACAGGCTCGCTGAATGGATACAAAAACAAGACCCGTATATATTCTGTCTACAAGAGACCCACTTCAGACCTAGGGACACATACAGACTGAAAGTGAGGGGATGGAAAAAGATATTCCATGCAAATGGAAATCAAAAGAAATCTGGAGTAGCTATACTCATGTCAGATAAAACAGACTTTAAAATAAAGAATGTTACAGGAGGGGCTTCCCTGGTGGCGCAGTGGTTGAGAATCTGCCTGCTAATGCAGGGGACACGGGTTCGAGCCCTGGTCTGGGAAGATCCCACATGCCGCGGAGCGGCTGGGCCCGTGAGCCACAACTGCTGAGCCTGCGCGTCTGGAGCCTGTGCCCCGCAACGGGAGGGGCCGCGATGGTGAAAGGCCCGCGCAACGCGATGAAGAGCGGTCCCCGCACCGCGATGAAGAGTGGCCCCCACTTGCCGTAACTGGAGAAAGCCCTCGCACGAACCGAAGACCCAACACAGCCAAAAATAAATAAATAAATAAATTTAAAAAAAAAAAAAAAAAAAAAAAAAAAAAAAAAAAGAATGTTACAGGAGACAAGGAAGGACACTACATAATGATCAAGGGATCAATCCAAGAAGAAAATATAACAATTATAAATATATATGCATCCAACACAGGAGCACCTCAATACATAAGGCAACTGCTAACAACTATAAAAGAGGAAATCAACAGTAACATAATAATAGTGGGGGACTTGAACACCTCACATACACCAATGGACAGATCATCCAAACAGAAAATTAATAAGGAAACACAAGCTTTAAATGACACAATAGACGAGATAGATTTAACTGACATTTATAGGACATTCCATCCAAAAAGAGCAAATTACACTTTCTTCTCAAGTGCACATGGAACATTCTACAGGACAGATCACCTCTTGGGTCACAAATCAAGCCTCAGTAAATTTAAGAAAACTGAAATCATATCAAGCATCTTTTCTGACCACAATGCTCTGAGATTAGAAATCAATTACAGGGAAAAAAACGAAAGAAACACAAACACATGGAGGCTAAACAATACGTTACTCAATAACCAAGAGATCACTGAAGAAATCAAAGAGGAAATCAAAAAATACCTACAGACAAATTACAATGAAAACACAACCATCCAAAACCTATGGGATGCAGCAAAAGCAGTTCTAAGAGGGAAGTATATAGCAATACAAGCCTACCTCAAGAAACAAGAAAAAGCTCAAATAAACACTCTAACCTTACACCTAAAAGAACTAGAGAAAGAAGAACAAACAAAACCCAAAGTTAGTAGAAGGAAAGAAATCATAAAGATCAGAACAGAAATAAATGAAATAGAAACAAAGAAAACAATAGCAAAGATCAATAAAACTAAAAGCTGGTTCTTTAAGAAGATAAACAAAATTGATAAGCCATTAGCCAGACTCATCAAGAAAAAGAGGGAGAGGACTCAAATCAATAAAATTAGAAATGAAAAAGGAGAAGTCACAACAGACACCACAGAAATACAAAGCATCCTAAGAGACTACTACAAGCAACTCTATGCCAATAAAATGGACAACCTGGAAGAAATGGACAAATTCTTAGAAAGGTATAACCTTCCAAGACTGAACCAGGAAGAAACAGAAAATATGAACAGACCAATCACAAGTAAGGAAATTGAAACTGTGATTAAAAATCTTCCAACAAACAAAAGCCCAGGACCAGGTGGCTTCACAGGCGAATTCTATCAAACATTTAGAGAAGAGCTAACACCTATACTTCTCAAACTCTTCCAAAATATAGCAGATGGAGGAACACTCCCAAACGCATTCTGTGAGGCCACCATCACTCTGATACCAAAACCAGACAAAGATACTATAGAAAAAGAAAATTACAGACCAATATCACTGATGAATATAGATGCAAAAATCCTCAACAAAATACGAGCAAACAGAATCCAACAACACATTAAAAGGATCATACACCATGATGAAGTGGGATTTATCCCAGGGATGCAAGGATTCTTCAATATAGGCAAGTCAATCAATGTGATACACCATATTAACAAATTGGAGAATAAAAACCATTTAATCATCTCAATAGATGCAGAAAAAGCTTTTGACAAAATTCAACACCCATTTAGGATAAAAACTCTCCAGAAAGTGGGAACAGAGGGAACCTCCCTCAACATAATAAAGGCCATATACGACAAACCCACAGCAAACATCATTCTCAGTAGTGAAAAACTGAAAGCATTTCCTCTAAGATCAGGAACAAGACAAAGATGTCCACTCTCGCCACTATTATTCAACATAGTTTTGGAAGTCCTAGCCACGGCAATCAGAGAAGAAAAAGAAATAAAAGGAATACAAATTGGAAAAGAAGAAGTAAAACTGTCACTGTTTGCAGATAACATGATACTATACATAGAGAATCCTAACAATGCCACCAGAAAACTACTAGAGCTAATCAATGAATTTGGTAAAGTTGCAGGATACACAATTAATGCACAGAAATCTCTTGCATTCCTATACACTAATGATGAAAAATCTGAAAGAAAAATTATGGAAACACTCCCATTTACCATTGCACAAAAAGAATAAAATACATAGGAATAAACGTACCTACGGAAACAAAAGACCTGTATGCAGAAAACTATAAGACACTAATGAAAGAAATTAAAGATGATAAAAACAGATGGAGAGATACACCATGTTCTTGGATTGAAAGAATCAATATTGTGAAAATGACTACACTACCCAAAGCAATCTATAGATTCAATGTAATCCCTATCAAACTACCAATGACATTTTTCACAGAACTAGAACAAAAAATTTCACAATTTGTATGGAAACACAAAAGACCCCGAATAGCCAAAGCAATCTTGAGAAAGAAAAACGGAGCTGGAGGAATCAGGCTCCTGGACTTCAGACTATACTACAAAGCTACAGTAATCAAGACAATATGGTACTGGCACAAAAACAGAAATATAGATCAATGGAACAGGATAGAAAGCCCAGAGATAAACCCACGCACTTATGGTCAACTAATCTATGACAAAGGAGGCAAGGATATGCAATAGAGAAAAGACAGTCTCTTCAATAAGTGGTGCTGGGAAAACTGGACAGCTACATGTAAAAGAATGAAATTAGAATACTCCCTAACACCATATACAAAAATAAACTCAAAATGGATTAGAGACCTAAATGTAAGACCGAACACTATAAAACTCTTAGAGGAAAACATAGGAAGAACACTCTTTGACATAAATCACAGCAAGATCTTTTTTGACCCACCTCCTAGAGTAATGGAAATAAAAACAAAAATAAACAAATGGGACCTAATGAAACTTCAAAGCTTTTGCACAGCAAAGGAAACTACAAACAAGACAAAAAGACAACCCTCCGCATGGGAAAAAATATTTGCAAATTAATCAACGACAAAAGATTAATCTCCAAAATATATAAACAACTCATGCAGCTCAATATTAAAGAAACAAACAACCCAATCTAAAAATGGGCAGAAGACCTAAATAGACATTTCTCCAAAGAAGACATACAGATGGCCAAGAAGCACATGAAAACCTGCTCAACATCATTAATTATTAGAGAAATGCAAATCAAAACTACAATGAGGTATCACCCCACACTGGTCAGAATGGCCATCCTCAGAAAATCTACAAACAACAAATGCTGGAGAGGGTGTGGAGAAAAGGGAACCCTCTTGCACTGTTGGTGGGAAAGTAAATTGATATAGCCACTATGGAGAGCAGTATGGAGGTTCCTTAAAAAACTAAAAATAGAATTACCATATGACCCAGCAATCCCACTACTGGGCATATACCCAGAGAAAACCATAATTCAAAAAGACACATGCACCCCAGTGTTCATTGCAGCACTATTTACAATAGCCAGGTCATGGAAGCAACCTAAATGCCCATCGACAGACGAATAGATAAAGAAGTTGTGGTACATATATACAATGGAATATTACTCAGCCATAAAAAGGAATGAAATTGGGTCATTTGTAGAGATGTGGATGGATCTAGAGACTGTCATACAGAGTGAAGTAAGTCAGAAAGAGAAAAACAAATATCATATATTAACGCATATATATGGAACCTAGAGAAATGGTGCAGATGAACCAGTCTGCAGGGCAGAAATAGAGACAAAGATGTAAAGAACAAACATATGGACACCAAGGGAGGAAAGTGGCGGGGGTGGGGGGGTGTGATGAATTGGGAGATTGGGATTGACGTATATACAGTAATATGTATAAAATGGATAACTAATAAGAACCTGCTGTATAAAAAAATAAATTATATAAAATTTTAAAAATTAAAAAAAGAAAATACATTAAAAGTATCACACACCATGATTAAATGAGATTTATACCAGGGATGCAAGGATAGTTGGATATCCACAAATCAGTCAATGTTATACCCCAATTAACAAAATGAAGGATCAGTAGCATCTGATCATCTCAATAGATGCAGAAAATGCTTTTGACAAAATTCAACATCCATTTAAAATAAAAACTCTCAACAAAATGGGTACAGGGGAACATTCCTCAACATAATACCATAGCCACATCATACTCATTAGTGAAAAGGTGAAAGCATTTGCTCTAAGATCTGGAACAAGACAAGGATGCCCACTCTCATCATTTTTATTCAACGCAGTATTGGAAGTCCAGCTCACAGCAATCAGACAAGAAAAAGAAATAAAAGGCATCCAAATAAGAAAGGAAGAAGCACAACTGTCACTGTATGCAGATGACATACTATATATAGACAACTCTAAAGACTCCACCAAAAAACCATTTGAACTAATAAATCAGTAAGTTGCAGGATACAAAATTAATATACAGAAAGCTGTTGCATTTTTTTTTAAAGATTGATTGATTGATTGATTGATTGTTATGTTGGGTCTTCGTTTCTGCGCTAGGGCTTTCTCTAGTTGTGGCAAGCGGGGGCCACTCTTCATCGTGGTGCGAGGGCCTCTCTCTATCGTGGCCTCTCTTGTTGCGGAGCACAGGCTCCAGACGCGCAGGCTCAGTAGTTGTGGCTCACGGGCCTAGTTGCTCCACGGCATGTGGGATCCTCCCAGACCAGGGCTCAAACCCGTGTCCCCTGCATTAGCAGGCAGACTCTCAACCACTGCACCACCAGGGAAGCCCGCTGTTGCATTTCTATACACTAATAATGAACTATCAGAAAGAGAAATTAAGAAAAGAATCCCCTTTCCAGTTGCATCAAAAAGAATAATGCACATAGGAATAATTCTAACCAAGGAGGTGAAAGACCTGTACTCTAAAAACTATAAGATACTGATGAAAGAAATTGAAGACAACACAAACAAACAGAAAGATATACCCATCACATGGGTTAAAAGAACGAATATTGTTAAAATATCCATACTACGCAAGGTAATCTACAGATTCAATGCAATCCCTATCAAAATGTCAATGGCATATTTCACAGAACCAGAAAAAATAAACCCCAAACTTGTATGGGACCACAAAAATCCCAAATAGCCAAAGCAATCTTAAGAAAGAAGAACAAAAGCTGGAGGTATCATGCTCCCTGATTTCAAACTGTACTACAAAGCGACAGTGATCAAAACATGGATTTGAATTGAGTGGGTGTATTATACACAGGTTTCTTTTTCAACAGTAAATACTACAGTACTACGCAAACAGATGTTGGTTGAATCCGTGGATGTGCAACTGCAAATACAAACGAACTGGATTTGGAAGTCTGACTTTTACAAACAAATTTTCAAACGTGCGGAAGTTTAGTGCCCCTGACCCACACATTGTCCAAGGGTCAACTGGGGAGAGCCCAGAAATAAACTCATGCTGATATGGTCAATTAACATACAGCAAAGGAGGCAAGACTATACAATGGGGAAAAGACAGCCATTGAATCAAAGAGAAATACCATATGATCTCATATGTGGAACCTAAAAAAGAAAGACAGAAACAAAACAAAACAAAAACACTCATAGATACAGAGAACAAAAGGATGGTTTCCAGAAAAGAGGGGGGTGGGGGATGGGAAAAATAGGTGAAGAGAATAAAGAACTATAAACTTCCAGTTGGATAGTAAATAAGTCATGGAGATGTATTGTACAGCATAAGCAATATTGTCCATAACACTGTAACACGTTTGTATGGGGACAGACGGTTACTAGACTTATTGTGCTGATCACTTGGTAATGTATTTAAATGTCAAAACACTATGTTGTACACCTGAAACTAACAGAGTATTGTACATCAACTATATTTTAATAAAAATAAATAAAATTCTAACTCAAAAATAAAAAATAGGTAGATAAACAAATTTTTTAACTGAGAGAAAACATAATGTGAAACATGAGGTAGGGAAGGAGAAGCAAAACGCTATTGCTACTACAGATATGTTCTTGGCACATCAATTTTACAAGAGAGACATATGAAAGTTGAGGATCTGGTAAAATTACCTTAAATACATACATATATTTGTATCTCCTGCAAAGTCACTGTGTATCCTCAGGGGTGTGCCTACCTGGTATAAAATAGCTTTCCTAGAATATAAAGCTTCAAATCCAGGAACTAGGTATGGTTTTGTTCATTGCTTGTGTTAGGTATTTTCTGATTGCCTCCCTAGATACACAATACATCCTTCTTTATCCCGGTCTGTACACTGACACTGGGCTCCACTGCCCTCTGGCTTTTAGATGAGTTTAGCCAATGGGAAGCACCAGCAAAAGATCAAAGGAAGAAAGAAGAGTGAGTTCAGATTACTGATTCTCCCAGGTCCCTTCCTGTACATCGCCCCCTCCCCATGTCCTCCCTCCACATATATCAATCCCACCATACAGCAACCCTCTCCAGCTTCCAGAAACTGCTCTCCACCCTTGCCTCTTCAGGCCTAAATGTGGTAATGGTGCCAGTATTGCTACCCCTGATGTCCTTTGTTGGTTTTTGTAAATCCAACCACCATCACACATAATTTGCATGTGTCATCTCATTCCTGTTATACTCAATAAATACTTCTTTAATGAATACATGAATCCTCACCTCTTCCAAGTCACAATCTTCTTATATACCATACCACAAGATCTTGCTAACTGATTTCCCTGACTCTACTCTTGCTCTTTCCACCCATTTTCTACAACCTAAGCTGAAGAGATTTATTTAAAATGCAAATGTGATCTTGTTATTCCTCTTCCTAAAACACTACAGTGGCTTCCTACTGCATTTTTTTTTAGTTGTTTTTTTTGTTTCTTTGTTTGTTTGTACTGCCGGTTCTTATCAGTCATCAATTTTATACACATCAGTGTATACATGTCAATCCCAATCGCCCAATTCAGCACACCACCATCCCCACCGCACCACGGTTTTCCCCCCTTGGTGTCCATACGTTTGTTCTCTACATCTGTGTCTCAACTTCTGCCCTGCAAACCAGTTTATCTGTACCATTTTTCTAGGTTCCACATACATGCATTAATATACGATATTTGTTTTTCTCTTTCTGACTTACTTCACTCTGTATGACAGTCTCTAGATCCATCCATGTCTCAACAAATGACTCAATTTCGTTCCTTTTTATGGCTGAGTAATATTCCATTGTATATATGTACCACATCTTCTTTATCCATTCGTCTGTCGATGGGCTTTTAGGTTGTTTCCATGACCTGGCTATTGTAAACAGTGCTACAATGAACATTGGGGTGCATGTGTCTTTTTGAATTATGGTTTTCTCTGGGTATATGCCCAGTAGTGGGATTGCTGGATCATATGGTAATTCTATGTTTAGTTTTTTTTTTTTTTTTTTTTTTTTTTTTCTTTTTAATTTATTTATTATTTATTTATTATTTATTTTTGGCTGTGTTGGGTCTTCCTTTCTGTGCCAGGGCTTTCTCCAGTTGCGGCAAGTGGGGGCCACTCTTCATCGCGGTGCGCGGGCCTCTCACTGTCGCGGCCTCTCTTGTTGCGGAGCACAGGCTCCAGACGCGCAGGCTCAGTAGTGGCTCACGGGCCTAGTTGCTCCGTGGCTGTGGGATCTTCCCAGACCAAGGCTCAAACCCGTGTCCCCTGCATTGGCAGGCAGATTCTCAACCACTGCGCCACCAGGGAAGCCCTATGTTTAGTTTTTTAAGGAACCTCCATATTGTTCTCCATAGTGGCTGTATCAATTTACATTCCACCCAACAGTGCAAGAGGGTTCCCTTTTCTCCACACCCTCTCCAGCATTTGTTGTTTGTAGATTTTCTGATGATGCCCATTCTAACTGGTGTGAGGTGATGCCTCACTGTAGTTTTGATTTGCATTTCTCTAATAATTAGTGATGTTGAGCATCTTTTCATGTGCTTCTTGGCCATCTGTATGTCTTCTTTGGAGAGATGTCTATTTAGGTCTTCTGCCCATTTTTAGGTTGGGTTGTTTGTTTCTTTAATATTGAGCTGAATGAGCTGTTTATATATTTTGGAGATTAATCCTTTGTCCGTTGATTCGTTTGCAAATATTTTCTCCCATTCTGAGGGCTGTCTTTTCGTCTTCTTTATGGTTTCCTTTGCTGTGCAAAAGCTTTGAAGTTTCATTAGGTCCCATTTGTTTATTTTTGTTTTCATTTCCATTACTCTAGGAGGTGGATCAAAAAAGATCTTGCTGTGATTTATGTCAAAGAGTGTTCTTCCTATGTTTTCCTCTAAGAGTTTTATAAGTGTCCGGTCTTACATTTAGATCTCGAATCCATTTTGAGTTTATTTTTGTGTATGGTGTTAGGAAGTATTCTAATTTCATTCTTTTACATGTAGCTGTCCAGTTTTCCCAGCACCACTTATTGAAGAGACTGTCTTTTCTCCATTGTATTTCTTTGCCTCCTTTGTCATAGATTAGTTGAGCATAGGTGTGTGGGTTTATCTCTGGGCTTTCTATCTTGTTCCATTGATCTATGTTTCTGTTTTTGTGCCAGTACCATATTGTCTTGATTACTGTAGCTTTGTAGTATAGTCTGAAGTCCAGGAGCCTGATTCCTCCAGCTCCGTTTTTCTTTCTCAAGATTGCTTTGGCTATTCGGGGTCTTTTGTGTCTCCATACAAATTTTAAGATGATGTGTTCTAGTTCCGTAAAAAATGCCATTGGTAATTTGATAGGGATTGCATTGAATCTGTAGATTGCTTTGGGTAGTATAGTCATTTTCACAATATTGATTCTTCCAATCCAAGAACATGGTATATCTCTCCATCTGTTGGTATCATCTTTAATTTCTTTCATCAGTGTCTTATAGTTTTCTGCATACAGGTCTTTTGTCTCCCTAGGTAGGTTTATTCCTAGGTATTTTATTCTTTTTGTTGCAATGGTAAATGGGAGTGTTTCCATAATTTCTCTTTCAGATTTTTCATCATTAGTATATAGGAATGCAAGAGATTTCTGTGCATTAATTTTGAATCCTGCAACTTTACCAAATTCATTGATTAGCTCTAGTAGTTTTCTGGTGGCATTTTTAGGATTCTCTGTGTATAGTAAGTATCATGTCATCTGCAAACAGTGACAGTTTTACTTCTTCTTTTCCAATTTGTATTCATCTTATTTTTTTTTCTTCTCTGATTGCCATGGCTAGGACTTCCAAAACTATGTTGAATAATAGTGGCGAGAGTGGACATCCTTGTCTCGTTCCTGATCTTAGAGGAAATGCTTTCAGTTTTTCACTGTTGAGAATGATGTTTGCTGTGGGTTTGTCATATATGGCCTTTATCATGTTGAGGTAGGTCCCCTCTATGCACACTTTCTGGAGAGTTTTTATCCTAAATTGGTGTTGAATTTTGTCAAAACCTTTTTCTGCATCTATTGAGATGATCATATGGTTTTTATTCTTCAATTTGTTAATATGGTGTATCACATTGATTGATTTGCGTATATTGAAGAATCCTTGCATCCCTGGGATAAATTCCACTTGATCGTGGTGTATGATCATTTTAATGTGTTGTTGGATTCTGTTTGCTAGTATTTTGTTGAGGACTTTTGCATCTATATTCATCAGTGATATTGGTCTGTAATTTTCTTTCTTTATAGTATCTTTGTCTGGTTTTGGTATCAGGGTGATGGTGGCCTCATAGAATGAGTTTGGGAGTGTTCCTCCATCTGCTATATTTTGGAAGAGTTTGAGAAGTATAGGTGTTAGCTCTTCTCTAAATGTTTGATAGAATTCGCCTGTGAAGCCATCTGGTCGTGGACTTCTGTTTGTTGGAAGATTTTTAATCACAGTTTCAATTTCCTTACTTGTGATTGGTCTGTTCATATTTTCTGTTTCTTCCTGGTTCAGTCTTGCAAGGTTATACCTTTCTAAGAATTTGTCCATTTCTTCCAGGTTGTCCATTTTATTGGCATAGAGTTGCTTGTAGTAGTCTCTTAGGATGCTCTGTATTTCTGCGGTGTCTGTTGTAACTTCTCCTTTTTCATTTCTAATTTTATTGATTTGAGTCCTCTCCCTCTTTTTCTTGATGAGTCTGGCTAATGGCTTATCAATTTTGTTTATCTTCTCAAAGAACCAGCTTTTAGTTTTATTGATCTTTGCTATTGTTTTCTTTGTTTCTATTTCATTTATTTCCGCTCTGATCTTTATGATTTCTTTCCTCCTGCTAACTTTGGGTTTTGTTTGTTCTTCTTTCTCTAGTTGTTTTAGGTGTAAAGTTAGATTGTTTACTTGAGATTTTTCTTGTTTCTTGAGGTAGGCTTGTATAGCTTAAACTTCCCTCTTAGAACTGCTTTTGCTGCATCCCATAGGTTTTGGATTGTCGTGTTTTCATTGTCATTTGTCTCTAGGTATTTTTTGATTTCCTCTTTGATTTCTTCAGTGATCTCTTGGTTATTGAGTAACGTATTGTTTAGCCTCCATGTGTTTGTGTTTTTTACGTTTTTTCCCCTGTAATTCATTTCTAATCTCATAGCGTTGCGGTCAGAAAAGATGCCTGATATGATTTCAATTTTCTTAAATTTACTGAGGCTTGATTTGTGACCCAAGAGGTGATCTATCCTGGAGAATGTTCCGTGTGCACTTGAGAACAAAGTGTAATCTGCTGTTTTTGGATGGAATGTCCTATAAATATCAATTAAATCTATCTGGTCTATTGTGCCATTTAAAGCTTCTGTTTCCTTATTTATTTTCATTTTGGATGATCTGTCCCTTGGTGTAAGTGAGGTGTTAAAGTCCCCCACTATTATTTTGTTACTGTCGATTTCCTCTTTTACAGCTGTTAGTAGTTGCCTTATGTATTGAGGTGCTCCTATGTTGGGTGCATATATATTTATAATTGTTATATCTTCTTCTTGGATTGATCCCTTGATCATTATGTAGTGTCTTTCCTTGTCTCTTGTAACATTCTTTATTTTAAAGTCTATTTTATCTGATATGAGTATAGTTATTCCAGATTTCTTTTGATTTCCATTTGCATGGAATATCTTTTTCCATCCCCTCACTCTCAGTATGTGTCCCTAGGTCTGAAGTGGGTCTCTTGTAGACAGAATATATATGGGTCTTGTTTTTGTATCCATTCAGCAAGCCTGTGTCTTTTGGTTGGAGCATTTAATCCATTCATGTTTAAGGTAATTATCGATATGTATGTTCCTATGACCATTTTCTTAATTGTTTTGGGTTTGTTTTTGTAGGTCCTTTTCTTCTCTTGTGTTTTCCACTTAGAGAAGTTCTTTTAGCATTTGTTGTAGAGCTGGTTTAGTGGTGATGAATTCTCTTAGCTTTTGCTTGTCTGTAAAGCTTTTGATTTCTCCATCGAATCTGAATGAGATCCTTGCCAGGTAGATTAATCTTGGTTGTACATTCTTCCCTTTCATCACTTTAAATATGTGATGCCACTCCCTTCTGGCTTGTAGAGTTTCTGCTGAGAAATCAGCTGTTAACCTTATGGGAGTTCCCTTGTATGTTATTTGTCATTTTTCCCTTGTTGCTTTCAATACTTTTTCTCTGTCTTTAATTTTTGTCAATTTGATTACTATGTGTCTCGGCGTGCTTCTCCTTGGGTTTACCCTGTATGGGACTCTTTGCGCTTCCTGGACTTGGGTGGCTATTTCCTTTCCCATGTTAGGGAAGTTTTCAACTATAATCTCTTCAAATATTTTCTCGGGTCCTTTTTCTCTCTCTTCTCCTCCTGGGACCCCTATAACGCGAACGTTGTTGCGTTTAATGTTGTCCCTGAGGTCTCTCAGGCTGTCTTCATTTCTTTTCATTCTTTTTTCTTTATTCTGTTCCGCAGCAGTTAATTCCACCATTCTGTCTTCCAGGTCACTTATCCGTTCTTCTGCCTCAGTTATTCTGCTATTGATTCCTTCTAGTGTAGTTTTCATTTCAGTTATTGTATTGTTCATCTCTGTTTGTTTGTTCTTTAATTCTTCTAGGTCTTTGTTAAACATTTCTTGCATCTTCTTGATCTTTGCCTCTATTCTTATTCCGAGGTCCTGGATCATCTTCACTATCATTATTCTGAATTCTTTTTCTAGAAGGTTGCCTATCTCCACTTCATTTAGTTGTTTTTCTGGCGTTTTATCTTGTTCCTTCATCTGGCATATAGCCCTCTGTCTTTTCATCTTGTCTATCTTTCTGTGAATGTGGTTTTTCCCTACTGCATTTTAACACAGAACCTAAAATTATTTAAATGATGCATACGCCCATGCTCAATCCAGCCCAAGACTCACTCTAGCCACAAAGCTCACACTTTCCATGCATTCTTTCTTCTCTAGACACAAGTACATTTCTTCATATCAGAAATTCCCTATGCTTTTTTTCTGGGCTTTCAAATATGCCATTTCTTTCACTCAGAACAGACTTCCCCTACTATTTCATCTAGTTAACTGCTGTTATTTTTCAGATCCCAGCTTATACAGAAGTCCTCCCTGGCCTACCAAGCTAGCTTGAATTTTTTCCATTATATCTTATAATGAAAATTCATATTGTCCCTTTCCAAGCATGTAAGCACACTTGCACATATTTGTTTAATGTTTAACTCCTCCCTAGATTATATGTCCCCTTATAGTGACATCCAGTGTACTTCTAAGGTTAAACATTTCCTTGTGCCTAAACCAAAGCTGGTTACATAGCAAATTTTAAGACATACTAATTGAATAATGAAAGAAAATGGGGGTGGGAGTGGAAGTACTGATTACTCATTACTGAGCTACACTGGAATTGAAATGTTGCTCTACTCTTTCCAAGAATAGAACTCTTTTAACTTTTTTCACAGGGGTATTGAATGAAAAAAAAATGCACCACCTAAAATTTGAGAATTATTTCTTATTCGGCAGACAAACTGAGGACTATAGCCTGGGTACCACCTCACAGATAGCTCTAAGGGACCGTTCCAAAGAGGTAAGAGAGTAGCCAGGATACATAGGAGTTTTGCTTAAAAAAAAAAAATGTAGTCAAACATCATAAGATTACTGCTAATCACAAAAAAACATACATCTCAATTTAATTATTTTAGTGCTTTCCTATGTATGGGAAGATGCAAGAGTCTGGGCTCATTGTAATTATTCCTCTGATTTGCATCTTAAATACCCAGGGATAGTATCCTGCTTTTTCCCATCCTGAATTCCCCTCAGCATGCATCATTGGAATGGCTACAATGGCTGATGGCTTTGTGGCAGGAAACCTGTTTTTCCCCATCCTGAATGCCCCATCAAGGTGCAGTACTAGGGGCAGCTGCAGTGGCTTATGACTTCATGGCTACAACATCCTCTGTTTACTGAAAGGGTAGATAACATTCTTTGTCCACAGGGAACTTCCTCAGTTTCCTCACCTGCACAATAAATCAGGTGTCAAGCTGGAGGTCACAGACACACAAGGGGTAAATAAGTAGTATTAAGGGGGTCCGAGAAATTGGATGGGAAAAAATATCTTTATTTTCACTGACCTGTAATTGAAATGTAGCATTTTTTTTTCAATTTGTATGTAGGCAACAAAACCCAATAGTATTAGTAGAAAACACAGATATGGGGTTTCATGGTCAGTCACCTTGTAGCACAAGGCAGGAACTGGCAACCAAATGGACCAGGGGCCAACCAAGCCTAACAGATTACCCACATAGTCCATCCACCAAAACAGAAAGAATCACACAGCCCTCATAGGGTGAACCCCTAGAGCATATAGCTGTGGTGATGAGAAGAGAGTATGCTGCTGAGATACACAGGATGTATCCAACAAATGGCCTCTTCTACAAGGTCAGGAAACATAACCAACCTACCAGATATATAAAAGTAAAACAGCAAGATAAGCAAATACAGGCAACAGAGGAACAAGTTCCAAATGAAGGAACAATATAAAACCCCAAAAGAAGAACTAAGTGAACTGAAGAGAGGCAATATACCTGAGAAAGAGTTCAGGGTAATGATCATAAAGATACTCAAAGAACTCAGGAGATGAGTAGATGCACAGTGCAAGAAGCTAGAGATTTTTAACAAAGAGTTAGAAAATAAAAAGAACAACCAAACAGAGATAAAGAATACAATAACTGAAATAAAAAATAAACTAGGAGGGCTCATCAACTAAATGATACAGAGGAACAAGGGTCAGTGAGCTGGAAGGCAGTGTAGCAGAAATCAATGATGCTGAACAGAAAAAGAAAAAATATTGAAAAGAAATGAGGACAGGGAGTTCCCTGGTGGTCTAGTGGTTAGGATTCAACACTTTCACTGCTGTGGCCCTGCAAGCTGTGTGGCACAGCCGAAGTAAAAAAAAAAAAAGAGAAAATGAGGACAGTTTAAGACACGCCCCTGACACAACATCAAGCACACTAATATACACATTACAAGGGTTCCAGAAGGAGAAGAGAGAGACAGAAAGGGGCTGAGAATATAACTGAAAACATTATACCTAAATACTACCCTAACCTGGGAAAGGAAACAGACATCCAATTCCAGGAAGTGCAGAGAGTCCTATACATGATGAACCCAAAGAGGAACACACCAAAACACATTGTAATTAAACTGGCAAAAGTTAAAAATAAAAAGAAAATATTAAAAACAGCAAGGGGAATGAGGAGACAAGATGGTGGAGCAGAAGACCTTGAGCTCACCTCCTCTCAGGAGAACACAAAGTTCACAACAAACTGATAAACAACCATCAATAAAAAACAAAACAAAACTGGAAGCTACCAAAAAAGATATTCTACATCTAAAGACATAAAGAAGGAACTCAATGAGATGACAGGAAGGGTTCATTCATGATACAACCAAATCCCACACCCTCAGGTGGCTGACCCACAAACTGGAGAATAATTAGATCACAGAAGTTCTCCCATAGGAAGGAGAGTTCTGAGCCCCACATCAGGCTTTCCAGCCTGGAGATCTGCCATCAGGAGGAGGAGCCTCCAGAGCATTTGGCTTAGAGGACCAGTGGGGCTTGATGGCAGGAGCTCCAGAGGACTGGGGGAAACAGTGACTCCACTCTTGGAGGGTGCACACAAGGTCTCATGCGCACCGGGACCAAGGGCAAAAGCAGTGACTTCATAGGAGCCTGGGTTAGACCTAGCTGCTGGTCTTGGAGGGTCTACTGCAGAGGCAGAAAGGCAGGCGTGGCTGACGTTGGGGAGAAGGACAATGGTGGGAGGGAGAGGTATCAGGGAGTATTCATTGGCGTGAGTCTCCTGGAGGCTGACATTTTGGCACCAAGACCTGGCCCCACCCAAAAGCCTGTAGGCTCCAGTGCCAGGATGCCTCAAGCCAAACAACCAATAGGGCAGGAACACAGCCCCATCCATCATCAGATTGACTGCCTAAAGACTTCCTGAGCACACAGCCACCTCCAGACACACCACTTTACATGGCCCTGCCCACTAGAGGCTCAAGACCCAGCTCTACCACCAGTGAGTAGGCACCAGACCCTCCCACCAGGAAGCCTGCACAAGCCTCTAAACCAGCATCACCCACCAAGGGGTAGACACCAAGAAAACTAATATCCAGCAGCCTTCAGAACCAAGTCCTCTAGCACAGGTCAGAACCTACCCTGGGACCAGCTGGTCTCTGGCCCTTGGGTGATGACAGGGGAGTGTACTACAGAAACACATAAGATATCCCCTACAGAGGGCCATTTCACCAAGGTTGAGAAACATAACTAACCTTCCAAATACAAAATACAAATAAAAATAGAAATTTACAAATACAAATACAAATAGAAATTTAGACAAAGTGAAACAGCAGAGGAATATGTTCCAGAAGAAGAAACAAAACCCCAGAAGAACAACTAAGTGATGCAGAGATAGGCAATCTGCATGAGAAAGAGTTTACAGTGTTGATTGTACAGATGATCCAAGAACTCAGAAAAAGAATGGATGCACAGAGTGAGAAGTTACAAGAAGTTTTTAACAAAGAGTTAGAAAATATAAACAACAACAAACCAGAGTTGAAGAATGCAATGAAAGAAACGGAAAATATACTAGAAGGAGTCAACAGCAGCATAAAAGAGGCAGAAGAACAGATAAGTGAGCTGGAAGACAGAGTGCTGGAAATCACCACTGTGTAACAGAATAAAGAAAAAAGAATGAAAATAAATGAGGACAGTTTAAGAGACCTCTGGGACAACATCAAATGCAGCAACATTCATGTTATAGTGGTCCCAGAAGAAGGGAGAGAAAAGGCCTGAGAAAATATTTGAAGAGATAATAGCTGAAAAATTCCCTAACATTGGAAAGGAAACAGTCACCCAAGTCCAGGAAATGCAGAGAGTCCCATACAGGATTAACCCAATGACGAACAAGCTGAGACACACTAATTGAATTGACGAAAGTTAAAGATAAAGAGAAAATATTAAAGGCAACAAGGGAGGACTTCCCTGGTGGCACAGTGGTTAAGAATCTGCCTGCCAATGCAGGAGACACAGGTTCAATCCCTGGTCCACGAAGATCCCATATGCTGCGGAGCAACTAAGCCTATGTGCAACAACTACTGAGCCTGTGCTCTAGAGCCCGTGAGCCACAACTACTGAGCCCACATGCCACAGCTACTGAAGCGAACGCGCCTAGAGCCCGTGCTCCACAAGAGAAGCCACCGCAGTGAGAAGCCCGCGCACCGCCATGAAGAGTAGCCCCCCCTCACCACAACTAGAGAAAGCCCATGCGCAGCAAAGAAGACCCAATGCAGCCAAAAATTTTAAAAATAAAAAATAAATAGAAGAAAAATTTTTTTAAACAGAAAATTAAAAAACAACAACAATAAAAAAGGCAACCAGGGAAAAGTAACAAATAATATACAAGGGAAATCCCAAAAGGTTATCAGTTGATTTTTCAGCAGAAACCCTGAGGGCCAGAAGGGAGTGTCATGATATACTTAAGGTGATGAAAGGGGAAAATCTACAACCAAGAATACTCTACCAAGCAAGGCTCTCATTCAGATTTGACAGACAAATCAAAAGCTTCACACACAAGCAAATGCTAAAATAATTCAGCACCACCAAACCAGCTTTACAACAAATGCTGAAGGAACTTTTCTACATGGAAAAGAAAAGGCCACAACTAGAAACCAGAAAATTACAAAATGAGAAAGCTCACTGGTAAAGGCAACCACTGGTAGAGGTAGGAAATCATCCACACAAAAATACGATATCAAAGCCAATAATCTTGAGAGGAGGAGATTACAAATGCAGGATATTTGAAATGCAATTGAATATAAGAGATCAGCAACTTAAAACAATCATGTACATACGTAGACGGCTATATAAAAGCCATATGGTAACCAAAAATTAAAAATCTATAATAGATATACACAGAAAAATGAATCCAAACACAACACTAAAGATAGTCATCAAATTGCAAGAAGAGAACTAAAGAGGAAAGGAAGAAAAAAGACCCACAAAAACAAATCCAAAACAGTTAACAAAATGGCAATAAGAACATACATATTGATAATTAACTTAAATGTAAATGGGTTAAATGTTCCAACCAAAAGACATAGACTAGCTGAATGGATGTCATCTATAGAACCCTTTACCCTATATTGAGGTACCTAAAAAAACAAATCAGTAAAGTATTTTTATCACTCTAAGACCCACGAGAAACAGCATCTATTCCACACAGTGCTGTATAAATGCTCGCAAATTCTTATTCTTTGGATATACTTTAAACTCAATGCAGATTACTCCTTCTGCTATAACAATATGTACAATTACCTAATAAGTATTTCATATAATACCTTTTTGTTTTGAACTATAGTCATATCACACCATCTCTGAGAACTGATTACAACTAGAAATGAATAGTCTTAGTTTCTATGTATTAACATTTTACTGGTTTGTATTTCAGAAGATAACCTTTTCCTGACTTTGGCCCCAGTCTCTGACTATAAAAGAACTGTCATAACAGACAAGGTAGAATGGAGTTGTATATTACTGTTGTGGTCCTATAGCAAGTCAACCAAACCTAAACCCAAAGTACAACTGTAAAAAACAAAAGTACAACTATAAGCATGTGTTTGCCAAGTCTTATAAAATGGTTGCAAATAAATAAACAGCTTTCAGAAGATATTCCAGTAGAGTACAAAGTACAAACAAAACACATAAAATTAGAATTCTCCTGTATGTAAAGTGAATATACCAATTATATAAATGTTAAACATTCAATCCATAATAATTTGGTTTATCTTTTTCAGATTTAGGAGGGCTTTTGTGGCATTCATTTAGTAGACAATGTATCTTTAAAAGGATGTCTAACAAACTCTGAACCGATGGCTTATTTTCTGTATTTTTTTACATTCTTATAACAAGCAAAGATATTAAAGATTATTCAACCAAAAATGAATAAATAAATAAAAGCACCAAGGGAAAAGCAACACATTATGTACATGGAACTCCCATAAGGCTATCAACTGATTTTTCCGAAGAAACTCTGCAGGCCAGAAGGGAGAAGCACATTATATTTAAGGTGAAGAAAGTAAAAAAGCTTCAACCAAGAACAGTCTACCCAGCAAGGCTCTTATTCAGATTTGATGGAGAGATAAACAGCTTCACAAACAAGCAAAAGCTAACGGAGTTCAGTACCACCAAACCAGCTTTACAAGAAATGTTAAAGGAACTTCTCTAAGCAAAAAACCAAAAAGGACACAAAAAGAAACATGAAAATAATGAAAGCAAAAAGGCCACCAGTAAAGGCAAGCATAAAGAATAGGAAGGAAATCATCCATGCACAAATCTAGTAGGAAGTTTAGAAGACAAAAGTAGTAAAACCATCTATATCCACAATAAGCAGTTAAGAAATTCAGAAAACAATTAGATGGAAAATATAACATCAAAAACAGTAATCATGGGGGGAGGAAAGTACAAATACAGGATTGTTAAAAGGTATTTGAAATTAAGAGATAAGCAACTTAAGGGTTTCCCTGGTGGCACAGTGGTTAAGAATCCGCCTGCCAATGTAGGGGACACAAATTCGAGCCCTGGTCCAGGAAGATCCCACATGCTGCGGAGCAACTAAGCCCATGTGCCACAACTACTGAGCCTGTGCTCTAGAGCCCGTGAGCCACAACTACTGAGCCCACGTGCTACAACTACTGAACTTGCGCGCCTAGAGCCTGTGCTCTGCAACAAGGGAAGCCACCGCAATGAGAAGCCCGCGCACTGCAACAAAGAGTAGCTCCCGCTTGCTGCAGCTAGAGAAAGCCGGTGTGCAGCAATGAAGACCCAACGCAATTGAAAATAAATGAATAAATAAATAAAAAGAGATAAGCAACTTAAAACAATTTATATATATATACACTCACACACATATATACATATATATATTTTTTTACCTCATGTTATCCACAAACCAAAAATCTATAGTAGATTCACACACAAAGAAGAAAAAAAAATCCAAGTGTAATACTAAAGATAGTCATCAAATCACTGGGGAGAACAAAAGAAGAAGAAAAGACAAAAAAGACCTATAAAAACAACCCTAAAATGATTAACAAAATGGCAATACAAACATACTTATGAATAACTACTTTAAATGTAAAGGGACAAAAGGCTCCAATCAACATACAGAGTGGCCAAATGGATACAAAAACAAGACTCGTATACATGCTGCCTACAAGACACTCATTTCAAATCTAAAGACACACACAGACTGAAAGTTTGGGGGTGGAAAAAGGTATTCCTTGCAAATGGAAATCAAAAGCAAGCCAGGGTAGCAATATTGACATCAGACAAAATAGACTTTATGACAAAGACTGTTAGAAGACAAAGGACGTTACATAATGATCAAGGGATAAATCCAAGAAGATGTAACAATTGTAAATATATATGCACCCAACACAGGAGCACCTAAATACATAAAACACATATTAACAGACATACAACAGAAAGTGACAGTAACACAATAACAGTAGAGTCCTTAATACCCCACTTACATTAATGGACAGATCATCCAGACAGAAAATCAATATGGAAGCACTTATTTAAATGACACATTACATCAGTTGGACTTAACAGATATGTATAGAACATTCCATCCAAAAGCCCCAGAATACACATTCTACAAGGCCAGCATCACCTGAATAGCATAACCAGACAAAGCTATCACACAAAAAATATTACAGGCCAATAACTCTTATGAACCTAGATGCAAAAGTTCTCAACAAAATATTAGCAAACTGAATCCAACAGTACAACAAAATGATCATAAACTATGATCAAGTGGGATTTATCCCACAGATGCAAGGATTTCTCAATATCTGCAAATAGATCAATGTGATACACATTTACAAACTGAAGAATAAAAACCATATGATCATCTCAATAGATGCAGAAAAACTTTTTGATAAATTCACCATCCATTTATGATAAAACCTCTCCAAAAAGTGGGCATGGAGGGAACATATCTCAACAAAATAAAGGCCATATATGCCAAACTCAGAGCTAACTAACATCATACTTGAAGGTGAAAACCTGAAAGCATTTTCTCTAAGATCAGGAGCAAGACAACACTTCCCACTATCACCAATTTTATTCAACATAGTACTGGGAAGTCCTAGCCAAGGCAATCAGACAAGAAAAAGAAATAAAAGGGATCCAAATTGGAAGAGAAGTAGTAAAACTGTCACTTTTTGCAGATGACATACTATACATACCTTGAACACATTACGTAATTATCTTTTTTTAGTGGTTAGAATAATTAAGTTCTAGTCTATTAGCAAGATTGTTGATTATAATACAATAATGTTGTCAATACAGTCCATTAGATCACCAGGGCTTATTTACTACTCATAAATTCTGACCTTTAAACTTCATTTCTATTCAGTTTCCACATCAACCAACATGCTTTAGCAACACTGAATTTTATTCAGCTCCTCAAATAAGTTCAACTTTACAAATGCAGTTACCTTTGTTGAGCTTTTCCCCTCCGTTTCCTCCCCTTCATTGGAAGAGTTTCCTTTATTTTTCAGATCTGAGTCCATCTTGCAGGAAACCTTCCTTAAAATCTCATGTCAGAGTTAAGCCCTTCTCTGAGGTTTTCTCAAAAAGGATCTAATACTGCTCCTTTCATAATACTTATGGTTTTGTATGTCAGTTGCTAGCTTAGTGTCTTTCTCCTTCACTTGTGAACTCCATGAGGACTGAGACTGTGCCCACCTTCCTCATGGGTGTAGCAATAGCCTGTCATGCCTGATACATGAGTGAGGTCCTGTGATGTTCCATAAATATTTGCTGAGGTAATAAGTAAAAGGAGGAGAACAGGAGGGCTGGAGATACAGATATGAAATGAATTATCACCCAGGAGGTTCAATGTAGAGAGGCAGAAACTTTAGAAATATGAGAAGCAACAAAGGGGGAAAACAATGGAGAAGAGCAGTAACAGAAGATAAAGAAAAGTCAGAACAATTTTGTGTGACAAAAGCACAGAGTTTATAACAGGAGAAGCAACAGATGCAACTACTGCTGGTTATCCCTTCACATTCCTCATACACATACACACACACACACACACACACACACACACACACACACACACAGCACAAACACAGATGCTTCCTTGGACATAGTTACTAAAAAGGTTGAATTACTGTGGGATCTATGCTCATCATTGAACAATGGAATTACAGACATTTAAGGACGTTATTCAGAATTTTCAGTTCTTTTAATTAAAATGTTTATGTACTTACATTATTAAACTAATATTCTTTAGAAGACTCAGAAAAAATTAAAAAGGAGAAGCAATGAATAAGTATGAAAAAACATAGAGAAAATCTGCCTGTAATGTAGAAGGACTGACTTAGGAACTCACAGGTTTCTTGGTTGGATGGTGGGTTTAACATAATACACACCCATTAACTCACCACCCAACCTGAGAGCTAGATCGTTGAAAATGACTTATATTTACTTCTGTCCTTCTTCCCTATCATTTCCCATGCTTCCCAACACCTGATGCTACCACTACCCTGAATCTTGTGTTTTCTCCATTAATTTTTTAAAATATAATTTTAGCACACACATTTATTTATAAAACACGTATTTTTTACTTATATTATTTGTCCCTTAAATCTTAACACTCCCACCTACCTTCAACACACTGAGGGCCAGGGCCAAAGTGAAGGAAATGAGGAGGGATCTAGATCAGAAAATGAGTGAGGAGGCACTCACTCTCAGGGTTGTACAAGTGCAGGGCTGCTTACCCATTAGAAAAAGTAGGCACAATGCTTAGACCTTGCAAAACTTTTAGAGACCAATAGCAATAGTTTAAGGCTAATCTCTATTAAAATCAGAGGAAAATGAACAGCATAATGAGTAAATAATAATGAATCATCTTGGATTATATATGCCTATATATTAACCCAGTGGTAAACATAATTTTAAATATTTTTTGTGAAAGAAGGAGCCCAAGAAGGCAAAAGAGCCTGGGCCCCACAAAAGTCATAATGTGGCCCTGGAAACCTGCACAAACATACTGATCTAACTGTTTATATTAATCTAAAGTCTACCTGAAGGTATCACACTCCCTGACTTTGGACTATACTACAAAGCTATTTTAATGAAAACAGCATGGTACTGGCACAAAATCAGACACATAGCCCAAAGGAACTAAATAGAGAGCCCAGAACAAAACAATGCACATGGTCAATTAATCTACAACAAAGGAGGCAAAATTGTACACTGGGGAAAGACAGTCTCTTTAGTAACAGATGCTGGGAAAGCTGGACAGCTACATGTAAAAGAATGAAATTAGAACTTTTTCTCATACCAAATACAAAAAAAGACTCAAAATGATTAAAGACCTAAATGTAAGAGCAGAAACCATAAAATGCCTCAAAGAAAATATAGGCAGAATACTCTTTGGCATAAGTCATAAAAAATTTTTTTGGATCTCTCTCCTCAAGCAAAGGAAACAAAAGGAAAAATAAACAAATGGAACTTAATTAAACTTAAAAGACTTTCACAGCAATGGAAATCATTGACAAAACAAAAACATAACCTACTAAATGGGAGAAAATATTTGCAAATGATATGACAGATAAGGGGTTAACAGGCAAAATATATTAACAGCTCATACAACTCAATATCAAAATAACACACAACAAAACTGAAGAATGTGCAGAAGATCTGAATAGACATTTTTCCAAAGAAGACATATGGGTGGACAACAGGCACATAAATAAGATGCTCAGTGCTGCTAATCATCAAGGAAATGCAAATCTAAACCACAATGAGATATCAGCTCACACCTGTCAGAATGGCTATCATCAAAAAGAACACAAATAACAAATATGTTGGTGAGGATATGCAGAAAAGAGAATTCTTATACACTGTTGGTGGGAATGTAAATTGGTGCAAACACTATGGAAAACAGTATGAAGTTTCCTCAGAAAACTAAAAATAGAACTAACATGATCCAGCAATTCCACTCCTGGTTATATCTCCAAATAAAACAAAAATACTAGTTCTAAAAGATATGTGTATCCCAATATTCACAGCAGCATTACGTATAATACCCAAGATATGGAAGCAACAGCAACATCAACGTCCATCAGCAGATTAATGGATAAAGAAGATATGGAATATTACGCAGCCATAAAAAAGAATAAAATTTTGCCATTTGCACAACATGGATGGACCTGGAGAGTATTATGCTTAGAAAAATAAGTCAGACAGAAAAAGATAAATACTGTATGTTATGATTTATATGTGGAATCTAAAAAAGAAAACAAACAAATGGATATAACAAAACAGAAAGAGACTCAGAGATATAGAGAACTAGTGGTTACAAGTGGCCAGAGTGAAGGGGGAAGGAGGAAGGTAATGGTAGGGGATTCAAAGGTACACACTAATATGAATGAAATAAATGAGATACAAGGATATACTGTATAGAGCAGGGAATATATCCAATATTTTATAACTTTAAATGGAGTATAATCTATAAAAATATTGCATCACTATGTTGTATACCTGAAATTAATATGATATTGTAAATCAACTATACTTTCATAATGATAATAATAAACAAAATCTATCTAAATCATGGAAATATATAATTATATGAGAATCACTATGATTCTTTAAAAATGCATGTGCAAACTCCCAAAAAGTCTTTATTCCCATTTTGTAGTAATTCCTAGTTCCTTCAACTGTTTTTCATGGGAAATGATTTTTAATTTCTTATCTATACTCCTTACTCTCCCCAGAACACTGTTTCAGAACCAAATGAAACACTCCAAAATCTGGTTGATGATCACAGAATGAAGCTGGATACTCTTATTTCCTGTCCCAGAAGCAATTCTATTTTTTCATTTGTTTGCTTTGGTAATTCAATCCACTTCATCATTTAATCATCCCTTCAAGAAATATATTTTAAGTCTTTATTACGAGTACCATGACATTTCTGCAGCAGAGTACAAAGAACAATGTTTTTAGGAGTAGGAGAAAAAATTCTCTGTATTTGGAGGAGCTGGGAAATAATATTAAGAAAATGATTACAGAATCTGGAAATAAAGATTTGGAAGTCATCAGCAATCAAGTGGTATTTAAAATCACAAAAGCATGTTAAATAAACTAAGAAATAAATGAGAGATAGAACGTGGAAAACAACTTAAACAAACACAGTATTTTACGTTTCAGATAATGTGTATAGAAAATACACATACAGGGCTTCCCTGGTGGCGCAGTGGTTGAGAATCTGCCTGCCAATGCAGGGGACACGGGTTCGAGCCCTGGTCTGGGAAGATCCCACATGCCACGGAGCAGCTGGGCCCGTGAGCCACAATCACTGAGCCTGCGCGTCTGGAGCTTGTGCTCCGCAACAAGAGAGGCCGCGACAGTGAGAGGCCCACGCACCGCGATGAAGAGTGGCCCCTGTTTGCCGCAACTAGAGAAAGCCCTCGCACAGAAACGAAGACCCAACACAGCCATAAATAAATAAATAAATTAATTAATTAAAAAAAAAAAAGAGTAAAGAATACTGAATTTATAAAAAAAAAAAAAAAGAAAAAAAAAAAGAAAATACACATACAAATAATGAAAGCAGAAAGAAGGAAACATAAAAATAGAATCATATTGTGAATACTACTTTGGGACACACTTTAAAAATAAATTAGCAATACATCATAAACAATTAGACCATAGAGCAAGTCACTGCAGTCAGTTCACAAGGAGCACCTCATACATCCAGTTAATATTGGAGAGTTTCCTAAGAAGTTATTTATATTCCCTGAAAACTTATTTTATATATTTTTTCCTGTGGCTGCCTTGGTGAAGATATATTATGACTACAATGGGTAACTGGTAAGCATCATGCCTTCTGAAGAATTCCCAGGTTTTGATTTGACAGATTATACTTTTTCTTTAGAACAAAGCCAGACACATCATTTTGGCCTCTGACAGCACTGACTTTGTAAAATTCATTTTGTCATCATGTTACACAATTCATTGAGAGACATTAATAATTAACAAATGTATGAAATTATTGCAATTATTAAAAAGATGTTTTCCATAACCCAATAAATTGGATATAAGAAATACAGTATTAATGAATGAATTAACTATTGCCTAGAGCATAGTTCAGAGAAGAAATTTTTGTTTTAAACCATACTGTCAGTATCAAGAGTTCCAAGAATAGAGGGAAAACAAAACAAAACAAAACCACATTCATGTCTCCAAAGATCAAGCACACTGTGGATCCCGGAGCACTGAGTGGAAAAAACCAAGACCTGAGTTTAGGAAGGAGCCAGTAGAGAAGGTTTCAGGACATTGGGCCCAAAGCATCCTTAGATGGTGGAATGAGAACAGGGGTCTTAATATGACAAATTCCCTGGTCTACAGTCTGATTATTTTTGGTGATGGCATAGATATCACAAAGATTTAAGGGAACATATGAACAAATGTCTCTTCCCACCACTGCACAAGTTCCCCCTCTTGAAGCCAGAATCATGTCCAATGCCTGATGATTATAGAGCACCACTTGCTGGAGTTTCTGTAATTCTCTGGTGATGAAGTTGTTGGCTCTGGTAAGACTATTCACAGTCTTGGTTATTTCCCAGAGCACAGCATGAAAAATGAGGGTGTTTTGGAAAACTTCCTGAGTGATCCACACAGCAGCAGCTCTAGGCAAAAAGGTTGTCCATACATATTCTGCTGAAGTAGTCATCTTTTCAATTTACTCCCAATCACTGAGCCTCTTGTTCCAAGGCTTCCTGAGAACCAGGTGAGAAACAAATGTCACAGCCTCCTTCTGGGGTTGGGATTCTGCACCTAGATTTATAGCTGTAACACATATTTATAGACCTTTTGGATCATCTAGTGTCTAGAAAAGTTAAATCAGAGGTAATAGAGTAGTTAAGATGAGAAAAGAAGGTAGTCTGGTTAAAGATTTGATAAGGAATAATTTGATTACCTAAATAACAGGATCCAGTCCAGTTAGCAGATAGATATCAGCAGGGACATCTACCACAAATAAAATATGTCTCACTAGAGGCTGTTCAAGGCTAGTGAAAATAATTGTCCATTAGATTTGCATCTTGGCACTTACATGAAACTCTCTGACAGAAAAGTTGTCCCATCCAATTGGGAAGAAAAAATTTAACAGGTTGTTCTTTGCAAGAGACAGTCCCAAGTGTCCCTGGTAAAATTATTCTTAGAATCATCTGGGTGTACAAGATGTATATAATAAGGCAAAGAATAAGTATTTTTGTCTCCCATTGTAATAGCATAGGTATTTGTATTGGTGTCAAAGAAAATGTGATTGCACATGGATATACCCATGAAAGAGCATGGTCACAGTGGAAGTATACATTGCCCTTTGTGAAAACTATTGAGATTGAAAGAGTTTCCTTTTGAAGTATAAAGCAAAAAGCAAAGGGCCCACGAGTGGTAACACGTATTTAACAATATTAATTTTTTAAATCCAAGAGCATGAGATATCGTTCCATTTCTTTGTATTATCTTCAATTTCCTTCATCAATGTTTTATAGTTTTCAGAGTATAGGTATTTCACCTCCTTCGTTAAGTTTATTCCTAGGTATTTCACTCTTTTGGATGTGATTTTTTTTTCACATCTTTATTGGAGTGTAAATGCTTTACAATGTTGTGTTAGTTTCTGCCACACAACAAAGTGAATCAGCTATATGTATACGTATATCCCCATATCCTCTCCCTCTTGCGTCTCCCTCCTACCCTCCCTATCCCACCCCTCTAGGTGGTCACAAAGCACCGAGCTGATCTCCCTGTGCTATGCAGCAGCTTCCCACTAGCCATCCATTTTACATTTGGTAGTATATATATATCAGTGCTATTCTCTCACTTCATCCCAGCTTCCCCTTCTCCCCCGTGCCCTCAAGTCCATTCTCTACGTCTGGTCTCTATTCCTGCCCTGCCACTAGGTTCATCAGTACAGTTTTTTTAAATATCATACATATACGCTAGCGTACGGTATCTGTTTTTCTCTTTCTGACTTACTTCACTCTGTATGACAGATTCTAGGTCCATCTACCTCACTACAAATAACTCAATTTTGTTTCTTTTTATGGCTGAGTAATATTCCATTGTATATATGTGCCACATCTTCTTTATCCATGCATCTGTTGATGGACATTTAGGTTGCTTCTATGTCCTGGCAATTGTAAATAGTGCTGCAATGAACATTGTGGTACATGTATCTTTTTGAATTATGGTTTTCTCAGGGTATATTCCCAGTAGTGGGATTGCTGGGTCATATGGTAGTTCTATTTTTAGTTTTTTTAAGGAACCTCCATACCGTTCTCCATAGCAGCTGTATCAATTTACATTCCCACCAGCAGTGCAGGAGGTTGGATGTGATTTTAAACAGGATTGCTTTTTCACTTTCTCTTTCTTGACCCATAATTATATCCATTTTAAACTGGTAGTCATTTAAGTTCAAACACATTCTAAAATACCTACTTTTTTATTCCCCTCCCCCTCATTTTGTTTTTGATATCATATTTTCCATCTTCATGCTTATCCCTTTACTATTTCTTGTGGTTATAGCTGCTTTTACAAATTTTTGTTTTTTAATCTACATACTGGTTTAAGTGATCTTCAATTCTTACTATATAGTTGTCTTTCCTGTTAGGATTTTCCCTTTCCTATAGATTCTTATTTCTTTTCCATTTAGTTAGAAGGGCCTTCAACATCTCTTTTAGGGTAGGTCTAGTGTTGCTGAATTATTTTAGTTTTTGCTTGTCTAAGAATTTCCTTATCTCTCCTTCTATTCTAAAAGACAATCTTGCTGGGTAGAGAATCTGGACTGCAGGATTTTCCCTTACAGCACTTGGAATATATCATGCCATTCCCTTCTAGCTGGCAAAGTTTCTGCAGAGAAATCAGCTGATAACAGGGGTTCCCTTGTATATGACTCTTATTCTGTTGCTGCCGTTAGAATTCCCTCTTTAACTACTGTCATTTTAATTATGATATGTCTTGGTGTGGGTCTGTTTGGGTTCATCTTGTTTGGGACCCTCTGTGCTTCCTATAACTGGATATCTGTTTTCTTCCTCAGGTTTGGGTTGTTTTCAGTCACAATTTCTTCAAATACATTTTCAATCTACTTCTCTCTCTTCTTCTGGAACCGCTATAATGTGAATGTTGGCACACAGTGATATCCCAGAAATCTCATAGATTTCTTACATTTTTTTATTTCAATTTTTTTTCTGTTGTTCTGATTGGGAGATCTCCATTATTCTATCTTCTAGATCACTTGTGTTCTTCTGTATCACTTAGTCTGCTATTCCTTCCATCTAGTGTGTTTTTTATCTCAGACAGTGAATTATCTATTTTTGATTGGGTCTTTTTTATACTTCCTAGTACCTTATTGAAATGATCAATGTTTAGATCAATCATTTTCCCTTATTCAGTTAACATTTTTACTACCAATTTTTGAAATCTTTATCTGGTAAATTGTTTCTGTTTCATTATTTATTTTTTCCTGGAGTTGTCTCTTGCTCTTTCATTTGAGAGTAGTTCCTCTGCTTTTTATTTTGCTTAATATTCTCTGCTTCTATGAATTTAGGTGAAACAGCTACCTACTGTGGTCTTGAAGGGGGATTCTTTTGTGGAAGAATTTCTGTGTAGACTGAATATGTTCAGTGCCTTTGGTGCAGAGCTGGATTTGAAATGGACATCAGTTGCATTTCCTCAGGATGTGCTGGCACCTATCACCTTGGTAGAGGTGGACCTGGAGATGAAGGAGCTACAGCCTGCACAGGGTGTAACATGGGGCTTCCTCTCTGCTCAGTGGCCATAGCACCCTTTCAGGGGTGGGGTGTGATCTCAAGTTGCTGGTTTGGAAGCCCTTGGGGTCAGTCTTGAGCTGGCTCTGTCCCCTTTAAGTGTATGTTTTTCCTTCTCCCTGATCCAGGACTTTGCCCCAAAGGAAGGAAACGCTGAAGTAAGTGGGGTTCATGTACCTACTGAAGTCCTATGCTCTGCCTTTGTAGGCGTCTGTGTCCCCATGCAGACACAGCCCACAGTCACATTTTTCCCAGTCACGGCTACCCCACATCTAGTGCCATGCTGTGGTGTGGAGTAGGGTGGAGCATTCACTTGGCTTGAGCCGGGGCACACAATGGGGCAGTCACGAGAAACCTGGCAGCTGCACTGCTGTCAGAAGTCTGGGCTGCTTGTGCGGAACCACTTGAGTAAGGGCCAAAAAAGGCTGCCACCTACCCACTTCTGCCCTGGGAACGGGCGGCCTCTGCATTCCAAGGTTGAGTTTTTTCCCTGGTCCTGGCAGCACCAGGTTCAGTGCCACTGTGTGAAGTGAAGTGAGTGGGGTCAGGTTGTTCATTCCGACAGGGGCTGAGGAGTATGGCAAGGCAGTCATGGAAACACAGCAGCTACTAGGGCAGACCTCTCTCTACCCTTCATGGGGGCAAGTCAGCACCCATGCTCTCTTCACAAGTGGAACTGAGGTTTCTCCAGCCTTTTTATCTGTTGCACTAGTTCTGCAACCAGCCAATGGCGCTCATCCCCTAAGCATAGGACCTCAGGATAATGATGCCAAGTCTGTACCTCAACATTCTCACTCCCCAGGGTGGATGTCCACCTGTGCACTCTCCCTTTTCCTCTGAATCCCCTCCCAGAAGCCCAGGTCCCAACCTGATCACTTTTCTTCCCAACCTACCTGACTACTTGGGTATTTTTCTTACAGCCTTGGTTGTACAGGAGTCTTTCTGCTAGTTTCCAGTTAGGTTTCAGTGAGAATTGTTCCACATGTAGATGAATTTCTGACGTGTTCATTGGGAGCGGTGAGCTCCACATCCTCCTACTCTACTATCTTGATCTCTCCCAGGATATAGTTTCATGGTAGAACCAAGAATTGGTTGAATTGGATATGTAAACAATATAGCTGGGTTCACAAGTTTGAGGGTTCAAAAATATTCCCCCAAAATTGTATCCCAAATTACATCAAATCCAAATCTCTATTTGACTAAACTAACAAAAATCTTGGATCTCTTTCCCCTGGCAAGCAAATCTCTTTCCCCTCCTCTGGCAAGCAAATTTCCCCCTCAAATATGACCCCAAACCCCAGGGGTACCATTAGTGATTAGCAATCTCTTCTAATGCTCTCAATATTCACTAGTGGTACCAGAATGCAGTTGAATCCCCAGCAGAGTCAGCAAAGTCCACAATTGCTGCCATATTACTGGAAGCTCTTCCCTAAGTCCATCCCTACCACTTCCCTGGTGGCCACTCTTTGAGTTAAGCTTCTGACTTGATTGCCCTTTATACTGTACCTGGCCATGCTGAAGATTCCTCAGGATCCTCTACAATGGGGGCCACCCTAAATCCCCATCCACTATGAATTCTCTACATTGACACTTCCAGATCTTTATTGGTGGACGTTTACCCTGGATCCTAAAGTACTCAATACCATCAATTATAGGAAATGTCATAATGTCTAGAAACGTGTAAGAGGTTTTCCCCTTGGCTTAGTGAAGGAAGCTTCCTTGAATTCCATCTTCTGTTTTGCATTCCTACATGAAGCTGAGATGGAATTTACACTAGAGGGTCCGTTAAGCAAGACTTAAGTGGAAAGAAGAGATGGAAAGAATTAATTTTTTGAGTCCCTACTTCAAGTTAGGCCCTGAAATTATCTCCTTTGATCAAGACAATAAAAAGTGGTAAGATGAAAAACTGAAAGATGAAATGAGTAACCCAAGATCACACAGTTAGAAAGTAGTGAGAAAAGAGTCTAAGTCCACTTTCCATGTAAATACATCACTTTAGGGGACTAATGACAATAGCTCTCTCTTAACTGGACAAATTAGCCCAAATTTTCATATCCCTGTCATCTGTGACAGTAATGCCATGCGATAATTTCCTCAGAACTTCATGTTTTCTGAAGTGACTAGGATGGAGGTATGATCAGACAGCAGAAATAGGAAAAACTCAGTGTTCACAGGAGAAGAAGAGGATGCTCTTCCTTTCTACCTCCTCTGGCAAGCAAAGCCCTACTGGCTGCAGCTGGGCACCGCCCTGAGAGGTAGGGAGAGAAGTCCACTGAAGGCAGGATCCGATGCCTCTGTGTCTTACCCTGGTGTGATATTGTGATTTATAATAAGAAACGTATATTTGATCTTTGTCCCAGTTCCTGACACAGGGTTCCTCAAACCCTTATAAACTCCCAAGTTAAAAGAGTGGCAGGAGCATCTTTTGTTCTCATGAGGCAACTCTGGGTGGGCCCCTGGATGGCTCCTGGGTGTGGGCTGGTCACCAGAAAGACAAAGCCATGGTTAAAAGTTTGGTATTTTCAGCCCCTCCCACCCCATCATTCTTCAGAGAGGGGAGAGAGATTGGAAACGGAGTTAATAATAGATAACACCTATGTGAGAAAGCCTCCATGAAATCCCAATAGTGTGGGGTTTGGAGAGCTTCCAGGTTTGTGAACACATATACCTTGGAGGGTGATATACACGAACTCTATGGGGAAGCTCCTGCACTCAGAACCCACCCAGACCTCATCCTATGTATCTCTTCATCTGACTGTTTATCTTTATCATATACTTCTAAAAAAACTGCTAAACATTAGTGAGTGTTCCCTGAGTTCTGTGAGCTGCTTTAGCAAATTAATCAAAACCAAGGGTGGGGGGTTGTGGTAGGTTCCAATTTGTAGCCAAGTTAGAATTTGCGGGTAACCTGGGAACCTACTACTTGCAAATGGCATCTGAATCTGGGGGCAGTCTCATGGGACTGAGCCCCTACCCTGTGGAATGTGGCACTATATCCAGGTAGATAAGTGTCAGAATTGAGTTAAAATGTAGGACAACCGGCTGGTGTTGCAGAATTGCTTGGTGAGAGGTAAAACCCCCATGCATCTGGTGCTGAAACCAAGGAAGACTGGATTTATACTAAAACACCTGGGATATCTGATTTTTCTTATTCTTCTCCTCCTCTTTTTGCAGGGTTCAGGGTAGGTTGCCCCAAGATGTGCCCCTCTCACATGAAGATTATTTTAAACTGAAAACAAGCAAGGCCCAAAAGACTCAGGAAGAACTTCTGAACACCTCCCTAACTGCCTGAAAGAATTTAAGATAGATGATCTGTTCTAGGAAGGAGCTATCACCATAAAGAGCTATAGTATACTATGAACTAGGCATGGTAGACAGGGAGGAACTTAGCAAGGCAGGTTTGATCCAAGTCCTCTCTGTGTCCCACTGTCTCTAGATGGCCCAGCAAACATTTACTTAACAAAAATTAACTCTTCGTCTTCCTGTGAATTGCCTTACTTCCCTTTGAAGTTCCAGTCCCCTACCTCCTTCTCCTTAGTACAGTATGATATATAAATATACCTCATCTTGCCTTATTGTCTCTGGAATTCCTCATGATTATGTTAATTCTTCATACCTATGTACTAACTTTGATTTTCTCCTGTTATTGTCTCATGGCATTTAAATTAGTTGGCAGCCAAAAGAACGAAGACCGGACGAGGAGAAATATTGTCCTCCCCCACCCTTTCTTTGTTGGCAAGTGTCTCCCACCAGATTTCAGAAGAAGCTAACAGAGTCCCATAAAAGACATTTTCTCTTAGCTAAAGATGAGCCACTTGAAAGGAAAGGATCAGGGGTAATGTCAGGCAGGAGAAACTCAGTGATCTCAGCTGCCCTCGTCTCTGTAATCAATGGATAGAGATGGAGTGGCCCACTCCTCAGGATTTTCAGTTGAAGCTGAAAGTAGGGCTGAAATTCAGGTGAAGCAAGTTAGATACCCA
This sequence comes from Balaenoptera ricei, assembly GCF_028023285.1. NCBI lineage: Eukaryota > Metazoa > Chordata > Mammalia > Artiodactyla > Balaenopteridae > Balaenoptera > Balaenoptera ricei. The sequence continues at coordinate 64,654,230 of NC_082646.1, read as the reverse complement.
GACTACAAAATTTAAACACTCCCTCACTCTCAACTTCCTTTGTGCCCTAGGCTTCTCTCTTGCCTCACCCTAGTTCCAGTCCTGGATGGAACCCTGGATGGGTCACTGGCTCTCTGTACTATCACTGCAGAGATCTGGATGAATTCCTTTTCCCTCAGTTTATTCAGAATAAGTCTTGAATTTTTCAAAGAGAACTTAAATTAGGAAACTGGCAGTTAAAAAAGGAAACAGGAAAGCAAAGAGAAAACATTTTACAAAAACCATTTACTAATCACTTAACAAACATTTGTTAAACATATGTTAAAAACAAACATTTTTGGGACTTGACATAAGACTGAGAAATGAAACCAAAAGTCTGTTCTCAGCATTGGGAGTTGACCTGAGTAACAGGAAGCAGCTATGTGGTGAAATAAACTTGTTTGTGAATCTGATTTTGAGCCCATGGGATTGCTTTAACCCCTTAATTAATTTATACATTTCCTGAAATCTTACCATATACAGAAAGTGTTCTCACACTGTGAGAGAATCTGAGGTGGTCAGACACAGACTCTATGATCTCTAGATCCACAGCATAGCAATAGAGAAGAGACAGGCACTGATACAAGGCCCAGCATAAGAATGTAAAAAAAACAAAAACAAAAAATCCACTCATATAGAAATACTCAGGTTCAAATTAAACACTGAAAGGAACACTGCAGCTGAAGACCCTCCACTTGATGTCTCTTGTTCTGAAAGATTTGATCTTCAAACAAATTATGTGCTGGGGAGAAAAGAATTCATATTTGAATATCTGTTTCAGGCCAAGCACTGGGTGAGATTAACCTATCTCGTTTTATCCTCATTAATGTTATGTGAGGTACATAGTGTGACAGGCACAAATTCATTCCACCACTCAGCTGCTTCTCCTTACTTAAGTGGTCCCCCACACCCAAGACTTAAGTAAATATAGCTACTAACTACTGGATCATGGACTCAAACTGAAGCCGCAAAACAGGTTTTGGGACTCAGTAAAGCATACCGTTCTTTTGCCTTGGCACAGAAAGAATTCAGTGACGGGCAGAGCAACAGAAAAGAGAGTTTATTAGTATAGGATGCTTGTGAGAGATACAAACGGGCAGGCAAGAGAGTGCTGCCCTGAGAGCTAAGTGGGCTACAACTTTATAATCAAAGGAACTTTATAAGCACCTTTCCCCTACATTCCCTGTCTTGGGATGTGTAGGGGAGCATATCCTAAGAGTCATTAACTTGCCGACTTCAACCAGCAGGATGTAGGTCTCATTTCTTCACTATTGCCTTATTGTTTTGAGGTATGTGTTTCGCTTTTATTGCTAAGCAGGCATGCTCGGTTTCAAGATGTTCAGATTGTTGCCTGGTTTCAAGATGCTCTGATTGTTTTCTTGAGTGATAACTGACTTATGGTGGTCTCCCAAAGCTCCCTCTCTATCTACGATCCCCTTGTGGGATTTGTGAACTAGCTGTTTAATTATCCTACTCTATCCCTAACAAAACCTGTCTCAGACATTGAAACTTCATAATTGAAAACACCTATGCTCCTACTTTGAGGGAAAAGAAAAAGGTAAGCCTTGTTGGAAGGACACCATGCCAGCCCTCCTCATACCTTCTTGGTGTCTCATGTTAACTTACTGAAATACCTATTAATATCCTCAAATATAACTGAGGAAACAACCTGAGACAGATATGCTAATCTCCTTATTCAATCATCACACATTTTGTTCATCTATATATTTTATGCACTATGTCTGGAACTAGGAATATAAAGATAAATAAGACAGATCCCCCCAGGACTTCCCTGGTGGCTCAATGGTTAAGAATCCACCTGCCAATGCAGGAGACACGGGTTCAAGCCCTGGTCCAGGAAGAGCCCACATGCCACAGAGCAACTAAGCCCGTGTGCCACAACTACTGAGCCTGCAAGCCACAACTACTGAGCCTGCAAGCCACAACTACTGAAGCCCGCAAGCCTAGAGCCCATGCTTTCCAACAAAGAGAAGCCACTGCAATGAGAAGCTTGCACACTGCAACGAAGAGTAGCCCCGCACACCGCAACTAGAGAAAAGCCCGCACGCATCAACGAAGACCCAGCACAGCCAAAAATAAATAAAGACAGATCTCCCCCGCACCTGGGAGGAGCACAGGGAGGTGAGATGTATGAGGTTTGGGGGATGGGAGAAATAATATAGACAAGCAATAGCTACAGTGCAGCACATTGTGATAGGAGCATTATAAGAGTGGAATTAAGTATTCTGAGAACACAGCACAGAAGAGCTCAGTATAGGTCTGTGGACAAAGAATGTTGCCACAGTAAACAAAGAATGTTGTGACCATCCAGCCAGTAGCCACTGCAGCCACCCCCAACTGTGCACTCTGAAGGGATTCAGGATGGAGAAAAGCAGGATACTGGCCCTAGATAGTTAAGGTGCATATCAAAGATATTATTTCAGTGAGCCCAGACTCTTGAATCTTCCCAAACATAGAAAAACACAAAATTCATTAACTTGAGATGTCTGGTTTTTCTTTAATTAACAGTAATCTTGATGTTTCAACTACATGGTCTTTGTTGCAAAAACTCCTATATATCCTGGCTCCTCCCTTACCTCTCCAGAGTAGCCCCTTAGAGTTATCGAAGACATTGCGTCCTGGGCTTAAGTCCTCAGTTTTATCCGCCAAATAAAACATAACTCTCAACTTTTAGGTTGTAATTTTTTTTTTTTTTTTTAGTCGACAACAGTTAATTCAAGAAAAAAAGGTCTAAAAAAAAAAAAAAAGAAAAAAGGTCTTTTATGGGAAATAAAAAAATAACAAGTTTAATTAGCACTGGGAGCATGCTTCTCTTTGTCCTTGGGTGACTTAGGAACTAGAACAATAAAGCCGTTAAAGCCATTTCGTAGAGGAAAAACTCTAATGTGCCCACATCTCCTCCCCAATTCTTTCCCTTTCCTGTTCTCCTATGTTCATTACCTGGTGCTTAGCCCATCTCATCATTGATACGCACACACATTAGTCTTCTATCCACAGTAATATTAACACCCAGCAAACACAATATATAAATAATAAATAAATAAGCAAGCAAGCAAGCAAGCCAGTATTCCTTTAAATCAGCTGAATTTTTTAAAAGATAAAAACCAAAACAAAAGTGAAACCAGTTTTTCACTTCCTGTTTGGAGGATAAAATAAGGCCCTTTTACCACAGAGGGAACTGAAGTCTAGGCTGAAGATTCAGTTAGCAAACTACCAGACTCAGGGAAGGAATCTACTCTACTTTCTCTCTAATATCGTTGGAGCAACCTGAAGACAGGAACTTGGCCTCAAGAAAATAGGTAGGTGAAGGAAAAGGAGAGAAATGGGGTAGACAGAGAGATACAACAACATACTCAGAGACTAAAATAGAAACAGGAATTGATGAAAATAGGCACGGGAACAGCCAGAGACACAGGCAGATTAAGGCATGCTAAGAACACAAATATGAATCTAACATTCTCATTGCTCCAATAAACTGCTCCAAATCTGGGGGAAAGGGAGTACATTATTGAAACAATTAAACAATTTGGTAATTTCTATTGTCAAATAAAAATAAACCTAGATTTAGGTTAAAAGAGACTTTATTTGAAAGAATTATTGCAATAAGGGGAAAGAGACTATTGTAATAGAGAAAACAATCCAAACATAAAGCTGCAAGCATCTCAAAGGCCAGGCAGAAAGGAATTTTCTTTTATGGCAAGGAGTCAACAAGAACACAGTATAGTGGAAGTGGGATACTCAGGGAATGTTTTATTTTTAGGAGGGATCATTAAGGAAGAGTTGTATGCTGGGTCAGGAGGAGGGTGGGTCAAAGTTCGAGGGACTGCAGAAAGGAGATAAGCTTAACTAATGTTTAGTTTCAAGCACTTTGCAACTGAACAGTGGGGGAAAAACAGCTCAGCTAATCTTTTATGAGGCAAAGAATGGGAATTTAAAGGGTCTGTGTCTGCCTCACTGTAAGTAAAAAAGGGAGACATGGGTGAGTCTTATCAAAGTTATATGGTGGTTCTTTGAGGCAAGCTGTTTTTCAGAATACAAAAGGATGAATGGATTCCTTTAACCATCACTGCTTTCCAGGAGTAAAGGACTCAGGAAAAGTTTAACACTGTTATTATGATTCATGTAAGTAACAGGTGGTATGGTAAACACAGAGAAGAGAAGTACTGACTCAACCTGCAAGATAATGGAAGGCTTCACAAATAAGGAGAAACTTGAATTGGGTAGGAGTATAGCATACTGGGAAGCATTCATGTAATATAATATAGGGGAGGAAAAAATTTCCCTTCTTCCCTTCTAGATTATTTGGCTTGTTTGATAATTGAATTGATTTAAGACAGATTAATAAGTGAAAAAAATTTAATTATATATCTATGGGAGCCCACCAAAACATGAAGACTCAAAAGCAGTCAGACAATCTAGCCTTATAAAACATCCTGAGATAAGAAAGAGGGGGTAGGGATGTGGTGCTTCAATGGGGAGGAAGACAATAGACCAGAAGATGAGAAGAGCAAATGTTTGGCAAACAAGTGTTTTCAATGCCATGCAGATAAGTCTTTCTGATATAAAAAGATATCTCTGGTAATAGCTCTCTTTCTGGTAGAGGATCTCTACATAAATTCTTTTAGGCAGATAAGGGAGAGGTAAAAAGCTTTTCCTAAGGCTGCTGAGTCTTAAGTGCATTCTGCCAAAACAATCCCCATGACAAAGTGACACATCATGCAGTGGTGTATTCTGCTCTCCCTCAAAAAACAGAGTTAAGAAAACTAAGAGCTTGAGGAAAGATGACAGAGTGTAGTTTCTACGGGAAGAAAGTGAACTAGAAGGTAAGAAAAAGAAAAAGAGTAGTTTTAAAAGGAATTACGTTGACTGTTGCCAGACAAGAGGTCTTGAATGCCAGGGCCAAGTAATATGATGATACAACAAACCAATTATAACATATGTGTAAATAACACAATTTGTTGATTTGTTTAACCTTTAAACTGTTTACCCTTTATTCTAAGAATGTAATAATATTGAAACCATGCACCTCAGATTAGGACTTGAACCCACGTGCTGGGACTCGAACCCAGCCAAAACCCAGACTTGGACTTGAACCCACACGGCTGGCACTCGAACTGGGCCAAAACCAAGATTGGGACTTGAACCCACATGGCCAAGACTCGAACCTGGCCAAAACCCACAGTTTTCCAACTGAGATCACGTGCCTGGTTTCAGGATTTAATGAAGCTTAGGTTCTTGATGTCTCATCACAGAAAGAATTCAGTGAGAGACAAAGTGATAGGTAAGAAGTGGTTTTATTTAGAGAGAAACACACTGCACAGAGTGTGGGCCATCTCAGAAGGTGAGAGTGGCCTTGGGAGAAACACACTGCACAGACAGAGTATGGGCCATCTCAGAAGGTGAGAAAGGCACCAGGGTATGGGGTTGTCAGTTTTTATAGGGGTGGGTAATTTCATAGGCTAATGAGTGGGAGGAGTATTCCAGCTATTTTAGGAAGGGGAGGGAATTTCTAGGAATTGGGCCACCACCCACTTTTTGATCCTTATGGTTGGTCTTGGAACTGTCATGGCGCCTGTGGGTGTGTCATTTAGCTTGCTGATGTGAGCGTATACTGAGGCTCAAGTTCTAGTGGAAGTCGACTTGTCCACCATCTTGGACCCACTTGGTTCTAATCAGTTTATGTCATGTCCTCGGGCTATATCATTCTTTCAAAGGTTGTGCCCTGACTCCTTCCCTCCTGTTTCAATATTTCCGGGCTTCCTGGACAAGATGGCAGGGTAGAAGGGACCTTGAGCTCACCTACTCACAGGAGCACACCAAAAATCACAACTGCTGAACAACCATCAATAAAAAAGACTGGGACCTACCTAAAAAGATAGTCTACATCCGAAGACATAAAGAAGGAACCCAATGAGACAGTAGGAGGGGCAAACTCGTGATCTAATCAAGTCCCATACACCGCCCCCCCAACCCGAGAATAATTATATCGCAGGAGTTCTCCCACAGGAGTGAGAGTTCTGAGCCCCATGTCAGCGTTCACAGCCTGTGGGTCTGGCATCGGGAGGAGGAGCCCCCAGAGCATTTGGCTTTGAAGGCCAGCGGGGCAGCTCCACAGGACTTGGGGAAACAGAGACTCCACTCTTGGAGAGTGCACACAAGGTCTTGTCCACACCGGGACCAAGGACAAAAGCAGTGACTTCATAGGAGCCTGAGCCAGACCTACCTGCTGCTCTTGGAGGGTCTCCTGCAGAGGCGAGGGCTGCAGTGCCTCAGTCTGGGGAAAAGGACACTGGTAGCAGAAGTATTGGGTAGTATTCATTTGTATGAGATCTCCTGGAGGCTAATATTTTGGCACCAAGACCTGGCCCCACCCAAAAGCCTGTAGGCTCCAGTGCTGGAATGCCTCAGGCTAAACAATCAACAGGACAGAACACAGCCCCACCCATCACCAGACAGGCTGTAAAGACTTCCTGAGTCCACAGCTGCCTCTACACATGCCCTTAGACATGGTCCTGCCCACCAGAGGGTGTGGAAAGAAAGGAACCCTCCTACACTGTTGGTGGGAATGCAAATTGGTGCAGCCACTATGGAGAACAGTATGGAGGCTCCTTAAAAAACTAAAAATAGAGTTACCATATGATCCAGCACTCCCATTCCTGGGCACATATCCATAGAAGACTCTAATTCAAAAAGATACATGCACCCCAACGTAAATAGCAGCACTATTTACAATAGCCAGGACATGGAAGGAACCTAAATGTCCATCCACAGATGAATGGATAAAGAAGATGTGAGATAGACAGATAAATAGATAGATAGATATATGTATATTACTCAGCCATAAAAGATAATGAAATAATGCCATTTGCAGCAACATGAATGGAACTAGAGATTATTATACTAAGTGACGTAAGCCAGACAAAGACAATACCATGTGATATCGCTTGTAAGTGGAATCTAAAAAAAAGATACAAATGAACTTATATATCAATACAAAACAGAAATAGACCCACAGACATAGAAAACAAACCATGGTTACCAAGGGAAAAGGTGGGGGTGATAAATTAGGAGTTTGGGATTAATATAGACACACTACTATATATAAAATAAGGGACTTCCCTGGTGGTGCAGCGGCTAGGAATCTGCCTGCCAATGCGGGGGACACGCGTTCGATCCCTGGTCCGGGAAGATCTCACATGCCACGGAGCAACTAAGCCTGTGTGCCACAACTAGTGAGCCTGCACTCTAGAGCCCGTGAGCCACAACTACTGAAGTCCGCATGCCTAGAGCCTATGCTCTGCAACAAGAGAAGCCACCACAATGAGAAGCCCACGCACCATGACGAAGAGTAGCTCCAGCTCGCCACAACCAGAGAAAGGCCGCATGCGGCAACGAAGACCCAACGCAGCTAAAAATGAATAAAGAAATTTATTTTTAAAAATACATAAATAAATAAAATAGATAACCAACAAGGACCTACTGCATAGCACAGGGGACTATACTCGGTATTTTGCAATAACTTATAAGGAGATAGAATGTGAAAAAGCATAGACACATATATAAGTGAATCACTTTGCTGTACATCTGAAACTAACACAACATTGTAAATCAACTATACTTCAATTAAAAAAGAAAAAGAAAAAAGAAAGAAAAAAAGAAAATAGAGCATTTTGAGGACATATATAAACAGAGTTATTATTATTAATAGTAGCATGAGGAATATTATTATTTCTGTACAACTTTTTTTTTAAAGATTTATTTTATTTATTTATTTATTTACTTTTTGTCTGCATTGGGTCTTTTGTTGCTGCGCGCGGGCTTCCTCTAGTTGCGGCAAGCAGGGGCTACTCTTTGTTGCAGTGTGAGGGCTTCTCATTGCGGTGGCTTCTCTTGTTGCAGAGCACAGGCTCTAGGCACACAAGCTTCAGTAGTTGTGGCACAAGGGCTTCAGTAGTTGTGGTTTGCGGGCTCTAGAGCTCAGACTCAGTAGTTGTGGCTCACGGGCTGAGTTGTTGCCCCGTGGCATGTGGGATCTTCCCGGACCAGGGCTCAAACCTGTGTCCCCTGCATTGGCAGGTGGATTCCTAACCACTGTGCCACCACTGTGCCACCCTGTACAACATTTGATGTATATTTTCTTTAGAAACAATCAGGTCACATGCGGCTCTGAGATATGTTCTTCTATTGTTTCTTTGATAATATTTCTCCAATATTCTTTCTGATCCCTCCTCTGGAAACCATATTACAGTCAGTCCCATGTTGGCAGCACTTCTGGATCTAGCCTACATGTCTCCTTTCTAGCTCTTTACAGCCCTTTTCATTTCTTTATCCTTTGAAGCTAAATTCTGAAAAGCCCCTCAGTTGAACATTCTAGCAAAGTAGTTGAACCTTCAGGTGTATTCATTCAAATACTGAAAGGGAAAGAATACTTCAGTTGAAAACTAGGAAGCAAAAAGTCTCAAGTGAGTTATCTTCATGTCCAGGGCAACAGGAAGGGCAATTTTTTTTTTTTACACTCTCACCTTTTCTCCACTAAAAATGTCTCCTTAGAATAGTGTTTTTTCAAAATGTGACTGAAAACTTAGCAGTGTTTATAAAGTGAAAGTTGGATTGTTTATAAAAAATGATAGTTCCTGAGCAATAAGCTAGACATTCCATGTCAGATTCTCTGTGAGTGCAGCTGGGAATCCACATTTTTAATATGTCCTCTAGTTATCATTATGCAAAATAAAGACTGAGAACAACCACTTTGAAATATTAACTCATACTTTAAATTCTAAATCAGTTTAAAACCAAGTCCAGTTCAATCAGTAAGACGAGTGAGGACATTTCAATCCTCAACAACCCCATTAATTCGCTGAAAGTTTTGCCTTGCTTTGACTAGATCCCTGCCTTCTTTAAATCTAGGCCCATTACTTGGTATTCAAATAGACCAAACTATAAGCTACAAGTAGAAACCATTGTCAAAATCTTTCCAGCACAGCAAAGTACAGGCAAATAATCTATCTCCAGCACACAAGTCCTTTTCTGTAAGCAACAGTAAAGCTGATGAGAACTAAGGAACATTTTCTTGCTTCTGCTCATCCTTCTTCCTACCACTCATGTCTCTACCTCTTTCTCATTTATACAACCCCACCATCAGCTCTGAGGCACACAAAGCTACAAAGAACGGCTTGTTGACTTTGGAAACCACCAGAACAAGTGCCTTATACACAATGCTCAGATATACACACTATTTTATATGTACTTTTCTTAGAGAATAAGTCAGTGAAAAGACAAAACATGGTCTTGAACAAGGATGTAAGTCTGTGACTGTTAATAGATCCTTGCTGGAACTGACAAAGTTGACTTTCTATGTGACTTTAAAGGATTTCTTCCCAGACACTCTAGCCTGGGATGGGAAAAGGGGATTCTGGTACACTCCTTAACTGTAAACATGACTTCTTCCTGAGGAAAATACTAGTGTGTTGGGACCTACCTACACCTAATAAAGGGTTTTGCATTATTCTTCAGAAGAAATCATCTTATCAGACTTCATAAATACCAGGGACTACATCTTTAGCAAGGACTAAATATATGGATTGATTTCCACATTACACTTTCTCTAGTCAATATAAAACTTTACTTCTACCATTCTGCTTGGTGATCAAAGGTTGTGTCCACTGGTTGGGTATAAACCAATGCTCCCAAATCACTGGTAGATCATCTCCTAATGTGAGGATGTATCAATAGTCTGCCAGCTCCCTTCATGGAAGGTCATCTTACAGAATGTCTTCTGACACATTCAGCTCCTACCCAGTGCCCAATAGAGCTTACTCATGTGGAGTCCAGAATGAGAAGAGCCTGACAGTGTAACAGGACACAATGACTCCCTAGCTCCCAGTGCCAGATCTGAACTATCTCCAGATAGTCCAGTGGAGACAATCATCATTGAGGAGTCTACCCTCCTCCCTATGTGCCTTTATCTGTGCCCTTGAACTGACACCCATGAGAATTCCAGGTCAGTAGGCTTAATCCTAAGTCTTAGAAAAAGCAACTTCAGCTTCTGTCCTACCTTTTTGGTTCCTTCCTAACCGATCTGGAGGTCAATAGCTAAGGAATTTCAAAGGCAGAAGAGGCCTTCTTTGGGTCACAATTTCTCACATCTTCTAGAGGTAAGGGTAACCCCATTTTGAGACAAGAAAATAACAGAATGGGCTTCCCTGGTGGCGCAGTGGTTGAGAGTCTGCCTGCCAATGCAGGGGACACAGGTTCGAGCCCTGGTCTGGGAAGATCCCACATGCCGCGGAGCGGCTAGGCCCGTGAGCCACAACTACTGAGCCTGCGCGTCTGGAGCCTGTGCTCCGCAATGGAGGCCGCGACAGTGAGAAGCCCGCGCACCGCGATGAAGAGTGGCCCCCGCTTGCCGCAACTGGAGAAAGCCCTCACACAGAAACGAAGACCCAACACAGCCAAAAATAAATAAATAAATTAATTAAATTAAAAAAAATTTAAAGAAAATAACAGAACTTGCTAAAACATTAGCAGAAAAGAGACACTGCATCTCGCTTAACTTTCAGTCTACAACAAAATGATGAAAGTCATTCTCCATGGTGCAGCAACTTCCATAGCTAATATCTCCTATTATCTCATGGCAGAAGTAACAGGAGATGGAAAACTACCTCCCAAAGTTAACCTACTGGATCAGTGTCCCTGATGACAGCTGTGGTATGTAGTTTTAAGTTAAAAAAAAAAAAAAGGCATGGACTTAATTTAGGCCTTTCTGTCTTGATCATTTCTTTCATTCCCCAATGTAAGCTTTTCAGTCTTTATTGTAACTTGATATGTGGTCATCACAATCCTATATTTATGCTCCCTGGAGTGGCTGGTCTACCATACTACTTTCAGTTTTCATGGTCTCCTAGAGATAAGTGCTCCTGTATATTGGGAGCTTCTCTTTTTCCTACGTTTTCCTTCTCAGTCCTATAGGATTCTCTGGTCCTCTGGCCTTTTTCATCCAATTCAAGCAGACTTTGTCTCTTCATTTTTGGGGGGTTTTTGTTTCTTGGGGTTTTTTTCCCCTGCTACACTTGCCAGTTATCTGCTTACTTTGGTTCCTAGGCCGATCTTAACTAGAAATCATCTCTGAAAATTTGCCTCTACCACCTGGAATAGGCGTAGGCACCAAATGAATTCCATGTACAGAATAGTCCAGTTACAATTCCCGAGCCATTTAAACCCCAAGTCTCTCCTACCAACTAGATGTCAGATTAGGAGCGATAAAGGATGTGTTGAAGGTTATATGTATCTCCAGGTAACAGCCACACCTACACATTTGGATGGGATACACTGTTTAGGGCTATGCTTCTCTCTTAATTCCTTCTAGCACTCCACCTTGTCACACTGAAAAATTCCCTGGAACCTAATCTGCATATGTATTCCCTCTAATTTCTCTGATTTAGTTCTTCAAGTCCCCACTAACAGCTCCCCTCTCCAGATTTTCCTAAGCTGTGAGGCATGCTGTTATCACTAGTAGAATCAGATTCTCCCTTGGCTTGGTGGTGGCAAACTCCTTTAGGTCCTCCTCCCCCTCAGTGGGATTTACCTCATTGAGTCCCAATCCCTCTGGGCACTGAGATTGTGGTTCCACAGGGGCTTCAAAAAAATTAAAAGATAGGAGGAGTTAACATTTATTGAGCCCTTAGTATAGGTCAAATACTGTGCTAAGCACTTTACATAGTTTGTCACTTGGCACAAATATGAGGGTAGCGCCATGATTCAAGCCCTGTGTAATGCCCTCCCCTTTCTTCAAGCCTATGACAAAGTTGACGGAATTTTTCAGATGCATCAATGTCACACACCAGTTGATTTTATGTTAACCAGAGGATAATCGGGGGTGGGGTGGGGGAGGCTTGACTTTATCAGGTGAAAGCCCTTAAAGAGAGACTGAGCCTTTTTTAAGGTGAGATACTTTTCCCTCCTACTGGCTTGAGAAGTAAGCTGCCATGTTGAGAGAGGGCTTATGGAGATGGCCATGTGGCAAGGAACTGTGGACAGTCTTTAGGAGCTGACAGCAGCCCCAAATGAGAGCCAGGAAGAAAATGGGACCTTGGTCCTACAACCCCAAGGAGACGAATTCTGCCAACATGTATAAGCTTGAAAGCAGCTTTTCTCCAGTTGAGACTCTAGATGAGCATACAGTTGAGTCAACACCTGGATTGTTGCCTTTTGATACCTTGAGAGAGGACCCAGGTAAGCCATGCCAGACTCCTGACAGAAACTGTGATGTAACATGTGTGTTGTTTTAGATATACTAAGTTTGTGGTAATCTATTATAAACAATATAAAAATAACACAGATTTTAGTACCTAGAAGTGGTACTGTAAGCAGACAGGGTAAGGGTTCCCTGGGAAAAGAGAACCAACCATGGCTTCTTGACAGAAGAGAAGCCATTTTTGACCTAAGCCATTTTGTGATCTAAGCCTGGCCACAATGCTTGCCCTTGACAGGTCTCAGTAATTAATGATCTTAAGGGAACAAAAGAATGCAGAAATCAATGACTGTTATCAAGCAAGAGAAGTAACAATAGCAAAGATAATATACCAGTTGTAAAGACTCCCAGTTCTCTTACAATGGTAAAGATTAGCCTGAAGAGCTCAACCACTAGATCAACTGGAACCTAAGGGATGATGAGGTTGACCTTTTCTGACCCTCATGACTTCAATCAACTAAAGCTTGGGCTCTGTCAATCTCCCAATACCCTTCATGAATATGCATGTACCGTTAGCTTAAAACTTCCCCAATTTTGCTTTTCGGGAGACACTGCTTTAGGAAAGATCCCCAGTGTTGTCCTTACTTGCTGGAGGTAATAAACCCTTCCTTCTCCCATGCTTTGGCTTGGTGTGTCTTTCAACTGGACACCAACCAAAAGGCAAGCCATTTTCAGGTTACAGTACCTAAAACCAAGGGAACAGCTTGGGAATCAGACAAGTGAGCAGAGCCTAGGAGAATTAAATCCTATGACTTGATTCCTCATAGACAGTGTCTGTTCATTTTTCTATGAATGGGCCTTATTTTCTTGTTTCTTTGTATGCTTTTAAATTTTTCTGTGGAAAACTGTACCTTTTGACTATTATAAGGTGATAACTCTGGAAATCATATTCTTCTTCATGCTCAGGGATTGTTTTCATTGGTTGCTATGAGTTTTGTTCTTTAGTACTTTCCTACTTTTTTCTGTAAAGACTGTATTTGTGGTGTGTGGTCTCTGAAGTGCATTCCTTTAGCTTAGAGTCAGCTCATATGTTGATAGAGATTTTCTTGAATACCCGGAGGGGGAAAGAAAATAAAAACTTTGCATATTGGTTCATTCCTCCAATGCCTACAAAAGCCCTTTACAACTCTGCATTAGCCTTTCTGCTTACCCTGAGCCTAAGGATCAGTTAGAGGTAAAAGCTTTAGTCTCTCAAGAATTTTCTGAGCATATATTCTGCCCAGAGTTTGCACATGACTTTCTAAATTGCTATACAAAGGGAGTTTTTTAATGTTCTACTTCACACAAAATCTCTCACCAGACTTTCCTCCCAGGTTTACAGCATGTCTATTATTTGTCTGAACCTTAATATCTTCCCCCAGACAGTAGGGATTGTTCATTAACCTTTCTTGTTTGCAAGAAATGCCCTCCACTTGACTGCTTTTCGGCCCTGAAGAAGTTCTCTGCTAGGAGAAACAAAAACAAAACTGCCTTTTATTTGTCCTTCAGATAGCCCCCAGAGAGCTCCAAACAGACAAACACAATTCTTTGAGAACAAGGTCAGCTCTTCTCCCTTTGGAAGCAGGGACCAGGGTCTCACATTGAAGATATGCACTGATATCTTCACGACCTCTGTCAAGCTGGGGATGGGATGGTCCAAAGACAAGTAAAAATGACACAACATTCCCCTACCATTCTTTTTATCATTATATAATGTCCTTCTTTGTTTTTCTTTATGGATTTTATTTTGTCTGATATGAGTATTACTACCCCTGCTTTCTTGTCATTTCTACTTGCATGAAATATCTTTATACATCCCCTCACTTTCTGTGTGTGTCTTTCACCCTGCAGTGAGTCTCTTGTAGTTCTTGTTTTTTTATCCAATCTGTCACACTGTCTTTTGATCAGAGCATTTAGTCCATTGACATTTAAAGTAATTACCAATAGGTATGCACTTATTGCCATTTTAAAACTTGTTTACCACTTGTGTTTGTAGTTCTTCTTTGTTCATTTCTTCTTATTTTTGTTTCCGTTTTGTGGTTTGATGGTTTTCTTTTGTAGTATGCTTAAATTTCTTTCTTTCTGTTTTTCGTGACTCTACTGTGTGTTTTTCCCCTACCATTTTTAAGTTGCCCTTTTCTTCAGTACTCATTTGGTAGCTATAAACCTTTTTCATTTTCCAGAGTTTCAGCAAAGTTGATTCTGATGGTTCATCTCTTGCTTATTCATTGTATCAGCAAAATGATGAGCCTTGGAGATATTTATCCCTTCCTACTTGCTGACGTGACTCCCATATAATTTATCTTTCATAATGGCTGTGCTTAATAACTGCCTAACAAAATTCCTGAGCAATTAACATTTGGTTCTCATGAGCCAGTATAGGCTAGTTCCAGCATATCATGAAATATATGGTCAATAAAGGCATAACAGAGGTTTACAGAGATCTCTGAGAAAGCACTGAGAGGGTGTCTGTAGGAAAGGTCCCCCAACCCAGCCAAGATGAGGTGACCCATGATGGAGATTTATTCCTTTCTAAAAATGCTCTTGGATTCTTTTCTAACTCTGTTATCAACTATTTTCCCCTTTTGCAGCTAAACCATTTCTGATCTTGATGATAGCTTCTCACAGAATATTGACCCTCACCCACTCTCTCAGTTATCAGAGCTTCTGAAGATTTTAGGCACTTTTTAGCAGGCAAAGTGATAAAAGACTGCACTGTTGCTATATGATAAATGTCAAGTGATACCCTAAACCAATCTTTTGTGGAAGAAAATACAAGCACAAAAATTTTGTAGGCTTTATTATAATGTTAGACATGCATAATTATAGTTATAATTAGGGTCATAGTATGTAAAAACATACTTACCAAGCAAAAATGTTTATTTCCAGGAACTTAAAAGAAAATTAGTAAGATAAAATTAAAATTCTGTTGCAAAAATGAAATCAAGACAAAATCTATAATACATTGCAACATTTCCTTATGAGGAAAACTCTTCTACCCTTGCTGAAGCACTACTGACTTTAAAGGGGAAAAAAAGTATTGTTTCTGAAAAATGAGAAAGACAAAGAAATAAAACTGAAAACCTTTTCACAGCACTGGGTAAGAGAGAAGGAGGGGGTGACCCTGCCAGCTCGGTGATTTCCAGGGATTATATGTGTGATACCCCACCCAGGGGCACATACAGACATAAAACAACCAATTTTATAAACAGGAGTCCTCTTTGTATGATAATTTTTAAATTTAAGTCATTATTAAACACATAATTAAAGGTCCTTGAGCCTTAACAACATAATAACAAATGTTAAAACAAGGTGAAACCACTTTTTTTTACTTCGAGGCCTTACTTTAAAATCAGGCCCTCTGCCACACAGGAAGCAAAAGCCTCGACTAAAAGTTGTGAGCCATAACTCTAAGAGACTCAAGGAAAGAATCCACTTTATATCCACATATCTCTGGAGTGACCTGAAAATGGGACCTTGGCCTGAAGCATTCAAGTGGTTGAGAAGGAAGGGAAATGGAAGAGAAAGAGGTATAAAAACTGACACAGAGACTGAAAAAGAAACAGTGATGAAAAAGTCAAAAGAAGCCGAGATTAAAACAGAGACACAAGGATAGACTGAAGACTTGTTAAGGATGAAATACATATTTGACATGGTCATTGGTCCATAACAGCTACAAATATGAGAAGAAAGTACATGATCTAAACAGATAATTAATGAACAGTTAGAAAATCTATGTAATATATATATAAGCACAAGGTACTACTGATAGCACAGAAAAGAAAGCTACTAACTCAACCTAGAAGAGAAAAGGAAGGGTTCATAAATAAGGATAAACTTGAACTAGGGCAGAAGGAATATAGAGCCCATGGTAGAAAAGGTGGAGAAAGGCTCATGTAATGTAATATTTAGAATCTAGAAATGCCATAAAAATGAAGGAAGATGGCAGAATGTGACTTCTAAGGGAGAGAGTGAGGTAAGTACTAGGAAAAGGAAAAGGAGTGGTTGTGAAAGGAACTTTAGAGTATGATTGTTGTTAAATTGTTGAATGTCAGGGTAAGTCATTTTAATTTTATCACAAGGCAATGTAGAGTTTTCAAAGTTTTGTAAACAAGGCAATAAATAATTTAAATTTGGATGTCAGTAGGATGACTCTGGATGCAATGTGGAAAAGGAAATAAAAGAGAGAAAAAAATTATTGAATACACCAGAGCAGAAAGATGAGGACCCAAAAGCCATGTGGGTATAGAATAGGTAACAGATTCAAGAGCAAACTGATACAGGTGATTAAATAGGATTACCTATGCCTGATATATAGTAGATGCCCAGCAAGAAATGAAAAATTATAGATGGAAAACTAAGAAATAAGTTGTCCAGAAAACAAATGTGCCCATATTACCATACCCTCATTCTAACTGGGGGATATATATAGCCCTAAAGGGGAATCTGGATAGAAGTCTGAAGCCAGAATTGAAAATGAATCTCTAACTAGAGTGAGCAATATTCCTACACATAGCAGTTAATCCAATAAGACCAAATACCAACAACAAGTCCAAAGTGAAAGAACTGGATCACAGATAGAAAGTGGGCACCATAACCATACAATCTCTAACAGAAACAAGAGAAACAACCAAGAAAAGCCTCAAATACTTCCATGATCAGCACCAGAACTATGACATGATTCCAGTGTCAATTTCTCAAAAAGGCATTCCCTAACCACTTAATCCAAAGTGGCCACGTTCCCTCTGAAGTTGCTCTCAGTGAAATCACTCTTTTCACTTCCTTCATAGCATGAATCACAGGCAAAGTATCTTGTGTACTTATTTATTTATGTGGGAATTTTCTGTCTACCCTACCCTGTATGAGCAAGTACCATGTCTCTCTTATTCAGCAGACAATCCATATACCTAAAACACTACCTAGCACAAGTTAAGTCTTGGTAAACACTGTGAAATAAATGTTTGAACATCTTTGTTTTATTTTTGCTAACTCTGGTCTATGATACTTAAGTGTATCAGACTAGCCTAGATGATGATAAACACAAGAAAGTACAAAAGGGTTTCACTGGTCTTAATGATCAGTAAGATGAAGACAGCATACCAAGAAAAGGTTATTTAACTTGGTAACTAGAGCTTGAAGGACAGGATTGTGAAAAGCAGTTTTAGAGAAGATAGAAATAGAAGACATACGGCACAATGTTAACTTATGAAGAAATAGGACAGTGAATGTTCATTAGTTCATTTAGCCATCATATAGTCATATTTACTAAGATAATGTTTCAACTTTTTAGAAATATTATAGTGAAGAAAAATTACAGTGAATGAGGAGATAAAATCAGGCCTCATCTATTTTGAATAGGAATACCTGAGCATGTTTGGAGGCTGCTGTGTAACAACCAGGCGAACAAGATAGATGCAAGGTGTGCAAGAAAGGATAAGTGAGATTGCAAGAAAGGAAGGTGGATGGAGCTTCTGCATTCTTCAGAGAATGAAGAAATGAAGTCATCAAGTGAGTATTAGGGGAGCTCCAATTACAGCATTCTTTATTCCACCTCCTAGACTACTCTTCTGTTTCTCCTTCCTCCTAGACTGATGCAGGACCCTCTCTGACTGTGTCTTATTCATGCCTGTAACCCCACTTTCTAGCAAAACACCTGGCACAAAGTCTATGATATATTCATGGGTTTAAATTGGATGGGAAATTTTGAGAATATGATGTCTGATTGTAGGAAGATAAAGAGAGAAAGAAGTCAAAGATGATTGAGACACTAGAAAAATTAGAATAGGATGAGTGTGATGGGAAAACAAAAGGAAGAAGAGGTTTAGAAATCAAGTGATGAGTGCAATTTGGGACACCCTGTTTTGATCCACCTTCATGGGGAGTTCTGGCTGGTGAAGACCACATCTCTGTCCTAGGCTGATGACTAGATTGGCTCTCCAAATGCATATCTTCATGCCTTCACCCCAGGTATTCAACTTTCTTCTCCTCTCTCCTCAACTATCCACCAACAATCCCCAAACACGTGGCTGTCCCCTGCCCAGATGAGCAATTCCTTTGTGCCCAGCTTAAGGATTTTCTACAAACCATTAGAAACACAATGACAACAATGTTGTGAGCAGTGTTCTACATGTGGACATTAGGTTGGGTTGTTAATAATATTGTTCAAGTGCTGTTTATATTTACTAATTTTTTGCTAGTGTGCTTTATCAGGTACTAAAAAACTTACTAAGCATTCTAAAGTAATTGTGGATTGTTAATTTCATCAAGTAATTTTGTAAATTGTTTTTTTTAATAAATAATTTTTAAAGCTGTTCTAAGTTTATGCAAAATTGAGCATAAGGTACAGAGATTTCCCATGTATCTCCTGCACCCACACGTGCGTGGTCTCCCCCATGATCAATATCCCCCACCAAAGTGGTACATTTGTTACAATTGATGAACCTACATTGACATATCAACATCACCCAAAGTACATAGTTTACATTGGGATTCACTCTTGGTCTTGGCCATTCTACGAGATTTGAAAAAATGTCTAATGAAATGTAACTAACCTTAAAATATACAGAATAGTTTCACTGCCCTAAAAATCCTCTGTGCTCCGCTTACTCATCCATTCCTCCATCTACCCCCTGGCAACCACTCATCTTTCTGCTATCCCCATAGTTTTGTCTTTTCCAGAATGCTATACACTTCAAATCATATAGTATGTAGCCTTTTCAGTCTGACTTTTTACACTAAGTAATATGCATTAAGTTTCCTCCGTGTCTTCTCATTTCTTTTTATTTCATTTCTTTCTTTTCAGTTCTTCTTAGAACTGAATAATATTTCATTGTCTAGATGTACCACAGTTTATTTATCCATTCACCTACTGAAGAACATCTTGGCCTCTTCCATGCTTTCGAAATTATGAATAAAGCTAATATAAATATCTGTGTGCAGGTTTTTGTGAGGACATAAATTTTCAAATCATTTGAGTGTCAAGGGAGAGCACAATTGCTCTTTGTATGGTAAAACTCTCTTTAGTTTTGTTAAAATCAACCAACTATCTTCCACTGTGGCTTTACCATTTTGAATTACTTGCAGCAATACATGAGAGTTCTTTTTGATCCACTCCTTGCCAGCATTTGGTGTTTTCAGTGATCTGGATTTTGGCCTTTCTGATAGGTGTACAGGCATACCTCATTTTATTGCACTTCATTTTATTGTGCTTCCCAGATACTATGTATTTTACAAACCGTAGGTTTGTGGCAACCCTGCATCAAGCAAGTCTATCAGCACCATTTTTCCAACAGCTTTTGCTCACTTCATATCTCTGTGTCAAATTTTGATAATCCTCGCAATATTTCAAACTTTTTCATTGCTATTATATTTGTTATGGTGATCTTTGATCAGTGATCTTTGATGTTACTATTGTAAATATTCTGGGGTGCCACAAACTGGGCCCAGATAAAAGAGCAAACTTAACTAATTGCTGAAATAGCAACAAAGGACTTAGAATATTGTGTAAACTTACTTGTTAAAGAGGAGGCAGGGTTTAAGAAGATTGACTCCAATTTTGAAATAAGTTCTACTGTGGGTAAAGTGCTATCAAACAACACTGTATGCTACTGAGAAATCATTCGTGAAAGGAAGAATCAATCAGTATAGCAAACTTTGTTGTTTTCTTATTTTAAGAAATTGCCACAGCCACCCCAACCTGAGCAGCCACCATCCTGATCAGTCAGCAGCCATCAACATCAAGACAAGACCATCCACCAGGAAAAAGATTATGACTTCCTAAAGAATCAGATGATATTTAGCATTTTTTAGCAATATTTTTTAATTAAGCTATGTACATTGATTTTTTAGACATAATGCTATTGCACACCTAATAGACTATGGTATAGTGTAAACATAAATTTGTTTTTGTTTTGTTTTGGCTGCATTGGGTCTTCGTTGCTGCGCGTGGACTTTCTCCAGTTGCAGCAAGCAGGGGCTATTCTCTGTTGCACCGTGCAGGCTTCTTCTCATTGCGTTGGCTTCTCTTGTTGCAGATCCTGGGCTCTAGGTGCACAGGCTTCAGTAGTTGCAGCACGCAGGCTCAGGAGTTGCCGCATGTGGGCCCTAGAGCACGCCGGCTTCAGTAGTCGTGGCGCGTGGGCTCTAGAGCACAGGCTCAGTAGTTGTGGCGCACGGGCTTAGTTGCTCCGCGGAATGTGGGATCTTCCTGGACCAGGGCTCTAACCTGTGCCCCCTGCGTTGGCAGGTGGATTCTTAACCACTGCGCCACCAGGGAAGTCCCCATAAGTTTTATATACACCGGGAAACCAAAAAAAATCATGTGACTAGCTTTACTGTGGTCTGGAACGAAACGTGCAATATTTCGGAAGTATGCCTGTATACTGGTATCTCATTGTTGCTTTTTTTTTTAAGATGTTAGCTATGAGTTTTTCTTTTTTTTTTTTTTTTTAATTTATTTATTTATTTATTTATTTTTGGCTGTGTTGGGTCTTCGTTTCTGTGCGAGGGCTTTCTCTAGTTGCGGCAAGCAGGGGCCACTCTTCATCGCGGTGCGCGGGCCTCTCATTATCGTGGCCTCTCTTGTTGCGGAGCACAGGCTCCAGACGCGCAGGCTCAGTAGTTGTGGCTCACGGGCCTAGTTGCTCCACGGCATGTGGGATCTTCCCAGACCAGGGCTTGAACCCGTGTCTCCTACATTAGCAGGCAGATTCTCAACCACTGCGCCATCAGGGAAGCCCGCTTTTTTTTTAAATATTTATTTATTCATTTGGCTGTGTGAGGTCTTAGTTGCAGCACACAGGATCTTCGTTGCAGCATACGGGATCCTTCACTGTGGCGTGTGGGCTCTTCGTTGTGGTGTGCGGGCTTCTCTCTAGTTGTGGCATGTGGGCTCCAGAGCATGCAGGCTCAGTAGTTGCAGTATGTGAGCTTAGTAGCCCCGCAGCACGTGGGATCTTAGTTCCCCAATCAGGGATCGAACCCAAGTCCCCTGCATTGGAAGGCGGATTCTTAACCACTGGACCACCAGAGAAGTCCCCGTCTCATTGTTGCTTTAATTCATATTTTCCTAATGACATATGATGTGGAACATCTTTTCATATGCTTATTTGCCACTGTATATCTTTATTGAGATGTCTGTTAAGGTCTTTGGCCCAATTTTAATAGGGTTCGTCTTTTTTGTTGTTGTTGTTGAGTTTTAAACGTTCTTTGGATATTTATGACAACAGCCTTTTATCAGATTTTGCAAATGTTTTCCCCAGTCTGTGCCTTGTCTTTTCATTTTCTTCACAACTTCTCTTGCAGAGGAGAAATTTTACATTGCTACTAATGTAGTCCAGTGTATCTATTCTTTCTTTCATGGATCATGTCTTTGGAGTTATCTCTCAAATATCATTGCCATACCCCAGGTCATCTAGGTTTCTCCAGTGTTCTTCAAAGAGTTTTCTAGTTTTGCATTTTACATTCTGGTCTATGATCCATTTTAAGTTAATTTTTGTGAAGGATGCAACACTGTATCTAGATTCATTTTTTCTCATGTGGATGTCCAATTGTTCCAGCACCATTTCTTCAAAAAACCATCTTGCTCCATTCTATTGCCTTTGCTCATTTTTCAAAGTTCAGTTGACTATCTTTATGTGGCTCTTCTTCTGGGCTCTCTCTTTTGTTCCATTTGTTTTTTGTATACTCTTTCACCAATCCATAATATCTTGATCACTGTTTCTTTATATTTAAGTCTAGAAGTCCAGAGGTGTTAGTCCTCCGATTTTGTCCTCTTTTTTTTTTAATCATGAAAGAACTTATTATAATGGTAGCTTTTGGAACCATGTTTTTTTATTTTTATTTTATATTGGAGTATAGTTGATTAACAATGTTGTGTTAGATTCAGGTGTACAGCAAAGTGATTTGGTTATACATATACATGTACTTATTCTTTTTCTAATTCTTTTTCCACTTAGGTTATCACAGAATACTGAGCAGAATTCAGTGTGCTGTACAGTAGATCCTTGTTGGTTATCTATTTTAAATGTACCAGTGTGTACGTGTGGTGTCCATTGTTAACTTCTCCTTTTTCATTCCTAATTTTATTGATTTGAGCCCTCTCCCCTTTTTTCCTGATTAGTCTGGCAAAAGGTTTATCAATTTTGTTTATCTTTTCAAAGAACCAGCTTTTAGTTTCATTGATCTTTTCTGTTGTTTTCTTCATTTCTATTTATTTCTGCTCTGATCTTTATGATTTCTTTCTTTTTATTCACTTTGGGTTTTGTTCTTCTTTCTCTAGTTGCTTTAGGTGTAAGGTTAGGTTGTTTATTTGTGATTTTTCTGGTTTCCTGAGGTAAGATTGTATTGCTATAAACTTCCCTCTCAGAACTGCTTTTGCCACATCCTATAGGTTTTGGAATGTCATGCTTTCATTATCCTTTTTCTCTAGGTATTTTTTGATTTCCTCTTTGATTTCTTCAGTGAACCATCGGTTGTTTAGTAGCATATTGTTTAGCCTCCACGTGTTTGTGTTTTTAGTTTTTTTTTTTTTCTTGTAGTTGATTTCTAATCTCAGAGCATTGTGGTTGGAAAAAATGCTTGATATGATTTCAGTTTTCTTAAATTTACTGAGGCTCACTTTGTGGGCCAGCATGTGATCATTCCTGGAGAATGTTCCATGTGCACTTGAGAAGAATATGTATTCTGCTGCTTTCGGATGGAATGCCCTATAAATGTCTATTAAGTCTATCTGGTCTAATGTGTCATTTAAGGTCTGTGTTTCTTATTGATCTTCTGTCTGGATGATCTGTCCATTGATCAAAGTGGGGTGTTAACATCCCCCACTGTTATTGCGTTACTGTCAATTTCTCCTTTTATGGCTGTTAGTATTCGACTGGGATGCTCCTATGTTGGGTGCATTTATATTTACAATTGATATATCTTCTTCTTGGATTGATCATTGATCATTATGTAGTGTCCTTTGTTTCTTGTAACCGTCTTCATTTTAAACTCTATTTTGTCTGATATGAGAATTGCTACTCCAGCTTTCTTTTGATTTCCAGTTGCATGGAATACCATTTTCCATCACCTTTCAGTCTGTATGTGTCTCTAGATCTGAAGTGGGTCTCTTATAGACAGTATATATACCGGTCTTGTTTTTGTATCCATTCAGCCAGTCTATGTCTTTTGGTCAGAGCATTTAATCAGTTTACATTTAAGGTAATTATCGATATGTATGTTCCTACTGTCATTTTGTAAATTGTTTTGGATTTGTTTTTGTAGGTGTTTTTTCTTCCCTTCCTCTTTTGTTCTCTTCTCTTTTGATTTGATGACTAACTTTAGTGTTGTGTTGGGATTCCTTTTTCTTTTTTGTGTGTTTATCTATTGTAGATTTTTGGTTTGCTGTTACTATGAGGTTCTAATATAGCAGCATATATAAACAAGATTGTTTTAAGTTGCTGGTCTTTTAATTTCAAATGCATTTCCAATATCCTGCATTTGTGCTCTCCTCTTCCCACAATTGCTGGTTTTGATATCGTATTTGTGTGCAGATGATTTCCTGCCTTTACTGTATGTTTGCCAGTAAGCATTTCCATTCATAACTTTCTTGTTTCTAGTACTGGCCTTTTCATTTCCACTTAGAGTAGTTTCTTTAGCATTTGTTGCAAAGCTGGTCTGGTGGTGCTGAATTCTTTTAGCTTCTGCTTGTCTGTAAAGCTCTTGATTTCTCCACTGAATCTAAACGAGCACCTTTCTGGGTAGAGTATTCCTGGTTGTGGGTTATTCCCTTTCATCACTTTAAATATATATTGTCACTCCCTTTTGGCCTGAATAGTTACTGCTGAGAAATCAGCTGATAACTTTATAGAAGTTCCCTGGTATGTTATTTGTCACTTTTCCCTTGTTCCTTTTCATATCTTTTTGTCTTTAATTTTTGTCAGTTTGATTACTATGTGTTTCAGCATGTTCCTCCTTGGGTTTATCCTGCGTGGGACTCTCTGTGCTTCCTGGACTTGGGTGACTGTTTCCTTTCCTATGTTAGGGAAGTTTCAGCTGTTATCTCTTCAAATATTTTCTCAGGTCCTTTCTCTCTCTCTTCTCCTTCAGGGACCCCTATAATGCACATGTTGGTGCATTTAATGTTGTCCCAGAGATCTTTTAGACTGTCTTCATTTCTTTTCATTCCTTTTTCTTTATTCTGTTCCATGGCAGTGATTTCCACCATTCTCTATTTCAGCTGACTTATCCATTCTTCTGCCTCAGTTACTCTGCTATTGATACCTTCTAGTGTATTTTTCATTTCAGTTATTGTATTGTTCATCTCTGTTTGTTCTTTAGTTCTTCTAGGTCTTTGCTTAACATTTCTTGCACCTTCTCGATCTGTTCCTCCATTCTTTTTCTGAGATATCATCTTCACTACCATTACTCTGAATTCTTTTTCCAGTAGATTGCCTATCTCCACTTCACTTAGTTGTTTTTCTGGGGTTTTATCTTGTTCCTTCATCTGGACATATTTCTCTGCTGTCTCATTTTATCTAACTTTCTGTGATTGCATTTTCCATTCTGCAGGCTGCAGGATTGTAGTTCTTCTGGCTTCTGCTGGCTTCCCTCTGATGGATGAGGCTGAATAAGAGGCTTGTGCAGGCTTCCTGTTGTGAGGGACTGGTTCCTGCCCACTGGTGGGTGGAGTTGGGTCTTGTCCCCCAGGTGAGTCAGACTGAGTCAAGGAGTGTCTTTAGCAAGCAGCTGTGGGGCTATGTTCCTGCCCTGTTGGTTGTTTGACCTGAGGCATTCCAGCACTGGAGCCTACAGGCTGTTGGGTGGGGCCAGGTCTTGGTAAGAAAACGGTGGCCTCTGAGAGGGCTCACGCCAATGAGTACTCACCGGAACTGCCACTACCAGTGTCTTTGTCCCCACAGTGAGCCACAGCCACTCCCTGCCTCTGCATGAGACCCTCCAATACTAGCAGGTAGGTCTGGCCCAGTTTCTTATGAGGTCACAGCTTTTTTCCCTGGGTCCTGGTGCACATGGGACCTTGTGTGCACCCTCCAAGAGTGGAGTTTCTGTTTCCCCCAGTTATGTGGAATTCCTGCAATCAAACCCCACTGTCCTTCAAAGACAGTGTCTCTGGGGTTCCTCCTTCCATTGCCAGACCCCCAGGCTGGGAAGCCTGACATGGGGCTCAGGACTTTCATTCCTGTGGGAGAACTTCTGTGATATAATTATTTTCCAGTGTGTGGGTCACCCACCCAGCGGATATAGGGTTTGATTTTATCATGATTGCACCCTCCTACCACCTGTTTGTGGCTTCTTGTCTTTGTCTTCTTCTTTGTCTTTGTAGGGTATCTTTTTTGGTAGGTTCCAACGGTTTTGTTTGTTTTTTGTCAATGTTTGTTCAACAGTTAGTTGTGTTTGTTCTTTTAAGAAGGGGTGAGCTCACATCCTTCTACTCTGCCATCTTGCAACTTCCTGAAACCACCTCTTTTATCAGAAACATGGATTCCAAAGGAGATGGGTTCTCACAGGAATGGAGGATGAAGATACACAAGGAGTTTTAGTAGTATATTAACTTTAAGCAGTAGACAAGGTGAGAGTAGATTTTGGCACTTTGTTTCAGTTTGTTTTCTGTTTCTTTTAACATGCCCCCATCACTGGGGGCATGGGAGGGTCATGGCAGGGCAGGGCCCCAATTTTGTTCTTCTCCTTCAATGTTGTGTTGGCTGTTCTAGGTCTTTTGCCTCTCCATATAAACTTTAGATTCAGTTTGTCAATATCTTCAAAACAACTTGCTAAGATTTTGATTGAGATTGCATTAAATCTACAGAGAAAGGTGGGATAAACTGATATCTTGACAATACTGAGTCTTCCCTTTGATGAGCATAGAATATCTCCCCAGTTATTTAATTTTCTTTGATTTTTTTCATCAGAGTCGTCTAGTTTTCCTCATACAGATCTTGTACATACTTTGTTAAATATACACCTAAGTATTTAACTTTAGGGGTGCTAATGTAAAAGGCATTGTGTTTTACCTTTTTGTACTAATCTTGGTATCCTGTAACTTGGTATAATTACTTATTAGTTCCAGGGATTTTGTTGCTGTTGACTCTCTGGATTTTCTACAGACAGTAATGTCCCCTGCAAATAGTTTTATTTCTTCCTTCCCAATCTATATATGTTTAACTTCATTTTCTTATCTTAATTCATTAGCTAGAACCTCCAGTAAGATGCTTAACAGGAGTTGTGAGAGGGGACATCCTTGACTGTTCCTGAATTTAGGGGGAAAGCTCCTAGTGTCTCACCATTAAGATTTTTGTAGGTATGCTTTATCAATTTGAGGAAGTTCCCCTCTATTTCTAGTTTGCCAGGAGTTTTGATAATGAATGAGTGTTAGATTTCATCAAACACTTTTTCTCCACCTATTTATTGGACCATGTTATTTCTCTTCTTTAGCTTGTTGATGTGATGTATTACATTAATTGATGTTCAAATTCTGCACCAGCCTTGCATACCTGAGATAAACCCCAACTGGTTGTGGTATATAATTCCTTTTATACACTGTTGGATTTTTTTCATATGTGCATGAGAAGTATTAGCTATCAGTTTTTGATCTGACTTGTCTGGTTTTGGTATTTGGGTAACACTAACCACATCAAATGAGTCAAGAAGTACTCCCTCTGCTTCTATTCTCTGAAAGATACAACTAATCCAAATTCATTTTTTTTTCTATCCAAATTGGTTTTGCTATTAATAGTAAAGTCTATTTACATATGGGTTGCAAACCGTATAGATACAAAAATTATAAAAATAAACCAGTAGATATTTAAAGGCAAATGCAAAGTTTGCACATTAGGTCATTAAAGATTTTGTATATTTTTTTACACTGTAAGTTATTATAAACTAGATATATTAAGCAAAACAAAAAAACACGATGCAAACTGGCAAATATTATATGCCATCATTTGTTTTTAAAATGAGAGATATAGACAGATGCCCTTAGATATGCATAGAATACCTCTGGAAGAATGCTTAAACTGCTATCAGTGGCTGCCTAAGGGACTGGATAAGGGCTGGTAAGGAAACTCACTTTTCATTAAATAGCCTTTGGTACAATTTAAAAAAATTAGAATCCTATTAATGTACAAATTTGTTTAAAATTTTTGATTAGTAAATATACTTAAGACTAAACCCCTTAATACATGGATTTAACATAAAATTACTTTGTTATATGACACAAAGAAATGATTTTTTAAATTTTGGGAAATATTTTCCATAAAAGGTATTTACAAAATTGAAAAATGAGTGAAAAATGCTGATGCAGTATATATTACAGTGACATTTTAAGGAAGAATTTCATTTTTAAGTATGAAATATTTCAGGGAATATATGAAAACTATCAGCTGCCTACAGTGGCCAAGGTTAGCCTTTTTTTCTTTCCTAAGAAAAAAGGCTTGTGTGAGTATTTAGGAGGCTTGAAATTGTCACTTGAAGAAAAAAACTGAAATCCCTTACAGTGAGTTTTAGGCCTACATGATAGAGAAATCAAGATTAATTTAAAGTCAGCCATTAATATGCTACTCATCTGCATGTTATTCAAGAAAAGAAAAATATGCTTATATACAGGAATGGTTAATTTTTTATTTACTGTTGCCTTAGAAGAAATGACTACCAGAGATGATATTATTCCTAATTTTTTGAGGACCTTTTAACATTCCTGGAGCTGACTATTTGGAAATGTGCTTGTTCCAAAGTGCGGAAGTACAAAGACATTGGCATCATGTAAATCAGTTTTATTTGCTATTCCATGTGTCAGAATTGATGAGTATACTAGAGAAAGCTGGTCATCTCTTATGGTTTCTGAAATGGCTTAACAAAATGTGTAAGATTGGGGAAAAATAGGTGATCCAGCTTTCTCCTTTTGGATTTAGGCTACCTACTGGTAGAGGAAGAGGGAGCATGACACTATTAGTTGGGATAGTGGGAAAAACGTAATGAGTATATAGGTTGTATACCCATCCCAGAAAGCACATGAACAATAACAGATCATGCTACTCAGAACAGTTAACGTCTGGGCCATCACCTTTATGATACAAGTGAGAAGCCAGGCTAGAGAAACACAATCCTGAGCTACGTTTTAGTCATGTTTTCCAAGGCAACACAAACCCACTTTTAAAGAGCATTATAGTACTTCATGGGTAGTGCAAGTACCTTGTAATAAGACAATATGAATTCTGACCTTCTGTCCCTTATATCACTGTTACCAATTCACTTCACTTTCAATAAGCATTCATAACCTATACTCACAAAATATGTATACATAAGCATACATAATGAAATATATTCTTGCTATTTCTTTTAACATCTTTATTGGAGTATAATTGCTTTACAATGTTGTGTTAGTTTCTGCTGTATAAAAAAGTGAATCAGCTATACATACACATATATCCCCATATCCCCTCCCTCCTGCGACTGCCTCCCACCCCTCTAGGTGGTCACAAAGCACCGAGCTGATCTCCCCATGCGATGCAGCTGCTTCCCACTAGCTATCTATTTTACATTTGGTAGTGTATATATGTCAACGCCACTCTCTCACGTCGTCCCATCTTACCCTTCCCCCTCCCCATGTCCTCAAGTCCATTCTCTATATCTGCTTCTTTATTTTGAACAAATTTATCTATTAGGTCAGTTAAGACTAAATAAAAATAAGTTGTGTTTTTTTTGTTTGTTTTGTTTTACCTTTATTTGTTCCTTCTCCAAAGCTCTTCCTTTCTTTATATAGATCTAAGTTTCTGATGTCTGTGAAAGTATTTCTACTTTACTTTTGAAGAATAATTTTTCAGGGTACACAACTCTAAGTCAGTGGATTTTTTCTCTCAACACTTTAAATATTTCACTCCAGTCTCTTCTTGCTTGCATGGTTTCTAAGGAGAACTCAGATACATTTTTTATCTTTGCTCCTCTATAGGTGAGGTCTTCATTTTTCTGGCAAATTTTTAACTTTTCTGTCTTCAATTTTCAGCAGTATGAATATGATAAGCTTTGGTGAGGTCTGGGGGTGGGGCATTTATCCTTCTTGGTGTTCTGGTTCCTGGATCTATGACAAATTTGGCAAACTTCTTAGTCATTATTGCTTCAAATATTTCTTCTGTTCTTTTCTTTCTTCGCCTTTTGGTATTCTCATTATGCATATGTTATACCTTCCAGAGTGATCGCACAGTTCTTGGATATTCTGGTGGGTTTTTTTGTTTGGTTTTTTTTTTGCCTTCTTTTCTCTTTGCTTTCAAGTTTTGGAAGTTTCTACTGAAGTACTCCCAAGCCCAGAGAATCTTTCCTTGGCTGTTGCCAGTCTACTAATGAACCTAGCAAGAGCAATCTTCATTTCTCTTGCTGCGTTTCTAACTCTGGCATGTCTACTTTATTCTTTCTTAGAATTTCCAACTCTCTGCTTACAATGTCCATCTTTTCTTGCATGAATTCAACTACATCCATTAGAGGCCTTAGGATAGTAACCATAGTTGTTTTAAATTCCCAATCTGATAATTCTAATATTCCTGCCATGTCTGAGTCTTGGTCTGATGCTTGCTCTATCTCCTCAAACTGGTTTTTTCTGTTTTGTCTTCTTGTATGCCTTATAATTTTTCTTGACAGACATGATGTACTGGGTACAGGAAACTGCTGTAAATAGGTCATTAATAATGTGGTGATGAGGTATAGGGGAGGGGAAATGTGCTATAATCCAGTGATTGGGTCTCAGTCTTTTAGTGAGCCTGTGTCTCTGTACTGTGAACTTCAGAAATGCTTCTAGCTTTATTACCCCCGTGGGTGGGAGATGATGGCTAGAGTGGTCTGGAGTTCGGTATTTCCCTTCTCCCTCATGGAAGGCTACAGTAGGCTGTACTTGGGTATTTTCTTTTCCCCATGTGGAATGCTAGAATAAACGGGAGTTGGGTATTTCACTTTCCCCAGGTCGGTTCAACGCTGAAAAAAATTCTAATAGTTTACAGTCTGAAAATATAGTTTCTCTCAGGACAGGCCTTATTAAGAAAAACAAAATGCTCTGAACTATTTCAAAATGGTTACTTTCCCCCTCCCTCTGCACAAGTGGATTTTTCTCCAGTATTCACTGTGAGAACCTGGTCAACCTCCTGGAGATAAAGTAAAGGTATGGAGAGCCTCTATTACAGGGTCCTCTTGGAGTTTCAGACACTCAGACTTGTCCACAGAGCCCCCAGCAATTTGTCAATTACAGTTTAGGTTTTCCTACGTCATGGAGGTTTCTCCTCATAAGTTTCACCTCCAGTAAGTCATGATTCTCTACATTTGCCTATCTGTCTCTACAATTTGAGGGGCAGCAGTTTGCCTTGTGACTTCATATATCTGTCATATCTAAGAAGAGTTGTTGGTTTTTCAGTTTGTACAGCATTTTAGTTGTTGTTAGGATGGAGTGTTGACTTCCAAGCTTCTTACATGCCAGACTGGAAACTGGATGACTTGCTTTTTACTTTGAGGCCATGTTATTAGATGATATTCATGTAGACTGTTACATCTTCTTTGTGAAAAACCTTTGTCATTACAACTTAAGAACTTGTGTTACAGGAAGCTTTTCAAGTTAATTTCTACTTCTCTAATATTAATATAACTAGCTACTCTAGCTTTCTTTTGGTGTCTGAATTTTCCCATCCTTTACTTTCACACATCCTCTATCCTTATGTTTTAGATATGTTAGTTTTGTCAATAGCAACAAAAGTTGGGTTTTCTTTATTAATTCATTCCAATAATCTTTGTCTTTTACTGAAACATGCAGTGCACTTATACTTAATATGATTAGTGATATATTTGTGTTTGCAATCTTACTACGTGATTTCTACTTGAACCGCAAGGTTTGTGTTCTTTTTTCCTGGCTTGCCAACTTTCATATTAATGAAGTATTTAATAAATAATTAGATTATCTTCTTAGACCTGTTTATATTTACAAAAAATTTAATGGAAAGTACAGAGTTGCATATACTCCCACCCCATACATTTTATTAACATCTTTCTTTAGTGTTGTACATTTGTTACAAATGATGAAATAATACTGATACTCCATTATTAACTAAAGGCTCACTCTTGTTTTGTACAGTCTATGGGTTTTGACAAATGTATAACGATATGATAAAACTTTACACATTATTAAAAAAAAGTTTCACTAACCCTGAAAATGCTGTCTCCACCTATTCTCCCCTGCCTCTCTCCAACCCCTGACAGCCACTGATCTTTTTACAGTCTCCATAATTTTGGCTTGCACAATGTCATATACTTGGTTTATTTATTTTATACATAGTAATTTGTACCTCTTAATTCCTTATCCCTATCTTGCCCCTCCACCTATTGGTAACCATTAGTTTATTCTCTACATCTATGAGTATGTTTCTTTTTGTTATATACATTAGTTTGTTTTATTTTTTGGATTTCAGGTGTAAGTGATAACATACAGCATTTGATTTTCTCTGTCTGACTTATTTCACTAAACATGTTACCCTCCAGGTCCATCCATGTTGTTGCAAATAGCAAATTTGATTATTTTTTACAGCTGAGTAGTATTCCATCGTGTGTGTGTGTGTGTGTGTGTGTGTGTGTGTATACGTGAAACATCTTTTCCATTCATCTGTTGATGGACACTTAGGTTGCTTCCACATCTTGGCAACTGTAAATAATGCTACTACGAACACCAGGGTGCATGTATTTTTTAAAAAGTGTTTCCATTGTCTTCAGCTATATACTGAAGAGTGGAATTGCTAGATAAGGGTAATTCTGTTTTTAGTTTTTTGAGAAATCTCCATACTGTTTTCCACAGTGGCTTCACCAAGTTACATTCCCACCAACTGTGTACACAGGATCCCTTTTCTCCACATCCTTGCCAACATTTGTTATTTGTGTTCCTTTCAATGACAGCCAATCTGACAGGTGTGAAGTTTTGATTTGCATTTCCCTGATGATTAACAATGTTGAGCATCTTTTAATGTGCTGGTTGGCCATCTTTACGCCTTCTACGAAAAAATGTCTATTCAGGTCTTCTGCATATTTTTTCATACGTTTTTCTGGTTTTTCTGATGTTGAGTTTGTATGAATTACTTACATATTTTGAATATTAACCCCTTATTGGTCATATCATTTGCAAATATTTTCTCCCATTCAGTAGGTTGTCTTTCATTTTGTTGATGGCTTTTTTTGCTTTGCAAAAGCTTTTGAGTTTAATTAGATTCCTTGGTTTATTTTTGCTTTGGTTTCCTTAGCCTTAGGAAATATTGCTACAATTTATGTCAAAGACTGTTCCTCCTATGTTTTCCTCTAGGAATTTTATGGTTTCTGGTCTTGCATTTAGGTCTTTAATCCTTTTGAGTTTATTATATATATGGTGTGAGAAAAATTTCTAATTTCATTCTTTTACAAATAGCTCTCCAGTTTTCCCAGCAGCACTTACTGAAGAGACTGTCTTTTCTGCATTGTATATTCTTGCCTCCTTTGTCAAAGATTACTTGACCACAAGTGTGTGGGTTTATTTCTGAGCTCTCTATTCTATTCCACCAATCTATGTGTGTGCTTTAGTGCCAGTACAATACTGTTTTGATTACTGTAGCTTTGTAGTATGGTCTGAAGTCAGGGACTCAGATACCTCCAGCTCTCTTCTTTTTGCCCAAGACTGTTTTAGCTATTCAGGGTCTTTTTTTGTAAATATAAGGTATAAATGTGTGTTGATTTGATACATTTACATACCATAACATGATTACCACTGAAGAGTTAACTAAAGCATCTGTCATGTCACATCATCATCATTTCATCATTGGGGTCAAAACAATTTCGATCTAGAATCTTAGCAACTTTGAAGTTTATAATACAGTATTGCTGTTTATAATATGCTAAGCATTAGATATTCAGGGTTTATTTATCTAATGATTACAGGTTTGAACCCTTAAACAACGTCTCCCCAACTGCCACACTCACCAGCCCCTGGTAAACACCATTCTACTCAAAATTTTTACATGTTTGGCTTTCTTAGATTCTACCTACAAATGATATCCTACAATATTTGTCTTTGTCTGATTTATCTTAGGATAATGCCCTCAAGGTCCATCCATGTTGTCACAAATGGAAAGATTTCATTCTTTCTCATGGAGATAGATAGATGGATAGAGATAGGTAGATAGATAGATATCTTTATTATCCATTCAGCAGTTGACTGACACTTAGGCTATTTCAACATCTTGGTTACTATGAATAATGCTGTCATAAACATGGGAGTGCATATATCCTTCAATATCTTGTTTTCACTTGTTAGATATATACCCAGAAATGGAGTTACTAGATAATATGGTAGTTCTTTTATAAATTTTTGAGGAACCTCCATACTCTTTCCCATAGTGGCTGAACCAATTTACATTCACATCAACACTGGGATTCCCTTTTCTCCACATCCTCACAAACACTTGTTATCTCTTGTCTTCTTGATGAAAGCCATTCTACTGAGAGTGAGGTAATAGCTCATTGTGGTCTTGATTTGCATTTCTCTGATGACCATTAGTGTTGAGCATCATTTCATATATCTGTTGGCCATCTGACTGTCTTCTTTGGAAAAAAATGTCTATTTAGCTTCTCTGCTCATTTTTTCAACTGAAATTTTTAGGGGTTTGTTATTCAGTTGAACGAGTTTTTATATATTTTTATTAGCAGGTCCTTATTCAATATTTGGATGGCAAATATTTTCTC
The DNA here is from genome assembly GCF_028023285.1 of Balaenoptera ricei. Lineage (NCBI taxonomy): Eukaryota > Metazoa > Chordata > Mammalia > Artiodactyla > Balaenopteridae > Balaenoptera > Balaenoptera ricei. The sequence goes on along the minus strand of NC_082646.1, from coordinate 64,620,239 downwards.
CCTTTCTGAAGGTTACCTTGCATTTTTTTTTTATTATTTCTTTTACTGTGTAAAACATTTTAGTTTGATGTAGTCCTACATGTTGACTTCAGCTTTTGTTGCTTAAGTTTTGATGTCATATCCAAAAAAATCATTGCAAAGAACAATGTCAAGGAGATTCTTTACTATGTTTACTTTTTTGAGTTTTACGTTATCAGGTTTTCTCTTTAAGTCTTTAATCGATTTTGAATTAATTTTTGTGAGTGGTGTAAGATAAGGGCCTAATTTCTTTATCCAGTTTTTCCAGCATCATTTGTTGGAGAGACAATCCATTCCCCACTGAGTATTCATGGCTCCCTTGTCAAATATAAATTGACCACATATACAGAGTATTCTTTCTGGGCTCTCTGCTCTGTTTCATTAGTCTATGTGTCTATTTATATGCCAGTACTATACTGTTTTAATTATTACAGATTTATAACATAGTTGGAAGTAAGGAATTGTGATGCCTCTGGCTTTGTTATTCTTTATCAAGATTGCTTTGGGTAATGGGGATATTTTGTGATTCTGTACATATTTTAGGATTGTTTTTGACTATTTTGGTGAAAAAACGTCATTAGAATTATAATAAGGATTATGTTGAATCTATAGATGGCTTTGTGAGGTATATACATTTTAACAATGTTAACACTTCCAATTCATGAACATGAGATATCTTTCCATTTATCTGTGTCTTTCAATTTATTTCATCATTGTCTTTCCGAGTTTTCTGTAGCTTACTGAGTTTTCTTAAAACAGCTACTTTGAAGGGCGTGAGCCACTGCTATCAGCATGGACACCAGAGGCGGGCATGAAATGCTAAGGCTGCTGCTGCAGCCACCAAGAACACTGTGTGCAAGCACAGGTCACTATCCACACCTCCCCTCCCGGGAGCCTGCGCAGCCCACCAGTGCCAGGATCCCGTGATCCAGGGACAACTTCCCCGGGAAAACACACAGCGCACCTCAGGCTGTTACAACGTCACTCCAGCCTCTGCCGCTGCAGGATCGCCCTGCATTCCGTACCCCTCCCTCTCTCAGGCCTGAGTGAGCCAGAGCCCCATAATCGCTGCTACTTTAACCCCGTCCTGTCTGAGCAAAGAACAGATGCCCTCAGGTGACCTACACGCTTAGGCAGGGCCAGATCCAAAGCTGAACCCCAGGAGCTGTGTGAACAACAAAGAGAAAGGGAAATCTCCCCCAGCAGCCTCAGAAGCAGCAGATCAAATCTCCACAATCAACATCTGTGGAATACCTGAATACACAACGAATCATCCCCAAATTGAGGCGGTGGACTTCGGGAGCAACGATATATATATTTTTTTCCTTTTTCGCTTTTTGTGAGTGTGTATGTGTATGATTCTTTGTGTGATTTTGCCTGTATAGCTTTGCTTTTACCATTTGCCCTAGGGTTCTGCCTGTCCGTTCTTGGGTTTTTATTTGTTTGTTTTTTAGTATAGTTTTTAGCGCTTGTTATCATTGGTGGATTTGTTTTTTGGTTTGGTTGCTCTCTTTCTTTCTTTCCTTTTATTTTTCTTTATTACTTTAAAAAATTATGTTAATAATTCGTTTTTAGTTTTTATTTTAATAACTTTCTTTTCTTTTCCTTCTTTCCTTCTTTCATTCTTTATGTCTCCCCTTTCTTCTGAGCCACGTGGCTGACAGGGTCTTGGTGCTCCGGCTGTGTGTCAGGCCAGTGCCTCTGAAGTGGGAGAGCTGAGTTCAGGACATTGGTCCACCAGAGACCTCCCGGCTCCACATAATATCAAATGGCGAAAGCTCTCCCAGAGATCTCCAGTTCAATACTAAGCCCCAGCTCCACACACGACCAGCAAGCTACAGTGCTGGACACCCTATGCCAAACAACTAGCAAGACATGAACACAACCCCACCCATTAGCAGAGAGGCTGCCTAAAATCATAATAAGGTCACACACAGCCCAAAATACACCATCAAACATGGACCTGCCCACCAGACAGACAAGATCCAGCCTCATCCACCAGAACACAGGCACTAGTCCCCTACACCAGGAAGCCTACACAACCCACTGGACTAACCTTAGCCACTGGGGGCAGACACCAAAAACAACAGGAAATATGAACCTGCAGCCTGTGAAAAGGAGACTCCAAACACAGTAAGTTAAGCAAAATGAGAAGACAGAGAAACACACAGCAGATGAAGGAGCAAGGTAAAAACCCACCAGACCAAACAAATAAAGAGGAAATAGGCAGTCTACCTGAAAAAGAATTCAGAGTAAGGACAGTAAAGATGATCCAAAATTTTGGAAATAGAATGGAGAAAATACAAGAAATGTATAACAAGGACCTAGAAGAACTAATGAGCAAACAAACAATGATGAACAACACAATAAATGAAATTAAAAATTCTCTAGAAGGCATCAATAGCAGAATAACTGAGGCAGAAGAACAGATAAGTGACCTGGAAGATAAAACAGTGGAAATAACTACCACAGAACAAAGAAAAAAGAATGAAAAGAAGTGAGGACAGTCTCAGAGACCTCTGGGACAACATTAAAAGCACCAACATTCGAATTATAGGGGTCCCAGAAGAAAAAGAGAAAAAGAAAGGGACTGAGAAAACATTTGAAGAGATTATAGTTGAAAACTTCCCTAACATGGGAAAGGAAATAGTTAATCAAGTCCAAGAAGCGCAGAGAGTACCATACAGGATAAAACCAAGGAGAAACACACCAAGACACATATTAATCAAACTATCAAAAATTAAACACAAAGAAAAAATATTAAAAGCAGCAGGAAAAAACAACAAATAATATACAAGGGAATCCCCATAAGGTTAACAGCTGATCTTTCAGCAGAAACTCTGTAAGCCAGAAGGGAGTGGCAGGACATATTTAAAGTGATGAAAGGGAAAAACCTACAACCAAGATTACTCTACCCAACAAGGATCTCTTTCAGATTTGACGGAGAAATTAAAACGTTTACAGACAAGCAAAAGCAAAGAGAATTCAGCACCACAAAACAAGCTTTACAACAAATGCTAAAAGAACTTCTCTAGGCAGGAAACACAAGAGAAGGAAAAGACCTACAATAACAAACCCAAAACAATTAAGAAAATGATAAAAGGAATATACATATTGATAATTACCTTAAATGTAAATGGATTAAATGCTCCAACCAAAAGACACAGACTGGCTGAATGGATACACAAACAAGACCCATACATATGCTGTATACAAGAAACCCACTTCAGACCTAGGGACACATACAGACTGAAAGTGAGGGGATGGAAAAAGATATTCCATGCAAATGGAAATCAAAAGAAAGCTGGAGTAACAATTCTTGTATCAGACAAAATAGGCTTTAAGATAAAGACTATTACAAGAGACAAAGAAGGACACTATATAACGATCAAGGGATCGATCCAAGAAGAAGATATAACAATTGTAAATATTTATGCACCCAACACAGGAGCACCTCAATATATAAGGCAAATGCTAACAGCCATAAAAGGGGAATTGACAGTAACACAATCATAGTATAGGGGACTTTAACATCCCACTTTCACCAGTGGACAGATCATCCAAAGTGAAAATAAATAAGGAAACACAAGCTTTAAATGATACATTAAACAAGATGGACTTAATTGATATTTATAGGACATTCTACCCAGAAACAACAGAATACACGTTCTTCTCAAGGGCTCATGGAACATTCTCCAGGATAGATCATATCTTGGGTCACAAATCAAGCTTTGGTAAATTTAAGAAAATTGAAATCGTATCAAGTATCTTTTCCGACCACAATGCTCTGAGACTAGATATCAATTACAAGGAAAAATCTGTAAAAAATACAAACACACGAAGGCTAAACAATACACTACTTAATTACCAAAAGATCACTGAAGAAATCAAAGAGGAAATCAAATATAACTAGAAACAAATGACAATGAAAACATGACGACCCAAAACCTATGGGATGCAGCAAAAGCAGTTCTAAGAGGGAAGTTTATAGCAATACAATCCTACCTCAAGAAACAAGAAACATCTCAAATAAACAACCTAACTTTACACCTAAAGCAATTAGAGAAAGAAGAACAAAAAAACACCGAAGTTAGCAGAAGGAAAGAAATCATACAAGATCAGATCAAAAAGAAATGAAAAAGAAATGAAGGAAACAATAGCAAAGGTAAATAAAACTAAAAACTGGTTCTTTGAGAAGAAAAACAAAACTGATAAACCATCAGCCAGACTCATCAAGAAAAAAAGGGAGAAGACTCAAATCAATAGAATTAGAAATGAAAAAGGAGAAGTAACAACTGACACTGCAGAAATACAAAGGATCGTGAGAGATTACTACAAGCAACTATATGCCAATAAAATGGACAACCTGGAAGAAATGGACAAATTCTTAGAAAAGCACAACCTTCCAAGACTGAACCAGGAAGAAACGAAAATATGACCAGACCAATCACAAGGACTGAAATTCAGACTGTGTTTAAAAATCTTCAAACAAACAAAAGCCCAGGACCACATGGCTTCACAGGCAAATTCTATCAAACATTTAGAGAAGAGCTAACACCTATCCTTCTCAAACTCTTCCAAAATATAGCAGAGGGAGGAACACTCCCAAACTCATTCTACGAGGCCACCATCACCCTGATACCAAAACCAGAAAAAGATATCACAAAGAAAGAAAACTACAGGCCAATATTACTGATGAACATAGATGCAAAAATCCTCAACAAAATACTAGCAAACAGAATCCAACAGCGCATTAAAAGAATCATAGACCATGAGCAAGTGGGGTTTATCCCAGGAATGCAAGGATTCTTCAATATACACAAACCAATCAATGTGATACACCATATTAACAAATTGAAGGATAAAAACCATATGATCATCTCAATAGATGCAGAAGAAGCTTTCGACAAAATTCAACACCCATTTATGATAAAAACCCTCCAGAAAGTAGGCATAGCGGGAACTTGCCTCAACATAATAAAAGCCATATATGACAAACCCACAGCCAACATCGTCCTCAATGGTGAAAAACTGAAACCATTTCCACTAAGATCAGGGACAAGACAAGGATGCCCACTCTCACCACTATTATTCAACATAGTTTTGACAGTTTTAGCCACAACAATCAGAGAAGAAAAAGAAATAAAAGGAATCCAAATAGGAAAAGAAGTAAAGCTGTCACTGTTTGCAGATGATATGATATGATACATAGACAATCCTAAAGACGCTACCAGAAAACTACTAGAGCTAATCAATGAATTTGGTAAAGTAGCAGGATACACAATTAATGCACAGAAATCCCTTGCATTCCTATACACTAATGATAAAAAATCTGAAAGAGAAATTAAGGAAACACTCCCATTTACCACTGCAACAAAAAGAATAAAATACCGAGGAATAAACCTGCTTAAGGAGACAAAAGACCTGTATGCAGAAAACTATAAGACACTAATGAAAGAAATTAAAGATGATATAAACAGATGGAGAGATATACCATGTTCTTAGATTGGAAGAATCAACATTGTGAAAATGACTATACTACCCAAAGCAATCTACATATTCAATGCCATCCCTATCAAACTACCACTGGCATTTTTCACAGAACTAGAACAAAAAATTGCACAATGTGTATGGAAACACAAAAGACCCCGAATAGCCAAAGCAATCTTGAGAAAGAAAAATGGAGCTGGAGGAATCAGGCTCCCGGACTTCAGACTGTACTACAAAGCTACATTAATCAAGAGAGTATGGTACTGGCACAAAAACAGAAATATAGATCAATGGAACAGGATAGAAAGCCCAGAGATAAACCCATGCACATATGGTCACCTTATTTTTGATAAAGGAGGTAAGAATATACAATAGAGAAAAGACAGTCTCTTCAATAAGTGGTGCTGGGAAAACTGGACGGCTACATATAAAAGAATGAAATTAGAACACTCCCTAACACCATACACAAAAATAAACGCAAAATGGATTAAAGACCTAAATGTAAGGCCAGACACTATCAAACTCTTAGAGGAAAACATAGGCAGAACACTTTATGACATAAATCACAGCAAGATCCTTTTTGACCCACCTCCTAGAGAAATGGAAATAAAGACTAAAATAAACAAATGGCACCTAATGAAACTTAAAAGCTTTTGCACAGCAAAGGAAAACATAAACAAGATGAAAAGACAACTCTCAGAATAGGAGAAAATATTTACAAATAAAGCAACTGACAAAGAATTAATCTCCAAAATATACAAGCAGCTCATGCAGCTCAATATCAAAAAAACAAACAACCCAATCCAAAAATGGGCAGAAGACCTAAATAGACATTTCTCCAAAGAAGATATACAGATTGCCAACAAACACATGAAAAGATGCTCAACATCACTAATCATTAGAGAAATACAAATCAAAACTACAATGAGGTATCACCTCACACGGGTCAGAGTAGCCATCATCAAAAAATCTACAAACAATAAATCCTGGAGAGCGTGTGGGGAAAAGCGAACCCTCTTGAACTGTTGGTGGGAATGTAAAGTGATACAGCCACTATGGAGAACAGTATGGAGGTTACTTAAAAACTAAAAACAGAACTACCATATGACCCAGCAATCCCACTACTGGGCGTATACCCTGAGAAAACCATAATTCAAAAAGAATCATGTACCACAATGTTCACTGCAGCACTATTTACAATAGCCAGGACATGGAAGCAACCTAAATGTTCATCGACAGATGAATGGATAAAGAAGACGTGGGACATATATACAATGGAATATTACTCAGCCATAAAAAGAAACAAAATTGAGTTATTTGTGAGGTGGATGGACCTAGAGTCTGTCATACAGAGTGAAATAAGTCAGAAAGAGAAAAACAAATACCATATGCTAACACATATATATGGAATCTAAAAAAAAAAAAAAAGGTTCTGATGAACCTAGTTGCAGGGCAGGAATAAACAGGTAGACATAGAAAATGGACTTGAGGACATGGGGTGGGAGGGTGAAGCTGGAGCGAAGTGAGAGTAGCATGGACATACATACACTACCGAATGTAAAATAGTCCGTTGGTGGGAAGCAGCCGCATAGCACAGGGAGATCGGCTCAGTGCTTTGCGATGACCTAGAGGGGTGGGATAGGGAGGATGGGAGGGAGGCTCAAGAGGGAGGGGATATGGGGACATGTGTATGCATGTGGCTGATTCGCTCTGTTGTGCAAGAGAAACTAACATAGTATTGTGAAGCAATTATACTCCAATAAAGATCTTTTTAAAAATATAAATAAATAAATAAATCTAATTTTTAAAAAAAGTTGGCTTGGGGTCCAATCGACAATTGCTTTTCACCATCATCATTAAATTGCTGATTGAACACTTGCTGAGCTCCCTGTACAGGCTCCCAGGACATTGCTTCATGAAGGCATCAGTAGAAGAGGATGCCGTTATTTCAGAGTAAAGAAGAAGGCTTGTTTTTCTATTTACAGTAGTTCTGACACCAAAGCAATTATCCTAGTCCCAAAATCTCTCAAAGCCAGTGGGCACCAAGGGTTGGGAGGTAGATGTAGCCTGGCCCAATGCAAGCATAAGGAGGTGAATTTTCTGTAAAGAATTTTAAAATAGTAATAAAACTAACTAAAAGCCAATCTGATTTTTATCACATTGCATGACTATGCTAAACAGTGTTAGTGATATAATAACCCTCAAAGAAAAATCTTTTGTTGGTCTAAGTTCTAAACAATTGATATGGTTACTGTTGCATTAAAATAAAATACATGTAAGCTTCAAACTATCACTTTTTAAAACTAATCCACTAAAACATTTTATTCCACATGCAAGTTAATTTGGAAAACTATCAGTTACATAGTCAGATTCGGCCACATGTATTATTTTTCATAGTATTGATAAATTCATAACAATTTGTGATCTTTCAAGCTCACTTGAGGCACATTTTGTACCTCCAACCCTTGTGGTAGAACACAGCCCTGCTTCTAAAACTATAAATTTAAAATGAACAGTCCTAGTTGTATGAGATTTTTCTTTCCTGAGTTGTTTTTGTTTTAAGGTGAAGTTTCAGATGAGATCAACCAGACACAAAAGTATCTACAAACAGCCAGAATATGCCTTGAACAACATACAGTAAGACACCAAGGCTTAAAATGGTTCCTTGAACATCAATCCTCAAAAATTGTAGAGAAAGCCATTAACTATGCACCAACAAAATGTAAAGAAACTGACATAGACAAAAAGAATTAAGTTTGAATACTGCCAGGAGAACAAACAAGAGATGATGATCTTGAAGCAGGAGACAGATGGGACCCCAGGGGCAAATGGTCAAAGTTCATTCCCTGTGGACCAATACTCCAAGACGGAAATAACAAGACAATTGAGAGAGGAGCCTGGGCCCTGCCCAGATAGAAGGTAAGAGAGCACGTATTTCTCATTCTCGGCGTCAGGAGACCTCTCCGACTACATATGCACAGAAAGGCTCCTTGGAGGCCGAAAGGGGAGTGATGCTAACTGATGCCAACTGATGCTCACTACCCATAGGCCTCTTCGGTAGAATCTATCTTGGTTAAGAGATGCGTGTGCATACATGGGAAGATCCCAAGATACACCCAATATGGACTCTGAAGCAGACAAACCAAAATGATTGGCCAAAGGAAACACAGAAGAAATGCCCCATAAAAGTGATTTAAACTGCCACAAGGGCACGGCTCTCTAAGCCCACCCGTGTGTCTATCCACACGTACTGTACTTCTTTTTTTCCTAATAAATACTTTACTTGTTTCACTACTTTCCAGCTTTGTGGAAATTCTTTTTCTGCAAAGCCATTGGGCCAGGGCCTTGTAACTGACCACTGGTCTAGTGGCTAGGATTCGGCGCTCTCACCACCGCGACCCGACCTCAATCACTGGCCGGTAACTGAAACCCTGCTTCAAGCCGCTGCAGGCCGAGGCCACCCTAGATCAGCCTCACATAACCAAAAAAATAAATACGAACAATGTTTGACGCTGTACATTTTGACCAAATGGACATTCCTTTTCTAAAGCAATAGGTCAAATAACACCAGTGTCAATGTTCATTTTCTCTGACTTTTGCAAAGAAGAAAATCTTCCCAAGTTTTTACCAGTAGAAATTTATGATGAATTTTCTGATGACGATGTTACAGTGAAATGTGGAGATAACTGAAAGCTGCAAGAATCGATCCCAAAGAAACAAGACACAGACAGTATTGTAATTTCTGGAATTTATTGTGAAGTGTGGTTTGTATAAATTTCTGCCAACATATCCATATGTTTAAGACTTTTCCTATTTGCATGTATGTTGCTTCAGACAAAAGAAACTTTTCAAAATTAAAATTAGCAAGAGGTGTTCTCTGGTCACCTAAGAGGAAGACAGAATGACAAATCTAAATATGCTTTCTAACAAACATGAATATGTGTCTAGGGCTTCTGTAACAAAGTGTCACAAACAGAGCAGAAATTTACTGTCTTGTAGTTCTGAAGGCTAGAAGTCCAAAATCAACCTGTCAGCTAGGCCATGCATTCTCTGAAGGATCTAGGGAAGAATCTGTTCCATATCTTGCTCTTAGCTTCTGATGTTTGCCAGAAATCCTTGGCTTGCAACTAGGCAACTCTGATCTCTGCCTTCCGGGTCACATGGCATTCTGTGTGTCTCTGTCTCTCCACAGGTGTTCTTTTTATAAGGCCATCAGAAACTTTGGATTAGGCACCCTCCCTAATCCAGTATGACCTCATCTTAACTAATTACATCTGCAAGGACCCTATTTCCAAATAAAGTCACATCATGAGGTACTGGGTGAGGGAGATGCAGGCTATATGGGGGTGGAGTAGGTCTTAGCATATCTTTTTTGTGTGGGGGACATATCTGAATCCGTAACAAAGAGCAATTTTGACTAGGTCATTGCAAATCGGCAGACACTAAGGCTCAAAACCAGAAACTATAATGTTACTGTTCATTACTTTAACACATAAATGCATAGGTATGGTTTTCCCGTTTTAAAATAAAAAAACACACTGATGTAATTTAAAAGTATTAGCCCATTATTTTTCCTTGGAGTGTGGTAATTCTTCTTGAACCGGGATGATTATATGTACTTTCTGAACTAAAAATGCCACCTGCCATATCAGTAAACAAAGGATGTTGCAGCCATCAGCCACTACAGCCACCCCGGACAGCACACCCTGAGGAGACTCAGGATGAGAAAACACAGGATACTGGTCCCAAATAGCTGAGGTGCAGATCAAAAGAATGATTTCAGTGAGCCCAGATTCTTGCATCGTCTCATACATAGAAAAGCGCTAAATTCCTTAACCTGAGATGTCTGGTTTTCTTTTATGAACAGTAGTTTTTTGATGCTCCAACTACCTGGTCTTTGCTGCAAAAACTCCTATGTATCCTGGTCCCCACGCCACCCCACCCCCACCCCTTGCCTCTTCAGAGCAGCCTCTCAAAGTTATCTGAGCGGCTGTGTCCCCGGCTTAAGTCCTCAGTTTTGTCTGACAAATAAAACATAACTCTCAACTTTTATGTTGTGCTTTTTTTCAGTCAACAACTTAAACCAAAGAAAATTTTCACCACCTGCGTTTCTTTCATATCATTGTTATCCCACTCATTTCACCATTACTACTGAAAACAATATTCTTTTAAAAATGATACGCTCAGGGTGTGGGACGCGCCGCGCCTCAGGGAGGGCAGGGCAGCCAGCCTGAGGGACCAGGACCCCGCCAGGCACTTTCCCCTCAGGTACTCACTTTTCTAGCCGACACCAGGCGGACCTTGCCAGCGCCCTACCGGCCACAAGACGAATGACGCAGCACCAGAGAAACCAGACAGCCGGGTCACTCCACACCAGGGGGCGCCTGGTTCCCCGGCCGACAGGGAGCGTTACCGGAGGCCAAACCCCACCAGGCTCGCTTCCCCTGGAAGAAGTCAACGCCCCTTCCCCGCCCTCCCCCAGGCTGCCAACGAGGCAGGCTCTGATACACATGCGCAAACACGTCCACCACGCACCAAAGTATGGCGCATGCGTCCTCTAAGCTCCGCCTCTCCGCCGCGTCTACCCTGGAGTTTCCAGTTCCGGCCTCACAGAGGCTGGAAGAAGTTGGGAACATGCGGCTGTCGGTCGCCGCTGCCATCTCTCACGGCCGCGTATTCCGCCGCCTGGGTCTTGGTCCCGAGTCCCGCATCCACCTGCTGCAGAACTTGCTCACGGGGCTGGTGCGACACGAACGCATCGAGGCGTCATGGGCACGCGTGGATGAGCTGAGGGGCTACGCGGAGAAGGTGAGGGGTGGGACCCTCTTGTTCCTCTCGCCGGCCTGGCCTGGGGAGGCGGGATCCGGCTGGAGTTGGGGAAGAATTGGGACCGCCCTGGTAAGCTGTGCCCGAAGGCTGATTCCCCTAATACAGTGAGCTGAACCTACTCCTCCGGCCCCTCTCATTGAAGACTGGTTAGGGCTGCGGAGTTAGAGGTTGCCTGAATTGGCGAGATGCTTTGCTAGTGTATGAAATGAGTAGATTGAAGTCCGGCATTTAAGGAGTAAGATTGACGGCCTCCTCTCTTGCTGGGGTTGGGTCAGTGATGTTATGTCCTCACAGCTCATCGACTGTGGGAAGCTGGGAGACACCAACGAACGAGCCATGCGCATGGCTGACTTCTGGCTCACGGTGAGTGCATCCTGTCTGCCTCCCAAATCTCATCCTTTGCTCCCTAAGTGGGAGGGGGTTGTTAGAGGAAAGGGAACTGGGCAGAATTAAGATAAGGCACAGGCTTATGGACAAATGTGAACTAAATTAGAGATCTGTGTCCTAAGTTGAATTCAGTGTGAATCTCAATCTGCACAACTGCCTATAACTGATCCACTCTGTGTAATTTTGACTCTACCACATCAGAGGGTGAGGGAAGGGGTGTGTGTGTGTGTGTGTGTGTGTGTGTGTGTGTGTGTGTGTTTGGACCCTACCTTTGGGAGTGCTGAAAGTTAAATGTCTCTGCGGTGGTGCCTGACTCTGCTGTCTCCTGGATAACTCTCCCCTTCCAGGAGAAAGACTTGATCCCAAAGCTGTTTCACGTACTGGTCCCTCGGTACCAAGGTCAGAATGGGGGCTACACGAGAATGCTGCAGATCCCAAATCGGAATAAGCAGGATCGGGCCAAGATGGCAGTGATCGAGTATAAAGGGAACTGCCTCCCACCCCTGCCCCTTCCTCACAGAGACAGCAACCTCACACTCCTAAACCAGCTGCTTCAGGGGCTGCGGAAGGATCAGGAAGCAAGCACCCACAGCTCCCACACAGTTCAAACACCAGAGATTTAACTGGAGCCAAAGGGTATGTGGCCCTCATCAGTGCCCATGATCCACAGGCCTTGGGAGCTCTTTTAATCTCTAAGAAGAACTGGAGCTTGAGTTGTAAAATGAACTGTCTGATTGGAGCCCAAAACCTTCTGGGAGCCAGATAACCCTCTCTTTGCACAATAGATAAAATTCATTGTATGAATATATGTAAACTGATTTTTTTTTCCCCTCCCCTTGGGATTTCTGGAGAATGAGAACTAGCCACATGCTTGGTCTGTGTGGGATAGTAAATTCATGGTGTATGTTTCTGGTTCTTAAATCTGGGTTGGGTTGGGTTAGCACAGTTTTGTTTTTTTTAATGCTAGATTATATGAGGTATGTATCCTGTAATTCCAAACTAGCCCCCAGAGGTGATTGAGTTTTGATATCTAGCATAGAGACTGAGCCCCAGGGATTTCTTAGAGAAGGATTACCACCTGACAGGGGTGGGAGGGTGAACATCTAGAAGCGAACTTCCTGTAATAATCTGGTACTCTAGGAACCTACAAGGTTCCATTCCTCTGTTTCTGGACAGGATCACATATTACCCTTAAGTGTTCACCTCAAGCCCCGAATAGGCCTCAGAGGAGAGGACCTGAGAACTCAGATGTACGACCACCCTGGCCAAGGGAGTGGAAGTGTTCAGCAGAGGATGTTGACTCCAGGATAAGCTCCTTCCTCTTGGGGTGGGAGTGGAAGGGTGAAGGAGAGGGTTGAAGTGGGAGGAAGATTAGGAAGTTAAACCTGTGGGAATTTCCTGGAAGTTTTCAATCTGGGCCTCTTCGGGAACTCGGAAAAAGGAAATCCGGCTTAAGAATGGTCAGGGCATGTGAAAAGTAGGAGGTTCCTTTATGTGCACTAGTTACTGTGAAGCCAGACTTGGCCCAGGCAGGCTGCCCATCCCTCACACTCAGGCTTGACAGGGGTGATAGTCGTGGGAGGACTTGGAGCCATCATCCCTGCATGAACACGTGACAGCAAGGCCTAGCAAATCCCATCTTTCTAGTAAAGTGGAAAAAACAGATTTTTATCTTAGGCCAGACCTACAGAGGGTGTTTGGCCCACCAAACCCATCCACTGTCTGAGATAATGAGGGTGTGGGTGGAGGGGTCACTGGTCTAGCAGACAGATATTAGCTTCAGTGACAGAGCTATTCTGGTACTATTTCAGTACAGCTGCCCTAGTCTGAGACTCATCTGCTCCCAACAGGGATCTCATCTCTTTTACTCTACTCCAGTTGGTCTTTCACACTATTGCCAGAAAGCTCTTTCTGACATTATATTTTGAGTGACATATAGTAGACACTCAAAACATTTATTGAATAAACCTACAACTCTGAATGCTCCTCTAAAAAAATTTGCCCTCTTTCTGTCTTTTTGATACGAACATTCACCTCAGCCAGATGTCTTGGAGTCATCCTTGACTTCTAGAGAAAGCTCTTTCCTTAAAATTAAAACCACATCTTTAAGTAACGGTTAACAGGTGAGTTATGGCTGGATTCTCACAGCTTTTTCTCCTGGCGCCCAGAAATATAACTTCCTTTGGGGCTTTCAGTAGTTCCCTAAGTGCTTATTCCGCATCTGCTAGTACCCAGCATCATTTTAGGCACTAGGGATATACCAGTTTAACAAGTGGCAGCCATGTGTCGGGCCCTGGGCTAGATACTGGGATATAGAAATGAGAAGAAACGGGCTTTGCCATCAAGGAGCTCACAGTCTAATGGGCCACTTCTACTGCCACAGTGGTCTCAAGAGACACTGCATCCCCTTTAATATTTTGGAGCACATGAATCCTGGAACGTTTACTAAAGGCTCAGGGATTAACACAAGGGAAATAAACAACAATGTAGCAGTTTTACTAATCTGGCCTATAAATGGTAACTCTTCACCTAAATTGGTGGAATATGCCCCCAAGTCCACCCAGGCAGCTCTTTAATAAATTCCAAACTTCCAAGAGAGACCTGGATACACTGAAATTCCCTCTTACTTTCAAAGGTTCACTGTTCAGGCCCCAGTTCTTCACTACAAGATTCACAGTTAATGCCCATTCCCCTCAAAATGTGACAAATTTCCTCTAGCCTCAATAGATCAGTGACACAGTGTAAGCCCAAGGTCTAGAGGAGACACAATTACAAAAGTCAGAGACTGTTTCCTTACACTCATCTTCGGCAGTCAAATTAGCACATCATGTGGATTTTATCAATCTGCAGACACCTCTCCCTAGTCTGAGATCCAAGACATCCCTATCCTGGATTACTGCAACAGCCTCCTAACTTGCCTTCCTCCCCACTGCAGCCATGGTGATAGGAATCTGCTGTCTTAATTCTCTGCTTGATGGTCTCCAGTGGCTCTTCTCTTCCTGTAGGGAAAGAGTCCAGATTCCTTACCATGACTCCCCTTGGTGAGTAGGCACCTGCTCGTTGCTCCAGCTTCTTCCCTTGCCTCTAATTTTATGCTCCAGAGGCTTGGAAGGCCTTATTTTGACTGTTTCCCTATGCAGGTCTCTCCCTATCACCTTCTGTTCATCTACTACCCAGAAAACCCTCCCCCTTTTACCTACCTGCCTTGTACACAAACTTTTGGCATCTCCTGGGTGACTGCTCTGACCATTTCCACACCTAAGTTCATTACTTTGTGACCGTAGGTGCCACTATGGTATTCCCATAACGCACTGGATTTACCACATTGCATTACAATTCCCTGCAGTGGGTTAATTCCCAAACATCCACCCCGGATTAGTCTAAGGCAGTCCTGCTACTTCCATCCCCTAGCTATTGATGGATTCAGGGATGGACAGGCCTTAAATAATTTGAGGCAATGAGAATCCAGGCTCTACTCTGCTAGATAAGAGTAAGATTGCTTGTTATTCTGATAAACACAGGGAACTGGCTCTAGGCTGAAGATGACACTTAGAGTGGCAGGTCAGAACAACTAAAAGATACTATATAGTAAGAATCTTTAGTGACTACTCCCATTTGTGCCTGAGTTTTCTGTTAATTGCTACTGAAAGTAATCTGGTAAATTATTTTGTACTGTTGAATCTTTAGGCTAGTGTTTCCCCAAATTTTTTTTACTATGACCCACAGATCAAAAAACACATCAGAACACGAAATTGACATGTATATATATAATTGAAACCAAAGCATCACAAAACATTATTTGTACAAATATCATGTGCACTGATATTGTCTACTCTTTTCTAGTTTACTCTTTTAAAATGATGGTCCCAATTCACTAAGTTGATTTTACAACTCACTAATGTTTTACAACCTTCTCTGAGAAACACTGATCTAAACCAGCATTACAGTGATTCACCATTACCTTTGCTGGATAAAATCCAGGCTTCTATCATGGCACAAAGGCCACCTATGGCCTGGTCTCAGTCACCTCTCAGGCTCGTCTCCTACCATTACCTGCTACCACCCTTCACAGGAAATTAACTTGTTATTCTCTGAATGTATCATACCTTTTTGCATGATGGTGCCTTTACTATTGTGCTTGCCCTGTTTCAAATTACCTCCTACACGTCGTTCAAATCTCTACTCAAAGTCACTTCTTTGAGGCCTTCTCCAAACTCCACATCATCCTCCAGATGGGACTAGGTCCATTCCTGGGTGCAGTAATAGCCCTTGGGTCATATGTCTGTCAAAGCATTCATTACACTCTGCTACAGTTGCCTGTCTGCTTGACTGACTCCTTCACTCAACTGAGCTCCCAAAGCCAGGAACTGGGACTCATTCTTCTGGGTAACTCTATACCTACCATTGGACCTGATTCAATATATGTTTATTAAATGAGGAGGAGTAAGCTACATGTTGTCTATGACAATCAACTCCCTGGCTTAGCTGTATAAAACCATAAACATGGTACTGTGTGCAGGGACAATGCTAAGCTACACTGCTGAGTATACCAAGGCTGAAGAAATGGGCTCCTTCCTCTCCAGGGATTTAAATGTTCATAATGACAGTCAAGAATGTAAGCATGTGTCTAATTCATTTCCCACACATTTCATATTTCAATTTCCTGAAATATTTCTAACCTACCTACAGACAGAAAATACCTATACATTTTCCAAGACATAGCCAAAAGCTGATCTGATGCCTCTTCTGAGAAGTATTCACTGAATTCTGCAAGCTAAGTTAGGGACTTTTCCAGTGGTCCAGTTTCACACGTACATCCTTCATTGTAGCAATGGCACAATTACATTGTTCAACACCCATAACTAGCTGATTTATTCCTAGAGGGTAGGGGACATACCTAATCAACTCTTGGGCTACCCAGTAGAGAACATGGAACAAAATAGGCGTCTATAAATGTCTGTTGTACTAAGTTCTTCAGCCAAGCTCTGCCTTTTAGGTTTACTAACTCCTCCCTTCCCCAGTTTCCTCTTACTTCATCTGAAAATGAACTTCCTGCAACACTGATTCCCCATTGTTCACTACTGGGTAACGTCTGTACCCTTAAGGTTTTCCTCTCCGTGCCCTTAAATGTGGGGGCATATTGTAGCTCTCTGACTCAGGGACATGAATTCGGCAGTTAAATTTGAGATGCCCTAATAATAAAAATGGTCTGTGTGCTTATATTTCGAGGAAAGGAGTTTCAACTTTTCTGATATTTTGCATTCTGTTCCACAGTATATCTATTTAATATAAAAGTAATGTTTTTAGTTCTTACAAGTTAAATATTGTACATTGCACACATACATACACACACAATCCTATCAAAATTGATGCTCTAAGCTCTAAGATGAGCCTTGTTTACACTGTGGCTTCACATATGCCTTGGCACACCACCGTGTAGCCCAGCATGGGAAGCACAGCTTTAAAGTTCTACTGCTGTTCACTTCAAGGAGATGAAAATGCAAAAGCTGTACCTAGAGATGTCACTGAAAACTCAATACCATTGTTCTGACTTAATTTCTAACTTCTTTTCCTTAAAATGGTCTCAGAAGCTTTCCTACAGTTATCTTTTCCTTTTATCCCAAAAGGAACAAAAGAAAGGAAAAATAGTTCAGTTTTGTATGTGCTGAGTTTGAGATGCCTGGGAGCATGTGGAGTTTAGGAAAGAGTTCTTCGCCGGGAAAAGAGATTTGGGAGTTCTTGGCAATTAAAGCTAAGGAAATGGATAGGATGACTCAGAGTGTATATGTAGAGGGAAAGGAGACTGAGGTCAGACATTAGAGGACAGACAGGATGCAGAATCTATGAAGGAGACTGAGAAATTGCCTTACAGAGAGGAAAGAGAACCTGCAAAATTCATCACAGTACCCAGTACAGTGTCTTCCTTGTACATAGGAGACACTCAAAAAATAATTATCAAATGAATTTAGCAAGCATAGTCCTTTTTCATTCAAAGCACTGTGCTAGTATAGAGAATACAGGGATGACTCCTCCTGGGCCCATCAGGCCAGTTGGAGAGACAGATCATGAATAAGTATAAGATAGTAAGACAGGTAGCTAAGAAAGTGGTGTGCACAAGGCATACTGGAGTACCAAGAAAGGAGAGGTCAATAAGGAACTTTTCAGAGGAAGCAATGCTAGGGCTGCATCTTGAAGAATGAATAGGCATTCATCAAGCTTTGGGTAGAGAGGTCCTCTGGGAGGGCATTCCAGGCAGCAAGATCTGCAGGTAGAAGTGCACTGAATTATGAAACAGAATGGAGTGGTTGAGAAATTCCAAGTAAGTAATTTGGTACAGATGGGATTTAGCTTTGAGGAAGAAGTGGAGGAAATGAAGCAGGAAAGCCAGGCAAGATCAGGTTACAAAGGACCCTGTAAGACATGATAAAGTGCTTAGATTTTATCCTGAAGACCAGGGGAAGCCACTGAAGGATTTTTAAATGGAGAGAAAAGGGATCAGATTTACAATTCAGAAATATCATTCTTCCATCAGGCCGGAAGATGGGTTAGGGGCCAAGACTGGAAGCAAGGAAACCAAATAGGAGGCTAGTTAAGGAATCCAAGGGGAGTTGAGGGAAGGCTAGACTAGGCCTGAAGCAGGGGGGAAGGAGAGAAGCCAACAGATCAAACAGATATACAGGAGATAGAATAGACTAGACATCGTGTGTGACTACATGAGATAGAGGAAGAAGTTAAGAGTCAAGCACGATACCAAGTTTCTACTTGGGCAGTTGGGTGAAGTAATTCCATTCACAGAGAATGAGGATAGCAGAGGAGAAGCAGATCTGAGATTCTGTGATGAGCTTTGTTGTAAACGTATTCATGTTACAGAGTTGTCTTGTGAACAGTTGTTCTGGATCTCAAAGGATATAGGTAAGCCAGCAATCCAGATGTGCTATTCACACATAGGAGGAAATTGAAGCAATTGGACTAGATGAGATTTCCCAGACAAAAAATATAGAGTAAAAGTAAAAGAAAAAGGATAGAGCCAACATTCAAAGGCCAGACAGAAAAAAAGAGAAGCCCTCGGAGGAGGGTGAAAAGAAGGACTACAGCTAGAACACTGGTGTCTCAAAATCCAAGGGAGGTGGGGTCAAAAACATCTCCCTCAGATTCTGAGGTCCTAAGGACAGACACTAGATGATTTTTGTATTCTTAGAACCTAATGTTGGCCAGGCTCCAGAATAGTGGTTTAATGAGTATCTTTGGCCATTGGACTTAAAAATGAGGATGTTCACTGTTGACCTCTAATGGAGCAGTCTCTTGAGAGGGGCAAAAGCAGAAACCATAAAGACAACTGGAGAAGTTTGGTAACAATGAAAAGAGAAGATACGGCAGCAACTTGAGAGGAAAGGAGATTTAAAAAGTGAATTTTGAAGATTAATATATTTATTTTTTGCTATTGTCTGAATGTTTGTGTCCCCCCCCCTACCCAGATTCATATGTTGAAATCCTAATGCCCAATTTGATGGTATTGGGAGGTGGGGCCTTTGGAAGGTGCTTAGGTCATGAGGGTGGAAGCCTCACAAATGGGAATATTGTTCTTATAAAGGAGACCCCACAGAGATCCCTTGTTCCCTCCACCATGAGAGGGCACAGTGAGAAGGTGCTGGCTGTGAACCTGCACGAGGGTCCTCACCAGAACTCAGCCATGCTAGTACCTCGATCTTGGACTTCCCATCCTCCAGAACTATGAGAAATTTCTATTGTTTATAAATTACCCAGTCTGCAGTATTTTGTAATAACAGCCCAAATAGACTAAGACAATTTTATAATGAGTACTTTTGCCAGGCCTTAGTTATGGAGATAGACACTTAAGGGTTTGTGTAGGTTTGAGGGAAAAGTCCAAAATCTTGTGTTGAGGGCAAAGGGGATGGAAGAGAGCTTTCTCGTTCGCCACTGTGGCTTCCATGGCTCCTCCACCCTTATGTAAAGCCTCTTTTCTTTGGGGACTCGAGACCTTGGTTGACCACCTCCTCCTGATGTTCTTGGCCTTAGCTGCTACAGGATGCCTGAAGCACCTGCTGGCCCAACGTACAGGAAGTCAGTTGGCAAGCTTGCAGTTTGAACTTGTCTGCCTTTGAGGAGAAAACATACACAGTGTATAGCCCAGAGCTAGTCACAAAATGAATCGTTAAATTCCGTCAGTCTCAGACCTAACAGGATGGGCTAGAGCAGACAGACAAAATATCAGGAATTCCGAATGTGACTGAGAAGTCAGCATGGAGCTAGCAGAGATAAAAGCAAGTACAGGAAAGTCAAAACTCTGAAGGGGTTTTGTAACACTGAGAACCCTACCCCACATCTGTCTTTTTTATAACAGACTGGGCCATTCATGCCAGGCTGACTAGGGGTGAAGGTGGGGGAAGACAGCTTCTGATCACTCACACATTCATTCAAGTCTTAGGCCCAGAGTCTTACTCACCATCCCAACCTTGGATGCCCCATTCAAGACTCTGCCCCTGGGACTTCCCTGGTGGCGCAGTGGTTAAGAATCCTCCTGCCAATGCAGGGGACACAGGTTCGATCCCTGGTCCGGGAAGATCCCACATGCCGTGGAGCAACTAAGCCCATGTGCCACAACTACTGGGCCCACACACCACAATTACTGAAGCCTGAGCGTTCTAGGGCCTGCGTGCTGCAACTACTGAGCCCATGTGCTGCAACTACTGAAGCCTGTGTGCCTAGAGCCCGTGCTCCACAACAAGAGAAGCCACCACAATAAGAAGCCCATGCACTGCAACGAAGAGTAGCCTCCACTTGCCGCAACTAGAGAAAGCCCGTGCTCAGCAACGAAGACCCAGTGCAGCCAAAAAATAAATAAATAAATAATAAATTTTTAAAAATTTTATTGAAAAAACGACTCTGGCCCCATAGTTCTTTATTGTTCTCTCCTACTGAAGCCCATCAATCCAGCCCGCTCTGTTTACCATGCCTTTGACCCTTTCATGACCAGATCTACTTTACCCCTGAAGCTTTATCCTCCAGAATCTCACTCTCTAAACCCAGCTTCTTGCCTCTGGGTCTCCCTTTGCGCACATATCAAATTTTCAAACTCTAGTCCTCTGAACTCTTCTCTCCCTGTATATACCAGGCCTTTCTTCCTTTTCAACCCAGCCTGGATATCATGATCCAACTTCACCTGTTCTCATGGCAGCCCCTAGTCAACCCCATGTCTTTCTCTCCCACCCACTTATTAATTACCAGATTTCTCTACTCCTGTGCCCTCATCACTAAGAGCTCCTAGGAACAAAAAATATCACACAACCACTCGCACTGGGATCAACAGAACCAGGCCCTGAACACAACAAGCCTGGATTGCTCAATCCTACCATCTCTTTGACCCCTGCAAACTTTCTCCACTTTTCTTAAACTCTTTGTATCATCTTCATCTCTTAGTATAAGCACTTAACTTCACCTCCTACTTCCCAGAATTAAAAAAAAAGGAGGCTGTAGGCATGGTCTTCTCAATTCCCTATCCTCCTGATCTTTATCTATATTTAGGAACTAGGCAATAAGTTGAAAATCTATTTACTGAAGACAGTTCACCCAATGACCATGCTCCGAAAAGCTCAATTCATCAAATTTTCCAAAGTTATCAAGTTTAAAAATTGTTGATTTTGAGCACCAAAATATTTGGTAGAGTTATCAATTCACCAAAAATTTGTTTCTATCAATAATGTATAAAATTTATAGAAATTGTGTTGTGTGGAAAGATTTAATAAGCTTATGGATTCACTCTTTTTTCTTTTGCTTTTTTTTTTTTAGTTTTAGTTTTCAATTAATTTCAGCTTGATTTAGTTTAGTTTTAGTTTAACCAGAGTCTTCTCATTAGGTCTGTTGTATAACCAGATTTCAATCAAACTGTTGAATGTCACTTTTGTGTGTGATACTCATATCAGAAACTTAGGATTCAGATGCCTAAAATGAATATATAATACTCGTTTGATCAAGCTGATAAAAAAATCTAGGAATTAAACAAAGTTAAAAACAGCACTAACTCATTCTGTGAAGCCATTATTACCATGATACTAAAATCAGAAAAAGACATTGCAAGAAAAGATCAATATCCCTTATGAATATAGATGCAAAATTTGCCAACAGAATACTAGCAAACTGTATCCAACAACATAAAAAAAGAATTATACACTAGGACCAAGTGAGCTTTACACCAGAAATACAAGATTGGTTACCATTCTGAAATCAATCAGTATACAAAAATCAATTATATTTCTACACACTAGCAAGGAACAATCCAAAAAATAAATTAAGAAAACAATTCCATTTACAATAGCATCAAAAAGAATAAAATGTTTAGGAATAAATTTAACAAAAGAAGTGCAAGACTCACACACTGAAAACTACAAAAGATTATTGAGAGAAAATGTAAAACGCCTAAATAATGTAAAGATAACACATGTTCATGGATTTGAAGACTTAGTATTGTTAAGATGCAGATACTCCCCAAATTGATTTAGAGATTCAACACCATCCCTATCAAAGTCATGCTGCTTTTTTTTTTTTGCAGAAATACTAAAATTCATATGGAAATTCAAGAGACTCAGAATAGCCACACAAAATAATCTTGAAAAAGAACAAAGTGGGAGGACTCATACTTCCTCATTTTAAAACTTCTACAAAGTAATCAAGACTCTGTGGTACTGGCATAAGGACAGACATGTAGATCAAGGGAACAGAATTGAGAGGTCAGAAATAAACCCTTAGATTTATAGTCATTTTTTTTCTTAACAAGGATGACAAGAAAATCAAATAAGGAAAGACAAGTCTTTTTAACAAATAATGATAGAACCAGCTATCCACATGTAAAAAATTAAAGTTGGACCGCTACCTCACACCACATACAAAAATTAATTCAATGGATCATAGACCTAAATGTAAGAGCTAAAACTATAAAACTGTTACAAAAAAATAGCAGTAAATCTTGTCCTTGGATCAGAAGATGATTTCTTAGATAGAATGCCAAAAACACAAGCAACAAAAGGAAAATAAGAGGGAGAAGGGGCAACATAGGGGTGGGGGAAAAAAGGGTTATTTAATGTGATTATATGAAATCATGTGTGTGAAACTTGAAAATTTAAAGCGCTACAGAATTTAAAGAATCATTTAATTTAAAAAAGTTTTTTAAAAAGGAAAATAAGATAATTATTTAAGGAACAGAATATCTAAGAACTGTGGGACAATAACAAGAACTATGGAACAATAACAAAATGTATGTAATGGGAATACCAGAGGAGAAGAAAGAGAGAGAGAAACAGAAGAAACATTTGAAGTAATAATCACTGAGAATTTTCTGAAATTAATGACAGACACCAAACCACAGATCCAGAAAGCTCAGAAGACATCAAAATAGACACTGAAAAAAATCTACACCTAGGTGTACAAAACTGCAGAATATTTAAACTACAGAAAATATTCAAACCACAGAAAATCAAAGGCATAGAAAATCTTGAAAGAAGCCAGAGAAGAAGTTATACAATGGCCAATAAGCATACAAAGAGAGGCTGAACATCATTAGTCATTAGAGAA
This sequence comes from Balaenoptera ricei, assembly GCF_028023285.1. Taxonomy (NCBI): domain Eukaryota; kingdom Metazoa; phylum Chordata; class Mammalia; order Artiodactyla; family Balaenopteridae; genus Balaenoptera; species Balaenoptera ricei. Next base: position 64,596,929 of record NC_082646.1, on the reverse strand, counting down.
ATGTAAATCAAAACCACAATGAGATACCACTTCATACCCGCTAAGATGATTATAATAAAAAAGATAAACATTAACAAGTGTTGGCAAGGATGTAGAGAAATTGGAACCCTCATACACTCCTGGTAGAAAGGTAAAATGGTGAAGTTGCTGTAGGAAAGTTTGGCCACATTTCCTCAAATATTTCCTCAAAATGGTGAACATAGTTTATAATACATAGTTACAATGTGTATCATACCAGCAATTCCACTCCTAGGTATATACCCAAGGATATTGAAAAAGTACGTCTACACAAAAACTTGTATGCAAATGTTCACAGCAGCATTATTCGCAATAGCCAAAAAGGGCAAAAAATCTAAATGTCCATCAACTGATGAATGAATAAACAGAATGTGATATATCCATAGAATGGAATATTATTCTGCCATAAAAAAGAATGAAATACTGATGTATTCTACAACATAGATGAACTTCAAAAATAGGATAAGTGAAAGAAGCCAGACACAAAAGGCTACCTATTGTATGATTCCATTTATATGAAATACCCAAAAAAAGCAAATCCACAGAAACAGAAAACAGATTATTAGTTGCCATGGGCTGAAGGGAGAAGGAAATGGGGAGTAACTGCTAGTGAGTATGGGGTTTCTTTTGGAACAATGAAAACATTCTGGAATTTGATTGTGGTTGATGGATATACAACTGTGAATATACTAAAAACCACTGTGAACTATACAGTTTAAAAGGATGAACTTGGGCTTCCCTGATGGCGCAGTGGTTAAGAATCCGCCTGCCAATGCAGGGGACACGGGTTCGAGCCCTGGCCCAGGAAGATCCCACATGCCGCGGAGCAACTAAGCCTGTGCACCACAACTACTGAGCCTGAGCTCTAGAGCTCGCAAGCCACAACTACTGAGCCCACGTGCCACAACTACTGAAGCCCGCACGCCTAGAGCCCGTGCTCCGCAGCAAGAGAAGCCACGACAATGAGAAGCCCACGCACCACAGTGAAGAGTAGCCCCCGCTCACCACAACTAAAGAAAGCTCGTGCGCAGCAACGAAGACCCAACACAGCCAAAAATAAATAAATAAATAAATTTATTAAAAAAAAAAAAAAAGGATGAACTTTATGGTATATAAATTGTATCTCAATAAAACTGTTACTTAAACAAATAAAAAATAAAATCAAAGTAAAAACTTTATTTAGAAGTAGTAGCAACTACATAATCAAGGATAAGAATAATCAGAGATATTCCTAAAGTACAGTCATCCTATTGTGACGTGAATGGGACTGGCAGAAATTCTACAAATGTTTCTTTGATGTCACTATGGCAGGAGGCCCATTCATCAATGGTCATCATGAGATCTTAGAACAATTATCTTTAACTAATGAACTTATATAATTAATTGTAGCACTTACTGTAGTAACTATTAATTCCATTTACCAACCAGTATGGAAATACAGTATGGCCATATTTCAGCCCATATCTATATACCTATTAAAATTATAAGTGCACAAAAAAGTGTTTTTAAGAAGGAAAATTATGAGATTGAAAATGTTTTGAAAGAGAGAACCACCCCACCCCCGCAAGATTGTTTATATTTGACATTTGAGTCATTGCACAACACTTGTAGAACAAAATACACAAGAACTTCTCAGTCTCAAAAGTTTAGATTCAAAGTAAGGAAAATTTTAGATTACACTGAACTTTGGCCAGCCATGGCAAAATGACTTCAGTGAAACAGCAAATAAATTAAAACTAAAACTGAGCTAAACTACACTTCAAATGAGTCAACTGATAATTTGTAGAAATGTTCAAAAGTAGTTAAAATCCATACAACCATGCAATTGTTGTAAACTTTACACATAATTAAAAGAAACAAAATTTTGGTAAATTGAGAAAATTGGTGAATTTCAGCAAATTGATCATTCTGTGAACTGAAATTCAGAGAACTGGCTCTCCTTACTTCCTATCCCAGAGGATAGGAGTCCTTCCTCTTCTCCACATTTAATCCTTCCACCTGTGTTCTAGATTCCATCTGGTTCTGCCTTCTCTGGCTCCTGCCCTGTGGGAGAGAATCAAGAGTCTCCTTTTTCCTTTCCTAGAGTCTCTGCAGGGAATTGAAATCCTTCAGAGCCTGGAAAATATACTTGGTCTTGGAAGATCCCAACTCAAACAGTGCTGGACTCTGGCCATTTTTTTAATACTCCTGCTCACTTTCTCCAGGGCTGGGCTCTACTGAAGAGTGCTAATGACTGTGGTCTCTCATGAGCATTTGAACGGGGGCTCAGTCTCAGAGCAGTATGCAACCAAGCAATGATGCTACCCGGTGCCTCCTCCCGCACTAAGAAGGAACAATTGGATAACAGAGCCAATGAGAATTGTTAGCCTCCCATCCTGTCATTCAGGATCATCATTTACAAGGCAGGCCTTTTGGGTCATCTTTCCTTTTCCATTCGATCTTCCCCACATTCATCTGTCCTTCCTTGCCCCTGGTTAATTTGTCCTTCCACTGCTTCCCAGAGTTTAGCCCTTTTCATCGTGGACTCTCCTCCCAATCTCTCCTGTTCTGAAACCACTAAATTCTCAGCCCCATTATACACCCCTGAGTCTCCACTTCCTCTAAGAGAGTTGGCTTTGTTTAAGTACATCATTTCTTCACATTCTTCCACAAGTCTAGGGAGGAGAGAGAAGTTATCTCCACTCTTGGGGCTCCCTAAGGCCCAAACACACATAAGTACTTTTCCACACCTCCCCCAAGTCTTTGAGAATCATACCATCTTGTTATTCAAGCCTCTACCCTCCTCAGTGTTGTCATGAAATGACCTTTCTTTTTCATCAAAGACTTTAGTATAGCTGTGCCTGTACCCTTTGTTCTCTCACCAGCATCCTCAACTCCATGGTCCTTTAAGCCTGTAAGGCCACCAGCCATCATTCCTCTTAACAGTGTCTCCATTCCTTTAACACTTTCCTCAAAATCACTAACATACTGCCTCCCTCAAGCCCCATTTTTCACAAACTCCAACTCCTCTCCAGAGAGAATGGGATCACCAGGTATGATGGCCTCAAATTCCCACCCTGTCCGCCCTCCTTCTGCACTGCCATCATACCCTCATGCATGCACTTATCTGCATCCTCACCCATCTTCCCTTTCAGTCTTGAAGGAGGAGGTACCTCTCTAGGTTAAAAACCAATTCCTTCCTGTAGCCATGGTTAATTCCTCAGACCCTCCTCTCTCCTCTGGGACCTTGCTCCACTAGCCATTGCCTGTCCATCAACTTTTTACCTGCGGTGTTAAACAAGGTCCCAGTGCTTACTTCCCAGCAACTGTTCCTCAATCCTTCCCTTCCCCTCCCCACTCCTCCTCTCAGCCTCCTGTTACCTATCCTTTCTCTCTTTCCTTGCTGCACTCACTGAGTAGTAGTTCTTCATCCTCCTGTCTCACTAGCATCCTTTCTTTATTCTGGAAAAAATATTTATATTCTTTCTTATATTCAGCATAAACGAATATTATTTATTCATTTATCCATCAGTGGACACTTAGGTTGTTTCCATGTCTTGGCTTTTGTGAATAATGTTGCAATGGACGTGAGGTGCAGATATCTCTTTGAGATAGTGATTTCATTTCCTTTGGATATACCCAGAAGCAGAATTGCTGGATCATATGGTGGTTCTATTTTAAAATTTCTTGAGGAACCTCCATAATGTTTGCCATAGCGGCTGTACCAGTTTACATTGCCACCAGCGGTGTCCAAGGGTTCACTGTTTCTCCACATCCTTGCCAGCATTTTTGATGTCTTGTTTTTTGATAACAGCAGTCCTAACAGGTATAAGGTGGTATCTCATTGTGGTTTTGATTTGCATTTTTGTGATGATTAGTGATGTTGAACAACTTTTCATGTGCCTATTGGACATTTGTATATTTTCTTTGGAAAAAGATCTATTAAGATCCCTTGCCTGGGGCTTCCCTGGTGGCACAGTGGTTGAGAATCTGCCTGCTAATGCAGGGGACACGGGTTCGAGCCCTGGTCTGGGAAGATCCCACATGCCACGGAGCAACTGGGCCCGTGAGCCACAACTACTGAGCCTGCGCTCCGCAACAAGAGAGGCCACGATAGTGAGAGGCCCGCGCACCGCAATGAAGAGTGGCCCCCGCTTGCCGCAACTAGAGAAAGCCCTCGCACAGAAATGAAGACCCGACACAGCCAAATAAACAAATAAATAAATAAATAAATAATAATTAAAAGGTGATAATAATTTTTTTAAAAAATCCCTTGCCTATTTTTAAATTGGATTATTTGGTTTTTTGCTCTTGAGTTGTATGAGTTCCTTGTATATTTTGGATATTAATCCCTTAGCTGATACGTAGTTTGCAAATATTTTCTCCCCTTCCATAGGTTGCCTTTTCATTTTGTTGACGGTCTCCTTTGATATGCAGAAGATTCTCAGTTTGATGTGGCCCACTTGTTAATTTTTGCTTTTGTTCCCTTTGCTTTTAGTGTCAAATCCAAAAAATTGCCAAGACCAATGTCAAGCAGCTTACCCCTTATGTTGAAGTTCTCCTAGGAGGTTTATCGTTCCAGGTCCTAATGTTCAAATCTAATCCACTTTGAGTTGATTTTTGAGTATGGTGTCAGATAAGGGTCTGGTTTCATTCTTTCGCCCATGGATATCCAGTTTTCCCAGCACCATTTATTAAAGACACTATCCTCTCCCCATTGTGTATTCTTGGCACCTTTGTTGAAAATTAATTGACCACCGGGACTTGGTGATCCAGTGGCTAAGGTTCTGTGCTCCCAATGCAGGGGGCCCGGGTTCTATCCCTGGTCAGGGAACTAGATCCCACATGCCGCAACTAAGAGTTCGCATGCCGCAACTAAGAAAAATTAAAAAAAAAAAAGATCCCGCATGCTGCAACGAAGATCCCGCAAGATCCCGCACGTGGCAACGAAGATGCCGTGTGCCACAACTAAGACCTGGTGCAGCCAAATAAATAAATAATTTTATTTTTAAATATTAAAAACAATTGACCACATATGCATGGGTTTATTTCTGGGTTCTCTATTCTGTTCCATTGATCTATGTGTCTTCTTTTATGCAGATATCATACTGTTCTGATTACTATAGCTGTGTAATACAGTTTGAAATCAGGAAGTGTGATGCCTCCAGCTTTTTTCTTCTTCCTCTCCTGTCTTTGAATCATTAGGATCATCAGCCACATCCTAATTTCAAAGTCTAATGGAGACCTATCAGACCTCATATTACTGTGGTATTTTTACTCTGTTGACGACTCTCATTCTAGTAGCTGTTTCCTTCCTTGGCTTCTATGATAACACATTGGACACTACTCTCTTGTTCAATTCTTACCTCATTGGCTGCTCTTCCCAATCCCCTTCATGGCTCTTCTTTTGTTATCCACGCTTAATGCTGCCCAGGCCCTCCTTTCACTACATATTCTCTGGAGGTGACAACATCCATTCTCATGGTTCCACTTAACCACTATAGACTGACAGACTGATGTCTCCAAAATATCTATCCTCAGCTCACCTGAGTTCCAAATTTTATACTCAACCACATCCTAGACATCTTCATTTGGATATCTCACATACATCTTAAAGTCATCATGTACAAAACCAAATTCATTATGGTATGTCTCTCCTCTCAAACCTGTTCATCCTTTTCTTCCCAAACATCATGAGTAACATCACTAATGTACGTCCCAGGAAGACAGAAGTCATCTTACACTACACTCCTCCCGCACCACCACTCCTCACATCTAGTCAGCCACCAAGAATTGTAGTCTCTGTAACTTCTCTCATATCTTACTCCTCTTTTCTAATCCTATGACCACTGGCTTAGTTTAGATCCTCATTACAAGCTGGGCAATTGAAACTGACTCTTGCCTATTTTCCTTTGATCCTTAGTATTGAAGCCAAAATGATGCTGATGTCACATAACCTGATCATTTCCCTTATTAAATAAACCTTACAATGGCTCCTCAGAGCCTGGACTATATGCATGATAGGTAATATCCTCCATGATTTGGCCCCATTTACCTTTCTTGTTTTCTCCTTTCACACCAGCCCGTATGCCTTACACTCCAGCCAAGTCAGTGTACTCAGGAACCACCAACACTTACCACCTGTACACCAGCCTCCACGGCCAAGGGCTATTTTCTTTCATGCTCTTGTGATTTTGAACATGGTGCTGTTTACTCTGCCTGAAAGTCCTTTCTCCAACTTCTCCCTCTGCTATGATTCTACTCATCTTTCAAGATCCAGTTCCAGCATCATCTTTGTGACACCATTTGCTGACATCCCAACCCCGGGCTAGATTAAGAATCTTCTCTATGCCCACAATCCCATGCTTTCCTCTATCATTATACTACCCAGTGCCAATGTGCAGATCTGTCTTCACAGCTTACTGTGAGCTCCTTAGTCATATCCTCACTATGTATCTTAAGTATAAAGCTGGCCACTTATATGTGTCTTCAGTAAATAGAAGGAAGTAAGAAAATTTAGGTTCTCCTATTGGAAAAACTCTCTGGCCCCCTAAAACACCTGTCCCCTCCCCCTGCTATAGATCTCTCTCCTTTCCTGTAGTCAAGCCTCTTTAAAGAACAGGCTCTACTCCATGTCTTCAGTCCCCCCCTCCACCCTACCCAACTCCTTTACTGAGTGCTGACTAGTTTCCACCCCGACCTCTCCACCCACCCCATTGTCCCCAAGGTCACCAGTGGTCTCCCTCTGGCCAAATCCAATGGATACGTATCAGTCCTTGCCTCCCTGGCCTCCTCTGTGTCAGTCAACCCTGATGAACACTCTCTGTCCCATGGCTTCCTTTGGCTTTCCCTTGGCTTCATTGGCACTGCCTCCTCCCCTTCTTCTCCCTCTCTGGCTACTCCTTCTCACTCTCCTTTGAAGGCTGTGCCTCCTCTCCTCAACCTTTAAGTGCTGGAGCTTCTTAGGGTCTGTCCTAGCCCCCTTCTCTTCCCAGTGTACATGCTGTTCCTGAGAAATCTTATTCACTCCCTTAGCTTCATTTACCATTTATCACATTTCCCATATAAGCCAACCCAAACCTAAGGTGATTCCTCATTTTCCCAATGAGAAAATCCAAAAAGCTTTTTGACCAACCTGAAACTGTATACCTTCAGGGATGAGGATGAAACAACCAAAAGTTTACTTCTATCAGTTAATGGACTTTATTATACATATATTTAAATTCACATATCATCATGAAGTATAAATATTTATAAATAATATATTGATTTATAAATATTGCTTTCTTTCCATTCTCATAATTCCATAAACAATTTAATGCATACTTTTAACATGAATTCTCCAAAGCAGTGTCTTTCTCATTATTAGGGTCACTTTTTCAGCCATCTTACCTATTTTCCAGAACAGATGATCTTCTCTTCAGTCTAAGTGGAGAATTTGGGAGAGGACACAGCACAATTTGAATCCATTTGTGATGCAGTCATTGGAAACTGTATCCCAAGTCACAGGTCCCCATTTGCATCACTCTAGGGCAGCTGGTGTTTGGCATGCATCCTGCAAGAATATAGTCATGACCTCTAACAATCACTTAATGTTTTGCCTTTTAAAAATAACTTTTTAATTGTTAATTTTTTTACTGAAGTATAATATTCATACAGAAAATGGCCCAAGTCATAAGTGTTTGGCTCAATGAATTGTCACAAAGTAAAACATCCATATAACATCACTCAGGTCAAGAAAGAGAATATTTCCAGCAGCCTAGAAGCCCCTCCCAAGTACTACAGTATTACTTTTAAAGGCACTTTTTATAAAGCATATTTAGAAACATTCAACACATGCAGTTGTGAGACTATTACCAGGAATAGCTATCAAAGCTGTGACTATTGATTCTGTGGCAAATGACCTATATAGGCATCCAAAATAGCATTGTTGAGAGCATTTCAGGTTAATGGGTCTTGCCCAAACAGTAAAAATAGTTAGCATTCATGGAGCACTCACTATATGCCAGGTACGAAGTACTTTATATATATTAAATACTTTAACCCTTAGCCCCACTTTATAGATGAGAAAACTGAGGCAGAGACAGGTTAAGTAACTTTTTAAAAGCCACACAGCTTGTAAATGGCAGGGTCTGGACCCCAAGCCAGGCAGTCTGGCCCCAGAGTCCACAAGCTTAGTCACCATACCATACTGCTCTATCCAGTGGTTTGTTGTTCAAAATAAAGTAAATGAGAGCAAACCCTGTAATATGAGAGACTTTGTAAGGACTGAAATGTAAGGTTACTCCCTCTTTCCTTGGGATGATTTTAGAAAAACAAAACAGCAAAAACCTCACCCTATATTCAAGCTTATACGGTATTTGCTGATGACTCCCAAATATTTATGTCCATCCCAGACCACTCTTCTAAGCTGCAAACCTACCTACCCGACAGGCACTTCAAAGTTAGCAGCCCAAATCGAAAGTCATCATCTTTCTAAATCAGCCTCCTGCAAGCAACTCCTGTTCCTTTTGTCCAACACAGTGAATGTCACCACCATCCACCCAGCTGCCCAAGCCAGAAACCTGGATGTTATCAAGGATTCCAGCCTCTTCTTCACTCCCCTATTTCAAAATCACACTCTCTTCTGCTTTAAATGAAAGTGTGTTCTCTCACCCCAGAAGTTCCTGATTTCTTTGTACCATTTGCACATGTCTCAAGTCAGAATACCTTTGGATTCACAGCCTATACTCAGTCACAGGAAGGACAGAGGAGGGATCAAAACTCTTCCAGTTCTTTAATACTGTCTGCCTCCATCTGATTTACTTCTTTCCATTTTCTCTGCCAGTTGGCCCCTCAAGCCCCTTCCCACCTCCTTGCCTAGTTTCCATCTCGCTTTCCTTTTCTGAGGAGTATACCCTGAGTGAGACCACCATCCCTAAATCTCCTCGTTCCAATACCCTCCATCTGGAGCCTCAACTTTGGGATGAAAGAGGAAGTGAGGGAAGGAGAACTAATAAAGAGCATGGGTTAAACAGAAGTGACCAGGAGGAGAGAATGGAGAGATTAATATGGAAGAAGAGGATGAGGAAAGAGGGATGACAGAAGGAAACTGGGAGGGAAAGCCACGTGGGGAAGAGACAGGGAAAAAGGGACAGGGAGAAGGGGTTGGGGGAAAAGAGGTGAAGAGAAGAGGTGGGGAGACAGGGAAAGGAGAAGGGCAGGCAAAGGACATGGGGAGAACTGGTGTGGAGAAGAGGCTGAGGAGAAAGGATCGAGAAGGGATGGGGACAAGGGGCTGGAGAGGAAAGATGGGAGATGGGGCGAGAAGAAGAGGGTAGGGAGAAGGGAGAGGGGAATGGAGAGAAAAGGGTTGGGAGGGAGAATAGGGCAGTGAGGGAGAAGAGGGGACGGTGGAGGAATGGGGGGTAGGAAAGAAGATGGAAGAGCAGGACGAGAAGGAGAAGGGGACGAGGAGAGAGGATGTAGAGAACGGGATGGGAGAAGGGGACAGGGCGCTTGGACCAGGAGAAGGGAAGAGAACGGGGACGCGGGAACCGCGCAGCGCTGGGGCCGGATCCGGCCGGGGACTGGGGCCGGGAAGTCTAGGGGCGGAGGGAAGACTGGCGGGCGCTGGGGGGGCAGCGGCGCGGAGCGCGGGTGGGGGCGGGGGCGGGGGCTCGCGGGCGGAGGGGCGGGGGCTCGGGTTACCGCGCGGAGGGCGGGGGAGGGGAGGGGAGGGGGCGCGGGGCCGCGGCGGCGAATCTCGCTTCCTCCTCGGGGCGGCTGTGGAGGAGGCGGCGCCCCGGCGGCGGCGACGGCGGCGGCGGACGGACCGATCGACGGGCGGGGGCTTGCGAACCGACGGCCGGCCGCCCGCCCGGAGCTGCTCGCTGGCCGGGAGACAGCGGTGGCGGACGATGCGCGGCCCCAGGCCCCGCGCAGGCGGGCGCTGCCCAGGGGGCTGACCGCGCCGGACGGCGCCCCAGGACCGGGCAAGGGAGCCCGCGCCGCGCGGAGGTCAGTGCCCGCGGTCGCCCGGCCCGTCCGGCCGCACCCGCCGGGCCGCCGGCCTCTCCTGGGCGGCGGTGGCGGCGACGGAGCCGGGGGCTTTGTTCTGAGCCGGAGACAATGGGGGAGGGGGGGGCCTGGGCCTGCGGGACGAGGACGAGCGTGAACGTGAGCGTGGGGGCAGGGCCTGGGGGTCTTTGTGTGCGTGTGTCATCGAGTCGGATGTGTGGCGGCGTGAGTGTGCCGGGGGTGTGGGCAGGGTGTGTGTGTGCTCCTCCGAATGTGAGTGTGAGCGCGAGTGCATCGCCTAGTGTGAGTCAGTGCGTGTCACTGGGGAGTTTGTGTGCGTGTGTGTGTGTGTTTGGCCGTGTGTACGTGCGTGTCACTCCGAGGGTGTGTGGGTCAGAGTGAGTATGTGTCTGGTGAGCCAGTCCCTGTGAGGGAGTGTGTGTGTGTGTGTGTGTGTGCGCGCGTGTGTGTGTGTGTTGCCTGCCTCTGTGGGAGCCATGTGTCAGAATGTGGAGGATGGGTGTGTGACAGAGACAAACTGAGACAGAAACAAAGAAACTGAGGGGGGAGAAGTAAAGAGAAACAGAGGAGAGACAGGCGAAGCCCGAACTGGAGGTCTGTCACCCAGACTGGTGTTGAGTTTGTGTCCAGGATGCCTAGATGGGAATCCTGTGCAGGGGACGGAGAGAGGTCACTGCGGGCCTAGCCCCACGTGGAGGGGGTGGGGAAATGGAGGTCTAGAAGTACAATGAGCTCAGTGTGGCGTGGGCCGGGCTCACAGCCACGGGGTCATAGGCCAGAAAAATATTGTTGCTTATGTCAACTCCTCAAATACCCACAGGGGACACAGTTGCAGGCAGCACACATCCACAAGAGATGCCTTCACAGCCATCACACAACCCCCGGAAGCACTGTCAGAGCCACTACACATTTACAGAGGGTGCTTTCAGAACAGCATACACCCACGTCAGAAATGGTGCAGCCAACACATTCCCACAGGATCACTGTCAAGGCCACCACAAACCATGGGAGACACCACTGCTGCCAGCACCTTTCCGGAGACACTGCCACAGCAATATACATCCAATGGTAACCCTGTCACAGCCAAGCCATCATCTAGGTTATACTTCATCAGGACTGCCTGTACATCGCAGGTGTCTCAGAGACCTGACACTAACAGGAGGCTGTGTTGCAGTCACCCTTACCAACACCCATGTGTATATCCCATAGGAAACACAGTTTTAGGTGTCTTGCATACACCACAGACTGAGCTGTCCCAACTGCTGAATAAACTCCCATTAACTTATGATACTCACACCATGGCTTCTTCTCACTCATAGACTTCGCAGGCTTACCCTCTGGGAAGTTCCCTGAAAACTTGGGGACCTACATCAGTCTTCCCCTCACCCTATACCCTGCTATGGTTCCAAGTGTCCCTCCAAGTGTAGCCTCACAGTTTCTTGAGCTCTTTAGGTCCTGTTACCTTCTCCCCTCCCACGACCACTCTGTATAATTGGTCCATCTCTAAAATTCTGAACTCCTACATTCCACTCTGCCCACAGCCTCCAGTGTCCTTCGAGCTCCCGGATGCCCTCGCTCCCATTCCACTTACTCTTCAACCTCATAATGACTCCTTGCCCTTGACCTCTTTGCTTTGTCCTAATCTGCCCCTTTCTAGCTTTGTGCTCTCCTTCCAGTTTATATGCCCAGGACCATCACTTCACCCACTCCTTGGCCACTCTTTGTTCCGTTTTATTGTTGTCCTTGAGACCACCCATCCCACAAAGTCTCAATCCTAGCTGGAATGATTTCTCAACCACACCAAGTTATGCTTCTATAAATTCATGCTTCTATAAATTGCACCCTCAACTGGGCCCTCCATAAATACATAGATGAAATTTTTTCTATTTTTTCACATCCCTCATTGTTTTCAGCAGATTAATTAGTCAACTCGCTGGATGATTTATTCTGCAAACACCTACTAAGCACCTACTCTGTGCCAGGCAGTGTGGTAGGTGCTGGCATTACAAGGGTGAACAAAATAGACATGGTCCTTGCCCATATGGAGCTTACAGGCTATGGGGTGAGCTCTGTACCATGGCAGCACATAGCAGGGAAACCTGAGCCCTTGTAGGGAGACCAGAAGAGGCTTTTGGAAGGAAGTGACATTTAAGCTGAAGCTTGATAGATACATAGGGAGTCTACCAAGCAAAGGAGAGGTGGAGGTGAGGTGGAGTGGGTGGAAAATATGCCAAGCCTAGGGAGCCGCAATGGAAAGCCCACATGTAAGAAAGTATTGTATGTCTGAGGGAAAAAGCAATCCAGTGAGCCTGGCACTAGTAGCATGACGTGAGGGCAGGTCACAGAGTCTGGGAGAGGTAATGAAGGGTTAGTTAGGTCATGCAGTTCTTGTAGGTCATATGAGAGCTTATGGAAGCCAAGAATAATTGAAAATCACCGAATCATTTGAAGCTGTGGTGTGATATGATCAGATCTGTCTTATAAATACCACTCTGACAGCAGTGTGGTGACTGGAGGGAGGAGTCTGAAAAGAAAGGGATAGTTGGCTGTTGCAGGAACCCAGGAGGGGATAATGCTGGTCTGAACTGGAGGAGTGGCAGTAGAGGACGAGGAAGTAGATAGTTTCAAGAATTCTTTAGGCAGTGGGGTCAGAAGGGCTCAGTGACAGAATGGATGTGGAGGCTGAAGGAAAGGGGAGAAGGAAGAGTAGACATGACAGACACACCTGGTCTGTCGGCCACTCGGAAAATTGAGGCCATCCAGTTTGAATTCCCTCGGCTGTTGCAGATCCCACCCCCTTCGGCCTCACTTGACAAATTACTCTGAGTCTTATCCATGTGTCCAGTTTCTCCCTCTGTACCCGTTCCTCCTGTGAGCACATGAAGAGCCTCCAGGCTCTCCTACCTTCTAGGTTATAATACCTCTCCAGGTATTAACCCCGTAATACCTGACTAGCTAAGACGCTCTCTCACGTTGCCTCACTGCCACATTTTGTGAAAGGGTCTTCCGCACAGAGCTGTTCCCACCTCCTCACTTCCCATTTACTCCTGCCCCATCCAATGTAACTGCTCTCCCTAAGAGAACATGACCTCTCACCTGCCAAATTTAGGGGCTCTTTTCAAAACTCCTCAACTGCTTGACCTCTTGGCAGGGTCCAACATTGTTGACTGTTTTTTTCTCTTTGAATCATTCTTACGCCTTTTGAGCCACTATTTTATTCTGTCAATATTTAATGAGCTCACTGCTAGGTGGTGGGGATACTGTAATAGAAGACACTATTCTATACCTACCCTTGGCAAGGGAGACAGACAAACAGATAATACAGTAGGGTGGGATCTGTGCATCTCTCTTTCAGAGCACCTCCTGGCTGTTCCTTCTCAGTCTGCTTTGGGGGCTCCCTTGGGTGGCCCCTAAATGTTACTGTTTATTAGGGTTCTGGCTTGGACCTTCTCATTGTCTCACTGTATACACCCCTCTTGGTCATCTGTCTCATTCATTTCCAGGGCTTTAATTATCATCTGTATAAGCTGATGACTCCCAAATATCTATCTCTTCCAGACCTCTCTTCTGACCCCCAGACCTGCAGGTCTGCTTCCTACCTGATCTTTACTATAGAGTCCATAAACCCCTTAACATGTCCAGACCTCATCTCATCATTCCTTCCTCCCCCAAGCCACCATCCCCACTCAGTTATCAAGCTACCAACCCAGAAATTAACCGTAGCCACTCCCTTCTCCACATGTCCCATAGCCCAGAAAGTCATTGGGACCTGTTGGTTCTACTTCCTTTCCAGCTATCTCTGATATCCCATCCCCTTTTATCCATGGCCTCAGCTACTGCCTTCACCATCTTTTCACATGAATTACTTCAAGAGCCTCCTAACTTGTCTCCCTAGACGTCTACTCTTCCCTCTTCCAATCCAGTCTTCTCATTGCGGCTCTCCCTAAAGTGCAAATCCAGCCACGGCATTCCCTGCTCAGCATTCTTTAGTATCCTACCACTGTCTTGGGTGAGATCTCTACTTTAAGGAGGCTTAGGAGGTCTGTCATGACCTGACTCCCCCAGCCTCCCCACCCTCTCCCATTTCCATAGCTCCCTCACATTGCAAGTTCCAGCCATACTGAATTCCTTGTAGTTCCCCAAAGATACTGCGTTCTTCCATGCTTCTGGCCCTTTGCACATACTGCCTGGAAAAGCCTTTTACTCCCTTTGTCTCCTGGCTAACCCCTTCCCATCCTCAGCTCTAGTCTCAAACCCTGCCTCTCCTGACCACCAGGCAAGCTTGGGACCCTCTTGTCTCACTGTTGTCATTACCTCTTCCCTTTCTGTCTCTCTGCCTGGGCTGGGATATCCTTAATGACAAGGTTGTATATTATTCATCTTCATGTCCCCGGACCCCTCTACAGATGCTTGGCAATGAACAGATGAATGAATGAATGAGGCACCTCACAGCACCTCCCTCACCCTCATTCACTCTTCAGAAGACTCACCCCTGTTCTCAGCTGCCCACACAGTAGAGACATTTTCACACACGCCCACTTACCCACTAGAGACATTTCCACTCCCCTCCCCCACAAGTTGTCCTTCCTCACCCTACTGTCTCTCCTCTTCTCTCTCTTTCACCTGGACTTCTCTTTTCCTGGATCCTCTTCCTCTCCCCTATTGTACTTTATTTCCCTTTCATTCAGCTAGCAAATATTTAACAAACACCAGAAATTTGCAGATCCAAATCTACTGGGCCACGTGCCTGTTGGGGTTCTTGGAGGGAGTGGAAGACGAGGAAGCTGTGACATGCCACCAGGCCACAGGACTACAGTGCCTCTCCATCTGCTCTACTCCACCAGGCCCCCTTCCCTGGGGGTGCCACGGGCTGCTCCTTCCTCTAACACCCCCTCACATACACCACTCTGAGCCCTCCTACTCCTGGCACCCAGGCCCCTGCTCCTCCCTGTATCAGGTTCCCAGATACTTGTGCCCTCGTCTTCCTCTTCCTTTTGCCTGTCAGTGGTGACAGAAGCAAGACTGGACTCTCTGATGCCCCGGTACCTGCAAGCAAAAGCCCCTCCCATGGGTTCATGGTATTGGATCCCATCTTTTTCCTGGTTTCCTGCTGCCTGCCCCTTCCTTCAGCTCCGGTGTCAGTGTTTCCAGGTAATCCTCTGACTTCCGGGCATTTCAACCTCTGCCACTTAGGAGGGGCTTCTCGGTTCCTGTGTCCCCTGGTGAGAGGGCACCTCCTTCCAGCAGTCCCACCTAGAACCCCCAGGCCTGAGTCAGGATGCCCCTCTGTGTTCGCTTAGCACAGTGGAGTGCCTTGTTGTTTATGTTTTTCTGTCTAAGCTGCTCCGTGGAAGGAGCTCTTTCCTCTCAGAGCCTAGAACACACTCTCATATGTCTGGTGAGGAAGGAGGAAAGGGAGGAAAGGAAGCGGGGGCGGGGGGTACACCTCACACCTTCCAGCCTCACCATTTACCACCTGGATGACCTTAGCTTCTCTGAGCTTCCCTTTCCGCAGCTGAATATGGAGGTAACAGTAAGAGAGTTGTTCTGAGGATTGAGAAAGAAAACAACTATTAAGTGCTCAACTCTTAACTTAGTTCATTTTACTTCCAAGATCTCAGTCCCTCTACTACTCTCTCCTTCTCCTCCACCTCTTGCTTCCCCAGGCTCGTTCTTCCCTCTACGTCTCCAGCTTCTCTGCTAGCTCCAGCCTCACTGGCCTCCTCTGCAGCCCGGACTCTACTTGTGAGAGTCAGATCTTAAGACCAGGTCCTTGCTGCTCATCCCACCACTGTAGCTCCCTCCCCCTGCCCTGCCCATCCCTGCCCAGGCCTCCCTACCTGTGAACACCATGAAGGCAGGGACGCGATCTGTCCAGGTCACTGCTATGTCTCTAGTGCCTAGTATGGTGTTTGGCACATGGTAGGTCTTCAATAGGTACTTATTGAATAAATCTATTAGTGAATCATTTCACACACATTGCCCTGGGCCCACCTCTCCTATTTTTCCCTTTGTCTCCTGGAGACCTCCAAGCATCCTCTGGTCACTTCCCCTCTAACCACCTGACCCCATGCCCACCTGACCCTCAACCTGGACTCAGAACTGCCTCGTCACTGATCACCTCCTGCTCCGACCCACCTTGCATATACTGCTGGAGTTACTCTCCTACACGCAGCTCTGCTCAGGCTGCTTCCCTGTTTGGTTGCCTGGCCACTTACATGAACGTTTATCAGGCTGTTCCGAGCCCTCCAGCAGAGAAGCAATATTGTGGAAGAGAAAGCACTAGCTTTGGAGTCCATCAGAGCTATGTTCCAGATGTTTCTCTGCTACCTAGTCTGAGCCTCAGTCTCCTCATCTGTAGAATAACACTTATCCCAGGGTTATTGTGAGTGTCTGGCACGCAATAGCAGCCAACATTTATTGAGCCTTCACTGTATACCAGCCACTGCTAAGTTTTTTGTCATTCTTTCATTTAACTTTCATATCAACCATATAAAGTAGGAACTTTAATCCCCATTTTACAAAAGAAGAAACTTAGGTCTAGAAAGGTTAAATGGTTTTCCCAGGATTTCACTATAAGTGGCGGAGTCAGAATTTGAACTCGAGTCTGTCAGACAGCAGAGCCCACCTTCTTAACCACTGTAATAATAGTTCATGCTTGTGTACTTACACAAGCATGTTTGTGTTCACGCTTATGTGTGCTTACTGTGTGCAACACACTATTCTAACTGCGAATACACTGTAGTATTATTATTGTCCCTATTTTTTTTATGTGGACCATTTTTTTAAAGTCTTTATTGAATTTGTTACAATACTGCTTCTGTTTTATGTTTTTCTGTTTTTTGGCCATGAGGTGTGTGGGATCCTAGCTCCCTGACCAAGGGTCGAACCCGCCCCCCCTGCATTGGAAGGCGAAATCCTAACCACTGGACCACCAGGGAAGTCCCTGTCCCTATTTTATAAATGAGGAAATGGAAGCACTGAGCATTTCAGTGGCTCACCCAAGATTACACAGCTAGCAAGTGAGAAGCTGGGGAGAAATCCCAGAGTTGGTTTACCCCCAGAGTCCATGTCTTCATCACTGTCTGGTCCTACCTCACCATGATACATTGCCTCCATTTTCTAGGAGTGCAGTAAGCATGTGTTGATGAATGAATCTATACTGACATCTGGTCTATGGCTAGTTGTTAGTTGATTCATTCTCTATCAGTTCCCATTGCAGGAGGCTTGCTCCCTTAGGACTCTCCTGAAACGATTCTCCCCAAGATCACTATGACCTCCTGACTGCTAAAACCAGTGGCCGCTTCTCAGTCTTCATCTTTCTTGACCTTTCAGCAGCATTGGACACTATCGCTCTCTCCATCCTTGTTGAAATGCTCCCTCCTTTAACTTCTGAGCTACGGCCTCCTTCTCTTTCTCCTCCAAGAAGAATAACGCTCTCCTCAGTCTGCCCCTTGAATGTGACTGTTCCCCAGGGCTCTGTCGTAGACTCTCTTTTCGCTCTACATGTCCTACCTGATGGATCTCCATACCCATGGCTATGAGTTACTCCTTGATTGGTCCAAATCCATCTCCAACCTAGACCTCTCTCCTAAGCTCCAGACCTGCAAATCCAACTGTGTTTGGGACATCTCCATGGGGAGACCTCAACAGGAACCCCCAAAATGGCTTCTCTTCTGTGGTGTCCTAATGGCACCACGTTAGTAATCAGGCCAGAACCCTGGAGTCAGTCTAGAGCCCTTCCATTCCCTCACCCTTCCTGAAGGGCTGGTGGCCAAATCTTGTCAACTTCACCTCCTCACATCTTTCTTCTCTGTGTCCTCTCTGTCCCGCTACTGCTGACCTGGGTTACAAACACCTTGTCCTTGGTGTCCCTCCTCCCATAGGTTCTCTTCTCCAGGCCTCCATTGTCTTCCTAGGTCTCTCCCCTGAAATTTCTTCCTCTCTTCATCTTTCCCTTCTCCATGAATCTCAGGCAGTATGGAGTGCATAGTCCTGGGATCAAATCAAGGCTGTGTTAACTCAGGACAGTTGTTTCACTCCGAGCCCCAGTTTCCTCAGTGGAAGGTGGGATGCCTTCTTCACGCGGTTGTTACGATGATAAAATAAGGCACCGTCTATGAATTGCCAGCACACTAACAGTTCAGAAAAGAAACTTTCCCTCTGCCTGCTCTGCTCACATCCATCCCCGGCCTCTCCCTGAGGTGCCTAATGGGACCAGTCCTCAGGAGGGACAGAGCCAGGCCCGGACACTGCCCTGGCCACCCATCCATGAGGTTGTCCTGGGGACATCCAAGAAGCCAGCTTGTCAGCCTTCTCCTCCCTCCTCCCTTACTAACGCCTCCTCTCCTCTTTACCCCCTTCCACCCACTCCCCAGCCCTAGCTCCCGCCTTTATTTACCGCCCCCCACCTCTCCAGCCCAGCTGTTCCTGTCTCTGACGTGCCTCCCCTTTCTGTATGAACTGCACTCACTCTTTCCTTTGCTGACACACGCTCTCCCTCAGTCCTGCTCCGAGTCATCCCCCATGAGAACTCTCGCCTCTCTTCCTCTCCTTTATGCCTGGCCCTGTATCTCCACCTCCCTTTGCTCACCAAAGCTACCCTCTTCTTCCTCCACTTCTGGGCCAATCTGCCTTTTGCAGCCCCCTCCTCACCCTGTTGTCTTTCTGGTCTCAGCCCCTCCCTGGCTCTGGGACAGGAAGTTGAGGGAGGAGACCTGTGAGGTACCAGCTCCCCCAGCCTGCTTCCCCTCTGCACCTTGGGCCATTCCTCTGCTTCCTTCTGGAGCACCCTTTCCCTTATGGTCCCCCTACTACTCTCCCCACAGCCCACCTCTTTCCTCTCCCATGTTCTCCCTGCTCCCAGGTCCTATAGACGCACAGCCTGCTGGTGGGGGGGGGGGATTGACATCACATTGCAGGCCCCAATGAACAGTCTCGCCCCTCCCCCTCCTAATGAGAACCAGCTGTGGTTCCAGAGGCCCAGATGTGGGGCTAGAGGGGGAGAGCAGGATGGAGCCAGAGGACAGAGTAACAGGACCGGGACAGGGTGAGGGCATGTAGCAAGGCAGAACTGGGTGGGGGAAGAGATGTGACCAATCTGGGGGCAGAAAGAAGACAGATCTGGGTAGGAGGCAGGACAGATTGGGGAAAGAGACAAGATGGATGGCTTAGGCCAGGTCTGGGGGAAGGGATGGGACAAACCTGGAGAGGGAAAGAGACAGGAACAGAGAGGAGGAGCAAGTCTTGGGGAAGAAGCAGTGAGAAACAGTGGACAGATGGGGAGATGGTGCTGAGAAGAGAGTTGGAGAGAGGATGAGACAGTCTCGGGAGAGAGTCTGGAGTTCGAGTTTGGAACTAGAAGCCCTGGAGCAGGAAGTGATGAAGCATAGTCCAGACAGGCCCCAGGGACCTCGAGGTCACAGCTGCAGCCGCAGAGCTGACCACGAGTGCCCCAACAGCGTGTGTGAGAGCGTGCCGGCGTGTGGGTGCATCTGCAAGTGTGTGCGCGGGCCTGCCAGCGTGAGTCTGTGCAGGGGTGAAAGTGGTTTGTCTGTGTCCATGAGAGGGAGGGGGTGTGAGTGTGCCTGTGTGTATGTGTGCGTGTGCATGTGTGCGCGCGCCTGTTTGAGGCCCGCGAGAAAGTGTCTTTCTGTGTGTATGTGTCTGTGTGGGCAAAAGCATGCCTGTGTGTGTTT
This sequence comes from Balaenoptera ricei, assembly GCF_028023285.1. Lineage (NCBI taxonomy): Eukaryota > Metazoa > Chordata > Mammalia > Artiodactyla > Balaenopteridae > Balaenoptera > Balaenoptera ricei. The sequence continues at coordinate 64,577,214 of NC_082646.1, read as the reverse complement.
GCATGTGTGCCTGCACGTGTGTGGGGGGTGGGGGAAGGTTCCAGGTGAATGAACATGCCCATCTGTGTGAGTGAGCATCTGTGTGATGCTCCTCTGTGAGGCTGGGTGTCTCTGTGTATGTTAGAGTAGCTCCTGTCTATGTGAGTATGTGTGTTGAGTGTGCCCGTCTGCATGTAAGTCTGTGCATCTGTGTGCCTGGCTGTGTGTGGGTCTGTGACTTCGTGAGTAGGCACCTTTGTGCATCCACTGTGAGGGTGTATGGGGGAGTTTGCATTGAACAGGGACCCAGGAGGGCACCAGGGTCTACACAGGTTGGGAGAAGGGACATCTGCCTGGGCCTGAATCCCTCCTCCTCAAGGCTGATCATTCACCTGAGTTTTATCTCATACCATTCATACATCCTTTCAATCAGAAAATGTATTGATCATGTGCTATGTGCCATGCTCTGTGCTACACACAAAGGTGAATAAGATACAGTCCTGGCCCTCAAACAGCTGACATTCTGGGTTGGGGACAAAGAATCCTAACACAGAATGTAAGAAGTACATTGAGGGCTTCCCTGGTGGCGCAGTGGTTGAGAGTCTGCCTGCCAATGCAGGAGACACGGGTTCGAGCCCTGGTCTGGGAAGATCCCACATGCCACGGAGCAACTGGGCCCGTGAGCCACAATTACTGAGCCTGCGCATCTGGAGCTTGTGCTCCACAACAAGAGAGGCCGTGATAGTGAGAGGCCGGCGCACTGCGATGAAGAGTGGTCCCCACTTGCCATAACTGGAGAGAGCCCTCGCACAGAAATGAAGACCCAACACAGCCATAAATAAATAAATAAATAAATGGATTATCACGTTAAAAAAAAAAAAAAATGTTCATTCTTTAAAAAAAAAAAAAAAAAAAAGAAGTACATTGACCTCACTATCCATTATCCCCACTCTGCTTTCTCTCCACTGACTGATTAAATGAATAGGACCAATTCCTAACCCTTGACCTCTAACCCAGTCTCTAGGCCTAGATCCCTGCCCCGGCCACTGCGCCATCTCTCTACACACAGCCTCTCCCCTCTCTGAGTCAGGCCTGTGTTCACTCTGACCTTCTTGTTCTGAATTCCTCTGATCTGTTATTCCATGTGGAAGCTCCACAGACTTCACAGACTTGAGCCTTGGGGAGAGGGGTCTTAGTAAATCCTAGAACTCTGAAGCCAGGGATGGTGTTGGGAACCGAGGAGAGAGCATCTACCAAATGCCCAACTCTGAGCTCCTTGTTTCCATTGCCTGTAACTCTCCTAAAACCCCACAAAGTAGGCATTAACATGGCCATTATATAGCTTAGGAAAATAACACTCAGATTGGACTCAAAGCCAGCTCAAACTCCAGAGTCCCAGCTCTTTTCATTGCCTCACACAGATGGGAGAGATGGGGGTTGGAAGTGTAAGCAGAGGGTCAGAAACTCTCATCCCTTGGGAGGACAGGAAGTCCTAGAGCAGAGCGAATCTAGAAAGACCAAAGGACACACTTCTGCAGCCATTTCTACGGCCACACTCCTGACCATGGTGCCTCAGGGGCACGGGCTCACACGCGTTTGTGTGTGTTGTCTGAGTTGGCGTGTCCAGGGACGTTTCTCCCTGTGTCAGTAGGTGAGGGTGGTGGTGTGCAGTTATGAGGTTCTGCACATTTGTTCAGCACTGATTGCCTGCTCTCGTGATACCTCTACGAACTGCTGGAGAACCAGAAACTAACTAAGACCCTCAAGCTGCTGTCCTCAAGGAGCTTTCAGTTCGGTGTAGGGGGAGGGGTGTGACGGGCAGACACATGAACAAATCAGGGCTGCTGTGCAATTTATTGTCAGTGTGCATCAAAAGCAGTGAGAGCCCAGTAGGGGATACCATAGGCACTGCAGGGAGGTCAGAGAGATATCATAGAAGAGTCCACTGAAGACAGGATATTTGAATGGGATCTTGAAGTTTGAGTAGGGGATGGCCAATTGGACAGGACTTTTAGAGGATATCTCAGGGCAAGAGCATGGTGCATACAAGGCAAGGAGTTGGGAAGGATCAGGTGATGGGTTTAGTGTTGGAATGCAGGGTGCAGTGGGGGAAGGTGAGTGTGGGGCACAGTGGAGAGGTTGGCAGGGCTCAGGTCAGGAAGATATATTAAGGAGGTTGGGCTTTGTCTTGCGAAAAGAAGTTCTATACCTAGTGTCCATGAACCCGTGAAACTGCAGACACAGTTTGGGTGTATGTGCATCTGCATTTTTTTGTCCGTAATGGGCAGCAGTTTTCTGCCGTCAGTAATGGCAAACCAGTGGAAGCCTTTTGTCGGGACTGGTTTGGTGAGAGTTGTGAGGATAGCTCTGGTCAGGTGGACATGGATCAGAGGGTCCAATCCAGGAGACATGCGGGCCAGGAAAGGGCTGTGGCAGGAATCGAAAAGAGGGATGACAGTGCTTGGACTGGGACAGCAGCAGTGTGGAAACATAGGAAAGGGCAGACTTGAGACATGTCTAGTTAAGATGGTCAGGTTCTGAAGACTAATTGGAAATCAGGACTGAAGAAAAGCAAGGAAAGCAAGGAGAGTTTCTGAGCGGTGGTGCTGTTCACAGGAAAGGGAATGGAGGAAGAAAATCAGGTTGTGGTGAAGGTTGGGGATACATTGTAAGGAAGTCCATTGTATGGATGGACATGTGTCTCCAGTGCTCTCCAGAGCTGGAGATTGCAAAGTCATCAGCACATAGACGGTACATAAAATGATTGATACATTTGAACTGAAGGCATGGGAGTGGATAAGATCACCCAGGCAGTGTGGTAAGTGGGAAAACATGCGGCCCTGGACTGAGTCCTGAGGAGCACCAGTTTTCAAGGGCAGAGGAAGAACTTGCACAGGGGACTTTAGAGTGGACATAGAAGTACAATGGAAGCAAGAGGTGGGGGGTCACCATGGGAGGCTGATCAGTGTTTCAGTGTTCCAGAATGATCCAGCAAGAAGATAACAAAGTGTCCATTGGATGTAGAGTATAGCGATGATTGGAAGCTTAGTGAAAGCAGTGTCACAGGAGAGGAAGACTCTCTGTGTAGATGGAGGAGGGGGTGAGAGGTGAGAAATTGGAGGAAGTGAACAAACCTTTCAGAGAGGGCAACGTCTCCACGGATTCTGCTCTCACTCAGTCCTTAAAGGCCTTCATGGGGCTTTAGGCCTCCTCCTTCTTGAACGTCAGCAGCATTTGAAGCCCTGGCTCCCTTAGTCACAGAGGCACCGCCCTTCCCTGGATTTCTTTCTCTGTCTCTCTCTCTGGCCAGTTAATGCTGCCTTTGTCCAGCTAATGGTTCAGGCCTGAAATCTGCCCATCATCCTTGACTCCTCCCACTCCCTCATCCCCTGCCTCAAGCCATCATCAAGCCCTGCCTGTTCTACCTGCGAAACGTCCCGCAGAGCTATCCGCTTCTCCCCATTTTCATTGCTAACACTCATCCAATTCACCGTCAGTTCACCCTCACCTGGACTCCCCCAAGTGTGTTATCAGGGCTGTCCTAAGATAACCTTCCCATCTGTGTGATCCTTGTTTACAAAGGGGCAGCAATAGAGATCTTCACAAGACGCAAGTCATATTGCAGCACCCACTCTTAAGATGCTTTCATGGCTTCCATTTGTCCTCGGCATAAAGTCAGAATCATCAGTATGGCCTACGAGCCCCTGCCCCATTTCATACCTTCTGCCCCAGCACTCTACACCTCACACACGTTGTGCCCTACCTGCCCCCAGACACCCTCAGCCCTTTCTTGACTGCAGACTCTAATCCTCCCATTCAGTTCCCTCTTCTGAATGTTCTTCTCTCGTTTCTGTATCCCCCTTCTCCGCCCACCATTGTCTAGCAAACACCTACGTTAAGTAGATCCTGACTTGAATGTCGCTTCCTCAGAGAAGCACTCCCTGACTCCCTGACTGTGGTAAGCCCCTCCTATACCTATGCCTTCACAGCTCCCCGCACTTCTCCCTCACAGCTCTTATCACACTTCTAATTACTTGTCCAATTCCTGGACTGTTTCCTTTATTCTGAGGTGTCTCCAGTGCCTCCACATAATAGGTGCTCAATCTCTTGTTGAATAGAGAGGGAAGTAGGGCTAAAGGTGTAGATATATATATACACAATATATAGAGAGAGAGAGAGAGAAGAGAGAAAGAGAGAGAGAGAGAGACTTCAGCATAGTTAAATGTTGGTAGAAGGCTCTGGCAGAGAGGACAATGTTGAGATTCGGGTGAGGTTGCCAAGCACATGATTACTGAGGTATTAATCCTGGATGAGAAGAAAAATGAGAAAGAATTGGCCACATGTTTAAGTCTACAGATGGAAGGAAGGGAGTCTGAAGGCATTTAGGTCTGAACAATAGGAAAAAACAATCTGCTGGGGGGTGGAGGGGGGACGGGAATCAGAGTGGGATGGGACCTGCCAGGTAAAGACTGGAGTGGGTCCTGAGGAGCTTCCTGGGCCCCAGACGGTATGAGGCAGCACAAGGGCCCTGCGGGGGGAACTGAGCATGCTTGAGTCCTGGTGTGGCCTAGACCCCAGCCTGGACGGTTGATTCCTCCTCCATCATGACCTTTTTGCTTCCGATTTTCTCCCAGGTCAGGAATCGTGAGCTGGAGTCGGGGTCCAAGTTGGATCTGATCCAAAGCCTGAGATCAAGCTGAGCCCGGAGCCTGGCCTGGAGCTGGAGCCCAAGCCACAGCTGGACTGGCCCTGTCATGCAGAAGGAGCGGGGCATTGCACCTTCTTGCCCAGGCATGCAGAGCCCCAGGCCCCTACCCCTGCTATCACTGCTGCTGCTGCTCCTGGGTGCGGGGGTGCCAGGCGCCTGGGGTCAGGCTGGGAGCTTGGACCTGCAGATTGATGAGGAGCAGCCAGCGGGCACACTGATCGGGGACATCAGTGCAGGGCTTCCAGCAGGCACGGCAGCACCTCCCATGTACTTCATCTCCGCCCAGGAGGGCAGCGGGGTGGGCACAGACCTGGCCATTGACGAACACAGTGGGGTGGTCCGTACAGCCCGAGTCTTGGACCGCGAGCGGCGGGATCGCTACCGCTTCACTGCAGTCACTCCTGATGGCGCCACCGTGGAAGTTACCGTGCGAGTGGCTGACATCAATGACCACGCTCCAGCCTTCCCACAGGCTCGAGCTGTCCTGCAGATACCTGAGCATACAGCTCTTGGCACCCGCTACCCACTGGAGCCTGCTCGTGATGCAGACGCTGGCCGCCTAGGAACCCAGGGCTATGCGCTGTCTGGTGATGGGGCTGGAGAGATCTTCCGGCTGGAGACACGTCCCGGTCCAGATGGGGCCCCAGTGCCTGAGCTGGTAGTTACCGGGGAGCTGGACCGAGAGAACCGCTCACACTACATGCTGCAACTGGAGGCCTACGACGGTGGTTCACCACCCCGGAGGGCCCAGGCCCTACTGGACGTGACATTGCTGGACATCAATGACCATGCCCCAGCTTTCAATCAGAGCCGCTACCACGCTGTGGTGTCCGAGAGCCTGGCCCCCGGCAGTCCTGTCTTGCAGGTGTATGCCTCTGATGCCGATGCCGGTGCCAATGGGGCTGTAACTTACGAGATCAACCGGAGGCAGAGCGAGGGTGACGGACCCTTCTCCATCGACGCACACACGGGGCTCCTGCGGCTGGAGCGGCCACTGGACTTCGAGCAACGGCGGGTCCATGAACTGGTGGTACAGGCACGGGATGGAGGGGCTCACCCTGAGCTGGGCTCGGCCTTTGTGACCGTGCACGTGCGAGATGCCAATGACAATCAGCCCTCTATGACTGTCATCTTCCTGAGTGCGGATGGCTCCCCCCGAGTGTCTGAGGCTGCCCCCCCTGGCCAGCTTGTTGCTCGAATCTCTGTGTCAGACCCAGATGATGGTGACTTTGCCCATGTCAATGTGTCCCTGGAGGGTGGAGAGGGCCACTTTGCGCTCAGCACCCAGGACAGCGTCATCTACCTGGTGTGCGTGGCTCGGCAGCTGGACCGAGAGGAAAGGGATGCCTATAACTTGCGAGTTACTGCCACAGACTCAGGCTCACCCCCGCTGCGAGCCGAGGCTGCCTTTGTGCTGCATGTCACTGATGTCAACGACAACGCCCCTGCCTTTGACCGCCAGCTCTACCGACCCGAGCCCCTGCCTGAGGTTGCGCTGCCTGGGAGCTTCGTGGTGCGAGTGATGGCCCGGGATCCTGACCAGGGCACCAACGGTCAGGTCACCTATAGCCTGGCCCCAGGTGCCCACACCCGCTGGTTCTCCATCGATCCCACTTCAGGCATCATCACCACAGCTGCTTCACTGGACTATGAGTTGGAACCACAGCCACAGCTAATTGTGGTGGCCACGGATGGGGGCTTGCCCCCTCTCACCTCCTCTGCCACAGTGAGTGTGGCCTTGCAGGATGTGAATGATAATGAGCCGCAGTTCCAGAGGACTTTCTACAATGCCTCCTTGCCTGAGGGCACCCAGCCCGGAACCTGCTTCCTGCAGGTGGGTAAGCCCCCGCACACAGCAGGATGATTCTGTGGGCAGGAGTGGATCAGAGGGTCACAGCGGACCTCAGAGCAGGAACCAAGCCTTGCAGGTGCCATCTGTTGATGGTGACATATGCCAGAGGGTTCGGTCCTACTTGGTGAGCTCCACAGTCTGTGCAGAGGGTGAGGATTAATGAGAAGATAAGAAAGCAGGGTGCAAGAGCTGGGCCAGGTAATCTTGGCAGTTGAGAGAATTAAGATTGGATATAGAGAAAATGTGTCCTGTGGTGGCAGGAAGTGAGAGAGGACTCTTTAAAGTTTCAAAGTTGTTCTGCAGGGCAGAGATGGAGATTCTGCACACCCATGTGGCTCCTGTTCCCCAAGGGAGATGCCAGCATTTACAGAGCTCTCCAACCCTAGTCTAGTGCTGAGGTGTCCTGGAATACACTCCCATCCCTGCCCTTGGAACTGAGCCTTGATGGGACACTTGGGCTCAGGCACGAGGATGAGAGACAACAAGGAGTATCGAGTGAGATCCCAATGTCCAGAGCAGGAAGACCTCTCAGAGGAAAAGGCAGGAGCCCTGGACAGGCTGTGGGAGCCACAGACTTCCTGCAAGTCAGGCTTGGAGGAGATGGGTGGAGCATGAAACTGGAGAGGCAGGCTGAGGCCAAACTGCAGAAGTCCTTGGACACCAAGCCATGAGGGGTTAGGACTTTACTTGGAAGGCAAAAGAGGTCACTGAACTTCTTTGAGGCAGAAAAGGCATGATCAGATTCGGTTTTGGTTTTTTTTTTCAGGACTTTATGTTTTGGGGGCAGTTTTAGATTCATAGCAATATTGAGTGGAGGGTACAGATTTCTCATATACCCCATGCCCCCACTCATAGCCTCACGCATTATCAACATCCCACACCAGAGTGGTACATTTGTTACAACAGATGAACCTACATTGACACATCATTGTCACCCAAGTCCATAGTTTACATTAGAGTTCACTCTTGGTGTTGTACATTCTATGGGTTTGGACAAAAGTATAAAGTATATGTATAATGGACATATATAATGACATACACTATAGTATTATAGAGAGTAGTTTCACTGCCCTAAAAATCCTCTGTTCTCTACCTATTCATCCCTCCCTCCTCACTACAGATTGTTTTTTTGTTTGTTTTTTGGCCATGCCACACAGCATATGGGATCTTAGTTCCCAACCAGGGATCAAACCCGTGCTCCCTGCATGGAAGCGCACAGTCTTAACTACTGGGACCGCCAGGGAAGTCCCATTTTTGTATTTTTTTTTTTTTTGGGAAGCTAACTTGCTTTAGCTTTAGTGAAAGAGAGATTAGATCAATGGTAAGTGATACATTCAAAAATTAACTTACCCACTGTAAGCTTGGCACTCTGCTGGGCCCTGAGAACAAAGAAAGGAAACAGTCTTATTCCCAGGCCAGTCCCAGTCTAGGCAAGGAGACACACCAGTAACTAGTAATGCATCAGGCTGCATATGAGGTGCTATGGAAGCCTAAAGGCAGACCTTTGCAGAAGCAATGAGACTTTGCCAAGTGAATAACATGGGGTATGAGGACAGGGATTCCAAGGCCACAGAAAGAGCTACAGAACATCATGATGTGTTCACGGAACTGCGTTGTTCAAGTTGGCCTCGACTGTGCTGATGAAAAAGAGTTATGGGGAGATGAGACAAGCGAGTAGACAGGGAACAGATGACAAGCTTTGACTTTATTTTAAAAATCATAGGGAGCCATTGAGAGGCTCTAGGCAAATCTGATATGTCTTTTGGAAAGATTGCTTTGGCTGCCCCATGGAATTTGGATGCAGAAGAGGAGACTGGAGGCAGGGTGGTCTCTTAGGAGATTCGTGCTTGAAGTCTTTATGTCTCAGAAGTCCACCAGATCCCTGAGCATCTTCTAGGAGCTGCCTGTTGGCCTAGACTTTCAGGCCAGTGCCTAGGCCTGGCTGACCTCCTGTCTGGCCAGACTCTGGGTACTTGCCTGCCTACTGCTGTCCAGCTCCCACCCACTCTCCCATGTGTTTACTCTCCCTCTTGGCCCAGGACCAATGGGCTGTGGCTTCCAAACGTCTTCCCTCCTCACTAGTGCCTGAAGCAAGAGGGCATCTCTCCAGGTGGTTTCCTGGAGTTTTTACTAGTAGTAATCATAGGGAAGCAGGGGTAAAAATGACCGTTGGGTGTTCATAACTGTTACAAGAAGTCTTAATATTTGATTTATTCAATATTCATTTATCAACTATCTGCCATGTGCCTGTCATTGTATTAGGGACACAGAATACAGTAATGACTGAGTAACCCCTACCTAATTCATGGAGTTTATAGTCTAGAGGTGAGATTCATATGCAGAGAAACAGTTTTATTCCAATAATAAAAACTTCTATATGGGGATATTCATGAGGTACAGATAGGCAGTTGGAATGTTTTCTCAAAAGAAAGGACCTTTGAGCTGAGACTTAAAAGATGAGCAGGAGCTGATGAGGGGACGAGATAAGGGAAGGGTTGAAGCAGAGGTGACACGCAGAGAGAAGTGGAAGAGCTTGACTTGTCTGACTCGTTCAAGGGCCTACAAGTGGCTCGGTATCTCTGGAATTTAAGGTGGGAGATGAGACTGCAGGAGGCCAGACAGTGAGGAGTCAAGCCAAGCCAAGGAGTTTGAGCATTTTTCTTTAGGGGACACTGAAGATATTTGGGTAGAGGAATAATATGATATTTGTTTTCTCAAAAGATGCTTTTACTAGTTAGTGTAGAGCAGTGGTTCACAACGGCTGGTGATTTTGCCCTCTGGAGGGGACATTTGGCAATGTTTAGAGACATTTTTGGTTGTCACAACTGGTGGGATCTATTGGTATCTAGTGGATAGAGATGCTGTCAACATCCTATAATGCATATGACAGCACCACAACAAAGAATTATCGATCCAAAATGTCAGTCATGCCAAGGTTGAGAAGTCCTGGTATGGAGGACAGATTGGAGGGTCAGACACCTATGAGAAGGGAGCTACAGTAGTCCAGGGGAGAGACGACTCAGGCCCAAGTCAGGACAGTGATAATGGCGATGGAGAGGAACAGACAAATAGGAGGGATAATGAGGATTTACTTAGTCCCTGCTTGACTGATATGCCAAGAGAGGAAAAGGGAAGAACAGATTTCTGGCTCGAGCAACTGCGTGGATGGAGGAATCATTAGAGAGGGGTTGGAGTTATCATGAGTTTAGTTTAGGACAGGTTGGATTTAAGGTGCTTGTGGGACGTCCAAGTGGAGATGTTGAGCAGGCATCTGGATGTACAAGTTTGGAGCACAGAGGAGTGGTCTGGGTCAAAGTACAGATGATGGTCAAAGCCACAGCAGTGGAAGAGAAGGCCCTCAGAGTGTGTAGAATGAGAAGAGGCCAAGGAAAGATTCCAGAGAACAACAGTGTATAACATACAGAGTAAGGAGAGGTGGAGGAAGGCTGGGGGTGGGGAAGCAGTGGGAGGAGAAGCAGGAGAGCACAGTATCAAAGTGTCAAAGCAGGAGCGACACCTGGGAAGGATGTCAGCATGGGGCAGATGAAGTAAGTTTGTGGTCTGCTAGGAATTTTAGAGAGTTCACAGATGAGGGTCTTTATTTTCTCCTTGCACTAGTGCATTTGATGAGAGCTAGGGGTGGGGTGGGGACAAGAGGAGAGAGATGAGGTTAGTTACAGCTTTCAGGCAGAGCTGGAAGCGGGAGCTGACCAAGGTTGGACTATGAAGCAAGGCTGAGAGTCTGCTGAAAATGGAGACTGCATTTGCACTAGGACCTCCGAGCAGGGGCTGCACAGGCCAGAAAATTCACTTCTGCCTTGGTCATTTCCAGTCAACGGCCCCTGCGCCTTTTGGGGTCACTTCCTGACAACTTCTCTTGACCACTATTTATTGCTTTCTTCCTGCAGCGAGTCAGAGGGCAGAGGTCTTTAACAGCTTCTGGAGATGGTGCGGCAGCTGTGCCGCAGCCCGCCAGACTGATCCAGGGGCAAGTTTGTCTCCTGGGATATCCAGGCCCATGGCCACAGTAAAGAGTTGGGGCAGGAGCTGTTTCCAGGATTCAGCACGGCAAGGTCTTAGTGTCTCTCAGGAGGGTAAACAATGGCACAAATCACTTCTGTCAAAGGCCTGGGCAACAATCAGAAGTCCTTGGCTAGGCTTCTCTCTGAGCAACATTTTCTGGCCAAGAAAGGGGAACTCTCCAGCTTCCTTTTGCAGCATATCATGACCCTGAGGCCCGTGTAGCCACAAAGAGTACTTTGTCACAAGCTACAGCAGTCTGCACCAGCTACCCCACTATTGAGGGCCTAATGTGCACCCAATTTATAAAACTTAGTTTGAAAGAAGCTTTTGTTGTAAGGCAGGGCAATCCGAATGTCTGTTTACTCAATGAACAAATATACATAGAGTACCTACTGTGTGCCTGGCCCTGTCCTAGGCTCAGAAGCTTTCGGAATGTTGTCTCCTGCTGATCTGGCTCTGAAATGTTCAGAGGCTCCTGACATTGGTGTCCAGTCATAAACTCTTCCTGAGCCAGTCTGGGAGATGCCTGAGAAGTCACCAGGAAAACCTTCCCTTATTTCTTAGTTTTGGGGAGCCCCTGGAACGTAATGACCTCGGTATTCTCCTATAGACCTGCAGTTCTCCCTTTCTCATTTCCAGTGAGGTTGGCTTGAGAGATGAAGGGGTGCTAAAGGTGCATGAGCCACACCCCATAAATTCACAGTGCAGATCCTGATCACTCCAGTTACCAGAGCTGAGTATCCATCAGATCCCACTTTATAACCAAACTCAGTAAAGAGAAGGCCTGTAACATCAGTCTCAATAACTCTGTTGGTCAGCCAGTTCTCTGACTGGAGTGATTATGAGACTCGGTGATGGTTATTAACTCCCTGTGACCCACCTGGAATTTGCTATCACAGCCCTTAGCACTCCCCTTTTAAGTACAGTTGGTCCTCATCATTTGCAGATTCTGTATTTGTGAATTCGCCAACTCTCTAAAATTTATTTGTAACCCTGAATCAATACTCATGGAGCTTTCACAGTCATTCCCGGACATGTGCAGAAGGATGGAAAATTCAAGTCTCTCAACAAGCACATTCCCGGCTGAGGTCGAACAAGGCAATGCTCTGCCTTCATGTTACAGCTCTTACATGGTAAACAAGGGTCCTTTTCGTGGTCTATTTAATGCCACGTTTTTTGCATTTTTGTGCTTTTTGTTTGGTGATTTTGCTGTATAAAATGGTCCCCAAGTGTAGTGCTGAAGTGATGTCTGTTTTCCTAAACACAAGAAGGCTGTGCTGTGCCTTATGGAGAAAATACATGTGTTAGATAAGTTTCATTTAGTTATGAGTTGTGCCATTGGCCATGAATTCAGTGTTAATGAACCAACAATATATATTAAATAAGGTGCCTTTAAACAGAAACACACATAAAACAAAGTTCTATGTTGACCAGTTGACAAAAATGTTGTGATCAGAGTCTCACAGGAACCTAACGCAGGTGGTGAGGTCTGAGCTGGGTTTGGATTTTGGCCCGTGTCCTACTAGTCCCTTCTGTGTGTCCACCATCCAAAGACTCTGGGCACCAACTGGCCCAGGGCCTTCTCCTTCCAATTGCCACTTAGTTATGGCTTTTCTGGCCAAGAAGATGGGGCATTACTCACCCCAGCCTCTCCCCAGGTGACAGCCACAGATGCAGACAGTGGCCCATTTGGCCTCCTCTCCTATTCCTTGGGTGCCGGACTTGGGGCCTCGGGGTCTCCCCCATTCCGCATCGATGCCCACAGTGGCGACGTGTGCACGACCCGGACCCTGGACCGCGATCAGGGGCCCTCAAGCTTCGACTTCACTGTGACGGCTGTGGATGGGGTGAGTGGACAGTCTGTGGGCAGACTGGGGTAGGGCATTCACCAGGGCCAGTCAAGGGCCACCTGACTTAATGGCTGCATGTCTCACCAGGGAGGCCTCAAGTCTATGGTGTATGTGAAGGTGTTTGTGTCAGACGAGAATGACAACCCACCTCAGTTTTATCCACGGGAGTATGCTGCCAGTCTGAGCGCCCACAGTACACCAGGCACAGCTGTGCTGAGGGTGCGTGCCCATGACCCTGACCAGGGACCCCATGGGCGACTCTCCTACCACATCCTGGCTGGCAATAGCCCCCCACTATTTGCCTTGGATCAGCACTCAGGTGAGGATCTTCACATTCCCAGGGCTTGCCTCCCCATCTGCCTAAATGAAGTACTGCCTGCACCCCACCCCCCAACCTTTCCAGCTCTATTCTGTTTCCCTATACATCTCCACTTCTGTCCCTCCTCTCAGGGCTGTTGACGGTAGCCTGGCCCTTGGCCAGACGGGCCAATTCCGTGGTGCAGCTGGAGATCGGGGCTCAGGATGGAGGTGGCCTGCAGGCAGAGCCCAGTGCCCGAGTCAACATCAGCATTGTGCCTGGAACTCCCATACCACCAGTATTTGAGCAACTACAGTATGTCTTTTCTGTGCCAGAGGATGTGCCACCAGGCACCAGTGTGGGCATAGTCCAAGCACACAATCCATCAGGTATCACTTATCATTATATCCATTCGGTGCCATACCCAGACACCCCAACATAACCCTCGAGTATCACACCACTGAGAGCCCCAATACAAAACACTGTGGTTCCAATCCCCGCCACCTCCTTGGGCATGGTACAGGCACTCTGCTTCATCCCCAGGTACATGAATATCACCCTGGTGCCACCCGGCTTCTCTGCCAACACCTGCCCCTCCCCCTAATACTTTGAAAGGCCCAGGTGTGGGCACCGCCTAGCCCTTTCGGGGATCAGAGTCTGGGCCCCAACTCAATAGGTGCCCCCCATCTCTTTTCTGACCCTTCTTTCCTCTTCCCTAGGTCGCCTGGGGCCTGTGACCCTCACCCTATCAGGTGGGGATCCCCGAGGACTCTTCTCCCTAGATGGGGCCACAGGGCTGTTACAAACGCTTCGAGCTCTGGACCGGGAGCTGCTGGGACCAGTGCTAGAGCTGGAGGTACGGGCAGGCAGTGGAGTGCCCCCGGCTTTCGCTGTAGCTCGGGTGCGTGTGCTGCTGGATGATGTGAATGACAACTCCCCTGCCTTCCCTGCACCTGAAGACACGGTGTTGCTGCCACCAAGCACTGCCCCAGGGACCCCCATCTATACACTGCGGGCTCTGGACCCCGACTCAGGCGTTAACAGTCGAGTCACCTTTACCCTGCTTGCTGGGGGTGGTGGGGCCTTCACTGTGGACCCCACCACAGGCCACATACTGCTTATGGGACCTCTGGGGCCTCCAGGGGGGCCAGCCCATGAACTGGAGCTGGAAGCCCGGGATGGCGGCTCCCCACCCCGCACCAGCCACTTTCGACTGCGGGTGGTGGTACAGGACTTGGGGACCCGTGGGCTGGCTCCCCACTTCGACAGCCCAACCTACCGTGTGGACCTGCCCTCAGGCACCACCCCTGGAACTCAAGTCCTGCAAGTGCAGGCTCGAGCACCAGATGGGGGCCCTGTCACCTACCGCCTTGCAGCAGATGGGCCAAGTAGCCCCTTTGGCCTGGAACCACAGAGTGGGTGGCTATGGGTGCGAGCAGCACTGGACCGTGAGGCCCAGGAGTTATACACACTGAAAGTAATGGCAGTGTCTGGGTCCAAAGCTGAGTTGGGGCAGCAGACAGCCACAGCCACCGTGAGGGTCAGCATCCTCAACCAGAATGACCACAGTCCCCGCTTGTCTGAGGAGCCCACCTTCCTGGCTGTGGCTGAGAACCAGCCCCCAGGGACCAGTGTGGGCCGGGTCTTTGCCACTGACCGAGACTCAGGACCCAATGGACGTCTGACCTACAGCCTGCGACAGCTGTCAGAAGACAGCAAGGCCTTCCGCATCCACCCCCAGACTGGTGAGCACTGGGACCCAAAATCTGAGACCCCATAGCCTCATCCTCAGACTGGTGAACACCCAGACACGCTCCCCAGAGCCTGGCCATGAGGACCAGGACTGAGCTGGAGTTTTACCCGGGCATTCCCTTCCACACTCCCCAAACCCCGGCCTCTCACGGACCTCAGGCTCTGCATCCCTAGCTACCCCATACATGATCTCTATCTGTCCTGCACTCCCAGGAGAGGTTACCACACTCCAAACTCTGGACCGTGAGCGGCAGAGCAGCTACCAGCTCCTGGTGCAGGTGCAGGATGGGGGGAGCCCACCCCGCAGTGTCACAGGCACCGTACACATTGCAGTGCTCGACCTCAATGACAACAGCCCCACCTTCCTGCAGGCTTCAGGGGCTGCTGGTGGGGGCCTCCCTGTACAGGTATGTGAAGCTGCAGGACTCTGCCCTGAAGAAGTAAGAGGGTATGTGGGTCTCTGCTTAGAGCTGTAGGTGTAAGAAAGAGAGACTGCGTCTTGGAACAGGTTTGAGAGCAAAAAAGGGGCTCTGCCTGCACATAGGTGATGGGAACTCCATCCTGAGTTGTCTCAAGAACAGAAAGGAGACAACTGTAGATGAGCTGTGTTCCCACAGGTACCAGATGGTGTGCCTCCAGGAACACTGGTGACAACTCTGCAGGCCAGGGATCCGGATGAGGGGGAGAATGGAACAATCCTGTACATGCTAACTGGTATGGGGGCTGGAGAGAAGGGAGTTGGTGGGTGATGGCAGGCCCTCATGACATGCCCAGCTCTGGAACCCGAGGCCTCACCCTTCCTCTGCCTGTCCCCAGGTCCTGGCTCAGAGCTCTTCTCTCTGCACCCTCACTCAGGGGAGCTGCTCACTGCAGCACCCCTGGTCCGAGCAGAGCGGCCTCACTATGTGCTGACGCTAAGCGCTCACGACCAAGGGAGCCCCCCTCGGAGCTCCAGCCTCCAGCTGCTGGTGCAGGTATGGCTGCCCTTCCTCCAATCTGTCCACGTCTCCTTGGTCACCAGTGTGGGCACCCCCCTCCAAGAGAGCATCTTCCTAAGTCCTTGCACCCTCTCCTCTAGTCAGGCCACTCTGACCGCCCTTCCTGCTACTCAGCAGGCCAGCCCAGATTCCCGTTTACATGGGTCCGCCTGATTCCGTACTCCCTCCTGGGTTCACAACAGGTGCTTCCCTCAGCTCGCGCGGCTGAGCCTCCGCCGGAACCCTCAGACCCAGACCCGGCCGCACCTGTGCCTGTCGTGCTGACCGTGACAGCAGCCGAGGGGCTCCAGCCCGGCTCTCTGTTGGGCTCGGTGGCGCCGCCAGAGCCGGCGGGGGTGGGCGCACTCACCTACACACTGGTGGGCGGCGCCGACCCGGAGGGCACTTTCGCGCTGGACGCGGCGTCTGGGCGCTTGTACCTGGCGCGGCCCCTGGACTTCGAGGCGGGCCCGGCGTGGCGCGCGCTCACAGTGCGCGCCGAAGGGCCGGGAGGCGCGGGCGCGCGGCTGCTGCGAGTGCAGGTACGCGTGCAGGACGAGAACGAGCATGCGCCGGCCTTCGCGCGTGACCCGCTGGCTCTGGCGCTTCCGGAGAACCCAGAGCCGGGCGCAGCGCTGTACACTTTCCGGGCGTCAGACGCCGACGGCCCGGGCCCCAACAGCGACGTGCGCTACCGTCTGCTGCGCCAGGAGCCGCCCGTGCCCGCGCTTCGCCTGGACTCACGCACCGGGGCGCTCAGCGCCCCGAGAGGCCTGGACCGGGAGACCACTCCCGCTCTGCTGCTGCTCGTGGAAGCCACCGACCGGCCTGCCAATGCCAGCCGCCGCCGCGCAGCACGCGTTTCCGCGCGCGTCTTTGTCACGGATGAGAATGACAACGCCCCGGTCTTTGCGTCGCCCTCACGTGTGCGCCTCTCGGAGGATCAGCCGCCGGGGCCCGCAGCGCTGCATGTGGTAGCCCGGGACCCGGACCTGGGCGAGGCTGCACGCGTGTCATATCGCCTGGCAGCTGGCGGGGACGGCTACTTCCGGCTACACCCCAGTACCGGTGAGTTGGGCCGGGGTGGCGGTGGGGACGAGGAGGGTGCTGACGTGGGGCGAGTGTTGAGGTTTCCTTCCAACCCGCCCTACCGCTCCACTAGGAGCGCTGTCCGTGGTGCGGTCCCTGGACCGTGAACAGCGAGCTGAGTTCGTGCTGACTGTGGTGGCCTCCGACCATGGCTCCCCGCCGCGCTCAGCCACGCAGCTCCTGACTGTCAGTGTCGCCGACGTCAACGACGAGGCACCCGCTTTCCAACAGCAGGAGTACAGCGTCTTCTTGCGTGAGAACAGCCCGCCTGGCACATCTCTGCTCACTCTGCAGGCAACCGACCCAGACCTGGGTAAGGCCTGGGGGGATGAGTTGAAAGAGGGATGGACTGGGTCAAGAAAGGGTATATTCACCCTCTGATCTTCCCCCACGCTGCCCCTCCTCAGGGGCCAATGGGCAAGTGACTTATGGAGGCATCTCTGGCGAAAGCTTCTCCCTGGACCCAGACACTGGAGTTCTTACAACTCTTCGGGCCCTGGATCGGGAGGAGCAGGAGGAGATCAATCTGACAGGTATACGTTGACAGGATGCCCAAAGCCTGAGGTGGTGTAAACAGCAGTGTTACATGGGCAGGACCCCCAAAGTACATTTTATAAGCTTCCACCTCTTACAGCACAGTTTCTATTATATTTTTAACCCTTTTGGGGAGTCAAGAGTTTGGCAGAGTCCAAGTTGAACTGCCACCTAGGCTGTCACCAGTGTGATCACACTAACTCTCAAATGCGTAATGTCACAGCTATGCCCTCTAGGATTCCCTCAGATTACACTGCAGCCATTTAACAGAGTAGCATGTGGATATTGAGTACCAGAGAGATTAAGTAACTTGCTTAGGCTAACACAGCTTGGAAGTGGCAGAGCTGGGACTTGAACTCAGATCTATTGTTACCTCATTTAGTGCCTTTTCTGTCACACCACCACATATACGTATGTGTGCCTGTGTGCTTGTGGGGTGTGGAGAGAGGGACATATTCTGATTTTTGTGTGCACCTGGTGAACACATGTGAACACTATGTGGTGTGGATTCCTCCATGGGATGAGAGCAGGCTAGATCTCACTGATTTTGCTTCCCGATAGTGTATGCCCGGGATGGGGGCTCGCCTCCGCTGTTGACCCATGTCACAGTGCGAGTGGCTGTGGAGGATGAGAATGACCACGCCCCAGCCTTTGGGAGTACCCATCTCTCCCTGGAGGTGCCTGAGGGCCAGGACCCACAGACCCTTACCACGCTGCGGGCCTCTGACCCGGATGTGGGAGCCAACGGGCAGCTGCAGTACCGCATCCTGGGTGAGAACCTTCCCGCACCCACTTGCCCAGGGGTACTCCTTGTTGGCCTGTGTCAGACCCAACGTGCCGGTCTCCTTTTCCTTCTCTTTATGTTTCTGTGTCTCCAAGCATCTATTTCTGTTCCCCTCCAGTTCTTGATCTCCTCTTTGTCTCTTTTTATCTTTTTGTTTCTTTTCTTTCTTTTTCTTTCTTGATTGTCTCTCCCTGTAGAGCAGTTGTTCTCAAACTTTTTCATCTCAGGAACCCTTAACATTCTTAATTTTTGAGAACTGTAAAGAACTTTGGCTTATATGATATCAGCATTTATTGATATAATAAAATGTGAAATAATAATTTAATAAATATATAAATATATAGTAAACAAATTATATCAGTATTTACAATATTTATATTAAAGATGAGAAAATTTTAAAATATCATTGCAAAACAAGCCAATGAAGTATACCACTTGCCATATTTTTGCATAGGCACAAGGAAATTTTAGGATTTCAACTAACAATTTGTTGGACAGTAATGAGGTTACAAAGATTATAGCAGGTATAACTGAACACAAGCCAGCAAAAACTGAGTGAATCTCTGAAAACAACACATATTTATGCTCTAAACTTTCTACCTAGAATATTCTGGGAAACACAAGACTACACAAGCACACACATTCCATTAAGCATCCAAGTCATGATGTCATCACATGTCAGGTAGCATCTGGACCCCACTCTGCATTTATGAGTTGATGAGAATGAAAAAGTCATATAATGTCTTAGTATTACTATGAAAATAGTTTTGATCTTATGTACTCTCCAAAAGGGTCTCAGGGGAATCCCTGGGGTCCGCAGACCACACTCTTAGAAAAGCTACTTTGCAGTATCTTTCTTTACCTTCTGTGTTTCTCTTTGTTTCTCTGCCTTTATCCCACTTTCCCTCTTTTCTCTCTCCCTCTCTCTTTCTCTTTCTTTGCCAGGTTGCCTGTAAGTCACCCCCACTCCCATGAGCTGACACATGTATGTTTATGTGTGCATGCCCTTCTCTGCAGATGGGGACCCATCAGAAGCCTTTGTCCTGGACCTAGCTTCTGGGGAGTTTGGCACCATGAGGTCACTAGACCGGGAGGTGGAGCCAACATTCCAGCTGCAGATAGAAGCCCGGGACGGAGGCCAGCCAGCTCTCAGTGCTACTCTGCTTGTGACAGTGACAGTGCTGGATGCTAATGACCATGCCCCCGCCTTCCCTGTGCCTGCCTACTCTGTGGAGGTGCCTGAGGATGCACCTGCAGGGACCCTGCTGCTGCAGCTACAGGCTCATGATCCTGATGCTGGGCCCAATGGCCGCGTGACCTACTACCTGGGTGTAGGTGCAGCAGGAGCCTTCCTGCTGGAGCCCAGCTCTGGGGAATTGCGCACAGCCACAGCCCTGGACAGAGAGCAGTGTCCCAGTTATGCCTTTACCGTGAATGCAGTGGATGGTGCAGCTGCTGGACCCCTAAGCACCACAGTGCCTATCACCATCATGGTGCGCGATGTCAATGACCACGCGCCCACCTTCCCCACCAGTCCCCTGAGGCTGCGCCTGCCCCGCCCAGGCCCTAGCCTCAGCACCCCAACCCTGGCTCTGGCCACTCTGCGAGCTGAAGACCGTGATGCTGGTGCCAATGCCTCCATCCTATACCGGCTGGCAGGCACACCACCTCCTGGCACCACTGTGGACTCTTACACCGGTGAAATCCGTGTGGCCCGCTCCCCTGTATCCCTGGGTCCCCAGGATCGTGTCCTCTTCATCGTGGCAACCGACCTTGGCCGTCCAGCTCGCTCTGCCACTGGTGTGGTCATTGTTGGGCTGCAGGGGGAGTCTGAGCGTGGACCCCGCTTTCCCCGGGCTAGTAGCGAAGCCATGCTCCGTGAGAATGCACCCCCAGGTGGGTGCCCAACCATGTCTCCCAGCTTTGTGTCCCTGGATGGGTTGGGGTTACTAACTAAAAATAGTCCCCAGACTCCCTCAGTCTAGTGCTCACATTTCAACCAATATCATCCCCTCTGCAGGGACTCCCATTGTCTCCCCCAAGGCTATCCATACAGGGGGCTCAAGTGGACCCATCACATACAGCATTCTCAGTGGGAATGAGAAAGGGACATTCTCCATCCAGCCTAGTACAGGTAAGGGGCAGGAGCAGGGGGCTCTGTGAGGGGACAGGCTCCTGGCGGGGCTCCTCTTTGGGCCCGAAGAGACTCTGGTTGGGGAGAGGCTGCCCTTGAGTAGCGGGCCTCAGACAGGGAGGCTCTAGGGCAAGCAAGAGGTCTGTCAGTGATGTACATTCCACCTCCCTCCAGGAGCCGTCACAGTTCGCTCAGCAGAGGGGCTGGACTTTGAGGCAAGCCCACGGCTGCGACTGGTGCTGCAGGCGGAGAGTGGAGGAGCCTTTGCCTTCTCCGTGCTGACCCTAACCCTGCAAGATGCCAATGACAATGCTCCCCGCTTCCTGCGGCCCCACTACGTGGCCTTCTTGCCTGAGTCTAGGCCCTTGGAGGGACCCCTGCTGCAGGTGTGGGGTGTGACGGGAAGATGGGGGGCAGGGCTGGGCGGACTTTGTCTGTGGCCAGCCCAGTGCCAGCAGCCTCCTACTTTCACCAGGTCGAAGCAGATGACCTGGATCAAGGCCCCAGTGGACAGATCTCCTACAGTCTGGCCGCATCCCAGCCAGCCCGGGGATTGTTCCATGTAGACTCAGCCACAGGCACTATCACTACCACAGCTATCCTGGACCGTGAGATCTGGGCCGAAACACGGTGAGGCTTGGGTCTATAGACCCTGAGACTCCATCCCAGGTCCATCCAGTTTTGAGCCCCGCATGGAATCCCCTTCAATCCCTAGGCCACATCCTGAGTTCCCCACCCCCCAGCCTGTCCTGAGCCCTCCTATCCCTGCACAAGGTTCTCCCTTATCCCCAGGTCCCACCCCGATTGTGCTCTGTGTTCAGGCTGGTGCTGATGGCCACAGACAGAGGAAGCCCAGCCCTGGTGGGCTCAGCTACCCTGACGGTGATGGTCATCGACACCAATGACAATCGCCCCACCATCCCCCAGCCCTGGGAGCTCCGAGTATCGGAAGGTGAGGACTGTGTGAAGTGAGGGGTACAAAGGGTGGTAGGGAAGCACTTTTCCCCACTCTGGGGCTCCAGGGGCCTCTGGGACCATGCCAAACACACTTGTCCCATGTATTGCAGATGCACTATTGGGCTCAGAGATTGCACAGGTAACAGGGAATGATGTGGACTCAGGACCAGTACTGTGGTATGTGCTGAGCCCTTCTGGGCCTCAGGATCCCTTCAGTGTAGGCCGCTATGGTGGCCGCCTCTCCCTCACGGGCCCCTTGGATTTCGAGCAGCGTGACCGCTACCACCTGCAGCTCCTGGCACATGACGGGCCTCACGAGGGCCGTGCCAACCTCACGGTGCTCGTGGAGGATGTCAATGACAATGCACCCGCCTTCTCACAGACCCTCTACCAGGTACTGATGCCCCCACCTCTGGGCCCAGGGTTGTTCACAATGGAGGGGAGTGACAAGGCTAGAAGGATCTGAGGTGGGCTGGATGTCGGGACTGACTTGGGGACGGATCTTTGGGGATATAAGACCAGCCTTATAAGTCCTGGGAACTGTGTCCAGGTTCTTCATCCAGTGCCCACAAATGGGGGAAGGTGCACAATCCAAATTCTAAGGGGTAGATGGGCTCCAAGCTGGGACGAATGCCAAGCGGAGCTCATGAGACCAAGCTCCAGAACATAGGCTGAGTGGGCAGCTGGGATGCTTGGCCATAAACCCTTGTCCTCACACCTCAGGTGATGCTGCTTGAGCACACACCCCCAGGCAGTGCCATTCTCTCCGTCTCTGCCACTGACCGGGACTCAGGTGCCAATGGTCACGTCTCCTACCACCTGGCTTCCCCTGCTGAGGGCTTCAGTGTTGACCCCAACAACGGTGCGTCCTTCCTGGGATCTACCCCCTTATCCTTGACTGTGCTGGGCCATGTTTTGACCTCATTCCTGGAATTTCTTGCCTGAACTCTTTAACTCCTAGATCTCTGACCCAGGGAGGACATTTTCCGCCCTTTGTCTCTATTTTAAGCACTGTCCTGACTGCATGCCTAGAAGCCATTCTCTGAATCCTGGAGGCCACTCCGTAATCTCCTGGCACACAGGCCACTCCCCGGAGTCTGACTTCCGAGGCCATTTCCCAGTCCCCGAAGGGTCACTCTGCTCACCCACAGCCTCTGCTGATGGCATATTTCTCTTCATTCCCTTCTCATCTCAGGGACCTTGTTCACAACAGTGGGGACAATGGCCTTGGGCCATGAAGGAGTGGTGGACGTGGTGCTGGAAGCACGAGATCATGGGACGCCGGCTCGGGCAGCACGCACCACAGTGCACGTGCAGCTGCAGGACCAGAACGACCATGCCCCGAGCTTCACGTTGCCACACTACCGTGTGGCAGTAACTGAAGATCTGCCCCCTGGTTCCACCCTGCTCACCCTGGAGGCCACAGATGCCGACGGAAGCCGCACCCACGCCACCGTGGACTACAGCATCGTCAGTGGCAACCGGGGCCGAGTCTTCCAGCTGGAACCCCGGCTGGCTGAGGCTGGGGAGGGTGATGGATTAGGCCCCCGGGCCCTGGGCTGCCTGGTGTTGCTTGAGCCTCTAGACTTCGAAAGCCTAACCCAGTACAATCTAACTGTGGCTGCAGCTGACCGGGGACAGCCACCTCGAAGCTCGGCTGTGCCGGTCACCGTCACTGTGCTGGATGTCAATGATAACCCACCTGTCTTCACCCGAGCATCCTACCGTGTGGCAGTACCCGAGGACACACCTGTTGGAGCCGAGCTGCTGCACGTGGAGGCCTCCGACGCTGACCCAGGCCCGCATGGCCTTGTGCGTTTCACCCTCAGCTCAGGCGACCCTTTTGGGCTCTTTCAGCTGGATGAGAGCTCGGGTGACTTGCGACTGGCCCACCCCTTGGACTGTGAGACCCAAGCTCGACATCAGCTTGTCGTGCGGGCTGCCGACCCTGCCGGGGCACACTTTGCTCTGGCACCAGTGACCATCGAGGTCCAGGATGTGAATGACCACAGGCCGGCCTTCCCTCTGAGCTTGCTCAGCACCAGCCTGGCAGAGAACCAGCCTCCGGGCACTCTCGTGACTACTCTGCACGCGATCGATGGGGATGCTGGGGCTTTCGGAAGGCTCCGCTACAACCTGCTGGAGGCTGGGCCAGGGCCTGAGGGCCGTGAGGCATTTGCGCTGAACAGCTCAACAGGGGAGCTGCGGGCACGAGTGGCCTTTGACTATGAGCACACAGGAAGCTTCCAGTTGCTGGTGGGTGCTACCGACGCTGGGAATTTGTCAGCCTCAGTCACTGTGTCAGTGCTGGTGACTGGTGAGGATGAGTATGACCCGGTATTCTTGGCTCCAGCTTTCCACTTCCAAGTGCCAGAGGGTGCCCGGCGTGGCCACAGCCTGGGTCACGTGCAGGCCACAGACGAGGATGGAGGTGCTGATGGCCTGGTGCTCTATTCCCTTGCCACCTCTTCCCCCTATTTTGGTATCAACCAGACTACAGGTGCTCTGTACCTGCGGGTGGACAGCCGGGCACCAGGCAGCGGAACAGGCACCTCTGGGGGTGGGGGCCGGACCCGACGTGAGGCACCACGGGAGCTGAGGCTGGAGGTGGTAGCACGGGGGCCTCTGCCTGGTTCCCGGAGTGCCACGGTGCCCGTAACTGTGGACATCACCCACACTGCACTGGGCCTGGCACCTGACCTCAACCTGCTATTGGTGGGGGCTGTGGCGGCCTCCCTGGGAGTCGTGGTGGTGCTCGCACTGGCAGCCCTGGTCCTAGGGCTGGTGCGGGCCCGGAGCCGCAAGGCTGAGGCGGCACCTGGGCCGATGTCACAGGCAGCACCCCTGGCCAGTGGTTCTCTACAGAAACTGGGCCGAGAGCCACCCAGCCCACCGCCTTCAGAGCACCTGTATCACCAGACTCTCCCCAGCTATGGTGGGCCAGGAGCTGGAGGACCCTACCCCCGTGGTGGCTCCCTGGACCCTTCACACTCAAGCGGCCGAGGCTCAGCGGAGGCTGCAGAGGATGACGAGATCCGCATGATCAACGAGTTCCCCCGTGTGGCCAGTGTGGCTTCCTCTCTGGCTGCCCGTGGCCCTGACTCCGGCATCCAGCAGGATGCAGATGGACTGAGTGACACATCCTGCGAGCCACCTGCCCCCGACACCTGGTATAAGGGCCGCAAGGCAGGGCTGCTGCTGCCGGGTGCAGGGGCCACTCTGTACCGAGAAGAGGGCCCCCCAGCCGCTGCCACAGCCTTCTTGGGGGGCTGTGGCCTAAGCCCTGCGCCCACTGGGGACTATGGCTTTCCAGCAGATGGCAAGCCATGTGTGGCAGGAGCACTGACGGCCATTGTGGCTGGTGAGGAGGAGCTCCGTGGCAGCTATAACTGGGACTACCTGCTGAGCTGGTGCCCTCAGTTCCAGCCGCTGGCCAGCGTCTTCACAGAGATCGCCCGGCTCAAGGATGAGGCTCGGCCATGTCCCCCGGCTCCCCGTATTGACCCACCACCCCTCATCACTGCCGTGGCCCACCCAGGAGCCAAGTCTGTGCCCCCCAAGCCAGCCAGCACGGCCACAACCCGGGCCATCTTCCCACCAGCCTCTCACCGCTCCCCCATCAGCCATGAAGGTTCCCTGTCCTCAGCTGCCATGTCCCCCAGCTTCTCACCCTCACTGTCTCCTCTGGCTGCTCGCTCACCTGTTGTCTCACCATTTGGGGTGGCCCAGGGCCCCTCAGCCTCAGCACTGAGTGCAGAGTCCGGCCTGGAGCCACCCGATGACACGGAGCTGCATATCTAGCTGTGGCCCGGGCTGGGCCCCGACCTGGGATGCACACAGTGTCCCCAATGCAGGCCCCATCTGAGCCTGCCCTGGGCAGCCTCGGACCATGATTGGCCGCGGGGGAGGCCAGCGCCCCACCCCAGAGTCCTCCAGTGGGGACAGGTCTCACGTCTCACCCCGGCCCTGTCAGAGCACCAGCACCACGAGGCCCTGTTGGGCACTGACCTGTGGCCAGGTCCAGTGTGGAGAGAAAGATGATGAAGGAGGCAGCAGCCCTGGGTCCTCCTCAGTGAGGGCTTCTTGCCCTGTGCCAGCACCCTGAGATGGAGCTGAGACTTTATTTATTGGGGGGTAGGGGGAATGGGGGCAGTCCCTCTAACTTGTTTGGGCCCAGCTCCTTTGGGTTCCACTGACACCCCTGCCCCTGCCCAGAATCAAGTGCCAATTCTCACTCTGGAGCCTTAATAAACTGCAGTTTGTATCCAGTGTCCGGCTCTGTTCTGTGGGGGCCGTAGGGGTGGGGGGGATGATGGGAAGGCACCTGGCACACTGTGGACACCTCAGAAGTTACGGAAGGTGCTGGACATAGGAGCATCTAGGGTGGGAGCGAGTGGGGATGGCACTGGGAGCCCGAGCCCAGCCTGAGGCTGACTATCACATCTCTCTGCAGTCGACCTTTCCCTCTAACATGGGCAGGAAGCCAGAAGACGGCAGACAGCAGGGGCTTGCTTGTGGCAGTGACCTAGAGAGGGATTGGCTGGCTGGGGAGAGATCTTGGAGATGACCAGCTCTAGGCCTGAGGGTCTTCAGGGAGGTGGGGGTGGGTACAAGAGCAGCCACGTGGTGTATTTGTTTTCCGTGGGGCCCCTATATACTCACGTGTAATAAGAGCTCTCATTTGTTGAGCCTTTGCCACGTGAGGCTCTCTGCTGAGGGGTTTGCCTGCTTTACCTCTGTAAATTTTCACTGCAACCCTCTGAGGCAGAGCACTTTTAACATAATAGTCTCCATATTCTACATGAAGAAACCTAGGCTCCGAGAAGTTAAGTGACTTTCTGATATCATACAGCTAGTAAGAATCTGGGTCTGTGGGTCTGTGGGCCTCCAAAGCCCCTTTCTTAAGCATCCCCTACACTGTGGTGAGTCCTGAATTCTGGCAGCAGGTAGGGAGCCCTGAGCTTACCCAGGGTTTGACAGTCCACAGAGGGAGAATCCGAGGGGCAGCCCCTCCCCTTCTTCAGCATTCAGGACCACCCATTCAAGGGAGGAGCCAGCATCGTCACTAGTTTCTAGGCAGAGACGGGTGGTGGTGCACTATAGGGCTCATGTGATCTGTCACATGACAGCGGATCTGCAGAAAGGCAGAATGGGCACCCGAGCCTGGTAAGAAACTAGGGGGCCCTGGGAGAAGGGAATCATGTTGGAGGGAGTATATGTTGGAGGGTGGGAACACAATGACAGTCCAGCTCCTGCTGAAACCCATGTGCTGCCCCTGCAGCCTCCTAGGGCTCCTTGCCCTCTTCGTCGCCGGCAAATGCAGTTACAGCCCAGAGCCTGACCAGCAGCGGACGTGAGTTGACTTAGCACTAACACCCCCTACCCCATGGCCTCTCCTGTACCCGTTTTCCTGGTTCTAGCCTCCCTCACCCCCCTTACCAGCTCCTGGTACCCACTCCATAGCCTTATTCCCAGGTTCCCAGACTCAGTCCCCGATAATCCACCTCCTGTGATCCATATCTGCTTCTGGAATCCTCCCCAAGGTCTAGGTCTAATGCTGAACCTTCCCATCCCTACTCTAATGAAGGCCATGTGCCTGACCCCTGACCCTGCAGGCTGCCACCAGGCTGGGTGTCTCTGGGCCGTGTGGACCCTGAGGAAGAACTGAGTCTCACGTTTGCCCTGAGACAGCAGAACCTGGAGAGACTGTCCGAGCTGGTGCAGGCTGTGTCGGATCCCGGCTCTTCTCGCTACGGTGCCTGATGGGACTGGGGGCGGGATGTGGGATGCAGTGGAGGGACACAGGACTGGGCTGAGCGTGGGACGGTGCAGGTCATGTCAGGGACGTGCTCTTGGGGCCTGTCGAGGGGGTGGTATAGGACAGATGAATGGCAGTGACCCTTGTTAAAGAGTTTCTGAATAAAAAGGTGAATTGGAACTAGAGTGTCCAAAACTAATTCACATTCTTTCCTCCAAAACTTTCCACCTCTGTTCATCAGGCTAAAAAACTGAAAGTGGGTATGGTTAAGAGCACAGGCTTGGTGATCAGATCTGGATTCAAATTCTGACTCTACTGTTTACCAACTACCAGACAAATGGGGAAGTAGCATCCAGTACGTATAAGTGCTCATTACCTCAAATTTCACCTCCCCCCACTAAATTCACTCTCATTTACTCCTCCATTCGACCCTAAGTCTGCCAGTTGCAGCTCTGAAATACGCCACTGTCTCACCATTCCTTGTTGCCACCAACTCAGTTGATTACTCTTTCACCTGGACTGCTGCCAGCCCCCTCACTGGTCTGCAGTCTCTTCCCCTCCACTCTTCTCCCCACTCTGCTCCAGAAGGTCCATGTTTTGCTTCAGTGGTCAAGCTGGATTGTGGGCTTCCCCTGCTGGAAGCCCTTCGTGGTGAGGGGGGCAATCTAAGGTTCACCCAGGAGGTGTATGCATGATCCACACAGGAGAGCAGTGACTCGCCATCATGTTAAGCTCCAATGTCTCCTGGTTAAGGTTCAAAAAGGGCAACTTAGAAAAGCAAGGAATAAAGGCAAAAGCCTCTACTGAATCCCTGCAGGAAAGTACCTGACCCTAGAGGATGTGGCTGAACTGGTCCGGCCATCACCACTGACCCTCCACACAGTCCAAAAATGGCTTTTGGCTGCTGGAGCCTGGAACTGCCACTCAGTGACCACACAGGACTTTCTGACTTGCTGGCTGAGTGTCCGGTAAGAGGGAATAATTGCCTCATGGAGGGCACCAATCATCCCATCAGGGAGATTTGTCACCGCAGTGGAAGGGAGCTGAGAGCTTGCCAGGGCCTGTGGGTGAAAATACATGGGGAGATAACGACTAACTGCCCAGTGATGCTCAGGCAGCCTCCTCTGCTCTGTTCCACGCTTTCTGACCTCTGTTCTCTGATCTCTGACTTCAGACAAGCAGAGCTGCTGCTCTCTGGGGCTGAGTTTCATCGCTATATGGGGAGACCTGCAGAGACCCATGTTGTAAGGTCCCCACGTCCCTACCGGCTCCCGAAGGCCTTGGCCTCCCACGTGGACTTTGGTAACACCCAGGGGGGTTGGTGGGGGGGGGGTCAGTGATAAAATGGGGGTTGGAGGCTAAAGGATCTCTTCCTCAAGCCTGACTCCTCCCCACAGTGGGGGGGCTGCACCGCTTTCCCCCCACATCAACCCTGAGGCAACGCCCCGAGCCACAGGTGCCAGGTACTGTTGGCCTGCACCTGGGGGTGACCCCATCTGTGATCCGTGAGCGTTACAACTTGACGGCACAAGACGTGGGCTCTGGCACGACCAACAACAGTCAAGCCTGTGCCCAGGTGAGCCACGCAGAGAGCCTCAGGGTCCTTACCGCCTCCCCAAGGTGCCTGACCAGCCTGGGGCTGACTCTCTTGACTCTAACCCCTGGGCTCTCACCCCCAATCCTGCGATTTGGGACAGTATCCCCTGACCTGACCCTTGGGGCTGTGTCCTCTGACCCATGATATCTGCTCTCATACCCTCCATAGTTCCTGGAGCAGTATTTCCATGATTCAGACCTGGCTGAGTTCATGCACCTCTTCGGTGGGAACTTCGCACACCACGCATCAGTAGCCCGTGTGGTCGGACAGCAGGGCCGGGGCAAGGCCGGAATCGAGGCCAGCCTAGATGTGGAGTACCTGATGAGTGCTGGCGCCAACATCTCCACCTGGGTCTACAGTAGCCCTGGTACTGCCAAGGGGACTGGCTGGTGGGGATAGAGGTGGGGGTGAGTGGTGATCTTTGCTTCCCCAAGGGAATCCCATGAGCTACAGGGAGATCCTGACAACCTCCCAAATGACTGCCCTTGTTCCCTCTTCTCCAAAAAAAAATCCAGGCCGGCATGAGTCACAGGAGCCCTTCCTACAGTGGCTCCTGCTGCTCAGTAATGAGTCAGCCCTGCCACATGTGCACACCGTGAGCTACGGAGATGATGAGGACTCCCTCAGCAGCGCCTACATCCAGCGGGTCAACACTGAGCTCATGAAGGCTGCTGCTCGGGGTCTCACCCTGCTCTTTGCCTCAGGTGACCTCCTACTCTAAACTTAGACCCCCACACCCACCCAGCCTCAGAACTTTGACCGCGCAGTGACTCCTGGACCTGATCTCTATCTCATAATCTGAACTCAACAGGGACCACTGACCTGACCTCAACTCTGACCTCTTGCAGTAATGACTAACACTTGAATTTCCTCTCTGACATCTGAACCCACATTCCAAGCTCTGACCAATTAAACTGAGTGGCAAACTTGGTCTCTCTCCCAGGTGACAGTGGGGCTGGGTGTTGGTCTGTCTCTGGAAGACACCAGTTCCGTCCCAGCTTCCCTGCCTCCAGGTAAGCACCCCAGCCCACCACTTACCTGTGACCACCAATTCATCTATGACCTCATGATCTGGAACCTTTGTCTTGATCACACCAGGTGCTCCTGTGGCTCAACCCTCAACTTTACCTGCGCCCCCCCTCTTCTTCCTGTAGGTCGCAGGCCCCGAGTCTCCTGAGTAGGACATAGCTCCCAGTGTTCCGCTTCCTCAGTCCCCAGGCATTTTAGGGGGAGATTTGGTGGGTGTTCCGTAGGGAAAAGTGTGCACAGTCACCTCAGGCCATGCCTTGAGGGCCCAAAATCTCTCAGTCATCCCCATGTACATACTTCACCAGAGTGCTTCCCCAGTCCCTCCAGCAAGACCCAGACCCATACTCACCCATCCCCATGCATTTTGGAGGTGCCCTTAGGACCCTGCAATCTGAGTGCTGTCTTCTGCCCTCAGCCCCTATGTCACCACGGTGGGAGGCACATCCTTCCAGAATCCTTTCCGAGTCACAGATGAGGTTGTTGACTATATCAGTGGTGGCGGCTTCAGCAATGTGTTCCGACGGCCTTCGTACCAGGTACGTGTGTGTTTGTGTGGATGGAGGGGGGACGGGTGGGATCCTCAGTGCAGCAGATGATACTCACTCAAGAATGCCTTTTAGGAGGAAGCTGTAGCCCAGTACCTGAGCTCCAGTCCCCACCTGCCACCATCCAGTTACTTCAATGCCAGCGGCCGTGCCTACCCAGACGTGGCTGCACTCTCTGATGGCTACTGGGTGGTCAGCAACCGTGTGCCCATTCCATGGGTGTCTGGCACCTCGGTGAGAATGAGCCTGGCTCCAAACCCCCACCCAGGGACTACCCGCACCCTCCACCCCCAAGACCTTACACCCAGAACCCCGATTCCTCAGAGACCTCTGATCCATCCCTCCCAAAAAGTCCAATCACTCTGAACCCGTAACCTCTACTTGTACCCTCACCCTTGCAGGCCTCGACTCCAGTGTTTGGGGGACTCCTATCCCTGATAAATGAACACAGAATCCTCAGAGGCCTCCCCCCTCTTGGTTTTCTCAACCCACGGCTCTACCAGCAGCACGGGGCAGGGCTCTTTGATGTGAGTATGGAAGAGAGGGGTGTGGCCACTTTCGTAAGAGTATGTGGAGTGCTAAGATGAACTTGAGGACAATTCTGATGGGGTGGGATAGCCTCTGGAATGTGAATACAAGGTGAGGTGCTGTAGTCTGCTAGTATCAGCAAGCCGGGATCTGATGCCCACCTTCTCCCTAGGTAACACGTGGCTGCCATGAGTCCTGTTTGAATGAAGAGGTGGAGGGTCAAGGTTTCTGCTCTGGCCCTGGCTGGGATCCTGTGACCGGCTGGGGAACACCCAACTTCCCAGCTCTGCTGAAGACACTAATTAACCCTTGATCCTTTCTTGCTAGAAGAGTGGGCCTGTCCACTGCCCCACAGCTGGTGGCTCGGTCCCTGATTCTGCACTGTTGGAAGCCCTGCTAAACCCTCAACTGTTGACTGCCGCAGCTTATCTCCCTAACCCAGAAATGCTGTGAGCTTGACTTGACTCCCAACGCTACCTGCTCCCTCATACTCAGGTCCCCCTGCCCCTTCCCCAGGTTCCTCTACAGATGCCATAACCTGCACTGTTTGGGAGCCTCCCCCGCACACCGCCCCCTCTTCCATTTTTTCTTTTTTTTTTTCAGTTGTTTACACTGTCTGTGTAGTACACTATTTCACTTCATCTTCACTCCTCAATTCATTGCCATGAGACCTCTGCTCTTACTTTTTCACTCTTTCCTCCCCTGAGAAACACTGAGAAATGAAGGCCTCCCTGCTGCTTCATCCAGTGGACACTTCCCAATCTTTGCTTTGTGGGCTCTCTGTCACAGTAGT
The DNA here is from genome assembly GCF_028023285.1 of Balaenoptera ricei. Classification (NCBI taxonomy): domain Eukaryota; kingdom Metazoa; phylum Chordata; class Mammalia; order Artiodactyla; family Balaenopteridae; genus Balaenoptera; species Balaenoptera ricei. The sequence continues at coordinate 64,546,027 of NC_082646.1, read as the reverse complement.
CTACTGCCTCTCCTTCCTTAGCATCCAGGGCTTAACTTCTCCTCTGACGACTCCCTATTCCTCCTTCATTCCCTCTTCCCTCTTTCTCTTTCTCCGCTTCCTCATCGAATGTTGTTGTATTTCATTGCCCCATCCTTAGTCTTTTGCTCTTCTCGCTCTACTCATTGACCCTGGAACAAATCAATCACTGGCATCCACAGCCATCACCATCTCACTATATCAGACTTTTTATCCAACAGTGATTGATACCTCAAAAGTAGTATGTGTGATACTCAATATTTCATCTCCCTTCTTCCCAATCCCAAACTGTTCTCTTCTGTTTCTTCTTTGTAAATGACACTATGCTTCTTCCAACCAAGCCAGAAACCTAAAGTGTCATCCTAGACTCCCTTTTCCTCACCTCCTCCCATCATCATCTTCAATCAACAAGTCCTACTGACTTTACCTCTTAAATACATCTTTATCAATCCACAAGTCCTGCCATTTGTATTTCCTAAGTATATCTAGAACTCATCGAATCCTCTCCATCTCTATTGCTACTACATTAGCCCTGAGCCATATTCCCTCTCCTCTGAATTGAGGAGACCCTTGCAAGAAGTGTCCTTACTTTCCACCCTTCCCTAAACCATCTACCAGAGTAAGATGCAAATCCCATAAGGTCATTTACTTGATTAAGACCCTTCAAAGATTACTGGATATAGTTCAGGCTTTTTATCATGACTTAAAAACCTAATCCCTTACTTGCCATTTGTTCCTGAGTAACAAATTGTTTATCCTTTCCTGCCCTCCCCACAGACACTTTCACTTTTGCTCAAGATATTCTGGGCCCTAACATTACACCTGGCTCCCTTTGCCTGGTTGATTTCCAGAATTCTTTCGAGACTCAGCTCAGAAGTCACCTTCTCGTGTGAACCTTTTGGCTCCCTGAAGCTAGTTGATTTTGGTATGACAGAAAAATCCTAGATTCTTGAAAACAAACCTGTTTGATTCTTGGTTCTGATATAGACTAGGCGAGAGCCTTGGGCAAAAAAGTTCAACTCTCTGAGCCTTTTTCCTCATCTGTTACATGAGGATATTGATACCTGCCTCTAATATTCAGGGAATCATTAAATGGGATAAAGTTAATAGAATGCCTGACACAGATATAGGCAGCAGCTGTTAGTTCCCTTCCTCCCTTGCACTGTACACTCTGTGTCTACCTCCAGTATTTAAACCCCCATATATTGTTGAAATGGCCAGTTTAACTGTTTGCCTCCCTTTCCAAGACTATTGGTGCCTAGAGGACTAGAACCTTGTCCTACTTAACTTTGTATTCGCAGGCCCTAGCTCAGGACTGACAAATAGGAATTAAATAAATGTTTGCTGCATTGAAAACCCCACTCTTTCACTAGGTGTGATTTTGCATATCTTGTTTATTCAGGCTGAAAGACAGCCGTCCCTCTGTATCCTCACATACCACAGCCACAGATTCAACCAACCATGAATTGATATTAAAAAAAAAAAAATTCCAGGAAGTTATAAAAAGCAAAACTTGAATTTACCAGCAACAATTTACATAGCATTTACATTGTATTAGATATTATAAGTAATCTAGAGATGATTTAAAGTATACAGTGCAAATACTATGCCATTTCATATAAGGGACTTGAGCATCCATGGGTTTTGGTATGGGGGGGGGGAAGGGGGTTGAGGGGAGGGTCCTGGAACCAATCCTGCCCACCCCTCACCACCTATACGGAGGGTGGACTGTACCTCCCTCCCCATCTGCAGCAGCACTGAGTTCTCCTGTTGCCCTCACTTCTTTGGGCAGCTGCCAGGGAGAGAGGCTATCCAACTCCACTACAAACCCGTAAAAGGCTGAATAAAGGGACTAGAAAGGATGCAGACTGGCAGGCAACCAACGGTCGAGAGGTGTCGGGGCGATGGGCCCCAAAGCAAGGTTTTCGGGCGTCAGGCTGGGTGAGGGGTCCCAGACCTACGGAAAAGACTCCTCGACATTCAAGCGTTCCCATCCCAGCGGATCGGCCTAGGAGAACCGCGGGGTGAGAGGAGAAACGTTCGCGCTACCGCAGTTCTCCAGCACTTGGTCTCCGCCCATCGGCCTTTCTCATCTAGCCGCCCGAGAGGCCGCGAAAAGAGGCGGGCGGCCTAAGGGAGGAGCGAACGTGGCGTGGGAGGGGCGAGTCGCGAGGCGTGTGACGTCAACCCTGGTGCGTGCGTAACGTGAACGGAAGCGGAAGCGGCTCTGTTCGCCGCCTCTCCCACCGGCCCGATGAGCTGCAGCGGCTCCGGCGCGGACCCCGAGGCGGCGCCGGCCTCCGCCGCCTCGGCCTCGGGCCCGGCACCCGCGGTCTCGGCCCCCGCCGCGCTGCCCGCCGGCATCGCTGCGGAGAACAAGGCCAGCCCCGCGGGGACAGCTGGGGGGCCTGGGGCTGGAGCCGCGGCAGGGGGCACGGGAGCCGTGGCGGCGCGGGCCGGGGAGCCGGCCGAGCGGCGCGGGGCGGGTGAGGGCCGGGACGGGTGAGGGCGAGGGCCGCGCCTTGGGCTGGGCTCAGCGGCGGTTGAGGGCAGAGGGTTAAGGCAGACCTAGCTGGGCCCCCGCGCCTCCCACCTCCATGTCTCAGTTTGCTGGTTCTCCTTCAGCTCCGGTGACGGCGGGCGGCGCGGCGCCCCCGGAGGGGGCCATGTCTAACGGGGTTTACGTGCTGCCAAGCGCGGCCAACGGAGATGTGAAGCCGGTGGTGTCCAGCACGCCTCTGGTGGACTTCCTGATGCAGCTGGAGGATTACACGCCTACGGTGGGCTTCCCGCCTGAACAGGCTGCTGGCCCGCTGTCACGTCAGCTTCTGCCACACCACCTGTATTTGCAGCGTCCTCTTGCGTGTACTCCCCTACTAGCGCTTGTGATTTATCCCTCTGCCCACCCAAACGAGGAGCTTCCTGGTAGCCAGGCTTGCCCTCCATTTCCCTTACCCTCCCACTCTCAGCCCCACAGTACACAGGGCTAACACTGACAGTCGTCTAATTGATTTCTCAGATCCCCGATGCAGTGACTGGTTACTACTTGAACCGTGCTGGCTTTGAGGCCTCGGACCCACGCATGTGAGTAAACTCCGGGCAGGTTAGAGCCTTGGGTGCTTGTGTGGAGTTTGCTGTCCACCTCCTTCTCATACCATCTTTCTCTCTCTAGAATTCGGCTCATCTCCCTAGCTGCCCAGAAATTCATCTCAGATATTGCCAACGATGCCCTACAGCACTGCAAAATGAAGGGCACAGCCTCTGGCAGTTCCCGAAGCAAGAGCAAGGTGTGAGGGGAGGCTCACTGAGTCAGTTATTACCTCCTACAGCAGCAGAGGCTTAAATTATCCTGAAACCCCTTTGAGGGAAACTAAGCCCTAGGGGAGGTGAAAGACCTACTCAGGGTCACCCACCTGGGATTGAAATCTGGAATTCCTGTGTTCAGCTGGTGCTCTTCCCTCTTCCCTCAGGACCGCAAGTACACTCTAACCATGGAGGACTTGACCCCTGCCCTCAGCGAGTATGGCATCAATGTGAAGAAGCCGCACTACTTCACCTGAGCCACCCAATCTAAATGTACTTGTCCATTCCCTTGTCCCCACACCAGCCTGTTTTCATAATAAACTTTATTGTGACAGGCAGGGCTGATCCCTCCCATGCTGGGAGACACCGTGTGGCAAGTGACAAAGCTTTAAGCCCATTCCCTTTTTGGGCCACAGTGGTAGGGATGGGGGCAGGGGATGGGCCCCATGGCTGGGGTAGTACCATGACTAGAGGCAGGGGAGGCAACCAGAGGCCTGCTGCTTTGGGGAGGTGCACTCCCCTAACCGTGTCCTGACACCTCTGGAGTTTTAGACAAGGACTCTCCAGCCCTACTTGTCCTGCATCTTCTCCAGGATAGGCACAATCATGTCAAACTTGGGCCGCTTAGCAGGGTCTTCATTCATGCAGATCTTCATGAGTTTACATACATGGGGGGAAATGCCTGGTGGGATGGTAGGCCGAAGGCCTTCCAATGCCACCTGCAAACACAAGGAAAAACAACGTGGGTCTCAGAACTTGAGTCTCATGTGGGGATCGGCCTCTAGCCCTCAGGACAGGATTCTGTATATTTGAACAAATGTAGGAAGAGTCCAGCCCCACTACAATTATTGTCACTACCACCACCATTCCCCCAACACAAGTATATCCAGTTATGCTCTCACCTTCATTCCAATTTCCATGTTGGAGAGGTCAGCAAAGGGTACCTCCCGTGTCACCAGTTCCCACAGAAGCACTGCAAAACTCCACATGTCTGCTGAGCGTCTGTTTGTGTCTTCAGGCTTCTTTTGCAGAGCTGGAGGGACAGGACTTAACTGTTCCAGCTGCCTATCCTGTCTCTGCTCCCTTCCGTTACTACTGAGCTGCCCCTTCTCTGCCTCCCAACATAATGCACTCACTCACCTTCAGGGGCCACCCAGGCAGGTGCATACATGCGTCCGGGGCACTGGAAGGAGAACTTGACGTCGGCCATACTGATTCGAGCAGTCATGTCCTCATCAATCTGAGGAAGAGAAGATAGTTGTGTGGAAGGAGGTAAGTCCTATTCTAGATAGGGAAAGGGCTTCTGGGGCCTGGGCCAGGAGTGAAGTTGTGACCTCACCATTACACTACGACTGTTGAGTGCATGTCGTGGGATGAGGGGCTCTAGTGTGTGTAGGAAGGCCATGCCCCTTGCCATGTCCAGTGCAAACTTCACAGCCTGGCTCTGGTCCACAACGAAATCTAAAAGAGGAGGCAAGAGTTAAATAGTTTGGAGAGGCTTACACTTCTCTCCCCTCCCCTGCCACACCGAGATTTGGCATCCCCTACTCACTGGTGCCTTCATGTAGCACATTGTACAGGGATCCATATGGCATCCAGTGTGTGATGAGGGTGGGGTGAGGAGCAGGTGGAGACTGACAGGCACCGAGCACTGGGAGCACATTCGGATGGGAGAAGATCCTGGAAGAGGGAGAGAATGTCCCTGGCTGAGGCCCAGCATAAAAGATCTCCCTCTGGGTGCTGGGCAGGGTTCCTTGGAACCAAGGTTTCCAGTTTACACCTTGCCGCACCTGAGCCGGGGACACTCCTCGTTGAAGTCCCTACTCTTCCTTGTACTCCAGTCTCGAACCTTCAGCATCTTCACGACGATGTCATTGCCCTGCCAGCGGCCCTTCCATAGCTGGGGGACAGATATGGGTTAGAAGGCTTTAAGGCCACTGCTTTCCTGCCCACTAACTGGAGGAAAAACTTAAAACGAGTGCAGAGCAGGTAATATGTGGGGGGGTGGGAGGGCAAGGGCAGGGGTCACCTCTCCAGAGTGATTCTCGTTGAGCTTCGCCAGGAAGTTGAGCTGTTTGAAGTCAATGCCAGAGTGTTTGTTCAGAGTCCCATTTCCTGAGAGTACGGGCAGGTCAGGTACTTCCCTCTAACCAGCCTCCCTCTCACCCAGCCCCAGGAGCCCAGGATTATTCTCTATCACCACCCCTCCCCTCACAACTGACTCACGGGGCCGAGTGCGGGTAGTCCCCTTCCAGAATGTGTCCTTGTATGGAATACGGTTCAGATTCTGGCCCATCTTCTCTGCCCGCTCTAGGGAAGAAAGACAAACAGTCTTGGCCTCAGCTGTTGTGTGCTGGGAGGAGATAGGCTGAAATATGATAAGACACGAGCGGTGGGTGGGGACAGACCTCGGAGAAGCTCTCTCAAGGGTGCCTTGGCTTTGTCCACAGGCATCTCTCCATACTTGTTACAGATGCTGACAAGGGCCCCATTAGCCACGAGGTCCTGGAATTAAAAGGTGGCTGTGATGAGGGCAGTCACAACCAACCATGAATGTAGATGCAGTACAAACCCTGTGAATGTGGTGAGTACTGGGCAGTACTCATAGGATGGATTGAGGGTTCTAGAATCTCCCACTCCAGCTCAGACTTTGCTTCCCACCCATCCCGGAACTCGGGGCCTGAGTACTCACCTCTGCCACCTGATCTTGGCCCCAAAAACAGGCATAGTGCAGGGGCACATTCCCATGCTCATTCACTGCATTGATGTCAGCTTTGTACTGCAGCAGCTGGTCCCCATGGCCAAACAGAAAGAGGCAGAAGGTACAGTCAGTCCCAAATGAGAGATGTGTGTTGAGGCATGCAAGGAGGGAGAAGAGTATACATACTTTCTACGGTATGTTATAGTGCCTGTGGCTGACTTCCAGGCAGGTACGTCAAGTAGATGACAGAAGCAGGGGTTCATACATACCTTCTGTACAATATCACGGTGCCCATGACTGGCTGCCAGGTGCAGAGGGGTGTCATCCCCACGGTTCATCACATTGATTCGTGCCCCGCGCATGATCAGCATCTCGACCACAGCAGATCGGCCTTCTCGGCAGGCCCAGTGCAAGGGGGAGAAGCCATGATCGTCCCTTTGAGGAAGGGGCAATGGTCATTGATCTGGAGGTGGGATGGGGGCAAAGGCTTTGATACAAAAAACACTGATAGTCACTCTGCATACTCTCCCCGAGAAACTTTACCTCTAGGACTTTGATTCTCATTCATGCCAGCAACTCCCAAAGCTGTCCAATTCAGACCTTCCCCTGAGCTTCAAACCCAACCAACCACTACCTGAAATCCCAACAAATCCATATGATTCATTGTCTTCATCACCATCTCCCACTAGCCTTTCTTACCTGGCATGCCCTATCTCATTAAGTGGTAACATTCTTCATCTGGTTTCCTTTGCACCCCTTTTGCAACTGTTGGTCCTTTCTGTTTTCCACTGCATCTGGCACACCCCCCTACTACAGTACTTGTCACACTGGATTGTAAAAATCTTTTAGTGGGCTGTCTTGTCTATTAGACTGTAAGCTTCTTGAGAGAAAGGAGTGAGGGCAGCTGTTCAGTGCATGTTAATGGGAAGGAGGGGTAGCTTTGAGAAGGAAAGCCGCAGCTCATGGGAGAGGAAGCAAGCTTACTGATTGGTTCTGATACTGAAATTAAGATCTAAAAAGGGAATGGAATTAAAATGATGGTTTGGAAGGGTTTATAATGAAAAGGAGAAATGCTTTTGATAAGTCATTCATGATGAAGTAGATACCACCACATAAGACAGGATTCCTCTACTCAAGCAATCCTGGGCAAAGAAAACAAGAAAATGAGAATGGCTTCTTTAGAAAGAAAGCTATACCTGACTTTTTTCTTTTCCCAAGAACTTGTACAAAAAAACACAAACAAACAAACAAAAAAAACAACTGGGTGGAAGCTAGGCCGGCCTGACAGCCTGGGGCCATAAAAGGAAATTCCCTCCAGTCCTGGGCTGCAGATCCAAGGGGCGGAGCAGGGGGGCAGTCCGTGGTCTGGGCCGGCAGCCTCGGGATGCCTTAGTGCTGCGGTCACTTCCCGTGTGTGGGCTCTGGGCGGGGCCTGGAGCCGCCACCGCGGGCCACCCAGATGTCCCCACAGCCAATGTGGGTGGTGGGTGTGGCCTTTAACTTAGATTTCCCTCCACAGCTGCCCTCATCTGCTCGCAAAGATAGCCAAAACCTTTCCTGGGAGGTGGGTGTTCCCCTCCCTCTTCCTAAAGCAATCACCACCCCCTGCCTATCAGTCAGTTTTGCATCCCAGCTCTTTAATTTGTGCCCCAGCTTATCAGCCTCTGGCAGTCTGTAGCCCCAGAGCAGGCCAGAGCCTGAGAGCAAAAGTATGGGCACAAGGATTCTGCCCACTGTCAGGTCACCTCAGAACCTGAACTTTAGTCCCGAAGAGGCCAGCAGGAAGTTCACCCTCACTTCATATCCAGCATATAGCCAGTTGGGCCCCCAAAGCCTATCCACTCAAACCAGCACCAGTTTCACTAATGCCACCCCTTCACCTTTTGGCAGCTGAGTCTTCCTAGATGCCAGGCTCACTGGACAACCTCACCTGACCCGTTATAACCCCACCAACAAAATACTAACTGCGCTCGCTGTCTTTTATCAGAGCACCCTTTGAAGAATTACATGAAAAACGGAAGGAGTGACTGCGAATTATGGAGAAATAGCATAGAGCCTAATAGGGACCTGTAAAGCCTGGATGAAGATAACAGGTGATCCTTACCTCTCAAACCTAAAAAATAAATTCTCCCAACCTCAAAGACTAAAATTTTAAAATAAAATTAAAATCCACCATCCTGAATCAACATCACTACTGCTTTTCTTGTCCTCCTGTCTCAGCCAACCTTAGAGAACTTGTCTACATTCACTTTCTCTACCTCCCATTCAACCTGTCACAGGGCTGCTGCCTTGAAGGCAAGCATTATGTCTGATTCTGGACCTCTAGCACCCAGCACAGAAGTTCAGTATAGTTCCTTAAATGAAGGAACCAAGTATAGTCTGGTTTCTTCACCTGTTTTCCTCTGAAACAGCCCTCACAGAGATCATCAAATATATAATTGTAAATTCAGTGGTTACTTTAAAGTGCTCAAGTTCTTTGACCTTTCAGCAGCCTATAGTACCGTTGACCACTCCCCTTTTTTTGAAACAGCCACTTCTCCAAGCCTTACTAGCATATTTTCCTTCCTTCAACCTCCAGTTGCTCCTTTTTGGTCTTGTAGGTTTCTCATCCCCTCTGTTTCACACCCACCTCTTCAGGTGACACCTACCTGCTAATATCTCCCAAATCTGTCTCCAAGTCAGATCTCTCTTGAAATCCAACAGCCTACTCAACATTTCCACTTCACTGTACTGTCACTTTAACATGTCCAGAGTGGACCTCATCACCCTTCAGTCTTGTCCATGTCAGTAAAAGGAACCACCATCTACCCAAGTGCCCAAGCCAGAACCCTGGTCATCATCTTTGACCTTCCTCACTTCCCACACCAAGTCTCACCAATTCTTTATCCTAAAGGTTTCAGGAATTTGATCATTTTTTTCTTTTTTACCTGCCCCAATTCCAGTCCAAGCTATCACCACTGCTGGTGCCTCTCTTCACATCACCACCTGCTCTTCACAAAGCATCCAAGACACTTAACAAATGGACAGTCTCATCATATCATTACATGGCCTTAAACCCTTGTTCTTGGAATAAATACATTATTATAGTCTAAATATTCTTGCATGATCTGGCTGACCCTTGCAGACCTTTCCAATCTTATCTCCTGTCGTTCTCCGCTTGTACCCAGTGCTTCAGCCCACAGAAGCCCACAGAGGTCTTCTATCCTCTAGCCATATGGAACTCTGGACAATTTCCGGGCACCCTCTTCTGGGTGTCTTGCCCCCTAGCTTTTGCCCATGCAGTTTACTGAGGCTAGAAAAGTTCTCTGCAGCCTCTGCCTGTGAAATTCTTATTCAGTCCAGATTCAGCTCAAACAACAGTTTCCTGTGTGGAGACCCTCTGCCCCGCTGACTGGCTGTGCTTAGCCCTCATCACACTGGATAGGAAAGTCGGCAGCCCGCACCAGACGTGAGCACCCCCACATCGCGGAGAGGCGCATGTCTTCGCCCTTCCTCTCCCCCACCAGCCACCTCAGCTCACCCCTGGTTGAGGTCGTTCTCCGTGTTGTCCAGCCACAGGCGGACGGCAACCGCATTGCCCTCCCGGCACTGAGTGAAAATGTCGTCCATAGCAGCGTCCCGGCGCTCAGTCCCCTCGATTGGGAAAGCGTGGGGACTGTAGAAGGATCCAGGGAAGGGGGGGTGAGCCCCAAGCTTTGTCCCTTAAAGGAGAGAAGCGTTTGTGTTAGGGTGGGGGTCTGGGCACTGCGTCCCCGGCTACTGGAGGTCTGTGAAGGGGTTGGGGGGCAGCGGGATGATCCCGTACTGTGTCCCCTGGGCGCGAGGGAAAGGCGGGTCGGGCGAAGTAGGGGGTGATTAAGAGGTAGTACCTCCCGAAGGGACGTCAGAGAGCAAGCACAGAGACCCTACCCGCGGACAGAGCTGGGGGGAGGGGGGAGTTTAGGCGCCCTATACCCTGGGGGAGGGGACCGGAGGTCCTTCCCGGGGATGGCCCTCGTTCCCCACTCGGAACGGAGTAGGCGGAGTGAGGGGTGACCGCCTGGTAGAGCTCGAGCCTTGGGGAGGGGGCACGGGTGCTCCCACACTCACCGGGACTCGGGCTGGAGGAGCCTTCTCCGGGGAACTCCCGTCCGGCCGCGCCCGCCGCCCGGCCCCGCCCCTGGCCCTCTCTGGCTAGCGCGGGCCTCCTTCCCCCAGCCCTCCAGCCCGCCTTCCTTGACCTTCTAGCCCACCAGTGTCTAAACTCGATGGTTTTCGGCGCTGCGCCGGCTGCTCTAGCCGCCTTAGCTTTCACTCTTTGGTTTCCGGCCCTGTTCTGGAGGCTCTGAGCGATTTGATTCCTGGAGACGAGCTGGGCACGTGGAGAGGCTGGTGGACCGCGCGACCTCGCTCTCGCCAGCCCCATGTTCGAGGAGCCGGAGTGGGCCGAGGAGGCCCCAGTAGTCGCGGACCTCGGGTCTGTAGCCTTACGGCCTCGGACCACGGCCGACTCGCAGATCAAGGTGAGTGGACCCGCAGGGGCACTCGGAACGGACCCCGCTGGATCCCAGAGCTGGGGCGCGCCGTATGTGTATTAGGGGGAGGCGGGAGCCTGCGGCCGCCCGAAAATCCCGGAACTTCCAAAAGAAAGTGACGTTGGAACTGAGAGAGACTTGGTGAGTAGAAGTTAGTGAAGCAAAGAGGGTTTCTTGGAAGGAAAAGCACGTGTAGAGACCGTGGTGTGAGAGAGCATGTTCTGCTAGGGTCACACACCTACACAGAAATAATCTGTGTAATTGGAACGGAGAGAGTGAGAGGGGGTGCCGTAGAAATTGGAGAGCTAGATTAGAAGCTTTGCATACAGTAAAGATAGAAGCCAGTGGAGTGTTTTAGCAGAGGAATGATTTCTTCAGATTTGAATTTTGAAAAGGTCATTGGGTGCTGTGTGGAGATAGGAGAGAGCAAGAGTGAATGACGATGAAGGGTTGTCAGTACTACTTTTCAAAGGGAGGTGGTGCTGAGGGGAACTCCAAGACAAGTGCCTGGCTTAGGACCGCCCAGTAGGACTTCAACCTAGAATGGCCTCCCAGACAGCAGACCTTCTCCTTTAAGCTTTTGCCGATGTGAGGGCTGCTGCACTTGCTCAGGCTCTTTCTATCCTTCGGTCAGCCTCCAACATGGAATCTGTCTGCTTTATTCCCTCCTCTTCAACCCCTCAACCCATTGCTGTAGTCCTTGCCACTGGCCTTTGTCTACAGCTTGTCCTTTTCAGTTTGTTCTCTACACTACAACTATTAAAGGAGGCACCTTTAATACACGCACGTGTGATCCTGTTACTCTTGTTTTCAGAAACCTTCCTAACTTTTATAAAAAGGTATTAGTTAGAGGTAGAAGCCTGAGATTGAGGGTTGGAACTCCTGGTCCCTGGCCTTGATCTTTTTTTTTTTTTTTTTTTTTAAACACTTTTTTTTTTTTTTGCGTATGTTTGATTGATTGATTGATTGATTGATTGATTTTGGCTGTGTTGGGTCTTCGTTTCTGTGTGAGGGCTTTCTCTAGTTGTGGCAAGCGGGGGCCACTCTTCATCGCGATGCGCGGGCCTCTCACTATCGCGGCCTCTCTTGCTGCGGTGCACAGGCTCCAGACGCGCAGGCTCAGTAGTTGTGGCTCACGGGCCCAGTTGCTCTGCGGCATGTGGGACCTTCCCAGGCCAGGGCTCGAACCCGTGTCCCCTGCATTAGCAGGCAGATTCTCAACCACTGCGCCACCAGGGAAGCCCCCTGGCCTTGATCTTGTAGCTTGTGACCTTATCGCATTTCTCTGGGGAACCCCATTACCTCATCTGCACAAGGAAGAAAGTGGGGTGGATGATTTATCTGCCCTCCTTGGGATGACGACTTGAAAGTTCTTCAGGGTCTGGCAGTCTTCATGACGAGTTAAGTTGATTGGGAATAATCCAGAGATGCCTCTAACCAGCGTCTGAATGAGGTCCCCATCTCTCCTTTCTTATTCTCCAGGCCCCATCCATTCTCTTCGCGCCTGCTCTCATCCCTTGTTTTCCCCCAGGGCTCCAAGCGCCGCCAGCTCTTGGCCACATTACGGGCCCTGGAGGCAGCATCTCTTCCCCAGCAGCCCCCCAGTCTGCCTGGCAGTGACGAGGAGGACGAGGAGGAGGTGGTGGAAAGAAAGAAGAAACGCCCAAAAAAGGTCTTGTTTGCCAGCGCTTCTCCTGAAGTAGAGAAGAAAAGGAAGAAGAAACGTCAAAAACAGGGCCCACCTAGCAGTGACTCCAAGGAAGAGGAAGTGGAAAGGAAGAAGTGCCACAAAGGGGCTCTTCTTGGAAATGACTTTGCTGAAGAAGAGAAGAGAAAGAGGAAATGCCAGAAACAGGACCCTTCAAATCCTGCCCAGCCCCTGGACAATGTTGACCAAACTGGTATTAGTGCATGTGGGACAGGGAGGGGGGATCAGCTGATCCTACATATGACAGAGGTTATCTGCCACCACTGGGTTTGGGGTTAGGGAATAAGAAGTACTTTCGTCTGGGCCACAACCTCTGTCTCAGGTTTTAGTCTCTTGCTAAGCCTCTGAATTCAGGGGATATTGCCCCAAATATGCCTTCCCATCTCACTCCCTGCAGGTTCCAAAGCTTGGAATTCTAGTGCTGCAAATGACTTCACCAAGCCAAGCCCTGAGACCCCTTGCTCTAATCCTCCACATACTTTGAGTCGCAAGCAGTGGCGGAACCGGCAGAAGAACAAGCGTAGACAGAAGAACAAGTTTCGGCTTCCTCAGCCACCAGAGCAGGCCTCAGTCACAGCCGCCGCAGAGGAGACAGAGGTGCCTCCTGCCCCCAGTCCAGACAGCCATGGAGCCCGGGCGGAGGCTCTGCGAGCCCGCATGGCCCAGCGGCTGGATGGTGCCCGGTTCCGCTACCTCAATGAACAGCTGTACTCAGGGCCCAGCAGTGCTGCACAGCGCCTCTTCCAGGAAGACCCTGAGGCCTTTCTCCTCTACCACCGTGGCTTCCAGAGCCAAGTTAAGAAGTGGCCACTGCAGCCAGTGGACCGCATTGCCAGGGATCTTCACCGGCGGTGAGTGGGAGTTGGGCATTGTGAGAAGCGAGGTGGGTCAGTCACGGGCTCAGACCAGACCAGTGAGCTATTCCTCCCTTCCACTTCCAGGCCTGCGTCCCTCGTGGTGGCTGACTTTGGCTGTGGGGACTGCCGCCTGGCTTCAAGTATCCGGAACCCTGTGCACTGCTTCGACTTGGCCTCTCTGGACCCCCGGGTCACTGTGTGTGACATGGCCCAGGTAAACCCCACTCCTTCCACATATCTGGCCTGTGCCCTAGGCCCAAACTCCATGTGCTAATCTCTAACGTGCCGTCTCTGCCCGGCATCCTTGTGTCCACCCCTAGCACTCAGTGCTGGCTTTCTCCTCCCCATAATGTGTGCTTCATACAATACTCTCACTCTGCACAGGTGCCTCTGGAGGATGAATCTGTAGATGTGGCTGTGTTCTGCCTTTCACTGATGGGAACCAACATCAGAGACTTCCTAGAGGAGGCAAATCGAGTGCTGAAGCCAGGGTAGGAGTCCCCAGGAAACAGATGCATGTATATGTGCACACGCGTGTGTCTGTGCATTTACCCAGAACTTTCCATCCTTTGCAGGGGTCTCCTGAAAGTGGCTGAGGTCAGCAGCCGCTTTGAAGATGTTCGGACCTTTCTGGGGGCTGTCACCAAACTGGGCTTCAAGGTCATCTCCAAGGTGAGGGCCCTAAGAAGTCTGTCCGTATTTTTGTCACATGTGTGGCCCTTCAGGGTAATAGTGGTGTTCAGGAAGGAGGTCATAATCAGACACAGACGTTTGTTCCTTGAAGGCATGACTCGTGGGAGAGCCCTGGGAAGCTTTCTGAGCAGGGACGGGATGTGGACGGAGGTGGTTTGAGGAGCTGGGGTGAGGATTTAGAGCTCACTGGGTCTTTTATGTCCGTAGGACCTGACCAACAGCCACTTCTTCTTGTTTGACTTTCAAAAGACTGGGCCTCCTCGGGTCGGGCCCAAGGCTCAACTCTCAGGCCTGAAGCTCCAGCCTTGTCTCTACAAGCGCAGGTGACCTCTGGACCCCCCTTGAAAGGGGAGGCAAGTCTTGAACTCCAGGCTCAGTACTCTGAAGACTGTATCCAGCCAGGCTGTGACCCGGGGCCTGGTACCACCCTTACTCCATCCCAAGAACAAAATGTAATGAAACCCCTGGCTCAGCCCTGCTCTAATGAAGGCTTCTTGGTTCCAGGAAGCATAAAGTCATTTGGGCTAGCTAAAGAATAAGGAGTTTATTGTGAGAATGCAGGAGTATCTGGGAATTATGGATCCCCTCAGTGTCATGGAAACGACATGGTTTGGAATTCAAGGCATCTCTGGGTTTGGCTCCTCTTTCCATCTCTCAGGAGCCACATGGGCTTTCTGTCCTAGCATCTCCACTCTCCTCTATTCTGCTTTTCCTGTTTGAGCACCAGCTCCTGCTTACCCATAGCTTCTGCAGCTTTGGTCTGCCCAGGCCTTGAAGGCCTGGGGCAGGCATTGCTTCTTGGCTCTGGGGCAGCTGGTAGCCCGCCAGCATCCTGGCTGAGCACATCAGTCTGGGCTTCTAGGTCAGGATGGTTTGATTGTCCCTGTACTGAGTGCTTCTTGCCCCTGATCCTCATCTCCATCTTGGGAGCTGTATGGCCCAAACTACTCCTAGTATCTATTGTCCCATAGGGCCCTGGTGTGTGTCTGGCTGAGGGCACAGATTTTGGAATCAGGTAGGCCTGCCACTGATTGCTGAGAGTCTTTTAATCTTTGAATGTCATATTACTCATTTGGAAAATGGTAGGATTCTTGTCTCATGGGATTGTTGTGTGGTGTGGGTTAATGAGGAAATCTGTAGCTAGGGCTGGGTGCACAGGAGGTGCACAATAAACTGTAGCTGTGGCTGATGTGTGTTGTAAGCGTTACTGTTTTCTAAAGACCTTCTCCAGGCAGGGTTAGGGGTTGAAGAGTAAAGAATGGATTTGTTGACTGAGGAAGACTGGGAGAGCTCAAGATAGGCCTTTCAACAGGCTTATTTTATAGGATTTTTAGAGATTCTTGACAGATTGTGAGCTGTTCTTGGAGGGGGGGTGGTGGTGCAGGAGCTGAGTCTCTTCATAAATCACAACTGATTGATGCTATTTGGGGTGGAGATTGGGCTGTTCATTGGCAGAAGGGTCTGTCTGTTTCTGCCTTGTAGTGGGCCCAAATCAGCATGTCCTAGGAAAGCTATGGACAGGGAAGGCTAGTGCTGGGAGAAGATGAACTGAGATGATAGGTCCTTGGCCTCTTCCAGAAGGCATCTGCCATGGGCCCAGGTATAAAGATAGAGCCTGTTCTACCTATTTCAAAGAACAAGAACTGAGAGTGACCACTGGGACACAGGTTCCGGGGCTCTGAGGCAGTTGGGTGCCTCCAGTAAGGTGGGTGTTTTGAGGCAGGCTGTGTAGGCCAGAGGGCATGTTTGGAGGCTGGGCTATGAACCATCCAGCAGATACTGCTCAGTACCTTTGCATGTGCTTCTCTCTGCTGAATACTCATCTGATTGGCAGTCTTACTCATCCTTCCAAACAGCCTAGTTGTTTCCTACTCCGTTACTCCCAAAGCAGAACTAACCTCTTCATCCGCACTCTCAAAGTGCTACGTGAAGAGTGCAATTTCAGCACTTAAATACTGTGTGGCAATTGCTTTGTGCATTAGGCTGCAGTCTTCTCAACTCATATTTATCTTTGTATTCCCGAGCTGGTCACTTGAGATCCATCTAAGGAGGTGATAAGGATGACAGGGTCCAGTTGAGTGGGACCGATGAGAAGCAGGGGTGTTGCAGGAACCCAGGTTCGGGCACATGATGAGGGCACAGTGGACTACTGACGGTGGAATAGGCGGAGGCGGTTGGGAGAGCTTCAGTGAGTAGAACCGGTGGGACATTGCGGCTTGGTGAGAGAAAGGAATCTGAAGCAAGTCTTGGGTTTCTGGCTTGAGCAACTGGTTGGGCTGGTGATGCCATTCAAGGTTGGGTTTTTGGTACCTAGATGTTCATTTGGAAGTGGGACAGAAACTCAGCAGCCAGAGGAGGTAATTCAAGTCATAGGAATAGATAAGATATCCAAAGTAAGATAATGAGAAGAGAAAATGGCTTGGAATAGAACTCTCAGGAGCACTTAATGGATGAGTAAAGGAAAATGAACCAATAAAGGGGACAAGAAGAGAAGGTGGGGCCAGAGATGGAGGAGTAAAACCAGGAGAATGGATTTCTTAATGTGGAAGGAGTGGGGAGATTTCTGGCTGTCAGATGCTGTTGAAAGGTCTATTAAGATGAGAGAGAGGTCAGATCGCAGCAGGGAGAGGATTGCTGCGTAATGTTGAGGGCCTGGGGTTTGAATTTATAGTGGTATTATTCATGAATTTATAGTGAGCCCAATCAGCCCAATGCTGTGGTTATCTCTACCTACTCAGGAATCTAGGTGTAGCTGTGGAAAAAGTGAGTACTGAGGGATCATCCAGAGTTGGAAACTTGCCATGCAGTTGAAATAAACGAGCAAAGGAATTTCAGACCGTTTGTTAAGTAAGTGATTGCTATGCTGGACCATGGAATTTGGTAGAACAGGTGAGTGGAGTAAAGACAGGAGTAGGTTGTTGCATTGAGGGTAACTGAACAAGTAACCTGGAAGGATGGGAGACTGTGGTCAGAAACTGGAATGCCTGAGTAATTCATATTGGAAGCAGAGCAGCTCCAGGCAATGGCCAAGTTTAGAGTGTAGTTATAGGGCTGAGTGCCTGAGAGCTGTGCAGGGGAGGGTGCCAGGAGACTGGTTAATGCATGGAGGCCTCAGGTATTGAGAGAGGTTCTGCGTGGACTTTGAAATTCTCCAGTATGAAGGTAGACATAAGCATGGAGCAGGTGCCAACCTCTTGAAGACGGGGGCAGATCCAGGAGATCTGCAAAGAGTAGGAGAGGCGGGATAGCATGAATTTCAGAGGGACAGAGGGCTCGCACAGCCTACTAGAGAGACTGCCATCTTGGATCTCGGGGGTGACGTGAGGCTGGTGAGTGGAGCTGGCTGTCAGGCAGCCAAGACAGAGTACCCCGACAGTCCCCTCCAGCGTGTCGGGATTCACTGGGGATTGCTGGAGAGACAGCTGCTGTGGCAGCTCCGTGGGGCAGGAATCACCTGGGATAACAGGGAGGCAAGCCATGAAGTCTAAGGGATGTTTCGGAGTAGCAGGGCATCTGTCTCACTGTAGGACACACATCACCTTTTTATAGTTCCACATCTCTGTTTCCCAAGTGTTATTTATATTCCTAGATCTTGATTAATTTTCCCTGCTTCATTATTATGCTCAGCAGGACAGCTGGGGTCTGCCTTCCTCCCTCTTTTGCTTTCCTCCCTTACTTAAAATTTGGATTCTTTCTTTGCCTGTCCTGGCTCCAGCCACCTATATAAACATCTTTCTGGGTCTGACTCAGGCCCCCGGCTGCCCCTAACTCAGCCAAGCCTCTTATCTGCATTTCTATCAATTCTGAAAGCAGGACTTTCCTGCGTCTGGGTCCTCCCTGCTCCATCATCAGCTTCAGGACAAGCTGTTCTTCAAGTCCACGCCTGGGCTTCAGTGTCTAGTGTTGAGAGCCTAGACTGAAGAGAGAACAATATATATTTCTTTTAAGAAATAACAGCATGCCGGCTGTTTAAGGAACAATGAGATCAGTTTAAGGAACAATTGGAGAACAGAATGAAGGCGTGCAGTCATAGTAAGAGGTAAACAGGAGTGGGAAAGAGTGTAATTGGAGATTCCACTGGGAGCATTTGGGAAGCTTGAGGTATATATTCCTAAAGCCAAGAAATGGTGAACCTGGAATCTGACTCCTGCCCTGGAAATGCGGAGGGCAAACAGAGATTCATTAACTGTTTCAGGGGTGGAGCCAGGGGAGTGCTGCTGCTTTTGCATTGGCCTGTGTTCCCAGAATTTGCTGTGGTAAGCCATGCATGAGTGTATCCTTTGCACCTTGCAGGAGAGGGAAGCGTCAGCTGGTCTTGAGTCCTGTCCGGTAGGACCATTTGAAGAGGCAAGGAGACCTCAGCACAAAGAAGCTAGGAGTGTGCCATGTGGGCTGAGGAGGGAGGCTCAGGAGACCACCCAGAGTAAAGCTGCCTCCACCAAGGTAAAGGGGACTGCAGAAAAGGGACAGTATGATGCTCCCTTTAAATATGTAGCAGGCTCATGGGGCACAGAAACATCCAGTCAAGCAAGAACTGTTTTATCCCCTTCCTTCTCTGCAGTTGGGCCCAGAGCAGTCAGCAGCTCTTAGGTGGAGAGGAGGTGAGAAGAGCAGAGAGCATCCAGATTGTTCCTCCCTTCCCTAGTGCAGGCTCCTTGACTTAAGTGGGACAGAGCTGGGAGGTGAAATAGTTAAAGCTACAATAGGTGCAGATTATTTATTGTAACGTAGGATTAGACATTGCAATCATTTTTTTTTAATTAATTAATTTATTTATTTTTGGCTGTGTTGGGTCTTCGTTTCTGTGCGAGGGCTTTCTCTAGTTGCTGCGAGCGGGGGCCACTCTTCATCGCGGTGCGCGGGCCTCTCACTCTCGCGGCCTCTCTTGTTGCGGAGCACAGGCTCCAGACGCGCAGGCTCAGTAATTGTGGCTCACGGGCCTAGTTGCTCCACGGCATGTGGGATCTTCCCAGACCAGGGCTCGAACCCGTGTCCCCTGCATTAGCAGGCAGATTCTCAACCACTGCGCCACCAGGGAAGCCCCATTGCAATCATTTGAGATTGGTTTTGTATCTTAAACTGATTCTAAGACATCTATGAACTAAGAATGAGCTGAAAAGTCACAGGCTTGCTGCAGCTTTTCTCTAAATGAAAAAGGGTTGGTGGGTGGTGAGAGACAAGAATAAAGTTGGGTTTGGATAGCAGTCTGTGCTCATGCTTCCTCAGCATCCCTTTTAGAGGCTTATTGCCCCTGCAGTCATCGTGGTGCTCCAGCTTTTGTTCCTGTAACACTGTTCTAAGGGAGCACAGTTCCCAAAGAAGCAACGTGGTCTTGGCAGAGACACAGCTTGGCTCCAGTCACTCAACCACTTACGTAATTGCACGAAGCCCTTTACAGATTCTCACAGAGACCTCTAATTATGTTGTCCTCCATCCCTGGTGACTTCTCAGGCTGGCCACCTGGTTCTAGGACATTCGACTACTGCAGTAACCACCTTACTGGTCCAGTTGCTTCCACTCCTGTCCCCAGAGCAATTCATTTTCCACTCAGCCAAGTGAGCTTTTTAAAATGTAAGTTAGATATGTCACTTCTCTGCTGAAAATCCTTCAATGGATTCACAGTGCTCTGAGAACAAAAGGCAAACTCCTTCCCAGGCCCTATGTGATCTTGCCCAGGCCTCTCCAACTGCACCTTAACCCACTGCTTCCACACGAAACTGCAGCCACACAGGCTTTCTTTCCATTCCTCAAGTGTTCCAAGCCATTTCTACTTCTGGGTCGTTACATTTGCCACTCCATCTTCTCAGGATACTTTTCCCTGGTGAGTTCATTTTCATCTTCCAGATCTTCACACCAGCATCACCTTTTCTTTGGAGGAAAAAACGGGCTAGATGCTCACCAAAATGTCCTTTTCCTGGACACACAGTTAAATTACATTTCCCAGCTCCTTGCATCAGGGTGGGGCTGTGTGCATAGTCCTTCCCAGTGGAAAGTGAGTAGAAGTGATGTTTCACTGCCAGACCAAGACAGTTAAAGAGTGGATGAGCCTTCTCCGTATTCTCCACCCCCTCCTCTGCCTTCCAGGGTGACCCTGAAGCACGTGTTTTGAAGATGGAGTCAGAGCATAGAAGGAGTCTGGATATTTAAGTCCCTGCTTAGAGGAGAATTGCTTGACCAAGAATATCCACATTTCTTTGAACAAGGAATAACCTCTGTTGCGTTAATGTTTAGCCTGATATGCCCTGGCTAATATACCTTCTCTGGCCATACTGTCCACCTTATCTTGATCACAAAACCCTTTTTGTTTCCTTCAGGTGCTTCAGACATTTAATTAGCTTACCAGATGCCAGTCAACACTTCCCCCAGTCCTATGAATTGGACTCCTAACTGGGGAAAAAATGCTTACATGAGGGAGTTGAGATACTGATTTTATCAGTTTATCAGTTACATTTTGATTGTGACCAAAAAAAAAAAGGAAATCCCCCTAAAGAGTATCTTAAACAAATTAGATTTTTCTTCTTGTAAAACTAAAAACCTAATGGTTGATGGTTGTTGGCATTGGTTCAGGAATTCAAGGATGTTAGCAGTTAGGTCTGTGTGATTCTCTTGATCTCTTGATCCTCATGGTCACAAGATGATGTGTTTTGATTAAGCAGAGACACCCTACTTACCGTTACCCTTCTCAGGAGTCTCACAGGTAGCCACAGCCCCTATCTTTTTGGCCTTACTTCAAGGGTCCTTCTACATTGTTAGTACTCTGGTGTAAATATGTTCCATTACTCCCTGTAACGTGGCTGAGACCAATCTGAAATATTACTATTTTAAATATATTTGTCTCCCCCGCCCCTTCCCACATCTCAGTGGCCTGTCAGCAACTCATCCAATTCAAAGCTGTTCTCCCTCCAGCTCAGTGGGGTGGGGAAACCTTCATGGTCTGTTTCTTTCACTCATTCTTTACCTCCTCTGTCACTTCTAGGATTGGGATGGGGGAAGGCATGTTAGAGGCAAAAAGGCTAAACTGATTTAGTTTAGCTTCATCAGTGTGTTCTACCAAGACAGGCATTTAAATGTTGGCTCAGTGTGTGAGGTATCGGGGTTCTTTGGAGTCCCGCCATGGGGACTTGCGTGCTAACTGGTTTTGGTTCCCTCCTTATGATACTCAGCCCACACTCCCCCTCGGCTCCTCAGCTCCTGACGCTGACAGTGTATGCACAGCGTCCCAGTGCTAAAGTCCCTCACCCTGGTGGGCAGCCCTCCTGGGAGAGGTCCCAACAAATACCTTAAGAGTGGTTACCTTTCCGGGAGCTCCCAGGAAACTCATGCATGTTGGTCCTGCCAAACAGCCCAAGTGCAGCCCAGCCAGCAGCTGACTCCCCTCCCCTTGCCCTGTCCCAGCTAGCCTGACTCTGAGCTCTCCATATCTCTCTCTCTCTGGCTCCAAACCCTCACAAGTGATTCAGGTTACTTTCTCCCAAGAAGCCTCTGCCCCAGGCTCCACCCCAGTGGCCATATGGAGCTGGGTCTATAAGTTTCTGAGTATAGCAAGCGTCTTGCTAGAGAATGTAGTGCTGAATGAATATAAGGTCTCTCCCTCTCATGGGAACATGAAATGACAATAAGTGGTTCTGTTGGAGCCCTCCTCGCTTGATTTAGGATGGAGGGAACAGCACTGCTTCTTTACCTTTCAGGGAGAAGTTCTCTCTATTCCTAAAAATTCCCATCAATGAAGCTTGCATTTCTAACTTCATGTACAGTAGGAAGGTTGGTGGGCCCTGGATCACCTTTATTACCTTAGAGTAAATTCTATGTAGGTATATCTAGCACCCTTATTTAACATCTTCTTACTTGTGCAAGTATTCTTGTAAAATGTGAATTGTTCTCGTGCATGTGCTTTATTTATAGAGTATTGTCAACAAATCTTGTCTTCTTTTTTTCCATCACTCAACTGTGTTTTTAATATCCATCTATGTTATCAATCAGGGCCCACTCAGGAAAATAGAAACCATACTAAGTGTTTCAGTTAGAGGGCATTTAATGCAGAGAATTGACTACAAGTGATAGAGGCTGAGACAAAAGATGCTTGATGTAATTAAAAATTAAGAACTGGAGAAATCAGATAATGTCCTAAGGCCTGGGAAAACAAAAGGGAAGAAGGGAAATGATTACCAGAAACTAGGAGCTCAGAAAAGGGGCCACTTTTGACTGGTCAGTACTCAGATCTTTGTGGGGAGGCTCCCTCCACATACCTGGTGCTTGGACTTCTGAGGAAGGAAATGGCCTTGAGGGTGAGGGAGCAAGGTCTGACTGTTCTCTGACTGCCAAGGGGGGAGCTGATCTGCTGCTGGTGTCTCAGAAGTGTAGCAAAGCTGCTGCTGAGTGCAAAAGAAGCTAGTAGCCAGAGACAACTGTCTGCAGCTGAAATACTGTGACAGCAACTGGAAAACCGGAATGAAGACTCTCCCCCCGTGTTTCATTTTCAGTTTCCCTCTATGGCATCCCTTTGGCAAAACCTAATGGAACCACCTGCCAGTGGATTCTGGGAAATACACTTTGCAGAATCACAGCTGCAACAACACAACTCCAGAGTGTGTGTACATGGGGGCTGAGAGGGAGGTGTGTTGCAGAGGGAGATATGGAGAGTGTAGGAGCCAAAAGAAAATAGGTAAATAGCCAGTATATTCCATGTAGCTGCTCATACATCTAGATTGTTGCTTCTGTCAGCTGTGAAGTACTTCATAATATGCATCCACCGTAGTAAACTTATATATTGGCCTGGTTGCCTCAAATTCTTTGCCATCTGGAGAAATTAAAATCCTTGCAGCTAGGGTTCTGAGTACAAAATAAGTGCCCCTGACTAGATGCACTCATTTGAGATTTGGGAGGTAAGGGTCATCTTCCTGCCGCTTGGCTGTGATTGCTGGAGGCAGGGGTAGGCGCTGGGTTTCTACAGCAGCGTCCTGCTGAAGCCAGGGACAAAATAGGGTGCCTGCTGTAGGGGCGAAAGTTCAGCGTATTCTGGAAGTTCAGTAGGTAAAATAAATCTGCTCTGTACAAATTTGGCTTTAATAAGATGGTTAAGAAGAAAAATTATTGGAAGGGTGTCAATAAGTTACTCAGAGAACTAATGGAAAGTCCAGGGAGTGAGGCTTAGAGAACAGACAGGAGCCAAGGGAGGATGAACAGCTGCAAAATCTAAGGTCAACTTTAGTCAGTCTGGTTAGGATGGCACTGCTGTCACCATTGCTACTTGACTTTTCTCTCAGTGTTGTTGGTACATAGATTGATGCTGAGAATTGAGTTAATCCTCCTCTATGTTCATGGCACTATATTAGGACTGGCTCAGAAAGGCCCCTCTCCTGTTCTTTGTTATTTTGTTTGTTTACTTTATTCCTGATTCATACTTCTGCCCCTCTTGTACCCCACAATGTGTTTGTCGTGTGCCCCTGGACACCTGTGTTTCTTTGGCAAAATAGATGGTGGTTTTGGTATATGCATGCTGTGGCAGAGACTTGCCTAGCTGTTCCTCACACCGATTTTCTTCTTCCTGGGAAATTAGCTGTACTCTTTGCCGGCTTCCCTTATTATTAAGTGTGGCCATGTGATTGAATCTAGCCAATTGGATGGTAGTGGAACTAAGGTGTGCTACTTCTGTGACTTGGGTCCTTAAATTTTCCTATGCACAGTCCCCCATGTTATTTCCACTTTGGCCTTTGAGCATATGACCTTGAAAGCTACACATTGAAGATGACGGAGCCAAAAGGTGGAAGGAGCTTGAACATCACTTAGAGGAGAGCCACCCACCAATTAGGAGCATGTGTTTTGGATTTCACGTGAGTGAAAAATAAATCTCTATATTTTTGAGCCATTATACCCTTGGTTTGTTGTTACAGCGACTAGTAATCTTTTTTTTAAATCCCTTTTAATTGAACACATCAGAAAAGTAAACAAAACACACACCCATACAGAAAAGTAAACAAAAATGTTAAGCCTAATGGTTTATCACGAGGCCAGTACCTGTGTACACGCCACCTAGACTAAGAAACAGAAGGCTGTCAACACCCAGAAGCCTCTTTTATGTCACCTCCCAACTTTCTTCTCTTGACTTCACAGTTACGACCATCCTGACTTTCATGACATTGATTTCCTTGCTTTTCTTTATAGTCTTACCAGTTGAGCATCCATACCTAAATTGTATATATTTCCATGTGTCTGGCTTCTTCCACTCAACATTGGATTTATGGGATTCATCCATGTGTTGAGTGCAGCTGAATTTCATTCATTTTTATTTCTGTAGAAATATATCCCATTCTGTGAAGAAACCACAGTTTATTGATTGATTCAACTGTTGATGTACATTTGAGTTATATATCAATCAGAATGGGCTGGATCATGCTACAGGAAATAAAAACCCAAAATATTAATGGCTTAACCCCACAAAAGATAATTTTTTATTATTGCTGTAGGTTGGCAGGGACTCTGTTCCTAGTCACTAAGGTACTCAAGCTAATGAAACTCCATTGCAATACATGCTTCCATAATCACTAGGCGAGAAAAGGGAACAAGGCAGATCACACCCTGGCACCAAAAGCTTCACCCTGGAAGCGACACATGTCCTTTTTGCCCCGTTTAATTGGCCAAAACAAGTCTCATTGCCATGTATACCTCCCGTACAAGCCTACCGTGTACCCAGAAGGAAGAGAAGCAGAATGTGAACTGCCTAATGATTAGTTTGTGGTTCCTACAAACAATGCTGCTGTGAACAATCTTGCTAGTGCCTCTTGTGCATGTGCACATGCTTCCTTTGGGAATATAACTAGAAGAAAACTGGTCATAAAGTATGTATATCCTCAACTTTAATAGTTAATGCCAGGCTGTTTACAAATTTTTCAATTTATACTCCCTTCACCAGGGAAATGAGTGTTCACATAATCCACGTGAGAATTCACTTTATTCCATATCTTTGCTATCTTGTGGCATTGTCCCCCAGTTCCAGTATATGTGTTATGTTATGCCCTTTGGTTTAACTTTTCATTTCCCTGATTACTAATGGGATTGACCTTTTCATGGGTCTTACTGGCTGTTTGAAAATCCTCTTCTATCAAGTGCCTGTTGAAGTCTCTTGCCCATTTTTTCTAATGGATTGTCTTTTCTTTGTTGATTGTTGTAGTTATATATATATATACACATATACATATATATATACATAATCCCTTTTGGTTATATGTACCGCATGTATCTTCTCCCATTCTGTGGTTTGCTTTTTCACTCTCTTAATGGGTGTTTATTGATGAACAGAAGTTTAATGTAGCCTGGTCTATCGATTGTTCATGGTTAATGCTGTGTGTGCCTATTTAAAGAATCATTCCTACTGCAAAATGATGAAGATATCTTACTAAATTATCTTCTGGACGTGTTAGTATTTTGCTTTTCATAGTTCTACAACCCATGTGCAACTGATTTTTCTGTGTGGTTAGAATAGGAGCCAAGTTTAATTTTATTTCCATCTAGATATCCAATTAATACAAAACTGTTAATTGAAAAAAAAATTTTCCTGTTGCTCTCTACCTTTCCATATTTCCATATATTCCATATATAAGTGCGAGTTTGTTTCTGGGCACCCTAATCCATTCCTTGGTCTGTACGTCTATCTTCACAGCAGTACCTCACTGTTTTAACTACAGTAGCTTTCTAATAAGTCTTAGTATGTGGTACAGCAAGTCCCACACGTTTTTCATCTCCAGAAGGACTATTGTTGGACCTTTGCACTTCCATGATTGTCAAGTTCCCCGAACACCCTGATGGGATTTTCTTATGCTGGATCAGTTTGGTGCGATTTGATACATTTGTAATACTGAGGCTTCCAAATCTGTGGTCTGTGTGCTCCATTTCATTAATTGCTGTCAATAATGTTTACAGATTTATGTGCAAAGTTCTTCTTGCACATCTTTTGTTAGATTTATTCCTAGGCATTTACTGTTTCTTTTTTAAACATCTTGCAAATGGGATCTTTAGAAACTTCATTTTCTGCTTGCTTGTATATAGAAATATCACCAATTTTTGTGTGTTGACCATGGAGCAGCACCCTTGCTAAGTAACCTCACTTACTAACTGTAATAATTTATCTGTGTTCTTTTATTTTCTACATATATTATACTCATATCATCTCTGAACATTGTATCAGTTTATTTTATCCTTTCTAATTCTATATCATTTATTCTTTTTTTTTTTTTTTTTTTTTAAATTTATTTATTTATTTATTTTTGGCTGTGTTGGGTCTTCGTTTCTGTGCGAGGGCTTTCCCTAGTTGTGGCGAGCGGGAGCCAGTCTTCATCGCGGTGCGCGGGCCTCTCACCATCGCGGCCTCTCTTGTTGCAGAGCACAGGCTCCAGACACGCAGGCTCAGTAGTTGTGGCTCACGGGCCCAGTTGCTCCGTGGCATGTGGGATCTTCCCAGACCAGGGCTCGAACCCGTGTCCCCTGCACCGGCAGGCGGATTCTCAACCACTGCACCACCAGGGAAACCCTATATCATTTATTCTTATCCATGCTATACTCCACTGGCCAGGAGATCCATCACTGTGTTCAAGAAAAGTGATGTTGGTGGAAGTGTGACTCATTATCAGACTTGAAGGAAAAGCTTTCAGTATTTCGTCACTGAGTGTGATATTTGAAGTGAGATTCTGATTAATGGTTGTCAGATCAGTAATGTGCTCTACTTGCTATTACTTGTATCATGAATTGGATTGTATTTATTTATTTATTTTTGGCTGTGTTGGGTCTTCGTTTCTGTGCGAGGGCTTTCTCTAGTTGTGGCAAGCGGGGGCCACTCTTCATCGCGGTGCGCGGGCCTCTCACTATCGCGGCCTCTCTTGTTGTGGAGCACAGGCTCCAGTCGCGCAGGCTCAGTAGTTGTGGCTCAGGGCCTAGTTGCTCTGCGGCATGTGGGATCTTCCCAGACCAGGGCTCGAACCCGTGTCCCCTGCATTGGCAGGCAGATTCTCAACCACTGGGCCACCAGGGAAGCCCCCATGAATTGGATTTTGAATTTTGTCAAATGCTGCTTCTGAATTGAGATGATCATATGTTTTTAAAAATTCTGTCAGTGTAGCAAGTAAAAGATTTATTTCCATATGTGAAATCAACCTTGAGTTTTTGGAATAAAATCAGCTTAGTTGATTATATCTTTTTTATATATTGATGAAATCAGTTTAATAATACTTTGTATAGGACTTTTTAATCTGTGCTCATGAGTGAACATAAGTGATATCTTCCTATAAATCTTCCTTTTCCCACTCAACACAGTGCTTTTCGTTCTCTTCGTGTTGCTATATGTACCTATAACTCACTTTAACCTCTTTTTCAAATGCTCTAATGGCTTCCCATCTCATTCATAATATAGCCCACAGTTCTTTACTATAACCGAAAAGGCCCTTGTATTATCTGGATTCCAATTATCTCTCTAACACTCGCCCCCTTCATGCACACCTTTTCAGCCATACTGTCCACTTTGCTATTTATTGAATATTCTAGGCATGCCCCTGCCTCAGGGCCATTGTACTATTTCATCTACCTGGAATATATTTTCACAGTTATCTTTATGGCCTACTTCCACACTATATTTGGGTCTCTGTTCAAATGTCAATCTATCAGATAATCTCTCTCTCTAGCCAATACTTTTTTTTTTTAACTTTTTTTTTTAAGCCAATACTTTCTACTGCCTTACCATGCTTAGTGTTTCTTCAGGGGACTAATCACCACCTTTTAAATTACATATTTATTTGTTTATGTAGTTATTGTGTATTTCCCCACACTAGAATGTAAATTCCAAGAGAGCAGGGACTTATCTGTTTTATTTAATACTGTGTCCCTGGGATCCAGTACATACTTGCATCTGACATCTGTTTAGTGTTCCAACATGTATTTGTTTAGAACATTTAACATAGCCATTCCTCTAAGGACATTTAGATTATCCAAATCCTTGTGACTACAAAAAAATGGGGGAAGGATTTTCTTATAAATGTTCTCTTAAATGTATACAGTGTATATATGAGTCTTGGTTCCAGATTTCAAGTTAATTTGTCAGGCCAGTTATGCCACAATTAACAACTATAAAATCTGAGCAAAATACACACAAAAACCAATATTTGAAGGCCCTGGAAAGTGAACAAAAGCAGGCAGAAAGCACAGGAGAATTTACCCATGAAAGACTTTAGCTGCAGTGGGTAAGAATTGTGATTTTTGTGGTCTTTCTGTCTGAAGGTTTTCCTTCCCCACCCCATTTTCCAGCCCCACCCTATCCCCCAGTTCCAAACGCAGAAAACCACAGCCTTACTCAAAACAGCAGAGGACAGAGTTCAAGGCTGGTAAAAATGCTGGAAATTTAAGAGCAGAAATCCTGGAAGAGAGAGTGGTATAAGGGGTGAAACCAAAATTTGGACAAACTCAACCCAAATCTTTGGATGACTACTAAATTACACATGCAAAGGGGAGACTCAAGGGGACCTAGCAAAAATAGCTGGCAGAATCCAGCGTGGAGCCTATCTTCAAATGACAGAAATGCACTGGAGTAAGATGTGCAAATTTGCTGCTTTTTTTGCCTGAATACATTCCTCAATTCATGTCCAGCTTGGGTGGCAGCTGAAGTGTCAGAAGACAGGGTTTGGCAGTGGAGAGCAGCTGGAAATTTAAAAGGAAAATCCCAGAAGCAAAAGAACTATAGAGGAGATGAACCCCCAAAATCTGTCCAAGTCTTTGGCCAGTGACTAACCTATGTAAATGCAGGTGAGATGCTCTGAGGCTAGGCTAAAAAAGCAGCTGCTAGAAGCCGAAAGAACTAAGTAGATATGTCAACTGTTGTATGCACAACATAGGAAATATGAAATTTGCATTTTGAGGCCCCCCCCCATCCCAAAATTCCTTCATAACAACACCAACAACAAATCTTCAGAACATAACAGAATGAAAATTTCCATTTGGTTCCTTCTTGTAGTTTCTGTGTTTCTACAACATATTATTCACAATATCCAGTTTTCAACCAAAATTACGAGACATGCAAATAAATAGGAAATTATAGCCCTATTATAATTATAAAAATATGAAATTATAAACAGTAATTTATACTCAAGGGAAAAGACATTCAATAGAAACTGACTCTAGTGGGCTCAGATATTGGATTTAGTTGTCACAGTTCAAAGTAGCTGTTATTAATGTGTCTAAATAATAAAATGAAAATATGGATAAGAAATTCAAGGAAAATATGGCCTCAACGAATATACAGATGGGGAACCTTGCCAGAACATAGAAACTACAAGAAAGAACCAAATGGAAATTCTAGAACTGAAAAATATAAATAAAAGGGGGGAAAAAAAAGGATAATACAAAGTACTTGATTTGTACAACAGAGAAAATAGACTGAAAAAATTGATGGGACCTGTGGGATTATAACAAAAGATCTAACATTGTGTCATTGAAGTCCCAGAAGAAGATGAGAAGGAGGATGTAGCTGAGAAAGCACTTGATGGAAAATATCCAGAAGCTTCCCAAGTTTGGTAAGAAATCCATATGGATTCAAGAAGCAAGTGAACCCGAAACAGAATAAACATGAAGAAATCCATTTAAAACATATATAATTAAACTTATGAAACCTAAATAAAAAGAAAAAATTTGAAACAACTAAAGAAAAATGACACCTTACCTAAAGGGGGAAAACAATTGAATGACAGCAGAGTTCTTATCAGAAACCATGGAAGCTATAGGGGAGTGGCACAATTTTTCTCAGATTTTGAAATAAAAGAACTGTTAACCCAGAAACTTATACCCAGTGAAAATAAAATATCCTTTAGGAGTGAAGGGGAAATTTGGATATTCTCAGATGAAGGGAAACTAGGAGAATTTGTCATCAGCAGACCTACCCTAAAAGAATGGCTAAAAGAAGTTCTCCAAATAGGGAATGATAAAAGAAGAAGTCTTAGAACCTCAGGAAAGATGAAAGGGCACAAATATATGTGTAAACAAACATGTGTGCATGTACAGCTAGCTTTCCTTCTCTTGAGTTCTCTGACTTGTGTTTGATGGTTGAAGCAAAGTTTATAACATTGTCTGATGTGGTTCTAAATGTATTAAGACAATTACATTATAAACAGGGAAGGATAAAGGGAAGTAAGGTTTCAATACTTCACTTGAACAAGATGACAACACCAGTAAACCATGTTAAGTAATGTATATATAATGTAATACATAAAACAACTACTAAAAAGCTATATAAAGATATAAACTCAAAAACACTATAGATAACTCAAAATGGAGTTCTAAAAAATATTCAGTTAACTCATAGAAAGCAGAAAAAAGAAAACAGACAAAAATCAGAGTAAACAGAAAAACAAACAAAAGCAGATTTACTCCCTAGCATATCAATAATTATATGTTAATGAACTGAATACACCAATTAAAAAACAAAGATGGGCAGAGTGATTTGAAAAAAAAAGACCCAAATATATGTTGTCTACAAGAAACTTTAAATATAACAATATAGGCAAATTGAAAGTAAGAGGAAGAAAAAGATATATCATGCAAACATTATTTAAAAGGAACCAGGAGTGGCTATATTGATATCAGATAAAGTAGACCTGAGGAAAAGATTTTGACAGAGGGAGAAAGGGACATTATATAATAATAAATGGGTCAATGCAGCAAGAAAACATAGCAATCCTAAATGTGTACACACCAAACAACAGTGTGCAAAGTACATGAAGTAGATCTGATATAACTGAAAGGAGAAATAAACAAATCCAAACTTGCAGTTGGAGACTCTCAACAATCGGTAAAACAACTAGACAGAAAATCAACAACACTCGCAGGATTGTTAAAAGGATTAAAGGAGAGAACCGATTTGAAAGTGACTCCTCCAGTACCTGGCATATGGCGTGTAGGATCTGCTCCCCAAAATGAGTTAATCTGTTCAATCTAAAAAGACTAAACACTCAAAAGGCCCATGTCTCTACCTTCAGTGCTGGCACCAACCAGTCTTCCAGCAGACCCATACTCTCCAGGGATGGGCTAATCGTTCATCCAAGACGAAAGAGGGGCCTCCTTCCCCCAACTCACATACACCTAGAGAAAGCCATATTCAGTGGGGCGAACTTGAATCCCCATTCTAAGCGGTGGCTCAGATCCTCAGGGCCAGTGACGACTGTGCTGGATGTTTACTATATTCTTTCATGCAGAAAAAAGTTCAGTATAAAGTAGTGCTGTCTTAGGTCCCATCCAAGAGGATTTGTCATCCTGAAGTTTTTAAAAGTACTCTTATTCAAAATGCCATTCCTTGCATGGCTCTCAAGCAGAGTAAGAACTTGAAACCGGAGTAAGAGTACACTTTGCCTAAAATAAGACCCAGGTATGATTTTGTTGTAATAACTACTGACTAAATTTTTTTAGAGAAAGAAATATAGACAATAAAGGTAAAAAACAAACAAACTGGCTCTGACTTTATGACCTTGAATAACTGAATTTGTATCTCAGTTTCCTGATCTGTAGCATGGAATAATAATAGTACCTATTATAGCTACTATTATAGTTACCAGGGCTTCTTAGGCATTAGTGGGTGAACTGGCACTTTTTTTTTTTTTCTATTTCAGACATTTCTCCTATATATCCTATTTCTGAATGAGGATTTCAAATTAGACTGAAAAGCTGAAAAAATATGAGTTTCAGGTGAGCTGCAGAGCACTAGTGAATGAAATTTTTGGTCTTTGGATTATTAGTGCATGTAATGTACAGAGCAGGATCACAGATTTCCTCAGAAATTTGGATATGCAAATAAAATTTAGCTCCTTTCTCAATTACTGGTCTGATTTTCCTCACAAGTCTCACTCCCATTCTCCACTCCGCTGGATAGTAGAAGAGGCTAGAAATAAATTTGTTTCACTCTCTTTAGGTTTCATTTATTCTCTTTGAAATACAGGCTCAGAATTTCAAATTCTGAGCATTCTACCTTTGCTCCTCTCCAAAGTGGCATCTAGGTGTAGAGAGGAGGGCTTGTGTGGCATTTTGATGTTCAGAAGGAAGGGGTCCCTGGCCTAATACTGGTTCTTGGGTGTGCACAAGCTGGAATTCTCTGGGTATGGTTGGCCCAGTTCCACCCCTGGGCATCCTGCCAGAATTTGCTTCTAAAGCTGATGAATTCGTGGTCTTGTCTTTTTCAGCTGTCAGGGCCTTTTGCTCCTCCCTGCCAATTTGGCCTCCTCTCAACAACTCTGTTTGGTGCTGCAGACCCTAGTGATTCTCTGCCTCATATTCCCTCGAGCCTAACAGGTCTCTATTCAGTTTCCACACCATGTAGGGATCAAGGGATACTTCTTCCTTTCCATGTCACTCTGCCTTCTTTATCCTCTTGGGGCCACAGTAGGTCCATGCTGCAGAGCAGTTCCCTTCTAAAGTCCCAGTTAGGGAAAAGGGCAAAAGCCTCTGCCCTCAGTACCTCAGTTTACTGCTAAAGTCCCAGATCAGGTTGATTTTGTCATATTCCTCCCTCCCTTGATTCCACTCCTTCATCCATCCCCCCAACCCCTGCCACCCCATCTGTCCAGACAGGATGGGACATATTTCTCCCCTTTGTCATGTGTCTTACTTCCTCCTGACTTTCATTGAGACTTTACTTCCCTAATGAGATTTTTTTTGGCCACACCTAGCAGCATGCAGAATCTTAGTTTGCCGACCAGGGATCAAACCCAGGCCCTGGCAGTGAAAGCACTGAGTCCTATCCACTGGACTGCCAGGGAATTCTCCCTAATGAGATTTTAATTTACCTGCTGGACAATTTCAACAGTGAAACTGTCAAATCTGGAACATTTTTACATGCAGTCATTGTATTTGAGCTATGTTGTCACTTGGTACTTATTTTATAATCTCTGATTGACTAAGTTTAATAATTTGCTGGGCATAATTCAAGAATGAATTTCAGTCAATTATGCATCAATAAAGCTGAAATTTAAAAAAATAAAAGAAATGCTAGGTTACAAAAAAGAATAAATTTGGTCTAGAGAAGGATGTGGATTTGTAGAAACTATTCTGTGCTAACCAATTTCAGATGGTTTTACTCGTATATCACTATTGTTCCCTGTTCCCACTGGGGAAAATAGTACTGATGGTAAATATGGACAGAGGGTTCATTTATCCAGAAGGACTTCTTTAGTACTCTGCTAATCTCCTCTCCTGAAGGAGTAGGCATGCCCCTGGTTGAGTGTGGAAAGGAAAAGGGAAGAGTTGCTGAGGAAAGAGAAAGCTTTTGCCTCTTTGCTTAGCCTTTCGCACCATGTAGCTTGTACCGAATCATACAGCAAGGGGAGTAAGTTGTACCTAGTAAGTTTTGGTGCTTGGGGGCAAGGAGAGGAGCTCTTGTTGGCTTTTAGCTGGTGTTGTCTGCTATACTCTAACCCAGCTTTTGTCAGAGAGGTTTGCCCTGGGGTAGCAAGCAATCACGCAACTAATAATAACTGAACGTATCAAAGCAGAACTCCTCTGATTCCCTACCTCCAACCTGTCTCTCAGATTTCTCATCTCAGTTAGTGACACCATGATCCACCCAGTTGCTCAGTCATCCTACGGTAGATTTGCCCTTTTCCCTTGCTCTTCACATTCAATCCATCAGCAAGTTCTGCTGGCTTTGCCTCCAGAATATTTCCTAAATCCATTAATTCTCCATCTCCACTGTTAATGACCTTAGTCCAAACTCCATCATCTCTCACTTGAATTACTTCAGTAGCCTCCAAACAAATCTTCCTCCTTGTTACTCTGGATTTCCTTCCATCCATCCACCCACCATAGAACAGCCAGAGTAATCTTTGAAAAAGCTCATTTCCCAACTAATACTCTCTAATAGATTCCTTCTTTTAAAAAATACAAGCTCATTATCATGAAAAGGCTCTACGTGATCTGCCCCTTTCTATCCCTTTCCATCCTTTTGGCTTACTCTGACCCTCACTCACAGTGCTCCAGCTATATGTTCTGTTCCTTGAACACCCCAAGGTTGTTCCTGCCTCAGCACCTTTGCACCTACTGAGGGCTCTACCTGAAACCCTCCTAGATCTTCAAATAGCTCTCTTTCAAATATTCAGCAAGCCTTCCCTGACCACCCAAACTAGATTAACTGCTCCCCTCTAGTCACTCTCTAACACATCAGCCTGCTTTGGTTTTTTTTATAGCACTTAAAAGTCATCAAATTTAACTCATTTGTATGTTGGCCTTTTATTTTCTGTCTCCCGGCATTAGAACAGCCTCATCAGTGCCTGGCAGAGCACCTCGTTCAGAGGAGTACTCATAACCAATCGTTGAATGAACGTATGACCTTGTGTCTTATTTTGCTTTTGTGTGTGTGTGTGTGTGTGTGTGTGTGTGTGTGTGTGTATGACTCACTCAGGATCCATTCTGGGGGAGGGGATGACTAGTAGGGCAGGATTGGGGCATTCCCAATAATACTGCTAAGTGCCTGAAGAAATTATCTTGAGTTCTAATGTTCTCCCTTTAAAAATATCGCTTGTGGGTTTAGCACAGTCGAGAGCTGGGTAGGGATTCCAAGTCCTGTATGTTAGCCATCCTGAGATCTGCCTAGCCCCTTGGATATGTGACTAACCCCAGGCCCATCTCCCCCACAGTGTACCCACACTCCCCTCTCCCTATCGCCAGGCACACACCCTCTTCTACCTTCAGTGTGAACAGACCACCTCTCTCTCAGTTGTGTACACTGTGCTTTCCCCTCAGTGTGTCACATTATCAGTGGGCACACACCTGCATTCCTTATTAAGGTTCAGAAATCTTTCATCAAAGCACTCCAACTTTATTTTGGCTGAGGGCTCAGGGCAACGGTGGGCTGCACACATGGACTCTCCGTTGGGCACAGGTGGCGGGGCTGAGCTTCGTGGGCAGGGCCAGGTGCATCAGGATCTTCCTGCTGTGCAGCCTAGTGTTGCCGAGGGGCCCTTCCAAGTACACAGGACAGGAATACACGGCCAGGCCGGCTGGGGGTGGCACGTCATTGGCCCCCGGGGCCTGGGCGCTGACTCTGACCGGAGGCAGAGGGCTGGGCTGACAGGAAGAACTGTCCTGCAAGGCCCCTGTGAGCGGGTCCCACTCGGCGTTCCAGAGCTGTAGCCCAATCAGCAGTAGCCCCACCTCTGGAACCCTGGGGTTTGGGCCGTTCACCACCTGGGGGCGCCAGAAACTGGTCAGGCAAGGCTAAGAAGCTGAAGGGTCGTGGTGGAGCGGGATCAGAGAAGCAGATGGGGCTAGAGGGAGTAAAACCAAGAAGAGGCAAGGTGCGGTAACGAAGAGGTGTAATCAGGGACTTCAAGGGGCGGAATTGGAAATGAAGGGGCAGCACGAGGATACCTGGAGGTGCAGAGAGCTGTTTAGCTCCTGACGTTTATGGGGGAGCTGACTGGAGCTAGAGCCTTGGCAACCAGGGAAATTCGTCAGGTCAACCCCAGCAAAGGCAGCCTCCCAACGCAGTGACAGCAGCAGGCGGCGCGGGTGGCAAAAGGCTGACAGGTGAAAGATGCGCTCTGGTACTTGGGTTCCCACACCCAGGTAGCGAACCAACAGCGGCCCACGGCGCGACAGCTGTCGCAGCCAGTGCCAGGGCGGCTGAGGCCCGGCAGGCGCGTGGGGTCGCCAAGGCGAGGGTAGGCGGCCAGTCCAGAGAGCGTGAGCCACTGCGGCACAGCGCCGGGAGGCACACGGGGGCGCGCCCTTCAGCTGCTGCAACAGGCAATCGAGGTCCCGTTGCAGCGCGCCCACCAGCTGGCTCAGTTCCAGCACCTCCGTCTTGAGGAAGCCCTCCAGAGGCCGCGGCGCACTCAGCCCCAGCTCCCCCCACCCCGCGCAGGACTCAGCTTGGCGAGTGGTCTCGGTCAGCAGGGCCTGCAATGACTCCAGCCTCCGCTTGGCTTGCACCAGGCGTTGCCGCAGCCGCCTTTCGGCGCGCCGGGAGCCTCCGCGGGCCGCCGGAACCCAAGTGGGCGAACACCGCTGCAGCGCGCTCAGGACTGCGCGACTCTGGCGTCGCAGCAGCCAGGTCTGGGGGCCAGCACTCAGTCCGCAGGTCCGGGGTTCAGGTGGTGTGGGCAGTAGGCGCATCTGGGCCTTGCACTCTTCCATAGCATCCAGCTCCCCTAGTTCTTGGGGGTGGAGGTGAGTGAGGGGTGAGAGAGACGACTGTCTCTTCCCAACCCAGACCCAAGGGAGTAGGCCTTTCTCTGACACTTTAAGCCATCATCATCCCATAACTGTGAATATTGCCCCCTTCTACACCTTTATTGGTACCTCTGTTATATTCCCTTGAGCAAGGTGGTATTACTGTGCTGTTCCCCACCTCAACGCAGATACCTGACTGGAGCTTACCTGGGCTGGGCATCAGAGTGGCCAGCAGACACTGGGGTGTGTGTGGTTGGGCCTGGTTCCCGCTGCTGGAGCTCAGGCAGGCTTGCGTGAGGCTAGTCAGGACCTCCCTGTCCTTCTCGTCTCCCACAGGACCCCCATAGAAAACTGAAGCTGAGGATGAGGTCAGAGCCCCTCAGTTACAGCCCCTCCAGTTTCCACCACCTCCCAAACCAAAGTCGTAGATTATGTCCCCATCTCAGTGCTCCCCTCCCTACCCCTTTCTGGGCTCTCCTGGGGGCTGGTGACTGCATGGGGGACAGGAGGAGTCTCACCAGCCAGCTCCTGCATGGCAGCACTGGGATTGCTCAGGCTGGCCCACAGCTGGTCTTGGATCTGCAGGACCTGGGTCAGCGTCACTTGACTCCTGGGGGTGGAGAGCAGGAAGTAGGGTTTCAAAACCATCTATATGCTGAGGACTTTCACATCTTTCTCTCCAGCCCAAACCTCTCTCCTGAGCTCCAGACCCATGAGGGCTCACTAGTCATCGCCACTTGGCACCACAAATACGACTTCCTTTCAACTGAAATCATCATTTCCTCCCACACCACCCACCCAGTTGTCCAAGGCAGAAATCTGAGAGCCATCCTTGACTCTTCCCTCTTCCTCACCCCATATTTACTCTCTCCCCACTGTGACTACCCTAGTCCCTACCTCCCATACCATGATCTCGTTCCTCAAGACTGCCAGAGCCTCCCAAAACTATTATGCTTGCCTCCAGCCCTGCCCCATCTGGTCCATTCTCCAGGCTGCAGCCAGAGTAATCTTTCCAACAGACAGATGGGATCATGTGTCTTCTACTTAAAACTGTTCAGTGGCTTCCCACTGTCCTCAGGATCCAATCAGGTCCCTTGTGATGGTCTTAAAGGCCCTTTGCCACAAGCCTCACCTCTCCCCACTCAACCCCCAGCATGTCCACATCAGCCACACTGAAGTCCTCTCTCCTGCTAAGCTTAGTTCCTTCTGCTCAGAAAGGCCTCATCTCCACCTGATATGCCTCTGCTGTCAGGACTCAGTTCAAAGCGAGATCCCTAAGTCCTTGGAGAAGCCTTCCTTGACTTCCCCCTGCCCTCACATTTTGGAGCTCCCCAGAGATGAATCCCAGCATGTGAAAAATATTCAGTGTTTGCTGAGTGGCTGACAGAGTAGGATGGGTGGGGTCCCTCACCAGCACCCCCTGTGAGCCTGCAGCTTCATTCCGTAGAGCTGCCGGTGTAGCAGGAGGCCATGTAGGAGGAGCAGAGGCAGCACCCTGGTTGGGGGTTGCACACAGAGTCCTTGCTGGACTAGCTCCACACTGTCGACCAAGACATGGCCCAGCTCCAGGGACTGGTCCCAGAAAATAGGCATGGAGTGCTGAGTCAGCACAGCTAGGGAGGAAGGAAAGTGCTGAGTCAGCACAATACAGTTACCTCCCCACTCCAATCTGAGAGCCTAAGTGGGGGAGCTCCTCACCTGGTAAGGAAGCAATAGCCTCTGCAGACACAATAAGCCAAAGATGGAAATCTCTGTGGACAGTGGCCACATTCTCTCTTGCTTGTTGAGCATAAAGCAGTTCTAACTCCAGGTCCGAGACCACTAGGGGTCAGACATGGGGCTGAGATCAATCGCTGGGTAAAGGGTCAGACATAAGCCTAGAGATTAGACTTAAGGCTAGGGGGTTAGGAGTCAGATACAAAGGGGATTAGGGGATCAGCCATGAGATCTGAGTTCAAGCTCAGGCCCAAGTGTAGGATAGGGTCCTAGAAGCCATCTCTAGGCAGCAAACCCACCCTTGGCTCTGGCCAACAGCCCCAGCAAGGGCTGTAGCAGCTCTTTTGGCCAGTGAGGCATCAGATGACAGTTCTCCAGCACCAGCCAGTGCCCGCTGTGCATAGCCTTGCGGAGAATGCTGACCACAACCGAGACCGGGTCCCAGGCTTCAGAGCCCAGAGCTATCACCTTCAGGTGCTTCTGCCCCTGAGGACCAACAGCAAAATGGCAGAGTAACTCAAAGGGATCCCAGGGTGACCCAAGGGACCCAGAGTAATGCCGTAGATGACCTGAAAAGTCCCTGAGTAATCCAGAAGGATCCATGAGAATGCTGGGAGGGGAGACCCACACCCCATCCCAGCCCTAAGAGCCCGGTGGCTCTGTGGCCAAGAGGCTAGGCTCAAACCTGCTCATGTTTGGCAGCCAGTTTCTGGATGACGGTCAGGGGATGCACAGTGGCGGTGGGGTGACCAGGTGGTGGCAACAAAATCAGCGTGGGCTGAGTAGCCTGACTGTGTTCAAAGGGTATGGTGGGAGCACACAGGTTTTCATCCAGGGGCCGGCCCAGGAGGCTGGTGGTGAAGGTTGCCAGGGCACTGGCCAGGCACTCAGGTTGCAGCACACGCCACAGGATCAGCTTCTGGAGGAGGCTGAATGGGTCAGTCCCAGGCCCCGGTGCAGGACCTAGCACTGTGGATGACAGTGACAAGTAAGCCTGCCAAACATTGGAGTGGCCTGCCAGGGATGCACACAGCCCAGCATATGGGGGCAGTACCTCTAACATCTCACATTCGTGCCAGGCTCTCAGCCCTAGCCAGGCCGGTCGAGCCACACCTGGGACTGGTTTTCTGTAGCCTGTGCTGGGAGAGGCTGCCAGTCCAGGCCAGAGGGCCAGCCTCTCCAGCTCTGGTGCCTTCCTTGCCACTTGCAGCAGAGCCAGAGCACCCAAGGCACCCACCAAGGGTACTTGGGTCAGGCCCAGTGTAGCGACAGTACTGCCCAGTAGCTGGAGGGTCAGCTGTCTTTTTAACTGCAGCAGACGGCAGGGTAGTTCTTCCTGTTGATGAATCTCACCTTTCATGCTGTTCAGAGCCCGCTTGGTGGCTGCCAGACAGTTCTCTGGACTCATACGGAAAAGCGGTAGCAGGTTCTGCAGTGAGCTAAGAGCCTTTATAATGGCCATTCCATGCCAGACCACATGCCGATAGGGTGCCCACAATGCCACCTCCTGCATCCTCAGCTCTTCTAACTCCTCGAAATGGGCACGCAGCCGACACAGCTCTGCCTGGGCCCTCACCATGTCTCGCAGGAACTTGGCTGGTTTCTGATGCCCTGGGTTCTGGAGCAGCAGCGTCGTCAGCAGCCGCTCCTGCAAACAGTCGCCTGTTGCGTGGATCCGGCGCTTTCCCACGTAACTCCCAATCGGCAGCACTCACCTCCACCCCCGTACCTGGGCCCCTGCAAAGCTCATCCCCACCCGCAGACTGGACCCCCCAAGCACCTCAGCAGCCTGCACGGCTTCCCAGGCATCCAGGAATCGGATCCTCAGGTCCTGCCAGTGGCTCTCAAGCTCAGGACGCTCTGTGCACAAGATTTCACGCAGCAGCTGTTCTTCTAGGATTTCCATGTTCATGCCCAGGTCCAGCACATTCAGCCCTTTCAGCAATTCACAGCCTAGCACTTGGAATCACATGGGAGACGCTTAACCTCTTCCCCTTGGCAGAGCCAGGGGTGAGAGGCACAGGGAGCATGGCTCCCTGCTACGGTCCTGAGCCCGCTCTGGGCCAGACTGACTGAGTGAAGCTCAGGCCCTGGTGTTCCCACAAAGCTGTTCTGGCAACTTACCCACTGGGCCTCACCTTTTTCCAAAGAACTGAGGGGAAGGGTCGTGCTCAGATAGAGACAGAAGCCAGGCTGCAACTGGGGTGGGCACAGCTGTTCCCGCTGCAGTAGCCATTGCAGTTCTGGGCACTCTAGGCCCAGCTCCATGTTGGTCAGTAGCACCGGCAGGCCTGCGAGGGGGAGGCAAGGACACCCTACCCACCATGCCAGCACCTGGGCACCCCCATGCACAAAATCTGGCTCCGACTTGCTCCCCTCCGGCTGACAGGATGGCTCCCTCAGGGCTCTTCCACAGAGTTAGTGACCAGGGTAAAGGTGGGAGCTGAGGTCAGACTGGGGTGTTGGAGTCCTGCGGGGCCACAGAGTAGGGGGAGGACACGGGAGACACGCGGGTGGAGGGGACGAGTTCTCACCACCGGCAGCTGCCTCCTGGAGCTGAGGCCCCAGCTCTGGGTCAGCACCCGAGAAGACGCGGAGTTCGGGAGGGGGCGGGGACTGAGTCGCAGTCCCCGCCCCCTCCTCCTGTTCTGTCTCCTCTCCCTCCTGCTGCGCTTCCTCTTCCTTGTTCTTCTCCTCGATTCCCCTTTCTTCTGCCGTCTGCTCTTTTGTCTTATAACACTCATCGCTCTCATCACCTTCGTCTTCCGTGTCCTCCTCTTTAGACTCTTCTCCTTGATTTCTCCTGAAGCCCTTCCCTGTGGCAGAAAGATGAAGAGGAGCTCTTCTCAGGGAGGGACTCAGGCTCCTGGGGAGCGCCGTTCACCCAAGGGCTCCAGCTCATGAAGGAAATTCTGCGAGAAGACACCTTAGGAAAGTCACTTAAGCTCTCTATGACGCAATTCCGTCATCTGCAAAATGGGATTGATAGTAGTGAGTACCTCATAGGGTTACTGTGAAGATGACATGGAACAATGCATAGAAAGCACTCTGCTGGCACCTGCCAAGCACTCAATAAAGGGTAGCTCTCATTATTGCTACTCTAAAATTCCAGGGAGGGGTTCTAGTCACCCCTGAAATCAGCTCCATTTCTGCTTTTCTGTAGGTTGGTTAGAAGAGTCAGTGCATTTCCCTTTTTGCCTAAGCAAAGTCTGTCACTAACAACTACAAGAGTCATCACTAGCATAGAGGCCAGTGCCTGGAAGTAACAACTTGTAGGAGAAAGGCCATAAACTGTGGCAATAGCCACGTCATGGACAGTGCTGTGCACGAAGTGGTTAGCTGACCAGCAGCCGTCTGCAGCCCCCTTCTCCTTTGCCTCCTCTACTGCAGGATCTGGAAAACATAAACACTTATTTTTTTAATTGTCAAGAAATTTAAGAATTTTAAGGATTTTTTAAAATATTAAGTGTTCAAGAAGTGGGCAAGTGGAGGTTGCCAGGTCCACAATTTGGTATGTTCGTTTCCTATTGCTTAACAAGTTACCGCAAACTTAGCTAAAAACAACACCCCATTTATTATCTCTCACTTCAGTAGCTTAGAAGCCTGATCAGGCACTCTGCTCAGAGTTACACTGGGCTAAAATCAAGGCTAGAATCGGGCTTCCCTGGTGGCGCAGTGGTTAAGAATCCGCCTGCCAGTGCAGGGGACATGGGTTCGAGCCCTGGTCCAGGAAGATCCCACATGCCGTGGAGCAACTAAGCCCGTGCGCCACAAGTACTGAGCCTGCGCTCTAGAGCCCACAAGCCACAACTACTGAAGCCCACGCGCCTAGATCCTGTGCTCTGCAACAAGAGAAGCCACCGCAACGAGAAGCCCGCGCACTACAACGAAGAGTAGCCCCCCGCTCGCCGCAACTAGAGAAAGCCCGCGTGCAGCAACAAAGACCCAACTCAGCCAAAAATAAATAAATTAATTAATTTTTTAAAAAAAGACTAAAATCACTGGGGCTGCAGTGCTCATCTTGGACTTGCGTGCTCTTCCAGGCTTACTATTTTGGAGTTTTTTGTTTGTTTTTGTTGTTTTATTGAAGTATTGAAGTATAGCTTATTTACAATGTTGTGATAGTTTCAGGTGTACAGCAAAGTGATTCAGATATATATATATATATATGTATATACACATATATACATATATATATTTATTCTTTTTCAGATTCTTTTCCATTATAGGTTATTATAAGATATTGAATATAGTTCCCTGTGCTATACTGTAGGTCCTTGTTGTTTATCTATTTTATATATAGTGGTGTATATCTGTTAATCCCAAACTCCTAATTTATCCTCCCCACTCCTTCCCCTTTGGTAACCATGACTTTGTTTTCTATGTCTGTATGTCTATTTCTGTTTTGTAAATAAGTTCGTTTGTATATTTTTTTATTGATTCCACATATAAGTGATGTCATATGATATTTGTCTTTCTCTGTCTGACTTGCTTCACTTAGTATGACAATCTCTAGGTCCATCCATGTTGCTGCAAATGGCATTATTTGCGCATGTATATATATGTGTGTGTGTGTGTATATATATATATATATATATACACACACACACACACACCACATCTTCTTTATCTGTCAATGGACATTTAGGTTGCTTCCATGTCTTGTCTATTGTAAATAGTGCGGCTATGCACACTGGGGTGCATATATCTTTTCAACAAGGGATTAATATCCAAAATATACAAACAGCTCATATAGCTCAATATCAAAAAACAAACAAACAGACAAAAAACAGGGACTTCCCTGGTGGCACAGTGGTTAAGAATCTGCCTGCCAATGCAGGGTACATGGGTTCAAGCCCTGGTCCAGGAAGATCCCACATGCCGTGGAGCAACTAAGCCCGTGCGCCACAAGTACCGAGCCTGCGCTCTAGATCCCACAAGCCACAACTACTGAAGCCTGTGTGCCTAGATCCTGTGCTCTGCAACAAGAGAAGCCACCGCAACGAGAAGCCCACGCACTACAACGAAGAGTAGCCCCTGCTCGCCGCAGCTAGAGAAAGCCCGCATGCAGCAACGAAGACCCAGCTCAGCCAAAAATAAATTAATTAATTTTTTTTAAAAAAGGCTAAAATCACTGGGGCTGC
This sequence comes from Balaenoptera ricei, assembly GCF_028023285.1. Taxonomy (NCBI): domain Eukaryota; kingdom Metazoa; phylum Chordata; class Mammalia; order Artiodactyla; family Balaenopteridae; genus Balaenoptera; species Balaenoptera ricei. Next base: position 64,503,188 of record NC_082646.1, on the reverse strand, counting down.
AGTGCTCATCTGGGACTTGCATGCTCTTCCAGGCTTACTATTTTGGAGTTTTTTGTTTGTTTTTGTTGTTTTATTGAAGTATAGCTTATTTACAATGTTGTGATAGTTTCAGGTGTAGAGCAAAGTGATTCAGATATATATATACACATATATACTTATATATTTATTTATTCTTTTTCAGATTCTTTTCCATTATAGGTTATTATAAGATATTGAATATAGTTCCCTGTGCTATACTGTAGGTCCTTGTTGTTTACCTATTTTATATATAGTGGTGTGTATCTGTTAGTCCCAAACTCCTAATTTATACTCCCCACTCCTTCCCCTTTGGTAACCATAACTTTGTTTTCTATGTCTGTATGTCTATTTCTGTTTTGTAAATAAGTTTGTTTGTATGTTTTTTTATTGATTTCACATATAAGTGATGTCATATGATATTTGTCTTTCTCTGTCTGACTTGCTTCACTTAGTATGATAATCTCTAGGTCCATCCATGTTGCTGCAAATGGCATTATTTGTGCATGTATATATATATACACACACACACACACACCACATCTTCTTTATCTGTTGATGGACATTTAGGTTGCTTCCATGTCTTGTCTATTGTAAATAGTGCGGCTATGCACACTGGGGTGCATATATCTTTTCAACAAGGGATTAATATCCAAAACATACAAACAGCTCATATAGCTCAATATATATATATTATATATTATTATATATTATATATAATATATATATTATATATATTATTATATATAATATATATATAATATATATATTATATATATAATAATATATATAATATATATAATATATCTTTTCAACAAGGGATTAATATCCAAAACATACAAACAGCTCATATAGCTCAATATATATATATTATATATATATATTATATATATAATAATATATATATCAAAAAACAAACAAACAAACAAAAAACAGGGACTTCCCTGGTGGCGCAGTGGTTAAGAATCTGCCTGCCAATGCAGGGGACACGGGTTCGAGCCCTGGTCCAGGAAGATCCCACATGCTGTGGAGCAACTAAGCCCATGCGCCACAGCTACTGAGCCTGCACTCTAGAGCCCGTGAGCCACAACTACTGAGCCCGTGTGCCACAACTACTGAAGCCTGCCCGCCTAGAACCCTTGCTCTGCAACAAGAGAAGCCACCGCAATGAGAAGCCCGTGCACTGCAACGAAGAGTAACCCTGCTTGCCGCAAACAGAGAAAGCCTGCGCACCGCAACTAGAGAAAGCCTGCACGCAGCAACGAAGACTCAAAGCAGCCAAAACAAAAACCCAACCCAATCAAAAAATGGGCATTTTAAGGTCAATTGATTAACAACCTTAATTACATCTGCAAAGTCTCTCTTGCCATGTAACATAATTATGGAGTAACATCAGAGGACAAAGGTGATGGGGGCCAAATTCTGCCTAGTGCATTTTGCTGTTGAGATTTCTGGAAGATCTTTTGTTTTTCTGATGAAGGGGACAGAATTGGCTAGGAGAAACTCTGGCACGATGCTTGGAGAGAGAGCAGCATTTGATAGCAAATATGGTGGCTTAAAACAACAGAAACTTATTCTCTCAGATTTCTGGAGGCCAGAAATCCAAAATCAAGGCGTTGGCAAGGCTGTACTTCTTCGGAAGGCTTTAAGGAAGACTCCTTTCTTGCCTCCTCCAGCTTCTGGTGGTTCTAGGAGTTCCTTGGCTCATGGCTACGTAATTCCACTAGCTCTCCATCTTCACACGGCCTTCCTCTGTGTACCTATGCCTTCTCTTCTGTCTCTTATAAGGACACTTGTCATTGGACTTAGGCCAACCCTTGGAAATCTAGGATGGTCTCATTACAAGACCCTGAACTTAATTACATCTGCAAAGACTCTTTTTCCAAAAAAAGGTCACATTCATAGGTTCTGGAGGTTAGGATGTGGATATATCTTTTGGGTGTACACCATTCAACCCACTACAATGTGATAAATGAACATACCAAGGATCATAGGTCAGAAAGGTAGAAGATTCTGGGTGCTTGAAGTCAACACTGAAGCCCTGTACCTGTTTATCCCAGTCCATCTTATAATGTGAGATGAATAAATCCCATGGTGAGTTGGATTTTTGTTACTGGTAGTGAGAGCATTCCTAACTGATAGAGCACACTGGGGAGTAAGGGCAAATGAGGATTTTTCTTTTCCCTACTGGGAAGGTAGTTAGGCTATGTGTTGGGTAAGAAGTTAGCTTATCTCATGGGACTTGGACCATGTGCTCACTGAACTTTAGTGGATTTAGTAGAAAATACTGGAGCATGCTGGCTACTTCTCTACTTAGATGAGAGAAACAACCTCCAGAAAAAACTTTCAGGGAATTCCTTTCTTCTCATATCAAGAAATTTCAGATCACACATGATCAGATACTCATGCAACTTGCTGATTTATAAAAAATGATTTTGTATATCATGTCACATGGAATAGGAAATTATGGGCTATTGGAGGAGCCTGGAAAATCAGGGAAGCCTCCAGGTTCATCCGAAGCACTTCTCTCTATGCATTCCCTGCTTGACAAGAAATAGTCTCCCTCCCCCTTTTGATTTGCATACAGCCCAAATAGGGGCTCCATTCCATGGCCAGTTAGCCTAAGCTCACTACTCAGACTATTTTCTTACTACAGCTCTGAGGTGAAGGCCAAGGTTTAGATGGATGACAGTTACACTAAGGCTTAGTGGAATTTGTGGAGCCCCCAGAACCAATATTAAGAGACAGAAGCCAGAAGCTGGGGTTTAAATTCAATAATGAGAATGTATCAATATTTCTGGCATCTGTTAATAGCTAATAGAGTCCTTACAAATGAAATCTGCAGGAAAAAAGATGAGAGATTTTAAGGGATTAGCCGGAAAATCTCCCATCTGGTAACAAGTGATCTGTGTTTGCTTAATTTTAAGGCAAATCCTAAGGCCCCATACCCATTCCAATAGGAAGCGGACATTTATGGCATAACGGCTATGAACAGGGGACTTTTGCCCAACTTTCCTCTCACAGGTAGCCCTGGGGACAATGGGCAAGGAAAATTATGCTATTCATCAGAACTCAGGGCAGCTGAACTGGCTGTCCAAGAACTCACTCCAGTGAGTTCCATCAGCCAGTGAAATGATGCTAATCATTTGTCTTACTATATCTGTCTAGCATTGTACAGTACATGCTAGAGACCAATATACAGCGTGCACTTCTTACCCTTTCCAAGTTTCTAAACAGAAGTTTATTATAGTTATCTTGATTTGATTTTGCTTCACTTTGCATATCAGGTGTATTGGTATGGTGAGATTCAGCGTGTCATGTAGCATAGGTTACAGAATCATGAAGAGCCACATCCAGATCTGATCAAGAGCAACAAACATCATTCAGAGTTTCAGCACTCAGAATTGGGTATAGCAGCTAGATGTTTCTTTCAGGGTGTCTCTTATTAGAGAGGGGGTAAATTAATTTATAGATACACATGTGATAGCTGTATAATGGACGTTTTTGTAATGGTGTATGGGAACAACAGAGAGACAGAAAGTTGTGCTGGACAGCCAAGGGATGGACGGTAATAATGATAGCAGTAATATATTGGTAGTAATAATGACTAATGTTTTTGAGAACTTATTATATATTAGGCACTGTGTTAGAACTCTTTCTTCATGAATTATCTTAATACTCACAACAATTTATGAGATGGGTATAATTAAGACCCTCATTTTATTGGCAAATAAACTTGGGCTTAGAGGGTTAAATACCTTGCCTGGGTCACACAGCTAACAAAGGACAGATATTTGACCCAGATAGTCTGCTTATAGAGCCCCTGTTACAGACAAATTTATTATACACCTTCTATTCTAGATGTCTATTGCTCTTACCAGTACAACCCTCAACCCCTTCTTCTGGGAAATAAACACTCTCCCTTCCCCTAGGAAATGCTCCTTCTGATGCTCTACCCAGATGGGTCCCTGATCCAAGCAGGACCAATAGAAATATTTCCCCGGAATTCCTGAACATGGGATAAATTTGGGTAAAGCTCTGAGTTGTAGTTCAAGTTTCTAATAGTGCTGAGCAGATCAGGATGCGGAAGATCATGGTCAGCCACGTAGATTCAGAATCATTGCAATATGGGCCCAAAAATGTAAATGTGACCTAATTTATTAATACCATGTTGGCTGGGGACTTCCCTGGTGGTCCAGTGGGTAAGACTCCGTGCTCCCAATGCAGGGGGCCCGGGTTCGATCCCTGGTCAGGGGACTAGATCCCGCATGCATGCCGCAGCTAAGAGTCTGCGTGCTGCAACTAAAAGATCCTGCATGCCGCAACTAAAGATCCCGCGTGCCGCAACCAAGACCCGGCAGAGCCAAAATAAATAAATAAATATTTTTAAAAAATATCATGTTGGCTAATGAAATCTGGGATACCCTGGCCATAAAAATTTAGTGTCTTCATTATGAAAGGGAAGAGCACATGTGGCTGAGAGTGTTGGGCAGCTCAGACACCCAAGATGCACTGGGTTTACTATCCCTGGCTTTACCTCTGCCTTTGGTGGGACCTGTGGCCAAGCATCCAGCCTCTTCTAGAGGCAGTGGGTTCAGCCAGATGAGGGCCTGGTTGCTGGGGTCAAGCAGCAGGGGCCAACGGCAACTGAAGTAGTGAGTGTGACTTCGCAGAAGCAGGCCTGCCAGGCGGGCTGACTTTGCCTTGGGCTTCAGGTCTCGGTCCCAATGTAACTGTTCAGATTCAGAGCTCAGCAAGGCCAGAAGGCTGAAGGGAGAGCATGTGGAGAGCAGGGGTTTCTTTGGTGGCGTGATGACAGATTTCTGCATCTGCTTCAGTGCCTGTGCCACGTCATCTGGGCCCAGCGGCTCCTGACAGCCCCTACAGAGAGCCAGCCACTTGTCAAGTAGCTCCTGGCGCCGCATTGGTGGGAAGGGACCCAGGTAGCTGATGGCAGCTGAACACAAGACAGCATCTCCGAACACAGTCGTGCAGTGCCCCTTCAACTTCTGGTGTGGAAGGGAAGACCAGAGGGTGTGTAGGCCAGCGGGGAGGGTAGAGGCAGAGGGTCTGGCAGAGAGGGAGCAAGGCAGGGTGTGGAGGAAAGCGTGGCAAGGAGGGCAGAGTGGGACAGAAGAAGGCAGTGAGGGCACGGGGAGGAGCAGAGGAGTGGGACTGTGGTGCCGAAATGGACTTTAGGGGGCAGCCTAGGAGGGGCTGGTTACCTGGAGCTCTGTAGTCCAGGAATGCATGGGCGTGAGCAGTGCAGCCTTGATGGGCCACTTGTGATGATGGCCACACTGTGCCTGACCGAGTTTCTCTGCCACATGCTTGTGGGAAGCCTGGGCATCTTCCAGCTTCTTGGACAGGGCCAAACTGTACGCTAGGATCTCCTGGGCCTGGAACTGGTACTGGCCCAGGCGGGCCTGCTCCCGAGCCAGTGTCGCCTCCACCTGCCGCAACAGCAGGCCCGTGGGCAGTCCTCGGCGCCGTGCCAGCCCGTAGCACAGAACGGCCCAGAGCCAGGCTGCCAGCCTTGCTGCAGGTGTGCTCACTGCCCGCAAGGCTGCATCGCTCATGCCTGGAGCCTTCAGAGCTAGGTTTAACTTTATCATCTCTGAGTCTGTCATCTTCTCCTTGGGGAAGAACACCAGCTCCTGGGAGAGTGTGTGTTAAGAAGGGTGGGGGAAGACATAGGTGCTCTGAACCTTGCCCCACAGCCTTGCCAAGTCTCCCCTCCATGCCTCCACTCTCCTCCTCCATTGCGCCCCACATTCCCTACCTGATAAAAATCCTCAGTGCACAGCAGCTGCTTGGCACTGGCCCAGCCTGTTTCGCGGTGGAAGAGGTCACACAGAGCATCGGTCACCTGGACCACAGATTCTGGTGGCGCTCGATAGCTCCGTATCTCCTCAAAGTCAGCCACCTGCAGCTGGCTCAGGGGCCCCAGAAATGCCTTGCCCATCTGAATGAGGAGAGATGGGCTCTTGAAGTGAGCTCCCAGAATGTCCTCTTTCTTCAGTGTATTTCCAGGAGGGATCATCTTCTCCTAGGGTCCCCTAAGGGACCATACCCCAAGCCATCTTATTACCTTTCCCCCTCCCCCAGGAGACTTCATGAGAAGTCAACCCATCCTCTCCTCTGGGCCTCCCGTGAGGGGTTGTCCTCTTCCAAGAGAGGAGCAGTGCCGGGCAGGCAGCAGGAAGAGCCCACCTGCTCCAGGAAAGCCTCATGCTGAGCCCGGAGGGCATCCCGCTGCTTGCTCAGGTTCTCAATGAGGTTCTCCTGCTGCCGACACTCTGCCAGCTGCCGCTTGTGCAGAAGCTTGTTTTGGTCTAGCTGATGATGCAGTCTGCCGAGGCTCTGTGAACAGAGTTCAGGCTCTGTAGCTCTAGATCCCGGGCCAGGTGGGACTACCCCAAGGGAAGACCCCATGGGCTTGGACTCAGGCGTACTCCTCACTCGATAGTCAGGGTGACCAAGTTGAACCTCAGATAGGCCACAGATACATGCTGAGCTCTGAAAGTGTCATTTTCTTATGTGTGAGTTATACATCTAGTAATGCAGCCCCGAGTGGGTGGGTGCTTCTCCTGACCTACCATATAGGCCCAGGAAGTCTGAGTCCAAAGCCTGCACACTAACCATTGGGCTACACTCTTACTTGACCCATTAGTGGCATTTGCCACAGAGGACAGCTCCCCCCTCTTGAACATTCTCCTCCTTTGACTTTCATGAGCCCATGTTCTTCTTTGGCTTTCTCCAGCTTCTGTGGCTGCTCTTTCTCAGTCTCTTCCTCTGCCATCCCTTAAATATTTCTCAGAAATTTTTTCAGGGCCGCCTTCTCTTCTCAGCCTACACTTCTGGGCACCCTCCTTAATCTCATGGCTCTGATTACCACTTATACCTTAACAACTTCCAAATCTTCATATCTAGCCAGATTCTTTCCCAAGACCCACACCCCCGTATCCATCCACTTAGTGGGAATCTCCTCTTCGGTGTCTCACAGGCCCCTCAGACTCCACGTGTCCAGAAGTGAACGTATTAGCTATGCCTCCTCAGATCTCTTGCAATCTTACTCATCTCTTCATGTGTTCTTTTCTCAGAGAACTGTGGCAAAATACATCAAAGTTTCCCAAGGAAGAAACCTAATTGTTACCCTGACTCCATCTCTTCTAGTCCCCCAAACCCAACCCATCTTCAAGGCCTTTTGGTTCCACCTCCTAAACGTCTCTCATATCTACTCCCATCCCCAACACCATCATTCACGCCCATGCTCTCTCACTCCTGACCTTCTGCACTGGCTTCCTAACTCCTACTCCCCATCCTCTAACTGGCTTTTCATGCTGCAGCCTAATTGGTTTTCTCAAAGCCAAATATCGTATCATCATGTCCCTTAACACTTGCCACTTTTTTCATTTGGTTTACAATGCCTCCATGACCAGGAGGCCTCTACTCATCTTTCCAACCTCATTTCCTTTTCCTCTCCCAGAACTCTGCTCTCCAGCCATTCCTGACTTTCAGCTCCTCCAAGGTGGCACACATCCTCTTGCCTCTGGGCCTTTGCACCTGCTGTTACTTCAGCCTGTGACACTCTTCCCAAACCCTTTTATACGTAATCTTACCTAACCTTCAGGTATCACCCTTGATACTTCATTCATTTGTTTACATATTTAAGGAATGCTTTTGAACACCTGCCGTGTTCTACACGTGCCTCTGTGCTACATACTGTGTGGCACTGTGCTTTCTCTAGAAAGTCTTTCTTGATACTTCAGAGCACCCTGGACTTGTTCTGTCATAACACACTGTTTTGTAATCGCCTGCATGAGCCTATATCTTCCAGTAAACTAGGCACCACGAAGTCAAGGGCAGTGTCTTATCTTTCTTATTAGGAGGCAGTCTAATACATGATAACATTTATTGGGCTCTTGCTATGTGCCGGCACTTTGAAGTGCTTTACATGTAAGGTCTCATTTAATTCTCATCCTAACCTCTCTGGATCTGAGTTTTCTCATCTGTAAAACGGAAGAAAGGATGGCCTCCTTAGAAAAGTTGAGGCGAAAATTCTATCTATCTATCTAGATGTAAGCATAGATGTAGACATGGACAAAAATATTAATGAGTGCTCGGACAAAAAATATGGAGTTCAATTAATTTTTGTTGAGTACAGTAATAAATAAATGAACCAACTGAATATGAGAGGGAAAAGAGATGGAGGGGTCCAGAATGACTCCGGGGATTTAGCTTAAATGACTAAGTGGATGGTGGTGCCATTTCCTGAGGTAGACAACATTGAAAGAAGTACACACCATTATGGCTGTTGAGTGAATGCCCCTGAGACTATGAAAATCTCATATCCAGATTTTGGGGTTCTTATGTTGTGCTGATGTAACTGACCCAGGGATCAAAGAATAATAACACCCCTAAGCCATATCAACAATTCCTGGTGTTATCCATTTTGGGAAAACGTAAGGCCCAAGACAAGAAACTGAAATTTGGAAAACATGGGAAAGAGGACTCCTGTCCATCTATGAACTTCTCAATTTTTTGCATCTCAACTGAGTCTTCATGTTTAATCTAAGCTAGTGACCCTCTGTGGCTGATGGTAGGCGGGCACCAGTACTATGAGGACTGCACAGAACACATGTGGAGTAGATACATGTACTTAGACACAATGTAAGCCATGCCCCTGGAGTTGTGCAACACTGGATGACAGCCCTGAGGGCACCCATCAGAAGAGGCGGGTTAGGCATTGGGAGCTGGAAGCCCTGAAAGCCCAGTAGAAAGTAACTCAGATTATCTGCTCATAAATTGATCACTAGTTTACTTCACTGTAGTTATCTCTGAACCTTCATCAAAAAGTCTTGTGTCTGGGCTTCCCTGGTGGTGCAGTGGTTGAGAGTCTGCCTGCCAATGGAGGGGACACGGGTTCGAGCCCTGGTCTGGGAAGATCCCACATGCCGCAGAGCAGCTAAGCCCGTGTGCCACAACTACTGAGCCTGCGCGTCTGGAGCCTGTGCTCCGCAACAAGAGAGGCCGCGATAATAAGAGGCCCGCGCACCGCGATGAAGAGTGGCCCCCACTTGCCACAACTAGAGAAAGCCCTCGCACAGAAACGAAGACCCAACACAGACATAAATAAAAATAAATAAATAAATAAATAATTTTAAAAAAAAGTCTTGTGTAGCAGGAAGGAAAAAAAAAATGCAATTTCAGAATTCCTCTTATTAAAAACAAAACGAAAGAAAAAAATGTCTTTATTTTAGAAAAACACTATTAACTAAGAGTGTTTGACTATAGAAGGTGTGATGCCCCCACTGCTACCAGTTTTAGCTAGATATGAGCGGTTTGTTTATTCAAAGAAGAAATTGCTCTGTATAAGAAAGCAACAGGATTTAGGGTTTGGACTAGAAAGAAAAACCTCTTATTACATGAGCACTGTATTTGGGGAGCTCTAAAGGAAAAGTGGGGTGGCTGAATAGCATTGCGGAACAGTATTGTGGAGATGGGAGGAGGAGAGAAAAGTCCGTCACTAGCAAATGCCCTGTAGAGGAAGGTGACAGAGAAAACTTCAGGACACTGAGCTCTAGTATGCCATTTAATCTATTTCTGGTTCTGTTCTAGAATGTAAATGGCCCCCACAGCCATCTCCCATCCGCTGTATATAACAGTGTATATTTTTATATATACAGTGTATATATTTGTGTATTTGGTGCTTTTGTGGAAGGAAGCCGTGCAGGGACAAAGCAGCATGGGAAGAGAGGACAGCTACAGGAGGTGTGCCAACCAGCAGTGATAGAGAATCCAGGAGAAGAGGATTACAATGAGAGGGGACCATGAGGATGTAATCCTGCCCCATCCCCAGTGGGGATCTCTGGAGAGCTTGGGGAGCATACTGAAATTCACACAGTCAAGGTACTAGGGACAACCAGAAGCAGACACTTGGGTTTCATGTGTTTAGAGGAACCAGCCCGATCTCAGCTGCGCCATGGGGAACTTTGAGCCTGAGCTCTAAAGGAGGAGGTGGCAGGAATTAGATCCCCTGGGGAAAGGGGGACTCTCAGGAGACAAGAACAAAGGTTCCGTCTGTATGGTTCCTCCAAAGTCCCCGTTTGGGCTCCTGCTTTGACCCTACTGTGCACGCCTCAAAATCCTCTCCCCTTTACCTTGCGGGAGTCTTTCAGCTGCTGCTCCAAGCTGACGACCAGGTTGGCGTGGGCACTGTGCTGCTCAGTCAGCATCCTCAGGTTTCCCAGGGCATCCTGGATCCTGAAGACACAGTGTGCCAGTGAGTGGACCCGAGGGAGCAGAAGGAGGTACAGGGGAGGGAATGGGGCCACTCACCGCTGGGCCTTGTTCTTAATCTGCAGGGTCATCTGTTGCTGCAGCAGCACGAAGTTGTCCAGGAAGTCCAGGAAGGCCTTGGGGGTGACGAGAGGCAATTCCGGGCACAGGTGCCCGTGGTAGCTGGCAGCCGAAAGGTGGATGAGAGCCATGGATTTGGCCACACTGGGAATTGAGGCCTGAAGGTCTGGGCACTTCAAGAAGTCTGCAATAGGCATGGCTTTAGCCTGGACTTGTGAGTTCGTAGGGGAAGAAATGACAGAGACCCTCTCCTGGCTCAGGAAGGAGGGCAGAAGAGGTGAAGGGGGCTCAACTAGGTTCTAGAGAGAGAGACTGACCTAATTAATAATCCTCTTTAGAACCTGGTCAAGATGAGTGGCAAGGACAGGTAAAAAGGGCTCACCGTCATCAAGGGGTGGGCTCTGAGCACCCTCCAGATGGTGCTGGGCCACACTGACCAGGGAATCTTGGTCCCAGGGTTCATAGCAGTCAGTGCTGGCGATGGCCAGTTGAAGGAGCCTCAGGAAAAGGGTGGAGGGCAGCTGTTTGTGGGCCTGGTCATCTCCGATCAGGATGAACATGTGCAGGTGGCTGCACACCTGCTGGTAGAACCTGTGGGGCAGGAGCTCAGATACCGTCCTCCGCTTTATCCCTGTTTGCCCATCTAGGTCCCCATCCCAACCTGACGCCTCAGCCCTGCTCTCCTGTGCCCTCACAGTAGCCCTTCGGTTTTGTGGGGGGTTTTGGCCTTTGGCCAGGGTGGGGCAAGAGCAGAGCAGCCCCTACCTTGGGGTTCTTGGCCTCACCTCTGCAGCAGCATTTCCTTCTTGACGTTCTGCTTGACACTAAGGTTGTCCCTGGGGAGATGTTCTTCAATGTTGTCCAGATCTGCCTCTGTGTACTGGTCAGGGAACCTGCCTGAGGTTGCCAGGGCCAGCAGGCGATGAAGGGTAGTGAGATTCACACCCTTGGGCACCAGCAGGGCCACTGGCTGGCCTAACATGCCAGCATGCCAGCTGGCATCCCGTAGACACTGGAGAATGGCCTCCTCTGATCCACGTGGCAGATGGAAGAGGCGGGCCTGACAAATGCTAGCAGCCAGAGTGACGGCAGTACGGCGCCCAGTCCCCTGAGCCCCCGAGAGCAGGAGGCCATGCTGCCTGGGCCTGGCTAGCACCCGGACCAGGCGGGCCACGTGCTGGGCCATCGAGCGGCACCGGGCCAGGTGGGGGCTCAGCTTCAGCTGCGCAGCCGATGCGGCCAGCTGCTCCTCCAGGCTCACCCACTGCCGTTCCAGGTACAAGTTGGAGCTCTCCGAGTTGGACCGTAGTATCAGTTCCTGACTGAAGACCAGGTCTGAGGGCTTTTCCTGGGGACAGAGCAGTAGCACTGGGAACAACAGGGGGGAGGTCACGTCTGCCTGGGTTGTCTTCTGCCACCAGTTCTTGGATCTGTTATTCAGCTGGAGTTTGTAGCTGGAGGTCCCTGTGCCTTCCTCCTGGCTTATCTTCTGACTTAAGCTCCCTGTGGTCGCCCTCTTTACTGGTGCTCTGGATGGTGCTGAATCATTGGACAGTGAGCCTGTGGCCTGAAGGCCGCACGGGTCCTCCTCCTCCTCGGTCTCACCGCCGCTGTTGCTCAAGTCCTCCCACTGGGCCAGCTCCCCTTCGGATTCCACTTCAGGCACCCTCTCTTCCTCCTCCTCCTCCTCGTAGCCCTTGCCCAAGCTCTGGGGCGCTGGCCCACAGCAGAAAACATTCTGAGCTACCTCTAGGAGCAGGTTGGCACAGAAGGAGCGTTCCCTGGGGCTGTCCAGCCGGTCACAAAAGGTTCTCTGTGCCTCATGCAACCAAAGACGCACTATGTTGCGCGTGGCCATCATGACTGCCAGGCGGGTGCCACGTAAGCCGGACACCCGGCGCAGGTGCTCCTGGTGGTTGGGACAATCCACAAAACCCCGGGAGCCCACCCTGATGGGCAGCAGCTGCAGGCTGCCCAGCAGCTGGCTCACAGAGTGCAGGGAGAAGCGGTAGTGTGGGCGGAGGGGTGAGGGCAGAAAGCAGTTGCCCACCGCCTCCCAGGCCTCCACTGAGGCCCGGACCAGGGCTCTTGCTAGAACGCTCTCCCGCTCCACAGAGGGGAAGCTCTCGAGCCAGGCCTGGATGCTGGGCACGTGCCTGCTCAGCAGCGTGGCCGGGGTCACGCTGCCCAGGGCCAGCACGGTGAAGAGCCGAGAGAGGCGTGGGCACAGCGGGAGCTCGCAGAAGCCTGGCACTGTGGCAGTGGCGAGGAAGTTGACTATAGGCTGCAGCGTCTGCACCTCCAAGGTGCTGTGGGCATACACAGTGCCGTCTATGGCCTGGCGCAGAGTCTCCAACACTGGCTGACAGCTCTTCTCTGGGTCTGTGGGCCGTGAAGAATAACAGAGAGAACAGGCGTAAGTCCGCATGACAGTGTCACCCCACTCCTCCTCTCCCTGCCTCACTGGGTCTGCTCCTGGCACACACGGGGTTCTAAGGAATTTTATGCATCTGGTGTGTTGGGACTTGGTCATGTCTGAGTAAGTTCTTCTCTCTCCCTCGCACTCTCCTTAGGAGTGAGTGATTTTTTCCCCTCTTCTGCCCCAAATCCTACCTCTAAGACCAATTACATATTCCTTAACTGAAGGTTAATGAGTGGGAAGGTTTGGAAACTGAGACTGATGGAAACATGATCTGACCACAATAGAGGGAAAAGCGCAATCATCACAGTCAAACATAGTTGAGTTATATCTCATGCACACTTTTATAAAGTCAACTTTATTAAGAAATTATTTATATAAAATAAAATGTACATATTTTAAATAGTTCAATGAGTTTTGACAAATGTGTATGCCTGTGTAACCACCACCCCAATGATACTTAGGACACTTTCATTGCCCCAGAAAGTTCCCTCATGCCCCGTCACAGTCAATCCCCGTCACACTGTCCCAGGAATTTCTATCTGATCTGATTTCTTTCACTATGGATTAGCTTTGCCTGTTCTAGAACTTCATATAAGGGAATCATACAGTATGTAGTTTACCGTGTCTGGCTTCTTTCACTCAGCGTGATTTTGAGATTCATCCGTGTTTGGCGTGTATCAGTAGTTTGTTCTATTTCATTGCTGAGTGATGTTTCATTATGAAAATGTCACAATTTGTAGATCCACTGACACATTGATGGACTTTTACGTTGTTTCCAGGTTTTGACTATTCAGAATAATGCTATGAACATTCATGTATAAGTTTATTTGAGAACATACATGTGCTTTCACTTCACTTGGGTAAATACCTATGAGAAGAACAGCTGGGTCATATAGTAAGCATACATTTAATTTGTAAGAACTGTCACACTTTTTTTTTTTCATAGTGGTTGTATCATTTTACACTACCAGCAAAGTGTGAGGGTTTCACTTTCTCCACATTTCACAATTATTATCGGTCTTTCTAATTATAATCTTTCTAGGTGTGAAGTACTGTCCCACGGTGGTTTTAATTTGCAGTTCACTGATGCCTAATAATATCGAGCACCTTTTCATGTGCTATTGGCCACTCATATATTTTTCTTTTGTGAAGTGTCTATTCAAGTCTTCTCCATTTTTTTAATGAAATTTTTCTTACTGAGTTATAAGAGCTTTTTATGTATTCTAGGTATAAGTCCTTTGTCAGATATATGTATCATGAATTTTTTCTATGGCTTATTTTTTCATTTTCTTAACAGTGTCTTGAAGGACATAGGTTTTTAATTTTGGTAAAATACAATTTTTTATCTTAAGAAATCACTGCTTCTAACCAAGTTCACACAGATTTTTCTCCAATATTTTTTTAAGTTTTATAGTTTTGGCTTTTGCATTTAGGTCTATAATCCATTTATAATTGATTTTTGTGGATGTTGTGAGGTAGGATTCAAGGTTCATTTTTTTCCCCCCACACAGACATACAGTTGTTTCTGCCCCATTCACTGAAAAGACTATCCTTTCCCTCATTGAATTATCTTGACACACTTGTTGAAAACCAAATGATTGTATATTTGTTCCTTTAAGCTGTATCCATGTCCTTATATCAATATTACACTTTCTTGATTACTGTAACTGTATATAGCAAGTCTTGAAATCACTAGTGTAAGCCCTCCAACTTTGTTCTTCTTTTTCAAAGTTGTTTTGGCCCTTCTAGGTCTTTAGCATTTCCATATAAGTCTCAGAATGAGTCTGTCAATTCCTAAAAAAAAAAAAAAAGAAAAAGCCTGCCCAGATTTAGACTGGGATTACAGTTAATTTATAGATCAATTTGGGGAGAATGAGCACCTTAACGATGTTGACTCTTCTGATCTATGAACATGGTATAGCTCTTCATTTACTTAAATCTCCTTTATCTCAGCAATATTTAGTAATTTTCAGTGTATATCTTTCACTAAGTTTATTCCTAAACACTTTGAGCTTTTAGATGATATTTTAAATATTTAAAAATTTTGATTTCCAATTGTTTGTAATTAGGATATAGAAATAATAATGATTCAACAGATTGACTTTGTATGCTGTGACCCTGCTAAATTCACTTATTTATTCTAATAGTTTTGTAGTTTGTTTTTTTTTTTTTTTGATAGATTCCTTAGGACTCTCCGTGTAGTAAATCATGTTATATGCTAGTAGAGACAGAATTACTTTGTCTTTTCCAATTTTAAAGGCTTTTATTTCTTTTTCTTATTGCACTGATGTGGGTCTCTGGTGCACTATTGAATAGAAGCAGTGAGAGTGGACATTCTTGCTTGTGACTGATCTTATGGAGAAAGTGTTCAATATTTCACAATTAAGTATGTATTAGCTGTAGATTTTAATAGATGCCCTTCATCAAATTGAGAAAATTCCCTTCTTTTCGTAGTTTGCTGGGAGTTACCATAGTGTTGATCTTTTTTTTTTTGGCCGCACTGCAGCATGCAGGATCTTAGTTTCCCAACCAGGGGTCAAACCCATGCCTCCTGCAATGGAAGCATGGAGTCCTAACCACTGGACCACCAGGGAATTCCCAATAGTGTTGAATTTTATCAAATGCATTTTCTTTATCTAATGAGGCGATGTTACACTTTTTCTCCTTTATTCTGTTAATGTCATGAATTACATTGATTTTTGAATGTTGAGTCAACTTTGCATTCTTGGGATATACCCTACTTGATCATAATGTGTTGTTCTTTTCATATGTTGCTGAATTTTACTTAATATCTCATTGAGGATTTTTTAAAATAAATTTATTTATTTTATTTATTTATTTTTGGCTGCATTGGGTCTTCATTGCTGCACGTGGGCTTTCTCTAGTTGCAGCGAGTGGGGGCTACTCTTTGTTGCAGTGTACGGGCTTCTCATTGCGGTGGCTTCTCTTGTTGAGGATTCCAGGCTCTAGGCACACGGGCTTCAGTAGTTGTGGCACGCGGGCTCAGTAGTTGTGGCTCGCAGGCTCTAGAGCACAAGCTGAGTAGTTGTGGTGCACGGGCTTAGTTGCTCCACGGCATGTGGGATCTTCCCTGACTAGGGCTCAAATCCATGTACCCTGCATTGGCAGGTGGATTCTTAACCACGGTGCCACCAGGGAAGTCCCTGAGGATTTATTTTTGCATTTATATTTATGAAAGATCATGGTCTATAATTTATTTTCTTGAAATATCTTTTCAGAACTTGGTATTAGGGTTATGGTGGCCTTATAAAATGAGTGGAAAAGCATTTACTCCATTTTCTGAAAACCTGTGTGTAAGTTTCCATTGTTTTCTTAAATATTGGATATAATTTAACTGTGTAACCTTCCGGGAATGGGGATGTTTATTATTATGAATTCAAATTTTTAATAGACGTATAGGGCTATTCATTTTCTATTCTTTTTCCTCTCGAGTCAGACTTTGATAAGTTGTGTTTATCAAGGCATCTGTCCATTTCATCTAAATTGCTAAATTTATTAGTATAAAGTTTTTCTCAATATTCCCTTGTTATCTTTTTTAACATCTTTAAAATAAAACCTCTTTCATTCCTGATGTTGATAATTTATATTTTCTCATTTTATTTCTTGATTTGTGTTACTTGGCGATTCATTTGATTTATCTTTTTCAAATTTTGGCTGTATTGATATTTTCTGTTGTTTGTGCTTTATTCCATTTCATTGATCTTTATTATTTATCTCCTTCTAATTACTTTGGGCTTAACTTGCTCTTCTTTTTCTAGGTTCTTAAGCTGAAAATACAGATCACTGATTCCAAATTTTTCTTCTTTTCTAATATAAGCATTTAAAGCTATAAACTCTCTGAGCACTGCTTTAGCTACATCCTGCAAATTTTGATGTGTTGTGTTTTCATTATTTTTCAGTTCAAAATATTTTCTGATTTCCCTTGGAGTTTCTTCTTTGATGCATGAGTTATTTAGAAGTGTGCTGTTTAATTTCAAAGAACTGGGGATTTTCTAGGTATCTTATTATTACTGGTTTTTATTGTTACAGTCAGAGAAAAATATTCTGTAAATTGTAATCCTTTGAAATTTATTGAGACTTATTTTATGCATATGGTCTGTCTTGGTGGATGTTCCATGTGCACTTGAAAAGAAAGTGCATTTTGCAGTTAGTGGGTATAATGTTCTCTAAATGTCAACATGGTTGATAGTGTTATTCAGATCTATATCCTTATTTTCTCTATCCTTGTTCTATAAATTATTAAGAGAGGAGTGTTAAATCTCCTACTATGATTTTGAAGCATTACTTTTTAAAAAATATTTATTTATTTATTTTTGGCTGTGTTGGGTCTTCGTTGCCGCGCGTGGGCTTTCTCTAGTTGTGGCGAGAGGGGGCTGCTCTTCATTGCAGTGAGTGGGCTTCTCATTGCGGTGGCTTCTCTTGCTGCGGAGCATGGGCTCTAGGCAGCGCGGGCTTCAGTAGTTGTGGCTCGCGGGCTCTGGAGTGCAGGCTCAGTAGTTATGGTGCACAGACTTAGTTGCTCCACGGCATGTGGGACCTTCCCAGACCAGGGATTGAACCCGTGTCCCCTGCATGGGCAGGCAGATTCTTAACCACTGAGCCACCAGGGAAGGCCCCTTACTAGGATTTTGGACTTGTTATTTCTCCCTCATTTCTGTCCGTTTTTTTTCTTCATATATTTTGAAGCTCTGTTTTAGGTGCATACACATTTTTGACTTTTATGTCTTTCTGATTATTTGAATCTTTTGATTATGAGATCTCCAGCTCTCTATAATACACTTTGTCTTGAAGGACTTTCATATTATTATAGCCACACAACTTTCTTATGCATACTAGTTGTATGGTAAATATTTTGCCTTTAAAAGCATCTATCTGTGTTTTTAATTTAAAGTATATCTCTTAGATAGCATATAGCTACTTCTTACCTTTTCATCTAGTCTAACAAAGCTATCCTTTTATTTAGAGTGTTAGTCCATTTACATTTAATGTAATTACTGATACGGTTGGTTTAAAGTCCACCATATTGAGGCTCTTTAAAAAACTAAAAATAGAGTTACCACATGATCCAGCAATCCCACTCATGGGCATATACCAGGAGAAAACCATAATTTGAAAAGATACATGCACCCCAGTGTTCACTGCAGCACTATTTACAATAGCCAGGACATGGAAGCAACCTAAATGTCCATTGACAGAGGAATGGATAAAGAAGATGTGGTACATATATACAATGGAATATTACTCAGCCATAAAAAAGAACAAAATAAGGCCATTTGCAGCAACATGGATGGACCCAGAGATTGTCATATTGAGTGAAGTAAGTCAGACAGCGAAGGACAAATATCGTATGCTATCACATATGTGGAGTCTAAAACAAATGGTACAAATGAACTTATCTACAAAACAGAAATGGAGTTACAGATTTAGAAAACAATCTTATGGTTACCAGGGGGGACGTGTGGGAGGGATAAATTGGGAGATTGGGATTGACATATACATCACTACTATATATAAAATAGATAACTAATAAGGACCTACTGTATAGCACAGGGAACTCTACTCAATACTCTGTAATGACCTATATGGGAAAAGAATCGAAAAAAGAGTGGATATATGTATATGTATAACTGATTCACTTTGTTGTACAGCTGAAAGTAACACAACGTTGTAAATCACCTATACTCCAATCAAAAATTTTAAAAAGTCCACCATATTGTTGTCTTCTATTTTTTTTACTCCACTGTTGCTCATTTCCTGCTTTCTTTCACATAACTTAAATATTTTTATACCCCACTGTATTTCCTTTATTGGCTTTTTTAGTTATACTCTTTGTTATTAGTATTTAGTGATTTCTCTAGGGCTAACAATATGCCTCCTTAACTTCTCAGTGCTTAGAAGTAACACTGTACCACTTCACACCTCATACCTAACCTTTCCCACTTCCTATTTCACCTTCCTATTTCACATTTCACAAATGTAAGAACCTTAGAATGGTATAATTCAGTTTACTCACTGCTCCCCACCCTGTCCTTTTACTACTGTTCCAATTTTTTTCACTTCTACTTACATTGCCAACTCTATCTAACAATATTATTATTTTTGTTTTAAACTACCAGCTATCTTTAGAAGAAATTAAGAGACAAAAAATGGTTACTTATATGTACCCACATATTTACTGTCCCTGATGCTCTTCATTCTCTTCTGTAGATATGAGTTTCCATATGATATTATTTCCCTTCTACCTAAAGAAAATCTTTTAGCATTTCTTGTAGTACAATTCTAGCAGCAATGAATTTTCTCAGCTTTCATGTATCTGAAATATCTTTATTTTATCCTCATTTATAAAGGTTTCTTTACTCAGTAGAGAATTAGGGTGACAGGGTTTTGTTTTGTTTTTTCCCTTTTAGTACTTTAAAGATGTTGTACTGGGACTTCCCTCGTGGTCCAGTGGTAAAGAATTCACCTTCCAATACAGGGGACAAGGGTTCGATCCCAGGTCAGGGAACTAAGACCCCACACGCCGCGGGGCAACTAAGTCCACGCCCCACAACTACTGAGCTTGCCCGCCTCAGCTAGAGAGCCTGCGTGCCACAAACTACAGAGCTCACATGCTCTGGAACCTGCATGCCACATCTACAGAGCCCACACACCCTGAAGCCTGCATGCCACAACTAGAGATGAGAAAACCCACACACCACAACTAGAGAGAAGCCCGCCTGCCCGCCGCAACGAAAGATCCCCCGTGCCTCAACGAAGATCCCGTATGCCGCAACTAAGAGCCAACACAGCCAAAAATAAGTTAAAAAAAAAAGATGTTGTACCACCACCCTCAGGACTCTGTTATTTCTGATGAGAAGTTAACCATTTTTAATGTTGTTCATGTGTACATTATGTGTCTTTTTTTCCCTCTACTTTCAAAGTTTTTCTTTCTTTGGTTTTTCAGCAAGTTGACTAAGATGTTCCTAGATATGTTTTTCTTTTTATTATCCTACTTGGGGATAACTGAGATTTCTATATCTGAAAGTCAATATTTTTATAGAAATTTGGGAAAATGTAGGCCATTATTTCCTCAAAGATATTTTTCTGCCCTAGTCTCACTCTTCTTTCCTTCTGAAACTCCAACTATATATACATTGGGTTGAAGCTCTTTTCATAGTCAATATTTTTCCACGCTTCAGGGTTCACTGACACTTTCTTTTGCCATTTCCAATGTGCTGTTAAGCTACCCAGTAAATTTTTCATTTCAGTTATTGTATTTTCCAGTTCTACAATTTCCATTTAGTTGTTTTTAGTAGTTTCCATTCCTTTGCTGAGATTACCTCTATGTCCACTCATTAAGCTCATATTTTCCTTTCAGTACTTGGATGCTCTGAAACTCAACTTATAGACCATCTCAGGCTCAGTTTTTTATTGACCATTTTCTCTTGACGGTGGGTCAGTTTTCTGTTTTGTTGTATGTATATTAATTTTTTACTTTATACTGGATGTTTTGGTGGCTTTCACCCAAGGACAGCTTTTACACTGCCAGCTGTGTATACTTCACTCTACAACATTGCTTACAATGTTTTCAACCTTCCTGTTGAAATCTTGTCTTGGTTGCCATTCACAGATCTGGCAGTACCACCTTTTACTCTTTCTATTATCCACTGACATCCTGATTTCTTGTGTGAATTCACTGAGAAGGCCAAATAATTTAGTTGGAAGAAATTGCTGGTTTTTAGCCAAGCAGGCTTAAATTTTAATCTTGGTCTGATACTTACTGGCTAGAGTGTCTTGGTCAAGTTATAAAATCTCCCAGTTTCTTTATCTTTAAAATAATCATAACAAATCTCCATCTTATTAGGCTTTTATGAACACTAAAGATGACATAGATAAAGCATGTAGCATATAGTACTCAATAAATTATACCAAATATTATTAAGTACTTATACCACCTGGTTCAAGTTTCTACATTGCATAAGGACTCCAGTGTCTAACTGGACAATCCATCTAAAGCTTTAGCCCACTGACTTCCTTGACTTCAATAACCTGTACCTATACTTCATTTTTGCCCATTCCCATGGCCATATTTGGAAACTGTCATCATCTGGATTTGACATCATATTGCTTTAGAAACATTAAACTTTAATAACCCAAACTTTCATCACAATTTCTCCCCTTTCCTTCCTTATCTTTTCATCTACAAACTCTTACTGAGAACTTACTTCCTGCTGGGTCTATCAAAATGAGTGAAACAACTCTCTGTTCTGATGACGCTCAGAGTGGGATGGCAGGGACAGGCCAGTAAACGTACAGTCATAAAACCATATTTGTCATAGATTTTTGTACAGAGCACAGAATGAGTATCGAACCTAGCCTGGAGGCCCAGACTTCCTGGAGGAGATATTGCCTGAGATTATTTGTAAAGAATAAGTAGGATTTAGCTAGATAAATGCAGGAGAGAAGGCCGAGAGGATGGCGATCCCAGAGGCTAGAGGAAGCCTAACTTACTGGATGCCTGCATTACAAAGTTGAATCCAGTTAGAGCACAGAGCATAAAAATCTAGAGAAGACTCATCACAAGAAAATTTGCCAGAGTTCCCGGTAATGACTGCCTGAACCAGGGAAGATGGAATGGAAATAGGTGGAGAGGTTTGAGAGATACTTAGGAGGCAAAATTAAGACACATGGTGACTGGATATTAGTGAGGGAGGGGAAGATGTCAACAGGATTTCTGGCTACAGTGACTGGATGGATGGTGGTACCAGGTACTGAGCGGGCACATGAGAGCAGGGTTTTGGGGGAGGGTGATGAGTTCAGAGTTGGATCTGTGGTGTTAATGGGACAACAAGGTAGAGATATATAGCAGACTGTTAGATAAACAGATCTGGTGCTTAGAAGAGGATCTTGGAGATGGAGATTTAGCAGTCAGAGCATAGAGATGGTGGATGAGGCCATGCAAGGGACAGGATTATTCAGGGAGCGTACGTAGACTGAGAAGATATTAAGAATGGAACACTGAAGTTTGGTCTGTAGGTGTATGTTTGAGAGTTGAATATTGCTAGGGCTTTTCCAGTCTCAAGAGTTGACAATGACTCCTTCCCTCCTCCCAGCTCCTTACCGGAAGCAGCCAGGTGCAGATCTTCCAGCAGGAAGAGGAGAAAGCCTTTGGAATCCACGTGCCGCCCAGGCCACGGGCTGGCTTGTGATTGGCCCTGGACCCCCCGGCTCAGCAGGAGGCGAAGGTGGGTGGGACTGACGGCAGGGTGGATGGGGCTGGACGTGTAAGGGTGCTGTGGCTCCACTAGCACCTCCACAAAGGCTGACTTCCCCGTGGCTGCCTCTCCAGCCAGCAGCACCGGGTGTCCCTCTGACAGAAGCAGGTCCACCACGTACAAGAGCCGTTCGGTCTACAGGACAGGAGCAGGGCTTACTGTGGCAGCTCCAGGTTAGCACAGTAATCTAGCCGAAAGTAAAGGTCTAGGAATCTGTATTAAAGCTGTATTTGCAGAACACTGCATGCATTCTGGAGACTGTGAAAACATTTCAAGGAATGGGAGCAGGTAGGCCTAGGACATGGACCGCCCCAGGATATCTCTTTGAGCCCCAACCCCAGCTACTGCCCCACTGTCCTCACACCTGAGGAGAAGGGTTGAAGGTGCCCTGAGTTCCCTTGATGCGGCTGCCCAGGTATTGGCCATTGAAGGGGGCCAGCGTCCCATCTTCAGGGCATACGTGTAGATCAAACACCAAGGCTGAGGCTGGTAGCTCAGGGTAGTTGGAGAGGCAACTAATAGAATCCCTCAGGAAGGTATCAAAGAGGGGCCAGAGCCTGCTCAGATGGACATACAGGCAAAAGTGTCAGACAGTTACAACAGTTCCATTTGTGATACACTCACACACTCCACCCTCCCCCAACAATGTCACCTGGGTTTTGACTCCCATGGCCCATTCATTCCATCTCAGCCCTCTGCATCCCCCATCCCCCATCCCTGTAGATACCTGGAGGGAAGGTGGGCTCCAAAACCCCAGATCAAAGCAAAAAGAAAGCTGCTGACAGCCAGCAAGTGCTCCCTGCGCTTACTAGGCACAGCGTCACTGTCAACCTGGTACCGGTGCAGAGAGCTGCTTTTCGAGGACTTGAAGCTTCGGGCCACAGGATCACTATAGATGAGGTCCTCTGCAAAGGTCACCATGGCCAGAATCGGAGCCCCAGGAGGAAAAAGGGGAGGGAGGTGGGGGAAGAGAGTAGAGGTTGGCTATTACTTCTCACTTTCAGTCCCCAGGCCCAAGTCCACCTAAGAACCTGGGCCACAGGCTCGAGCTATATCCCAGCTATCCTCAAGGCCACATAGCTCTCAAATCAGCCCTTCCCTTCACCTGGGATATGTGCCTTCTCCTTCTCATCTATGCGCAGGTGTGGGTCAAGCAGACAACGCAAGATGCGGGCCAAGCTGGTGACTTCAGCCACACCTGGGCAAACGGCCCGCTGCCCATGTACCTGCAGCAGAGAGCTGGCACCCTGGCAGGTGAGGAATCGGAATGTGGCAGGCACCAGCACTTCTGCCAGGTGGTTGAGTGCAGTGACAGTCTGGAGCTGCAGGCGGTACTCCCGGGGCAGGGCTGCCATCAGGACGCTCAGCATACGCTGCCAAGTCTGCTCCCCACCGCACCAGACTAGGGCACAACGGCCCACCACTGTGGGAGACATGTCTGTTGCATCTCCCACCTCCATCAAAAGAAAAGTACCTGGGGGTCGTGCTATTTGCTGACCATTGGGGAGGCTAAGCTGGGGGGGGTCACCCAGGAGGCAAGTGATGGAGTCCAGCCAAGCAGCACTGGGAGCCCCATCACATATTATCCAGTGATGAATCCCCACTGATTCCTGCACCTTCCCCCTTGGGCCCACAGTCTTACACCGACTGGCTTCACGAAGCAGCCTGGGGAAGACACCATGGTGCCAGCAGGGGCCCTCCAGCCATCCCAGGAACTCCTGGGGACTGAGGACACTGGGATACAGGTGAGTAATTTCCACAGGCTGGCAGCTCTGGGTTGAGGGGTCCTCCATGGCTGCCAACCGATTCTGGATCTTAAATAAGCTGCGCCAACATGTGGTCTTGCCACTGCCTGCAGGGCCCAGGAGCAAAACACCTGAGGCCTGGCCCAGGGCCTGACTCAGCTGCTCCAGTGACCCCAAAATATCAGGGCTGGGTTGCAGGCCTCCTTGCTGCAACTCCTCCACCAGCAGTGACTTCCTCAGCCTGGGGGTTACAGGCTCTGCCAGCACCTCGTTGGTGGTAGGGAAGAGCCCACAGAGCAGCTTTTGGAGGTTGTGCAGGTGGACCCCATCCAGTATGCTGAACAGTGGGGAGCGCAGCAGGGCACGCAGTAGGGCGGCCTCCTCGATGGCGGCTAGGCTGCGGGGCTGCTCGGACTCGGGATCCTCCTTGGTCACGTTTAGAGCCTGTATCATGTCTTCCAGCACCTTCTTCAGCAGGGGCAAGCGGCAGGGCAGGGGCCCAGACACCAGCTCACACTCAAGGGAGAAGAATTTGGATAGGCGGGTAGCCATGCGGGAGGCGTCCCGTATCCCCGCACCCAGCAGGGTCAGCTCTGCCACTTGCCGCAGGTCAGGCAGTGTCAATGCCACAGGCCTCAGTAGTTGGCGCAGGTTGGCAGGCACGGCAGGGCTCAGGGCACGCAGCGTCAGGAGACAGCCATAGCCAAGGCGCACGTCCACGTGACGTTTCTCAAAGAAGCCACTGCCAAGGAGCTGGGGGTGGGTGGGGTCGATGGTGCTGGTACTTCGGGAAGCTTCCTGGTACAGTGGGGCATAGAGGTGGCGCAGTTCGGCCAAGCGCTGGCCCAGGGCGGAGAGTAAGCCAAGGGGCAAGTGCTGAGCTGCTTCTAACAGCAGCCAGCCGCCACCCTGCAGGGCCCCGTTCAGGTAATTGCTCAGGCTTTGGGCCTCCATCTGAGGCAAGCAGGGCACCACCACCAGCTGGCGCCCCAGGGCCTGCGCTAGCGTCTTCACCATAGCTGCCTTGCCCACACCATCAGGGCCCAGTAGGGTCCCACAGGCCACCTCTTCCAGGGCCAATAACAGCACTAGGGCCGGCCGCTCAGGAAGCAGGCTGGGGAGAGACCCCAGTCTGGGACCCAGGTACTCGTAATTGTACCGGAAAGACCGACCCAGCACATCTACCCAGCATGCAGCTGGTGACAGAGAAGTCTCAGTAGGTGCAGGAGACTTGGGACTCTGCAGGGGGCTTTGGGGAGTGGGGTGAGGCGAAGCCAGGTGGTACTTGAGTTGGCGGGCCCAGTGGAAGTCCGTCAGATCACTGACCTGGTGCTCCTGCAGCAGCTGCGCTATATCCCGGTGAGTCACTGTCATGACCAACAGGGCGCTGAGCAGGCTGGTCTGGCGGACAGAGGGCAGGGGCTGCTCACCCTGAGAGGCCCTCTGGGCCCGCAAAAAATTCACCAGTACCTCAAGCTTGCGCACGTGCATGGGGACCGCGGCCAGGGCCTTCCCTTCAAGCAGAGCCTCCTCCATGTTGGCCCGCCATACCACCTCCTCTGCCACCAGCACACACTGCCACGGGAAGGCCTGGACCAGGTCCAGCCAGTGCTGGACATACATCTGCGGGGGCGACTGGCTTTGCTGGGGCGGCTGCCTGAAGGCCTTGTCTAGGGATGGGCCCAGAGCAAGACGGGAAGCTACACAGTCCTGCAGCATGTGCACCAGGGCCAGACGCAGACACTCCTCCAGGGAGGCCAGCCACCTGGGGAGATCTGGATGCAGAGGAAGGGATGCCGGCAGCTTCACCTCCTCCCCACCTGCCCCGAGCACTGCAAGTGCCTCCACCTGAGTCTGTGGGCTTGGGCTTGACTCCCGGTCATCCGTGTTTCTATCAGTTCGGCTGGACTTGAAGCTCACGGCATGCACGTGAGGAAAACAGCGTCGTGCCCATAGCTGGGCCTCACAGGGCTCCAGCGGGGCAGCTAGCAGGGCCACCAGCTCACTGTCACTGAGGAAGAAGAGGCGGGGGAAGTGAGCACACGTGGCATAGAGCACGCTCTCCAGAGCCACGATGATGCCCTCCAGCTCCACGGAGCCCGCTTGCAGCAGTTGTTGCAGCTGCTGGCCTTGGAAGGAAGGGCTCCGCTTGGCACTGGGCACTATAAGTGACAGAACCAGGGGGTCAGCTACAGAGATCCTCATCAGGGTCCGATACTGCTCATCCATGGCCGCGAAACGGGAGCGCTGTGGTGAGAGAGAAGGTAAGAGTGAGGGCGGCATCCCCCTCCCGCCCCGAGCCCCACTGTCCAGTAGCACTTGCCCACCCTGCCACACCCCCCTTCCCTACCAGGTCAGAACTAGGAAACTGGATCTTCATCTCATGCAGAACTTTATTCAAAAAGATCCACTTCTGCTGGAAAGTCACCCACACCTGCAGCAGGGCACCTGTGAGAAGCAGCCAGGGGAACACTGGAGGGAGACTAGGGTTCTAGCTTCTGCGAGGGGGTCCAGCCTGCTCCTGCCCTCTTGGGATGCCCCACCCCCCAAAAACTCTGCTTAGCAGGACCCAGGGACCTTGCTCGAAGGAGAGAAAACCTGCAGCGTGAATAAAGACCTGGTCACTTCAGCCCAAGAAGTGGCCCTGAAGGAGGTCCTCACTCTGTCCTCACCCACCCCCGACCTCTCTCCCCATCCTTCTGGGCCATCTCACCTCAGGACCCACCCACCAG
This sequence comes from Balaenoptera ricei, assembly GCF_028023285.1. Taxonomy (NCBI): domain Eukaryota; kingdom Metazoa; phylum Chordata; class Mammalia; order Artiodactyla; family Balaenopteridae; genus Balaenoptera; species Balaenoptera ricei. The sequence continues at coordinate 64,476,637 of NC_082646.1, read as the reverse complement.
CCCAGCTAGAGGCCTGCACTCACTCAGGCCATGCATGATAGTCACCCACTCCAAAGCCATTTTGTTTAAGTCTCCTGACTTCTGGATGGCCAGGATCTTGAACAACACCTGAAGACTTTCCTGGATAGAATCCTGCAGGTTGCTGTAATCTAAGGAAGAGTGGGCTCGAGCTGAGCTGAGCTGGCAGTCAGATGGGGCAAGGGCAGGGGTGACTGATACCCAAAATACACTGAAACTCACAGATCTCAAACTACTCTCTAGAAGACACAAACTTTTTTTCTTCTACTAGTTGAACCTAGTTGCTCACCAAGAGCCAGAGTGTGTTTGCAAACTTGTTTATGTGAGTTCTGTTTGTGTGAGTTATAATTTTAATTACAGAATTTAATCTTATATCATGTTAACCGCTGAAATATGGGTGGTAAAACAGTTGCTGGATCTATGGAACTATGGAAGGGCTTCAGTAAACTAATAAAAACATGACATTAAATTAGATATAGGCAAGTCGATATTTTAAGATTGTGAAATTATAATAAAAATCTAGAAAAGTTCTGGATTCAGATAGCTTTACAAGTGTCCTCATGTCACTTCTCAACTTTACAGAAACTGAAAGTGGAAATAGCAGATGATGTATTAATGCAAGAAAGGCAGTGAGGAGCTTCTATCACTTGACTGCAAATCAAAGAAAATCTCTTGTCTTTAGGTTAAAAGGTTAGTAAATAAATGTACATTATATGATTTAAGCTAAAATGAAAATCTTAAGCCATGTATGCATATTTTATGATTTCCCTGTTTAACTTTTGGAATTCGCCAGTTGGGTTTCAATTAGGCTGGATAAGAGAATTTCTCCTTTACTGCCCTAATTATACCATCTTGAGTGCCCGTACATACGCTGCTCCCTCTGAGTGGCATGCCCTTCTCCCCTTGCAAATTTGGCAAACTCCTACTCCTTCAGAAGTCAGAATGAGGCCTTTGCCTAAGGGAAGGGAAGATTTCTCTAACTCTGCCGGTCCCTTGATGTTGGTCCTCTTTCTGAGATGCTACTGCCCTCAGTTAGGTGCTCTGTCATGCACCTGTCTCTATTCTCTTGTCCCTCTCTCACTGGCCTGGGAGTCTGCAAGGGACGGGACTTCGGTCTGTAAATCTCAGAGTCTCCTGCATTTGGCTCAGAAGAGGCAGGTGAGTTCGATGAGGGAATGACAAAGGAATTAATGAGTGGGTGCAGTCTGGAGGACAGAGCATTGAAAGCTGGAGAGACGTGACCATGAGGAATTTCTTAGCACACGCAGAAAGGGGAGGACCTTTGCTGAAGAGGCCAGGCATTGGGTGGGAGGGAGTGGGTGGGGGGCTCCCAAGAAGATTAAGACTGTACGAGAGCTACGTGGAAGATATTGTCTCAGAACAGACTGATGGCTCAGGCTGTCCAGGGGGGAGGGGGCCCTGGCTAGAGAAGCCAGATCCGGCAGGGCTTGGGGGATGAATACGCTCCCCAGCAGCAGGGGCTTTCACTGGGCCGCGAGGGCTGGGTCTCACCTGAAAGGATGAAGGTGCCACTATCCTTGCCCACTACCTGCCACTGGGGGCTGCGGGGCGCTTGTCTCTTGGAGCGCTCTGAAGCTGGGGGCTCGTACGGCACGTGCAGGATGAAGTTGAGCAGTCGCAGCTGTTGTGCTTCCCAGGCCCGCTGCAGCTGCAGTAGGGCCTCTTGGGCATGAGTCCGTATGTTTTCACACCGCCAGATCTGGAACAGTTGGGTCTCAGGAACCAGGACTGGCTAATGGCTCAGGGGATAGCCTTGGAGCTGGGACTCGAGGGCCAGGGCCCAGGAGAGTGGAGGTCTCAGAGATGGAGAGTGGGACCATCAGGCTTCAAAGACAGGCCACCAGCATCACACTGTGACCGAGGGCTGCTGCCCTGAAACCCACTTTTTTGCAAAGCTCCAGCTGAGCAGACAGTGCCTCAGTCAGCTCATGCTCTTTTGGGCCAGGGTAAGTGTTGGGGGACATCTGCCATCCTGTGTGCCCACAACTTCAGGGCTGCCACCCGCTTCCTTCCCCTGGGAGGGAAGGGACATACTTTCCGTCACAGAGCATCTGGAACCACCCATCAGATCCCCATACCCTCCAGGCAGGCTAGCAATCTCAACCCCACCCTACTACAAGCCAATACCCACTGTCCTCCTTGTCTCAAGGGGCTGCTAAGCCTTAACTGGCTCTATTAGAGCTTAGCAAACAGGCCCTGGGCTTGGACCACCTTTCCTTTGTGGGCGGAGAGCGGGGGGGAGCCCACCTCTTTGATTCGATCTGTAAACTCCAGCAGGGGACAAGAGAGCAGCTGGCCCACTGTTAGGAGCTCTATGTTGTGGAGATCGCCTAACCCTAAGTCTGGAGGGGGAGGGACAACAAGTCAGAGCAACTCTCGGTCTTTGGCAGAGACCAGCCCAGCCCAGCCCAGCTCCCAGACAGCATGTCTCAGAGCACGACACAGAGGCAAGGGCCCAGAACCTAAGGTCCAGAGCACAATTCAGAGTCCAGAGGTAAGACTCCAGCCCAGCCCAGCCCAAGTCAGCAGAGAGGACCCACATGGTAGTGCGAGAGGTTAAGAATGTTTGTCCCTGTGGGGGAAAGGAGGCTGTGGTCCGTGAGGGAAGACCAGGGCAACCTGAGGAGGAAAGGTGTTTCCAAAAAGAGCAATAGGGAACTTAGTTGTCCCATTGTTCAAACCCTACGTCCTTCCCTTCCCCTCCCTTCTGACTCTACCCAAACCCACCTCGCAGGAGGGCTTGGCAGTTGACGTTCTGCAGCTGGAGGCTGCCCAGCCTGGTGAGCAACGGCAGGAGGCTGCGGAACTCCTCCAGCACGTGCATGCAGCGCTGCAGAACTGGGCTGTGCAGCCCCAGGGTTGCACTCATCTGGGCCGCCTCTGTCAGCCAGCCGTCTGTCTTCTCCTGGGCCACAGCCAGATTGAACTGTAGGGAGAAAGGCACACTGGCAGCTGGAGACCCTTCCCCACCCCGACCCCTGCAGACTCTCCACTCCCAGGCAGGAGGTCCAAGGAGGGTGTCAGCACCTTGGCAAAAGCCATGCACTTCCATTCGCTGATCTTTTCAGAGATGACTCGGTACAGGTGCCAGATGCGCTGCTGCTGCACAATAGGACAGGTCCCACAGACTGGCAAGGGCACAGGACTCTCGTCCCCTGTGGGATAGGGCTTGCTGAGGCCCAGGCTATGTGCAGGGCTGGGGGTGGGGGCATGATGGGGGATGGTCAGTCAAGAGCCCATAATGACAGAAGGGAGGGTCCTGAAAGTGCCAGGGACAGGGCAGGTGGGGTTGCCCAAAATTGTTCAGTACAATAATCCAAGGGAGAGTTAGTCCAAGGAAAGAATATCTAGGAAAATGTGATAGTGATGAAAGGGAAGGATTCCTCTTCTATTAGTTTCTGTCTCACTTATGCCACTCCGGCCACACCACACTCTTTACTGTTGCTCAGATACACCAGGCGTGCTCCCTCCTGCTGAGGGCCTTTGACTGGCAGTTCATTCTTTCTGGAACACACTTCCCCTAGAAAACCACACGGCTCACTCCCTCACCACATTCAAGTCCTTGCTCAAATATCACCTTCCGAATGAGGCCTATGCAGCCCACCTCGTTAAGAACTGCTAGCCACCCTCCCGGGCATTCCCAACCCCTCCTAGCCTGCTCTACTTTTTTTCTATACCATTTATCACTTTCTAACATATTCCATCATTTGGTTATATTTTATGTTTATTATTTGTTGTCTTTCTCTCCCAGCTAGAACGTTCAGTTCATGAGGGCAGGGGTTCTGTCATTTGTTCATTGATATACTTCAAGCATGGTGCACAGTAGGCACTCAACAAATACGTGTTGGACAAATGAATGAGTTCAGTGAGATGCATATGAAAAAAGATCTGGCCCACAGGGAGGACCATAAGGGGTAAATGGTGATGTTCCCTATTGTGTCTGTCTCTGACCATTATTCCCTCCCTTCATCTCACAAGCTTCTGCATTAGTTCTTAACCAAAATTTATATTCATTTTTGAGATATGTGTCAAAAATAATTTGTTATTAATAATAATTATAGTACTGAGGTTTGCAATTTACTTAAAAGACATCAGACCAGATTCAAGAATATTGCAATAAAACTGTCACTCTCATTCACTTGAATTCCACTGTACCTTCTTGAGTGAGAGAAAAAGTGAAAAAGCTACACCCAAATGCTGAGAACCATGCATCTTACATGATGCATCATCCATCATGGAGGTCTGAGAATCACTAGGCTATCAGAGCTCTGATCTAACCAAAACGCAAAACAAAACCAAACCCGAAAAACCACACACACAAAGTAAATTAAACTCTTTAAATCTTCCTTTGTCTGAACTCAAAAGATCCAGCTAGAAACCCATATAATCTTTTTTTTTGGCTGCGCCATGAGGCTTGAGGATCTCAATTCCCAGACCAGGGACTGAACCCGGGCCAGAGCAGTGGGAGAGTTTGGAAATCTAACCACAAGACCGCCAGGGAACTCCCCCCATATAATCTTTGATAGCAGTTGTCTTAACATTAAATATTGAACAAGTAAAGAACTCTCTTTGTAAGAAGGAGCAGACATAGTATCTCCAGACACACGAGAAAATAAAGACAAACTTGAGGATTGTCTATTCCATAAATTCCATCGCATTTTAAAACTTTTTATTTGGAAATGCTATCAAACTTTTTAAAGTTGCAAAAAAAAAAAATAGTAAAAAGAATTCCTGTACACCCTTTATCAAGATCACCTTTTGTTAACATTTTACCCATTCTCTTTACCATTTGTGTTTACATGCTCTGTGGGTGTCTGGGCAGGTGTGTATACACACACAAATGCATAATTCTTCTCTGAACTATTTAAACTAAGTTACATATATCATGTCCCTTTACCCCTGAATACTCAAGTGTGTATTTACTAAGAAAAGGGATATTCTCTTCTACAACGTTGGTACAATTATCAACTTCATATATTACATTGATATAATACTTTTACCTGATCTACTGTCTATATTTCCATTTCGTCAGTTGGCCTAGTAATGTCCTCTATAGCATTTTTTTTCCCCTCAAGTACAGCATCCAGTCTAGGGTCAAGTACCATATTTACTTGTCATGTCTCCTCAACTTCTTTTAATCTGGAACATTCCCCACAGTCTTTTGTAACATAGACATTTTTGAAGTAGACAGTCCCCTTTCTCCCTTTTTTGTTAACAGAAAGTTTCTTGTGCTGTGTTTCTATGCTTCTTTTCATGGCTAAGGTTGTAAAATCACTCTCAGCTGGACTGTTGAATCGGTAATGCTGGACTGTTGAATCGGTAATGTTGTGTCCTCTGGGTATCACGTCTGGAGGTACGTGATGTCCATTTGTGTCTCATCTGTCCCTCATTGGCGATATTAATTTTGATCACCTTCAAAATGTTGCCCAGTTTCTCCACTGAATTATTACCTTTGCAACTAATAAGTAGTCTCTGAGGGAGACTCTCTAAGACAGTGCAAATATTCTGTTCCTCATCAAATTTGCCCCCGAATTTGGCATTCATTGATGATCCTCTCCCAATCCAATATTTACCATGATGGTTGGCAAAATGAGGGCCCTCTCCAGCCCTCCCTTCACACTGCCCAGCTGGCTCCGGCATTCTACTGTAAGCACAAGTCCTCATTTCTCCCTCACTGATTTATCTACTTAGTATTAGTATGGATAATACATTCCTGTTTTTTTCAGTAGTTTGCTTTGTACTTCCACTGGTGGTCAAATTGTCCCAGATTTGTCCAGTTGGCATCCCTTCTGTGTCCTTGTGCCATGTCCCATCACTTTTAAAAAGAACTTAACACTTCCTTACTTTCTGGCTTAAAAAGATATTCCACTCTCATCTTGTACCTACCCTGCCATGGCCCTGGAATCATTCATTCTCTGAGGAGCCCTGATTCCTTTTAGTGGGGAATGGTATTAGAAACTACGATCTGGGCACAATGTGGCTCCTTGCTATTGGAGTGTATTTCCTTCTTGGACTCTTCAGTAGACAGAGCTAGGAAATATGTTCATGTATATATACACATATACATACACTTATATACATATACATGTGCACTTAATCAAACAAATACAACATGTGTATGTGTGTTTTAAAACGCAATGGAAATTGCAGGGACTGCCCTGGTGGCACAGTGGTTAAGAATCCGCCTGCCAATGCAGGGGACACGGGTTCGAGCCCTGGTCTGGGAAGATCTAACGTGCCACGGAGCAACTAAGCCCATGCGCCACAACTACTGAGGCTGCACTCTAAAGCCCACGATCCACAACTACTGAGCCCGTGTGCCACAACTACTGAAGCCCGTGCACCTAGAGCCCTTGCTCCGCAACAAGAGAAGCCACCGCAATGAGAAGCCCGCGCACCGCAACGAAGAGTAACCCCCACTCGCCACAGCTAGAGAAAGCCCACGTGCAGCAACGAAGACCCAACGCAGCCAAAAATAAATAAATAAATTTATTTTTTTAAAAAAAGAAAGAAATTACAGAGTAGACACCACAGAAAATGGAAGCTTATAAGATAAATTCACATTTCCCCAGAACTCAAAAAAAAAAAAGAAAGAATAAAAGAAATAATGATGAAGCAGATGCAAGAAATGGAGGAGAGATCCAGAAAATCCAACATACAAATAAAAATTCTGAAAGGGGAGCAGAGCAATTGTAAGAGCCATTATCAAATAATCGAAAAAAAGATTACCTACAAAGGAAGAAAATCAGATTGATATCAGATTTGTCCAAAATGATAAATGTCAGAAGACAGTGATGTAATATCTAAGTCTGGACAAAAAAATTTTGCGACTTCAGAATTCGATATTTAGCCAAGCTGTGATATAAGGACATTATACAGTCATTCTTAGCCATAAGAAGTTTAGAAATTGTAACACCTCCAACTCCCTTCGTAGAAAAAAGAAATACTCAAAGAATTATTGCAGCCATCCAAGGAAGGAGTGAAAATAATGAAAAGATGTGGTACTTTAAAAATTGGCAGTGGGTAAACAAAACCATTAAACCTTAGATATCAAAATAGTTGTTAACACAGTTATAGAACAAAGCAAATGTCAAAGGTAGTAAGTAAAATAAAAGATACGTAGTGGAAAATAAAGAGTAGTATTAATGGTCTCGATCTAAGATCCTAGATTATTTTTAAAAACTGGGAGTTTGGTGAGGAGACAGGGACGGAAGAAGGAAGTAAAAGCAATGCTGTGGGGTTTCCTGGGCCTAACCCCACAAGGCCTGAGTCCCCTACTCTGCTTTTCCACAAATGTCCCAACCACTAGCAGGAAAGGTCAAGGTCTGGTCTACATCAGTTACAGTATAGGATGAGGGTCTCCCAATACTTGACCAAAGAAAAAGCCCCTTGTTTGAGGATGGTCCCACAGTGTCTTCCACCTCACATTTGGTCAAATGGCCCTCCCTGGGATTGAGGATCCCACAGGCAGAGATGGTAACGGTTGGCGGTTGGCCAAGAGGCAAGTCAGAAGCAGTGTGCCCTTCCAAGGGATACAAGTGACCAACAGAACTGACTGCACCTGAGAAAAGAAACTGGAGCCTACAAAGTTTTTTACGTGCAGAGGGGAGCCAGCCTAGCTACACCACTGCACAGAAGGGCTAAGGCCAATAGTTCTGTCCCGGTCTCCTCCTAGGGGCCGGTGAGGCCTTTAGTAGCCAGCTCTCTCCACCACATTGGCTGGAAGCAGTGGCCGTGGAGCATCAAGACCCCTTTTTATCTGGGACCTGCTGCCTGGTGTAGGACTGGGTTGAACAGGGCTACACAAAGGCTAAGGACTACGATGAGGACACCTTTACATTTCTCCTGCACAGGCTTTTAGCCCTCTGACCCCATCACATTCTGATGGAACGCTCATCTATTTGCCTTCTCTACCAGACTGTGTGCCCCCGTATCCCCACCCTAAGGACAACACTTGACATACCCAATGTATTTAGATTTTGTCCTGCAGTCTTCACATATAAAAGAGACTAAAATGAAGGTATATGATTCCCAAGACTTGCTTAGGGTCACCCAAGATGCAGGTCCCTGAGTCCCAACCCTGATCTCAGTGGGAGGGGGCATCCCAGGGTGGCGATGGAGGGGGCGGGGCCCTCGGTACCAGTGAAGGTGGTGTAGGCATGGTGCAGTTCCCTGAGGCTGCTGGCTGTGTTCTGGAACTGACGCTCCAGGGAGATGAGCTGCCGTTCAGTGCTCCTCTGCTCCTGCGCAGGGTCCATGAAGGGACCGGACAGGGCCTTCCCAATCAGGCCCTCCAGCTCCGCCAGCGCCGCCGCCATCAGCTGCTGCAGCTTAGGCACAATGGCATGTCGCTCACTGAGCAGGAGCCCTGAGGCCTGGCTTTTCTCAAACTGGAATGACTCCCACGTGTCCAGAAGCTGCGGGGCGGGCAGAGGGCAGTCAAGCAGAGGTGGTTATGGGGGAGGGGCACTGGGAGAGACGGGAGAGGTGCCTTCTCACCGAGATGTCCAGTGCCTCATTCTCAGCACTGAAGACGCCAAAGTCGTTGCGGACGAGCTCATAGTGTGACCGCGTATATTCCATTCGCTCCTCCAGCTCTGGGTACCGCTCGTTGGCCTCGTTCAGCTGCAGGGACTACAGTATGAGACCAGCACTCCCACAGCCCTTTGCACTTCTCTAGGCCCATCCTGAGGGGCACTCCCACCTGCTAGAGGCTCCAGGCCCCAGCAGCCACCTTTTAACCAACTGGGATCAGGGCAATCTGGGATCAGATCCCCCATCTGACCTAGGTCTCCCTGAAGACAGCACAGTTCCTCCCCCATCAGATCGTTGCCCTGATGGCAGGGTATGGATCCCTACTTGACTGTACAGAGAGCAGAACTCGGTCTCTGAAAGCCAGGCTTTATCTCTCTCAAGACACCAGGGCCTCCCCCTCTCATGATGATATTGAGGGCCACGTGAGCAGGATGAGAACTGGCAAGGGCAGACCACACATGTGAGCACAGTTTAAGAGCATCAAGCCCCGTCGAGAGCTCAGCTGAGACTTGAAGGGAGTGTGCTGGGCATGCGAGCGGGACGGCCCTGGATAAGCTGGGAAAGGAGAATGGGGAGAGCCCACCTTCTGGGAGCACCACGTGAGGGCGTGGATGTCTGACTTGATGGTTTGGAAGGCCTTCGTGAAATCTGTGAGCTCTGTTATTAGCTGCTGACCGCGGCTCTGGCATTCGTTCTGGACCTGTTCAAGAAGGTCCTTCCTGATGCTCACCAGCTTGGATTCTGAAGACAGGAGAGAGTTAGGCATGAGGGGGTGAAGTGCCAGGGGAGCGTGGCGGGGCCAGAGTGGGAGCAGGTTGAAGGGGCAGCCAGAGCATGAATTCGTTCCCTCAGTCACTGAACACTTACTGGACCCCTGCTTGGTGTCCAGTCAGCTGCAGTGCACTTGGGCCTGTGCTGGGCACCGGTAGACAAGAGTGATGAGTGAGACAGAAGGTGTTCCCACCCTCAGAAGCTCACAGTATGGCAGCAGAGACAGACATATAAGTGGATAATCACATACCAGTGTGATAAATGCTCTTCAAAGAGCCCTCAACCTGGCTCAGTGAAGGGGCAGGAGGCCTGAGGACGCTGGGGAAGGCCTCCTCAGGGAAGGGGACGCCAAGTGGATGAAACTGTGTGCAAAGCCACAGGGATGCCGTGTCCATGAAGAGCAGAATGCCCACCACAGATAAACATTTTCTATCTGAGAAGTCTTACTGCCTCTGCTCTAGTAGAAGAGGTACCAAGAAGAGCGTGTAATCTGCCTTTTGTTTTTAAGGATTAAAGGAAAGAGGCTGTCAGGTGGATTTGGGGCTAGAAGATAATCTTGGAAGCTGGCTTTGGCACTATGAACACCTCCACTGTCGCTGAGGACAGGAGTAATACCAACAGGATACCTCGTCAAATCTAAGATAACACTGATTGTAAGAAGCACCATTATTTTACATACACCACGAAAAAAGAAAAGATGATGCCATCAATTATAATACACCTCTTAAGTTCAGAGATGTTAAAATATGCACAGAGCAGCAAAATACAATATAGAAATAGGGTCTGGAGTATGCCACAAAAATATAGTATAGAGTGCTTACTACATGCCAGACACAGTGTCAACTACTTTACCTGTATTAACCCATTTAATCCTCACAAAACCCTTTGAGGTAGATAGTATTATTGCCCCTGTTTTAAAGATAAGCAAAGTGAGACTCAGAGAGGTTAAATATCAACATCACACAATGCTTAGAGCAAGGATTCAAACTCTGGCAGCCTGGCTCCACTGTGTTATATTTTATGCTTTGAAGGGTGAGAAGTAAATTAACTCATCCTCCATGAGCACCTCTGCAACTGGAAAGTAGGACAGTGAGTTCCAGGCACAGGTAATTGAGACATACAGGGAATGGACCTGTTGGAGCTTTGGAGGAGGTAACGAATAGGACTTGGCACCCAGAGCTGAGACTGAGAAAACCAAGACAAGGGAACTTCTGAGGGGTACCCAAGGTTGAACAGAACACAAAGATGTGCACTTATCCTTTTTCAAACTATCCCATTGACCTATGACAGTAGCTAGGCCATTGCAATGGTGCTGCTTTCTGACCAGCAGCACGGGGCCAGTGAAGACAGAGAGGAGCTCAACAGTGACACTGTGTGGTATAAAGGAGCAACGGACTGATAAAATACCAGGGCTCCTGGAAGTTGGAGACGGATGGGAAAACACATTTGAGAGATATTTAGGAGGCAGAAGAATGGAAAGGATTTGGTGACAGGCTGGACGTGGTGGAGTTAGGGAGAGGGAAGAGTAAAGTATGAACTCAAGTTTCTGGTGAGGCCAACTCATAACAGTAGGTAATTCAAGTATTCAAGGGAGCCCAAGTAGAAGAGGAATAAAGTTGCAGGATAAGAAGATAGAATTAGATCAGCAAGAAGGATGAGAGGGGACAGAAGGGAATAAGGTGAAATGAAAAAAATTAAGCATCTACTGCATGCCATACTCAATGCTAGGAACATTGCAAATAATATCTCATTTAATCCTCCTTCCCATTACCCTGTGAGCGACTACATTGTTATGCCTATGTTACAAATAAAGAAACTGAAGCTCAGTGATCTGAAGTCATGCAAACAAGTAAAAAACAGAGCCAGGATTCTGAACCCTGTGCTTTTATCTCTCCATCTGCTCCTCTTGAAGAGGCCAGTTGAACCTGGACTAAGGACCAAGAAGCCAACAAACTAGAAAGAACACTGACTTCCTGAGCAAGAGTGGAGCAAAGCCTGCCCAAAACAGTGTCAGAAAGAAAGCCGGCCAATCACAGGTCCTCCTATTCCTGCCTTGTCAGTCTGAATTCCCTGTGCATTTAGGAGCGATGGTTGGGGAAAGAGCGGGGAGTTCTGTGGTCTAGAAGATACCTAAGCAGGTATGCGCTTTCATCTGTGGAAGAACAAAGGCAGGGAGGGCTAGGCAGGCAAGCACTTTCAAGCAAACTCTTTCAGGCCCAGCTCCAAGGCCTCCCACCTTATAAAGAAAGCAGGCCTGGGGACTCCCCTGGCGGTGCAGTGGATAAGACTCTGCACTCCCAATGCAGGGGGCCCGGGTTCGATACCTGGTCAAGGAACTAGATCCCACATGCATGGTGCAACTAAGAGTTCACATGCCACAACTAAAGAGCCTGCCTGCCGCAACTAAGGAGAAGGCGAGCTGCAACTAAGGAGCTGGTGAGCTGCAACTAAGGAGCCCGCCTGCTGCAACTAAGACCTGGTGCAACCAAAGAAAGAAAGAAAGCAGGCCTGGAGGCCATGGATCTGAGAGTATCTAGTCTCTGCAGGAAGCAGACACGATTGGTTACTGCCATTCATGGGTGTTAGGTGACAAAACCTCTGTTTCCCAGAAGAACAAATCACCAGCTTCCCAATCTACCCCTCTGTGTGTTTCTCCACAGCCATCTCCTGCGTGGAGGCACTTAGCTAGTAACCAGTAGCATGAGACATCCTTCCCATGGAAAGGGAGGAAGAGAAAAGAGGAACAAGACTAGGTCTTAAACCAGATTTCTCAGAGACCCAGGGAGACCAACTGGGCCTTGGCCTCGTGCGGGTAAGTAGACACATGAGGTGGGAAACTGAGATGGGCTGAGCGGGGAACAGACAACAGAGTGGGCTTGAGCTCCACTTTCCATGTATCACTTTGGGAAGATACCCCCTTGCAGGGTGCCCTCATGCTCATATGACATGAGATAGGCACAGCAGAGCAGAAATCATGGTGTGATGTGTTGTGGCAGAAAGAGGTCCAAATATAATGTTCCCAAGCCCGCCACAGCTCCCAAATGGCAGGAGATACAGGAGATAGTGGAGAGTTGATAGCCAGTGGGCCCAGATAGGGTTCCTGTGTTGAGGGGCGAGGGACCCTTAAGCAGAAGCTATGGGGTGGCCAGCCTAAGACAAAGACTGGTTGAAGGGTTCACTAAAACCCTAAGGATATGTAATGTCAGCAGGAGCCAATGCAGAGCCGAGTCAGCAAAGGTAGACACTCTGGGCTCCTATTAGCCAGGAGAACACACGCCAGCTACACCAGCTCAGGACACAGCTGCACCAGGAGCAGCAAGGTCACAAGGAGGGCAGAGACCTCAGGAAAGGCAACAGAAGCCAGCAAAGAAGAGCACACAGCCCAGAAGCCCTCTCTAATGCCGGGGCCACCTTGGGGAGGAAAAGGAGTAGAGGACACTTGAAAATCAAAACAATCCAGAACTGTAGTATGAATTTTGAATTGACCAAATACCCAAAATAGACTGAATTAGACCAAAAGTGCTGCTTTAAATTAAAAAAAAGTGCACTTTCAATTGGAATACAGTTGTCCCTTTGGGGGACTGGTTCTAGGATCCCTGAGGATACCAAAATCCACACATTTTATAAATGGCATAGTATTTGCATATAACCTATATATGTCCTCCTGTATACTTTAAATCATCTCTAGTTTACTTATAATACCTAAAATGATGTAAATGCTATGTAAATAGTTGTAAATACAATGTAAATGCTATATAAACAGTTATTGGTTCAAGTTTTGCTTTTTGGAACTCTCTGGAATTTTATCCACAGACACAGAACATGCAGATTGGAAGGGCCAACTGTCTCTTTTTTCACCATCAGCAGAATTTAGGGCTACAGACTAAGCCAAGATCAGTTAAAGAGAGTAACTTTTTATACATGCAAATTGTAGTGTCAATTTTGACTTCTACATGTGGGGAGAGGGCACCCTTGATTCCTAGCCTGAGTTCTCCTAGCCTAAGGAGCAGGCTAGGATTTTTCTCAGTCACATTTGATTCGAACTACTTCCGCGCCATAAGAATAGAAAGTGCTAGGTGACAGGGACACAATTCCTAGGGAGTATGGTGAATGAGTAGAGCCAAGATAGGCGGAGAGGCTGTCCTCTGCAGCGATCACACCTTCAGTTGCAAAGGGAAGGGCCTGGGACCTGGGGCTTTGGGAGGCTGTACAGGTCCAATGAGGGGCCTGCACCAAAGGTCCCTGGAGGACACTGAAGGCCCAAGAAGGGCTGTGTGGATAAGGTACAGAAGGCAAAGGAAAGGAGGGAAGATAAGCAGCACTCACCCATCTCTATCTGTATGTCACGGCAGCTCAGCAGCAGCAGCCCGCCTTTTGTGACCAGCTCCATGGGGATGCTGGAGACACGGGCCTGCCAACCATTTAGGCAGCTCACCAGCATCGCGTAGTTCTTGACAGGACAACCTCTCACAGACTCCAGCTTCTGAGGCCCCCAGGCTTGCAGGAACTCATAAATGCCTTTCATCCAGTGATGGTCCCTGCAGAATTCCTGCACCTCCCGCAGCATGCCCTAGGGGCAGACAAGGTGTTTAGGGCAGAGGTGGGTGGCTATGACCGGAATTGGTGGCCACCATCCCATTCTTTAAACCTCTGTCCTCACCTCCAGCAGGGCCTGTTGTATAGCCAGTGCCTGCTGGATTCGAGGGCTGTTGTCCAGGTCCTCTTGCAGCTGCTTATAATTGGGGGGCAAGTACTGGCCCCGCAGCCGGTGCCCACAGACCTCCAGGGCTTCAGTAACTGTGTGAGACTTCCAGGGCCACACCAATCCTATCCTCGGGCCGCAGAAGATGTCCACAGCGTTGCTGGGTTGGCCCTGGAACTTGGGCATCATGAAGTCCGTGTCCGAGTCCTCCTCTTCATGTTCTTCTAGGGGGGTACATGCCATAATTGTCCCTGAGTGTCCTCCAGGGACCACACACAACCTCTCCCTCTACCCTGAGTGTGTACATACACATTATACACACACACACACACACACACACACACACATTCTCTGTTCATGAGTGAGTTTACACATACATCTACATCATAAACACAGTACCAGACCCACCAAGGGAATTTATTAGTTAGGGTTCAGGTGCAGAGAACAGAATTCAGTCTAGCTAGTAAAAGCAGGGAGGAAATTATTATAGATTATTACATGGGTTGTGAATAACTGCAAGAACTGAAAAACAAAAACACTCTAGGCCAAGTGTCTAGGGCTCTGTGCTGCCTGGTAAATTGGGATGTCATTGCCATACCACCAGCTACATAAGCACATGATCATAAGCGATTACGAGCCCCACCAGCAGAATGGATGGCATATGCCCTGCCTCTCTCCCCTACTTACCTCAATTCTGAGCTGAAGTCACATATAGATCTAAATCACATATGACTCCCAGCCGCAAGGGGGTCTGAGAAACACAGTTTATAGCACTCTAGCCTCTGCAGAACAGAGGAGGAGGTGAGAAAGGAAGCTGAGCAAGCCCGTCCTCAGTATCCGTCTTAAGGAATATCCTTGAACTTGGCCTCCCCCTTAATTCTTAGAAACTGTTTAATTGCCAATTTTAGTATTTGTGTTAAAACTTTGCACAAAAAGGGAGAAGAAGCATCGAAACGTTCAGAAATTAGATCCATACTGCCAACACCTAAACACCACAGTGCCCGCAAGGGCCCATCCTCAGATCTCTTCTCTTCCCCATCAGTACTCACTTTCTAGGAGAGCTCACCCAGTTTCATGGTTTTAAATACCACCTATTTGCTCTGAAATTTATGTGTAGCTCAGATCTCTCCCTGAATCCCAATTCCACTTAAACAACTGCCTAGTCTACATCTCTAATTAGATGCCTAATATGCACCTCAAACTTTTAACAGCCCAAAATGAGCTCTGATCTCTATCCGCCCCACCACCCCCGATTGCTCCTCATGCAGTCCTCCAACGTCAGTAAACGGGAACTCCATTCTTCCGGGTGCTCCAGTCAAAAACTTTAAAGCTATCTTTGACTCTTCTCTCACATACAACACAGCCAGCCATCAGAAAATCCCATTGGCTCTATGTTCAAAATATATCCAAAATCCAACCGATTCTCACCACCTGTACCACTGCCTTCCCCTCTTTCCCCAGCCCAAGTCACCATCAAATCTCACGGCATTATTGAAATACCCTTCTAACTCGTCTCCCTGCTTTGGTCCTTGCCTCTATCACTTTGCAGTCTGCCCTGTATAACCAGAATGATCCTTTAAAAATAATGCCAGAAGGGGTTCTAGGAAGATGGTGGAAGTGGCAGCATAATTTTGAAATCTATTCCAAATTCCCACATGAATTTGGTATATAAAATTGACAGAGCAATTAGACAGTAAAACGAAAAACCCATCTGGATAACATTTTTTAACAAAATGAAGACAAAGGATCCTTACAAACACTAAAATATAAGTGGGTGGGAACAAACCACCTACAGCCTCAAGACCCAAGTGGCATCGCCATTTATGGGGAAGGAAGCAGAGGAGAGCAATGGTATACCAGACTGACCTGAGACTAGGAAAACTCCGCAACAGCCAACAGGCATTTTTGTGGAAAGAAGAGGGCTAATTCGAGAAGAGCAGGTAAAAATGGAAGGGGATTTGCCCGCTCCAGTAGCAGGTAGGTAAGGTCCGTAGAAGCTTTAGCAGTCTATGCCCAATGAGCTCCTAAAACCAACCGGCGAGGGCTCCCTTCTGGGACAGTGCTCAACACTAAGGTGAAACTGCTGGGGGTAAAGTAAAAAGTGAGCAGAATGGAAGCAATAGAGAAAAAGAAAAGGTCCGAATAAAAGTGGGAGAGAGAAACAGAAACCAGGAAATCTCAGAAAGTTAGCCCCCATTTTTTGAACACTACAGAAAATCAATAGAAAAGGAAATTGAAAGGTTAGAAAACCAAGCTGAACCAAGCTGTCTCCTAAAAGTTAGTAAAAGAGAACTTTTCAGAAATGAGTAACAGAAAAGTAGCAACATCAAACCCCATACAAAGCTAGTATAAGAAAAAAGAGAACGGGGAGTAGAATAACATCTTTATAGACAATGACAGCATGTCAGGAAACAGATCAAAACAAGCCCATTTCAAAACAAGTCAAAAGACACCCCGAAAATGGCATAACCCATGAAAGAAAACCACATATCAGAATTAGAAAAACTCAGAAATTATGCAACAGAACTCAGGAAAGAATTAGAAATAAAAGAAAACATAATTTTGGAATGGAAACTGAACTAAAAGGAAGATAAGAGCAAATAAACTTAACAGGTAAATAATGCCTTAAGAAAAATAGAAGGTAAAAATAAGGATAATTACAAAATAAAAAAGAAATAAGGATTTTAAAAAAATATTTCAAGAGAAAGGAACATACATTGGGAGAAAAGTGATAAGGATCTAAAACACATGTAATAGGAGTCCCTGAAGAAAAATCCAAAGCAAGGGAAGAGAACAATACTAAAAGCCTTAATTCAAGAATACTTTCCTGAAATAAAAAATACGTAAAGCTACATTATAAAGGAGCATACCTGAGAATACTATCTTAGGATGTTCAATACCAAGACATATTCTACTAAAATTACTAAATTTCAAGGAAAAAGGAAAAAATATTTTAGGTATCTAGGCAAAAAAAAAAAAAAAGCAAGTGATTAATAAAGGAAATAAAATTAGATTATTATCAGATTTTTGGACAACTTTTAATGCCAGAAGAAAATGGAGTAATATCTTTAAGATATGGAAAGGAAGAACATATGAGGCAATGAATTTACAACTGGTAATACTAACTTTCAAAGGGTACAAACTATTATCAACATAGAAGAACTTGAGAATTCTGCTCCCACAAGCCCATCCTGAGGAATCTAAATAGAGAATGAACTTTGGGCAAACAAAATGACTAAAAGAGACATCAACATAAGGACTGCTGGTGAGCATAAATATATTGTTACTTGTAGAACTAAACTTAAATGAGGTTTTATTCAATAATAAAATTATTAAAAGGGTAAGAATATAGCAGAAATGACAATGTAGAGAATGCTGGTGATTCTCTTGCTTGCCAGGAGGAGAGAGCCTATCTGAAGAATGAAACCTTGGAAGGCATATTGCTTGACCAACTAATAGCCATTTGCTTCTCCCTTCTTCCATGGTGGTAGAGCCTATCTTCCATGAGAAACTAAATATATCAGCCATTTGATTTCCCACACCTAGATTTTTACAATGAGATGTAACAGTGCATCTGCTGGGGAGTTTCTGGAGAAGATTTATTTTGCTGATAATAAGTGAGAGTCAGGCAAGGAGAGCTTTCTCTCTAACCTTGCCTCCCCTTTTTAAAACATGACTTTGCTTGAGAATGGGATGCATGGAGCTGCAACTTGTCTTGCAACTACAATGCAATAGCCTGAGGATGAAAAAAGATTTTTGATTGCATCCTCCCCTAGCACATATACCCTTCCAAGAGGATCTGTCCTTAACTACAGCTAAACCCAGAATGGAATCAGGGAAGGATATAAAGAGCCTGGTACTTGATGACATTTCTGAGCCACTGAACCAACCCTGGAAGCTACCTGGAGACTTCTTGTTATGTGAGATGATTGTATTGTTTAGGCTACTCTTAGGTCTTCTGTTACTTCCAGCTGACAGCATTCTCACTGACTTAGAATTCAAACTCACAAGTAAAATCAAAGGACTAAGAGAGAGAGATAAAGCCTTGATGACATTGCCTTAGCCCTGAATCCAGCTGAGCCTGAATCCAGCTGTATTCATTAATTTCTTAGTTATAGGAGCCAGTAAAAAATCTCCCCTTTTCCTTAGCTAGCTTTGAGTTAGGAAATGTAATCCAAAACCAACTTGCACATTTAGGCCCATATAATAGATGTTTATAGCCAGGACAAGCATAGCTGAAGGTTGGAGCCTCCTCCACCATATACACCCTTCTAAAAGGATATGCTCTGACCTATAGTGAAAACCAATTAATTTGTACCATGACCCATTGCTCTTGCCAGATCTTATGGATACATGACTCTCTATAGGATAGGCTGAATCAATCATATTTCTTGTCTGGAAAATTTGAACTAAGTCACACAATCAGGAAAACTTAACTGAAAGATCATACATAGAGTCAAGAATGGAGTTGGTGCCATAGAAAGTCTAAGTCATCTGGAAGCAATGGTTATAAGGGAGCAGAAAGTTCAAAGGAAGCAGAGACAGCTAGTGTTAGGAGAGAATCAGGGGAATTGGGAAGAAGCACAGACAGAAGTATAGATGAAAGGATAATCACTAATTTGAGAGACAGGGACTCTCTTCCTGACTTTCTAGTTTCAATTTCTCTGAAGTTTGGTGCTGCTACATCTTTTCTGCCTTTGAATTTGGTAACTCTCTGTTTTGTGAGCTCCAAAACAAAGATGGGGTTGAAGAACTGTGATTCAAGGTGCCAAGACCCATGAGAGCACTCAGGCAATATGATGCTGTATAGTCAATTCATGTGTGGTTCTGAGCAATGGAAAGAAAAGCTAGTGCATTTTTAATATAATTTGGCGAATGCAATATCCCAACAGAACAGAACACTAATGACTTCTTAGCCAGAGAAAGAGTGAAATAAAGAGACCTGATATCAAGTAAATCAAAGAAATATAAGTTACCTGTCACTGCTAAGTGATTTGGGCTTCCATTTAAAATATATATGTTTTAGTATAATACATATGAGTCAACATGGAGCTGCATTTTAAAATATCCATCCAACTTGAAAGACCTAAATAATGATAGATCTTTACAGTAGGTTTCCTTGAATAAGTAACTCAGACATTTCACACAGAGCAAAGCATCTTGTCAAACATACTTATAGGACTTTTCATCGTTTCAAAATTTCTTACAGAGTGGCAAGAAAAAAAACTCCTTCCCCTCTCATCTATGAATCCGCTCACTGTTACACTGCTTCCATCTATACTTCCTCTTGCTGGTCATGCTGTTCACACCTCACATTCCCAAGAGACCCTCCCTGCCATATGCAGCCCCCTGGAAAAATATATAGTAAGGACAGTTTCATTTTTTGCATTATATCTCTAAGCTAACTTCAACACCATTCCAACAAAAATCTACTTCAAGAGATTTTTATAATAAAAATGAAGCAATCCTTTGTCCCTTTTCAGGGTTACAGATTTATCTTACCACAAATATCAGAAATGTATTCTTTTTTTTTTAATATCTTTATTGGAGTATAATTGCTTTACAGTGTTGTGTTAGTTTCTGCTGTATGACAAAGTGAATCACCTATATGCATATGTATATCCCCATATCCCCTCCCTCTTATGTCTCCCTCCCACCCTCCTTATCCCACCCCTCTAGGTGGTCACAAAACACCGAGCTGATCTCCCTGTGCTATGCAGCTGCTTCCCACTAGCTATCTATTTTACATTTGGTAGTGTATATATGTCCATGCTACTCTCTCACTTCATCCCAGCTTACCCTTCCCCCTCCCCATGTCCTCAAGTCCATTCTCTACGTCTGTGTCTTTATTCCTGTCCTGCCTTTAGGTTCATCAGAACCATTTTTTTGTTGTTGTTTACATTCCATATATATGTGTTAGCATATGGTATTTGTTTTTCTCTTTCTGACTTACTTCACTCTGTATGACAGACTCTAGGTCCATCCACCTCACTACAAATAACTCAATTTCATTTCCTTTTATGGCTGAGTAATATTCCATTGTATATATGTGCCACATCTTCTGTATCTATTCATCTGTCGATGGACATTTAGGTTGCTTCCATGTCCTGGCTATTGTAAATAGTGCTGCAATTTGAACTTTGTGGTACATGACTCTTTTTGAATTATGGTTTTCTCAGGGTATATGCCCAGTAGTGGGATTGCTAGGTCATATGGTAGTTCTATTTTTAGTTTTTTAAGGAACCTCCATACTGTTCTCCATAGTGGCTGTATCATTTACATTACCACCAACAGTGCAAGAGGGTTCCCTTTTCTCCACACCCTCTCCAGCATTAATTGTTTGTAGATTTTTTGATGATGGCTATTCTGACCGGTGTGAGGTGATACCTCATTGTAGTTTTGATTTGCATTTCTCTAATGATTAGTGATGTTGAGCATCATTTCATGTGTTTGTTAGCAATCTGTATATCTTCTTTGGAGAAATGTCTATTTAGGTCTTCTGCCCATTTTTCGATTGGGTTGTTTGTTTTTTTGATATTGAGCTGCATGAGCTGCTTGTATATTTTAGAGATTAATCCTTTGTCAGTTGCTTCGTTTGCAAATATTTTCTCCCATTCTGAGGGTTGTCTTTTTGTCTTTTTTATTGTTTCCTTTGCTGTGCAAAAGCTTTTAAGTTTCATTAGGTCCCATTTGTTTATTTTAGTTTTTATTTCCATTTCTCTAGGAGGTGGGTCAAAAAGGATCTTGCTGTGATTTATGTCATAGAGTGTTCTGCCTATGTTTTCCTCTAAGAGTTTTATAGTGTCTGGCCTTACATTTAGGTCTTTAATTCATTTTGAATTTATTTTTGTGTATGGTGTTAGGAAGTGTTCTAATTTCATTCTTTTACATGTAGCCGTCCAGTTTTCCCAGCACCACTTATTGAAGAGGCTGTCTTTTCTCCATTGTATATTCTTGCCTCCTTTATCAAAGATAAGGTGACCATAGGTGTGTGGGTTTATCTCTGGGCTTTCTATCCTGTTCCATTGATCTATATTTCTGTTTTTGTGCCAGTACCATACTATCTTGATTACTGTAGCTTTGTAGTATAGTCTGAAGTCCAGGAGTCTGATTCCTCCAGCTCCGTTTTTCTTTCTCAAGATTGTTTTGTCTATTCAGGGTCTTTTCTGTTTCCATACAAATTGTGAAACTTTTTGTTCTAGTTCTGTGAAAAATGCCATTGGTAGTTTAATAGGGATTGCACTGAATCTGTAGATTGCTTTGGGCAGTATAGTCATTTTCACAATGTTGATTCTTCCAATCCAAGAACATGGTATATCTCTCCATCTGTTGGTATCATCTTTAATTTCTTTCATCAGTGTCTTATAGTTTTCTGCATACAGGTCTTTTGTTTCGTTAGGTAGGTTTATTCCTAGGTATTTTATTCTTTTTGTTGTAATGGTAAATGGGAGTGTTTCCTTAATTTCTCTTTCAGATTTTTTATCATTAGTGTACAGGAATGCAAGAGATTTCTGTGCATTAATTTTGTATTCTGCTACTCTATCAAATTCATTGATTAGCTCTAGTTGTTTTCTGGTAGCATCTTTAGGATTCTCTATGTATAGTATCATGTCATCTGCAAACAGTGACATTTTTAATTCTTCTTTTCTGATTTGGATTCCTTTTATTTCTTTTTCTTCTCTGATTGCTGTAGCTAAAACTTCCAAAACTACGTTGAATAATAGTGGTGAGAGTGGGCACCCTTGTCTTGTTCCTGATCTTAGAGGAAATGCTTTCAGTTTTTCACCATTGAGAACGATGTTGGCTGTGGGTTTGTCATATATGGCCTTTATTATGTTGAGGTAGGTTCCCTCTATGCCTACTTTCTAGAGAGTTTTTATCATAAATGGGTGCTGAATTTTGTCGAAAGCTTTTTCTGCATCTATTGAGATGATCATATGGTTTTTCTCCTTCAATTTGTTAATATGGTTTATCACGTTGATTGATTTGCATATATTGGAGAATCCTTGCATTCATGGGATAAACCCCACTTGATCATGGTGTATGATCCTTTTAATGTGCTGTTGGATTCTGTTTGCTAGTATTTTGTTGAGGATTTTTGCATCTATGTTCATCAGTGATATTGGTCTGTAGTTTTCTTTTTTTGTGACATCTTTGTCTGGTTTTGCTATCAGGGTGATGGTGGCCTCATAGAATGAGTTTGGGAGTGTTCCTCCCTCTGCTGTATTTTGGAAATTTTGAGAAGGATGGGTGTTAGCTCTTCTCTAAATGTTTGATAGAATTCACCTGTGAAGCCATCTGGTCCTGGACTTTTGTTTGTTGGAAGATTCTTAATCACAGTTTCAATTTCATTACTTGTGATTGGTGTGTTCGTATTTTCTATTTCTTCCTGGTTCAGTCTTGGAAGGTTGTGCTTTTCTAAGAATTTGTCCATTTCTCCCAGGTTGTCCATTTTATTGGCATATAGTTGCTTGTAGTAATCCCTCATGATTCTGTGTATTTCTGCAGTGTCAGTTGTTACTTCTCCTTTTTCATTTCTAATTCTGTTGATTTGAGTCTTCTCCCTTTTTTTTCTTGATGAGTCTGGCTAATGGTTTATCAATTTTGTTTATCTTCTCAAAGAACCAGCTTTTAGTTTTGTTGATCTTTGCTATTGTTTCCTTCATTTCTCAAAGAGATATTCCGATCTTGGTAGGATATTGCTATAGTAAAGTTAAAGTAAGAACTTTAAGGTAATAGTTCCTGAACTTGACACCTGCCAGATGAGAAAAATGATTATCTGATTGTATTTCTCAGTTTTAAACTGCAGAATATTCCTGATAAGACTGTAAGAGCATCCGATTGTAACATTAATAACCTCTTTTTGGTCTCAATATGTTCCAGTTCTAAGACTGCCCTCTGGAAAATGTCATAGAACATAGCTTATGAACAGAGACTATGTTACAATCACTTTATTAGTAAAGCACTGGGTATTCTTTTAGGGACTAGAATCTAGTAAATATATAATTTTCTGTTATAAGGGGCTTATTTTTCATATTTTTGGGTATAAATGGAGGTACTGAAATCATTTTGTAATTTGGCTAAAATGCCATATAAATTTCGCCTCATTTAAGTAAAAGATTTCTCAGATGAATATATTTCTTAAAGACTACTTATAGTGTTTTACCTGCTACATGTTT
Source organism: Balaenoptera ricei (assembly GCF_028023285.1). NCBI lineage: Eukaryota > Metazoa > Chordata > Mammalia > Artiodactyla > Balaenopteridae > Balaenoptera > Balaenoptera ricei. Next base: position 64,453,411 of record NC_082646.1, on the reverse strand, counting down.
ATTGTATATTACTCTAATTTTCATAAAGAACTTACAGAAAAATCCCAAATCAGAACTTTGATTCTGGTTCCTCCACGATATTAACTTGATTTTCCATGCTGATCTTGTTTTTTTCCTTCAAATTCTGATTTTGAAAAATCTCAAACATGCAGAAAAGTTTAAAGGTTCTACACACTCCTTTCTTTATCTATCTACTTAAGACTCAACAATTATTAACATTTTGCCACATTGCTTTTTTTGTTTTTCCTTCTATTTTTCTTTTCCCTAAACTATTGGTTTGGCCAAAAAGTTCATTCAGGATTTTCCGTAGTTATGGAAAACCCCAAATGAACTTTTTGGCCAACCCAATACTTGCAAGATATGAGTATCGTGACACTTCACCCCTATATACATCAGTCCCTGCTGCTTTTCTAAAAGTAGAAGGGATAACCCAAGACATTGCAAGTGAATATTCTCACTTTCACTAGAATTTAGAATAAAAGTTTAAGGGGTTTTTGTTTGTTTGTTTTGCCATTCAAAGGAAAATACTGGAGCATATGCATAGTATGAATTAGTACATCATATAATGAGGAAGCACTGTGAAATGTATGATTTACCTAAATTTTTAATACTACTACTAATAAGATACTATCTGTAACACGTACTACTATGTGCTGAGCACTATTCTAAACATATTACTCTTTTATTCTTCAAAACAATGCAACTGAGGTATTTTTGTTTTCCCATTTTACAGATTAGTGAACTAGCCTGTCTGATTTCAGAGCCCTTCCTTTTTCCACTGTACCATGTAAAACAAACATCAATAATCTCTATTGATTAATCTAGATTCATTTGAGAAAAAAATGTGCCACAACTGGTGTGATTTGTTAAAGACACAGGCTCGGGAATTCCCTGGTGGTCCAGTGGTTAGGACTCCGAGTTTCCACTACAGGGGGCACTGGTTCGATCCCTGGTCACGGAACTAAGATCCTGCATGCTGCGAGGTGCGGCCAAAAAACAAAGAAAAGAAAAACACAGGCTCCTTTCAATGACCCTTTTTCTTCCTTGTCACCTAATTCCTAAAATTAACCTGGTGTCTTTACGTCATCTTAATGAAAACGTACTAGTTGAATGGGAAAATGAAAAAGCACCTACATGTCAGAGGTGACTGAATGCATTTGATGGTTTTATCTGTGACGGCGTGAGTATTCCAAATAAAGGGAATGTGAAGGTGTATTTCCTCCCTGATGATTTACTAGTTTGAGGATTGATAATCAATGATAACTGGTAACTATAAAATAGCTCAGTAATACTAATGAATTATTCTATATGAAATGAAAAAGAGCTGCATGAAATAAAGCAAATATTGAACAGGCAGAGTTCTTCAAACAAGTACAAATTAACTTAGCAATCAAATCCAATTGTAAATGAAACGCCATTATGACATTAGAGAAAAAGCTCATGGAGTTAGGACAAATAGAGGACAATGTACTCACACTCTTTCATACACCTCTCACTACACTCAGATGCGTGCACATACATACACATAGGCACATGCACGAGTAAGCAAAAACATGTCTCCACTCTCCTACCGCCCAACACATGTGCAGACCCAGGTTAGAGCTGCTCCATCCATGCCCAGTGCCCGACTCTCTGGCCATTAGGACACTGCATGTGCCCTTCTCCCTCCTTCCACCCTTCCTCCCCGCTGCCTAGGGCTCCTTAAATACCTTCAAAGTACAGGGAATCCCAGAAGGTCTTCGGGTCTGTACACTGCATTACCTTCAGGCCAAGGTACAGAGAAGGGGCAGAAATAGCAAACAATGAGAGTTCAGACCAGGCTGAGAGCTTCTGATTATACAGAGGATACGAACTGGGAATTCCTACAGCCAGCCCCCTGTCGAATCCAGAATACCTTCAGGGCAGAGGCCTTCATAGACCTTAGGCCCCCAGTTATAATCTGGATCATATTTTCAATACAGGGCTCATGAGACAGCTGGCCACAACTGTCAAAGACCAGCTGCGCTGAGAGAAAGGGTTTCTGCCTTGGGGCCTGTAAAGGAGGGTCAGGAGAGGTTGTGGGGCTAGATGTCAGTATCCGCTCCCTACCAGCTGGCCCCTGACTGCCCGCCAACCTCCACACATGCCACCCACCACCTCACTTGCAAGATGTTGGCCACAAAAGAGGTTATCTCGTCCTCTATGATGGACACGAGGTTCTGGCAAATCATGTAGTCTACCAGGTGGGCCAGCGGCCCCATCTGCAGCAGCCAAGCTTCTACCTGCATCAGCTTCTGCTCTAGCTGCTGGCACTGCACCCTCTGAAGGTACAGGGAGCCCTGGCCTGTCCTGATCCTCTTGCAGTTTCTCACTTGCTCCTGCAGGCCCTGTTGCATGTGGTATGTATCCTCATGAATCTGTCAGAATAGAGAGTGGAAAATTCACTGGAGAAAAGGGGATGGAGACCAAACTGGCCACCCACTGGCCTGTTGCAAAGCTCTCAGGTCATGGAGCCTAAAACCTAGATATACACATGAATGGCTGCTTTTTAGTAGAGATTGGCCCTGGAAATCTTTAAGTGACCAGAGAAGATGTGAAATGGAGAACATATATTGAGAGGCCACAGTGAGTTAGTTTGATAGGCCAGGCCTGTCTGCTAAAAGCCCCCAGGATGGAACTCAAATAGAAAATTTGTGCATGTGTAAATAGAGAGATTCACAATGCATAGATCAGACAAAGGAAAAGAGAGACTGGCTAAGTAAGGCTCAGCAATTATTCCAGGATATGGAGTCCAATCACTAGGCCTGGGTGATGTGGCCTGCTGACCAGCACAACACTGCCTTCTGCGAGAGTAGAAGCTGTCTCCGGCTACTGACACAGACTTTCTAGTGGGGGACAGAAAATAGGGTTAAAAGCTTGGGGACCTCTTTGTGGGTTCTTCTCACAACTGGGAAGTTCCTCAGCCTACAAAGGCTGCTGATAGTTGCCACCTCTGGGCCTGTCCTGTTGAGGAACAGAAGGGAGACACCAGAAAGACATATTTGGCCAGATGGACCTTTTGTCCTTGCTGCTCTCCTATTCTTTCTGATGTTCAACAGAGCTTGTGATTAGAACTACGAGTTGTCTGTGGATTGTATTCTGCTAACTCTGAGCTCAGAACCCAGTCTTCTGAGATCCAGACACAAGGCAGTTGAGACCTAAGCTAGGCGTGTCATATACGGACATGCCTTGGACTTGGCGAGGTTCTTAACCACTGCGCCACCAGGGAAGCCCCACCACGAATTAATTTTTGTGTATGGTATAGCAACTATTAGAAAACAATAATGCTTTAAAATACCTTTTATAATAGCAACAAAAAATATCAAATATCTAGTAATAAATCTAATGAAATATTTTCAAGACCTCTAAAGGAAACCTACAAAACCTTGTTAAGAGTAATTAAAGAGGGACTTCCCTGGTGGTGCAGTGGTTAACAATCCTCCTGCCAATGTAGGGGACATGGGTTCGAGCCCTGGTCCGGGAAGATACCACATGCCGTGAAGCAACTAAGCCCATGCGCCACAACTACTGAGCCTGCGCTCTAGAGCCCGCAAGCCATAACTACTGAGCCTACATGCCACAACTACTGAAGCCCACGCACCTAGAGCCCGTGCTCCACAACAAAGAGAAGCCACCGCAATGAGAAGCCCGCGCACAGCAACGGAGAGTAGCCCCCGCTCGCCGCAACTGGAGAAAGCCCGCGTGCAGCAACGAAGACCCAACGCAGCCAAAAATAAAATTAATTAATTTAAAAAAAGAACATTAGTTAAAAGAAAGAATAAAGAAATCAAAATAAATCAAGAGATCCATGTTCACGGATTAGGAAACTAAATATTGTTAGGATATCAATTCTCCCCCAAATTGATCCATAGATTCAAAGCAAGCTAATAAAAAAAATTCCAGTAAATTACTTTGTGGAAATTAACAAGCTGACCCTAAAATGTATATGGAAATTCAAAGAACCTAGAATAGCTAGGGAAATCTTGAATAACAAAAAGCTGTAGGACCTAACAACACCAGATACTAAGACTTACTATAAAGCTACAATAATTAAGATAGCATGACGCTGACAAATAGACAGACAAATAGATTAATGGTACAGAACAGAGTCCAGAAACAGACCCACACATACACAATCATCTGATTTAAGAAAAAGACAACACTGTTATTCAGTGGGGAAATGGAAGTCTTTTCAATAAATGAGAAAAATAAACCTTGACTCTTACCTCACACCATGCATAAAAATTAATTTGAAATGGATCATACACCTAAATGTAAAAGATAAGATAATAAAATTTCTAGAAGAAAACATAGTAGAATATGGGGTAGGCAAAGATTTCTTAAACCAGAACCCGAAGGACACTAACCAAAAAATAAATAAATAAATAATAATAATAATAAAGTGAACTTCAAGAAAATTAAGAACTTCTGCTCATCAAAAGATACCATTAAAATAGTAAAAAGGTAAGCCACAGACTAGGATAATATGTCCACAATATGTATATATTTGATACCAACTCATATCGAGAATATATAAAGAACTCCTACAAATTAGTAGGAAAAAACCCAGACAACCCAATCAAAAATGAGCAAAAGTTTGACACTTCAGAGAAGAGGGTACCAAAATGGCCAATAAAAATATGAAAGGATGCTCAACATCACTGGTGATCACGGAAACACAAATTAAAACCACAATGAAATACCACTGTACACTCACCAATTTGGCTAAGATTAAAAACCTTTACACTCCCAAGTGCTGATGAGATCACAGGACAACTATAAGTCGGATGGGAATGTAAACTGGTACAACTACTCTAGAAAACTGTTTGGCACTGAAAAACATACATAAACCCTATTCCAGCAATTCCACTCCTAGAATATATACCTCAAAGAAATGAGTGTTTATGTCCATCAAAAGACATACAAAAATGTTCATAACAGTTATTCACAATAGTAAAAAACTGGAACCAACATAAATGTCCAGCAATAGGAGAATTAACAAATAAATTGTGGTACATTTTTATAGTAAAACACTACATAGCAATACAAAAGAGTGAACCACTACTACCTGCAATGTTATGGGTAAATCTCACTAACATAATGTGGAGTGAAAAAAAGCCAGACGAAAAAGAGCACGTGCTGTCTGATTCCATTTACATGAAATTCCAAATTGGACAAAATTAATCTGTGGTGACAGAGGTCAGAGTAGTTGTTACCTTTGTGGAGGCACTGATGAGAGAGGTACCAGGGAGCTTGCTGAGGTGCTATAAATGTTCTATATCTTGACCCGCTGGTAGTTACATGGGTGTAGACATATGCAAAAATTTCAATAAACTGTACTTAGGTGGCATGTACCACAGATACAAAGTAGGCACACGAAGGAAGGACTCCATGACTGGATGGTTCTACCAGCCACAGTGGCCTGTCAAAGGTTCAAGATATGCTCAGAGATGAGCCTAGCAGCACAAAAGATCAGGATTCCAACTCTCAAATTCTCTAATGCTCCTGGCACGAACAACTGAAAAAAACAGACGTTGTTATGTTCCTCTTCCTCTCTGCTCAAGGCCTTAGGAAACGGTTGAGTCCAAGTCTCTGCCTGCCTGTTATTAATCCATCCACCTAGAGCAGAGACTGCTGTTGCTGGACAGGACAATGGCTCTGAGCCAACTGCAGAGTCCAGAACACACAGGGAAGCTTAAGCCAAGAGAAGGCTGAAACACTGGCGAGTTCAGCTTGGAGAAAAAGCTCACAATAAATCGGAGCCTCTTACCAGATGAAGGATGGATGTGCAGAGACGCAGGCCGCGATGGAGCAGCCGCAGAGCGTTGTGGTTTTCCTTGGCTAGAGCCCGCCGCAGGTCCAGCAACTCGTAGCACTGATCTGCTTCATGGGGGAGCCAGGACACAGAGCGCAGCTCCTGCAGAAGCCTGGAATCAAGGACTAAACTGCTCAGAGCCAGCGACTCTGCCCTCTTACCTTGGACACCTTTGACTTCCTCCTAGCCCAGCTCACCTCAGAATGAGCAAAGGTTTAGAGAGATTATAATATTCCCAGTGACCAACAGTGCAGCCTCCTCTTGAGGGTTCTTTGGAAGAGTTTAAGCCCAGGAAGTTGCTGGCTGGGGAACTCTTTGGGAAAGGCTTGGGGTATGTGCAAATGTTTTTTGGTTTTGGTTTTTTTCTGTTTTATTTATTTAATTAAAAAAAAAAATTTTTGGATTTTATTTATTTTTTTATGCAGCAGGTTCTTATTAGTTATCTATTGCAAATGTTTACACTGAGTTACCTTTCCGCCAGGAAAGAGGGTCAGAGAGATCCCAAGGTGTGACTTAGAAGGAGAGACTGCAGCGGCTTCTTCCGTGGAATAGGGGAAGCCAAGGGCCCTAACAGTCTAGATGGACAGGTAGGTTTTATTTTATTTTTTCTTTCTTTCTTTATTTTTTACTATTTTTTAAACATCTTTATTGGAGTATAATTGCTTTACAATGTTGTGTTAGTTTCTGCTGTACAACAAAGTGAGTCAGCTATATGTATACATATATTCCCATATCTCCTCCCTCTTGCGCCTCCCTCCCACCCTCCTTATCCCACCCCTCTAGGTGGTCACAAAGCACCGAGCTGATCTCCCTGTGCTATGCGGCTGCTTCCCACTAGCTAGCTATTTTATATTTGGTAGTGTATATAGGACAGGTAGGTTTTAGAATCAAAGGTGAGGAACCTCCAACTTCCCTACAGGGAAGTTTCATCCCTGACGAAACCCACTTCTGTTATTCATTCCCCAAACAACCACCCTGAAAAATCTACATCTCTAAATATCCTTGAAAAAATGACGGACCCCCCCCTAATAAGCAGAGGATGATCATAATGGATGTAATTTATTCAGTACCTATTGGGGCACTGAACATGGTACTTTACATTCACAATCTCATTTAATTCTCACTACAGCTGTGAGTAGCAGAAATCTTCCTCTCTTGTTTTCAGATCAGGAAACTGGGGCTCAAAGAGTAAAGTCCCTTGCTAGTGTTCAGGACTTAAATTCAGATCTGTGCAGCCCAATTATGCCATGATGATTAAGCTAGACTGGGAGGATACCTAGAGTAGAGGTTGCAAACTGGTAGCCCATGGGACGAATTCAGACTGAAAAGGTTTTTATATGTACCACTAAGAGTTGGCCAGCACAGTGTTTTAATAAAAATTTTCACTAACCAGGTAAAATTAAGAGATTTGACAACAAAATGTGGATTCCCAGGTCATCCTGAAAAAATAATGTGGCTGACGCACTGGACCCATATTCCCCATGGCAACAGTCAGTTGGAACTGAGTAGTGACTGTCCTTTTTAGGTGCAATCTCCAAACTGACTGCAGTCCCACACTCCCTAAAGTCTTGAATCGAACCCATTGCATTTCTTCCATAGCTCCTACTTGGGCCCTGTAGGCATCTGAGCTTGCAACTCCTATCACAGAACATAACTGGAGTGGTTGAAGAGTTGTGCAGAGAAAGCAAGAAAGTACTGAAAATAGGAGTAACTAAGATTTTCTTAAAAAAAAAAAAAGAATCCAAGTAATACCATAGTAAGAGCAGAGTTTCAAACACCTGCATTACATCCTCAAATTTGATATTTAATAATTGTATGATCTGGGGCAAGTTGATGTAGAAATTCATTAATACATAGAGCTACATTCAGAATATATTATTCAGAGAAAAAAACTGGTTACTTAACAATATGTAAAGTATGATCACATTGGTATATGTGATGGAAAAAAAGACTACAAGGATATGCAACAAAATGTTTGTCATGGTTATTTGTAGATGGTGAGACTGAAGATTTTTTTCCTTTGTGCTTTTTTTTTTATATTTTCCAAATCTTCTACAATGAACGTGTTGTTACTTCTTGTAAAATAATTTTTTAAAGGCCACTGAAGTTGTGTTTTGAAGACCTCACCTGCTAATATGGAGTAGCCCAGCTCCAAAGTGGGGCACGGCAAAGAGCAGATGCTTCTCTAGGAAAGTCCGGTGCCGGTGCAGCCTCTGCAACTTCACACCCTTCTTCCAGCTACAGATCAGAGGGCAGTGAGAGTGGCTGTTGCTCTTTGTGACACTTCTTCCCAAATCCCATACCCGTCATCACCTACCAGGCCAAGGCCTTGCGTAAGAGGCAATACTTAAAGAACGGAATGAACTGGAGCTGTTGCCAGAGGACAGAGCGGTGGTGCCAGGTACCCAGCGTCATTGCCTCACTGCCCTCTACAGGATGTATGTGCAGGACCCCAAAGGGAGAGAAGATGTAGTGCTCAGAATTCACCTTGTTGGGTGGTACCACCATCAGGCTGTAAGGTCTTTAAGAAAGGGCACAGATCAGTGGGAGCCTTGCAAACTTGTGCAGACTCCAGGGAGGGACAAAAGAAGGACAGGAAGGGGGAAATAAGGAAGCAGGAAAGAAGGCGGAAGAAAGTGGGAAGAGGGGAAAGAGAGCAGAATGATCTTCAAACCAGAAAGATGGAATATTAAGAAGAAACAGCAGCCAAAAATAGGTGGGAAGAAAGAAAAAGACCCCTAGCCAGTCTCAAGAAGTTCCTATCTCCAGACCCAGAGAGCTAACATCCCATCAAATCTAAGATGCCATCAACTGTAAGCTCGCAGTATTTTTAAAATTATTTATTTATTTATTTATTTATTTATTTAGGCCATGTCAGGTCCTAGTTGCAGCATGCACGCGGGATCTAGTTCCCCAACCAGGGATTGAACCCGCGCCCCCTGCATTGGGAGCGAGGAGTCCCACCCACTGGCCCACCAGGGAAGTCCCTAGTTGCAACATTTTCTTATGAAATGCTAAAATTAAAAAATGCCGCCAATATGATATGCCACCAATTTGTAACATGAGATGTTTCGGAGATGTTGAAATGTGAAAAAAAATGTGCATCTTAGAAATGATAAAGTATGTATATCCCTAGATGCTGAAATAACATGCAGAGATAATCAGGGAATGCCGTTTGGAGTAACTGAGAATGGGGAAAAGCAAGAGTAACTAGAAGACTAGACACAGGCCAATAAAGAGAAAAACTGCCACCTAGTGAACCAGACAAGTACCTCCAGAGCCATCTTAAAATCCTACTAAGTTGTCTTATTTCAAGAAAATGCACCTACATCCCACATTAAATACAATTTATATGTAACTATATAATAGTTGTACCTAGTTGCAGAAAACTAGTTGCCATAATGCTATGTTTGGGCACATTTAATAAAGCATTTATTAATTTTTTAAAATATTTATTTTTGGCTGCGTCAGGTCTTAGTTGTGGCAGGCGGGATCTTCATTGTGGCATGCGGGATCCTCCGCTGTAGCGTAAGGCCTCCTCGTTGTGGCGCGTGGGCTTTCTAGTTGTGGCACGTGAGCTTTCTAGTTGTGGCACATGGGCTTAGTTGCCCCGTGGCATGTGGGATCTTAGTTCCCCGACCAGAGATCGAACCTGCGTCCCCTGCATTGGTACCACTGGACCACCAGGGAAGTCCCAAGCATTTATTAATTTTTATCTTGCAGGGTTTTTTTCATAACTTGGAACCAGTAATACTTTTAAGCACTAAATATATTTTTAAGCCCTTTAAAGGCAGTGTGTCCCAGGTCCCATGCATATAATGCCTAAAAGATGAAACGACCCTTCTCTCTCTCTCTAGAATACATAGCAAACGACTCAAGAGCATTTACATGGATACCAGAATAAATTCACTAAGTCAAGTCATATAAAAACTTTATTTCAGGGCTTCCCTGGTGGCGCAGTGGTTGAGAATCTGCCTGCCAATGGAGGGGACACAGGTTCGAGCCCTGGTCTGGGAGGATCCCACATGCCGTGGAGCAACTGAGCCCATGAGCCACAACTACTGAGCCTGCGTGTCTGGAGCCTGTGCTCTGCAACAAGAGAGGCCGCGATAGTGAGAGGTCCCCGCTTGCCGCAACTAGAGAAAGCTCTAGCACAGAAACAAAGACCCAACACAGCCAAAAATAAATAAATAATTAAAAACTTTATTTCATTTCTGACAAAGTGACTAGATCTTCTCAAGTACTATTATCCCCAAATTACAGATGAGAAAACTGAACAAAAAGAGGTCATAACTTTGCACAAGGCAGTTAAGGAAAGAATACAGGACTTAAAAACCAAATCTACCTGACTCAAGCACCCTCTCTTAACCACTGGGTCATTTGGCATCCCACAGGATAGCTACCTACCCTAACTGAGGCCTGACTTCCCAAGGGAACACTCCTTCCCCTGTGGCCTTCTTAATGGAGGCTACTCTTCCTGCACAGGACCAGGAGTCAGGGATAGCTGAGCAAAGACTCTAGGGAAGTGAAGGAATATATTCTCCCCTAAGTATAAATCAAAATCTAGGACAGGGAGTTCCCTGTCCCACAGGGAGGTGGCCTAGTGGTTAGGATTCCTGGCTTTCACTTCTGTGGCCTGGGTTCAATCCCTGGTCAGGGAACTGAGATCCCACAAGCCACGTGGTATGACCAAAAAAAAAAAAAATCTAGGACAAGTACAAGAAAAAAATTTTTTTAATAAATTTATTTATTTAATTTATTTATTTTTGGCTGCGTTGGGTCTTCGTTGCTGCGCGCGGGCTTTCTCTAGTTGCAGGGAGTGGAGGCTACTCTTCGTTGTGGTGCACGGGCTTCTCATTGTGGTGGCTTCTCTTGCTGCGGAGCACGGGCTCTAGGTGCACAGGCTTCAGTAGTTGTGGCATGAGGGCTCACTAGTTGTGGTGTGCGGGCTCTAGAGCGCAGGCTCAGTAGTTGTGGCGCACAGGCTTAGTTGCTCCGCGGCATGTGGGATATTCCCGAACCAGGTATCGAACCCGTGTCCCCTGCATTGGCAGGAGGATTCTTAACCACTGTGCCACCAGGGAAGTACCAAGAAAATTTTGATAAATGCAAATACTTTGAAAGAAAACCTGTTACATGGCAAATAAATAAAGTGAAACAAAAAATGCCAGTTTCCACTTTTACTGATGGTGCACTTGAAATTTGGACCAACACTCCTACTTGAGAACAACTAGAAAAACTGGGCAAAGTATCTGGGTAAAATATGAAAATCATCAGAGAACCCACAAATTAAATCCCCTGGGCTTCCAGCTGGGACCCTGGTTACAACACAGGTTGAACCAGAAAACACCTCCCTCCTTGGTGTGGGCCCCCAGCTGCAACTTCTGCTGTTTAGCTTTCTGAGTCTACTGAAAGCTCAGCTCCTCTTCTCCATCTTTCAGGAGCATATAGTAAAACTGACACACCATTGCCTCTACTGGAATCTCCGGGGAAAAGCAGAACCAAGTGCGAAACTCACTTCACTGGGTTCCTTCTTTGACAGATGTTGGCCCTGTGATTATTCACTGCCTTTTTAGTTCTCTTGCTCATGGTTTCTTGTCTCTCTCTGTGCCTAATTATCTTTGATTGTGCTGCTTCTCTGAGTATGACTGAGCTGATAGTTGAAAGCCCTAAGCTTGTAATTTTCTTTCTGTAGGCTCTCCACCATGGTCAACAGGCATCTCATCCAACATTGCTACCATTACTATCACTACTGCTGGACAGTCAAGTGTAGCAGCCACTAAGTGTCAGTAGGTAGGTTATCACTTTCAACCACAGTGACTAATTAATTGTGATGCCACTATAGGTCATGGATTACTAGTATACTATTTCCCATTAACAAGGAGGCCGGTACTGTCCAAGGCCAAGGACATTACCAAAATAATATCAAAATCCCATATTTGAGGATTGTTTCCTGGGACCACTCATAATATCAGGTACTATATCAGAGTCCAGTCAGGAAAACATAAATTGCATTAGGAATTTCAACAAAGTGAATTTAACAGAGAAAATGTGTTTTAGAAAAAGTGTCATAGGACACCTAAAAAGCAAAAAGGGAATACTAAGCGCAGAGACAATAACTGCAGGAAATGGATGCCAGCCCTAGAACTAGAGGAACAAAAGGAAGAGGTTTCTCTAAGAAGGAGATGCTGCCTGGCTATTACTAGTATATAAGGAGTTTGGAGGGGGGGGGTGGTGCGCCTTGCAGAGCGGTGACTCACAACTCTGATGGGAAGATGCTACCCAGCTGGCGTTGGTCCCTCTCAGGATCAGAGGAGGCTGATTCAGAAACTGCCAGCCGCTGCCACAGTGAAGGACGATTTCCGGGGCAGTGACATGAAGAGCAAGCAAAGGAAGGACAAAGTCCCTTCTCCTCTTATCCTGGTGTCCAGTCTCCTTCTAGCACCCCCTATTGATCAAACCTAACAGGAAGCTAGCTGAAAAAGGAGAAATGAAGTTTGCAGTCCCAGCCCCAGTATTACAAAGCAGGGAGAGAAGAGCAGAACTAGATCCAAGAGACAATTGCTTAATAACTGGCCCAAGGCTCTCAGTGAACTTTCGTTAAATGAACTGATCAGTAAATCAATGGATGGTACAGCTCATTAGTGCCACCTAAGTTCAGGAGAAAGAGGTCAGTGTACGCAGGAAATAAGGCTCCCTGGGAGTGGGTATCAGATACTGCTTAACAGTGTGGACTTTTGAGTTAAGACAGTCCTAGGTTTAAGTCCTGTTTCCATCACTTACTATGTGGTCTTGGACCAGTTACTTAACCTCTCTATGCATCAGTCTATTCATCTCATACATGGAAATAATAATGGCCCCTGTCTGGTAGGTGGGGATTAAATGACACATGTATATAGAAAAGCTTGATTAATGGTAATTGTTATTGTTATTTCTGGGAAGAGAAGAGACTTGAATAAAGCATGTAAAAATACTAAGATTTGGACCTGATAGAGGAAAGTGAATGAATGCCTCTCAAGTCATGTGGATTGAGACTTGTTTTTACCGCACAGAGATAAAATTAGGACGAAAATGTAGAAGTTAGAAGAAAGTAGTCTAAGGAACAGGACGCCTTGCACAACACAAAGCTTCCCTGAGAGTCAAGATTTAGACAAACACCAGGGTTCTTGCACTGGAGTTAGAAGAGACCACCATTAAATTCCCTTCTGAGGCGAAGACCAAATGTTCCTATCACGCTAGGACAGAACAAAGAAGACAGAGAAAAAAGTAGAAAAGAATGACTAAGACAAAAAGCTATGAGAGCCAAGGGAAGCAAGAGGAGGTGAATCGTGGACAGGAGGCTGAGGAGAAGGGAAGACAGAGGGAAACCAGGAGACAGAGGAGAAATGAGAGGGGAGAGGAGAAAGATAGGAGAGGAGCGGGTCTGGAGAGGAGGAGGAGGGGGAAGACAGCACGGGAGGAAGTCAGGGAGCGGGAGGAGTAGGACAAGGGTCTGGGCATGGGCTCTCACCGAAAGTAGCGGCCGGGAGCCACGTTGAGATAGAGGAAGTGGATCTTCTTCAGGTATCTCTCTGTCTTCATTACGGTCCTTATCTGGCTTCCCAGGAGGGAAGTCTGCGGTAAGAAGCCAGTGCTTCTTTTCTGGAAGATCTCCTCCCCAGGAACTTCTGAGTCAAGCTGAGACCTGTATGATAAAAAATCAGGAGAGAAGAGGCAGAGCAAAGCGGTCAGGTGGCCACTGTCAGCCAGTGAATAAAGGTGCTAGATCAGGTGCCTGAGAGGACCTGATGTGACCTTGTCAGAGCCTGTTGACCATCTACACCCGAAGGTTCACATACTGAGCAAATACAGCCCATGAGGAGATACAGTCAGGCAACTATATTCGTACACCTGTGAGTGAATAACCTCTCCCTTTCTGATAAGTGAATAATCATTCTGGATTGATTGTGATTACTATGACGTCAGTATTACATAATACTGAGTAAAAGTAATGGGAATAGTTGGCTGTCCCAACTCATCATCTTGCCAGCCCACGGTCCTGGATTTATTCTCTCTGGCAGCCCTCCTAACGTTCTTGATCTCCTGTCTTTGCCCCCATTATACCTGCTTTCCAACCCTGCGTGATCTCCATGCTTGTGATTCTTTCTTACCCTTCCTCCATCATCACCCAACTTCCAGCTTCACATCCATCTCTTCCCAGCCGGGATCCGATGATGCATCCTGCAGCCCACTCAAGCCTGCACCAGTACCATCAATATTCCTACACTTCTACCATACCAGTTGATAAAATTGGTATTAAAATTAATTATTCAAGAAGCCAAAAGTCAATTACCTGGACTAATAATTTTGGTTAGAGCACAAAAATAAAACAAACCAAAAACTCTCTGAAAAATTAATCAGTCAAAGTATATTCGTGTCATTAATTGACCCAAATCTAGATCAACAGAACAAGTTACCCCAGGGATACAATGCAATCCTATTCTAAAGTTCACATCAACAGTAGGGTTTATGATTTTGACGTCAGATCAGGACATCTTAATGGTGTAACTGCTATTAAAGATTCATTTCCTCAATAATTAAAGTGCTACATGATCTAAGTAGGTTCAGACGATCTCAGAACAAAGGAATATCATCAGCTCCTCTATAGATTCCTGGTGTCCAGTCTCATCTGTGGGCTCACTCTGCTCGATGTCTTAGTACAAGTCCTCAGGGAGTTACCCCTTGCAGTCTCCTCAGCTGCTATTCCAGGCCTCAACCTACCCACTCCTCCACCTATGCCCAGCCCTGCTGAGCTCCCGGTCCCCTTCTCTGCCTCCATCTCTGCCCAGGGAAAACTGAGGCTCTCAGCCATGAAGTAACTCCTTCAAGTTCAGCTGCCTTTCCACACATTTATCTGTACATATTTCCATCCTAATCTTGTCTCCTAATTTGCGAGGAAGGAGTGACTTTCTTCTCTACAAGGTTAATTCCTCCATTTGTGCTCGGGATCACTTATCCCGTCTTCATGATGTATTTTTTCTTTTTTTAAGATTTTTTTTTTTTTTGATGTGGACCATTTTTTTAAAAGTCTTTATTGAATTTGTTACAATATTGCTTCTGTTTTATGTTTTGGTTTTTTGGCCCCGAGGAATGTGGGATCTTAACTCCCCAACCAGGGATCGAATCCGCACCCCTTGCATTGGAAGGTGAAGTCTTAACCACTGGACCGCCAGGGAAGTTCCCTTCATGATGTATTTTCAATCTCTTCTTCTTTGACTGTTAGCCTATATTTAGTCATTAACTCTACAAATATTTATTGAGCACTTACTTCTCAAGCACTGTCTTAAAGACTATAAATATCTCTTCATTTCTTTGAGTCCTACTCAGATACCACTATTCTTTCAATCTGCTGTCCTAATCTCTCTCTTTCCCTTTCAAGCCAAGCTTCATGAAAGAACAAAACGTGATTTCCACTTCTTCACCTTCCATTCACTCCTGTACACACTACAATCTGCCTTCCTCCTCACAAAACTCCACTGAAACCACTCTCACCAACCTCTTCCTTATTGCTAAATTCCATGAGTATTTTTCAGATTTTTCTTACTTGCCTCAGTAGCATTTAACACTACTGACTGCTCCCTCCTCCTTGAAACTTTCCTCTTTATTTCACCTCCTAATCTTCAAGATATTTTGTTAACCCTAATCTAAACCCAAACTCCTCTGATGTGTTTTCCCCTAACTTTGATGTGTATACACACACACACACCCCAGAGGAGCAGCCAGGGGAAGGGCAGTGTTCTTTGATTTTTATAGCACTTAACACAAATTGTAATGATATTTTACTTAAATCAACTTACTTAACATGATATTTTACTTAAATCAACTTACTTAACATCTATCTCCCTTAACTAAGCTGTAAAACCCCAGGGAAGAGCTTGAGTCTATCTTACCGCTTCTGTATCCTCACCATCTAGCAGTTCCTGATATATATTAGATAACCAATAATACTTCTTGAATGTATCAATGCCTGGGAGGCCAGTCCTGGGGAACATGGTACAAATTAAGTCACATTAGCTAGGCCTCAGAGGTTTACCGCCAGCTCCAAAGAGAGGACAAAGAACTTGGCTTCTTGCCAACATCTCAGCCCATTCTCACTCAAGTTAGGTTCCCCCAGGAAAGGAGACTTATACTTACGGCACAGGGAAGATCTTTGAAGAAGAAGAGTCTGCTGGGGTTACTGAAGGCATACACTGTTGGCACTGGCCACCTGTCATCAGGCCCCCAGGAGCCTGCCTATCTGCCCACCATTAAGACTTCAGGAAAAACTTGACCCAGCCATTAACTTAGAGCAAAAATTGAGAAAGCCAAGCTAGATTAAACGTAAAACTACCCTTCTTCCCAGACAGTGAATATGTCACAGACAAGCTGGCCAGAGGACAGGGAGAAATTCCAAGATTAGAGTTAGAGAACTCTCAGAAGAGGGGGTCTCTGTAGGCATTCTGAAACCCTGAAGAGAGCAATGAGAGCCAGACTGGGGAGAAAATCACCACTCCAGGGGCCAGGATCCCCTCACTCGCAGGGCAGGAAGAAGGCTCTGGAAGGTCAGGATGAAAGTCCTATCTGTCAGTGCTGCCAACTGTAATGTGCCTTGGAGCTGGCTTAGTTCGCACAGACGTGAGTGGGAAGGGCCCTCAGACAAGCACTCACCTAGGAGCGTCCCGAGGGAAGGACCTGGATCAAACATCCAGCACCCAGCACTGGGTAGGCCCAGAGGCAAGACTCAGGGATTACGAACAAGTGAGAAAAACAACTAAGCGCTGTATGAAAAAGAAGTCTAGAAACTCTGGAAACTCAAGCTATTGTCTGAAGCTTTGGCTTCCTCATCGTTGACTTTTGATTTCCATTAATTTCTGCATTTCCCTATGGGGATTAACACTGAGACCACTGGGTTTATTTTGCAGACAGAAGGGAAGAGGGTTCTGTCTCTCTTTTGCTCAGAGCCCCAGACTAGGTCCCTCACTTACTTAGTCTCTCTTCTTCCGACAGGCTCCTCTTCTGCGTTGTCACCGTCACTGCTTTCATACTGTACAGGGATGTCCGTCGCTAGTGCCAAGGGCAGGAGGCTAAGGCCATCTAGCCAGTGGGCCTCTTCCAGGGCCACCTCAGTACCAACAATACCCAGGCTGTGCTGTAGCTCAGGCAGTGTCAGTGGTCGTAGCCATGTGGCCAACCCCTCCTCTACTTGCTGCCCTCCCCACCGGGCCTGCACAAAAGGGCAGGCTGGGCGTGGGGGCCCGTGATGGAACCTCTGCTTCTGGGGATAGCAGTCAACATGGGAGGTGCCCTCTAACAAAGAGGTGTCTCGGGGAAAGGCCTGGTCTATGGCACCTAGCAGGTCCAGCTGGAGCTGGGCCTGGACCCAGGGTGCCCAGCGGTACAGCCGCTCCACGAAAGGCAGCAAATCAAGGCGACCAACAAGCAGCGCACGATATGGAGGCAGCAGACCCAGCACTGCGTACATGTAGTACCAAGCTGCGGGGCTGCCATCCTGCAGCACTGCTGAGAACAGAGTTTGGAGCTCAGCTACCAGGAGCTCCAGCACTGCAGGCCGCCCTGACTGAGTCACTGCCTTCAGGAACTGCCTCTGTTTTCCCTGACAGGCCCAGGGCTGCTGTGCTTTGTCTAGGACACCTACAGAGTGCCGAGATTCAAGGGCTCTAGATGACGCCTCTTCATCCGAGACCAAGAGGAGCCAGGCATTCAACTGCTGTCGAACTGACCCCGCCCACTGCTCAGGATCCGACTGCCAGTTCCAGGTTCGTGGTTGCTGGATCTCACCTGCTTAGTTCAGCCCAAGAGAGGGCAAGAGAAAGGGGGCTTAGGCTCTGGGCAAGGTCAAAGGGATTGGGAGAAAGGGGAAGGGAGGGACTTAGGACAGGAAAATGGATGGAGCTGAAGGGCAGAGCTAGACCAGCAGAGGGTCTTTCCTGAGACCCTCAACCGACCCCACAGATTCCCCCAAAGACTGGTAAAAAGCAGGCCCAGGACAGAGGTAGGGCCCTCCCTGCACAAAAGTCCCTTCCCACTGCCCAGAACACTGTCCCCTCACCTGGCCTAAGAGGCACGGGAGGCAAGGGAAGGGAAGAGAGCGGTATCTGCTGGTGAGGTTTCATGGGGAAGTGCCTGCTGGAGAAATGGATGAACTTAGACTTGGGTCCTAGGCACAGGCTCGCTCTACTCACAGCCACCTCCACCCAGAGACTGGCACACACACGTGTGATCACTTGTAGACACACACACCGAAAGGGCTCACTCAAGAGGACCTTAGGACAGCAGGGAACTGTCACTGGGACTGGAGCCTGGCGATCGCCTGAAGGGAGGAACAGGTCGTCACTCAGAGGCAGCAAAGCCGCAGTCCCATTTGCCCACGGGCTGAGGGATGTGTTGAGGACAGAAAGCAGAGGAGTGGGTACAGAGAACTACTTGGTCGGATGGAGTGGGGCGCGGGGTAGAGCGGAGAGGGCCGGGCTGGAAGGAGGAGGAAAGGAGAAGGAAGAGGAGGGGAAGGGAGGGGAGGGGGATCCGTAGGAGCGCAGGAGGGGACATGCCTGGGGGCAGGGGCGAGAGTGGGTGTCTTGGGGGCGGTGCGGGGAGCGGTGCGAAAGGAAGCTGATGCCCAGCAGCAAACTCACCCGCAGCTCCACCCGCTCCCAGCGGTTAGAACAGTTACAGGATCGCTTGAGGCCCGAGCCTCCTTTCAGAGCGCGGGTGAAGCCAGAAAGGGGCGGGGCCTAGGGGGGAGGGGCCGAGCCCAGGCCGAACCTACAGGCCGCCTGCCGGCCTTGGGAACAGGCCGTCTGACCGGTTGGGTCTGGAAAAGAGCTACGTGGTTGATCTGGGGAAGTCGCAATCCTGAGGGCATCGTGGGCAGGTGTAATGCATGTGCCTGTTTATCTATTACTGAGCCTGTAAGCTGCCACGGGCACCAGCAAGCTATGTCTTTGGGACACTCCCCAACCCAACACGCACTCGCACGAATCCGCCTAGCCCACCTCACCCCCTGCAAAAAACCCAAACAAGACAAACTCCTTGATCGCAGGGAGCTCAAAATGGGGGTTGGAGGTGGAGGGAACGCCTGAATGATTACAATGAATAGAAATTCAGCACGTGATAGAGTCCCACCTCTGCTTTATATATCTGATAAGAATCCCAAACTTAAAAACTTAAAATGTCCGAAACCAGACTCCTAACTGCCTCCCTCCCAAATAAACCTGTTCCTTTCACTGTCTTCCCCATCTCAGTAAATAGCAAGTCCATTTTTCCAGTTGCCTGGGTCAAAATTTAGTGTCACCTTTGACTCCCCTCTCCCCACACACACATCCCACGTCTAATGCTTTAGCAAATTTTGTTAAGCTATAGCTTCAAAATATATCCAAAATCCAACTATTTCTCACCACCCTAAGAGCTAAACCTTGGTCTAGGCCACTATCACCTCTCACCTAGATTATTCCATAGACTTCTAACTGGTCTCTTTCCTCCCTTGCCCCTACAATCTGCTCTTTTCAGAGCAGCCAGTGACCTTTTTCAAATACAGGCAGATCCTATCACTCCTCTGCTCAAACTCACTAATGCCTTATCATCTCATTCCCTCAGGAAAGCCGAAGTCCTACACAGGCTACAATTTGCTATCTGATCAGCTGGCTGCTACCTCTGTGGCCTTTTGTCCTTCTTTCCCTATTCACACCACTCCTCTGTGCCTGGATCACACTGAGCATGCCCCCCACCCCCACCCCCAGAGCCTTCATACAGTACGTCTCTGCTTACTGTTCATTTAGAAGACAGAGAAGTTTCCTGTGGCTGTGTAACCAATTGCCACAAACTAAGCAGCTTTAAAACAACATCCATTTAGTATCTCACAGTTCTGTACATCGACGCCCAGCATGGCCTGACTGGGTTCTCTGCTCAGGATATCATAAGCCTGAAAGGTCAGCTGGGCTGAGTTCTCGTCTGGAGGCTCTGGGGGAAAATCCTCCTCCAAGCTCATTCTTGTTGTTGACAGGATTCAGTTTCTTGCGGTTGTGGGACTGAGGTCCCTGTTTCCTCCTGGGCCTCAGTTAGGGGCCACTCTCAGGTCCTAGAGGCCACCTGTCTTCCTTGCCATATGGCACCTTCATCTTCAAACCAGCAACAGTGCCTCAAATCCTTCTTATGTTTCAAATCTTTCTGACATTCTCTTCTGCAACCAGCCAGAGAAAACTCCCTGCTTTTAAAAAGTTCATGTGGTTAGGCCAGGCCCACCCGGATAATCTCCCTTTCTTACAGTCAAGTATGTCATATAATACAACCTAATCACAGAAGTAAAATCTGTCATATTCACAGTCCTAGGGATTATACAGGGTGTGTACACAGGGGGTGGGAAATCTTGGGCACCATGTTAACATTCTGTCTACTACACATATGCTGTAATAACAAAAAGACCCCCAAAATACGATGGCTTAAACATAATAGAAGCTTACTTTTTCTCTCACACAACTGTCCAGGAATAAGTACTCCAGGGCTAATATGGCAGACTTTTAGTTGTTCTGCCTTCTCCAAGGAAGTGGTCCTTATCCTCAAGGTCCAAGACAGTTCAACACCATGTGTGTTGGGCCCCATCCCAAGTAGTGAGATGGGGGAAAGAGTAGGAGAAGGCATACCCTTACCCTTAAGGGCACAACCTGGCAATGCATGCATCACTCAATCACATGGACACACCTAGCTGCAAGGAAAGCTGCAAAATCTGATCTTTATTTTCAGCCACCATCTGCCCAGGTTGAAGTCAGGGGTTCTATTAGTAAAGGAAGAAGGGGACAATGGATGCTGTGGGCAAGTAGTGGCTGATACCACAGTGAACACTCTTTTTCCAGATGTCCACAAGGCTTACTCCCTCATTTCAAGTTTCTGCTTAAGGAGACCTCATTAGTGAGTTCTTCTCTGACAATCTAGCCTAAAATAGCAACACTCTCCCCACCTTCCTTATCCTTCTTACCCTGCATTCATTTTCCCCATAGCACTTATTACCATCTCATATCAATACTTACTTAACTGCTTATTGTCTGTTTCCCCTGACTAGAAGTATAAGCTCCACGGTGGCAGATTCTGACTGCTCTCTGCTGTACCCCCAGCCCCTAGTGCTAGGCACCATGCGTAGGTCATCAGAAAATATTTGTGGAACAAATGCATAAATGTATAGCAATCAATCTTCATTAGTGAGAAAGAGGACAGACTCTGGAAGTCACACTGACTGGATTGAAAACCTGACTCCACCACTTGCTAGTCGTGGGATATTTTACTGCAATTCTATTTTTTTTTGTAAAATGGAGATAATCGTAGTACCTACTTTACAGGGTTGTTGTGAGAATTAAATGAGTTAATGTATATAAAATGCTTAGACGAGAGCCTGGTAGAGAATACACACGTGATATAACTGATTTGTGTGAGCTATGTGTTTTTGTTGTTGTTTATGGCACTCTACCAAGTGCTGTGGACATAATGGTGAACGAGACATAAAAGGGTTCAATGAGGGCACAAATAAGAATCCTTCCTGGAAAGGGCAAGGAAGAGTTACAGTAGGCCTTAAAGTTTTAGGCCTTAAAATAATAGTTTTTTCCAGTTATAAAATAAATTAAGTTATGGGGATGTAATACACAGAAGAGGGAATACAGTCAATAATATTGTAATAACTTTAAATGGTGACAAATGGTGACTAGACTTATTGTGGTGATCATCTCATAAGGGATATAAATGTCAAATCACTATGTTGCACACCTGAAACTAATATAACGATGTGTATCAATTATACTTCAATTAAAAAAAGTTCCAGACAGACAAAGCCAAAAGGGAATTCTGTTCAGTAACCTCTACTGAGCCTTCAACACTACCTAATAATCTAATTATGTTCCTTTTGTCAGTTCACTCTCTCATTCTGTGCAATGACTATTTCAAACCTTCTGCTGTACTTTCTCATCTTCCATTTTCTTTGGCTTTACTCTCTGATGATAACTTCACTTCCAACTTAAAAAAAAAAAAAATGTAGATGCTGTATCAGTCAGGGTTCTCCAGAGAAAAAAAGCAAAGGAGGAATGGAGGGAGGGAGGGAGGGACGGAGGAAGGAAGGAAGGAAGGAAGTGAGGGAGGGAGGGAGGAAGAAAGAGATATATATATATATATATATATATATATAGAGAGAGAGAGAGAGAGAGAGAGAGAGAGAGAGAGAGGGAGAGAGAGACTGATTTTAAGGAACTGGCTCACACGACTGTGGCGCTGGTAGGTCCAAAATCTATAGGGCAGGTCAGCATGCTAGAAACTCAGGCAGGAGTTAATGTTGCAATCTTGAGGCAGAATTTCTTTTCTGGGAAATCTCAGTTTTTGCTCTTGAGGCCTTCAACTAATTAGATGAAGCCCACCCACGTTATTGAGGGAAGTTTCTTTTGCTTAAAGTCAACTAATTATAGATGTTAACCACATCTATAAAATACGATCATAGCAATACCTCTATTATTAACGTTTGATGAAATAACTGGGTACTGTAACCTAGCCAAACTGACACATAAAACTAACTGTTACACAAGCTATTTAAAAGGAACTCTCAATCTTCCAAAACCAAATCAAAAAACTACTTAGATCTGATCTCATCCATTCCTCCCTCCTTCCTGTTACCAATAAGAGACGATCCTCCTCCCTCTAAAGCCAAGCTCTAGACCTTTGCTCTGGAAATATTCTCTCTTGCCTTCACTTATCAACAAATATTTGTGGAGTATCAATTGTGTTGGGCACCAATTTAGGTGTTTGGTTATATCAGTGTACAAAATAATAACACTGACAAAAATTCCTGATTTATGGAGCTGACTTTCTAGTGGGGGAGGACACAAATAATAAATAATAAACAAAATGAGCGAACTATGTAGTATGTGAGAAGTGACAGTGCTGTGGGAAAAAAAGAGGATCAGGAATGTCCAAGGAGAGGATGGGTTGCAATTTTAAATAGGGTAATCAGAGTAAGCCTTAATAAAAGGTGGCATCTAAGCAAAGACATGAAGGAAAGGAGGGCAGCCCTTCCCTCTGTCTATTGCCTGGTTAATTCTAATTCATCCTTCAAATCTCAGCTTCAAAATCACTTCCTCAGGGAAGTTCCTCTTCATCCCACACATGGGTTAAGTTAGTACTACTGTCTGTTCTCATTACAACACACATTTCTTCTTCCTGACATACGTCACGGTTGCAATTACTTGTTCTATATTGACCTTCACCATATCCATGTTAAGTTCCAAGAGAACGACGATTGCATCTTTCTCGTTCACCTCTGTATCTGCAGGGCTTAACGATGCTGGTAAAGGCAGTCTCTCAAGTATTTGTGAAATATATAAATATATGGATGAATGTGGGCCATACCCAGAAAAGGAAAGAGTCCAGAATTAGCATGATGTGTCTGAACACTACAAATAAATCAATTCTTTTATAACGAGGATAAGATAATCAAAAGCTGGCTGAAGATGAGGCCAGAGAGGTCATCTAGGACCTGATCAGAGAAAGCCTCCATTGTGAGGCTAAGGAGTCTGAAGGTCATGGAAGGCGTTAAGTAGATGAGTACCATGGTTAAATTTTATATTTTACATGAATCCCTCTTGGTTAGTACGGATAATGGATTGGCAGGTGTCTCCCAGTAACCATTCTCCTCTTCCTTCTTAGTAACAGAACCTCCAATTTTTAACTGGGTAAATGACTGGTAAGAATCCCTCATTACAAGATCTGAATGATTTGCTGCAGATGGAGGCTTTTAGGTGTTGACTTATCTGCTTAAGGGAGGAAGATACAAAAAGTGAAGGTTTGAATGAAAAACACCTCTAAATCATTGGCAAAAGGTCAAAGGTTAAATGCAGATTCATCGCTGTCCCTTCTGATAAAAAGCCTTTCTCTCATTATATAAACAGTTGATTGAGCTAGGAAGAGACTGAAAGATGCTCATTCAACAAATATTTATCAAGCACTTTTATGTGCCAGGCACTGTAATGAGGATACAACAGTGAGCAATACAGACAAGGACTCTGACCTCATGGGGTTTATATTGATCATTACCAAGTGTACAAGTGCTACATGCCAAAAACATAAGCATTTATGGGAGCTGGAGTTTGGGAAGTGTTATTTGAGGACACAGTATTTGAACTAAGTACTCAAGAATGAGTAGAAATTAGGTAGGGAGAGTAAGGGGGAAAGCATTCCAAGTCAGGAGACAGCAGATAGGCCCTGAGACGGAGTAGTGTATGACTGGTTAGAGGAACTGAAAGGCCAGAGTTGTTAGAATACAGAGAGGGAGTGAGGTGTGGTTCAGTTCCATTCAATTCAGTTCAACAGACAGCATTAACTGTCTGGTGTTTGACAGTTACTGACAAGATTAAGCTGAGGTGGGCTGCGGGGGGTGGGGGTGGGGGGCTGGATCATGCAAGGCCTTGTAGGTCATGTGTAGAATGTCAGTTTTGAATCCTAATGGGGAGGGAGCTACTGCAAGGTTTTAAGCCTCAGTTTGTGTCATCTGGCCAATGAATGGACAACAGATTGGAGGGGTGCAGAAGTGGATATGGGAAGAAGCAGGAATTGCAGTAATCTTGGTGGGAGATTGTGAAGATGGAGAGAAGCAGACAGAATCAAGGGACTTTTAGAAATGTAAACTGATAGGATTTGGTAATTGAGTGAGGTTTCAAGTTTCTGCAACTGGTTGAGTACCAGGCATAGGAGGAAAGTTTATGAGGAAACATGTTGAGTTGGGATGTTTCTGAAACACCTAAGTGGAGATGTCAAATCGAGTAGCTCAGAGGAGAGATCTGAATTATCAGTGACTAACGCTCAAAATGGGCATGAAACAATCCCAGAAAAATTACACTGAGAAATAACAGGACCTTGAGAAACTTTTAGATTTAATGGCTGGAGGTGGGTAAGCCTGCAAAGGAGGCTAAGAAGATGTGGCCAGAGGTAGCAGTGAAAACACGAGTGGAATCACAGACACCAGTGAGAGTGTCCATGAGGAACAAGTCGATAGTACCAGATGCCACTAAGAAGTGAAGTAAGCTGAGGAAATAACCACTGGATTCAGGGATATGAAGGTCACTTGGTGAGCTAGGGTGACCTCAGGAAGAACTATTTCAATAGAATAAAGGTTACAGAAGTCAAAATAGAGTGGGCGGAGAAGTGGGAATGGAGAAGACCAAAGTATCCACTGTTTTGAGTTTAGCTGTAAAATGGAAAAAAACTGGACGGTACCTGTGAGGTAGAGTGGTTTGTTTGTTGTAACGGGAGTCTTTGGCATGGTTAAACACTGATGAGAATTTAGTAAAGTGGGAAAAAGTCAGAGATCTCCAAAGAAGGAAGGACTAGGATTCAGTGCACAGGAATAGGCACTGGCCTTAAGAGGGATACTTGTCCTGTTTAGACGGGAGGGAAAGAGGAGAGAATGATGCAGATGTAGATGGGTGACCAAGTTTTGAGTTGCAAGATGTTGCGGGAGCTCCTAACTGATAGCTTCTACTTTTGCCTATGAAGTTAAAATAAGGTTACCTGCAGAAAGTGAAGAGAATCGTGGGGATAATAAGAGGCTTAAGAATATTGGTTTGGGGCTTCCCTGGCGGCGCAGTGGTTAAGAATCTGCCTGCCAATGCAGGGGACATGGGTTCGAGCCCTGGTCCGGGAAGATCCGTGGAGCAACTAAGCCTGTGAACCACAACTACTGAGCCTGTGCTCTAGAGCCCCATGCGCCACAAGCCTGTGCTCCGGAACGAGAAGCCACCGCAATGAGAAGCCTGCGCACCGCCAACGATCCGTAGCCCCCGCTCACCGCAACTAAAGAAAGCCCATGCGCAGCAAAGAAGACCCAACGCAGCCAAAAAATAAATAAATAAAAATAAAATAAACTAAAAAAATTTATATAAAAAAAAAGAATATTGGTTTGAAATAGTCATTGCAGGGAACAGGAAAGACAACTAGAAAAATCTAGTGGGATTACAGGGCCTCAGACTCCATTTGAAGTTGATAACCATGGATTCATAGCGATATAAATCTGCTCTATAGTGATTACCTTGGGCAGTTTTTAGATGTCCAAATGCAGGCACAAATGTTTCATTTTACCCAAGTCCAACAAAGAAATGAGAGGGAAGGAAATTTAGCCTATTCCAAAAGAATTACTAGAATTTAGTAAGGACTTTGTTTGTTTTTGGCCACGCCCCATGGCATTCGGGAGCTTAGTTCCTAGACCAAGGATCGAACCCAGGCCCCTTGCAGTGGAAATGCGGAGTCTCAACCACTGGACGACCAGCGAAGTCCCAAGAATGACTAGAATTTAAGCTCGACAGGAATCTAAAGACAGGAAGGTGTTAATGGAGAGAATGTAGAAGCAATGGTATGAATGCTGCAGTGAAATTAAATAAAAAAATGGTAGAGGAATAGTTCAATAAACAAAGTGGAAGGAATACAGTCAGTGAATAAGATGCAAGTAATAGTGCTTTGAAGATGGAGCAGTTTGGGGTGGTGACAATGGAAAGGATGTAAGTATGAGTAGCTGAGACAGAGTAGAAATCATTAGAGATTGGGTCAAGGAACTAAGAGAAACAGAACGGACTGTCTTGTGCAACATTAAAGTATCAAGAGGTGGATAGGAAGACCAAGAGCTAGCTATGTAGAGGAAAGTAGGAGAGTGGCAGTTACTACAGATAAGTAATACGAGAGGGTGGTATAGTTGAATAGGCTCAAAGGAATTAGACTTTGCAAAGGAGTAGGCAGTTAAGTTCTGAAGCCACAATAGCAAGAACAACCCTGTCTCAAATACGTTTGTGATAAAGGGATAAAGCTTTGTCAACATTTACCCTCGTGTTGTGCCTGAAACATCACATTGCTCATTGTAACAATGGCTAAGACGTTACGGTAAGACCTGAAGGAGATTTCAGTGACAAGGGAAGACAGATAGTAGGAATAAGGTTCTTTTCATAAATATTGAACCTATTTATAAACAGAAAGGAAAGAAGAGATTAAAAAGTCTTGGTGGATCAGATTGAGAGACACTTGTCTTTCCATGCCTAGGGAAAGGTTGACTGCAGATAAGCAGGCAAATATAAGCTCTGGAAGTTCAAAGGACACAGGCTTTAGAGTCAGACAGATCTGTGTTCCTAGCCCTTCTCCAGCAATTACTAATTATGTGACATGGAAACATAGATAATTCACAATGGAAGTTTATTGCAGGGATATACATAAATATCGATGTAGGGGGCTTCCCTGGTGGCGCAGTGGTTGGGAGTCTACCTGCCAATGCAGGGGACACGGGTTCGAGCCCTGGTCTGGGAGGATCCCACATGCCGCGGAGCAACTGGGCCCGTGAGCCACAATTACTGAGCCTGCGCGTCTGGAGCCTGTGCTCCGCAACAAGAGAGGCCATGATAGTGAGAGGCCCGCGCACCGCGATGAAGAGTGGCCCCCGCTTGCCACAACTGGAGAAAAGCCCTCGCACAGAAACAAAGACCCAACACAGCCATAAATAAATAAATAAAATATAAACACTGGGTTCAATTAACTGCCCATCCATTTATAACAACAAAAAAAAAGAAAACAAGGTACACAGCACACACTGAAATTAAAAAAAAAAAAAAAAATCAATGTAGAAGAATCCTCCCACCATCACAACAATATCCCAGGTCTCCATTTCTGTCTCTGGGAATTGCAAGGTTCACAAGCTGTTTTACCTGCATTTACTTTTCAAGGAGAGAACTTTATTGGGCAGACATGAAGCCACTCAGTAGGAAAGTTCCTGGTCAACAACTTTTTTATTAAGGAAGGGTCTTGGCAAGCCTTTCTGTTCAAGATTTGTTCAGCTAATGAGGCAAAAAGCTGATTAGAGCCACTTTTCTCAATAGGTAACTGTGTATAAGGTGGGCTTCTGGTACATACCGAATTCTTGCTTCCTCATCTGTTAAGTGGGGATAATACCAAGATCAGAACCTATACAAAGCAGGTGCTCAACAGATATTTTGAAAGGCAGCCTGGTGTAGTAAAGGATTTTAAACACAGGTCTGCATTTTCAGACAGGGTCTGCTACCAGAGAATTTCAACATCCTGATCTGTACAGGAGAGAAAACATCTGCTTTGTGGATGGTTATAAGTTTTCTTTTATTTCCTTCTTTTTTTTTTTTTTAATGATTGTGGAAACCAATGTCTAAGAAGTTCTACTTCCATTTTAAAAATCAAACATGGTCACCTGATGGGGAATAGTCGAGGGTGAGGTAGGGGATTAAGGAGAGCAATGAAGGTGTAAAATAACTGCCGTAGTGATTAGGAAAGCAAACAGACCAGGAACCCACAAAGGGTTGCTTGTTTGTAACGAGGGCTTGGTTGAGGTTGGAGACCTTGAATATTTAGTGGCATTCACTACACAGCTTTGTTTTTCTCTAGCAGTGTGAATAGAGGAACAGAAATGTTAAAACAGCTGATACAAAAAGGACACAAAAATGGCAAGAAAATTCAGTGATGGATAGGCCACTCAGATTGCTGAATACAGAAGTAAATTCCACACGGAGGGAAATAATGAGGGAAGAACAGACAGGTTGGAATTAGAAATCACAGAACAGGCACAGTGGGAACAATGTGGGGTAGACGAAGAGATGGAATCAGGAGACTACAGACAAGCAGTGAGACATTAAGGTAACATTCAAGAAGTCCTGAAGATTTGGCTTTCTTCCTTTTTTTCCCATAACCATCACCATCTACTTCTCCCTTAGGTTTTTTTTTTTAAATTTTATTTATTTATTTAATTTATGGCTGTGTTGGGTCTTCGTTTCTGTGCGAGGGCTTTCTCTAGTTGCGGCAAGTGGGGGCCACCCTTCATCGCGGTGCACGGGCCTCTCACTGTCGCGGCCTCTCGTTGCGGAGCACAGGCTCCAGACGCGCAGGCTCAGTAATTGTGGCTCACGGGCCCAGATGCTCCGCGGCACGTGGGATCTTCCCAGACCAGGGCTCGAACCCGTGTCCCCTGCATTGGCAGGCAGATTCTCAACCACTGCGCCACCAGGGAAGCCCCTCCCTTAGGTTTTTATCCCTCGAGTCTGACTGTATTGCAGAATATGGTTCCACAAGTTTTCCCCTTTCTGACTGCTCCTGAAGACAAGTACACAGATCTTCTTTGTTTAAAGATTTTACTGCTCATCCTAAGAAGACAGAAAATATTAAGTAAGTAACAACTTGAGGAAGTGGTTGACTTTCCAGAACACTCCAGAATTCTTACAGGTTTCATCTCTGTCTGAGGCTACTGACTTCCCAGGAGGTAGCGCCTAAAAGCCCTGTGGATTCTTAATCTGCTGTCCTTAGATATCTCTAAGTGAGCCATTTAAGTCAGACAGATTTAAGGACAGCTAGACAGAGTTCCCATTTTCTGTCATCTGGGCAGAAACCAACTTCTTGTCGCTATTACCAGTCTTAAAGTTGTACCCACAGACGTCGCTTTACCCAGGTGCCTGGGAATGCTGAGGTTTTTCTTCTACACATTGAAGGCAATTTCTCTGCTGCCAGGGCTGAAGCATCCTGACAGAATAATAAAGATGGTGCCAATCAAGTGGGCAAAGCTTCCTTGCCCAGAATATAAACCAAACAAAGTAAAAGTGGGTTTATTAGCTCCAGGAAAAGGAGCAACAGTACCCAGCTCTCAGGCAACTCCTCACTTACTATATACAGGTTGCACCCAGCCCAAGGTCCACTGGCTCCTTAAATTTGAGGGTCCATCCAGTGCCTCCCTTCCCGGGGTTGGGGACGGCTAGCTCCCTGATGGCGAGGTTTCGGGCTGTTCAGCAGCAACACCTGGCACAGATGAGGCAGCCTCGTAGTCTGCGATGCGGCGCTGTACCAGGGCAGGCATGAGCTGCACGTAAGCGGCCATGAGGCGGTGATTGGAATGGATCAGCTTCCCAGCACAGCTGTGCAGACAGGCCTCCTGGAAGGAAGACAGGGTGGAAGTCGAAGCCAAAGGTGTCTTGTCAGGTCCGTCTCCTTCTCTCCCATCCCCAGCCTAGGGGCGAGGATCGTAGAAAGGCCAGGGCCAGAGGTAGGGGAAGTGGCAGAATAGGGAAGCAGTCTACGGTTAGCTCTGAGGATCGAGGGTCGTCTCCCTACTCAGTTCCCCCACCTAACCTCCTCAGCATCCAGAGCTCGGTGGTG
Source organism: Balaenoptera ricei (assembly GCF_028023285.1). Lineage (NCBI taxonomy): Eukaryota > Metazoa > Chordata > Mammalia > Artiodactyla > Balaenopteridae > Balaenoptera > Balaenoptera ricei. The sequence goes on along the minus strand of NC_082646.1, from coordinate 64,423,377 downwards.
CAGGCTGGGCACGCAGCGCTGGAAGCAGAGTTCCGTCATCCGATTGTAGACCAACAGGAAGTCCCGCAGCTGGGAAGAAAGGGGACAAGGAACTCAGCGAAGAGGGGCCACATCTCCATTCAAGGCCGCGCCGCCCGAGCTCTCCCAGGACCGCACCCCATGGCCCGACGTTCCCAGCCCTCTGATGCCTGGTTCCTTGGAGTTCCCGCCATGCAGACAGGGATGCTAGCTGAACGCATGGCCCTAAAGCTCCCACTCACGTTTCTGAGCTGCTGCTGCTGCTGCTGCTGCTGCTGCTGCTCCATCACGCCACCGGCCCGTGCCCTACGTCACTTCCTTCACAGCTTCTCGGTCATGCCCCGGAAGTGACCTCTCGTGGCTCCCCAGGGACAGAGAGGTTGGCTCCAGGATCGCCCTGCCCCCAGATGCTAACGTCACTTCCGCCCTCATAATCTGCGACGTGGCCGGCTTCTTCTGCCCGGGAGAGGACGTCACTTCCGCCAAGTCCCTGACCTGCCGCTAGGATCGCGACGGGAACTGGAGCCCGAGGTCCCCGCGCGGCCCGGGCCTGGCGCCCTGAGGGGAAGAGCGGCCCGGCCCGAGGTGAGAGGGACGTGCATGGGCGAGGGCAAGTTGAATGCACGAACCTGACCTGAGGACAAGATGCCTCTGAACCCTGGGGAAGGATGAGGACACACCTGATGCCCAGGTGTATGGGGGGAGGGCGGAGACTCACACACCTGGGGAGACATAACTGACTTTGGAAGGGATCACCTACCTATGTACTGGGAAAAAGAGGCTTTTCCCAGAGGTCGGGAACTTATACCAACTGATTCAACTAAGGCCTGAGGGGGGAGGGCCCGAGGAAGAGGAGGTGCATGGGATAGAGGAGGGGGAGACCACCTGCAGGAAAGAGGAAGAAACACTAAAGGAGTGTGAAAGGCCAAGCAGTGGTGAACATACCTGAGTGGGGGTACACACCTGAGCCCTGGGAAAGGGGTTCATCTCCTGATGGGGAGAAACACCTGCATGGGCATACGCTTCTTGAGAGCACAGACTTTATCTCTCTTGTTCACTGCTGTATTTCTATTGCCTCAAATAGTGCATGACACATAGTAGGCACTCATTAAATGTCTGTTGAGTGATTGAATGCATGAATGATCACCGGAGTCCTGGTAGGATGGGGGGTTCATGAGAACATGACCTCAGGTCAGGCACACCTGAGGCCTGGGTGTGCGTGTTACAAATATGCACCTTGGAGGGAAGAAATACATATACTTCAGGTAAGAGTAGTGGCCAAACGCCAGAACACTGAGGCCCTGGGACAACCTCCGAAATGGCAGGGGAGATCTTCCTCTTTGGAGTACTGGCCAGTTTCCAGAACTGTCTGTGTTGGGCTTTGCAGGGTGCTGGGGTAGAGACTTTGACTCCAGTCCCTTCGCTAGCCATGACGGACGGGATCCTAGGGAAGGCAGCCACAATGGAGATCCCCATCCACGGGAATGGCGAAGCTGGGCAGCTTCCTGAGGATGATGGGCTGGAGCAGGTGCTTCTGTTTGATTCTTCATATTGTTTCAATTGAGGAATCCCAACTCCTAAACCCTGAACTCTCGCCCCTATTCCAGTAGCCTTCCCCTAACTTACCTATCTCCCTTCAATCTTTTTACAAATCTTTGTTCTGATTCTGTGCAGACTTCCTTTGTGTGCTCTCTCTATGATGCTTCAATCCAAGCTTGTTTTCACCCCCAAAATGCTTCAGCTGCCCCTATGTTCCTGAAGCCCCCCTCTTCTCTGGCCTATAGGACCTCCAGCAGGTGATGGTGTCAGGACCCAACCTCAATGAAACCAGCATTGTGTCTGGTGGCTATGGGGGCTCTGGTGATGGACTCATCCCCACAGGTATGAATGATCAGAACAGGACAGGGAGCTTGAGTGGAGAGGGGGAGAGTGGTGGTTCTAGGGAGCATAGAGCATGTCTAAGGAGGCTTGAATTATGTCTGGAGATCCTGGGAACCTCTGCTAGTATGAACCCTACGGAATCTCAGCCCAAGGCCAGTTCCCAGAGGTGTCCATCTGCTCCCACTTGTCATTTAGCCCCACTTGTCCTTTCTCTGCTGTCACCACCTAAGTCAAGCAAAGAACTCTGTTTCACAGGCCTCCCCCGCCTACTCTGGAGCCTGAATCTCATTTGGAACTTTGTGAGGCTTCTCAGAGTTTTACTTTAGACTCTAACATTTAGAGGAACAAACAGCTCTGAATCTCACACTGACTAGTATCCACATGGGAATGTCAGCAGGGTTTTCTGTTTGACACTACCCTTGATCAGTCACCCCATACTCAGCCTATTTCCTGTTGTTTTCTCTACCCCTGTACACTAGCAACTCCCTCTTCCCTCCTTCTTCAATCCCCACCACCACTTCAGAAGGAGGCCGGATGTATATTGGGTTTTGGGTCTCAGGGCACAATATATGAGTTCCTCCTAGTGAGTAGGAGAATCTAATTGTCTCTAGCTTCTGCTCCTTCAGGGAAGTCATTTTCATGTGCTGGGAGGGAAGTATGGGCGGAACCACAGAGGTGTCTGATTGTATCTGAGAGAGGCTGGTGTCAGAGAACTTGGTCCTTTAGGGTCTGGCCGCCATCCATCTCACAATACCACTCCTACTGGCCCCGGAGATGAGGTGGCTCGGGGCATCGCTGGAGAGAAGTTTGACATCGTCAAGAAATGGGGCATCAACACATACAAGGTGGGATTCAAGCACCTCTCCCTTCCCCCAAACTCCCCTGGGTACCTTTGCCCCATCTTCCAGATCCTAATGTCCCATCTATGGCTGAGACTAGGAGCCTGGGGATGCTGGGGTAGGTACCTTTTGGGAGGACAGGGTGCTAGGGTCTCTGACCTATTCCCTCACTTCCCAATCAGTGTACAAAGCAGCTGTTATCAGAGCGATTTGGCCGAGGCTCCCGGACTGTGGACCTGGAGCTAGAGCTGCAGATTGAGCTGCTGCGTGAGACGAAGCGCAAGTATGAGAGTGTCCTGCAGCTGGGCCGGGCACTGACAGCCCACCTCTACAGCCTGCTGCAGACCCAGCATGCACTAGGAGATGCCTTTGCTGACCTCAGCCAGAAGTCCCCAGAGCTTCAGGTGCCTCAGCCAGGCCTGAGAGGGTTGGGGGCTGGGCCCGGGCCCGCCAGGCCGTCACCCCTCAGCCTCCCTCCCTCCTGCAGCCCAGAGGGAGAACCCCTCCAGGGCAGGCCCAGCTCTGCCCCCAGCAGCACCCACCTGTGGAGGCAGGGGCTTGTACGGAGGTCCAGAAGTTGGAGGGGGTGGGGCAGGCGGCACACCAGGTGCATCACAAGTATCCCTCTCTGCGTTGACAGGAGTGCCTTCAGTGCTCAGCCTAATCGGAGCCCCTCCTTTGCCTGCTTCACTGGCTTTCCCTATTCCACTCCTGTGAACTTCATCTGAGGCCCTCACTCCCACATTCCTGCCCCAGGCATCCCCAGGGCAGCCCCACTAACTTTCTGGCTAAGGGAGCCTTGCTGGAGGCAGTGCTGGGTTGTTCCACTTTCAATGGCTGGTTCCTCCCAGGACAGGAGGGGAAAGAAGGGCCCCCTACAGCCCCGACTGTTACTCAAGGCCTGTCCCTCCCTTCTGCCCTCAGGAGGAATTTGGCTACAATGCAGAGACGCAGAAGCTGCTGTGCAAGAACGGAGAGACGCTGCTAGGGGCTGTGAACTTCTTTGTCTCTAGCATCAATACGTTGGTAACCAAGACCATGGAAGACACACTCATGACTGTCAAACAGTATGAGGCTGCCAGGTGTGGGCACTGGCAGGGCCTAGGGTTTGGGGCATTGGCTGGCATGGGTGGAAGTTTGAGCTTTAGGGGCATAAGAATTGAGAAAAGAAAGGAGAGTACGTGTGGAGGGCAAAGGGGTGGAGACCAGCCCATATCGCCCCCTCCCCAGGCTGGAATACGATGCCTACCGGACAGACTTAGAGGAGCTGAGCCTAGGCCCCCGTGATGCAGGGATGCGTGGTCGACTTGAGAGTGCCCAGGCCACTTTCCAGGCCCATCGGGACAAATATGAGAAGCTGCGGGGAGACGTGGCCATCAAGCTCAAGTTCCTGGAAGAAAACAAGGTGCTAACCCCACCCCTTTGACCCAACCCACCTTCCCATCTGTAACACTGACCTCACCCCCCCCCCCCGCCCAAGAAAAAACCCTCCCCATTATTGGATGGGGAAATACAGCCTGGCTAAGGAGTGGGATCTTCCCCCAGCCCACTCAGCCCCTGGACCTTTCCTGTCACCCTCCCTCTGATCCCCGGCCCTTTCCTATTGGACGATTTGGCTGCTGATCCCAAGAACATAACTGGGAAAAATCCAGCCCTTGAGCTTGGGTGCCAGAACCTCTGGCCCTGCCAATCAAGTCCGGTTTCTCCTATCACACTGGCTTTTATCCTTTGGCCCCCTTGATGGAGGTCAGCCCCCACTCCAAAAGCACCATCAGAGCAGAGTCCATGTGCCCCTGGTCTGGGCTCAGGCTCATAGCCCCTCAGGAAGGGTGTCTGAGTCCAGTCTCAGCTGACCTTGCTGGACCCCCAGATCAAGGTGATGCACAAGCAGCTGCTGCTCTTCCACAATGCCGTGTCAGCCTACTTTGCTGGGAACCAGAAACAACTGGAGCAGACCCTGCAGCAGTTCAACATCAAGCTGCGGCCTCCAGGAGCTGAGAAGCCCTCCTGGCTAGAGGAGCAGTGAGCCACTCCAGCCCAACCTGGCTGTCAAGAAGGACATTGGGAGGGGCAGTCCCAGGGTGGGGGAGATTTGGACATGGGACATCCCTTGCCACCTGCGCTCTGGCTTGGGTTCCCTTTCCCTGGCTGGGGCCTGACAGGAGGTCTGCAGGCCCAGCAGCTGCTGCCCTGTCCTTTATCTTCCTGGCCACTGGGCTTCATTCCCAGATCTTTTCCTTCCACTCCACAGCCAAAGGCTATGACAAAAACCACTCCCTGGCCAATGGCATCACTCCTCAGGCCTATCCCAGTTCCTGGGGTGTGCCCCCTGACCAATGGCAGAGCCTCAAAAGGCCCTGTCAGCCAATGGCAGCTCTTCTTGGGCTCCCCTGGGCCAATGATGTTGCCTCCAATATCCTTTGTCCCTCCTCAATGCGTGCCCATTGCAGAGAAGGGGACTGGGACCAAAGGGGTGGGGATATGGGGAGCCCCATTTCTGGCCCTGCATCTGAATGGGTCTCCCCTCACCTACCCACCCAGTTTAATTGTGCTTAGAGCCCTGGAAGATTGGGACCTAGCACTAGGAATAAACCTTTCATAAAAGCAGGCCCAGTGAGGTCAATTTGTGGGGGACTCTAGGAGGGTGGTCTGGGTAGAGAAACGCTCAGTCTAATTACACACCAAAATCCTATCATTTCAGGAGAGCTGGGGCGAGATAGCTGAAGTCACAGGTTTCGGAAACAATCTGAGGGCCTACTCTCCTCCCCCAGCCCCAGTAGGAGCCAAAGCTTTATTTGCCCTTTAGGCTAGCACCAAGATAGCAATGGATCTTAAAACACAGGGCCCAGAGGGGGTTGGGCCCACTGACCTCCATCATCCAGTCATTCATACAGCAAATGTTTACTGAGTGTTTTTATTTGCCAGGCACTGCGCTAGACCCTGGCGAAACATCAGGGAATAAAACATGGTCCCTGCCCACAATGCTTATGGCCTAGTGGGGGATAGAGGCAAGTAACTAGGCAACTCCAATACAGTGATAAGTACTAGGATACAGAAATACAGAAGTACAGGGAGCTATGGGAGCACAGAGGAGGGGCATCTAGCCTAGATGGGTGGAGATGGGGATGTCAACTTGAAAGCTGAGACCTGAGGGTAACTAGAGGACAGCCAGGTAAAGAGTAGGGGGAAGAGCATCTTAGGCAAAGAGGCCAACATATGTGAAGGCCCTGAGTAGGAACAGGAAGGAATTCAGCTTGGGAAAAATGAAGGGGGAGTGGCTGAGGATGACTGTAGAGGTAAGGTAGTAAGTAGATCATGCTGAGCCTTTTCAGGCTGCTTAAGGACTTTTGCCCTTTGTTCAAAGGAGCTGTGAAGCCTTATCAGCAGATGTTTGATGACATGGGAGAAGTTTAGGCTTGAGGAAAGAAGTCTTTGTGAGGGTTAAAATAGTGTAATACAGACCGGAGTTGCCTCATATTGAGTAGTCTCTTAGCCCTGGCCCCATATTCCAAAGCAAGCGTGAACCCTGTCTGAGGCTCATTTACAAGCACCAGAGCACCTGTGCTGGGTGCCAGAACTGAGGCAGATGAGAAGTCAAGGCACTTCCCAGGGTCCCTGCTGCATCCAGGTGTTGAGCCCAAATCTGAACCTTGTGTGATGCGAGAAAGCTCCCCAATAGCACTTTGATTTACTCAGGGACCAGGTACCATCACCCTATGCTCCTTGACCAAGGACTGCTCCAGAATTTTTCAGCATTCTCCCCTACCTCTGGAAGGGTGCAGTTATCTGACTGGAGCTTCATTATAGAGTGGGGTGGTCCACATACAGGCCCCTCACTTTATGGGCCACTGGGGCTTTTTCAGCATGAAAGGTACTGAGGCTCCAAGTGACTGGAGGCAGGACCTATAAGCAGAGCTCAAACCCTGGTTCCAGCACTTTCTGCCTGAGTGATCAGGGTTAATGTCTGGGGAGCCAAGGGCCCTCAGTTATTTCCGTTGCAAAACACGGCTAATAAAAGAAGCTACCTATTAAGATTATGAGTACTAAAGAAGATAATATATGTAAAGTGATTCGTTATGTGTCTGGCACATAATAAGCACTCAGTCCTTGTTAACTGTTATACTTTTTATTATTTTCCACCGGGGCTGCTTTTCCACAAGGCGATGATTCTGAGAATTGCTCTGGTCTTTGGAGGGTGGAAGGGAGTCGCTGGATGGTCTGAACCATAATTTCCTCGCGAGGGGGCTCCTGAGGGAGAGCCAGGCACCTTGAGCCAAGTTAAGTCCCCCATCTTTCTACCCCGTCAGCCCCTTCTCCCAGAGCTCTGCGTACTGCCCTTCTACCCTGGGGCTCGTCCGCCGCCCAGAGATCCGTGCCGAGGCACCGGCGATCCCTGTCTCCCCCTGCTCAGCAGAGACCACACTAACATAGTCCGTAGGAGCCCCCCAGGAAAGCCTGGAAGGGCACCTCCAGGAGACAGCCCTTACCGGCTCCCAGAGTCCGAACACCCTGCTGTCCAGCTGCCTTTTCGTGACGGAGCGTCCGCCCAGTCCCTGAGACCCACTGCGCTGCCCTTTCCTGGAGCCGTCGGGAGCCAGAGGCAGCTGGCGGGGATCGAGGATCCGGGATCCGGGATCCGGGATCCTGCTCAAGGATTCCCCAGCCCGACAGGGGAGGCAGCTCCTGCAGGAGCCTCGGGAGAGTTGGAGGAGCGGTGCGGGTGGGGTAGGGGCGGGCGGGGCCTCCGTGGCGGCGGGCGGGGCGTGGGTGGGTCTTCGGTCTCCGAGCCGCCCCCTCCCCCGGCTGGTCCGCAGCCCCGCCCCGGCCCCTCCCTCCGGCCTGTGCGGCGGGTCCGGCGGCGGCGCCGGCGCGGGGACAGGCGGAGGCGCGGGACGTGGGGCGGCGCCGCGGGCAGAGCCGGGCGGACGGGCGCTGGCAGCAGCGGCAGCGCCGCGGGCCCTTCGGAGTGGCCGCAGTCCGGGTCTTGGCCCTCCCATCCTGCCTCGCCGCGGTGAGTGCGAAGGGCGGCCCCCAGGGGTGCGTTTGTATCCCTGTCTGCCCAGGTCCCGGTCCGGGTGCGAGCGGCGGTGTGTCTGTCCGAGTGTCTGTGGGTGAGGGCATAGATGCTTTTCAAAAGCTGTGCCTGTCTCTGTCCACGTGAGGCGTGTCCCTGTCCGTGAGAGCAGTGGGGGGATTCTTCGGGCTGTGGCTGCTCACGTGAGGTCCATGTTTGAGGGGGGAGGCGCGGGTGGATGGGTGATGCTTCCTTGGAGGAGCGCGGGGTTTGGGAGCTTGTGTATGTTGGCGGAGGGTGTCGAACGCTGCGGCCGAGGATGGTGGGGGGTGGGGGAGCGGGTGGGGCTGCTGAGTGGGACTCTGGAACCTTGTGGCCCAGCTTGTCCGAGGGTTCCTTTCTCCCTGGTGCAGACACTTCCACCCCTTGCTACCCCCTCCCTTCTCAGGCACCTAGAGGCCCACCGGCGGGTATAGAGGACACCCTTTCCTCCTCTAGCTCTGGCCTCTGGACAGGAAGCCGCATCCGGAGGCTGTTTCTTGTAGGAAAGGACCCTTCTGTTTCCCCTGCAGCCTGGGCCCCGCCTGGAGGACCCCAGGCTCCTCCCTGGTTCTGGCCTCCTCCCTTCTGGACTTGGCTTCAGATCATGGGCTGCAAACCTGCAGGGACAGATGGTTGCAGGTTGGAGGGGCAGGCTGCACCCCAGGGAGGTCAGTCCACTAAAGGCCAGCCCTGGGCTTGTTCCTGGTGTGGGGGTCTCCGATGTGGAAAGCAGAAACCCAGGACTGGCCCCTGTAGGAAGATGAGATCTGGGAGGTTGGAGCAGGTGCAGAGGTCTTTTTCACAGGTCTCTCCCTGCCTGTCTGTCCAGCTCATCAGTGCCCATTCATCCCCTAAGCAGGGTTCTGATTTGCTGCAGAATTGGAATCAGAGCTGCAGGCCTGACAGGTGCCCTGCTTCTCTTGGCTTGCATGCCTCCAGTGACAGAGCACTTACTACTTCTGTTATGGGAAAGCTTCTTTATGTTAAGTAGAGGTCTTTTTCCTTGGAACTTCGTTCACTTGTCTTGTTATTGCCTTTGATTTTGCCTCTCTGTCTGGTGAGAGGATACTGCAGTGATTTAAACATGGCTCTCTTATCACCAACATATACTGAGCACCCTCTGTGTGCCGGGTGCTGCCTCAGCCACTTAGGGGACAATGGCGTTCTTGCTGAGAGAAGAGCTTGAGCAAAGGCCCATCGTTGATATAGTACAGCCTGTGTTCAGAAAAATGGAGCGAAACCATTTTGCTAGGCTAGGGTAGGGGGTGCCCAGAGGGAGTGTCATGGGTGCCCTAAACTCAGCAAACATTTATTTTGCAAGGGAGTTGGGGACGACTACAACCACTCTCTAACACACCTAGCCTTCCTGTGGAAACCAGCAATCATACTCAAGGTAGTACAAGATTGGATTTAATCATGGGTACATATTACAGTCTGTAGGGACCTTTGGCTGGACAGAAAACCTTGGGAATCTCAGATTTGGGGAAGAAAAAGACACCCTCCCCCAATTTGCAAGTAAGGGGATGGAGTAGGAACTTGTCCAGAGTCTTACCTTGCATTGGTGAAATTAGTGAGAGTCAGGACTAGCTCCTGGATCTCCTGACTTTTAACCTAGACACATTTTAGGAGCAGAAACAAGAATAATAGTCATACCTTATATCTGAAAGTTGAAAGAAGAGGAGGAATTGAAAAGACTCCCAGGATTCTGGCTGATGTGGCTAGGTGGATGGTGGTGGCTTTTATTGAGATGAGAGACGCAGCAAGATGAGTAGGTTAGGGGAAAGTGAGTTCAGTTTTAGACTAGTCTCTAGCATCACCCCTGTACAGATGTCCAAGGTACAGCTGGATATACAGGTGTGGTGGGTTCAAGAAGTTTTCTGCACAGGAGATAAGGCTTTAGGAGTCATTAGCAAGTGGATGGTAACTGAAACCATGGGAGATGGTGAGATTTTTCCAGACAGTATGAAAGTGAGGGGAGAAGAGGCCCTAGAACAAAGCCCTGAGGAGCTAGACATATAAGGAATGGACAGTGAAGGAGCAGCCAGAGAGGCAAGTGGAGAACTCGCATCGAGTGGGTTGTGATAGCATCAAGTACAACCTCTGCCCTTTTGAGTCTTGCTCTCTTGCCCAACTGGTCCATGTTTCTTAATTTTTCGTGCTTCTGTTCCATTACTCACTGTTTTCCCAGTGTACCTATCAAACTCCTATTTGTCCCCCAAGAGCCAGCTCATACATCCCTTCCTCTGCAAGTCTTCTTTATTCTCCACCACCTTCAGAGTTGGGTACTTCCTCCTCTTTGCTGCCATAGCAGTTTGAATATGTCAATATCATGACACTTATCACGTGGTAGTTGTGTATTTCCATGTCTGTTTCCCACACTAGTCTGAGAACTTGTGAAGGACAGGGAGTGTGTCTGTTTCAGCATTGTGTCTCCAGTAACCACTTTAAGGGCCTTGTCCAGAGTGCCCAGGAAGTTTGATTGTTTGATAGGTTGATCAGCTCATTGAATGGTTCATTCACCTACTTGCTCAGTCTGGCAGTAGGAGGTGGGAGAGATGGTACTGCAAATTTCATCATTTTCCTCCCCTGCGAATGTTATTGCAAGGATTCCTTGGCTTTGAGGACTTTACCTCCTCCAAGTCTTCATCTGTTTCAGAGAAAACCCAAAGACTGTATCCTGCAGTCATTTGTCATTTTGCTGAAGCCTCAAATGATCAAATACACTTGGAGGCTAGTGACCAGGAGTGAGTCATTTTCAGAAGCAAGCGAGCCTAACTGGCCTCTTGCATCCACTTTTTCACAATGCCTCGGTCACCTACCTTCACTCACAGCTGTGTCAATCATGTATACTGGGACTCTCATGAGGTTGTACGAGGAAGTCATGGAGGAAATTAGATGCTGTTTGAGAATTTGGAGAAACTGAAAAGCCTTGAAACACATCCTTTGCAGATGTCAAAGATCAGGTGGAATCAGCACTGGCTGTCCTCATTTGCTCACAATCAACTTCCTCTTCAGCCCCCTGGATCTGGCTTCCTTTCCTCCAGCCCTTAGAAACCACACTCCCTGAGGTTAATACCAGCTTCTTTTGGGCTTTAGATCATGGGAACTCTTTGCAGCATTTCACAATGAAGATTGTTCTCTTACTTGTGAAGCTCTCTTCTCCCTTGGCTTTCATATCTCTTTCCTGATTCTCCTGCCTCTCTGGCCACACCTTTTCAATTTCTTTTCAGGCTTTGCTTTCTGGGCCTGTCCCTTAAATGTTGAGGTTCGTTGGGGCACAGTCAGAGGCTCTCCTTTCTCATCTTATGCCCTCTCTGGGTGATGTCATCCACTTCCATGCCTTCAGGTACCATCTCTACACCAACTCCCAAATCCATACCTCCAGGCCAGACCTCTTTCCTAGGCTCCAGCTTATCTTTCCAACTGCCAGCTGGACCTCTCAAATGTCCCATAGGCACCTCAGATTCCTCTTACTAAACACTGAGCCTGTCACCCTCCCATCCAAACTGCTTGTCTTTCAGAGTTTTCAAGCCAGAAAACTAGGAATCATCTCTAATTCTTTCTTCTCCCTCTACTCTTCCTATCTAACTAACTGGTCACCAAGTTCTATTGATTCCTCCCTATAAAATCCACTTCTGTCAACCTCCCCTTTGCTACTCCCCTAATCAAGGCCACCATCACCTCTCCTCTACAATATCATGGCAGTCTCTTAACTTTCTACTCATGATACCCCTCACCTGTTTTCCACGGTGCAGTCAAAACTTTACTCTTTTTGCTCTCTCGCTCTATACTTAAACCCTCTCCACCTCCCCACCCTGCTCCTTTGCTCTTTGGATAAAGCCTTAATCCCCTAGCAGGGAAGGGTAAAGTCTCAACTCCTCAGTAAGGCCAACAAAGATTTGTATGATCTAGCTCCTGCCTACCACTGCATCTCATTTCTTAGTCCTCCCCTGTCACAGTGTTTGATTCAGTCTCCTGATGCAGAAGGCACCATTCTCTCTGTAACTCTTACCCATCCTGGAGCTCTTGAATGGCCCTTTCTTCAGGAGAACTCTCTGGACCTCCAGCCTCCTGTACATCCTTCCCTCGCCCCAGATCTAGGTTAGGTGACTCTTAGCAATCTGTGCTTCCCTGTCATAGCCCTCACCATATTGCACTACATTAATTGATTTATTAGATTGTGGAATCCATGAAGGCTGAGCTGCGAGTATGTATCTTTGTATTCCCAGGCCTAGCAGAGGTGTTGAATGAATGCTGAAAGAGGAAAGGAAGTGCCTTTAGAACCTCAGTTAAAAGATGGGAAGGATAAGGGATGCAGAGATGGCAGTAGGCAGCCCGAGGAAGGAGGGTGAAATCTCAGCTCTGAGTTCAAGATCTTCCAAGTACCTGCTGTGATAAACAGTCTGTTTAAACCATGGCCTGTAGGACCTTGGGGGCAGATCTCTAAGGAGCAGCGAGATGGGAGAGGTGGGAGTAAAAGCCCAGGAGAGGAAGGGAATCTTGGTGATTTAGGCAGGGGTGTGACCTCAGCGGCTGTACGCCCAGCACGTCTGGGTGGGGAACTGAAGCAGGAAGGGGAAGGGAGGGAGCTGTCTGTGCTTGGATGTTGCCCAATCTCCGCCCCTGTGTGACAGGCTGGGAGAGCCCCTTGGGCTTGGAGAGAGGCGGAGCCTGACTTCCAGCTGCCCCAGAAGGGCCCAGCAGACCACTCCTACTCTTCCTCGCAGCCCTCCCCTTCGCCAAACAGAAGCTTCAGCTCGGCTCTGGCCTCCTGCTCCCTCTGCCGACCCTCAATCTGTCCTCCTCCTGCTATGTTGTTGTCTTTGTATTAAGTCTCCAGATTCAGAGCCCTGCACATCTGGAGAAAGAACCTCAGAATCCCAGTGTCCACATTCAGGGATGCCCTTCCTACCCTATCCATGCCCACCCTCACATAAACATAAGGCACATGCAGCTGAGCCCCTCTCCTGCCCCTCCGCAAACCTGGAGAGAGCTCTGCACTCTGGACTGGCCCCACTGCATTCATTCATTCGTTCTTCATTCATGCATTGTTTTTAGAGAGGGCCATGGTGCATCGAGCTGGGCACAGATAGTGGTGACCTGCTCCTAGTCACTGCCTGTTTTGAAGTAGTCTGACTACCTTTCTGCTTCCCTTCATGGCCAGATTTCTCTCCTGAATCGTCTACAACTGCTGTGTTAATTTCTTCGTTTCCATTCATCTTTCCATCACTCTGACCTGGCTTCTGCCCCTCCCATTCCACCACAGCCAAATCTGGTGGACACTCTCCAGTCTTCATCTTACTTCACCGCTCCTTCTTTCTTGAATCCCCCCCCTCCCCTGACTTCCTTCATCCCACACACTCTTGGTCTTCCTCCCATCTCTCTGAGTTCTCCTTCACTCTTCACTCTCTATCCCTAGATGGTCCCATCCGTTATCATTGCCTTGTGTCATTAATATGCCAATGCTTCCAAGTCAAAACCCAGCCCAGACCTCTCCCTGGAGCTCCTATATTCTATTTATTACTTGACATCTCTACCTGGGTATCACACAGGCACCTCTCAGACGTCTCATGGTTAAAATGGAATGGCCCAGATCAGCTCCTTAGCTTTCACTGTCTCTAGGCACAGCCCATCCTCCTCAGGGGAGAAACCTGGGAGTCCTTATTGTCATTCCTTTCCCCTCCCACATCCAGTCCATCGTGGTGTCCTTTTGACTCAACCTCATGGTTATTTCTCAAATCAATCCACTTTCTTGCCTATAGCTCTGCTAATAGCCAACATCAGCCTACCTGAAGAACTGGGGTAGCCTCCCAAGCGGTCTCCCTGCTTCCACCCTGGCTCCTCTTCAATCCTCATAGCTGCCAGTGTAGCTTTTTAATTTATTTTTATTTTTTGTAAATTGCATCATTTCCCTCCCAATTTGGGATAGAACCCAGATTCTTAACATCAAGGTCCTTTGTGATCTCATTCCAGCCTACCTTCCCAAACTCACCTGCGGCCTTTTATTCCCTTTGCTCTGACCACATGAACCCTTTCGAGTTCTCAGTGAGTCTCTGCCTAAGGACTTTCCTTCGTGCTGTTCCTTCAGCCTAGAACGATTTCCCTCCCTCACTCTCTGATGCCCACACCCTCATCCCTACTATTTTCCTTCTGGTCCTCAAAGCTCTGCTTAAAAGTTACCTGCTTGGAAAGGCCTTCCCCAATCACCCAATCAAAAAAGCATTCTTTCTCATAGCATTCTTTTCTTCTCTATAGCACTCCCGTCCCCCAATTTGTAATTATGTATTTATTCATTTATTTACTTTTCACTACCTCCCCACCACAAGGACAGTGACCATATCTGTTCTGTTTATCACTCTATCCCCAGCGCCTTACAAAGTAGGCACTTAATAAATATTTGTTGAATTACTGAATTAATTCAATAAATATAGACCAATCCTTATGTCAGGCTCTGTGCTAAGTGCTAGGAATAAAAAAGAAATAAAATATAATGCCTCTCCTCAAGAACTCTGCATACTATGGAAAAAGCAGAGAAGTAACAAGAAAATTACAGTATAGTGTATAAGGGCCAGGATGGAGGAAAGACAGGGTGCAGAATGACATAAAGGTGGAGCACCTCACCCAGACTTCAGGAAATCAGGGAAGGCCTTCTGGAGGAAGTGACATTTACGTGCAGACCTGAAAGATAAGCAAGAGTTAGCCAGACGAAGTGGGGGTGAGAAGAGGATCTCAGGCAGAGGGAACAGAATGTGTGACTGCCCAGAAGCAAAAGAGAACAAGGAGATTTCCAGGAACTGAAAAGAAAGAAACCAGTGTGACTACTCACAGAATCATGAGACGTGAGGTGGTAGAGGGAGGTATGGGCCAAAGCTAAGCTTTGTTGGCCTGTTTAAGGAGTTTGGACTTTGTCCTCTGGACAATGGAGAACCACTGAAAGAATTTAAACAGGGAGTTAGTGACAAGATGGAATCTGTGTCTAGAAGCCTCATTCTGGCTGTGAGAGAGAGGGATGAGAAGGCATAGGCGAGGAGACAAGGACGCCAGTTAGGAGGCTGTTGCTGTTATCGCTGGAGAGAATTGGTGGCACCTGAATTGGGGGTGGTATCTGTGCAGTTGGAGAAAAGGGGATAAGGTATTTGGGGGGCAGAATCCACGAGACCTGGATACTGATTGGATGTGGAAAAGAATGTGATCCCGGGCGGTTGTGCTGGGAGGTGGGTCAGAGCATAGATAGAAGGGCTGCAGGTGGTCAGAGGAGAGACACTCCAACAGGAAAGCCTCCTGGGGGAGGGTTTGGGGGAGGCAGAGGAGATGAAGGGTGGGTGTGTCAGTGAAGGGCATCCCCGTACCACACACTTGACATACACTATCGCAAATTCTCAAAACAACCATTTGAGGTAGGGATTATTATTTCCATAACTGCAAATTAGGAAACTGAGGCTCAGAGAGGGTGTATGAATTGTGCAAGGTCACATAGCTGGTAAGAGACTGAGCTGGGTTTGAAATCAATCTAACCTGACGCCTGTGCTTTTAACCAGAGCAGCAGGCTCGGAGGGTACTCAGTCCATGTTCTTCACGCTGCTCGGTCCCTGGCAGAGAAGAGATGGGGCTAGTGCTCTGCAGGGGTTTTGAGTGATGGGGATCAGGTGGAGGGAGGGATTGCTGGCTTCCCTGGTGCTGACCGTCTTTCCGTACACAGGCTGGTGTGAGTGGCAGGAGCCATCCGTGGGCACCATGGCGAAGAGAGAGGACAGCCCTGGCCCAGAGGTCCAGCCAATGGACAAGCAGTTCCTGGTGTGCAGCATCTGCCTGGATCGGTACCGGTGCCCCAAGGTGCTGCCCTGCCTGCACACCTTCTGTGAGAGGTGAGGGTGTGTGTACCGGGGAGGGATGAGGACCTTGCAGGCCCCCCGGCGAAGGGAGTGGCATGTGTAAACCTGTGAGAGGTGAGGGAGATATGTGCACACATGGAGGGGAGCAGATGAACCCCAGCCTACAGGAGGTAAGGGTTCGGTGCAAGAACCTGTGAGAGGACCAGAGGTTCCTAACACTGGGCTGTGGCCCCTGCCCACAACAGGGCCTTCTCTGCCCCTGCCCAAACGCCAAGGCAGCCTTCGACACCACCAGAGAAATCAGGCAGAGCTGAGACTCTCAACCAGCTCTGGCCCCAGAACTTCCTGACCAGTGGGAAGATGTTCAAAGCTAGGTCTGTCCTCCCTGCCTGTCCTCACTGTTGTCCTGAGGCACTGAATGAAAGGCAACCCCTCCCAGCCTCTGGGCTTCTATCTATTATTCATTCACTTAACACATATTTATTTATCGAGCAACTACTATGTGCCAGACCTGTCCCAGGCGCTGGGCAAGCAGTGATAAGCAAAAACAGATATGATCCTTGCTCTTAAGGAGCTTACAGTATAGTGAAGGAGAAAGATAGTAATCAAGTCATCATACAGTCAGACTACAGATAAATGTAGTCCTGTGCCACCTCAGTCAGACACCCTCCCAACGACGCCCTGCATCTTGCCAACACCCAGAATAATACCACTTCTTCTGTGGCTACAAACTCCAGGATCCCACTCTTGGCTTCCATTACCCCACTCTCACTACACCAGCTTTGACTGGATGTAGATGTCCAATGCCCTTGACTGCTCCCTCTTCTCCCAGCCTCCATCTCCTTCCTGGTCTCCCTTTCTTTCCTACCCATCCTGAATCCCATGGTGGACCATAGGCCTCTACAATTCCCACACACCTTTGTCCTTTTCTAAACCCATGTGGCAGAAGCTCAATCCTGGATCTGAGCCGTAATTGGATATCTCCATACCTTCTCCTATACCCAGATCACTGAGCACTCTTGGAGAAAATCAGTGCCTGAGAAATTATAACAATAGCTACCGTGTATTGATTGCTTACTATTTGCCAGGGACTGGCTAAGTGATTTACATGTATTGATTTACTTAATCCTCACAACAGATACTTTATTATCCCCATTTTAGAGAGGAGGAAACTAGGGTTCAGAGTCATTAAGTGATTAAGAGATATTTCCGAGGCTCCGCAGCAAGTAAATAGTCGAGGTCTGAATCCAGGTTTAACTGCAGAGCCTTCTCTCTTAATGCTACTCATTCATTTATCCCTTGGTCCCTGCTCTCAAAGACTTATGCTCTAGGGGGAGGTGACAGACAGTAGGCAAGCAAATAACCAAACAGGAGAGTCACAGCTTGGACTAAGTGTTTTCCAGGAAATAAACAGGGAGTAAGTGAGGGCGGTCGGGCCAGGGGCTAGTCTACGTAGAGTCATCAGGGAAGGCTTCCCCGAGGAGGTGACATTTGACCTGAGACCTGAGGACGAGAAGGAAACAGACATGTACAGATTGTTCCAGGCAACAGGATTATCTTTGCGCTGTTCCATGCAAAGGCCTTAAGAAAGGAGTAAGTGGGGCATGTTCAGAGACCAGGGGAGAAGCCAGCGTGACTGAGTGAGGAGGAAAGTGGGATGAAGTGAGGTCCGAAAGAGTCAGAACAGTTCACGGGGGAGCTTGGCAGTTTTAGGAAAGTTTTGGATTTTGTTCTATATGCAGTGGGAAACCACCGGAGGATTTTTTTTTTTTTAGCAGGGAAATAATGTGACATAAATTAGACTTTTTTTTTTTTGGCCGCGCCTCATGGCTTATGGGATTTTAGTTCCCCATCCAGGGATCAAACCCGAGCCCTCGGCAGTGAGAGCATGGAGTCCTAACAACTGGACTGCCAGGGAATTCCATAAACTAGATTTTTTTAAAGCTCATTCTGGTTGCCGTTTGTAGAGTGGATTCTAGAGAAGCAAGAGTGGAAACAGGAAGCCAGTTAGGAAGCAGTCGTAAGCCAGGTATGTGCAACACGTAGGATGGAGATCTTGATGAGTTCAAAGGTATTCAGGGTGAACCCCAGATTCAGCAAAGCTGGGGAGAGAGTTACAGGGGAACTGAGTGGAATGGTTGAAATGCAGATTTCGTAGTTGATGCCGTGATGGGTGATGAGACATAGGTAGTGCCAGGAGCTTGGGAGTGGACAGCTGAGGTGAACTGGAGGAAAAGATCACTGGGGGAGGGGGTGAGAGGAAGCTTAGGAACTAAGAAATCTTGACGGTGGGTGGATCACCCTGTGGATGTCAGAGCCACCGAGAATGATGGCAGGAGTGTGTGTGTTGGGGTGGGAGGGAGGGCAACAGAAGAGAGTGAGCCAGAAGAAAGACTTCGGCCAGTGGGGAAGCAACCGTTGAGTCAGCGGAGACATCAAGGAGGGGTGTTGTAGACAGAAGGCCTGAGCTTCCAAGGAGCTGAAGAAGAAGAATTTAGAAATGTTCCAGTTGGGGGCGGGGAGGACTCAACCCCACCTTCTGGTCCTGAGGAATGTGGAGTATGAGACAAAAACCACTCTCAACTCGAGAAGACTGAAGGGGAAACTAGGTCACAAATAAGTTAATATTTGTGAAGCACTTAGAATTGTGCCTGGCACATAGTGTTTGTTAAATAAATAAAAATTAATTAATTCAGATCAAGAAGTGTAGAGAACGTTAAGAGAAGAGATTGAGGATATGGGAAACTTTGCAACATGTAAATCTTCCCTCCACAATTTGTGGTCTCCAAACACAGCTGCCGTCAGTCTGTTTCTAGTAAGATTCCTCTCCTCCTCCCTTCAGTGACTAATCCCAGCCTCCCTGTCCTCCTGGATTCCCACCACCACCCCACTCCTTCGCTTTCAGCAGCTGACCTTGCCCGAGGCAAGTTGGGCATCCTCTCTGCAATTTTGCCCCCTGTGCTCAAGTGCATCCACCTCATTTTCCCCTCCCTCCGTCCAGAGGATGGGGTCTACTCCTCCTCTTCCAGCCAACCTAAGCCACGCTCCCATCCCCAGACCTCGTCCCATGTCTTCTAGTCTCTTCCCTCCCTCCTTCTCTACTGGCTCCTCAACTTATAAACATGCTCAAGCTTCCCATTACAAACAGATAAGAACACTCCTTTGTCCCTCTGTCCCTCCCAGCTGCCATCCAACCCATCAACCTCCTTTTTACTCAAACTTCCAACCTCCCATTCACTCTTCAACTGGCCAGAGTCAAGCCTTCCTTCCTCTACCCCTCCCTCCACTCACTGTTTTCTTCACAGACAAAAGTACTCTTACAGTTGCCAAATTCCATGGGCATTTTCCAGTCCTTACCTTCCCTGACTCCTCAGCTGCTTTTGACACTGATGACTACTCATTCCCTGCTTCTGAAATTGCACTACTCACTTTGCTGCCCTGACACTCTCTCTCCTCCTACCTCTCTGCCCGTTCCTCTTTGCTCGCCTCTTTCAGTACTTGCTGGGTGCTCTGGCACTGTAATCCCCTTCTTGGTGATCATATCCTCTCCCATGGCTACAGAAGCCATCTAAATGTTGATGGCCTCCCTGTCTTTTTTTTTTTTTTTAATTAATTTATTTATTTATGGCTGTGTTAGGTCTTCGTTTCTGTGCGAGGGCTTTCTCTAGTTGTGGCAAGCGGGGGCCACTCTTCATCGCGGTGCGCGGGCCTCTCACCATCAAGGCCTCTCTTGTTGCGGAGCACAGGCTCCAGACGCGCAGGCTCAGTAGTCGTGGCTCACGGGCCTAGTTGCTCCGCGGCATGTGGGATCTTCCCAGACCAGGGCTCGAACCCGTGTCCCCTGCATCGGCAGGCAGACTCTCAACCACTGCGCCACCAGGGAAGCCCTGCACTTCTTAAATACTTCTCAAATTTGTTCCACCTCAGTCTGCATTGCTGTTGCCTAAATCCAGGTCTTCCTCACCTCTTGCCTAGACTATTACAAGAGTACCTTGGTTAAGCACACGCTTTGCCTTGGATCTGGCTCTTGTGCTTACTAGCTTCGTTACTTTGGACCACTTACCCTTTCTGAGGCCATTAACAAACACCAAGTGCAAAGCACAGCCTGGCACACTGTGCTCAGTAAATGGTAGCTGGATGCTGAGGAGGATGCTCCTCCCCGTCGTCTGCTGTCTCATCACGTTCACGCTCACCCTCCACACAGAGGCAGTGAAGGGGGACTTGGTAAAATGTGAACCTGGCCGTACCATGCTCCTGCAACTCCCTCGTGCTGTTGAGATGACTTCTGAGCTCCTTGATGTGACCCAGGAGCCCTCCATGAGCTGGCCCATGCCTCTCTCTCCAGACTTCCCTTAGCATCCCTTGCCTTGGACGTTCTCTCCAGCCACCTTGAACTGCTTATAATTCCCTACTCATACTATGCTGTTTCTGGCCACCTTCTGTATCTGGAACACCCTTCCTCCTCTCCCTGCGCCTTTCTTGGTCAGACTAACAATTATTTGTCCATGAAGATTTTGCTTACGTCACCTTCTCTTCAGCCTTTTCTGCTTACCCTCTCTACTACCAGAGGCCCCTTCCGTGCATTTCCTTATCACTGCATCTTCTGTGTTCCCTATATTAATGATAGGTAATACGAATAGCTATAATTAGTATTATAATAGTATTGTAATACTACAATATATCATACTTTCTGTACGATATATTGTACAGGCATGTCAGCACTTTACATTTAATTCTCCACACCTTGTGAAGCCTGTACTGTCTCCATCTTACAAAGGAGGGATTCTTGGCTCATAAAAGTCAAGTAACTTGTCAGGGGTCATACAGTATAAGAGTTGACTGACCTGGGAATTGAACCCAGGCAGCCTAGCTCCAGGACCCATGCCTTTAATCATCACACTGTTTACTTCTACAAACTCTAATTTTGTTACTTTTTTTCTCTACAAACGGGAAGTATTTTAGAGGTAGGCACTGTGCTTTATCTTTGTATCCCCAGAGCTTGGCATAAATTTGGCAAGAGTAGGCAGCCAGTAAATGTTTAATGAGTTAATGGGGCGGGAATAGGTAGTCACACATTTTCTGTGAGAAGGGTTTGTAAACACCTGTGAAAGGTGAACTTGTGTCTGTGCACACTGTGAGGAATGTGGGTATGTCTGATCTTCTGAGAGACGTCAGGGATGTGTTCCCACTCAGTTGTGAGAGGTGAGGCCTTTTACCCCTGCTGTTAGGACAAGATGCGTGTGCCAGCCAGAGAGGTTTCAAAATGAATGTAACAGCACACCTGTGAGGAGAAGGATTGGCACCCATGGCAGGTGAGAGGAGGGGTGCACTGACACCGCCCCGCCCCTTCATCCCTTTGACTCCCCCTCCTCCCTGGCCAGATGCCTCCAGAACTACATCCCTGCCCAGAGCCTGACGCTGTCCTGTCCAGTGTGTCGGCAGACGTCCATCCTCCCTGAGCAAGGCGTCTCTGCGCTGCAGAACAACTTCTTCATCAGCAGCCTCATGGAGGCCATGCAGCAGGCACCTGATGGGGCCCACGACCCCGAGGACCCCCACCCCCTCAGCGCAGTGGCTGGCCGCCCCCTCTCCTGCCCCAACCATGAAGGCAAGGTGGGCCCAAGCAGGCCCAGTGAGGCCAGGACTTGGGGTGGAGGGGGAGGAGAGGTCGGGGGAGGGGCCGAGTGGCTGTGGGTGAGAGGGTATTCTAAGTGGTCCAGGTGGGGGGGGGGGTGCACCTGGAAGGTGAGAGGCAAGGAAGGCAGGTGGGGGGGGGAGGGGACAGAGAAGTGTGGTGTCTAGTCGTTGCCTGACGGGAGTCCTTACGCCGCCAGACGATGGAGTTTTACTGTGAGGCCTGTGAGACGGCCATGTGCGGCGAGTGCCGCGCCGGCGAGCATCGGGAGCACGGCACCGTGCTGCTGCGCGACGTGGTGGAGCAGCACAAGGCCGCCCTGCAGCGCCAGCTCGAGGCGGTGCGCGGCCGGTAGGCGCCCGGCGGGAGCCCGCGCTGGTGGGGCCATCTGGGACGGTGCTTCAGCAGGGGCAGAGGAGGGACCTTCCGGAGGGTGGAGATAAAATTCTTAGGGAGGGGAAATCCTGGAGGGCGGCAGTAGGGTCTCCAGGGAGAAGGGACGGTTTGGTGAGGGCATCCTCAAGCAGCCCCGGTATGAGATGTTTCCCCTCCCCAGACTACCACAGCTGTCCGCTGCCATCGCCTTAGTGGGGGGCATCAGCCAGCAGCTGCAGGAGCGCAAGGCGGAGGCCCTGGCCCAGATCAGCGCAGCCTTCGAGGACCTGGAGCAAGCGCTGCAGCAGCGCAAGCAGGCCCTGGTCAGCGACCTGGAGGCCATTTGTGGAGCCAAGCAGAAGGTGTGTCTGCTCACCCTTTCCCACCACCGTCCATCATGAGATGGCCTGTTGCCTCTACGCGTCCCCTGCTTCCCACACCCACGCACCCCTTCCCCTAGTCTATACTTGCCCCCTTCTGGCGTGGCCAGTAGGTACTGCGGGCATCTGTGTCCCTCGTCCACACTCACCCTCTTGTGTTCCTTTCACGCCATAGCACAAGTTCATCAGGAATCACAGAGACGCCCCCCTCACCTTCCCCTCCACGAGCCTGCTTACCCAACCCTCCCCTAACCCCTCCTCAGGTGTTGCAGACCCAGTTAGACACACTGCGCCAGGGGCAGGAGCACATCGGCAGTAGCTGCAGCTTCGCTGAGCAGGCACTGCGCCTGGGCTCGGCCCCGGAGGTGTTGCTCGTGCGCAAGCACATGCGAGAGCGGCTGGCGGCGTTGGCAGCACAGGCCTTCCCAGAGCGGCCGCACGAGAACGCGCAGCTGGAACTGGTCCTCGAGGTCGACGGGCTGCGGCGATCGGTGCTCAATCTGGGTGCGCTGCTCACTACGAGCGCCACTGCACACGAGACGGTGGCCACTGGCGAGGGCCTGCGCCAGGCGCTGGTGGGCCAGCCCGCCTCTCTCACTGTCACTACCAAAGACAAGGATGGGCGGCTGGTGCGCACAGGCAGCGCCGAGCTGCGCGCGGAGATCACGGGCCCCGACGGCACACGCCTGCCGGTGCCCGTGGTGGACCACAAGAACGGCACGTACGAGCTGGTGTACACGGCGCGCACCGAAGGCGAGCTGCTCCTCTCGGTGCTGCTCTACGGACAGCCGGTGCGCGGCAGCCCCTTCCGCGTGCGGGCCCTGCGTCCTGGGGACCTGCCACCTTCCCCGGACGACGTCAAACGCCGCGTCAAGTCCCCTGGCGGCCCGGGCAGCCACGTGCGCCAGAAGGCGGTGCGTCGGCCCAGCTCCATGTACAGCACCGGCGGCAAACGGAAGGACAACCCCATTGAGGACGAGCTCGTCTTCCGCGTTGGTACAGAGGGCCGAGGGCGGAGCCAGAGGGGGGATGGGGCGGGGCCAGGTCAAAATGACCTCAGTGTGAATTTTTTGCTTCCACCCCGTTTCTTCCCCACAGGCAGTCGTGGAAGGGAGAAGGGTGAATTCACCAATTTACAGGGTGTGTCCGCAGCCAGCAGCGGCCGCATAGTGGTAGCAGACAGCAACAACCAATGTATCCAGGTAAGCTCTCCCCTAACACCAAAATAGAAGTTCTCAAGCTACAGCCTACTAAAACAACAACAAAACAACAACAAAACAAACAAAGAAACAAAAACCCAACAAAGTATACAGGTCGCCTCCTGAAGGATGAAACCCTACAGATAGTACCTTTACTTAAAGCGCAATGAATCATAGCACCACCCCTCACCCACTCACTCGCCATCCGTTCCACAAGGGCCACAGCCGTAACCAGCACCTTCACAGTTAGGCACCAGGGTTTACTGTGCTGGCAGCCTCTACCTCCCAGGCTGCGGCTCAGGCCAGACCAGCACCTGGACCCCAAAGATCTGGCTCATTGTTCCCTCCCCTCTGCCTCCACCTGAGTCTCCACCTGGCTGGCTTGCTTTCTGCCCACCACAGTGGTCAGGATGCAGTCTCTGCACCTCCCCCACTATCTTCCAACATGCCTGCGTGGATCCGGAATGCGTGTCGTCCGTGCCCGTCTCCGCAAACGTCCAGTTGACTAGACAGTCAAACGGGGATAACTGGTGAAAAGGGGTGCCTTCCAGTGGCTAGACTATAGTGCATCCTCATAGGTGGTCCTGCCTCTGGCCCTCCCAGTGCCTCACACACCTGAGTAAAGCATCTGCCACTTGAAGGGACATGGCATCTGCTGCACTCTGAGCTCCATAAAGCCAGAAGATGCGGTTTTCTCTTTTCCTTGTAGTGAGCCTACGAACAGGCAGAGCCTAGTGACGGGCACCAGTGTGGTAGGCGCAGCAGAGCAGTTCAAAGCTCAGGCTCTGAAACCAGACACCTGGGCTTGAATCCTAGCTCTGCCACTTACTGACAAGTCATGTGACCTCCCTGAGCTTAGGTTAACTCATGTGTAAAATTAGGAAAAGAATACCTCAGAGGGTTGCTGGGAGCATTGAATGACATCATGTACTGTGCCTGACACCAAGTGAACCTTCTAACTGTTAGCTGTTGTTGAAAATACCATTGTCCAGGTGGGGACAAAAGCCAGGAGGTGGAAGGTGCTCTAGGGCGTTGTTCAGGGAACTGGAAGGATCCCAGGGCGGCTGAAGGGAGATTACTCTTAGGAGTGGAGTAGCTGAGGTCACGCGGTAAATGCTTTTGGAGAGGAAGCTGTGGAACTTTGATTTTATTCTGTACAGGATTGTTTCTAACTACTGTAAACTTTGAGTTCTTGGAAACATTTTGTCAGGTAGTAAAACTTTTCCCTGAAGATCCTTACTTCACATCTGTATATTTAAACTTCTTCCTGACCCTCTGCCTGAGTACCCCTGTCACAGGTGCAGCTCTGCCAAAGACCTGTCACCTCAGTGTCTGCTCTCCTGGCCCTTGCTTTCCACCTAGCCTACTGAAGGAGCCAGGAACTCTTCCATGACTATATTCCCAAGCCTGTCTAGCCCACCTTTATTCCCACCTTGTTCCTAAGAGCAGAGGAAAGGAGAGGCTCAGGTCAGCGCAGGGAGGCGTTTGGGTCCAGGCTGGATAGTGAGGAGTGGAGGGGTTTGGATGGGTAGGGGTGGTGCCGAGGCCCTACTCCATCACACCCTCCACCCTCCAACTCCGTTCCTCCTTCTTATGCCAAGGATGCTTTTTGGCACAAACGTTGAGGTTTGGGAAACTTCCCCTGGGGCGCACACACACAGGTACTCACATCCCCGGAAAGATGTGCCACTTTGTCTCCCTGACGAGGGGCTGTGTTTGTCTGTTGTTTCAGGGTGGGGACTTAAGAGGGAGGGCCTAGTGCAGCCCCTCCCCCCTCCAGACACTCCCTTCTACTACAGCCATCCTCCTTGCCCCTGCTGCCACCCGCGCAGCAACTTCATAGCTGCTAGGAGCCTGGCTCTCGATTCCAAAGCTGAGGTTCTCTCACTCTGGGGTTCTCAGGTGTGCTGTGGGCCAGGCTGCCAGATGCACTGTGACCCCCCCCCTCGGTTCGTGAGGATTGGGATTCTTGTGAACTTCTCCTCCTTTGGACCCGGCTATGGTGGCAGCTGAGGCAGATCCTCTCCTTGTGCTGAATCAGCATCAGCTGACAGAAGAGAAGAAACATTTTGTGATTCTGAATGAAGAATTTGATTTGGATATATTACATCCTTGTGTAATTGTCTGAGTCCAGAAATTTTATCAGCTCTTCTGTGAAAACTTCCTCATTTCCTTCAGGCAGAATGCTAATCACACTCTCCTCCAAGCTCCCTCAGCCTTTTGCCATATAGCACTTTTCATTCTCTACCAGAATCCCTGGTTGGTTTGTTTTATTTTGTTTTGGTCTCTCCCCCAAGTAGACTCAGATCCTGAAGTTGCTTACTGCTACCATGGCAAAAGAGAGAGATGTTAAGGATCAAATTAAGGCACTGGCAGATTCTAGAGATAAGGAAGCAAATACGGCAGGTTTTGATGAGCCATCAGATGTCCAGGGAGAGGGAGAGATCAAGAATTGCAGGGCTTGGTGACCTGAGTAGGCGGTGTTGCCATTTGGGAGCGGGCCTGGGAATAAGTTGATAAATTCACTTTTGCGTGCGGGGAGTTTGAGATCGCTGTGCGGCATCCAAGGGGAGGCGTCCGATTCTGGTCTGCGAGTGAGCTGACGGATTCGTTCATTTGTTGAATGTCTGCTGTGTGCCAGTTGCTATTCCGGTGCTGCAAATGCAGCAGCGAACAAAACAGACACAGTCCCTGCCCCACCTGGGGCTTACATCCTTAGATGGGGGACAAGGATATTTAGCAGTTATTTAGTGACAGGAGTGACAGTTGTTATGAAAAGAGCTAAAAAGCATATATCACGGAGACTTAACTTTATGTGTGTATATTGATATAGGAGATGGAGTTGATCATTAAAACCTTCTCTGAAGAAGTGACCTGGAAATTCTGAGAACTGGAGGATGAGTAGGAGTTGGCCAGGTGTAATGGGTGGGATAGGTTAGGATAGGATGGGAAGAGGAAGACCCCCTAAAGCCTCAGTGTTGAGCTAGAAACTAAGCTGCTCGGAGTGGAGAAGGCAGACACATTGCCTCACTACCCAGCTGGTGGTACAGCACTTCTTCAGCCCGTGGTGCCTGCCTTCTCGTGCTGGCAAGTGCTGTCCAACCACAGGGGACCAGGGCAGAAGCCAGGGGCTGTTCTGATCAGCCAGGGGATGGCATGATGGGAGGTCCACATCAGGAGGAAGTGATGTCCATTGGTGAGACCAGTTCAAACAGCCCTGCGGGCCTAAGAAATGGGGATGGTGCAGGGGCAGGGGGCTCAGTCCACGCAGGAGGGAGAACATCTGGATCAAAGAACAAGGCCAAGGCCCATAACTCGAGTTCTCCAAGGCTGCTCCTGGCTCTGATTTATCTTGTGTCCCTAGAGTTATAACAAAGCAATGTGTGAGGCTTATGCAGTGAGTGATGTTGTGGCTGTGAAGGAGAAGCACGAAGGCTTAGCTATAGAGGAGAGGAGCGTTAAAATCGTAGGTGCTTCTGGGATGGTGAGACCTGAGCATGTTGCTAAGGTGGAAGAAGTAGAAGAGGGTGAGAGCTTGAAAGGTTTCCTCTGTCCAGATTACCTTATCAGCCTCATAGCCTGGATGGGCTAATCCTTGTCCATTCCCCCACCCTTACCTACCCCTTTCTTGTCTGCTGCTAAGTCCTGTGGAGTCTTCCTCCTGTATGTCTCTTGATCCATCTACTTCCCTCCAGCAAGTGCCCTGGTCCAAGCCATCATCAGTTCTCACCTGGACCACTGCAGCACCTCTGACTGGGCGGCCAGGTCCCAGTCTCGACTCCTCCCTGCAGCCAGAGTGCTCTTTCTGAAAAAGCTCCCATGTGCTTTTTCCAACACCGCCAAGCAGTTCTCCAGTTCTCAGTGGACACCGACCAGGGATCCTATAAATTTAACTCAATTCCAACATGATCTACCTGGAGATGGCATCACATCCCGCAGGTTGAGGGCTCCGTCCCATAAGACTGCCCCTACTTCAGATGCTAATCGAAAGTTCAGTTTGTCACCTGTAGTCTGACCAACCAGCTATAAATTGGAAGTTCCCACAACCCACTCCTTGTGTTCAATTAATTAGCTAGAGCAGCTCACAGAACTCAGACAAACATTTGATTACGTTTATCAGTTTACTATAACAGATGTTATAAAAGATACAGATGAACAGCCAGGTAAGAGATACATAGGGTGAGGTCTGGAAGAGTCCCTAGTATAAGGAGCTTTGGTCCCTGTGGAACTGGGGTACACACCCTCCTGGCACCAACCCGGAAGCTCATCAAATCTTGTTGTTCAAGAATTTTTATAAAACTTAATCTGTGCTCCCCACCCCTTCTCCTTCCCAGAGGTTGGTGGGTAGAGCTGAAAGTTCCAACCCTTTAGTCAGATGGTCTTTCTGGTGACCAGCCCCATCCTGAAGCCATCTAGGGGCCCCGCCCTAAGTCACCTCATTAGCATAAACTCAAAAGGGACTCCTTATGAATGACAGAAGACACTCTTATTGATCAGGAAATTCTAAGGGTTTGAGGAGCTCTGTGCCAGGTACTGGGGATGGGGACAAAGGCCAAATATATATATATATATTTTTTTTTTCCCCCAAATTTATTTATTTGTGTATTTTTGGCTGCCTTGAGTCTTCGTTGCTGTGCGCGGGCTTTCTCTAGTTTCAGCGAGTGGGGGCTACTCTTCGTTGCGGTGCGCGGGCTTCTCATTGCGGTGGTTTCTTTTGTTGCGGAGCACGGGCTCTAGGTGCGCGGGCTTCAGTAGCTGTGGCACTCGGGCTCAGTAGTTGTGACTCGCAGGCTCTAGAGCGCAGGCTCAGTAGTTGTGGCACTCGGGCTCAGTTGTGACTCGCAGGCTCTAGAGCGCCACGGGCTTAGTTGCTCTGTGGCAGGTGGGATCTTACCGGACCAGGGCTCGAACCCCTGTCCCCTGTGTTGGCGGGCAGATTCTCAACCACTGTGCCACCAGGGAAGTCCCTCAAATATATTTCTTATTATACTACAAAGTCAAATCTCATCTTGTCACTTTCCTGCCCAGAAATTTTCAGTGAATTCTCATCATACCCAGAATAAAACCTTACTCCTTCTGTTCTTTACGGGAGTGCCCACTGCACTCCATCCACACTAGGCAAGTAGTGCCCATACTGAATTCAAGCAGTGCCCCTGTTGGACTCTGTGCCTTCTACATACTGCTGACTCTGCTTAAGCACCTTTCTTCCTCCTTCTTTACTCGCCAACTTTGGTTCATCTCTTGGCATCCTTATTAGGCTATTAGCTCGGATTGCCCCTGCTCTGGGACCACCTCTCACCCCTTTCACGTTCTTACAGTCCCATTCACACCTCTGCTGCATGTCCCCTAAGGTCTGTGCTGGCAACGTCTGATTCTACCCACAGCAGGGTGTCAGGAAGTGCTTGTTGAGTGATGAATGAATGGGGGTGGGTCTCCTCCCTCAGGATCCTGCTCCCTTCCCTCTGTGCCCACAGTCTCTCCCCTCCTGCCCACTCCCTCCCTTGCTCCTCTGCTCCAGGTTTTCTCCAATGAAGGCCAGTTCAAGTTCCGCTTTGGGGTCCGAGGACGCTCGCCTGGGCAGCTGCAGCGTCCCACAGGTGTGGCCGTGGACACCAATGGAGACATTATCGTGGCAGACTATGACAACCGTTGGGTCAGCATCTTCTCCCCTGAGGGCAAGTTCAAGGTGAGAGGCCTGCTGTCACTCTACTCTGCACCCCTGGGGCCAGCTGAGATGACCATTCTAGTGCCTCCTGGTGGTCAGGGCCTGGACTGCTCGATCCATCCTCAGCCTAAGGTTCTGCTTTGGTGCCAGGCTGGGACTACTCTCCCCACCGGGCAGGATAAAGCCCCTAACGGATATCCCCTTCCTCCAGACCAAGGTTGGAGCTGGCCGCCTCATGGGCCCCAAGGGAGTGGCTGTAGACCGGAATGGGCATATCATTGTGGTCGACAACAAGTCCTGCTGCGTCTTTACCTTCCAGCCCAATGGCAAGCTGGTTGGCCGTTTTGGGGGCCGTGGGGCCACTGACCGCCACTTTGCAGGTATTGGGAAAGAATTTAGAGACCTAGTCTCCGATACCCCAGTCCCAGAGAACTCCCCTGGATGTCCCAGCTCTACAGGCCCCCTCCTCCTATATTTTGGCCCTAGGGGACCCCGTCCCTTTACTATACCCTGGCACCATCATCCCAGAGACCCCACCCCTCTCCTCACACCGCAGCTTTGTCATCCCAGATGTTCTTCCCCATCCCACTCAGTATCCTGGCTTACTGCCAGAGAGCCCACTTTGTATTTTCAGGGCCCCATTTTGTGGCTGTGAACAACAAGAATGAGATTGTAGTGACGGATTTCCATAACCATTCCGTGAAGGTCAGTGTCCTCCCTCCCTGCGTGACCACTGTTCCAACACCCTTTCCTCTCGCACAAGACTCCTCTCTCCCTCACCTCCCTTTTTTCCCCCTTGAGATCATTCATTTGAACAATTAACATCTATGGCGTGGCTGCGTTGTCCCAGGCACTATGCTAGAAGCTGGGAATACAGTGATGAATAAAGCAAATACATTCCCTATCTTATTGGTTATGGTCTAGTGGGGAAGAGAAGAAGGTGCCAGGATATTACAGTGTGATGTGATACATTCTGTGGTAGGAGAGTGCAGGGAAACTGGGTGAGGGTGTAGCAGGAGCATTTGATTCAGGTGAGACTAAGCACAAGTGGGAATTCACCAGAAGGTAGGGGGACAGGAGAAGCCAAGGAGGTGGGAACTCATACCATGTAGTCAAGAAACTACAAGTAGTTCAGATGAGGTTTGAAGAGGGCAGTGGTGCCAGGTGAGAATGAGGCTTGCTCATTCCCTTAAGGGGCTTGCTCTCTTCCTAAGAGCTATGGGGAGTCACTGAATGATTGCGGGCAGGAGGGTGATGCAGTCCTGTGTGTCTTAGAAAGATCGCTCTGGCTGGGGCGAGACTAGAGGCAGGAAGATCAGTCTTTTACAATAATCTAGCTGAGGACCATTGCAGTGGCAATATATGCATAGGGTACAGATTTGCGATACAGTCAGCGGGTTGTGGTAATTCATTGGCCGTCAAACAGAGGAGAAGGTGGAGTTGAGAATGACTCATGGCTACCTGGGTGTTGCCAGTCACTGGGAAGGAGAAAGAAGAACTACTTTCCCAGGGAAGATAAGCTGCCCAAGGGACATCAGCTGGAGGTGTCCAGTAGGCAGTGGCATGCGTGGACGTGAAGCCTGGGAAGAAGAACTGGTTTTTAGCTGCAGATCTGGGGGTCCTCAGCCCTGGGGCTTCACCCCATCCTCCTCCAAGGCCCCGCCTTCTGCCTGAGGCCGGGTCCCCAGTCCCCAGCCCTTTCCCCTGCCAGGTGTACAGTGCCGACGGAGAGTTCCTCTTCAAGTTCGGCTCCCACGGCGAGGGCAATGGGCAGTTCAATGCCCCCACGGGAGTAGCTGTGGACTCCAATGGAAACATCATCGTGGCTGACTGGGGCAACAGCCGCATCCAGGTGAGGAAGGAAGGCACAGGGTTGGCACCAGGGGGAGGTTTCCCGCTGGGCTCCATGCACCCCCTTCCCAAATGCCACTCATCTGCCTGATCTCACGGCTCCCTCCAATCTCCACTCGTTCCTCAGGTGTTCGACAGCTCTGGCTCCTTCCTGTCCTATATCAACACATCTGCAGAGCCGCTGTATGGCCCGCAGGGCCTGGCACTGACCTCGGATGGCCACGTGGTGGTGGCCGACGCGGGCAACCACTGCTTTAAGGCCTATCGCTACCTCCAGTAGCCGCACAGGGCCTGCCTGGCTCTTGGAGGGACGGACATAGGGGTGATTGGACAAGATGGTCTGGCCAGGAGGTGGGCCAGACCTGGCAGCACTGAATGTGGGCTGCGGGCGTGGGTGCGCCCGGTGCCCTCCCTCTCCCCACTCCCAGCCCCACGGTTGCACTTTATTTATTCGGTTCTTGCTTTGGTGACTGGGTGGGCCTGGACCATGGTCCCAAGGATGTGTGCAGAGCTTCACCCTGCCCTCCCCTCCTTACACACCACCCCATCCCCTCAGTCTGCTCCCCACCACCCCCAGCCTGGGGCCAGAACAGCCTCTTACTCCAGGGCAGAAGTCCCTCTGGTTGTCTCCCTACCAGCCCATACACACTGACAGAGACAGCAATACCCACCCCTCATATTAAATAAATGTGTTCACCACGATGGTTTTGTTGCTTTCTTGTGGGCCGGGGCTGGGAGGGGAGGGGAGGGTGCAACTACCTCTTGACGAAAAGGTGGGCAAGCAGCTGGGTAGGGGACCCAGCTTCCCAAATGTGCCCTGATGTTTTGAAGCTTCAGGAGAGGAGAGCAGAGAGGGGGAACGCCTGGGGCTCAGCCACCTCTAAATGCCTGTCCCCAGACCCACGTCTCCTGCAGAAATAGTGAGTCCTTTGGCTATCTGCTCTGGGGCTGAGAAATGACCCTGGCCTAGAACACAGCCAGCAGCTGGAGGGAGAACAGTTGCGGGGATGACAGCAATCCTTGAAACGCAGGCCTGGGTTAGGGACCTGGGGCGAGCCCAGGTGGAAGCTGGCTGTGGGAGACTCCGTGGCCCATTGGAGAACTCAGTCCTGAAGGCTTGGAGCTCTGCTTCATCCTCCTGCTCTTCATGCCAAGACTGCTGCCCTTTCCCCACAGTGGAACAAGGGTCCTAGCGTCCCCTCCTGAGCTCTGTTCTGCCAGGGTTTGGCTGCCAGTTCCAGAGAGAATTAGCACTAGCTCTCAGCGATTTGGGAGGCAGGGACTGTGGTTTCTCCCTCTCTACAGAAGGCTGAAGCTGCTCTTCATTGCTGAGTAAGAGCAGAGGCCAGTCTTGAATCTGTAAGTGTCATACTCCTAACTGGTAAGTTACAGCACCTTACTCATTCTTACGCCCCTTGCACCTAGCATGGTGACTGGCAGAGAAGGCACTCAACAATATTTTGGGAGTGATGGATCTGGGAAAGTTGGTTATAAGAGGCCATGGGGAAGCTCAAGACTTTGTCCTGGTGTAGCATGATTCCCAGCGCTAGGGTGGGAGGGCCTGTCCATGGACCTGTGGAAGACCATAGGGGCTTTGCAGAGATCAAAGGGACACCGTGTGGACCACATGGTGTGTTCACCTTCCTGGTGCTTTTTGGCCCCACTGGTTGGGACCTGGTAAGCAGGTGGAGGGACAGATGAACTCCCTGAAGGCTCTAGGGCAAGTGTTAACAGGCCCTGGCCCCAATTAGGAGTAGGATTGCCTGAGCCCATGCCCTGGCCAGCAGAGATGGTGTGCTCAGTCATCAGTCACTCAGCACCAGCCTAAGCCATGCAGAAGGCATCTCAAGCCAGGGTTGGGGGTGGGGTGTGTGGGGGGCAGTCACTCACTTTTTCCTAGATCTGATCACAGTGGGCATTTCATTTCCAATTCAGACCTTGGGCCCAGAAGTAGATGGAAGGGGTGACAGGCAGTGGAAGCTATGCCTTGACTCATTTGGCCTAAGTCTTAAACGATCTTTACAGACCTGGGGGTTGCAGCAGAGCCTCCTGCTGGGACAGGTCAGAAAGTTATTTTGCGGTCCTGCAAGAGCTCATACCTTGCTTATATAGGGCTGTCTGGAGATCAGAACAGCCCTATGGCCATATGTGGCCTACAGGTTCATTTATTCATTCAAAAAGTACTTCGGAAGACTTCCTATTGGTTGGGCAGAGTTTTGAGCCCTGGGAATACAGACAGAAATGGTCTTTTGCCCTTACGGAGCTTATAGTTTAGTGGGGAAGGCAGGCAAACCAGTAGACACAAGGAACTAAAGGTGTAATGAAAGTTTGTGTTAAATTGTGAAGGAAATGAATGGAACGCATTAAATAAAATAGAGAGTGAAATGGTGTTAAATAGGGTGGGCGAAGAAGGCCTCTTTGAGCAGTGACCTGCGGGTTGTTGCGGGGTGGGTAGGGAGCCAGCTGGGTTGAGAGAGGAGATAGGGATTTCCAGACAAAGGAGGAGCAGGTACAAAGGTCCTGAGGGGTCAAGATCTTGGTGTGTTGGAGGATCTGAAAGGAGGCCAGGGTGACTGGAGAGTCCGGCCTGAGTTGGATCATTTAACTCAGGTAAAGTGTTTGGATTTGATTTGCAGTATAAGAGTAAGCCATGGAAAAGCTGAAGTGACAGGGATGAAAGGGCTGCCTTACAGGATGAACCGGCAGCTGGACAGCGCTTCTGCGGGTGCGAAGAGAAGGGGGACTGACAAACAGAGGAAAATTCAACCTCTCTAAACTGCTCCTCCTTAAGACTTCGGATGCCTTAAAATCATCTCTAGTCTTGCAGTTCTAGGCATGTCTGCTAAGAAAATAATTGGGCAAATGCACAAAGAGGGTGTGTGCAGCAATGTGTATCAGAGCTTTATTTATAATAGAAAAAAAAAAAAAATCCCGGAGAAACCTAAATGACCATCAGCAGGGAATGGTTATATAAAGTTCTGCTTACACATATAATGGAATTATATGCATCCTTTCAAAACGCCAAAGTCTGAGATACACTGTTACAGAAAAAACGTTGGTTTTTTTTTTTTTTTTTTTTTGGTTTATTTTTGGCTGCGCTGGGTCTTCGTTGCTGCTTGAGGGCTTCTCGTTGCAGTGGCTTCTCTTGTTGTGGAGCACGGGCTCTAGGCGCACGGGCTTCAGTAGTTGCAGCACGTGGGCTCAGTAGTTGCGGCACACAGGCTTCAGTAGTTGTGGCGCACGGGCTTAGCTGCTCCGCGGCATGTGGGATCTTCCCGGACCAGGGCTCGAACCCGCGTGCCCTTGCATTGGCAGGCGGATTTTTTAACCGCTGCGCCACCAGGGAAGTCCCAGAAAAAAAGGTTTATAAAATCATACCTTTGTTTTAAAAAGGAAATTGCAAGAATAGAAAAAGACTGGAATAGACAAAATGTTAATATATAGTGGTGTTCTCTGGCTAGTAGAATTAAGACTGATTTTTATCTTCAAGAAAAAAGACTTTTAAGCCAGAGCATAAGGTGGTCTCAGATATGTTTTTGAAGAGTACCATGGTTGCTACAAAGAATGTGTTATAGAGGGGCAGGAGAAGCAGAGAGGGAGAGGCTATTTCAGTAATCAGATAAGAAATGATGGTGTTTGCACTCTTAGGTCTAATTAGGAAGTAGGAACAATAGGATTCAATATTTATTAAACACATACGGTGTTTCAGGCCCTGCTCTAGGCACTGAAGATATAGCATTGAATAAAGCAGATAAAATCCTGGTCCTGTTCATTAAGGCAGGATGGTGAACAGTGCAGTGCTGGAGCTGGTTCATGTTGGCCCACGAGGGCTCATTGTCAAATTTTCAGGAATTTTTTATTTTTTTTTGGCCGTGCCACACAGCTTGTGGGATTTTAGTTCCCCGTCCAAGGATTGAACCCAGGCCCTCTGCAGTGAGAGCTCGGAGTTCTAATCACTGGACCACCAGGGAATTCCCAAAATTTGCAGGAATTTTGACAACTGATTGTTGAAAACTCAGCCATTATTTAAAAATTAAATTATGTAAATTTAAAATTAAATTCATTTTATTAAAATCAAATAGAATAAATACTCAAAACTCATGCCTTCCTGATTATTTTACTGCATTTTACTATTACCTGTGCTCTTGGGCTTATTTATATGTGTCCTATCTGCAAGGTGGAAATACCATATAGTAAGTAGTATGTTACTGTGCATTTCTTCTCAACTCCATGAGAAGATGCAGCTTGAAGATGCTTGTTGGTAGCTTTTTGGTCTCGTTGGTAGCTTGAAGATGGCCGTGATAGGAGTATTTACACCACAGAAACTAATGAATGCTACACATCAGGGCTTTTTCCCTTCTGGAAAGCTGGCTGTTAAATATGCACCAGCACACCCCTTGATAGGGTAAAGAGCACACCCCAGGAAGTCAGGCAGCCGGAACTTAATCATGGCTCTACCACTTGCTAATAATGGGCTTTGGCTGAGACACCAAACGTCGGTTTCCCCATTTGTAACATGGGACTAATAATACAGTATATATTTTATTAAATCATACCAATAATATGATTTAATAAAATAATCCATGTTAAGTGTTTAGCACAATGCCAGGCACGTACATGTGCCCAATAGATATGAGCAAATTATTATTATAGTTATTTATTCATAGGGAAGCAAGAATAGACTATGCAGGAAGGCCCATTAGAAACAGAGCAAGAGAAAATCCTGGAGGAGTTGGCTGGGAGCAGCAAGCACTTTTTGGTACCTGGAGCTGCATCCCAATTCTTCTAAGCCCAGGGCAAGGGAGAATCCAGTCTCTGCTCCCTGGAGTACACAGCCACAGGCAGCAGGCCCAGCACAGGCAGCACTCAGTGGGCCCAGGACAAGTAACTGAGGTCAGAGAACTCAGATGACAGCAGGGCAGGCTGTACACAGCCATTCCAAGGGACAGTGGGTCAGTGTCCAGCTTAAATGTGGTCCCTGGCAATGCAGGGGAAAGCTCTGTCCATGAAGATGTTTGCAGGCCCATATTCAGACTGCCTCAGGGGGAAGCCAGAAAGCTGCCTGTTATGAGGATTGGGAAGACTACATGGAAAACGGGACGGTTGTATATTTCTGGGCTTGAATTCCCCAAGAAATCAAGCAAGAGACTGAGATCCCCGCACCCGCTCTGGGCAGCAGAGGTTTGCAGAGGGAGAGGATGTGGCACTAAGGCCCCACAGCCAGGCTGAGAAGAGCGAAGGAGGAAGGCTGTAGGGAGCCAGTTTCTGGGAGGAAAAGCTCCGGGGCTGTAGCCTCTGGTCGAAGGGTGGAAACGCACTGATCCCTTCGGCCTCCAGGGGGCGCTCAGGCCCAAGTATGGGCAAGCGCTTTGTCCTGAGCCGAAGCCAGAGCGCTGGGAAGGACTCAGGACAAGCAGAAACAGCCCTCTCAAGTGAGGAGAAGAGAAGCAAGGCCAGCCCTTTCTTGGGCCCCCTGAGAACAGTTGCCTTGTGCCCTGTTACCAGCACCAGAATGGCCAACATATCCACAGCCTGGGTTCTCAAATGGCCTCTCAGCCCCTGCTCAGAATATGAGCTCCAACCTGAGCTGCCTGCCATGTAGAAGACTCTGCTAGTCTGTCTAGTCCCTGAGAGGCTGGGGGGATGGGAGTGGGCGGGAGGAAGGAGGAAGGCTTCCAATTATGGCATCTAAGCCACCTTAGGGTAGGCAAGCAAATTAGGAAACAACAGTGGAAGAGTGCCACAAATCACTCTTCTGCGATAGGTAGATAGGGGTGCTATGAAGGGGACTAGAGCTGTGTGGGAAAGAAGAGGCTGAGCTGAAAAACCGCCATCCAGTATATGTGCTGTCTCCCCTCAAAGAGCCCTGCTAGGGCACAGGGAGGCTGCTTCCTGGACCAGCAGGCCTGTGCGGGGCCCTGCCAGTACAACTATTGAAGACCCTTACTGTGGGTTTTCTGAGGGGTGCTCGTGACTCGGTGTGAACGCTTCCATCTCCCCAGGCAGGCTCAGTGAAATCTGCAGGACACGCAGACGCAGTTCTGGAGCTACAGACAGCTGTTGAGGGGTTTGCTGATGAAAGGTTCACTGGGTGCTCAAGGAGGGAGAATCCCAGGAAGGTTATATTAAGGTTTTCGAGGCTGAAGAACAGGAGAGGGGGAGTCTGGGAGTAGCGGCCCCCAGTGCCCAGTGCCCAGCAGCTGGGGGGAAGCAGGTGCAGTCAGAGATGCCCTGAAGTGGGAGAAGGTGGGTGTCAGGTATCTGTTGAGGGAGCCGAGGCACTGTCCATGCTACCAAGGGCCTGGGGAGTCCAGCTTTGTTCACTAACCCAAGGGGAGCAATGCTGTTAACGTGGCTGTCTTCACTGTAAGTCAGGAGAGGATGTTGATCCTTTTGGCAGAGGCATGATGACACGCTGTTCCAGAGGTCCCAGAAATCTCTGTCTTCCTGTTAGGAGGAATCTTCGCAGAGTAGATAAGGGAAGTGAGACCTTTGCTAAGGTTATATATGTCAAGGGCATCTGAGAGGGATCAGGGCTCCTTCAGGCTGGACTGGGGAACAGGGATCCTGGAACCTCAGCCTGGCCCAGAGCTGTCTCTGCCCATATTTGTCTCCTGCAACTACATCTCAGATAGAAATGGGGCAGACTTTGGGAGTAGCCCCAGTGAGTGCCGAAGATAGCAGGTACCAGAGATAGGAGGGCTAAGAGGAGGAGAGGGATGTAGGGCAGGGACACTGGAGAGAGAAACAAAACCATAAGATGAAGGTCAGTGCCAAGGAGACCTGTGACCCTTAGATGGCAACATGCCTCCAAAATAACACACCCCCAATCCTGATATTCTCCTTACCCCAGAAGGAGGAAAATTGTTAGCAATTTGGCTGCAACGTTAGTAACACTATTCAGTACTTGAAATTAATTTTTTTCATTCAACAAATATTTATTGAGCATCTATTACGGGCATACTTGTTTATTGCACTTTATTGCACTTCACAGATGTGGCATTGTTTTTACAAATTGAATGTTTGTGGCAACCCTGTGTTGAGCAAGTCTGTTGGCACATTTTTTCCAACAGCATTTGCTCAGTTCATGTCACTGTGTCGCGTTCTGGTAATTCTTGAAATATTTCAAACTTTTTCATTATTATTATTATTTTAAGTGAATTGCATTCATTTATTTATTTATTTATTTATTTATTTTTTGGGGCTGTGTTGGGTCTTCGTTGCTGTGCGAGGGCTTTCTCTAGTTGTGGCGAGCGGGGGCCACTCTTCATCGCGGTGCGCAGGCCTCTCACTCTCGCGGCCTCTCTTGTTGCGGAGCACAAGCTCCAGACACGCAGGCTCAGTAGTTGTGGCTCACGGGCTTAGTTGCTCCGTGGCATGTGGGATCTTCCCGGACCAGGGCTCGAACCCGTGTCCCCTGCATTGGCAGGCAGATTCTCAACTACTGCACCACCAGGGAAGCCCTATTATTATATTTGTTATGGTGATCTGTGATGTTACTGTTGTAAAAAGTTTACAACTCCCTGAAGGCTTGGACGATGGTTAGGATTTTTAGCAATAAAGTATTTTTAAGTTAAGCTATGTACATTTTTTTTAGACCTAATGCTATTACATACTTAAGAAATTACAGTATAGTGTAAACATAACTTTTTAAATTTATTTATTTATTTATTTATTTATTTTACTTTTGGCTGAGTTGGGTCTTTTTTGCTGCATGTGGGCTTTCTCTAGTTGCGGCGAGCTGGGGCTACTCTTCGTTGCGGTGGGCGTGCTTCTCATTGTGGTGGCTTCTCTTGTTGCGGAGCACAGGGTCTAGGCATGTGGGCTTCAGTAGTTGTGGCACGAGGGCTCAGTAGTTGTGGCTCGCAGGCTCTGGAGTGCAGGCTCAGTAGTTGTGGCTCGCAGGCTCTAGAGCGCAGGCTCAGTAGTTGTGGCGCATGGGCTTAGTTGCTCCACGGCATGTGGGATCTTCCCAGAGCAGAGATTGAACCCGTGTCTCCTGCATTGTCAGGCAGATTCTTAACCACTGCGCCACCAGGGAAGTCCCATATAAACAAAACTTTTATATGCACTGGGAAACCAAAAAATTTGTGTGACTCACTTTATTGCAATATTCACTTTATTGCAAGGGTCTGGAACAAACTTGTGATATCTCTGAGGTATGCCTGTACATGCCAGGTACTAGGTGGAGAAAATGTAATGGTACAGGGACTGCCCTGGTGGTCCAGTGGTTAAGACTCTGCCCTTCTGATGCAAGTGGCAGAGGTTCGATCCCTGGTTGGGGAACTAAGATCCCACATGCTGCGTGGTGTGGCAAAAAACCAAAAACATTTAAAAAAAATGTAATGGTACATAAAACAGGCAAATCAAAACAAGCAAAGAAACAAAGCACAAGCATGCAGAAGCAGAAGCAAAAGCGTAAGCAGACAGACAAAATAATTTCAAGTTTTATTAAGTAACAAAGGAAACAAGTGAGAGTCTGAAATAGCTAGATGGGGTGGTCAAGAAAGGCTTCATTGAGAGGATAACATTTAAGCAAGAATCAGCTGTAAATATTGTGAAACCCCAGTACAGTTCTATTTATTCTGTGATAGGTAAACAAAACACTTTCCCCTTAAGGTGGAAACTATGGAGAAAGTCTAATTACTAGTAGGTCTCTCTGGAAGAGAGACACCTCTTCCTGCACCATTACTGTCAGCCCTTCTCTCCCAGGTGATTTTTGCAAAGCTCTTTGTCAATGGGGGTGGGGGCTAGGGTGGAACTTGGACTTTTGGCAACAGTGAAATATTATTGACCCATCAAGGGCAAAGCTAAAGAGGCTTGGGAATGCCCCCAAAAGGCCCCTGATGGAGCTTGGAAGAAGCTGTTCTCTGAGTAGTTCTAAGTGTGTTTGCATATGTGTGTGGTTACTAAGTATATGTAAGTGTCAGTGTCATTAGGGGTCTCAGAGCTGGGCATGGCACAGTACACAAAAATGTTACTTTCCTCTTCTCACCTCCTGCATTGTTGAGGTAAATCCAACCACAGAAAGGTGGTCCTCAATCAATCTACCCCCTTCCCCGACCTTACGGGCACTCAGACCCATCACCAAGGTGAAGAGAGTCACAGTTGAACATCAGTGGGCTGGGCTAGTCACTGCTCAAAAGTCACTGAAGGGGGATGGGCCCTCCTGCTGGGAAGAGTTAGTCTTGGACTCAGATTTCTGTCCAGACCCTGACCTTATTTGCACTGATGTAATCACCCAATATTGGCATAGCCCTGAGAGATCTCATTCCCAGCAGGCTTGGAGGTGGGGTGGTGCTGCTGCCATGCCTATATAGGGGTTCAGCCAGGTGCCCAGAGCTGTCCTGTGGCCTCTCCAGCTCATCATGGCTCGGGCACTGGGAACGCCAGTTGTACTGTGGTTGTTGGGCTTGTGCTGGTCTCTGGCTAACGCCCATCCTCTTTCTCTGTGAGTGAAGCCGGGGCTGGAGGAGGGCCGGGCTCCAGATTAGAGTGGGCTAGGGCCAGTTTTTAGGTCTGGGGCAAGTCTGGGGTCAGCAGCTAAAGGAGAGGGATTGGACCCTGTGGAGCCAGACGTCTCCGTGTCTTCTCTCTAGGGCTAATGCCCCTAGGCATGAAGCTGAAGGTGGGAATGCAACCAAGTTGGACCCAGATGTGATGGGTGAGACCCTGACTTCCTGAGTCTATCTGTCTAGCTGTGTCTCTGCACTGTATCATCTGACTGGTCTTTTATTTGCTATCTCCCCATCTCCTTCCCAGAACGCTGCTCGGATGGCTGGGGCTTTGATGCTACCACCCTGGATGAGCATGGGACTATGCTGTTTTTTAAAGGTATGAGGGGCTGGGATTGGGGCATTTGGGACCTCAGACTTGGTCCCCTTCACCGAGGGTGTATCCATCTGCGGGAGATGGTAGGAATTATCTGAGAGTATCACCCATAGCTTCTTTGTAACTAGCTCGGTAGGCCAAAAGTTTGTTCCGGGTCCCTCAGTGAGTGTGCGTTTTGCAGGGGAGTTCGTGTGGAAGGGTCACAATTGGACTCAAGAGTTAATCTCCGAGAGGTGGAAGGATGTCCCCAGCCCTGTGGATGCTGCATTCCGCCATGGTCATGACAGAGTCTTTCTGATCAAGGTACGGCTGGACCAAGGTCAGGGCCAGGCCAGGAAGTGCTGGAATCAACACTAGAGACCTTTCCCCAAGTGGCCCTGGCATGGAGCCCTTACCAACACGCTCCAGGTTTCCTCCCCCTGTGCCTTCCTTTTCTGAGAAAGCTCAGGCTAGGGGAGTTTGTGTGCATGCGGGCCTGGGAGGCACAACATCCAGTGGCTCTTCTTCAGTCCTAATCTGCGTCCACACCTCTCTGCTACTCCTCAATCTGTCGACCATCCTTTCCTTCCGGGAAATTTCTTCCCTTGCTTCCATGACCCTGCATCAAGTCTTCTTCTTATGGTTGCCAGGTTGTTCACGACACAATGGTACCTGGCCGAGGGGCAAGTGGAGGATGAAATCCAGCCTACTGTGCTCGTCAAGTCCCATGCCTTGGCCCAGCCTGTGTCTGCTCCTTCTGGCACCTTCTCTTGACTCGCACAAAGATGCTGTGTGGTCGGGGCGGCCCTCACTGCCGGCTTTGTTTTCCCTCCTGCCTCTTTTCCTGCTCTTCTCAGGCTTCTCATCCTGGGCCACTCCTTGAATGTTTCTTGGGGATCCTTCCCAGCCCTTCCATACACCCTGCCTGGGTGATCTCAACCACTGCCACGGCTCTGAGTTCTCTCCACGTTGTGGACCCCAGATCTGGATCTCTCCCCGGAGCTCCAGACATCTCTTTCCGATTTCCAGGCTGACATCTTCAACTTAGATGTTCCGTAGGCACCTCAGATTCAGCATCCTCCAAACGGAGCTCAATATCTTCTGTACAAATCCACCCCTCCTCCTGAGTTCCCTGTTTCAGCAAATGGCACCACCACGTGCTGATTCCTGCAAGCCAGGTGCACATGGGTCTTGAGACCTGGACTTTGGTTATCTTTGCAGGTTTATCTCCTCCTCCACCACATTCACTGTGTGCCAGCCACATGAGCATGCTGTGTACACGCTACTCCCTCTGCTGATAACGCCCAGTCCACACTTGTCTACCTGGAATATTCCTGCTCAGTTTTTAACTCTTGGCCCAAATGCCTCCTCCTCTGTGCAGCCTTCCAGGAATTCTCTAGGTTGACTTAGGTATTCCCCCTGTATTCCCAGTGCACTTCACATGCCTCCACCTTGGGGCTCACATGGCTAGGACTGTAGGATCCTTTCTGCTTTTGTACAGTGAATTCCTTGAAGGCAGAGACAGAGTCTTGTCACCCCTTTATCCCCAGTGTCTCTCACAATACCTGGCATATGGTAAGTCATTCAGCAACTGTTTCTTGAGTGAATAAATGAACAAGTGAATGTAGGAATGGATGGATGATTGCAGGATGACTATTTGTGGATGTGTTTGCCAAAACCAGTGGTATTGCAGATAATTGTGCCATGGGAGTATCTGGTTGTACATAGACAGTTGTGTGTGGTATAGTAACAGTGATGGGATTTGCACAAACTGAAGTTGTGCGAGGGGACAGCACATTGTTGTCCACAGATGGATTGAGAGTGTGTGGGACTGCAGAAGGATATTATGTAAGTGCAATAGATCAAAGATGTTGTGTGGGATGGCAGAGTGGCAGTAGTATCTGGCGTGCATGCTAAAAATAGCATGTTTCTGCATGCAGGGGGACAGAGTCTGGGAATACCCTCCTGAGAAGGAGAGCAAATATCCAAAGTTGCTCCAAGAGGAGTTTCCTGGAATCCCATCCCCAGTGGATGCAGCTGTGGAATGTCACCATGAAGAATGCCTACATGAGGGTGTCCTCTTCTTCCAAGGTCAGTCCAGGCTGGAATAAGGGAGCCTGGGGTAGTGGTAGGTTGGTGGTGATACAGGTAGTGGTAGGGATGGTGGTGGTGGTGGAACCACTATATGGTTTCCTGAGGAAGGGAAGGAGTAGAGAAGCCAATTATGGTCTAGAGGTCGAGTAGGGGAAGGAGGGGAAGTCATCCTGGAGAAGGTAACTGGGTGTAATTCTGCTAAAAGTCCCTCATTGTCCCCCATGACCCTTAGGACAAATCTATGTTCCTTAGTTTTACATACAAGGTTCTCCATGACCAAGTCCCTATTGACCCTCCAGCCTTGAGTCTCATCAAACCCTTACCTTGAATATGAAGCCCCAGAAACTCTATGCTGTTCCCTATACACCCAAGTTGCTTCATGCTTTAGACTTTTGTTTCTGGAGTTACATCTCCCCCTCTTGTCTGCCTTGTAACTCCTCCTTCAGATTTTAGTTTAAGTATCACCTTCTCTGGGAAGTTTTCCCTGACTCGTCCCACCGCCCTTGCTGAGCTGATCATGTGTATTTTGCTGCTCCATTTTATTGTATGATTACTTTCCTCAACTGTTTCCCTGCTGGGCTGTGAGCTCCACGTGATGGGGACCATATCTGGTCCATCCTGGGGCCAGTACAAGCACAAGGGAAGGCACAGCCTGGCCTCACTGAATGCTTGTTGGTTGATTGGACAAAGGCAACCACATGAGGTTCTGGGACTTCACTACAAAAACCGTAAAGAAACGTTCCTGGCAGGCTGTTGGCAACTGCTCTTCTGCCATGCGATGGCTCAGCCACTACTACTGCTTCTGGGGTAACCAATTCCTGCGCTTCAACCCTGTCACGGGAGATATGTATCCTAAATACCCTCTGGATGTCCGAGACTACTTTATGCCCTGCCCTGGCAGAGGTGAGAAAGCCCAAGCCCTGGGACCTCCTGGAATTTGTCCACCTTCCCTGGGTTCGTGGACCCCATATAACCCAGCTCCTACCTTCACCCTGTGGAATGACACCTTGGCCCTTGCCCTAGCTCCACTTCCATTCTGGCTCTTCCCAGCTGTCCTCATATGGGGAAAACCTGCACCCCCAATAACCCCAGCCACCTCTTCCACCTCGGAACTCATTCTGACCTCTTGCCTTCCTGTGTTCCCCCTCACCTATTTCTCCCCCAAGGCCATGCACACAGGAATGTGACCCACCATAGGGATAAACGCTGTAGCCCAGATCTAGTCTTGTCTGCACTGCTGTCTGACAAACATGGTGCCACCTATGCCTTCAGTGGTAAGAGATGCCCTCCAACTCCCCCATCTCTGCCCTCCATACCTCCCGTCTCTTTCATGTGTGTCTCTCATCTCTGGCACATTTCCTCCATTTTCATCACTGTGCCCCATATTTTGTCCCATCGGCCCCCATCCTTACACCCTATCATGCCCCTTTTCACACCTCATTTCGTCCGATGCATACGGTTCAACCTGTCTCTCATTGCTGAGGCCTCTAACTTCACCTGTCTGCCTCCCAGTACCATCCATTCCCAGATCTGTGCCTTCTCTGGACCTC
Source organism: Balaenoptera ricei (assembly GCF_028023285.1). NCBI lineage: Eukaryota > Metazoa > Chordata > Mammalia > Artiodactyla > Balaenopteridae > Balaenoptera > Balaenoptera ricei. The sequence continues at coordinate 64,379,192 of NC_082646.1, read as the reverse complement.
TTGGCCCCTGTGACTCCTCATATTCTCTTTGCTTTTGCATGTCTTGCAGGGTCCTCTGGCCCTCCCCACCTTGAGCTTATCATCAGGAGCTCCATCTTGTTCCAGGTGCCTGGTTCCTATGTCCAGGCCTCTGGGCACAGCATCACCTGGGGATGAGACGCTCCCATTGTTGGGAACCAGCCAGGAAGTGTTCAGTCCCTTAGACCTTCAGGCAATAGTCTCACCAGCCTGAAGAGATTTCTCCTCTGAGTGACCAGGAGAAACCCCTCTCCCCAGACCTGTGCCATTAAAAAGCCATCTAATGATACCTAAGGATGTTCTAGGGCTAGTCAGACAGGTAGTGATAAGTCTTGATCTATACTTGAGGACAGCTCCAAGAGAAGGAGTGACCTACCACATTACACTCAGCCTAAGATCAGACACAAATGTAAAATAGTGGTGAGAATACAGAAGAGTGAAAATCCTTTCTTGCTCCTAATCCCTGAATAAATCTGATCAGATATGACTACGAAGTTGTAATGAAAAATACACAGCCGCAAGGAGAGCATATCCCCACAGCAGGAATGCATGCTGTAATGAGAACATGCATCTGTGATGAAACACACACCTGTAGTGAAAAGGTAGACCTATGCTGAGAATATATGCCAGAGTAAGAACACATAAATATCAGGAGAACATGCAGCTATGGTGAGAGCAAGTCACCATGGGGAGGACACATACACAAAGTGAAATAGCAATGGTTATAGAGATAGAGAGATAAATAGAGATAGAGAGATATGGAGATAGAGACACTAAGAAAATAGGGTCACAGGGACCACACAGAGATGTAGAGAGAACACCCAGCCATGGAGAGATCATGGAACCTCAAGACCATGTGTCCATAAATAGAATGCAGCTGAATTCCTAAATCAAGAGTATTAGAGATGTTCTATAGCTGTTGAGAGAATATTGTTATGTTAAAAATACCCAGCTGAGGTGGGAACTCACTATCTTGGTGAAAACACCAGTGTGACCCAGCCACTCAGCACAGGGCTGGTCCTCTCCTCTCCCTTATTGATAAATCTCTTGTCTCTACCTCATAGCTGCTAATCCATTCTTTCTGTTTTGTCACTACTTCGGCTCGCACAGGGACCACCATGCCCTCTCTACTTTCTCTCTAGTCAGGATCTTTTAGCCTCAGATCTGACTGATAACTGCCTCGGCTCCCTTTTTCCTACTTGGATTTCCAGAGAGAGAATGGGACTGGCTCAGCCCGTATTTTTATTCCAGACCACATTAAAGTGGCTGCTGGTCAGCCTCTGCATCGGCTTCTAATGGATTGGGGGCTCAGCACTTACTTCCTCTGCACAAAATGCAGCACAGCTCTGATTCTCAAAATAGGGGCCACGAGCAGGAGGGGAAGGTGGATATGTAGTTACTGTGACTTGCCCAGTTAATACCCATAAAGAGAACTTGTGGCTGCATTGGGAATACCAGCTATTTTTCGAGCACCAAAAAATATCGAGCACCTGATAGGCACTGGGCATTTTTCTAGGCACTGAGATACAGTCGTGAACATGGCAGACGAGACACTTGCCCTCAGAGAGCCTGCTAGCGGGAGAGAGGACAGTAAAAAAGAGAAAATGAAAGAGAATACTTTCAGGCAGTGTTAATAGCTGTGATGTGTTCTGGGAACATCAGAATGCTTCTTATTCTCAAATACCATTTGAAGCTAGAATAAATGAATTTATGAGTCGTTGATGTTTTAAAATATAAAATAAAAAATGTGAAGTGTCCCCAAAAAGCTGTGAAGAAAATAAGACAGGATAATGGGATAGAGGTGAAGAGAATTAGGGGCCCCTTCTCTGAAGAGATGATTTTTGAGCTGAGATTTCAGTGATCAAAAGGAATTAGCCACATAAAGCACTGGAGGAGAAGCATTTTAGGGATGGTAGAGAGCAAATACTTTGAGGGGTCAAGAAAGGAGGCCAGTGTGGCTGATAGGTTGAGAAGGAGCAGGTAAGTGGCTTGAAAAGAGGGAGGCAGGGGCCAGATTACATGGGCCTGGTAAGGATTTTCAACTGTAAAAGGAAGCCAGGAAGGGTTCTTGATCAGGGCTGTGATATGTTCTGGCTTATTTTTTTAAGCATCTGTCTTTTTTTCTTTTTTAATTAATTAATTATTTAATTTATTTATGGCTGCGTTGGGTGTTCATTGCTGCGCGCTGGCTTTCTCTAGTTGCGGCAAGCGGGGGCTACTCTTCGTTGTGGTGCGCGGGCTTCTCATTGCAGTGGCTTCTCTGTTGCAGAGCACGGGCTCTAAGCATGTGGGCTTCAGTAGTTGCGGCACGCTGGCTTCAGTAGTTGTGGCTCACGGGCTCTAGAGCGCAGGCTCAGTAGTTGTGGCGCACGGGCTTAGTTGCTCCGCGGCATGTGGGATCTTCCCGGACCAGGGCTCGAACCCATGTCCCCTGAATTGGCAGGCGGATTCTTAACCACTGTGCCACCAGGGAAGCCCATGGCTTATTTTTTTTAAAAGATCTTCCTGGCTTCTTGTGGAATATAAGTCACAGAGGTACAATTGTGTAAGCAGGGAATCCAGCGAGGAGTTCTTGCAGCTGTCTGGATTGGAGGTGACGACAGCTTGGACTGGGATAACAGCAGCAGAGGTGGTGAGGAGTCATCATGATGTATTCTGGAAGTCGGGCCCATGGCACTTAACCAATGCCTTGGATACTGATCGGAGTGGGGAAGGGAAAAGAGAGGTTTCAAGAATGACTTGGCTTTTGGGGACTGGGAAACTAGGTGACTGGTGGTTCCTTTTTCTAAAATTGGGAAAGACTAGGGAAGGAGGTGTGTGTGTGTGTGTGTGTGTGTGTTTGGTGGGGGCAGAAATAAGTTTGGACACATTAGGGTTTTGGTGTCTAATGGTCCCAAATGGACAGGTCAGGTAGGCAACTGAGTTTGAGCCTGACACTCGAAGAAGCAGTCCATCAGATCCAAAGAGAACAGATCAAAAGTCATCTGTATATAGATGGTGTTTAAAGCCCTGGACTAGGTGAAATCACCAAGAGAGTGAGTGTAGATAGAGCAGAGGTCCAAACTGGGGGATTCCAATAATAGATATCAGACTGAAGAGGAGTCAAAAAGATAAGAAGAACACTGGAAGAGTCTGGAATCACAGAGCCAAGATCCAAAAAAGATATTTAAAGAAGGGAGCTGTGAGCAGTCAAATGCCACTGAGAGGTAGAGTAAGATGAAGACATTAGATTTGGCAAGTTGGAGGATACTGGTGACCTTGAAAAGAGAAATCTCAATGGAAGAGGGAAACAGGAATGTAAGTGAAATGGGCTGAGGAAGAAAAGGTAAATGAGAGTTTAGACAACTCCCTTAATAAGTTGTTATGAAAAGGGGAGAGGAAAATTAGGGCGCTGGTCTGGCTACTCCCTCCGTCTCCTACCATCTCAAGGGATTAGAGAACACAGCCAGTGTGAGAACGCCCAGTGGAAGCTTGCTGCGGTGCTTCCCTTTTAACTTCTGGCCACTGTCTCATTGTAGCATCTCTGCACACAGACATCTGAGATGCATAAGGAGACCCCACTGAACCCCATGACGCTGGCCTTGCCTAGCAACTTGGCCACTGTTCTCCAAACTCGCCCTTCCGTCAGGCCCCTACTGACTCCAATTCCAATTAGGTCATAATGCCCAACTTTGCCAACCAAGTCTTGCTCAACTCCTCACATGGCCTCTTCCCTCTTGGCCTCTGGATGCATTCTTTCCTCCCTCTCGAGACTCACCCCTGCCTCTGTCACTTGCCTCTTCACTGCCTGGCCTTTTACCACCAGTACTAGAGGTACCTCTGCTACCCCACAGGATCCCACTACTGGCGTCTGGACACCAGCCGGGACGGGTGGCATAGCTGGCCCATCGAGCATCTGTGGCCCCATGGTCCTTCAACAGTGGATACTGCCTTTTCCTGGGATGATAAGCTCTATCTGATCCAGGTGTGTGTTGGGAGAGACGCTTGGGGTGGAGACAGGGAAAATACCCAGCTCTGTGCTGATTAATGTCCTTTGTCCTCCAGGGCACCGAGGTATATATCTTCCTGACAAAGGGAGGCTATACCCTAGTAGAGGGTTATCCAAAGCGGCTGGAGAAGGAATTCGGGAGCCCTCATGGGATCAACCTTGATACTGTGGATGCAGCCTTTACCTGTCCTGGGTCTTCTCTGCTCCACGTCATGGCAGGTGAGGGGCGTTGGGTGCTGAGGGGTGGCTTGTTCTGCTACTTCTCCCTGGCACAGAGCCCCGTCAGGGCGTGAGAAGAGCCAGGTCAGGATCCCCATGACGTGGAAGCCATGTTATGTCCGGTGTTTCTTCCCAGGACGGCAGCTGTGGTGGCTGGACCTGAAGTTAGGAGCTCAAGCCACGTGGACAGAGCTTCCTTGGCCCCATGAAAAGGTTGACGCGGCCCTGTGTACGGAAAAGTCTCTGGGCCCCAACTCGTGTTCCGCCAATGGTCTCGGCTTGTACCTTGTCCAAGGCCCCAATTTGTACTGCTACAGAGACGTGGAGAAATTGAATGTGACCGAGGCCCTTCCCCAGCCCCAGAAAGTAAACAGCCTCCTGGGCTGCCCTCACTGACAGCACTGCTGATGTGAGTCTGGCCCAGCTCCTTCTCCTGGTTTTCCTTACAATAAAGCCAGGGTGCTTCCTCGCTTGAATCAAAGGGCCCTGGTTGTGGAACGATCTCACTTCTTTCTTTGAGTTGAGAAGCTCGTAACCTCTCTTTTGAGGCTCTTAAAGAGGCTGCGGGAGACAAGGGAGGGGAGGGCTCAGGGACAGACCTCATTTCTGCACAGGTGATTCCTGAACCCCGGTCATAAACTGACTTCTTCCAGACTACTGACACAGAGAGGGAAACAGAGGAACAAAAGTAGAGAAAGGAACCCCTGTGTCTACCCAGCACGTAAGAGGCAGAGCAGGGACTCTGCCCCCGCCTGCTAATAACTGACCACAGCTTGGCCCCAGGACATTGGGAAAATAGGGCTGGAGGCAGCTATGTTTGTGCAAAGTGGATTGGCTCGGTGCTGCCACGGAGGGCCGCGGGGGCCCTCAAATTGTAGGTCCGGGGGTTCAGGGAGCATCACTCCAGAAGACAAGTCTTTGGTTGCTATGAGTTAGGCATAACAAGTGGAATGAAAACAGTGTTTTCACTCACCTGAGGCAAGCTGGGGAAAGGGGAGAAGGCCTGATTCGGGGAGCGGGCACCATGAAACACATTTGCAGAACGTCACACAGCCCTTGGGGGGTCCTGCTGGCTAAGTCCCCTGGGTATCTGCACCATCTAGGCCAGCGAATGTCATCTGGGTGGAGGTTGCAGTGGTTTGTTCTTTTCAGGTCATAAGCTGACCAAGGCTTTAGGCTCCAAACTTACTGACAGCCATTTGACTGGGGATTGTCCTGGACTATAGGCAACTGGGTCTCAGGTGAGACCCTTTTCCTCCTCTATGTTTCCAACCCACCTGAGCTTGAAAGTTTGTTTGTTTTAGGCTAAAAAAATAGCCTCAGACTCTAGCAGGGGGCCCTAATTCTGAGCTTCCATATCTTAGCCTCAGTGACTTCTTCCATAAAATGGGTATAATACTAGACACTTCCCAGTGACAATGAGTATGGACTCAACCCATCTCTTGGATTCACTCTGGAAGGGGCCTGAAAGGATACCCACACTCTGGCCCATGGCCTCTCCTGGTTTAGGGTCACCCCTCCTGACGTGGTGGCCCCTTGCTCTGTGGGGTTTTCATGGGTAGAAGAGTAGATGGACAAGTTTTGCACTGCGAGGCCAGGCCATAGAGTGGCTCCCAATAGGCACCAGGCCCCTGCGGTTCAGTTGAACTGTCTCAGGCTCCTCCCCCAGCCTCAACGGCTAGGAAGGGAAGCAGGGGATGAACCTGGGACCCTTAGATCAGGGTCCACCCAGCACTTGAGGTTGGCTGGGGCTGGGAACTAAGGTAGGGGCCAGGCACCAGGGCTGTGGGGTCCACTTCCAAGGAGTGCCTTGAGCTTTCTCTTCCAACCCGGAAGATGTCTGGATGGTTCTCCTCATGGGATTGGCTGCTCCTCCTTCAGTCTGAGGGGTGAGGACAAGGCCAGAGTCTCAGTTCTGGGCCTTATTCAGTCCATGTGTCACCTATGGGGCCATCACTGCATCATGTCAGGGAGGCTAGAGGTGTCTAAACAGTTATCCAGCAACTCTGCTGGATACTCAAGGTTAACTTCCTCCTCTCTATTGAGAAAGGAGAATTTAAGTCTCCTCTTTCTTCTCTTCTCCCATCTGCTCTGTTGCAGGGAAGCCTCTAGCTTGTGTCCAAGGACTCCCAGAAAAGGTCCAACTCATGCTTCTTCCATCCATGCATTTAGTACCTCCTATGTTCTGGGCAGTGTGTCAGGCAATGGATCAAAAGATGAATCGGACAGTCCCTGCCCCCAAGGCCTGCTACTTTACACAGTCAGGAGGGGGATGCAGACAAGGCATCAGATAAATGCAGTAGAGTGAGACAGACATTAAGATGGAAGACGATATATGCAAATGAAAGTGGAGCCAGCAATACCTCGATGGAGAGGGGTTTAGGAAAGGCTTCATCTATGACATTACACTTGAGCTGAATTTTAAAAGATGAATAGAAGGTACGTGATCCTTTAGTAAATATATATTCCCTGCTACGCACTACCATGCGCAGTGCATTACAGACAGAGGAGGCAACACAAGCAAAGAGCCAGGAGTGGAGACCGCAACTACTCAGCAGGGCTGAATACAGGGGATGAGTGACAGGCTGGTGGGAGATGAGGCTGGAGAAGGAGCCAGGGGCTTCTCATCTCATGTGGACTTGCGTGTCAGGCTCGGAAGCTTGGATTTTGTCTATCTTTGGGACAATGGAGACCTACTGAGGGATTTTAGACAAAGGAGTGAGGTGATGAGATTTACATTTTAGAAAGATTACTCTGACTGTTGCAGAGTGGGTACTGGGTGAGATAAGACCGCTGTGGATTTGAGAAGGCCACTGAGGAGGTTGGTGCTGTGGTCCAGGTGGTAAATCATGGAGGCTTGGACACTGGTGCCAAGGAGATGAAGAGAAGTAGGCAGATTAAAAATCATTTAGCACACAGTCTATACGACTTGCTGATAGATTGGATGGGAGGGTGAGGGAGAGTGAAGAATCTCACCTCCAAGCTGCTCCATGGCCCCTTTTCCCTGTTCATCATTGTGCCTCTTCTTCCCGTACTTTCCATGGTGCCCTCTCTAATGCACTCTTCATGGTCAATAAGCTTCTCTATATTCTTTATACACTCCACAGTTAATATGCTTCTCTATCTCTTTACCTGCAGCTTTAATTGAGACCAGGCTCTGCCCCAGGGCCCTCTTCCTTTCCCTATAGCTGTCCCAGTGGATGGGAAGCATCTCAGCATTGGCATGACTCCCACACACGTCTACGCCATTTCTCTTCTTTCTATGCAGATTAAATTCCTCTTCCTTTGGCGTCAAGCAAGCGAGCTGTAGTATTCTTATGGTCTTCATCTACCAACCTCCTGACTATGTCCTTACTTGCTGAAGTCCCCACTTCAATCACCCAAACTCAGACCCTAGTCCTCATTCACAATTGCTCCACCTGTGAAGAAATTCCTTACATTCCAACATCAGCCTTGTGACCGCAGCCTCTTACCCTCATCCTTCTGCCTCCCTCACAACTTCATTCTCACTCTCCTGCTCTTTGACTTTATAGAGATTTTGATCCCTTTATTACCTCCCCGTCCTCCATGCCCTGAAGGCTATTCTTTTTCCTACCCAAATTGAACATCAAGGTTGATCATCTGAACAACTTTCTTAACAATGCCTTTATTTCTCTGTCCCCTTTAACTTCTATTTAATCTAACTATGAAAAAGAAAAGAACAACAAAAGCGAACTTTAGGTCAGAGAAAGAGTTGAGAACTTTAGAGTCAGACATGTCTGAACTGCAGTCCCAGCTAGGCCACTTACTAACTGTAGATTTGAGAAACTCAGCCTCTCTGAGCCTTGTGTGTGGTGTATGCGTGTGTACACGCACATGTGTATGCAAAGTAGGAAAATGTGTATTGTATCACTGTTCCGTAAGGGTACAGAGGCACTCTAGATATTCCAAGTAGAGAAGGACTTAATGCAAATAATTTGTTACAAAGTTGTGGGGGAGATATGTAGAAGCATAAGAGGGAAAGAAGTGTTACCCAGAGACCAGGAAACCACCACTAATCTTGGCTTAGAGGAGCAAAAGGGAGAAAAGGCATTGCCTAAAGATCAAGGAGGTAGAACCCACACATCTGCACTGGCTGCTGATGCAGCTGGAGTTTGTATTGTTGATGCTGCTGGAACAGCCTCCACGTTTGCTAGGTTGGGACCACTGCTGCTGCGGTCGCCAGAGACACTGCCAAAAGCAGAGCGACTTTTACCTTCCTCCCACCTTCCTCAAGCGAGGGTTCCCATTGGCAGAACCTAACCGGAACGAAGCGACAAAGGAATCTGAGAAATGTGGTTTTCAGATTTCCAGCTTTGTTGGTACAGGGGAGATTACAGAAGACTGGATGTGGGGCTGAGTACCAACAGGCAATATTGGCCTCATGCATTTGTCATAACTCTTGGTTGCAAGTGATAAAACCCAACTCAAACTGGTGTAAGCAAAAAAAAAAAAAAAAAAACCAACAACAAAAAAACCAACTTACCTGGCTTCAGGAAAGGGTAAATATAGGCATTAAATTGATGTTATCAGGCATCTGTCTCTCTCCAGCCCTTAGCTCTGCTTTCTTTGAGTTGGCTTCATTCTCAAGCAGGCTCACCCCTCCTGGTGGCAAGATAGGCCCAGCTCCTCTTGCCTAAAAGTTGCAGGAAAATTCCCGGAACTGAGTTTCACTGGCTCAGATTTAGTCATGTGCCTATATCTGAATTGATCACTTTGACTTGATCCTGGGTTAGGAGCCCAACACTGAAGTGGGTTGTGGAGTGGAAGGAGTCCCATCTAAACTACATAGACTAAGAGTGGGGAGGAGATGGGTCTTCAAAGAAAATTGATGTGTTGCTACCAATTAGAGGGGGAAAAGATGCTGCATTGATAAAAACAAAGGCAACAACAACATGTTCGTGACAGGATAATACTTTATCTTGTAAGGTTTTCCTTGTTCTCCATCCAACCCTTCTTCCCTTCCTCAGCTAAAGACTTTGAAAATATTGATATCACTAGGCATGAAATACCTTAACTTCTTGCCTGTTCCCACCTTATTAATTACCTTACCTACCCCCTACCCTCACCCCTATCCCTTCAGCCTCTAAAGTGCGGGTGTCCAATTCTACATGAGCCCTTGATCCCACCTCCTCTCATCACCTCCAGGATCTCAATCCATCTTTCATCTTTTTTCTTTACTTTCAAATTTATCTTCTCTCTTGGTATCTTTTTGTAGTTTATACCCATGGCCAAGTCTCCATCATCTTAAAAAAAAGACAAAACCAGAGTCTTTAACTTTATATCACTTTTCAGCTACTGTCTATCCTTTCTCCCAACTTTCTCAAAAGGGGGATCTGCACTTACTTATCTTACTTCCTCATTTTCATTTGCTCAATTCATTGCATTGTGGCTTCTGCTTCCATTTTCTGCTGATTTAGATCATATCATGGGGATACATGACCTCCATGTTGCCAAACTCAAAGGATACATTTTTGCCTTGACCTTGTTGGAAATCTTTGTTGCATTTGATGCTGTGGACCATGTCTTCCTCCTTGAGTCTTTCCTCCCTTGGATTTTCTCTATGACATTACTCTCTCCTGATCGTCTCTTACTCTCTGTTTCTTCTCATCTTTCCTCTTCGCCTTCTTTTCCTCTGCTGGCTTGCCAAATGTTCAATCCTCCCTCCTTTTCTTTTCTCACCCTATATGCTCTTCCTGGGAATGTATTAGAACAATCCTGTTGAAGAAGGGTGTTGAGGAAATCCTTGCCAGGACTAGCAACTGATTTATGAATTCCATTGCGATATAATATGTAGGAAGATTCTACTCCTTATGGACTTCCCAAATGATAACAACCACCCTGAAGAAAGAGGGTTTATTGGATCAACTACAATAAAAATTACAATATCAAAGCAATATTTACATGTAGTGGTAGAAAAGGCTGCATTTGCTCCAAAAGTGTCTTTGCTGCTAATTGAGTTGTAAGCTCTATTCTTCCCTACAGGTGATTTGGGTGCCAAGTGCCTGGTAAAGCAGCTGTCCACCAGGCTGATCTATCAAACCAAATAGCATAAAGCCAGTACTCTTGGTAAATGACTCTGGATGGATTTGCTTCTAATTCAAGTTTTTCCTGATAGGTCCAAGGTAATAATTTTAAAAGTTTGCTGCCTCAGAGGGACCCACATTGGTCAAAACCACACATAGCATCTGAGGTGGCTCATAGGCTATTGGTTGCTCTAGAAAGCATCAGAAGGGGGATGTGATACAATAGAGAAGGGATGGGTGAAGGGTACAGGTTGACTCCCCACTGATCAGGAGGCTTTGCAGACCTAGGAGATCAGGGATTCAGGAAGATGGTGTGTGGGTCAAACTGCACTGTGTGTGAACTGTACACTTTACTTTTTTCATCTTAGCTAATTAGACTCCTCTCCCCATCCTCACCATCCTATCTGTGAACCTCTGATTACCTGAAGAGACTTTCCTGGATATTGAAGCCATTCTGTTCAATGGGATTGGCAAGACAAGTATTCTGGTGGGCTTTTTTTAAAATGAGTGATATTTCTGGATTCTTTTCATTTGCTCAAGCAGAAATCTGGAAGTCATCCTTTCCTTTATACCACCATAGCCAGTCAATCAATTGATCACCAGTTTTTGTGAATTCTGCCTCCTGAACATTTATTAAACCTATGCAATTTTTTCCATCCCTACTCCCACCACTATAGTCATCTCCTACCTAGACTATATCAATTGCTTTCTAACTGGTCTCCACCTTGCCAGTTTTGCTCTCCTCCTATCTATCCTCCACTTAGCAGCCAGAAGTGATCTAAAATGCAAGGGTGAACATGCCCCTCCCCTGCCTCAAACTCTATGTTGATTTTCCATTGCCCTTAAAATGAAGTCCAAAACCCTAAGCCTAACATACAAGGCCCTCCTTGATTTGGCACCTGTCCACCTTTCCACCTCACCTTATGCCATTCTTCTCCACACCCATACTGGCCACCCATTATTGTACTTCCCCTTTGACTTGGAATCATTTTCTCTTCTTTTGGATAACCTCTATCTCCTTCACCCCTTCCCTTCACATAAGTGCCCTTCCATATGAAAGAAAGCCTTCCCAAACCTTCCCAGACCAAATTTAGTCCATTCACATAGCATCATGTACATCTTCAAAATACTCATCACATTTCTAATCATATGTTTAATATCTCTTCCCCCTGTTATTCAAGCTCCCTGAGGGCAAGTACTCAATCTTGTTTCTTTACAAGTTCCTAGCACCAAGGACAGTGCCTCCCACATGATAATGATTTGTTGAGAGAGAATGATCAAATGAATGAGGACACCTTTCTTCCTCTGGGTAACTCCTACTCATCTTTCAAGGACAAAGGTCATATGTTATACCCTCCAGGTTGGGTGACAGTCAAATCTGATTCATCTTTGGGTCCCTAGGACTTAGCTTGGGACTTGGTACATGGTTCATATATCATAGAAGTTTGTCAATTCATAATAAATTCTTGTCCAGGAGTTGATAATTTTTGAAGCTGAATGATGGGTATATGAGGGTTCATTATACTGTTCTGTCTCCTTCTGTTATATATATTTGAAATTTTCCATAACAAAAAGTTAAAACATTTATATTCACCTCAAATCAAGTGAAAGTGTAGTCAAAGATGATCTTGAGGCTTCTGGCTTAGGCAAGCAGTAGATGGTGGTGCCACTCACTGGGATGGATAAAGTGGAGCTGCATCCAGTCGTGTGTGTGTGTGTGTGTGTGTGTGTGTGTGTGAGAGAGAGTGTGTGTGTGTGTTTGTGTTCATGCACACATGCACTGGGGAGGGTTCTTTTTCACCCCAGTGAAACTTCTTAGAAGGCCAATAAAGGGGATGAAACAATGAATTTAGATTTGGACATTTTTAGTTTTAGGTACCTTGAGGGCATCTTGAGTCAGTTGCTCAGTACTTACTAGTTACAATAAATTAAAACGTCTGCCTTAGAGGAGTGAGCCAGGAGAGGGTTTCTAGATGGTAATATTCCCCCTCACTATCTTTGACAGCCTCTGTGCCGCTGACCTGACCACTGGGAACTATCTCACTATCCAGGGAGTCTGTGCAATATTGGGCCCCATCATTCCTTCCTTCACACTTTTCATCCACATTCCCCCTTCTTCCTTCCCTCCTGTGAATTTCCACCAGGGAGCGATTCATTCTTCACATGTGCAAGGCCTTGGTGTCACAGTTTCATGTTCAGCAGCAGTGGTAGGGTGTTAAGAAACATCTGGGTTCCAGTTAGTTTCCCTCACTTACCTGTGACTGCAGGCAAGTCGCTTTGCCTTTCTGAACCTCAGCATCTGCCTCTGAAAACTGAGGATGATCATAGTGGCGACTTCACAGGGCTGATGTGAGGACGAATGCATATAACGGGTTTAACACAGAGCCTGGCACCGTGTAAGCGGCCACTAAATAAGAGCTATTATTATCACCAACGCTGTGCCCTCATCGCTCCTCCACCAGGACGTCACGGAGTGTTGCCGCAAGAGCGGAGCAGGCTGCCTCCGCGGAGCCCCTCCCCGCGCGGCCGCGGCCCTGGCACTGCCACAGCCGCTCCCGCTCCAACCCCTCGGTGAGTCGCCCCGCCGGGGTGCGGGGCCAGGGCCCAGTGGGCCGCGCAGGGTGAGTCCAAGGCCTCGTGGTGGAGGGCGGTGCCGGGCTGGGCGGGGGTCGGCGGAGGTTGGGGCAGCGCTCTGGAACCCTGGGACCCGGGCGCAGGGATGGCGGCCGGCGAGGGGCTTTGGGCCTCTGGGCTCATCGAGGCCCGAGGGTCCCGTAGGGAGGGGCTCTCCGCTCGGCTGCAACCAGTAACGCCCCCGAGGGGCTCCAGCTCCCCGACCCGCGCCCGGCCCAAGATGGCGCCCCTCCCCCACCCCCTGCCCCGCGCGCGCCTCCGCTGCTCCGGGCGCGGCCCCGCGGCCCGCGCGCTCCTGGGCGGGGGATGTTGTGATGGAGAAGCCGCCGCGGAGCCCGAGCCCTGCAGCCTGAGCCACCTCCGCCACCTGGGCCTGGGGCCTCCCCGCGCAGGTAGGAGCTGCCCCTGCCGGGACCCAGCCCGGGCGGTCGGATCCCGGCCCCCAGTGGCCGGCGGACCCCGCAGCCCGAACTCCGCGGCGGCCCACGTCCTCCCGCCAGGCCCCATCCCCGCGCGCGGCCCTCCCACCGCGTATTCCGACTACCCTCCTGTTCTCCCCCTTACAAGGTCGGACTCTAGTTCGGTCCTCACACCGTCCCCTCCCCGACCTTTACGTCCTGCCCCTCTGGGATGAATAGGGAGCGAGAAGAGGGGAAGGGAAGCGAGGGGCGGTGGGGGGATGGGGGATGGGGACTAGGGGATGGGGGAGGGGAGGTCAAGGACTGGGAAGAGGACGTGTGGTGAGGTAAGCTCAGAGGCTGCACGGGTTCCTGCAGGGTCCCAGGCCTGGAATCTGTCAAGCCGCATCCTGTTGCCCTCGGCGACCGAGGGGTGTGCCCTGGGGCCGGCTGTGTCCCCCCCTCGGCCAGGAGGCCTAGCATTGGCAGGAACACCCATTAGGAGCAGTTTTCCCACTGCCAATTCAGAGGCTATTTCGAACCTATTGAATCTGCCTGTGCGTTTCTTGCTTTCCCAGTACCTCAGAGTCCCAGCTCTCTCCACTCCTTAAAGCCAGAACCTCGTCTACACTTGACGTATTATTTCCTCACTTCCCATTCATTCACTTCACTCGGTCTTCTGTCTCTGGCACCCACGGAAACTGCTCAAGCCAAGGTCACTGGAGACGTCCATGTGGCCAACTCCAATGGACACTTTCCTATTATCCCCTTTCCATTTTCTAGTATTGGTGGTGTGTGTCAACTCTCCTTGAAACATTTTCCTGCAGCATTGTCTGCTCCCTCTCAATCTCATTTGCTACCTCCTTCCCCTCTCTTTAGATGCTGGTGAGGCTCTTGGTTCTTTCCTGGGCTATCTTCTCTCATTCTGCACTTTCTCCTCGGGTCCTTTATTCACTCTCAAGGCTTCAAATTTCATATATATATATATATATATATATATATATATATATATATATATATATGATTATATATATATATATATGATTCTAGGATTTATACATCTTGCCCAGATCTCTTTCCTGAACTCCAGACGCAATATCCAACTGGCCTCATGACATCCCCTTGGAAATCCAGCAGGAATTCCAGACTTACTGATCCCAAGCTGTATTATCTTTCCTATGTTCCCTCTCTATCCCTTCTTTCAAATCTGTTCCTCCTTCAACTCTCAGAAATGGATACTTTCCAATCAGCTACCCAAGCTGGAATCCTGCGCAACATTCTAGATTAATCTCTCTCTCTCTCTCACTCTGTACATCTTAAGTCACCAAGTTCTGTTACATCCACTACCTATTTTACAAATCCATTCATTTCACTCCATCTCACCCACTGCTGCCAAACTTAATCTAGGCCTCACACCCCCTTTTTTCCTTGATTGCTCTGATAACATACCCTCTTGTCTACCTCCTCTTAATACTCTAACGTAGTGTTTTCCTTAAAAAACAAAACAAAACTATCTGATCATTTATTCATTCAACAAGTATACTTTGAGCATCTAATATACACCAGGTACTGTCAGGCACTGAATATATAATTACGAGCAAAATAGACTGTGTCCTTGTCCCCATGGAGCTGACAGTCTAAGGGGAAAATCAGATAAGAATAAAATTACGAATGTAATAAATACCATGAAGGGAAAGGTGAATGGTGCCTTGAGAACACACAAGAGCACCAACTAAACTGGACTAGGAGGTGGGGAGAGAGGGTCAAGGAAGGCGTCTCTGAGAACATGACATTTGACCTAAGAGGCAAAGGAATTAGACTGAGAGGGTAGGGGAAGGAGGGTCCAGGCAGAGGGGGAATCACGTGCAGATACCTTATGGAAAGAGAGAGCATGATGCCTTTGAGGAATCAAAAGAAGGCCAGTGATGCTGGACAGCAGAGCGCCAAAGCTGGAGAGGAAGGCTGAGCCGGACAATGTAGGGCATGTTAAGAATTTTGATCTTAAAGTCTTTGCCATTGGTGTGGACTGTTGACGGTAGTGGATGCAGAGAGTTGACAAGTCCAAAAGTCTTTCTTGGATAGAAAATCGTCAGTACTTGGGGATGGATTGAATGTGGGGAGTGAGGGAGAAGGTGGTGTCAAGAATGGTATTGCTACTTCTGGTTTACAGAAAAGAACTGCTGGTCATGTCATTCCATGAGCCAAGATCCTGAAAGGAGTGGATATGTTGGTTTGAGAGGCCTTTGAGACAGCCAAGTGGAGATGTTGAGCAGAAAGTTGAATGTGTGTGTCTGGAGCTCAGATGAGAGGTCTGAAATGAAGGTGTACTTTTGGAAAGCATCAATTTGTAGGGGGCAACTGAAGCTATGGGCATGAATGAATACCTGTGTCGAATATCGGGTGAGAAAGAGAAAAGGGCATAAGAACAAGCTGTGAGAAACTCCAGCGTGTAACGGCTGGCAGAGGATGAAGAGCCAGCAAAGGAGTGTAAGAAACCACCAGGCAGTAACTAGAGTGTAGGAAGAAAACCAGGAGATGTAGTGTGTGGAAGCCATGGATGAAAGCTGGATGAGAGGCCCATGGTGTCAGATGCTGCTGAGAGGACAACCAGGATGAGGACTCCAAGTGTCTGTTGGATTAAATGACACAGGGGTCATGTTGACCTTGGTAGGAGCTGTTACTGAGGCATGTTGAGAGTGAAAGCGGGACTGGGAAGAGTTGAAGAGTGAGACCTAGGTGCGGATACGGCAACCATGAGTAAAGACAGCTCTTTCAAGAAGTTTGCGGGTGTGGGGGAGAAAAGAGAGTAGCAAGTGGCGCTGGAAGAATGTCAGGTCAAGAAAGATTCTGTGTTTAAGTTGGGAGATAGTGGATCCCACTGAGGAGCGGTTGATTAGGTAGAAGAAAAAAATGGATTAACAGTGGCATACAATTCCTGGAAAGGCACGAAAGGCAGGATTTAAATGACAGGTGAAGCAACTGGTTTTAGGAAAAAGGAGAGAAAAGGGTAGGTGCTGAGTCAGTAAGTTTGTAGGTTTGAGGATGTTCTCTGGCTGATGGCTGCCATTTCCTCCGTGAACTGGGAGGGCGTTGGGGGTTGGGGGTCATCCTCTGAGAGGGAGGGATGGTGAAGGGAGTGGTCCAAGGAGAATTGTATTCTTGTCTCAGGCAGGTCTTCGCCAATGTCTCAGTCAAAGTAAGCCTACGGCTCCTATAGTGCCCTGTTCTTTCCCCATCAAAATAGTCAATCACTTATTCAACAAATAGGGAGGGCTTAGAGTGCTAGATACTGCCATTACACTGCATTGTAATGAGTTGTTCAGTGACTGTTTCCCTGCTAGACTGTGAGCTCCTTCGGGGAAGAGTCATTTCTTTATTATTCATCAGTCTCCCCCCATGCCCAGCACAGTGCCTGGCGTATAGTAAGTGGTCAGGTTAGAAGACCATTGACCTTGAGCAGGCCTCACCTGTCTACCCGTGTGGTCTCCTATCAGCCCCTTCAGGCTTAGTGGCCACTCTTTTAGCTCCTCCCCTGAGGGCTCCGCCCAGCTCCCTGCCTTGAGCCAGAATCCATTTGGCTCTTTCCATCCTTTGAGAGGCTCCAGGTATGGGTAGCACCAGTGAGAGGGGAGAGGTTAGGTTGTGCCCCTTCTTGAAGGTATTGGGCAGCTGGTCATCCTTTGACCTTAGAAAGTGAGGTGAAGGAGACCGCACTGCTTTGGGCTAGGCGCTCAGGCTTTAGCACTCTTCACACAGCAGAACTTCCCCCTTCCCTCCCCCGGTGCTTTCTGCCCCCGTGACCAGATGGGCAGGCCTGCCCTGAAGTCACCCTGCTTCTTCACTGTCCCAGCCTCACGGGGCATTTGCCCTTCCCAGACCACACTTCCAAATGCGGAGGAGGTTGGTCCTGGCCTGAGCACTGAGAAACCTGGCGCCATACACTCCTGCTTCAGAGAAGGGCCCGGCACCCCTACGATGCTCTGAGCGTGACAGAGTCACGGGGTCTTCCATCTCCTGAAACTCATGGAGCTGCCACTCAAAGGAACAGCCTTTGAGCTAGGATATCGGTTTAAGCTAGCTCCCTCCCTCCCTTTTTCCCTAGATCTCAGGCCTCACCTGTCCAGGACCCCATCCTACTTCCTTCTCAGGGACCCTGCATCATTCTCCAGCACCCTCCCTGACACTCCCATCCGCAGCCCATGAGGCCACACGAGCCTGTCTCAGTGTCTGTTCCCAATTAGTTCTGAGCTTGCTAGTTCCTGTTCCTCTCACCCCTCCATCCCGACCAGGGGCCCACTCTGTGCAGACGCACAGCACACTCTCTTTGGTAATGGGGTGCGAAGTTGCATGAGACAGGGTCTCAGATGTTCGGACAGAATGCAGTACTGGGTATGGTGAGCCAAGGAGGGAATGGGCACGTGAGGATGGGGATAGGGGACTGAACAGAAAAGACTTACTGCTTAGGAGCTTTGACCGCTGAGCCAAGTAGTGAAACATGAGCCGAGGTCCTCATAAGGGGAGACAGCATTCCAAGCCGAGAGATCAGTGTAAACAAAGAGCCAGGGCCGTGTGAGTGTGACATGTTCTAGAATCCACCATACTTCCTGTGGCTGGAGTGTAAGGTGGGAAGGAGACAGGATGGGGAGGGGGCCCGAGAGGTCATAGGGATTGGCTCAAGGAGGCTCTTGGTGATCTGCTAACGAGTACAGACATTATCCTAAAGGCAGTCTTGAGCCATCTAATGTTTTGAGCTGGAGAGTGACACAATCTGGTTTCCATTTCTGGAAGATTACTGTGGTTCTGGGTAGAAACAGAGCCGTCTGTCTTTCTCATTTATGCCGGTGGCCATGAGCTTTCTCATTGCCGAGGTGGAGCCATACCGAGCAGATCAGCAGGTAGTTACATGTGAGGCAGACACGTGGACGGGGACCTTCTCACATTTATTTCACAGATGTGTGCATAGCATTGTGCTAGGGTCTGGGGGGCTAGGAGTGATGGAAAGGCGAGCTACGGCTCCTGCCCCAGGACCCGGCACTGCACCCGAGAGACGGCAGAGCCTTGTGGGACAGCCTAAACACGTCCGTGCAGTCTGTGCTCAGGGCTGAGAGCCGCGCTGTGGAGACAGAGAGCACTGGGGCCGTGGGTTCAAGGAGAGAAAGAACTCAGGGCACACAGGCAGGTGGAGAGTGCTCAGGTAAGAAACTGAGGAGAAAGGACTGTGCAGCGGGAGTCTGAGGGGAAGGTGTGCCTGGGGGGCCGTCCGTAGGGGAGAGTTGCATGTTGAGGGGAGGTCAAGTAGGAAGACAGAGCTCTGAGTGAGGGTATCAGGGAGGGGAGGATAGTGTCTAAGAGGGTCAGGCGGAGAGACAGTCGGATAATGGTTGGTCAGGGAAAATAAACTGTGAGGGGGTGGCCAGGGAGGGTCCAGGGAGTGAGCACATTATAGTGGGGGTCAGGGAAGGAGAGAAGCCTAGCAGCGGAAGGTCAGGGAGATGCGGAGGGTGGAATGGGGCTTTGAGGGTGAGATCAATCGTTAGGGTGATGGGCTTGGCTGATAGGAGGAGAAGGTGATCCACGAAGCGCTTCTGAGGATGCAGGAGGGGGTCCGAGGGGATAGGACTGGTGGGCTTTCACTGTGGGACAGGAGAACCCCTTACCTGAAGGGCAGGTGGGGTTTGGTTGGGGCATCATGAGCAATGGTTGAGACATAGTAACATGACCAGAGTATGTTTTCTGAAACTGGCAGAGGAGATGCTAAATGGGGCCTGGGGCAGATGGGAGGGTAGATTCATACATTGATTCAACAAATATTTATTGAGTTCTTGCTCTGTGTCAGCGCTGTGCTAAGCCCTAGGCATACTACATTGAAGAAAAAAAAACAAGAAAGACAAAATCCTCACCACCATGGAACTGAAATTAGAGTCATGAGCAGACAATCATTAAACAAAGTAAATAATAAATTAGCTTGTCAGATGGTGTTGGGTGCTGGGGAGAGTTTGGGGATTGCTGGGAGGGGGCACGGTGGCCTACAGATTTACAAAGGGTATTCAGGGAAGGCCTCACTGAAAAGGTGACATTTGGGCAAAGACCTGAAGGGCTGGAGGGTCCAGATCAAAGGCTCCTGCAGTGACCCAGGCATGGGGCATTATAGGGGCTGGAAGAGGAATTGGTACCCAAGGTGAGATACTTTATAGAAACAGTCACCAAAATGTTGCTTCAACTGGTCAAAGGAACCACAAATTGGAGCTGAAGGCCCTTCCTTTATGTCCTGCCTTCCCAGGACCTTGCCCTTGAGGGCTTGGTCTATGCTCATTCTCTCTTGTCCTCATGGTCCCTAGGATGGGGTGGGCTTGGGGGCTGACTGGACCCAGCGATTTATGATGATAGGAGCAGAGCGTGGGGAGCTCACAGTGGTGGGGCTGTGCATAGCGGTGTGGCAGGAGGAAGGGGGCAGGCAGTGTCCAGTGTCCAGAACACACGAGCCAGTCCCTCACCAGCTGTGCCCCTGGCACAGCAAGCCCCAGTTGGGTGAGCTGGGGGTGGGGATGCACAGAGAGCCATTGTGTGGCGTCTCTGCAGTTGGGAGTGAGGGCAAAGCAGGGGCTGGCTCTGCTATCCCAGCAAACTCAGGGCTGGGGATTTGGGGATGGGGTGGACTGCGGGCCTGGGCCCGGTCAGTGGGGGTGGGGTTTGAGCCGGTGGTGGTGGTGATGGCGGACAGAAGTCGAGCCCAGTTATTTCTCCTGGGAAAATAGCTCAGCGGACACAACGGTGTGTGCTGGCCTGCTGAGTGTAGGGAGATGAGGAGGTGCAGGGCACAGGCCTGGGACAGAAGCAGGGGTGCTGCTATCCTGACCCGGAGGCTCAACGTGGTCTCCCCTCCCCGCCCGCAGGATCTGCCAAGGCCATGTCTGTTCCATCATCCCTGAGCCAGTCGGCCATTAATGCCAACAGCCACGGAGGCCCCGCGCTGAGCCTGCCCCTGCCCCTGCACGCTGCCCACAACCAGCTGCTCAACGCCAAGCTGCAGGCCACGGCCGTGGGACCCAAGGACCTACGCAGCGCCATGGGGGAGGGGGGTGGGCCCGAGCCAGGCCCCGCCAATGCCAAGTGGCTAAAGGAGGGCCAGAACCAGCTCCGGCGGGCCGCCACAGCCCACCGTGACCAGAATCGCAACGTGACCTTGACCCTGGCCGAGGAAACCAGCCAGGAGCCCGAGATGGCACCCTTGGGCCCCAAAGGCCTGATGCACCTGTACTCTGAGCTGGAGCTCTCCGCCCATAACGCGGCCAACAGAGGGCTCCGAGGACCCGGCCTGATCATCAGCACCCGAGAGCAGGGCCCAGATGAGGGAGAGGAGAAGGCGGCAGGGGAGGCCGAGGAGGACGACGAGGAAGAGGAGGAAGAGGAGGAGGAGGACTTGTCTTCTCCCCCAGGGCTGCCGGAGCCCCTGGAGAGTGCGGAGATGCCCCCCGGGCCCCAGGCCCTTGCAGACGGCCCCCGAGAGCATAGCAAGAGTGCCAGCCTCCTGTTTGGCATGCGGAACAGCGCAGCCAGTGACGAGGACTCGAGCTGGGCCACCTTATCCCAGGGCAGCCCCTCCTATGGCTCCCCGGAGGACACAGGTACCTTGTGGAGCTTGATATGGGGAATGTGGGAGGGCAGGAGGGCAGAGGGTGGGTCCCTCCATTACAGAGGGTCAGCCTGGGCGTGAGTCCCAGAGCCTGTGTCCTCAGTCCTCAGCAGGCCATGCCCAGGTTTTCCTGAAGGAAATGGTCCCTGCATTCAGAGAGTGCTTGAACAAGTTGATAGACCCATCCATCCCACACTCCCGATGGATGACGGACTAGGGGTCTGTTTATGAGGCACTTACCAGGTACTGGCTCTGTGCTCAGCATTATCGTATGGAATCCTCACTATAACGTGAGGTAGATACCATAATTATGCCCATACTACAGGTGACAAAAAAGAGGCCTGGAGAGGTTTAGTCCTTTCCCAGGGTCACAGACAGTCTGAGATCACAGGAGAACTGAGATCTAAACCAAGTGCAAGTGCAGACCCGAGCTCTTGGCCCTTATGCTGTCACCGATGCCTACAGCACGATGAGCCCAGGTGCACTCCGGGCTGTTTCTAAGAGGCAGCTCCTCCCCACAGAGGTCTATTTGGAAAGACTGGGGTATTGTGTGCAGAGCACTGCACTGGATGTTGCAAGAGTACTGTTTAGTCAGGAATAAGATATTGACTAAAAGTTAGGAAACAAAGGAAGAATAAACATATGCTCTGTTGGGGTGGGGGGGATAGATATTAGGACTCCAAGGATTGACCATTAAATGTGTCCCATTTAAATAAGTTGAGTCTCTGCATTTGCTAGTGTCACATAGAGATGCAGACAGAGCTGAGGAGCAAAGGGCAGAGATAATGGGCTGCGGCCACAAGCCTGCGCTGGATATTAGTGTAAGGAAAGACTCCTCCCACACCAGGCAGCAGGCACCTTACCCAGACCCTAAACTGGGGGACCTTTGCAGGGAGCATGCAGTTCAGATGAGCCCAGGGCAGCATGTCATCCCCTTTCAAAGAACTTACTATGGACATTTTCAGACATATACAAAAATAATAGAACAATGAGCCTGATTTACCCATGACCCAGTTTCAACAATTATCAACACGTGGCTGACCTTGCTGCATCTATACCCCCACCTACTCCTGGGCCCCAGCCTAGGTTATTTTGAAGCAAATATCCATAAATGTTTACTCATGCTTTTTTTTTGGCTGCACCATGAGGCATGCGAGATCTTAGTTCCCCAACCAGGGATCGAACCCACGCCCCCTGCAGTGGAAGCTCGGAGTCTTAACCGCTGGACCACCAGGGAAGTCCCCACTCATTCATGCCTTTCTGAAAGATAAAACTCTTTTGAAAAAAAATCCACAATATCAATATCATGCCTATGGAAATTTAGCAATAATTCCTTAATATCATCGAATATCCAGTCAATGTTTACATTTCCCAGTTGTCTGATAAATGTCCTCCCCACTCTTTTTAAAAAGTTTTGATTCACTGCATCAATATCCAAATAGGAACAGACCTTTTGAGAGTCGATATGTCAAGGTTTCTTTTGATCTATGCATTATTCCTCCATCTCTCTATCTTTGCTCGCAGTTTTGTTGTTGTTGTTGTTTTAATTGAAGCCACTGTGTTGTTTGCCCTGGGCTTTCCGTGGTCTGGATTTGCAGACCCTCCCTGTGTGGTGTTGAACATGTTCCTCTTCCCCTGGATTTCCTGTAAATTGGCAGTGAATTCTAGAGCCTTGATCAGATTCAGATTCGAGGTTTTTTTGTGTTTTGTTTTTGTAAGAACACTTCACGGGTGGTATTGAGTAATTCTACCAAAGACAAAGTCTGATTGCCTGTCTTTAGGGGGATGTTAGCGGCCGTCAGTGGTCATCGCCTGGATCCCTTTTGCAGGGAACAGCTACTACTCCACTCCAGCTGGTTATTTATAGGGTTAGGTGGGGGGAAATGTAGTCTCAGTGGAGCCACTTCGTGTAACTTTTCAAGGGAAACTGAAAACTAGATATCGATGTGAAACATCCCAATTTCTAAACGTTAGCGACCAAGTCTGTTTTTTAAAAAAGCACCATGCAGGCCAAACAAAATCTATCTGAGGTTTACATCAGACTGCAGGTTGCTTATTTGCAACCTCTGCCTTAGGGGGTGTGAATCTGGGGCCAAATAATGGAGAGCCTGGCTGCTCTGGGGCCCCTGAATGGTCACTGTAGTGGCCGCTCCTATGAGCTTTCTGGGAGTGGGAGGGCAGAACTGCTGAAGAGCTGGGAAGGGTATGCTGGGTGCGGGCAGTGACCTCAGCAAGGGAGCTGGTGTGGCGAGAGGATGGGCAAGGATCAAGCTCTGCTGGAGGCTGTGTTAATTGAGGGTAGCAGAAGGGGCTGCGTCACTGCCTCTTTTGTAACTGTGTTGCTATGACCAGGAAGGCCACAGAGGAGGTCTGGGCTCCTGTAGGAATGTGGTAGAATTGAGCAAACATTATTTTCTCCTTCCCACCCTAGGATCTCCACAAAGTTGTTGATTGCATGCATAAGTATATGAATGAATGAATGATGACCAAATGATGAATGATGAATGAATGAACATTCCTACCTGTGTTGGGTTCATACTCAGTGCCAGGCCTTGTCCTAAATGCTAAGAATACATACTGCGGGGGACAGATGTTCCTGCCCTCAGGGCGCTCACAGTCTAGGGTGGAGACAGAAGTAGACAGGTAGTTTGGGCCCTGGGGTGGGGGAGGTGCAGGAGGGATATCACACACCCTGCCTGTGTGCAGGGTCGGGGAGAGGGGGTGGGTCAGTTTTGAGAAGCGACCTTTACACTGATGCTGGAAGGAGGAGTGGCTGGTGCCAGGTGAAGATTGAGGGGAGGGAGACTGGGCTCAGGGAGGATAAGGCGCGTGTCCCAGGCAGGGAGAGAGAGACCAGAGGTATGGAGGGTGGTCAGAGGTAAGGCTGAGAGGCAGGCGATTAGGGGCTCATAACAGCAAACAAACCTTGTAGAGGAATTTGGGTTCTATCCTGAGGTCAAGGAGAAAACAATTAGAGTATTCAACTGGAGAGAAGGTTAGCATTTTGGAACAATCATTTGGGATGTAGCATGAAGCTCAGATTGGAGGAGACTAAACAGGAAGAGGGAGACCGTTCATGAGGCTGCTGCATTGACCCAGGTAGAAGATACTAGTAGTCTGGACCACGGGTGTGCGTGGGGGTGGGGAAAGGAGAGCATTCCTGACTCCTGAGCAAATGACTACGTCTGGCTTAGCCTGGGAGGCAGGCGTGGGTAAATGAATGATACATGAACCTCTGAGTGCGTGGAGGAGCGCCTGAATGAATTGGTGCAGGAGTGAAAGTATACATTCCTGAATAAATGCGTGCTTGTGGAAGCAAAGGCCGGGGTGGGGCTGTGCTTGGAGGGAGACGCGCCAAGCTCCAGAAGGGCCTCCCAGATGGTCAAGGGGGGAGAGCGGCCCCTCCAGGACAGATCGGAAGGATGAAGCTCTTTGAAGCAGGAAGGTGCAGGCTGACAGGGATGGCAGATGGATTGGTGTGTGTGACTCAGTCAGAAGATGGTGAACTGGTCCGCAGATTCAAGGGGTCTGTGACCCTTCAGGAAGAAAGGTGTGGCTCTAGGGGGCACGACTGCCCTGGGTGTGGGGTTCCTGGAAGGTTTGGCGGGAGAGCCCTGAAGACGATGGAGGGTCTCTGGGGAAAAGCGGGCATTCTAATTCCCTAGGGCCTGAGGGGAGGGGAGGGTAAGGGGGAAAGAGGCAGTAATGGGTACCTAGAGGCTGGATGGGCAAGAAGAGCCCGTCCTCTGTGGGCCCACCTCATCTGGAAGCTGAGGGCAGCGAGGCATCTCGCCCCAATGACTCTCACGTCAGGTATGCATCCACCTTGGTGTAACCACGCCCACGCCCAGCCCTCCGTGCCTGTTTGCCCAGCAGCCTGGGTCTGGGGACTGCCTGTCCCTCAGTGCTGCCTCTTGGACCAGTCAGGATTTCTGGTTTCCCTGGTAACGGGAAGCACGTCAGCAGTCTGGGCGCTCCCAGCCGGTCCTGGTGCTGCGGTTGCCGAGGAGATGCTGCAGCCTAGCTGGGCCCTGGCAGGTGAGGGGGGTTGGTGCTGGGAAGCCCCAAGCCCGGCCTCAAGCTTGCTGGGGCCCAGCCCCTGAAGCCCACTCTCCGCTCGAACTGCTGGGCAGGTTCTGGGCAGGGGAGGGATCCCTGGGAACCTTGAAGCCACACCCTGTTTGTACTGAGAGCTCTAGGCTTTGCAGGGCCCCAGGTAGCTGGGGTATTCCCGAAGGGCTGAGCCTCCTGGTGTCCCTAAGACTGGGCTTGACTGTGGCACTGAGGTGACCGCTTTGGGGTGGGATGGAGATTCAGGATTGGGGGAGGGGACGCAGGATTAGAAAGAAGAGATGTGAGCAGGGAAGGCTGGGGTCTCATGAGCCCTACCCCACATCCCCACCCCAATGGGGTCCCCTTCCCTGGTGGTCCTGGCCCCTCCCTAGTGAGCTCCAGGCGGGGGAGGATCTTGCCTGGCAGGCGCTCTGCCCTGGTGAGAAGGGGGCGGGATGAGCTTTTCTCTGCAGCCCAGCACCAGGCTGTGAGCCCAGCTGGCTGGGCTGGAGGGGCTGTGAGGAGGGAGGGTGGAGGCAGGAGGGGCTGGGAACAAGCGCCATGTTCTCCCAGGACTTCTTCCTGGCCATCGTCCTGCAGGACAGCAGCCCAGGTGAGGGGCAGCACGGGCCCGGGCATGATGTGGGGCGGGGCTGGCAGGGAGCACAGAAGTGGTGGAGGCCTCAGCTGGGCTGCAGGGCTGGAGTGGCGTGGCTCTGCCGGGGGAGGAGGGGCCGTGTCACAGGTGCGTGGTGTGTGTGCATGTGCATGAAATGTTTGCCTGCATTCGTGTGTGGCAAGGGTTAGGTTGTGGGTGTCTGCGGTATCTGCACACATGTGGCAGAGGTTGACATATGTTGTGTGTCTGAATGTGCATTCACTGTCTGTGTGGTACCCACACATGTTTTGGGGGTCGTTGTGGGTGTGGTCTCTGCACACACGTGTAGCAGGGGCTGGACTCTATCGCTGTATGTGCGCACTCCTCCGTGTATGGTGGCCGCATTAGTGGATGGCTGGAGTTGGTGTGTGTGTGTCCGCCCCTGCACTTGCGCGTGCACCTGTATGCAGTACCTGCTGTCTGTGCAGGTGTCTCCTGTGTGTACACACCCTTGGGGTTGTGGTGGTTGCACAGGTGTGTAGTAGGGCTTGTATATGTTTTATGTCTGTGCGCACCTGTGTGTGCAGGAGCTGCTAAGTGTGTGCACCTGGGATCCGGATATGTATGACAGGAGGTCATTTGGGGTCACTCAACCTCCCTCCCTTCTCTGCCTCCCTCCTTCCCTCTGTGTGGCTATATTAGCCAGGCGCAGAGCCCAGGAGGAGACCTGAGTCACGTCTCATGCTGGGGGCCCCCCATGCTGTGAGTCCAGACTTCAGGCCCTAGGAGGAAGCAGGAACCTTGTGCTGGAGCCCTTCCCCCGCCCTTCCTCCACCGTGGGGTCTTGGGAGGGGACTGGCCATAGCACCCACGATTTGTTTGTTGGGTGGGCAGACCCTCACCAAGACCCCCCACCTGGCAGATTCCTTTTGGAACCCGAACGCCTTCGAGACGGATTCCGACCTGCCAGCTGGATGGATGAGGGTCCAGGACACCTCAGGGACCTACTACTGGCACATCCCAACAGGGACCACTCAGTGGGAGCCCCCGGGCCAGGCCTCCCCGTCACAGGGGAGCAGCCCCCGAGAGGAGTCCCAGGTGAGGCTCGCGGGCCTGATGGTTTTGACCAGGGGGGAGGGTGGCGCTGCTGTTGCTAGATGAGCCACCCACCCCTGGCTCCCACCCCTCCTAGCTCACCTGGACCGGCTTCGCGCATGGAGAAGGCTTCGAGGATGGAGAATTTTGGAAGGTGAGTGAGGGGACCTCCTTCACAGTGGAGGAGCTGGAGAAGGGGCATCATTTCGGTCCTGATTCCTCTCTCCCCTTCCCAAGGATGAGCCCAGCGAGGAGGCCCCGATGGATTTGGGACTGAAGGACCCTGAGGAGGGGACGTTGCCTTTCCCAGCTCAGAGCCTCAGGTAAGTGGGAAGGCATGACACAGTGGGCTGACAGTGGGCTGGGTCTGTCTGGAAGGGACCTTGGGACAGCTCCCCGTTTGGGGGCCTGTACCAAGTGTTACCATCTGCCTCCAGCCCAGAGCCGTTGCCCCAAGAGGAGGAGAAGCTGCCCCCACGGAATGCCAACCCAGGGATCAAGGTTTGTTCAGGACCAATGCCCGTTCCCACGTTGGGCCCCCCCGTGTACAGGAATGCCCCTTGGGTCATGTTCTGCGGGCCTCTCTGGTCTCAGTACAGCTTCCCAGGTCCTGAGCTCTTGAAGTCTCAGCACAGACCCCTGTGTCTGAGCGGAAGGCACTTCAGTTTTTAACTCAACCAGTCCTGTGGCCTGGCAGGGGGCCGTTCCAGGCTTGGCTCAGATGCTTCCTTGACTGGCAGGGGTCTCCTCTGAGACCAGCACCCCTCCTGCAACTATATCCTGTTTGTAGAACCTCTTAGTCTTATACCCTCCCACCCGCCGTGTTCTGAGTCAGGAACTCCTCTGGTCTCAGCAAACCTCCTTGCGTCCTGGGCTGGGGGCTCTTCCGATTTTAGCTCAGAGCCTCTATCTCCCACCCCCTGTTTTGTGTCTGGCAGTGTTTCGCCGTGCGCTCCCTTGGCTGGGTGGAGATGACAGAGGAGGAGCTGGCCCCTGGCCGCAGCAGCGTGGCAGTCAACAATTGCATCCGTCAGCTCTCCTACCACAAAAACAATCTGCACGACCCCATGTCTGGGGGCTGGGGGGAGGTGAGGGCCTGAGCTGGCAGGGTGGCCGGGCAACGGAGAAGTGAAGGGAACTGTGAGAGCTGCGAGAGCCCAGCTGCCGCCACAAGGGCTGGGGAGGGAGGTGAACACCCACCAGGTGACAGCCCGTGAGATGGACGTGTGACTCCACGTTGGGACCTTGGGAGATGGTTGTCCAACGGCGATGGGGATGATAAAAGGAGTCTCGTTGTTAGAGATGACGGATGTGACCTTTACTAGAGTGAGGCTGCAGGGTGGCTGGTCCGACACCAAAGCAAGGGCCCTTGGGCTGTGGCTCGCCCTCCCTCAAGCTGGAAGTGGCAAAGATCAGCCACCTTCCCAGCTGGGGCACCGCTGAGCGTCTGCTTCCTGGGCCTGCAGGGAAAGGATCTGCTGCTACAGCTGGAGGATGAGACGCTAAAGCTGGTGGAGCCGCACAGTCAGGCCCTGCTGCACGCCCAGCCCATCGTCAGCATTCGCGTGTGGGGCGTCGGGCGGGACAGCGGAAGGTGGGAGCAGGGCCAGGGATCCTGGGTGGGGGCAGTCAGAGTGGGGCCCTCCTCCCTAACTCTGCTCTTTGCCTCTCTTGTGCTGCCGGACCCAGAGAGAGGTACTATGCCTAATTTGCCTTGACCGTTCCTCTTCCCACACCTGGACCAGATGCCATGAAGCACCCAAGTTCCCCTATTCTGCCCTGCCCCTTCCTGCCCGCTGTGCTCGCCCATTCTCCTCGACCTCGGCATGCTTGCCTGTCTACCCTCCGGCCAGAAGGCAGCGCCCGCAGGACCCCATCCCGAGGGCAGAGGCCTGGAGGAGCTGCGATGGATGGGGAGGGCGTGGGTGGGGTGGGAACGAGGCTCAGCACTGGAAGGCACTGGGAGCCGCTGAGGTGCCCCTCCCCCCAACAGGGACTTTGCCTACGTGGCTCGCGATAAGCTGACCCAGATGCTCAAGTGCCACGTGTTTCGCTGTGAGGCACCTGCCAAGAACATCGCCACCAGCCTGCATGAGATCTGCTCTAAGGCACGGCCCCCTTCGCACCCTGGACTAGCTGCCACCTTTGCTCTACAAGGATGTGGGTGGGGTCACTGAGTTGGGGTGGGGGGCTCCAGGGCTGTGAAGCCTAATACACCCTCCCTCGCTCTTTGCCTTCCCCTTTCCCCTTCCGCAGATCATGGCCGAACGGCGCAATGCCCGCTGCTTGGTAAATGGACTCTCTCTGGACCACTCTAAACTTGTGGATGTCCCTTTCCAAGGTCAGTGTCACAACCCTGCCAGGTCTGTCTCAGCTTTGTTGGCAAAGGTGGGGTGACCCAAGAAGAGGCACGAGCTACTGGACAGAGTGATAGAAAAATGGAGACTCAATTCTTTGGGTCAAATAAGTGGAGGGACTTTGGTTAAAGGGAGGCAAGGGGAGGGGGTGGAGGTAGGGCCTTGGCTGGGTGAATGTCCAGCTTATACCCTGGTGGTGGGGACTGGGAGTGAGCAAGATCTGCCACTATGATTGATCCTCTTCTTTTTTCCCCCCGCAGTGGAATTCCCAGCGCCTAAGAATGAGTTGGTACAAAAGTTCCAAGTCTATTACCTGGGGAATGTGCCTGTTGCTAAACCTGTTGGTATGTGTGTCCTTTTTCACGCAGGGACCACCTCCTTGATCCCAAAACTCTGCTCCCACCCTCTGCCTCCCAGTGCCCCTTCTACCAGACCTTCCTCATGCTGATGTCTCCCTGCCCTTCAAAATGCATCCCACCTCCTGGACTTCTGTCCCAGCTGCACTCCGTACCCTGCCTTCACTCACTGTGAACCAGTGAACCAGGCATATAGGGAGATCCACTCCTGAATCCCACAGAAGAGCTTTGGTTAGGTTGGGAGGCAGGTCTTCGATGACTGGAAACGCTGGAGCAGCCGGGAGCTGGGTTTGGTATGGGCTGTGAGCATCTAGAGAGGAAGCAGTGAGCATATTTGTCAATGTGCTTTATTGTTTGTAAAGTACTCCCTTATATGTCATTTAATTCTTGAGGATCCTGTGAGGTTGGGATTATGATGATACCCATTTTATAGATAAAGAAACCGAGGGTAGAGACTATTAGGTCCACTCTTATATTTCTGGTGCTTTTACAGTACCTGTTATTCACTTGTTCATTCACTTAGCAAATACCTATGAAGCCTACCATGTACCAGGTCCTGGGAGAACAATGGCCACAGCCCTGCTTTCATGGAGGTTACAGGAGATTACAGTAGAAAAAAAGAGGACTAAATCAAATAATCACACAGATAAATGTAAAATTACAAGTTGAGTCATTCGCTGAGAGAAAGTAGCAAGACGCTATGAAACTGTGTAACAGAGGAGCCTCATTTAGTGTAGGGAGTCCGAAAAGACGTGAGCAAGTGACATTTGAACTGAGGTTTTAAAAATGAGTAGGATCTAATGTGGCCAAGTGGAATGGAGACAGGAGTAAAGTGGGAAAGATCACTCCAGGCAGAGTGCACAGTGTGAGGACCCATCATGGGAGGCACCTTGGTACTTCAAAGGCATTGAGAGAAGGCCAGCGGTGCCAGATGAGGCTGGGAGCTCGGCGGCAGTCAGACCCTGCGGGACCTCATAGGCCATGTTAGTGATTTGTTCTTCAACCTAAGAGCGGCAGGGAGTTATAAGAGGATTTTTCTGGAGCGCACTAGGCGTAATCATTTGAGTTTTGTAACGCTAACCTTGGCTATACCAGTGGAGAAGCTGCTCAGCAGGTGGAGGGGGACGTGGGGAACCCAGGAGGATCTTGCAGTAGTTGTGGCCAGTAATGAGAACATCTTGGACTGTGCTGGGGCTGAAGAGGAGTGTGTGGATTCAAGAGATGATTAGACAAGTAAAGTCAGCAGGCCTTGGTGATTGGTTGGATGCGGGGTGAGGGACAGAGGCACTAACGCTGACCCCTGGCTTCCTGGCGTTTGGAGCTAACCGGATAGTGGTGCCATTCTCTAAAGGTAGTAAGCATTGGAAGAGGCCAATTTTGGTTTGGAGATTTGAGTTCAATTTTCAGGCATGCTGAGTTTGATATGCCTTCAGGAAGGTGAGCGGCAAACTCAAATTGGCATCTGGATTCACGGAGGAGGGGTCTGGGCTGGAGATACAAATGTGGGCATCACTGGTTAGAGAGGTACTGAAAGCCACGAGTGTGAAGAAGATCGAGCCCGGAAAGTGGGCGGCCACTGCGAGAAGGCAAACGAGCCTAGGCCTGGCGGTGAGCCCCTCCAACATTTAATGGACAGTGGAGGAGCGAGGTCAGAGGGAAAAAAAAGAGACGGCTTTAAGAAATGGTTGGGTGTCATGTCAAAAGACGCTTAGGAAGAACTCGACAGTGTTGGGTAAATGGATAAACAAACACACAAATGAAAGAATGCCTCAAATGACATAGCCCAGGAGATGGCAGACCAAGGACATTACTAACCCTGGTCATCTTCAGTTCTCTGCTCTTCCCCTCAAACCATGCTGACTAATGACCAGCACCTTACATTCAGTGAGGGAACCTTCTTAGAGACGGGGGGGGGGGGGGGGGGGGGATTTAGCTGGGGTTTGAAGGAAGGCCTGGGTTTGCAGAGAGGAGTGGATTGGATTCCGTGGCACTGCCACAGATGTGAAGCTGCAGGCGAGAAAATCCTGCTGGGGGAGCAGGAAGGAGGCGTGGCTGAGCCCTTCCCCTTTGCGCTAGTTTCCTCCTCCCACTCACCCTCAACTTCACGCCTCTTCCAGTTACTACCCTACTCCCCTATCCACCTGCCACTCACATAAGTTCTCACCACATTAAAGCAACTGTCTGTAGCCCTTGACGGCCCCTCTGCTGTCCATCAGCTCAGTGGGTCTGCTCTGTTGAAGCCACGGCTTTCACACTGTAGTCCCTAAACTCACTTCATGCTTTATTTTTGTTTTTTTTATAAATTTATTTTTTTTTTAAATTTATTTTTGGCTGCATTGGGTCTTCGTTGCTGCACGCGGGCTTTCTCTAGCTGCGGAGAGCGGGGTCTACTCTTCGTTGTGGAGCACGGGCTCTAGGCGCGCGGGCTTCAGTAGTTGTGGTGCGTGGGCTCAGTAGTTGTGGCTCGCGGGCTCTAGAGTGCAGGCTCAGTAGTTGTGGTGCACGGGCTTAGTTGCTCCGCGGCATGTGGGATCTTCCCGGACCAAGGATCGAACTGTGTCCCTGCATTGGCGGGCGGATTCTTAACCACTGTACCACCAGGGAAGTCCCACTTCATGCTTTATTTATGCTCCCTTTTTAACCTCCATGAGTTTAACATTGGTCCCTCCTGAAGCTGCAATATTCACTCATTAATCACTCATTCATTAACAAATGACTATTGGTGCCTGATTTGTGCCAGGCACTACTCTAGGTTCTTGGTATATGTTAATGAGCAAAACTGACCAAGATTCCTGCCTTCAAGTAGCTGCCATTCTATTCAGGATAGATAAAATAAGTAAATTATATAGTATGTTAGAAGGCTACAACTGAGATGGAAAAAAAATAAGGATAAGGGGGATTGGGAGCTTGGGGCTGGGGTCAGGGTGTAGGTTTCAGTCCTGAGCTGTTACCAAATAGACTTTTTCCAGGCCACCTAGTTCCACTGCTTTCCCCACCTGCATGCTGCTTCTCCCCATCCTGGGGCCAGGTGCCACCTCCACAGCTCCATCTGCTTATTAAGCAGTTTGACTTTGATGTCTGGTCTACACTCATGATCTTTGAGCTTTTCCATTGACTGGCATCAGTGTCATTCACATCTGAGCCCTCTGCAGGCTGCCCTGGCCCACCCACTCCTGCCTGTGTTGTCAGCCTTCTGTGGCTCCTGGGTTGCTTGGTTATACCAGTTTGGGTGCATTTGCCCACATTGCCTTGAGGGTGACTTGCTCAAGCATCTGGAATTCCTTCAGTAGATAAGCCCTGTGCTAGGACTGGGGACACAGACATGAATTAAACTTGGCTTCTGTCCTTGAGATGGCCACAGCCCAGTGTGGAGAAAGGTTTCCCAGCAGTGACAAGGTGTGCTGAAAGTTGTCCCAGCAACACCCTCTCTGCCCTGCAGCAGGGAAGGCCTCCCAGGTGGGCCCTGGGTGAACTCTGAAGCGTGAGAATTGGGAGTTTCGCAGACAGTCAAGAGGGGAAGGGCCCTCTAGACAGAGGCTTTTCCCTCAGTTACAGTCTGTCTCTCAAGGGCATCCTCTTCTCTTACTTTGTATTCCCCATCTGCCTAGCTGGGCATTCGCCAAGATTAGATGTTAATAATGCTACATAAATCGTTTGAAGCTCAGGGAGCAGTAAAATATGAAGCTTGACAGATCGGATGAGGCCAGTTTTTGGAGGACCTCATGCTTAGGAGAGGAGTTTGGCTTTGATCCAGCCAGAGGTAAGACGAGCAAGGCCAAGATGAGGGAGAATTTTCGAGGAAGATCTGTTTTCTGCCCTCCAAGGGTCCACGTGTTCTGCTCCTAGTGGGAGCCCAGAGGCACTGAAAGGGGCAAGAGGGCCCAAGAGCAGACCACAGAGGTGTGTGCTTTTGCATTGGCATCGGTCACTCTAACTTCTTCACTGCGATGGTACCCAGATGACACAGCCAGCTCACGAGCAGTGCAGGGAACAGAACCCGTGCCCCACCATGCCAGTGTGCTCCTGCCTTGGTTCTCTGCTGAGTACAAGCAAAAGTGGGATGCATGGGTGGAGATGTTTAACAGCAGTTTGAAGTAGAGGAGATATGGTTACAAGGGAAAGTTGATTGATCTAAAAGCCAGGAACCTTGGGTTCCTCGGCTTTTGAGCAAGTCACAGAAATTACTGAGTACAACTAAGATTTTGACAGCACTCTGGTTCTGAAACTAGGA
Source organism: Balaenoptera ricei (assembly GCF_028023285.1). Lineage (NCBI taxonomy): Eukaryota > Metazoa > Chordata > Mammalia > Artiodactyla > Balaenopteridae > Balaenoptera > Balaenoptera ricei. Next base: position 64,345,568 of record NC_082646.1, on the reverse strand, counting down.
CTATAGGCAAGGGGCAGGGGAAAGGCCTGGTTAAGAACCCAGGCTCTGGAATCAGACTGCTTGCCTTCAGATCCCCATTTCTTAGTGTGACCTAAGGTTTATTACCTGGTTTCTCTCAGCTTCAGTTTCCTTATCTATAAAATGGAGATAAAGGGATCTATTGTGAGATTGTAAATGACGTAGTACACTGTAATGACTTAGCACGGTATGACACAAGAGTAAACATTCCTCAAATGGAAATCTTTAAAACAAAAATGAAGGTTGGATCTTGAGGATTGGATAGGGCTGGCCTACAGGGGCTGATCTGGAAGTGCTTGTGGTGTGAAGCCCTGGAATGTCTGAATGTGGAGAGCAAGATATGGAGAGGATAGAGATTTGGGGGGTCAGTCTGCTTAGGAGGCTGGAGAAAGAGAGTCAGTGAAGCAAACCAAGCTTAGGATTCAAGATGGAAGAGGCGAGAAAAGTGCCAGTCACTGAAGCCAAGGAGGAGAGGACCAAGGAAGGGATACAGCATCACCCAGGGCTGTAGGCTAGTGAAGTGGGGATGGAGCAAAGGCCCTGGGCTTGACTGGGCAGAGCTGGAAAGTCTAGTGTAGAGCGGGGGTATCCTCTCTCCACCACCGGCAGTGCCATGTTCATGTCCTTATCTTTCAGGGGTAGATGTGATAAATGGGGCCCTGGAATCGGTCCTGTCCTCCAGTAGCCGTGAGCAGTGGACCCCAAGTCACGTCAGCGTGGCCCCTGCCACCCTCACCATCTTGCACCAGCAGGTAAAGACCTGGGTGGAGAAGGTTATGGAGGGGCCTTGCCACGGAGGGGAGACCGGGAATGAGGGGAAGGGCCGTCAGTAAGATGGACGCACCCAGTGTAAGAGGGGCGGGCTATTCCTTTCCAACTGGCTCCCCTCCCCGCAGACGGAGGCAGTGCTGGGGGAGTGCCGCGTGCGCTTCCTGTCTTTCCTGGCCGTGGGCAGAGATGTCCACACGTTTGCATTCATCATGGCTGCCGGCCCAGCCTCCTTCTGCTGCCACATGTTCTGGTGCGAGCCCAATGCTGCCAGCCTCTCAGAGGCCGTGCAGGCTGCGTGCATGGTAAGCGGGTAGGGTGGTGGAGCGGTGGCACCCGGCCCACACGGGGCAGGCTGGAGCGTGACCGCCCCTCCCGCCTCTCTGCAGCTCCGCTACCAGAAGTGTCTGGATGCCCGCTCCCAGGCCTCCACCTCCTGCCTCCCGGCACCCCCAGCTGAGTCTGTCGCCCGGCGCGTAGGGTGGACCGTCCGCAGGGGCGTTCAGTCGCTGTGGGGCTCCCTTAAGCCCAAACGGCTGGGGGCCCACACCCCCTGAAGCCCTCAGTACTCCCTCCACCTGCTTGCGTTGGGCCCCAGGGAATTCAAGGGCATGGGGCAGGGAGGGGCCCTACAGGTTATTCTTAGACTTCAGGCCCCCCCCAGAGCTGCCCCTCCCCAGTAGCTGGGGTTCCCTGCCTAGGGGCTGGGGAGGGAGATCTAATCCTGCAAGGAAGTGACAATACTGGGTTGATGAGAAGAGGAGCAGGAAGCAAGGCCAGCCCCGGGCTCTCCATCGCCACGTTTCAGGTGGAGCAGGAGGAACTGGTCTAGGCCAGGCCCCATCTTCGTAGGGTCCTGCCGGGGCAGAAGGAGGGGACTGGTCCCGGCATGGGTCCCCTTCCCTTTGCTCCATGGGCACCTCTGCTGTACTGATATCACTAATAAAGTCTGCCCTGCTGAGCTGTGTGCCTTCCTGTGCCTGTACCACACCATCACTCCTGGTACCTTGATCCCTCAGTTAGGCTCTTGTTTCCAGGGCCCCCTTGCCCTTCCTGCCTCAAAAGAAGAAACTGGGACAGTCACAGCAGGGTCTGGAGTCCAAGTCCCTTGCTTTTATTTTAACAGCCTGGCAAGCAGGCAGCAGCAGCAGTACAGGGTTCCTGGCCGGCCAGCACAGGCCTGGGGTGACAGCTTCTGTCTGGTCTTCCTAGGGCAGTGCCAACTTAGACCTCTGCTCCCCGGCCACGGAAGGGGAGCAGCCTCAGAGCAGCCAGCCCCGCTCCCATATTTTGCTAAACCAGATCCAGGAAAGGAGGTCTTGTTTCCGAGGTGTGCTTGGGCCCAGGGATAAGCTCTTCCACCAGACATTCTTCTCACCACAGGGTCCCTCTGGGGTTTTCGCTCCTTTCCTAAGAAGACAAGCACTTTCCCACCTCTGGGCCCCGTGGGTGTTAGCATAATGGTGGCCTTGGCCGCAGGCTCTGGACAGGAGGGAGGTTTGCGTCCGGCGCCAGGTGGCGACACAGAGCAGGGCTGTCTGACCGGGCGGAGAGCTGGGCGCACAGAGTAGCGAGGCGGCAGGGTGTGCCACAGGGCTCTGAGGGCGGGTGGCCCTTATGGTAGAGAAACCAGAAGGTCTCGAAAAGCTGTGTGTCGCTCCGCATGCGATACACCAGGTCGTGCCAGGCGGCGGGCAGCACGTTGGGCAGCCCATAGGTTTCCCGAGCCCTGTAGAGGAGCTTCCAGTGCGGTGTGGCTCCGGGCTGATTCGCCTGCGTCAGGTTCAGGATGTAGGTCTCGTGGTCCAGGACCAGGTGAGAGCTCCCGGAGTAGTTGCCATCTATTTGGTAGACACGGTACCCTGCAAGGAGGGAGGGCTGACTGGAGAGGGAAAGGGCAAAGGCAACTCCAGTGGGGAGGCAGAGCTCGCCCCTGGGCGGCCTTGGCTCCAACTCTCCTTCCTCTACCCCAACAACTTCCTCCCTCTCACCAGCTTCCTCTATCCCCAGACCTCCTTTATCCCAACAATTTGCTTCCACCTCACTCACCAGGATTGAGGCTGATGTAAGTGGTGGCACTGGGCGCCAGGAAGGCTACAGATAGCGGCCGGCTTAGGGTCTCCTCGTCGTAGAAGACCTCAAACTCATCCACGTGGGTGTGGCCAAAGAACTGACCAGCCAAGGTGTTCTCATACCTGGCCAGAAGACACTAATCATATTCAGAAGTTTCAAGCGAGGGGGAGGAGGAGATCTGGGGAGGACTGGATGCTTGCTTTCTCCATCCTGTTCAAGGAAGTGGCGTCCCCACCCCAGTGGGGCAGCAGGGATGGTGAGATGTTCCAGGGAATTTCTGACCTTTAGGCTCTTCACCCGCTCGCCCCCAACACACCTCCCTCCTACCTCTCCACGATTCGGTAATAATTCCAGCTCCAGCTCTTCAGGCAGTGCCCTGGGGGAATGTGGCCAATTATATGCACCTGTGGGGAGAGTTAAGGAAGGTTATCAGGGCAAGAGGGGTCCAGGAAGCCCTGGCCAGGCTAGTTGGTATTCATCTTTCCTACAATGGCTGGCATTCCTGGCCAGAGACGGGGAGGAAATGAAAGGACTTTCTAAGGGTGACCGTGAGCTGAAACCCCAAGGAACACTGTTGGGAGTGCCAGAAAATCAAGCGTCTCTGCTCATGGGTGCTCCAGCTCCAGAGAGAAGTCTGTTTGTGAAGGGCCTGCTTTTCCTCCCACCCTACCGGCACCTGCCCCACTGGGTTCCCACCACTCTCCCTCACTTTGTCTCCTCGGTCCTCAGAGGCCTGAAGCTCCCCCACCAGCCACTGGAGCTGTCCAGCAGGATCTGTGGAGTTGATCAAGAGCCAGAAGTTCTCACGGGAACAAAAATTCATATTGAGAGAGATGAGGCGGAGGCCGGGGCGTGGGGAAAGTGCATAGTACCCCCCAATTCTGAAACAAAGTGAACACGGGTCAGCATGCATTCATAATCCTAGCCCTGTGTGCCCAGTCCTGTGCAAGGAATCTGGGTGGAGGGCAGAGGCACCTAGGACATCACCCCTAGCCTCAAGCCCACGTTCTAGCTGAAGATCAGACAGCACTGATGATAGGGCCCGTGTGACTGAAGCGAGTGGCTCAGAGGACTAAAGGCTCTTGGAGTTCAGAGGAGACATAAAAGTGAGCTAGAAGAGGCAAAGGCCATCCAGAGGGAAGAGGACCTAGGCCTGGGAAAGATGGGAAAAGCTGGGGTGTTAGAGAGGGAAAGGCATTTTAGAGAAGGCCAACATGAGCAAAGACACAGACTACCATGGAGAAGGTATGCTGCTAGCCCTTCACCCTGTGAAGGAGGGTGGCTGGAGATAAGGGTGGAAACGGAAAGTGGGGTCCGATTTGGAGGGCCAGTGGAGAGAGCTGAGGACTCAGCTTAGAGTAGCCACACATAATGCTAGGTTCCCTGCTCCCTGCACTTTCATCCATCTTTCTCCTCCCTTCCTGGGTTTCCGTGGGCCTCAAATACCTGAGGGTGCGAAGGGCTTCAGCAGGCAGCCAGGGCTCCCAGGCCTTGGCCATCGCCTCATAGAGCCAGTGCGAAGACTGGTTGCCCTCTATGAAGGGGGGAGGGAAGCCATTGACAGGTGTGCTCTCGTGGTTGCCCACAGCAGGGTACACAGGCACTGGCCCCAAGAACTTCCTCACAAGGTCTGTGACGGTGGTCAGGGCCCGCAGCTGGTCCTGACGAGACTGCTGCCAGATGTTGTGGGCCGGGATATCGCCCGTCCAGTACACCATATCAAAAGGGCCGGCGGGGCCCAGGCCACTCAACAGGCTCTCCAGGGTCCGCAGGGGCAGGTCGCACTTGCTGTACTCGCCCCAGTATCCAGCACCGGGCCGGGAGGCAGGCGGTGGGCCGGAATCCTGGCGGCAACACAGCGGGTTCTCACAGTCGGGGTCTGTGCCCTCCAGGTAGTCGTGGTCCCAGTGCAGGTCGGTGAGGAAGAGGACGCGGCTGACGGGGGAGCCCGGGGCCGGGGGCACGGGCGGCTGGGGGGATGGCTTTGGCACAGCCGGCAAAGAGATGTTCCAAGATGAGAAGATGTCCCAGTGTCCACAGGAGGAGCCCAGGAGCAGACCACAGGCCTCGGACGGGCTCAGCACCGAGCGCGTCCACACCTCCACCACGTCGTCCTGAAAGAGCTGGACAGCTGATTGGCACACAGCAGGCGGTGCGATTTTCAGCAGCGTGCACATCTTGATGGCCATGGAGCCCACCCGGGCCACGCTGTCCTCGTGCTGTGGTGGGAAGAACCAGCGGTGAGAAGTCAGAAACAGAGCACAGGGACCAGGCCAACACCTGGATACGACCCGTGGGCCTGCATATCCACACTGGGGCTAGCATGGACTCAGTACCACATGGTGAAGAGATGTCAGTTCACCCCTGCCTCTCACAGACACTGCCCTGACTCAGGCGTCACCAGGCCGGTACTTCCTTTTTAGCTCAGTGGCATTTCAAGCCTTTGCTTGTGCAGCTGGCTTTCTCAGGCAGTCTGCTGAGTGCTCTGAAATTTGGGCTGGGCGGAATGACAGACTGACCAGGGTTTGGGGACACACACGAGGAGAGGGCCCTGATTCCCCAAGGAGCCCCACAAAGCACACCTACCAACCAGCGCTCCTCATCACCCCATCAGGGTCGGTCAAGGCAGCCCAGCCCCAACTAGTCCCACACCTCTGGATATTCCTTAATTCAGGTCCCCTTTGAGTGAGTAGCTGGTCCCAGGCACGGTGCTCGGGGCTGGAGGTGCTAGGTGTAAGGCGGAGGGGATTCGGTCAGGCACGCCTGGGTGGGAGTCCAGCCCACCCCCCAGCAGCCGGCCCCTCCTACAAGTGACTTCAGCTCCGGGGCTGCTATTCATTTGTAAAACGGAGATAACCACAGTAATGAAACCACCCTGCAGGCTAGATTTAGCCTGTATAAAAGGGTTGGCACGGTGCCCAGCATGTAACTTGCGCTCTTTCCTTACTTCAATAGGTCACAGTGGAGGTAGTGCTGGTGGTGGTTTGCAGCCGCGGGGGGCCCCAAAGGGGGGCAAATTCAGTAAAGGCTTGTGGATGACAGCCTCTCCATCAGGGATGCTCTTGGGGACCCCGGAGCGCCGGCCTTAGCCCCAGCCGCCACCGCCAGCCCTCCCTTCTGGCCTGCACCTCCCGCAGCCCCTTTAGCGCTCACCCGCAGCCTGATGTCGATGGCGGTGAACAGTCCTTTGCAGGCGGGGCAGGTAAGGTTCCACCAGCTAAAGGCTTCCCGGAGCTGGGGCGCTAGGCGAATGAACTTGGCGGGATGGCCTTGGGCGGGAAGAGGGTGGGCCCCGGCAGGGGCCCAGAGAACCTGGGAGTCGGGCAGGGCCAGCGCCAGCGCCAAGCCCATCCACAGGAGCCTCAGGCTGGGGGCCCCCAAGGACCTGTCCAGTGTCTGCTCCCGGCCCGACCTGGGGCGGCCCTGGCCGTAAGACACTCCGTGGCGGGGCATCGCCCGGCTTCCTAGACCAGGCAGGTTCGCCCGCCCGGCCCCGGATGGCGTAGGCCCTGGTTGGCTCTCAGGATCCCTGGCGGTGCCAGGGACACCGATTAGTCCCCCGCTGTAGTCGGCTGACTGCTCGGAGACAAGCCACAAAGCAGCTCCGCCCCTTCCTCTTCCTCGGTTCCGCCGCAGCTGATCGCGTTGGCTGGCAGCCCGGGCAAGGCTAGGGAGGCGGAGGTGCAGGGGGAGTGGGCCGGGCGCGCCTGGGACCCGCCCAGGATCCCGCGTGCGATTCCGCCCAGGCTCTGACAGCTGTGCGAGGCCGCTGTAGCCGCCCAGCTCTTGCTGGAGCCGGTCATGTGTGGCTGGTGAGAGGCCCCTCCTCTCTCCAAACCTGCACTCAAATTCCTGGAATAGCTAACTGCCAGGCCCACCGGGCTTTAAACTGGGGAAGTGGAGAGGACATAGGGGGTGTTGGTGGCCAGGAGCGCAGCGGGGAGGGGATTCTCACACTGTCACCTCTCCGGCCCAGAGGGCTCCGACCCTCAATTTCTTATGTTCTGCCACTGCTATCCACACCCTTGAGTCGCCCTGACTGATAATCTTTTTGACTCAGACCTCTCCAGTTGGAAGGGGCCCTGGGCTCATGCGGGGACACCCATACCTTCATTATATGGATGAGGAAACAGACTCAAAAATGGTGAAGTGGCCAAGAAAGGGTAAAGACCATACAGACAGGAACATGGATTAGAACTTGGGTCTGCCACCTTCCTGTAACCATGATGGTGAAAGCTATCATTACTGAGCTCTATAGGATGTCCCAGGCACTGAAACAGGCACTTTATAATGACTAATCCTCAGTTCTAACAATAACCCTGAGAAGTAAGTATAATACTATTATTACCTCCATTTTACAGATGGGGAAACTGAAGCATAGGAAAGTTAAGTGGCAGAATAGCAATTAAAACCGAAACTGTGTAACTCAGTGCTTCTCCAGGATCCACAGATCTACCAAGTCCTGTTAGTTCTTGCCTTTGAGAACTTTTTTCAAGTGACTCCCCGCCCTTCCCGCCCCACATCATATCAGATAGAGTAATTATGGTATAATAGAAAATGTATTTGGTCTTATCTCCAGTTTCTGGCACTGAGCTCCTAAAACCTTTTGAATTTCCTGAGTGATAAGAGTGTCTTTTGTTACATATACAAGCCCCTTTCAATCACACCTGAATTTATGCTAATAAGGTGAGTTAAGGTGGGACCCCTAAATAGCCTCAGGATGGGGCTGGTCACCAGAAAGAACTGATCAGAGAGTGAGATGTTTCAGTCTCACCCCCAATCTTCTGGTTGGGGAAGGGGGTTGGAGACTGAGCTCTATAAAAACTCTCGCAGAGCTTCTGGGTTGGTGCACATATCAAGGTGTTGGGAGGGGGGTATACCTGCAGAGGGCGTGGAAGTTCTGTGACATTCCCCCACTCATGCCTTGCCCTATGCGTCTCTTTCATCTGGCTATTCCTGAATTGTACCCTTTGTATTAATCAGGACATGTAAGTAAGGTGTTTTCCTGAGTTCTGTGAGCTGTTCTAAGCAAATTATCAAACCTGAGTAGAGGGTCATAGAACCCTAGAATTTACAGCTGGTTGGTCAGAAGTATAGGTGGCAACCTGGGACATTTTGTAAGCAGATAGGGTAGGGTGTCTCCAGAGGAAGAGAATCAGATATAGCTTTTTGACATAAGAGAAGCCATTTTAGGCCTAAGCCATTTTGTGATCTAAGCCTGGCAAAATGCCTGCCCTTCAAGAGGTCTCAGTAATAAAGATCTTAGGGGAAAAAAAGAACAAGACTGTTATCAGGCAAGAGAGGTAACCATAGCAAAGAGACAATAAATCAGTTGTAAAGACTCCCAGTTCTGTTTCAATGGTAAAGATCAACCTGAAGCACTTTCTTGAGCTGTTTTTCAGAATTTAAACCCCTCTTCTGAGTGAACACCCAAGAGCCACTGGAACCTAAGGGATGATAATGTTGACCTTTTCTGACTTCAATCAACTAAAGCTGGGACTCTATCGACCTTTGCCTCAATTCTATGCAGAATTCCCCTGCTCAGGCCCCTTCTTGAATATGTATGAGCCCTTTGCTGAAAACTTCCCCAATCTTGCTGTTCAGGGAGATGCTGCTTTGGGAAAGATTCCTGGTGTTCACCTTACTTGCTACAAGTAATAAACCCTTCCCTCTCCTAATCTCTGGCTCATTTGTGTCTTTTGGCTTGACACCCACTGAGAGGTGAACCCAGTTTTCCGGTAACATTGTGACTGGCCTCTGGAGTGGGGACAATCTTGTGGGACTGAACCCTTTAATTTGTGGAATCTGATGCTAACTCCAGGTAGATAGTATCAGAATTTAATTGAATTGTTGTAAAATTTGTTGGTGTTGGAGAATTGGTTGGTGTCAAAGAAAGCACCCCCAGAACTGGTGTCAGAAGTAGGATTTGCTAGCTTGGCCCTAGCTCATGGAAACAAGTGGTTTGGGAAGAGATAGGATGAAAGGGCAGAGGACAAGGAACCTTTGATTCCTGGGTGACCTCATAGGCACCCATGGTATGAAGCAACAGATGTGCTGTAATCAATTACCAGAGGTAAATTTTACCAGTGGAATTTAGAGGTAGATCCAATTCCTGGGGCATTGGTTCACTAGGTACTTGAGGAAATGGAAACTAATAAGAAAAAAGCAAACTGTATAATCTCTTGATTATTGATATCTGTAGTAGCCAAAATGAAAGTAAGAGAGAGTGCTGGCTTGGACCTTGATTGGTCTGAGCTTCAGCTACTAGCCTCAGAGCCACCTGCACAGGGAAAAAATTATGTGGGGACGACAGCGGGTACCTCTAAGACTCTGGTCACCAAGAAGGTAGTACATGTTGGGAGAAGACAAAACCAAGAAAACTACTAAAACCAGGGGATATAATGTGAAAGAGTTGTTTTATTTTGTAGATTAGTATCATCAACTTCCTAAATAATCTTCACTGAAATGGATTGTGAGAATGATTAATTTGGGGGCAGTATCTTTGCTTTTAAATGCTACAGAATGGAAGAGCATCTTTGGGTTGATACAAGACCCATAGCTTACTATGGAACAATTACAGATGGTTATGTGATCCAGACACACAGCAGGTTGTTCCTGAGGAAATGGCCAGGCTGTTGGATTGGATAAAAGCCACTGTAAAGTCTGTTTACCCCGATAAGGGTAATTATTCAGCAACCCTCATAAATGTCAAGTGGAACACCTCAGATAAAGCAGCTGATCTGCTTCATATGCAGGCCATGTGGAACTGGCTTTATGATGACCTGGATATTCACCCACTGACTATACCCATTACCCAGGACATGGTAAATGCTATGGTTAAGCAGGCTCCTTTTGCATGGGCATCACTTTTGCATTGACACCTCATGTAACTTTACGGCTACATAATGGAGCACCAGTCCAAGAAGTCATATTGAATTTGTTATCTTCCCCTCATGGGTCTTACAGATGCTAATAAAAACATTATATTAATTAACAAGAGAATGGGGAGACATGGATGGGAGGATCAAGGGACTCATCCCAACAGGGTGGATATCTTTAGATGGTTATTAAGAAAGGGATTTCAAAAAAAAAAAAAAAAAAGAAAGGGATTTCAAGTAGCCCCATTTCTCCTCAACTGCTACTGCTCTGCGTCTCTGTCCTTCCTCATGTAGGACACTGATGACCCTCAGGGCCCACATTCTATCTGTTCTCCAAGACCTTATCTTCCAAAGTCTCATAAACAAAAAATGTTGCGTATCACTCCAGTTCTACAAGGCTCAAGCACTGCAGTTGCCTAGATAGTTAAGACGCATGTTTAAAGAATAACTTCAGGGACTTCCGTGGTGGTCCATTTTGTTGACTCTGCACTCCCAGTGCAGGGGGCACGGCCCTGATCCCTGGTCAGGGAACTAAGATCCCATGTGCCGCATGGCATGGCCAAAAAAAAAAAAAAAAAAAAAAAGAATAACTTCAACGAACCAAGATTCTTGCATCTTCCCATACATGGAAAAGAACTAAAATAATTAACTTGAGATGCCTGTTCTTCGTGATTAGCAGCAATCTTTTGATGTTCAACTATATGTTTGTTTGTTTTCCCAGCAAAAACCTCATATATATCCTGGCTTCTCCCTTACTTCTTTGGAGCAATCCCTCAGAGCTATCCTAGAGGCTGTCTCCTGGGTTATAGTCCCGCAGTAAGGTCTTAACTCACAAATTTACATTGCGTGTTTTTCTTTCAGTCGACAGTCTTATCCTTCACTCGTATCCCATCTCCTTAATAACACCATTCTTTTTTTTTTTTAATTAATTAGTTAATTTATTTTTTGTCTGCGTTGGGTCTTCGTTGCTGTGCGCAGGCTTTCTCTAGTTGCAGCGAGTGGGGGCTACTCTTCGTTGCAGTGCGTGGGCCTCTCATTGCGGTGGCTTCTCTTGTTGCAGAGCACAGGCTCTAGGCACGTGGGCTTCAGTAATTGTGGTGCAGGGCCTTAGTTGCTCTGCGGCATGTGGGGTCTTCCCGGACCAGGGCTTGAACCTGTGTCCCCTGCATTGGCAGGCGGATTCTTAACCACTGCACCATCAGGGAAGCTCCAATAACACCATTCTTGATCACTCCCTCCTTTTTCATTTGCCCAGTCCCCTTTTTCACAGTGTTTTCGCATATATTGTTGCTTTTGATGGAACCATCACTTGCTGCATATCAAGCATCCTTATTCTTATGGATAAGTGATCAAAGGCCCCTCTTCCTCTGACATGGATGACATTGTTCTCCAGAAATCAGATTCTGAGAAAGAGATTAACATTCAAGAGGTTTGGGAATTCCCTAGCGGTCCAGTGGTTAAGAGTCTGCGCTTTCACTGCTGTGGGCCCGGGTTTGATACCTGGTCGGGGAACTAAGAGGCACGGCCAAAAAAACAAAAAGAAAAAGCAAGAGATTTATTAGGAGGTACTCTTGGAATCTACAGCTGTGGGAGGAAAGGGAAGGCAGCAGGGTTGAGCAGAGGGACCAGTGGAGCTGCGATGCTGTCTCCGCAGAGGACCCAGTGGATTTTATGGGCGTGTTGAAGCTGAGATGACCCTTCAGGGTTGTCCTGAAATAGGGTGAGGGGCAGCTTCATTTGGGGAAGTCCCAGTAGCTGATCTCAGGACAGCAACTGATACCTATCGTTTTCCTCTTCTAGACCTTTTAGATTTCCTTCACTCTTAGCTAGCACTCCTGCTGATTTCAGTGGCTCACCTGATGATGCGACCCAGACTTTTCCCTTCAGGGGTCTGAGCCGTGGCATCCATGCTCTCCTCAGGTCATAGCAGCTGCACTTGTCATTACTGTCAAAAAGCAGAGCAGGGGAGTATCAAGAGGCTCCCAAGTGGACCAGCTGGTGCCAAACACATTCCCTTACGTCTCCTTTGTGTAACAGCCATCCTGCCTCCCCTTATTTATTTATTTATTGGGTTGGCAAAAAAGTTCGTTCCGGTTTTTTGTAACATGAAAAACCCAAATGAACTTTTTGGCTAACCTAATATTTATTGATTTATGGCTGTGCTGCACGGCTTGCAGGATCTTAGCTTCCGGACCAGGGATTGAGCCCGCACCCTGGGCAGTGAAAGCGCGGAGTCCTAACCACTGGACCACCAGGGAATTCCCCCCATCCTGCCTCCCCTTGTTCTTGTGATCAGGATTTACTTTGTAGTCCACATGGCGATGCCTCTTCTTGCCTGCTGGTCCCTTCACACAAGGAGCCCAGAGTTCCTATACAGCAGCCATACTCTCTCTCCTGTTGGACGCATTTTCTGTTTGGGAGCCAGAAACTCTAAACATGAGATCCTAGAGTTGTAGGGCCAGGAAATACAAATTGCCCAAGTGGATCACAGGAGTGATGGTAAGCACGCCATTCCTGTTTCCCTCTCCCCTTGTTTCTAGACTCACATGTTCTATCTATTGGGCACACAGCTCCATATAAAGGTTGTTGTATTAAAGTAGACACTGCATGCTGGAAGATGGCACTTGTTTTTGCTGCTAGCAGCTTAGGCACTGTCAGTGGCAAAAGCTGTGTCAGCCTTGGTAAGTGGGAGCCCTTGCTATTGGGCCTATGCTAGTGGGGGCTTCTGTTGGTTATATGCTGCCACCTAGCCTCTTTTTTGGGGGGAAAGTACTATCATTTCCATCGCTATCAGTGCGCCCAGCTCAGTAGCGGCATTTCCTACCATTGGTCTTGGCCTATACAGGAGAGCCATGACGGAGATTCTTAGTGATGCTGGTGCCCTTCTCATCACACATTCCTTATTGCTTTCATAAATTGCGTATCCTCCAGGCTGCCCCAAGGAACATAATTATTTAGTGGGTTTTCCAGCCTGATGTATCCATTCTCAATGCCCACTTTCTGAGCCTTTTATTTATTTTTATTTTTTGAAGACATTTATTTAATTTATTTATTTTTGGCTGCATTGGGTCTTTGTTGCTGCATGCGGGCTTTCTCTAGTTGTGGCGAGCGGGGCCTGCTCTTCGTTGTGGTGCGCGGGCTTCTCATTGCGGTGGCTTCTCTTGTTGCAGAGCATAGGCTCTAGGCGCATGGGCTTCAGTAGTTGCAGCACGTGGGCTCAGTAGTTGTGGCACATGGGCTTAGTTGCTCTGCGGCATGTGGGATCTTCCCGGACCAGGGATCGAAACTGTGTCCCCTGCATTGGCAGGTGGATTCTTAACCACTACGCCACCAGGGAAGTCTCTTTTCTGAGCCTTTTAAATCCTCCCTGTCAGTTATGGCATTTCTTCCTCACTTGGTATGGGCCATCACTTTTTTTGATGTGATTTATTTATTTATTTTTAATTTTTATTGAAGTATAGTTGATTTACAATGTTGTGTTAATTTCAGGTGTACAACAAAGTGAATCAGTTATACATATACATATATCCACTCTCTCTCTCTTTTTTTTTTTTGGATTCTTTTCCCAAATAGGCCATTACAGAGTATTAAGTAGAGTTAGTTCCCTGTGCTATACAGCAGGTTCTTATTAGTTATCTATTTTATATATAGTAGTGTGTATATGTCAATTCTAAACATTTTTGATGCTTTTAACTGCTGATTATTTTCAACTTTCCATTATCTTTTCCAGAGTATTGATCAAGCTTAGCTATAGTCACTCAGTTCCGTTATCCTTTTTAAAATTTTTTATTTTTATTTAGTACAGTTGATTTACAATTTTGTGTTAGTTTCAGGTATACAAAAAAGTGATTCAGTTTTATATACATATATATAAAAGAATATATATAATATATATATAAAATAATCTTTTTCAGATTCTTTTCCCTTATAGGTTATTACAAAACATTGAAACGTTGAGTATATTCCCTGTGCTATACAGTAAGACCTTGCTGTTTATCTATTTTATACATAGTAGTATGTATATGTTAATCCCAAACTCCTAATTTATCCCTCCCCCTCCTTCCCCTTTGGTAACCATAAGTTTGCTTTTTATGTCTGTGGGTCTATTTCTGTTTTGTAGATAAGTTTATTTGTACTTTTTTTTTTTTTTTTTTAGATTCTACATATAAGTGGTATCATATGATATTTGTCTTTGTCTGGTTTACTTCACTTAGTATGATAATCTCTAGGTCCATCCATGTTGCTGCAAATGGCATTATTTCATTCTTTTTTTTTTAAAATTTATTTATTTTTGGCTGTGTTGGGTCTTTGTTGCTGCGCGCGAGCTTCTCGTTGCAGTGGCTTCTCTTGCTTCGGAGCGCAGGCTCTAGGTGCACGGACTTCAGTAGTTGTGGCACGTGGCCTCAGTAGTTGTGGCACACGGGCTTAGTTGCTCTGCAGCATATGGGATCTTCCTGGACCAGGGATCGAACCCGTGTCCCCTGCATTGGCAGGCGGATTCTTAACCACTGTGCCACCAGGGAAGCCCTCATTCTTTTTTAAGACTGAGCAATTCCCTTATCCTTATAGTTACTATTTCCCTCATGTTTCTCAAAAGCCTGATGCATTTCTTGCCACCAGTAGGGTCTCTCCAAGCTCCACCTGACCAGTGACAGGGTCCTCACTGTCAGCTGGGTAGTGAGTGATCCAGCTCCCAAATCCCATCCCAGCATGTGCTTTTTCAGAGACCCCTGGTACCAACTGTTACGGGTTGAGTTACCCAAGAATCAGACCCTAGGATGGAGATGAACTTGCAGCAGGTGTATTAGGGAGTGGTCTCAGGATCACCACCTGTGGCAGAAAGGAAGAAAGTAGGACTGGGCAGAGAGAGAGGACTAGCTTTGATGCATTCCCTACAGAGGCCGCAGCTGATCCTACAGTGAACTCTGAAGCTGAGATGACCCTTCAGGATTGTTCCAAGCTGAGGCAAGGGGATTGGACCTTTTTTCTCTGCCAAAACAGATCAGTCATAGGATAAGGGCTGCGCCAGAAAGCGGGTATAGCCTTGGGCGAGGTGGTTGTCCTAGGTGGAGGCTCCTATAGTGCCTCATCCTTGAGGGCCATGTTCCAGCAGCATCCCAGCAGCTGGAGGAGTGAGTCCTTCATACCTGAAGGGGAACCTGGGGGCATAACACCACGCCCACCACACTCTTATTCCCAATGTCTGTCTTAGGATAGGGCACAGATACAACTTGGATATCCTGTGGCCTAAGAGTCATTATGAGTGGGGCGCTGCAGGGCTGGTAGTGAAAGTGGTCAAGGACAACTTTATTCTTGATTTTCTCCAGCCTTTAGAACCACTGAAACCTATTTTTGAGGCTCCCAGCCTCCTGGACAATGGGGAGAACTTGGGGAAGGGAAGGGGAGCCCAGTGTTTAAAGATCTAAGGCTCACACAGCCCCTGCTGCCATCGCAAATTGGGTTCCAGTCTAGGAGAGTGATTGGCAGAGGGATAATATGGGCTGCCTGGTTGGGACCGTGAACTTCCTAGTTAATTTGGGCTAATTTGATCCCATTTAGGGTACCTAGTGTTCCATTTTGTCAGGAAACCTGTTCAAATTCTACACAGGTAACCAGTCAATTCTTGGGCTGCTTGCGAAACTACAAATTAAATCTGTAATTCATCAGCAGCCAAGAACTGATGGGGAAAGGTCTCCCTCTTGTGGAATTTTTAGGGAGTACCAGAGACCCTGAAGAATTGGTTTCTTCTGACAGGCAGTTCCAGCGCAGTGCTTACAGAGCCCGCTGTGGCAGGGCAGTGACTAAGGGTGTGGGCTTTAGAATCAGGCTCCTAGGTTGGAATCCTGGCTCTGCCACTCGCTGGTTGTGTGACCCTGCAAAGCATGTCACTTTCTGACCTTCAGTTTCTTCCTGTGTGACGTGGAGATAATAATACAGGGTTGTGGTGAAGATTCAGTGAGCTAAAGAGTTCTTAGAGCAATACACAGCAATACAGCGTCTGCATCTGCCATCTGTATTGACGATCATTGATTTAATTTAATGAGGTCCAACTCCCAGCCCTCCCCGGCTTCCCACCCCCCATTCACGGGGTCCACTGTCAGGGGAGAGGAACTCTGGCTGAAGTGAGGTGAAGGCCAAAGGAAAGAATGTGGGAAACTTTGAAACCCACCCCTCCCCCACCCCCCACCCCGCTCCACCTAGGATGTAGGGAACATTTATTTAACAGACAGTAACCGCTCCTTTTATAGCCAGGAAGTCTTGCATTCATTCACTCAAAACACATACACACACAGACACACACACATACACACATACACACTGATTTGTCAAAACAAAACCCTCATTGAATTCAGTCTCCTTAAAAAAGCCCTACTGTATAGTCACCTATTGTTATTCATGCAGCCTTCCGGGGCCTCAATCTCCCCACCCCTAAACTTCTCATCAAAGGATTCACTCAATACAAACAATTCTCCTCTGAAAGGAGAGGGAAGAATTCTGCATCTAAGAAAAATATAATTAGAAATTTCTCTATATTGTTATACAGTTGACCGTTGGTATCCATGGGGGATTGGTTCCGGGAGCTCGGGAGATACCAAAATCCACTGGATGCTCAAATCCCTTGTATAAAATGGCATCGTACAATGAGTACAGTCGGCCCTCCATATCCGCGTGTTTGGCACCCGTGGAGTTAAGCAACCACTCAGATGGTTGAATCCGTGAATGCCAAACTCGTGGATACCGAGGACCAATCGTGCTAGTAACTGAGCAATTCTAATCAGTCGGATGAGTGCTTCACCGGTTTAAGTGAGAGGAGTCCTGGGAGCAGAGAGGAGGAGCGTCCCCTGCAACTGAGGGCCCTCGCGGAGGTTTCCAGAGGAGGAGATTTGTGTGCATAGATGTGGGAGGATTGATGCTCCGGCACAGGGAACCTCTCGCACCGTCCTCTGGCGGGGGAAGGCTGGGCAGGTTCGGGAACCGGGAGAGAAGACGGGAGCCCTGAGAGGGAGTCGGACTGGGAAAGGGCCAAGAGCTGAGGCTGGAGAGGCTGGCACCGGCTGAACTAGGAGGATCGCGTTAAAGAGTTTAGTCTTAATCCTCAAAGGAATGGGTGTATTTATTATTAATTTTCTTCCTTCCTTCATCTGGCCAGCTGGCCATTCAGGTGACAAACACTTTGGGGAGTCTACTCTGTGCCCCGTGTTGTGCCAGGGAGCACGAGACACAGAGATGACTAAGACGAATGGATAAAGAAGATGGGGCACATATGTACAATGGAGTATCACTCAGCCATAAAAAGAAATGAAATTGAGGTATTTGTAGCGAGGTGGATGGACCTAGAGTCTGTCATACAGAGTGAAGTCAGTCAGAAAGAGAAAAACAAATACGGTATGCTAACACATATATATGGAATCTAAAAAACAAACAAAAAATGGTCCTGAAGAACCTAGGGGCAGGACAGGAATAAAGACGCAGACCTACTAGAGAATGGACTTGAGGATATGGGGAGGGGGAGGGGTAAGCTGGGACGAAGTGAGAGAGTGGCATGGACATATATACACTACCAAACGTAAAATAAATAGCTAGTGGGAAGCAGCTGCATAGCACAGGGAGATCAGCTCAGTGCTTTGTGACCACCTAGAGGGGTGGAATAGGGAGGGAGGGAGGGAGACGCAAGAGGGAAGAGATATGGGGATATGTATATGTATAGCTGATTCACTTTGTTATACAGCAGAAACTAACACACCATTGTAAAGCAGTTATACTCCAATAAAGATGTTAAAATAAAAAAAAAAAAAGACAGCAGCAGCTCCCTCAGACAGCTCTGTGGACCCGTGGGAAGATACAGATAAGAAAGCACAGACCTACAATAAAAGTCTCTCAGTGGGAACTTCCCTGGTGGCGCAGTGGTTAAGAATCCGCCTGCCAATGTAGAGGACAGGGGATTGAGCCCTGGGCCGGGTAGATCCCACATGCCGATCAACTAAGCCCGTGAGCCACAACTACTGAGCCCGTGCTCCGCAGCAAGAGAAGCCACCGCAATGAGAAGCTCGCACAACGAAGAGTAGTCCCCGCTTGCCGCAACTAGAGAAAGCCCGCGTGCAGCAACGAAGACCCAATGCAGCCAAAAATAAATAAATAAATAAATTTATTAGAAAAAAAGATTGGTTGCTTAAATAAATTAGACGTGAGAGTATAAGTAAAGGACCAAAGGCATGAAATATTATGCAACAAGGGGAAATTTTTGAAAGTTTAGATGAAGGGTACTTTTGAGAGGAGATGCAAGAGAGGTGGGTGGCCAGGGACCAGATCTTGAAGAGTTTAGCTACAATCTGGACAAGTGAGTCACTAAAGGATCCTTTAATCAGGGGTCTGTCCCCATAAGCTATGGAGTTGCAATGAGGAAGGGCCAGAAGATCAGCTGGTAAAGAATGGTGATAGGTCAAGTTAGAGATGATGAATTTTGAAAAGTGGCATTGAAGAGGGGCTTTCTGCAGGGCGTACAGATAGAAGAGATATTTGAAAGCGGCCTCAAAAGAACCAACTGGACACTGTGGGGAGGGAACTCTTGATACCTTCCAAGCAGCCACATCAGATCCATAGGTAAATAAGTGAAAAAAGTGAATACTCGAGTTAAAGACGTCAGGGTTTCTGGCTTGGGAGATAGGCAGATGGAGCACACGTGTAAGTGTTGGACCGGGACAAGAAAAGAGATACAGCTTCCCCGAGGCTGAAGGTGCTGTACTTCAGCCTTGTGTAGGGGGAGGAAGAAGACAGAAAGTGAAGGGATTTCAAAGTCCCTGTGGCCTCCAGCGGGTAGGAGTTTGAGGCCGCACGGGCCCTGGTCTGTACTGCCTTCTCCCTCATCTAACATCTTATCCTTCAGGTCTCAGCTCAGCCACTCGGACACGCACAGGGTGCGTCTCCACGCAGCACGCACGTCAGGCGCCCAGCCTGAGACAGTTACCCAGTTACCGGATGTCTGCGAGGGCACAGCTTCAGTGTCACTGCTCTGTCCCCACTTCCTGGAACGGGTGCTCACTGTTTATTTGTTTCTGAGAAAGGAGTGAGGCTGAGGCGGGGGTCTGGAGAATGTTGACAGTACAGAGATAGCAGAAGGACAAAGAATTTAAGGAGAAACAACCAACCTTATTGACAAGTATGCCTGGAAATCCAGGTCAAAAGGTACAAACTTCCAATCATAAGATAAACAAGTACTGGGGATGTCATGTACAACATGATGACTGTACTTAACCCTGCTATATGGTATATTTGGAAGTAGTTAAGAGAGTAGATGCTGAGAGTTCTCATTGCAAGGGGGAAAAATGCATTTTTTTCTTTTTCTTTTTTGGTATCTACATGAGATGGTGGATGTTAACTAAACTTATTGTGGTCATCATTTCACAATATATGTAAGTCAAGTCATTATGCTGTACACCTTAAACTTACACAGAGATATATGTCAAATATATCTCAATAAAACTGAAAAAAAAAAAAAAAAGACTGGGAATCCAGATATTAGAAACAGGAAAAAAAAATGATCCAAAACCTGAGAAAAGATGAACTCTTATGCTATTGCCCAGATGGTCAAGTTGAACCACTTGGATAGACTAAATGGAAAAGAACCTTGTTGTTTGATCTGATTGATCTGATTAACAGTCCTTTTTAGAAAGTTAGAATTTAACCCTCTCAGTTGCGCATTAGTCTTGTGATGAGCCTAATGATCTTTAACCAAACATATTTTTCTTGCATCTTAGCTAATAATTTTATCTACATACTCCTTTTTCCTCCAAAGAAAAAATTGTTTTCAACTGGGTTTCTTGGAAGCCTAGATCCCTTGAGGGATAGCTTAAAATAAAACTTTAACCCTTGATTAAATCAACTTGTTTGAGAAGTTGCTTTAACAATGCCATTGCTTGGCTTTGTGTAATACCACCCACACTTTTCTGTTACACCAGTGTAGGCACCATACCCCAGTAAGGTGTTTCAGAGACCATCTTGGAGATGGGAGAATGAACAGGGAGGATTTCAATGTTTTTAACAGCCAGTTTTCTTAAAATTGAAAAAGTAATATATACACATGTTAAAAATTGTTTTTAAGTACTTTAATGGGTATACTTTATTTATTTATTTTTTTAAATTTTTTTTTTTTTTTTAAAACTTTGGGTTTATTTATTTATTTATTTTTATGGCTGTGTTGGGTCTTCGTTTCTGTGTGAGGGCTTTCTCTAGTTGCGGCAAGTGGGGGCCATTCTTCATCGCGGTGCGCGGGCCTCTCATTATCGTGGCCTCTCTTGTTGCAGAGCACAGGCTCCAGACGCGCAGGCTCAGTAATTGTGGCTCACGGGCCCAGTTGCTCCGCGGCATGTGGGATCTTCCCAGACCAGGGCTCGAACCCGTATCCCCTGCATTGGCAGATTCTCAACCACTGCGCCACCAGGGAAGCCCAATGGGTATACTTTAAATAGAGGATGCCTTCTTCCTACCCCAAACTCCTGAGCCTTTCTCTGGAGAGAACCATGACTACTTCTCTGTGTGTTTGTAGAATGTTCCTGCCATAATGTGTGTGTGTGTGTGTGTGTGTGTGTGTGTATGTGTGTGTAACAGAATGTTGAATGGGACTCTTTTTTTTAATAAATTAATTTTATTATTTACTTTTATTTATTTATTTATATTATTTATTTATTTATTTGGCTGCGTTGGGTCTTCGTTGCTGCCCCCGGGCTTTTCTCTGGTTGTGGCGAGTGGGGGCTACTCTTTGTTGCGGTGCGCGGGTTTCTCATTGCGGTGGCTTCTCTTATTGCGGAGCATGGGCTCTAGGCATGCGGGCTCAGTAGTTGTGGCGCACAGGCTTAGTTGCTCTGCGGCATGTGGGGTCTTCCCGGACCAGGGCTTGAACCTGTGTCCCCTGCATTGGCAGGCGCATTCTTAACCACTGCGCCACCAGGGAAGCCTGAATGAGACTTCTGATATCTAAATATTTTGACAAACGCTCTAGCCTTAGGCAATACACATACCTAAAGGATTACTTAAAAGTTGGCTGAATAGATCCTTTGACCCAAACCCTAGCATCCACCTTCAGTCTATATAAGTCTGAAATTCTATGAAAGTTAAAGCATAAGGGGCAAGTGCTATGGTTTTCTAAGTATGTTTGTGTATGTGTGTGTGTCAGATGGGGAGAGGGGCGCGGTGTTCCAAGGAAACCACTCAGAGTGATTGGGAACCTGGTAACTTTCTTGGGGAGAAAGTCTTGGGAGAGTTGCAGAAACATATACCCAGTGCAATCTCAATGACGCTACCAGGGCAAAGTGTGGTGAGAGAGTTCTTGGAAGAGCTGAAATGTGACACAGAGTTTGCTGCCTTCTTTCCAGCTATGTCTTTCAAGTAAACTCTTGTGCAAATATGCTCTGGGGACTCTGGAGGAGCCAACTGTGGGAGGTGAAGGAGGTGGATGGAGAATGAAAGAGCTATTCACATCTTCTTTCATCACTACAAGTCCCCAGGCCACAGAACTGGCCTGAGCTGGAAGTGCAAGGTTAACGGGGGAAATTCTGAATTGGAAATGTCTTGAATTTTGATTTAGGCAGAACAGAATCATTTCAATACCTCGAAGTGAGTTTAGTTTTATTTGATTTATTTTATTTTATTTATTATTTTGGCCGCATTGCGCGACCTGTGGGATCTTAGTTCCCTGACCAGGGATGGAACCTGTGTCCCCTGCAGAGGAAGCGCAGAGTCCTAACCACTGGACCACCAGGGAAATCCTGAGTTTAGTTTTAATTACGAATGTGAGACTCTTTCCATCTGAAAGTGACCAGAAATCTATGAGATCTACTTGAGACATCATGGGAAGGGTGGTGTGAAAGGGCATTCAATGCAGCCTGGGTGAAGGCTGTGGTAGGAAAGAAAGCTGAGACATGATTGTACTTCACTGAGTTCAGTTCATTCAATATTCCATTGCATGTGTATCTATAGGCAACAATACAAAATACACAAAGGAAAAAAGGTACATTGTTTCTTTCACTTAGCAAAGTATCTTTTCATGTCAACATACAGAGAGCTAACTTCGGGGTGGTTCCAGGGAGCCAGTTAATCACACTGGGTCCTCACTGGATTCTGAATGGAGGGTAAATGCCCAGAGGCAGGTGGGGATGGAGGGGCACCATCTGCTTTAACCTGGTGCTGTGCTGGAGGAGGATGCTGAGGCCGGAGGCCAGCGTGAGACTTCCTATGAATCTTCTCCTGAAGCCACCCTTCAGCAAGATTCAGACTTTGGGACCATCTGTGGGGAAAATTCGGGCTATAGAACAGTTCTTTACTCAGCTAGAAGCATAGAGGATCACAGCCTGGCCCCGCCCATCTACTGGGAGAGAGCAACACACTTTTTAACTTGCAAGTTCCTATGAATAAATGATTTTTGAGTACTCATTCTCATATATTCATTCATTTGCAAATCACTACATATAAATTTACTGTTGCATTATTTTTCTTTAAAAATTATTAAAATATAAATTTAAGAGAATGAAATAAAAATAAAAATAAATACCTCTTCTCATAGCCTAATATTTTATTCTCGCATCCATCTCAGTGGATTGACTGGTGCACTGCCTGGGATGTGTATACTCTTCTGCTCTAGAAGGAGGGGAGCGAGAGTGGAGGAAGCGTGTGCTCTGTGTGGGCCTGCAAGCCCCATGTGAGAGCAAGAGCCAGGAGACTGGGCCGTGGTTTAGCAGCCACTTGCCTCATTTCACCAACTGAGTCACGAGTTTGGCGAGAGGAGAAAGAGACCTGAAGCATTCTTTCAATAGAGTTCTCTTCTGGAGAACGTGTTACCCAAAAACTGGATTCACCTCTTGGTGGGTGTCGAGCTAAAAGACACAACCAAGGCAAAGATTGGGAGAAGGAAGGATTTATTACCTGCAGCAAGTAAGGAGAACCAGGGATCTTTGGGAAAGACTCGGGATCTTTCCCAAAGCAGTGTCTCGATGAACAACAAAATCAGGGAAGTTTCAAGTTAAGGGTACATGCATATCCATGATGGGGCTTGGGTGACTGCAGAGTCCAAGCTTTAGTTGAGAGAAGTCACGAGGGTCAGAAGAGGTCAACATTTCATCCCTTAGGTTCCAGTTGGTCTCGTGGTTGAGCACCTGAGGAGGGTTTAAATTCTGCAAAACAGCTCAAGACAATGCTTTAGGGTAGTCTTTGAAACAGAACTGGGGGCCTTTACAGCTGATTTGTTATCTTTGCTATTGCTACTTCTCTTGCCTGATAACAGTTTATTTCTGCATTCTTTTGTTCCCTTAAGATCATTCATTACTGAGACCTGTTCAAGGGCTAGCATTGTGGCCAGGCTTAGATCACAAAGTGGTTTAGGTCAAAAATGGCTTCTCTTATGTCAAGAAAGCCACTCCTGGTTTTCTTTCCCTGGAGACCCCCTACCTTATTGGCTCACAAATGTAGCAGAAGTACTTCCCCTCCATGAAAACTTGAAGAATGCTGTAATAAGCACCTTCTACTCTAAAATTTAAAAGCAGTTTAGTATTCCACTATAAATAATCATGAGATATCTTGGAATATTTTTCTTTATGTGTGTGTGTGTGTGTTTCCTTTCTGCATATTCTTCCTCTAGACAGAGGGTGGGTAAACTACTGTCCATGGGCCAAATCTGGCCCATTGTTGTTTTTCTGGGACAGTCTATAAGCTAAGAATGGTTTTTACACTTTTCAGTAGTTAAAGAGGGGACTTCCCTGGTAGTGCAGTGGTTAAGAATCTGCCTGCCAATGCAGGGGGCATGGGTTCGCTCCCTGGTCTGGGAAGATCCCACATGCTGCGGAGCAACTAAGCCCATGTGCCACAACTACTAAGCCTGCTCTCTAGAGCTTGCGAGCCACAACTACTGAGCCCACGCACTGCAACTACTGAGCCCACGTACTGCAACTACTGAAGCCCATGTGCCTGGAGCCCATGCTCTGCAACAAGAGAAGCCACCGCAATAAGCCTGCGCACCGCAACAAAGAGTAGCTCCCGCTCGCTGCAATAGAGAAAGCCCATGCGTAGCAACGAAGACCCAACGCAACCAAAAAAAAAAAAAAAGTTAAAGAAAATCAAAAGAAGAATAATACGTTGTGGCATACAAAGGTTACAGGAAATTCAAATTTCAATGCCTATAAATAAAGCTGTATTGGAACACAGACACCCTCCCTAGTTTATGATTGTCTATGGCTGCTTTTACACCAGTATGGCAGAGCTGAGTAGTTGTAACAGAGGTTCTATGACCCTGGAACCTAAAGTGTTTCCTATCTGGCCCTTTACAGGAAATATTTGCTGCCCAGGGCTCTAGACAGTGGGAAATACATACTACCTCAAGGAAATTTAGGATTATGCTAGTAGGAGGAATGCAAATAGAAGCAAAGGGCTAATGTTTAGAGTAGAGTAGTGTGTGTGTGTGTGTGTGTGTGTGTGTGTGTGTGTGTGTATCTGGGTGTAGTGTTTATTTGAAACAAGCTTTGGGGAATAAAAAGGGAAGGGGATCAAGGCATGGAGTTTATGCCATTACAATAGATAGGGAACAGAAGAGGGATAGGCAGGTAATTCAAATCCCACATCCTTGCCCTGGAGAAACTAGATAAGGGTCATGGGGACTTCTGATAGCAAGGAGATGGTAGTGATAAGGTAGGCTGGGAGTCTGGACCGGGAGTGACTCTTATTCCGGGGTCAGCACCAAGATGCCTGAGCCCGTACCACCTCCATCAGCCAGAATCAGGAAGCTGGGCAGAAGCTATGACCTGTGGACTGCCTGTCAACAGTCACATGACCACCCCATGTCACCAGTGTTGGCTGATGATCTCCCAGTCATCGTTGGGAGGAGGTTCCCCAACCACTATGCGTACACGTTACTAATGATGAAGGTTACCTGTGTGTGTCCTGAGACAGTGCTGCACCCCAACTATACTGCCCCATGTGGACACCCCACTTTCAATGACTCAGGATATTTTGAGCTCCACTGAAGCAGGTGATCAGGTCTTTGACACCATGGGTGGAGTGAAATGCCGGAGGGACCATCCTGTACTGGGGTGGGGCTGAACGGGGGTGGAATCCAGTCCACAACCTATGGATCATTTACATTTATTAGCATCTCGACTATCCATAGAAGTTAAGCCATGGTGGCACTTTTCAGCCAGAAAACAGGAATTTAATTAGAAAACCAATATGTATAGTTGTGCGGACATGTGCACCTGAGTGGTGAGCTTGGATGCACTCACCACTCCCCACCACTGCAATAGCTCTCTGACTTCATCAATACCTTCAATCTGTCATTATTTTTTCCCCTTTTATCCACCCCTCCTGGCTTCATGTTCTTTCTAGATCATATTCTATAATCTAATGTTATAATGATTCTCCACAGACACCTGCAGCTCCCTTGCTCCTCTTCCCTCTGTCCTTTTCATCTGGCTTTTCTACTACTGCATCCTAGGGGCTGAAATTGTTATAGAAAATTCTATAGGGGAGAAGATTGATATGATGATAAATTCATAATCCACAGCTTCACATGGCCCATCAGTGCTGCTTGGCAGTTTTTCTGCTTTTCTCTAGTCAGCTTGCCCTAATTTTTTCTACAGCTTGTTCCATAACTTTGTAAATCTTTTTAAAAAAATTGAAGTGTAGTTGATTTACAATGTTGTGCTAGATTCTGGTGTACAGCAAAGTGATTCAGTTATATATACATATATATATATTCTTTTTCATTATAAGTTATTACAAGATATTGAATATAGTTCCCTGTGCTATATAGTAGGACCTTATTGTTTATCTATTTTATATATAGTAGTTTGTATCTGCTAATCCCAAAGTCTTAATTCATCCCCCCCTTCCACCCATCCCTGCAGCCTTTCCCCTTTGGTAACAATAAGTTTGGTTTCTATGTCTATGAGTCTGTTTCTTTCTTGTAAATAAGTCCATTTGAATCATATTTTAGATTCTACATATAAGTGATATCATATGATATTTGTCCTTTTCTGTCTGGCTTACTTCACTTAGTATGATAATCTCTAGGTTCATCCATGTTGTTGCAAATGGTATTATTTCATTCTTTTTTATGGCTGAGTAGTATTCCATTGTATATATGTACCACATCTTCTTTATCCATTCATCTGTTGATGGACATTTAGGTTGTTTCCATGTCTTGGCTATCATAAACAATGCTGCTATGAACATTGGGGTGCCTGTATCTTTTCAAATTAGAGTTTTCTCCAGACATATGCCCAGGAGTGGGATTTCTGGATCATACAGTAACTCTATTTTTAGTTTTTTAAGAAACTTCCATATTTTTTTCCATAGTGGCTGCACCAACTTACATTCCCACCAACAGTGTAGGAGGGCTCCCTTTTCTCCACACCCTCTCCATTTATTGTTTGTAGACTTTGTAAATCTTTTTATATCTCTGATTCATCTGCTCCCACACCATGAAGTTGCATTTAAGGATTTTGTCTTCTATTTCACAGATAATTTAGGAGGCACCACAAAGAAACATCCTTGTTTTTGCTATAACAAATTAAAAGTCTACTCACATCTATAGCTATCCTCTCCCTTTCCCTTCCGTTGTGTCCTAACAGCCACAGCAAACATTTATATAGCACTGTACTGTGTGTGCATCTACTCTTACGCTATTTTACAGATGATGAAACTTGGGTGCAGAAAGGTCAAGGAACTTGCCTAAGATCACACAAGGTGTAGGGCTCAGTTCTGAAGAGAGGAAGTGTTCCTCTTTCTACCAAAGGCCAATACTTCTTTTATTGTCCTCTGTTTCATCCCATTCATAGATTCAGCCACCACAGAACATGGGAGAGTGGCTACTGGAGAACAATAACTGTCTCAGCCACACTCTCCCACTCTTCTGGTTGCCGACCCCAAGTTCGTGTTCCCAACGAAGAGTGAGGCCAAGCGAACTGAAACATTGGAGTTTGGAGCAGAGAAAGGTTCATTGCAAGGGCCATGCAGTGAGAACGGGACGTTTGTGCTCAGAAGGCCCAAACTCCCTGATGGGTTTCAGGGAAGTTTTTATAGGCAAATTTAGGGAAAGGGTTGCAGGGTGTGTAACCCTCCTTTGATTGGTTGGTGGTAACTTAACTGGGTGGTGTTCCAGAAAACTCAGTCATCACCCTTCTGGCTCCATCTGGCCTGGGATCCATGTGTTTGAACTCAGCCTCAAGTTACCATCCTCCCCCTGGGCCTTAGTTCCTGTAGAAGAACTCAGAGATACGTATCAGATTGCTCTGCACCTCCCCCGCAGAGGAACCAGGCCCAGGCCTCATTTCACTACTGTTTTTTTTCTTCATTCCTTTATTCTCCTAATTAGTAACTGTTTGAACCTGTCCTTTGGAAGGTCTAGGAGGCTGAAAGTCTATTTCCTACAAACAAGAAATGGGGAATATGGAAAGGCTTTTATGCCCAGGAGGTCCCCAAAGTGTCCACCTCGGTATCAATCCCCCTTTTCCTTTGATTCTCCTCAGTCTTGAGGGGAACAGGTGTTGGACAAGAAAGGGAATAATATTTTGGGTAGAGAGGTTAATCAAAAACTGAGCAGAGGAGCTCGGTTTTAGAGGGACTCAGTTTCCTTCCCTCTCTGACATCTTCAACCTCTTCTACTCAACCCCAAAACCCAATTGACACTCCATCTTTAAAAATTAAAATAATGCAGGGCTTCCCTGGTGGTGCAGTGGTTAAGAATCTGCCTGCCAATGCAGGGGACAAGGGTTCGAGCCCTGGTCTGGGAAGATCCCACATGCCGCGGAGCAACTAAGCCTGTGTGCCACAACTACTGAGTCTGCACTCTAGAGCCCGCGAGCCACAACTGCTGAAGCCCGCGTGCCTAGAGCCCATGCTCCGCAACAAGAGAAGCCACCACAATGAGAAGCCCGCGCACTGCAATGAAGAGTTGCCCCTGCTCGCTGCAACTAGAGGAAGCCCACGCACAGCAACGAAGACCCAACGCAGCCAAAAATAAATAAATTTATAAAAAAAAAAAATTAAAATGATGCAAACCAGGACAAAACAAACTCAGTCTTCTCTCTGGACCTAACCTGATCTCCAACCATCCTTATTCTTCTCTCTTAAATAGGGAGCATCTCAAGAGAGCTCTCCATACATGCTGTCTCCACTTCCTCACTTATTTGTTCTTCAAAACACTCCAGTCTTGTTTTGACCCCACCAATCTACCAAAAAAGCTAAGGCACCTATGACCTCTACATTAACAGATCTAATAGACACTTTTCAGTCTTCTGGATCTGCCAGCAGAATTGGACACTTTTTTTTTTTTTTTTTGCTGCACTGTGCCGCATGTGGGATCTAAGTTCCCCAGCCAGGGATCGAACCCGCGCCCCTTGCACTGGAAGTGTAGAGTCTTGACCACTGGACCACCAGGGAAGTCCCAGAGTTGGACACATTTGATTCCTCTGTCTTCAAGCACTATCTTCTCTCAGCTTCTCCGTCATCTCAGCTTTCACTTTCCTCCTCTTTTTCCCCCTTATCTGATCCTTCTCAGCCCTTTGCTGTTCCTTCTCCTCTCACTCCTCTCCAGAGCCCTTATGACTTTGACTTCTGGTTCCTGCACAGGAAGCCGGGCTGAACAGGAAGTGCTACAAACACAAGGTGACAAGTGCTCTTCACCTGTATTCTGATTTTACCTAAGGGGTAAAAGGATCTTGGTTTTACAAGCTACTTGCTAACCCAGCCTAGCGTCAGTGGAGGCTTCAAGGTGCAAAGAAAGTAACCTGGGCTGATAGCCAAAATCATGGTTCTGCTCCCAGCTTCAAACAGAGCCCAAAACTCTAGATCCTATTTGACACTCAGTCCTCTGTCTTATTCTCCTTTACGATGACCTTCCTGGCTTTATGCTATTTCCCCTTAGACCGTGCAACTCTGACAAAACCAACCTGCAATACAGTTGCATTTTGCCTTGCACTTCCTCTTGAGCAAGTCAGCTAATTTCAGCCTCTATCACCTAAAAATATAAGAAAGTCCACTGTCTAATGTAAGGATACATCCCATAACAGGGTCTTCTGCCTGCCTGGCTCAGAACTTTTCCTCTTGGTATTTCCCTTATCTTTCTTGTCTTTCTTGAATCTAAGCCAAGAAGGTAGTATATTATTTTCTGCAAGTTTTTTTCCTTTTTATTTCTCTCTTTAAAAAAAAAAAAATCTCTTATCTATTCCTCCTTTTGACACTGAGAAGCTACCAGTAGCCAATAATGGGCTTTCTTTTTCTTTTTACCTGCTGCAGAACTCCAGCCAAAAGCAGGCTTCCTGCTTTAACTTTCCTGTGTTAAAGCAGACACTTTAACACATGAATCACACAAAGATACTTGGGAGTCTCTGTGGCCAAAAGCCTGTAGTCCCCACCTCACTGAAGAGCTGGCTGCTTTCCCAGAGCTGGGCAGCTGTGCAGTGTGGACAGGGCAGGTGACCTTCCAGAACTTGCCGGGCCTGTGTTATTCTTTCTGTTGAAATCTAATTTGTCCCTCTCACTGTTTCTTTGGATGCAAATGGTGGAGTTCTAATTTTTATTTGCTGCAGTCAGAGATTTAATCTACAAAGTCTGGAGGGGCTTACAAAATCAGATTCTAGAGCTGGGCTCTAGTATCTTAGCAGCTAAGAATGGGGGGAGGAAGCCTGGAAGGACCAGAAAATTTAATCAAATTATCACATGACCCTGAGACAGGTACTATAATTATCCTCAGTTCATGGGAAACTGAGACTTAGAGAGATTAAGTGACTTGAATAAAGTCATGCAGCCAGTGAGTGGTGGAATTAGGCTTGGGACTTGCTTCCAGGTTGTCCAGAGCCTGGCCATGCTCTCAGTGATTCCATTGCACTGCCTCTCTCTGTCAGCATTCCATTGTGAAAATCTTGCCAGTCACACAAGCTATGAGATGTTCAGATTCCTTCCAATTTAGGAAACAGTAGTTTTCAGGGTGCCATGTAAACCTGTCAGATAGTGTGCCTTAGGGACAGGACATTATTGCAGAAGTGGGAAACGTGTGTGACACTGCAATGCCTACCAATAACATAATGACTAACTTTACAACAAATAATTGAAAGGTCTTTTCTCTACTCCTTGCCTGGATAAGAAAACAGCCAGAAGTGTAAGAAATGACTAAGGAAGTGGTCCGATTCCTTAGCTTAAGGATGGAGCTTTGGCTCTCTCTCCCTGGACAGGCAGATTTGTATCACCATAGTATGAAGATGTAAATGAAGAGTGTGTGGATGGGAAGTTGATGATTTGAGGAAAGTTAAAAATAGTGCTGTGGATAGCTCAGAAGCCATTTGATTCGGGAAGCATAGTAATGTTGCAGGACAATTTTGTGTTTATAGGACTATTATGACTCTATTTCCATACTTGTATATTAGTCAGGGTAAGTAACACTAGCTGCTATAAGAAACATCCTAAAATATCAGTAACTTAACCTGATATAAGTTGTCACTGTCCAGCGTGGGTCTGTGGTGAAAGAGAAATGAGGGGGACCCAGGTAGATAGAGGTTCTATCATATTCAACTCGTGACTCCTGAAGTTCCTGTAGATGTGGAAATCCAGACATCAGATGGGGCAGGGGGAGGAGGCAGGTGGGGGCGGGGGAGAGGATAACGCAGAGGATCCAGGCTTGGAAGCAGGTTTTATGCACCAAGTTTGGAAATAGTACCCGTCGTTACTGCCCATATTCCTTTGGCAGGAAGTGGGAAAAGGAAGCCTGGGGAATCTAGTTTGGCTGTGGGCCAAGGAAGGAGAGAACAGGGCTCTTGGAGAGCACAATGTGGAACTCTTCAGTGCCAGGTCTAATTAAACTTATCTTGCTATTCCCTGTCTGCACTCACCCCCCTGCACAGTGTCTGGCCCACACAAGCTCAGAGAAGGGTCTGAATCTTTGAATGACTTAAGGGCTTGAGCTTAGATAAGAATTCAAGCTTTCTATTTTTACCTTGGTGTTCTTTAACTACTTGTACTTACCTGACCCAGACTGTAAAAAATGGTCACTGTGTTCAGGGGAGGGAGAGGTCAGTATGGGCTAAGTGATCAAGAAAGGCTTTGTGGGGGGACTTCCCTGGTGGTCCAGTGGTTAAGGCTCCGCACTTCCAGTGCAGGGGGAGTGGGTTTGATCCCTGCTTGGGGAACTAAGATCCCACACACCGCGTGGCCAAAAAAAAAAAAAAAAGGCTTCAGGGAAAGCAGTACCTGAACTGGGCCCTGTGGGGTGTATAGGATTTGGATAGACCAAGCAAGAGGGGCGGCATCCTCCAAACAAATTTGCAAACATAGATTTGGACTCAGACAACCATATTTATTTATATTTTCTATTAATTAAAATTTTATTAATTTTTTAAAAAGGTAACACATTCACATGGTTCAAAATTCAAAAGGAAAAAAAGGATACAGAATTAAAAACAAAATCATCCCCCTACCCTGTTCCCCTTCCCAGAGGCAAACATTATTACTAATTTCTTTGGTATCTTTCCAGAGATGATCTTTGAATATAAAAACAAATATTTGGGAGTGCCCATCTCTTAACAATTTCACCATAACAAAGCATTATCTTTGCTAATCTGATCGGATAAAAAATATTTGAGTTGTTTTAATTTGCACCTTTTATTTTTATGAGAAAAGTTGAGCATCTTTTTATATTTAAGACCATGTGTATATTCTTTTTTTTTTAAATTTATTATTTATTTTTGGCTGTGTTGGGTCTTTGTTGCTGCGCATGGGCTTTCTTTAGTTGTGGCGAGCGGGGGCTACTCTTTGTTGCGGTGCGGGGGCTTCTCATTGTGATGGCTTTTCTTGTTGCGGAGCACGGGCTCTAGGCAAGTGGGCTCAGTAGTTGTGGCTCGTGGGCTCAGTAGTTGTGGCTCACAGGCTCTAGAGCACAGGTTCAGTAGTTGTGGTGCACAGGCTTAACTGCTCTGTGCCATGTGGGATCTTCCTGGACCAGGGCTAGAACCCGTGTCCCCTGAATTGGCAGGTGGATTCTTAACCTCTGCACCACCAGGGAAGTCCCTATATTCTTTTATCTGAACACTTTCCTTTGCTCATTTTTCTGTTGGATTATTATTACTATTCTGTTAGTATTATTATTATTAATTTCTAAGAGCTTCTTCTATATTGGAGAAATGAAGCCTTTGTCACTAATAATAGTTTTGATTTTTATCAGTTTGATATTTTTGTCTTTTTTCTTTTGTTTATGGTGGTTTTAAAAAAATTATTAATTAATTAATTAATTAATTTTTGGCTGCGTTGGGTTTTCACTGCTGCGCGAGGGCTTTCCTTTAGTTGTGGCGAGCGGGGGCTACTCCTTGTTCCGTGCACGGGCTTCTCATTGCGGTGGCTTCTCTTGTTGCATACATATCTAGAAAGATCTTCCATACTCCAGGATTCATTTTAGAAAAATCCTGTGCTTTCTTCTGAAGGGAGAAAATAGGGACTGTGGCACACAGAGATCCTGATACAGATTTAGGGTGACCCAAAGGGGCAGCACTCCTGGCCCTAGCCAGTCCCAGGCACCAGAGGAGACAGCAAACTTTGAGGAAGGCACTCCAAAGCAGGGATCCCCTGAGTCGTGGGATTGGGGCAGGGGCCTTGCTTGTAGGAGTCTAAAGGCCATACTAGAAAGCAGAGATTCACTCCTGACCAAGAAAAAAAAATTAAATAAGGGCAATCTAGCTGTCCACAAAGTGATAAGGAAGATCTGCTGCCTATATTGGGATCTTTTTTTGGTCAGCTTGAACCAGGCATCCCTGCATCGCCTGAGGACCAGGTGATCTCAGCCACGCCTGCGGCCTCACATACTCTTTCTGTGCTGATGATTCCAGATTTATATATCCAGTTTCTACTGCTGAGCTCAGACATCTCTAACTTAACTATGTCTAAAATGGA
The DNA here is from genome assembly GCF_028023285.1 of Balaenoptera ricei. Classification (NCBI taxonomy): domain Eukaryota; kingdom Metazoa; phylum Chordata; class Mammalia; order Artiodactyla; family Balaenopteridae; genus Balaenoptera; species Balaenoptera ricei. The sequence goes on along the minus strand of NC_082646.1, from coordinate 64,312,917 downwards.
ACTTTTGATCTTGTTTCCTGGATTTGGCGGTGCTCCAGTCTTCATTATTTGTACCAGAAACTTGAGTCATTTTTGGCTTCTCATTTCCCTTTATCTCTAACTTTTATTTACCACCAAGTTATGTCGATTTCTCCTCCAAAGTCTATCCTAAAACCTGCTGCTGCTAAGTACTTCTGCAGCTCCCCTCTTAGCCAAAGCCACCATCATCTCTTGCTTAGATTGCTTCAAGGTATCCTAACTGGTGTCCCTGCTTCCATTCCTGCTCCCAACCCCATGGTCTGTTTCCCACAATCTGCTCCCTCCACGTCTCTCTTCTCCCTCTTGCCTGCTTTTCACTTTATGTGCAGCTGTGTCGGTGTGGAGTTCTCAGAACACACCCCGGCCCTCTCTGTGCATTTGTACCTACAGTTCCTTCCTCAAATACCTTCCTATCCTTTGACCCTTTGGCAAACTCCTACGTGTCCTTCAAATCTCAGCCCAAATGCCTCTTCTGTGCTGCTGTACGCTGCACACCAGACCCCAACCCTCCTTTACCTGATTCCTTGTAGAAGCTCATTTAATGTTTGCTTGAATAAATAGATGGACTCGAGTGGCATGAGGACTGAGGAGGGAAGGGCCTGAATTTTGCTGGGGTCTGGAAGAAAGAGAGACAGGGAGAGTCTGCACTAGTGAGATAGGAAGACAGGAGTATAGCCATTTTGGAAAAGGATTGGGGAACAGCTTTGGACAAAAGAGGCCTTGCAAGCTAAAAAACAAAGTCCCTGGGGACCTGAGCCCTCGAGTCAAAAACCAGGCTCGCAGGAGTAAAAGATGAACTTTATCTCTGTCACACTAACAAGTATACCTAGTTGCCACAAGACAAGAAGCTCAACTATAAATTTTAAGCTTATCTGTTCCCGTGCTTTCTTGCAGAAAATGCTCGTGCATTCCATTCCCCTCACAGAAGCACTCCCAATTCCTGATAGCCATCATGGAGCCGCCTGCTGCTGGTCAAAGAAGTTTGACGATTTCTGGAAATTATCAGTGATCGCAAGATCCCTTTTGTTATGAAAGCAACTTGCTCCTTCTGTGGGAGCTGGCATTTTGTTTTTTTCTGCCTTCTTCCTTGTGCACAAGTTATCTCTTTTATTTGTTTATTTATTTGGCTGCATTGGGTCTTGGTTGCTGTGCGTGGGCTTTCTCTAGTTGCGGCGAGCTGGGGCTACTCTTCGTTGCGGGGCTTGGGCTTCTCATTGTGGTGGCTTCTCTTGTTGTGGAGCACGGGCTCTAGGCGCGTGGGCTTCAGTAGTTGTGGCATGCGGGCTCAGTAGTTGTGGCACATGGGCTTAGTTGCTCCACAGCATGTGGGATCTTCCTGGACTAGGGCTCGAACCCATGTCCCTTGCATTGGCAGGCTGATTCTTAACCACTGCGCCACCAGGAGAGTCCCACAAGTTATCTCTTTAGAATAAAAAGCTTTGCTTGCCTAAGAGTCTTGTGGAAGAGATATTCATTTCTATGGTATTGCTGTCCAAGAATCTGAGAAGGGCCCCGGTGACACTAGGGTCTGGGGTGGGTGTCAGGCCTAGCAGGATGCTGGGTCTGAGGAGCTCTCAGCTCTCTAGGACTGTGATGGGACAGAGGCCCTGTTTGAGAGGGAGAAGGGGTGAGGTGACCCAGACGTGTGACCCGGTGTTGGGAGCCAGAAGATGTGAGCCCCAGGTGGGGACGGGTGGGCTTCTCTGCTCTGGACAGAATCTGGTCCTCTCAGGCCAGGGTTCCTGGGATGAGATCAATTGCCTCAGCAGGGCCCACTCTCCTCATGAGACCCGGGCACAGCTGTGGCCACATCTGAAATAGGGACCCAGGAGCAAAGGCAAAACAAGATGGAAAGCCCTGGTGACCAGAGGCCTCTGTCTTGGCCTCTCTGGAGACTGGGGGGGAGGGGGAAGGTAGCTGGGAAACCAGGTGGGACCTGCTCAGCTCTTGGGTGCCAAGAGTCTCCCAAATGCCACTCTATATGCCCACTTGGCTCTGAGTAAGGGTCTCTAGTTACTGAGGGGCAGAGGGTCCTGAATGAGGGGACTCAAGGTCACTGAGGGGCCCTGGTCACTGAGGCTTGATCGAGGGACTCTTGTCTCTGGGACTCATGAGCTGCAAGTCCTGGTCATTGAGTGGCCTGAGAGGGAGGCCCTAGCCACTATGGGGCTTGAGTGAGGGATTCTGGCCATTGAAGCTCAAGTGAAGGTTTCTGGTCATTATGGGGCCTGAGAAAGAGGCCCTGGTCTCTGCGGGAGGGGGTTGGGGGCTGAGTGAGGGGCCTGATCCCTGAGGACCTGTCCTGGGGGCCATGGCCACTAAAGGGCTTGAGCGGGGGGCCTCTGAACACTGAAGTCTGAGTGAGGGGCCCTGGTCACTGGGGGCTTAAGGGGGAGGACACTCTATTAATCCTGAGCTGAGGTGCATGGGGGAGGCTTCCCAGTGCCCCCAATCCGTTCAGCATGTTCCTGGCCTCACCAGCATGGCCCATGAGAGCCAGCAGATGGCACTGTGGCCTCACACGTGGCCTGAACTCAGCATGGGGGGCCGTCCTCGGGCAGGTGGTCCTTGGGGTGGAGAAGCTCAGCTGAGATGGGCTCAGGCACAGCCTCCTCCACCAGATTCAGCAGCTGCAGGGGCGGGTTGGAGGGGCGGTGGGGAGTTAGATGAACTCTGGCCAAACTCCCTGGGGTGATGGCCCAAGGTAGATCCCTTGGAAGCAGAGAATTCTGTGCTGTGGGTTAGGAGTCCTGAGTATGTTTTGTACACCAGGAGCCAGGACAGGCTTGATCAATAGCTCCGGAGCCCAGAACAAACTCTACTCCAAATCTGGCCACACATACCCAGATGTATTATCCCCTCTGGATTGGTTCAGATGCCCCTGTCCATAAATCCCAGACAAACCAGGATCCATCCTGAACATTAGAGAGGTTGCTTCCCAGAGCATTTGGTGTCCTGTAAAACCCAGACAGAATTAGAGTCTGTACCTTGTCATGGTCAGAACTTGTCAGAGCCCAGAACTTGTTGATACCACACATCCCAGGGCCTGGTGATGTTCCAGAACTGTGTCACATTCCAGGGCCTTGTCATACCCCAGATACAGTTACAGAGCAGTGCTCTGTCATCCCGTGGATAAAGGCACCCTGCAGGACCCTGTCACCCTTCATACACAGAACAACCCGGGGCCTGAACTGTCAGTCTTTATATACAGGCATTTCCCAGGGTGCTGTCACAGCCCATGCTTGGCCCTGAGCTGTGATAATATCTGCGATGTGACAGCCGAGCTGTGACATATTGAGTACATGACCAAACACTGAAATGTGCCTAGATTTGAGTGATGACAGAGGCCTGGGCTGTGATTTTATTCAGAGAGTGCAATAACTGGTCTCAAAATCTGTACTTGTGAGTCTGGCTGTCATCACCAATAATTCATGATTAGCATCTATAATGATCATGGTGACAAGTGCTGAGGAGGGTACAGTGTATAAAGCAGTGCTTTGCCAACTATTTGTGGTGGAAGACCAGTTTCATTTTTTAAATTTCCATTTTGGATCCACTACAGACTGACACTTTTGTAAAGTGCAATTAAATTGCTAGAAAAATGAAATTGAAAAGAGCCATACAAAGTGAGTTACATCATGCCTTCCCACTGTATTTCCAACATCACAATGTTTGTATGATACTGGAACCTGTACTCATACGTTACGTAAATAATCTGAAACTGTATATTTTTCAAAGGTTTTTTTAAACTTTGGGGAATCTTGTTAAGATGTTAAAGGAATAAAAGAGCTGAAAAAAAAAGAAAAAAGAGAAAAGCCATATAAAGTATAAGCCCATATTTTAAAAAATAGAGGTTTTATTTTGGAATAATTGTAAATTTACAGAAAAGTTGCAAAGAGAGTAGAGCGAGTTGCTGTATAGTCCTCACCCAACTTCCCCAATGCTAACATCTTAGATAACTGAAGTATATTTGTGAAAACTAACAAATTAACATCGTACCATTAACTAAACTATGGACTCTCTTTGGAGTTCAGCAGTTTTCCTGCTAATGTCCTCTTTCTGTTTCAGGATCCAATCTGGGATACCACACTGCATTTAGTGCACTTTTTATTATTAGGTTCCAATGACATATAATTATTCTGTCAAATTGATATAAAAGTTTCTAAGCACTTAATCTCTGAACTGTCTCTTCGTGGACTGGTAACAATCTGTGGCTTGGCCCTGGGGTGCCGGCCACACCTCGAGTAGCACTGGAATAAGGAACAGTTGCCATATTTATTGTGACACATCAGGGGCGTGAGAAGGGTGGATGTGGCCGGCATGAACAACCAAGGCACAGGGTACAGAGGAAGGAAAGATGGTACCAGATGGGTGGGCCTTGGCCATGGTCTGTGTGGAACACATAGGAATGGGAAACTTTAGGGAAAGAAGTCCCAAAAGATACTCAGCGAGGCTGTGATCCTGCATTTCTGTGCACTGTATTGAACTTCGGTGTGATGTCAGCAACAGCCCTCAGGTCCTGATGAGTATTTATGAGCTCACTGAGCTATGCAGGTGTCTGGGTGGTGAATTTAGGACTTGAAAAGACAACGTTGTGTATGGGCTCGGAGATTCCAAACTCTGACCTGGGCCCCTGCCAGTCCGAGGACTCTGGTGAGTCAGCATAGTCTTAGGACGACTTAGGTCTAGGATTGCACGACAGGACACCAGGAAGCACAGAGGTTCAGGGACGGCAAAGTTCCCCTGGGGAAGGAGAAGGAGACCAGGAGAAGGACACGTGCGCTCCAGGGCCTCCCTTCATCCTGACCATATTGTGACCCGAGCCCCCAGCAAGTGGGTAACGTAAACATTCCAGGCCTTAGTCTCCCATGTATGCAGTGGGGTAAATAATTCGTAACCTCAAGGAGGAGTCTGAGAATGAAAGAAGAATCATATGGAAGTATCACCATGACACCCGGCATGGAGCAGGAGCTCTCCTTTCCTGCTCAAGACAGCCCAGCTAGAATCTTCGGTTTCTTCACCTTCACCTCTTTTCTTTTCCTCTAGGAAGCTGGAATCAAGGTTCTAGTAGGATTTGTCTGGCCCATGTCCCATCACATCCCAGATTCTCCAGCCTCCTCCTCTTTGCACTCATCCCTCAGGTGTCAACATCCCAGATTCTCCAGCCTCCTCCTCTTTGCACTCATCCCTCAGGTGTCAACATCCCAGATTCTCCAGCCTCCTCCTCTTTGCACTCATCCCTCAGGTGTCAAAAGGAAGCCTCCGGGCCCTTCCCTCCATCACCTCCAAGATGCACAGCTTGCTGCTCAACACTTTCCATTCTTGATCATCACTGCTTATTTGATCACAAGTAAGTAATGGTGGAAACTGAGCCTGTCTTATTTCCAACACCAACAAGTGCCTGGCCCATAGTCGATATTTCATAAATATTTGTTGAATGAATTATTGGGAGGAAAATATGTGATTTTTTTCCTTTAAACAATTTTGAGTATAGTTAACACAGAGTAATACAGAATGTACAGTCAAGTGTCAAAATAATCGTTGCTTAGAACTGAAGAGGTTGCCTGGCAAAAAAGATGGCCCTGATGGACATGAATTCAATATACCATAAAGTTGGAATCAGAAATTTATTGGTAAAGGAAGAAATTTATTCCATACATGGGCTGGGAAAACTGGCTAGCATAAAAGAAAAATAATCTGTCTTTTCCTCACATTGTATACCAAGAACTTTCCAGATGGGCTAAAGAGCTTTAAAAACCTCGGAAACACTAACCTATTTATCAAATATCTGGAAGGAAGGAATTTTCCATCTTAGAAGCAACAGAAGCAGTCACAGGGGAAAAGGTTAACTGATGACTATATAAGTATTTTAAACTTTTGCGTGTTAAAAAAAAAAGAAAGGTAACCCAAATAAAAAGGCAAACAAACTGGGGAAATATTTGCAGTCAGCTGCAGCAAGAACTTTCATAAACTGATTTTAAAAGAATACACGGAGGCCCCAGTGAATAAATAGAGCATGTGACCAGATGTTTTCCCAAAAAGGAAAGACATGGAATGGTGTTTAATCATGATAATGAAAGATAACTCCAGGAGGAAGAGGTCCATCGTGGCCTAAAGAGTCAGGGGAGATTTCACAGGTGAGGGGGAGTGTGAGCTTACCTGAAGACAGGCACTTTATGGAGATGGAGGGAGGAGATGTCACACACTTGGGTGGCATTTCCTGCTCACTCGCCTCTCCTGGCTCCCCTCTGACTCTGCAGGCCTTTTGAGGCCGAGAGCTGGACACTCTCCTTAGTGTCTCTTTGGCCACCATTATCCATCAGTAAGGGAAAGGACTTTATTCACGGAAACAAATCACCACGGAACCTCAGGCAGGCCTAGCAGAGGGATGTTCTGGAGCGAGAATTCTGTGGCTGTAGGCTTTGGGAGCTGGCTGAAGACCCTGACTTTCCCTATCTCACCTATCCCAGCAATCTTGGAGTTTTCTGACTTAAAAACCAGCTGCCAGCCCACCTTTGCCCTCAACGCCTAATCTGAGTTAAACTGTTCCTTTTTTACAACGCTCTTGGGAATGCGAACAAAACTGTCTTTAATTTCTCTGAAACACAGCTCAAACTGGCATTTTCACTTTAAAGTCTTTTCTTTTTATGACTTCTAATAGCAACATTCCATAAAAAAATTAAGCAAGAGGTACATATTCATCGGAGGAAATATACATATAGCTGGCATTTCTGAAAGTTTTTCTGAAGAACTGAGAGGAAGAAAAAAATAGAAAATATAAATAGTTCACCAACAGTCACATTTCCAAGCAGAGCATGAAGATACCACGATAAGGAGACCCTGCCCCACCGCTAGACTTTCTGAGCCTGTGGGCTGGCTTCCTCTCCAAGTTCCCGACCTGACTAGGTCTGGGCACCTCGACTCCTTCCCCGTTGGAGAGGTCTCCTGACATCCTCGTTGCCTCCAGGCTGCAAAAGCCAGATTCGTGCTTGCAGCTCCCTCCGGCTCAGCCTCCCACTCAGCTCTCTTTCTGGTCTAAGAATGTGACTCACACCCAGCCGCATGCAACAGCCGTCCTCAGTCGTTTCTCCGCCCACCATGTGGGATGGATGACATCCATATTCAGACACACTCTCAAAGGTTAAACACAATTTAATCTAAACCCAGGAAGGATTTGGGCAGGAAATGAAAGCCAATGGTAAAAATAACCATTACGTCTCAATGCAGTGTGATGACTTGAAATTGGCACGGCCGTTGGTGTGTTAGCAGTCTGCCCACGCTAGTCTGCTGCACACGTAGCACAGGCTTTGGAGATGCAATTCCTGGGTACTGGCTGTGATGTTACCTCTTCCTCTCCCAAATTAGTGAGGGTGACATTACTATAGGGATAACCTCAATAGTGGGTCACCACTAAGTCTCACGTATATATTTTTAGAGCAATTATTGCGTTTAGTTGTATGTCTATTTTCCCAACTAAACTTACGTGTTAGTGGCTGTATCCCTAGTGCCCAGCACAGTGCCTGACGTTGACCAGTGGACAAGGGTTGAATGAATGACTGAATGAACCCATTTGGCTGTAAAGCCTGTCCGCATCTTGCTCTGATTCTAAGAAATCCCACTCTCCTTCTAGTCCTGTCTCCCAGGTCCGTGCCACCAGCAGCCCTTTGCTGCTACATTTTCTAAACTGTCTGCTTTCTCGGTGGCCTGTTTGTGTTTGTCTAGCCTCCCAGTCCTGACATCTTGGCCCTGTTACCTGTGCTCCTTTTTTTTTTTATAGATTTATTTATTTTTATTTATTTATTTTTGGCTGCGTTGGGTCTCTGTTTCTGCTTGCAGGCTTTCTCTAGTTGCGGCGAGCGGGGGCTACTCTTCATTGAAGTGCACGGGCTTCTCATTGCGGTGGCTTCTCTTGTTGCAGAGCATGGGCCCTAGGCGCGCGGGCTTCAGTAGTTGTGGCTCGCGGGCTCTAGTGTGCAGGCTCAGTAGTTGTGGCGCACGGGCTTAGTTGCTCCGTGGCATGTGGGATCTTCCCAGACCAGGGCTCGAACCCGTGTCCCCTGCATTGGCAGGCAGATTCTCAACCACTGCGCCACCAGGGAAGTCCCTTGAGAGCTTTATTTAGAGTGATAGATTTCTCCATCTTTCTCCTCCCCTCAGCAGGAGTTCTAAGTTGGCTCTTCATCTAGATTTTGACTCTTTGACAGTATATTTATGTCTTATCCACTTTTATGTCATTCAGAACATGAAGTACAGGCCTAGGTACATGTTAGGTCCACCTCCTTTGCAGCATGTACTACGATTTTTATTAAATAAGTAACCATGTAGTTTGTCTAACATCTGTTATCTCCCATTTGGAGGTAAATTCCATAAGGTCAGGGACTCTATTTAATTCACTTCTGAATCCCCAGCATGTAGCATAGGACCCAATACATAGTACATCTCCATAAAGATAAAAATGATAAGATGAATGAATGAATGAATGAATGAATGAATACAGGAATTAGTAGACTGAATGAATGACCAATTATGACTTTGATAAATAGAGAATGGTTTTGTTTCTCTGGAAGGAAGCCTTAGACACTGAAGGCTCTATTTGTGAAAGGGAAAAACAGGCCTTGGGGCAATTGGAGGCCAAAAGCAGTGGTTAATGCTTAAGGCGACCCATGGGCAACCTGTTTAAGTGCAGGGCAGCCCAGCTTGGGCCAAAATAGAGGGAACAAATGGCTCGGGGAGGGCTGAAAATGGGAGTGGGAATTTGGGTCACAATTCCCTACATCCTACCCACCAATTTCTCCCATAATTGTATTTACTTTGGACCCTGAACCACGTTCTCAGAGGATTTGGGGTAAAAGTGGAAGTTGGTTTGTTTGTCTGTTATACCATTCATGTGGATTAGTGTGTGGCAGCAACATTTCAAAGAGGATTATTGCTAATCACTCCCAATGCAGGTGGGCTGGGGCGGAGGTGGCCAAAGCTGACCTTTTGGGGAACAATCCCTGGGGCGGCACCAATTAGCCCAGCAGGCTCACACTTCCTCCTGCGATCTGGGCTCAGCTGTGGCCCCTGTCTGGACAAGGGGCCCAGGGACAAGGCAGGAGGCAGACGTCCTGGAGGCAACAGGCTTTGGCAGCTTCTCCGGGGACCAGAGGGAAGCAGAAGGTGGACGGGTGACCTGAAGGGACCCTCTGAGCTCTTGTTATGTCACTAGACCTTAATTAAAGCCCTTTGGTCACGAAGCCCTGAGCGGTGGGCACTGGGCCCCCAAGGGAGTGGGGCTGGATCCAGAATGTTAAAGGTCTAAACATATTAAAGATTATGATTGGTCTCCATATGTCATTCAAAGTAAAAACAGTTAAACCACAAAATAAGTGCAAAGAAGTTCAATACAGTTCAGGTTTATCTCATGAAGGTCACATTGATGCTTTTCTGCAAACGTTGACTTCTTTAAAAGAAACTTTTTTTCCATTTTGTTTTGGTGTTTCCACCTTAGTAATGCTGGAAGGTCTTTCTTGGCGGCCTCTTGAGGAATCTGTCCTGACAATGTGTCTGAGGGAGGGGTCCTGGCTCACTGAGGGGCTGAGGGAGGGGCCCTGGCTGCTAAGGGAATGGAGGCAAGATCTCTTGATAACCGAGGTATCTCTGTGAGGATCCTGGTCACTGAGGACCTGAGGAAAGGTCCCCATCACTGAAGCATCTGAGTCAGTGGCCCTGTTTACTGAGGGGTTTGGGGGAGGCATCTGTTCACCAAAGCCTGAAGAAGAGGCTCTGGTCGCAAATTCTTGAGTGTGGTCAACGGTTCCCAAGTGAAAAGCTCTACTCCTTGAGAAGACCAAGGAGGGTGTTTGGATTCCAGAGTTAAGGTCACTGAGTGTGGAGTTCCCAGCTTTGAGGTTTGAAGAAAGGGCTGACCACCAAGACATGTCTGAGGGTTTTTGGTCAATGGAAAATATAAATAAGAGGCTCCCTCTATCAAGTCTGGGCTCACGGACTTCCCTGGTGGCGCAGTGGTTAAGAATCCGCCTGCCAGTGCAGGGGACACGGGGTCGAGCCCTGGTCCGGGAAGATCCCACATGCCGCGGAGCAACTAAGCCCGTGCACCACAACTAGTGAGCCTGCGAGCCACAACTACTGGAGCCCGCGCGCCTAGAGCCCGTGCTCCGCAACAAGAGAAGCCACCACAATGAGAAGCCCATGCACCTCAACGAAGAGTAGCCCCCGCTCGCAGCAACTAGAGAAAGCCTGCGTGCAGCAACGAAGACCCAACGCAGCCAAAGATAAATAAATAAAATTTAAAAAAAAGAAAAATAAAGTCTGGGCTCACATAGGTGGGAAAAACTGCCCAGTGTGGGGTGCAATAACTGAGATTCCACAGCCAGATTAAAGCGCAGTGGCCTTTAATTCCTTCTCCTTCCTCCTTCAGCCTGACCTGCAGATCTTCCAGTCACCAGTAGATGGCACTGCAGCTTCACACGAAGAGGGGGCTGCTGGCTTGGAACCCAAGGTGGGGCCCAGGTGCAAGCAGGTGACACATGGGAGATAGAAGAAATTAGTTGCCCCTCCCCCCTCCCCAGACTCCCTGGAGGAAGGGAGGAACTAGGCTTTGATGGACAAGGGAGAGGCCCTAAACACAGGCCACCAAGAGGCTGAGTCCTGTTAGCACCAGACCAACTAGTTCCAAATGCAGAGTGACTTTTTAGAGTTCATTTGCTCAGCAAGTGTAGGTCCAATACATAAAGAATTTGTGCTAGGCACTGAGGGTACAAAGGTGATTAAACAAGGTCACTGTTGTTGAGAAGTCCATAGTCTTGGAGGCAAAAAATTAATATAAACATATTAAATTAATTTAAATGTGATAAAGACTGTAACATAGGGATGTAGACAATGCTGTGGGAGTCCAGGGAAGGAATGAATATAGAACATGGGGAAGAAAGAGGTGGCATTGAGCAGAGTCTCAAACTAGGGGCTGGGATTTTGTTTGTGTGGCACAAATGAGGGAAGGTGTCTGGGGTGGAAGCAAAGGTATGAGTAAAGATATGGGTGAGTGAAAGAGGCCGGGTGTTGAGGGACCTTTGTGCAGCCCCAGATGTCTAGGGTATAGGGAACAGGATGGGAGTGGGCTGGCAAGACGGTGAGGAGTAGGAATGACAGGTACATATGGGTAAGATCATTAGGAACCTTGTAACCCATATTTAGGGATTTGTTCATGGTCCTTTAATGGATGAAGAATCAGGAGGGTTTTCAAGTAGGCAGGTGACATATTCAGGTTTCTGTTTAATTACTCTGGTAGCCAAGGTATGGGGTGGATTAGAGGAGGAACAGACTGTATGCAGGAACCCAGTTTGGCAACCAAATTAGAATTGATGAGAGTTAAGTTAAGAAGGGATATAGGGAGAAGAAAACAGACTTGAGGGGTATTTTAGGAGGGAAAATGAATAGGATTTTGTGCCAAAGTAGATGTGAAAGATAAAGAGAATAAAGAATTTAGGAAAACAATAAATGTTGACATTTACTAAGAATTTAACATTTATCATTTTTAACATTTTATATTTAACATTTATGATTATCACTAATCATAACAGAATTCTATAAGGTCAGAATTATTACCCCCATTTCCAGCTGAAGAAACTGGAGCTCAGGGAGGCTACGTGACATGTCAAAGGCCACACAGCTAGTTCTGTTCCCCACCTGGTTTTCCTATCTTTAGCCTTATCCCCCCCAGGTCACCCTCCACACGGCCACCAGATTGAGCTTCAGAAAATCCTTCCTTAAAACCTTCCAATGGCTCTCTAATATGTATAAGATAAAACAAAGCCCAAGCATTTCACAGCTGTGCCCAAAGTTCTCGGCCATCCAGTCTCTGCTGCCCTCGGCTTTTCTCCAGCCCTTTCTAAAGATGAGGGAGACAGGGCTGCTGGCAGCTCCCTAAAGGGCATCCCTTTCTTGCCCGTATGCACTTGTGTATGTGGCACGCTGCTGCTGTACACCCCACCCGGAGACCTTCACACGCACTGCACCTATCACATGTACTATCTGACCAACTCCTATTCATCTTTCAAGTCTCAGCCTAAATGTCACTTCCTTAGGGCGGCACTTTGTGACTCACCCTCAACCCCAGGAGCTAAGGTCTTCATATCATGTATTGTCACAGCATCTAGTACTCTTGTTTCATAGCATTTATCACAATTATAATTAATTATTTTCATAATTAGTGACTTAATATCAGTCTCTTCCACTGGACTACAAGCTCCTTGACAGGAGGGCCCTACCTAAAGATATTCATCACAGCTTTTTTGTAATAACAAAAATACCAGGAATGGAGGATTGGTTCAAGAAAATGTGATGGAATAGTCCTTATAATGGAATATTATTCAGTCATTAAAATGAATAAAATTCATGCCACCCTCCCTCAAGTCCCACCCAGGACCTGTTGACAGAGGATGAGAAGACTCAAGGCTGATTTGCAGAAAGCTCTGCACAGGACGCAGCCATCAGGCAGAAGTGGGCAGGAGGAAGGAAAAGCCATCCTTCCCACTGCCTGGAAGATGGGAATGTCATTACTCATCATTATACTTTAATAATCATTCCCCAAATGTTGGCTTCCTGACACCAAGATTCTTTCACTATCCAAGCCAAGGCCATTTTCACTAGATTGGAAAATGGTCGTTTCACATTTCTCATAACACACAGCAGAAGGAAGACAAAAAGGTGTCCTGGTGTCATTTAGGATGATTAATCATGACTGCTATTGAAGAAAAGTGCTTTCCCCCCACTCTCTACAGTTTATTTATATGGCAGGAGCTTCTCCAGAGTAATACTCTTGGCCTCTCTCCCCAGAAGAGGAGTTAATAACTTAGTGGAATGACAAATTTGAGAAGAACAAACTGAGCATATTAGTTCAGCACCTCCATTTCTCTTTTTGGGAGGCAGGCCGACCACAGAAGCACGCATACTGTAGGATGTTTTAAATGGACTTGCCCCAACAGGGAGACCTCCGTTTTCTAGCATGATCTATGACTGGGTAAGACTCTATTTCTGGGGTTCACTATTGGAAAGCTCATTTATCCAATGATACGAGCCACCTTCTCCAATATTAACTTTATCAAAGTAATAAAAGTAATATATTGACTTCTACTTTTTAATTGGTTTTGAACTCAGGAGAGGAAAAGAGGGACCTATTTATTGAGGATCCACAGAACATCAACATCTGATTCACTGGACCAGGAGCCTTAAGAAATAAACAGGGAGTAGAATTTGGGGACCCAACTAACATGTGAAGAGGCTTTTGGTGAGGCTGGGGTCTGTAGCTTTAGGTCTGGACTTCAGTAAGCATGTGCTTGTGGCTGCAGTGGTTTGTGGAAGCTTACACTGAGCCATGTGGAGGGTTTTGTTTTTGCATAGAGTTGGTTTTTTTTTTTTTTTTTTTTTTTTTAGTTTTATTACTTGGCTGCATTGGGTCTTAGATAGGAGACCTGTTCTTGGTCTGTTTTTGGAATCAGAATCCAAATAAGACCCAATCATTAATATTAGTTTATAGGTCTCTTAGATGTTTTTTAATCTATATATTTCCCTTCCATCATTTTTTTTTTTCTTTGAAACTTATTGGTTGAGGAACCTGGGTTATTTGTCCTGTAGAATGTCCCACAGTACGCATGAATTGCTATGTTATCATTGAAGATGTTTCTCTGTCTCGCATATTGCTGGTGAAGTGGTAATTATATCTGGAGACTTGATCAGATTCAGATTTGATTTTTGATTCGACCCCTCTGGGGCAAAGGGGTCACTTCTCTGGTAAATTTGGGACAAATGAGTCGGGCATGCTCAACACTCTGACTCTCTTTAGCCAGGTTCCCCAGGATACACACACTCTGCTTTCCTCTTCCATGAAGTAAAATTGAAAGGGGTCCTCCCTGAAGGGGCTGGTGGATGGGGTGGGGAAGGGGGAGAGCTATAGTTTTCTTGCCCAGAGTGGGTGGGTTAGTTTCCCTAATCCTGGGGGTCGGGATCAAGAAGCCCGTTTACTAAATGATGCCGCCACCCTTGCCAATATCAACTTCATCAGTAGCACGGTTGTTTTTTTGATCTCTCATTTGCCTTATTCTTTTGAATTATTTCTCAACTGATTCAGAACTTTGGCAGGGAATGGAGGGGTATTATTTATTGGTGTCCCTAAACTCTACAACAACCATCAAGGATACATAGTCTAGCTACTTCTATTAGACAAGCTTCTGTGCCTGCCTAGCCCACAGATCCTGTAAGAGCTGGCCCTGTGTACCATGTTCATCTCATTCCCGAACTGCTGGGCAACAGCTGGTTGTATCTGACCCAAGGCTACCAGTTAGATGCTCATTCTCTTTATCCCTCAGGACATTCAACTAAGACACAATGACTAATATTTGACAGAAGGCACTTGAGCTGTGTTGAGATGGCTATTTTCTCTCCCTGTGCATTGCTGATAAGAAGGCACAGAGAGTGAGCTTCAGGGGAAGCAGCGTGGAGGAGGCATGTGGAGAGGAGTGGAGCTGAGAGATCAGGAGGCCTTTGAGAATCAGAGGGAGAAACCTGGCCCCTGACCCCCTTGTTCTAGTCCTCCAGGCTTTTCTTGTCCTTAGATGCTGTGAGATGGTCACTTGATCCTACGTTTATGAGATGGAGGGAATTATACTCACCAGACTTGCTGAAGAGAGAGCACTGTAATTTTTTTGGAAGATCTTTCATATCAGGCTCATTTGAGGTAGAAGCTGAGAAACCAAGGGGTCTGAGCATGGGCAACACATCTGCAGGGAACAGGAAAAGCTTTTGTTGGTCACTCTCGAGAGGGAGGGAAGAACGAGAGGAAAAGTGTAGGAGGCACAGTCTGTGACACTGATGTGACACTTCCCAGGACTGACCCTCCAAAACTTCAGAGCTCCTATCTCTTGAAATAAGAAATTTTCAGTTTTCTTAGTGAAAGCTGATGAAGGGGCTCTGCTTGACACCCAGATTCAAGTGAAAGAATCGAGCCAGCCAGAGGGAGTGTGGGACCCTGGGAGAGTGAGTGTGGTAGGAGTGTATTAGAGTGTGTAGAACTTTGGACTTGAAACAGGAGCTTAGAACTCATTGTAACTAGACGATATTCGGTCACTTTGAATGCCCAGCCTCCCTCACTTCCTCTTTTAGAGGGCAGCCTCCTCTGATCTATACAAAGACCCCAAAGCTTCAGTCTTATGGCCCCTCGAATTTGTCACCTCTGCAGTGCTATCCTGTCATCCAGGGTATTTGCTCCCTGCTCTCAGTTTGGCCTGTCACTGCTGGGAGCTCTGCGTTATGCCCCATTTGATGTCTCCCTCCCATAAATCAAAGAAGAAGATGGCTGGGCAGATCTTTCTCCCCCCTCTAGTCTCTCCAAAGTTACCAGCAGCCTAAGTGTATATGCAGGTTTCTTCACTGAAGAGTTGAAGCAATTTCAGAAGGGAGAGTCAATGTCAAAGAGGGAAGGATAAAACACTCCTAACGTAGACCTTCTATTTACTTCTCAAAGGGAGGGATGGTACCTACAAATCCAGGTCCTTCACAGACTCCCTGGCTTTTAGTTTTTATTTTTTAATTTTTTTGGTGGCGCCGCATGGGATGCAGGATCCCCAACCAGGGTTAGAACCCGTGTCCCTACAGTGGAAGTGTGGAGTCTTAACCACTGGACCGCCAGGGCAGTCCTGTTCCCTGGCGTTTAGATGCACAAAATTCCCTTCTCCATGGGCCTCCTTTTCACATTTTCTCCATTTGAAACCACCAACTTCCACACCTATCACAGGAAGGGATCTCACTTCTTGTGTTACCAACTCGGGTCCTTGGATTCTTTAGTCAATAGAAATTGATAAGAGGCCAGACAAGGAACACAAGCAAGGCATTATTGGGCTCGTGCTGCAGCACGAAGGAGTGAAAACAAATAACAGGTGCCCTTGCTCACTCCCTGAGTGGGGGCTGGTTCCTTACATGGGGTGAGGGTAGGGGGGGATCGGTAGGTTGGGCCTCAGGGTTGGCTTAGGTGGTCTGCCCACCCTTGGTGGTGCTGTGTGCACGGATCATGGGCAGTGCCCTGCTTCTGCTCCCAGCACTTCAGATGTGGCAGTTGGGTTTTGGCCTTTTTGTATTTCCTTATTCATAATTTGCCCCAACTGCACATGCATGCAGTTATTTTTAGTCCCTTATGATTCTTTGTATTTTGTTGTTGGAGGAGACGTTTGTCCAGGTGCAATCACTGCAGCAAAGGGTCCCAGGTCCCAGGTCCCAGCCTGTCTCACTTGGATCTCTCTGTCTCCAAATTCACCACTCTTATCCTACCCCAACGTCCCAAATCTGAGTATGCCAGTTGGAGGCAGGTCCCCAGAACTTTAGGCAGTTCAAAATGACGCCTATTGTCACCCAAGTCTTGCAGAATTGTGTGTATAGGGTGGAGGTGGGAGTGGGAGAGGAAGATGAAGAGCCTCCGGGTCTGTGTTAGTTGTGGGTTTAGCTCTTCCTGACCAGATTTCCTTTTCAATATTCTTACACATGTGAGTGGGAATCACATCAGTTCATTTGATTAATAGAATTGTTATACAAGCTCATCCACTGCTCCCAGGAACAGACATTAATTTTTAGAGAGTACAATCTAAACCCATATTGAAAAAGGATATATTTCCTCAATTAGAAGGGCATCTCGCCTTTTTCCCAGAGTTAGTGGGCCCCATTATTGTGCACAAAAGAGGTCTGGTTTCTTTCCTGCTTCGCCTGAGAAGCTATTGAAATAATAAATAAGCTATATTATCCTTTAATGGCTCCTCCCTTTTGTTAATTCAGGAAGGGCTCCAGACAATAAATTATTTCAACAGTCTGCTTTGGGGGCTGGGGTAGCTGCCAATTCTTTTACAACAAACCCACCTTCACTTAAGTTAACCGAGATATTTTCTGTTCCGTGTCACCAACTGATCCTTGTCTAGAAGAGAAATGGATGCTGGCAGGTAGGTTTGCAAGCAATAGAGCCTTAGATGAATGTGGATGCTGTTTCCAGTACTGCTGCATGATGCTGAGTGGTGAAGATTTTCTCATCCTGGGAAAGCAGTTTGGTGAGGCCTAGCCAGCTTGAGGGGGGCTTCTGTTTGTTGCAAAAAAGTGATGCCTGAGTAGGATCCACTATAACCGAGGCCTGGAGAAATATGGGTAGAATGTGAGGAAACCTTGGCAAGACTCTTTATTCTGCCATGTCTGGTGGTAAAGTTAATGAACACATTGGCACAATTCTAGGCTGCTTCACCATGGGTTTAGACTCTTCTGGTATGAAAGTTTGGGTCAGCTCACCAGGTAAATCTTGACCAGGGTAGGTATTGGTTAAAAGCATGGGCAACATGACATGCATTACAGAGGACAGAAAAAATAAAGACCAGCTTTACCTCTTAAACTCAACTGTCAGTTTCTTATCTATTTGGCATCGGATTTTTATTTGAATTTAAATTTAGCTTAATTTTATTTTATTTTGCATATGTTTAACACAATCTGTTTTCTGCGATTTTACCTCTAGTCTTAACTTATTTCTCTCTCCCTCTCTCCCTCCCTGCCTCTCTCTCTCTCTCTCTCTCCTTTTCCTCTTTCTCATAATATTTGCCATTTAAAATCTTCTCTGTTTATTTTCCCCTCTCATTCTAATGGTCCCAGATTGACAAAAAAGATGGGAGGAGTCCCTGACTTGGAGAACACAAGGACTAGGTAGCAGGGGTTACTTTCTGAGAGACAGCCCACGTGAGAGAGTCAAGAGGTCTTTCTGCACGTCCCTTCCCCAAGATCCAGGTCCAGCAAGGTTTGTGCACTATGTAGGTAAGCCGCCGCAGACTTTCCCTATAGCAATTGCTTTCAGTTTCAACCAAGACACTATGGCTTCAGCCTCTTGGGGCATCTTATAGAGGCTTAAGTCCTGGATCTAGCCTAAGATCACAGGCAGGCTTAAATAGTTCAGCCATAGAAAAAGCTTATTTTTGCCTCCCCTTACTCACTTGTATAGATAAAACAAATCAAGGTCTGTGAGGAAACCTAACGTTGGGTTATCGACAGAAGATGAAATAGACACAAAGCAAAGCTGCGCATTCGTTCCTGTCATTTCTCAACCTTTGTTGCCAGGATATCCCCAAGGTCTGAAGACTCCTTAAGTGTGGGTACGTCTGGCAGTGAATGTGATGGTGACTTCTGTTGGACCTGTTGTGCTGGCTTCACGAAAAGCCAAGGAGCATCAATTAAACAAGCCCAGCAGGGTTCAGCCCTCCAAGCACTGTAGCCCCGGCCTGTGACCAGGCTCAGTACACTTACCATGTTTCCCCCACTGCCGCCCTTGATTCTCACTGGTCTCTCTCTCCCCAGGTTGCTACCTCAGAAGCAGAGTCTTAACTCTTACTAACGTGTTTACTCCTAAGGTTATCATTGCAAACGTGATCCACTTCTTACTGGTGTTCTACTTTGCTTAGCAAAGTAAACTTTCTTTTTTTTCAATCAACAAATTTGTATTGGGCCCTTTCATGTTTCTAGGCTCTTCTGTATGGGACACTTGTTATTAAAACTAACAACTAAGGTATTTGTTGAAGGTAAGTGCAAGGTTATGTTTACTTTTTTATTCAAAATTGCATGTTACAAAGTAAACATCTTCATCTTTCTCACAGCCTATACATCCTCTTTCCAGGGTGAGGCAGGTTTACAGTGAACATCCTGGTCATTTTCACCACACAGACAGAAAGGAATCTTGTCACTTTGGCAGACACAATTGTTGCAATACTTCCCCCCAAAGGATAAAATCAATAACTATAATTCCCATAATCAAGGTAAACCATGTTGGAAGGTATATATTTTTGAGAGTGCTGGTCCAGGTTCTGAAGCATGGGACCATTTCAGAAACTACTCTCCTGTAGCCTTATCTACCAATTTTAAATGGTACCAGTGCTATTGGAAGAAATCAGTTCTCCATGAATTGCTCTGTAATTTCATTCATACTGGTAATTTCTTGTTCAAGATGTGCCTTTCAGGAGAAATGGGAGATTTCTTTGTCTCATCTCTCAGATAAACCTGTGGGATTG
This sequence comes from Balaenoptera ricei, assembly GCF_028023285.1. NCBI lineage: Eukaryota > Metazoa > Chordata > Mammalia > Artiodactyla > Balaenopteridae > Balaenoptera > Balaenoptera ricei. The sequence continues at coordinate 64,293,829 of NC_082646.1, read as the reverse complement.
TTATTGGTAACATTTGGGGAGGCACGCTCACCCCATGGGCTAATATTAACTTAGAGGCATTGAGTCCAATGTGGTAGCCCCTTGCTAATAGTGGCTGTTAAGCTCTTGAAATGTGGGTTGTGTGACCGAGGGCTGAATTTTTAATTTTATTTAATTTTAATTAATTAAGCTTAAAATTTAAACAGTCACAAGTGGCTAGTGGCTATCATGCTGTACAGTGCAGGGCTAGAGACATCCTTAGACAAATTTAGGAAATCGGGTTTTCGGTCACACTGCTTGTACCAGACTTTCTCAGGTGATGCTCTAATCTGATTTCCTGAGGATGCTTCACTTCCTAACTTAAGTGTGAAGAACAGTTTCCATTCTTCCTTTGAGGATTCACATTGTAATTTTACAACCTTCATAAGTACAGCAGGCATCTGTAAATTACATTTTCTGTTCTCATAAATGTTCCCATTCTACTTAGAACCATGTAAGATATGGTCTCTTTAATATCTTGTACACATTTTCCAGCATTGGAAGTATAAATATGTAAATATTTACCTTTATTCTCTTTCTTTCTTATTCTCTTTCTTCTTTTTTTTTTTTTGACATAAATCTTTGGCCTGCATCAATAGAACGGCTCTGGCCCCCTCCTATGGTCCCCTCTCCTACATTAGCTTCCTAAGCAAACTGACTTTGACTGAATCTACTTTGTAGGGGACATGATTCCAAGATCAACTCCTCTTCCTCCTTCCTGGTCTCTTTCCCCTGGTGCAGGCCCTGAAGCAATCCTCTCGTTCTTATGGGGAAGCAGTGCCTTGCTCATTGCTCTCTGGCCCAGTGTGTGGCTTAGACACAACTTGGTGATAGAAAAAAATATCTAAACTGTATACTCTGCCTATGTGAATTAATATTTCCTCTATCCAGCTCCCCACAAGAAGGAGGAGTCATGGTTAAGCTGCAGCTCTGTCAAACCAGCAAGTTGAATAGCTGGTAGTAGATTGATTTTGCGTCATATATTACCTCCAGAGGACTCAGTGGGTTACCATTGATACCATCACACTTAACTTGATGGGATTTGATACCAAAAAGCTGGGATACCAGCCTCAAGGACCATTCTACCAGTCTCAGGGATCGTACCACCTCTTGGATTAAATGGGTAAGCTTGCAGACCTATTAAAACATTTTTTTTTTTTCCTTTTCAAAGCCTCTCAATTGTCATACCAGCCTGGCTTAGTGAATGGATTATTATACATATGGTCTGGTTCTGAGAGCCTTCTCTTCTAAGATCCACTGAATCCAAATAAGATAAAAAATATTCAATAGGGTACTTTGTGTTGTGCAACATTCCTAAACCATGCCATTTGCCTTCAAGTGGAATGAGATGGATGAACCAATGCTATTCTTTGCCCAGGGTAGGCTCGCTTCTTCCACTTCCGTAGTTGAATTGATTAGCAGCTATCTCTTTTTTTTTTTTTTTTTGGTTTGCGGGATCTTAATTCCCCGACCAGGGATCGAACCCCGGGCCCCTGGACTGCCAGGGAATTCCTAACTCTCTCTCCTTTCGACACCATACAAATGATAGTTATTCTTCAAACAAAATCTCATAAGTAAACACCATCCAACTAATGCAATGCTAAATTTTATGAGTCAAATTATTTCCTAGCTGTGGTAGATACTGGGTGGCTCCTAATGACTTCTCCTACCTTGGACCCAGCCCCAGAGACACAGGGGAATGCTTGTACGAAGATGAAAATAGCTGCAGGACTCCAGCTGTATACAATTTTCTGTAAGTCACCACCAGTCCGGATTTGCTACCCACGGCATCTCGGTCAAACCCGTCTTCAATGCCTCATTCTACCTCTCACTCCTCGAGCCTGCCTCTGAGAGGTAGGGCACACCAGTCCCTAATGATCTGCCCTGTCCTTTATTATGTGGGTGGTAAAATAACTTCCGGGGTCAGAGGAATGCCATATTAGCTCAAGATAGAGGCCTGCGGGGGCTTTGATGGTGGTTTCTGAGTGATTTGCCAAGGAATGCAAGCTCAAATCCAGGCCAGGCCTCCCCGTGTCAGGGCCCACTGAATTCCTCAGATTACAGAAAGAGGTTCAATAGAGTCTATTCAGTCACTTCCAGGCTTTTTGCCTTTTGAATGTCCCAGGACATTTTTGCAGGAGGAGCTCAAATCCCACACCCTGACAACTGGCTCCAGCAGCAATGACAGATTCCAAAGTTCTGGGTTCCTCAGCTTCATCTCAGGTGCAGGATGCTCTGATTCCATTCATGGCATATTGACTGATTTACTTGGTTGTTAAAACTGCTTTTTGTGTCCCTAATCCTTCTGGTGGCTGTTCATATGTGTAATAATTTCCTAGGGCTGCTGTAACAAATTGCCACAAATTTAGTGGCTTAAAACAACAGAAATATACTCCCTCACAGTTCTGGAGGGCAAAGGTATAAAATCAATGTTGGGGGCTTCCCTGGTGGCGCAGTGGTTGAGAATCCGCCTGCCAATGCAGAGGACACGGGTTTGAGCCCTGGTCTGGGAGGATCCCACATGCCGCAGAGCAACTCGGCCAATGAGCCACAACTACTGAGCCTGCGTGTCTGGAGCCTGTGCTCTGCAACAAGAGAGGCCGCAATAGTGAGAGGTCCGCGCATCGCGATGAAGAGTGGCTCCCACTTGCCACAACTGGAGAAAGCCCTCGCACAGAAACGAAGACCCAACACAGCCAAAAATAAATAAATAAATAAATAAAATTAAAAAAAAAAAAAATCAATGTTGGTAGGGTCACGCACCCTCAGGAGGTTCTGAGGGAGAATCCATCCCATGCCTCTCTCCTACATTCTGGTGGCTGCTGGCGATCTTTGGTGTTCCTAGGTTTGGGGTTGCCCTCCAATTTCTGTCTCGATCTTCACATTGCCTTCTTTTCTGTGTCTCTGTTTTCTCCTCTTCTTATAAGGGCTCTAGCCACTGGATTTAGGGCCCACCCCAAACCTAGGATGATCTCATTTCAATATCCTTAATCACATCTGCAAAGACCCTATTTCTAAATAAGGTCACGTCCATAGGTACTGGTGTTAGGACTTGGACATACATTTTTCGGGACACTACTCAACCTTCTAAAATATGAGATACAAAAAATAGTGGTTTGAGGGAATAATATGCCTGATTCTTGTCATAAAAGCCATCCCCAAACCTCTTGGCCATAATGTATAATTCCAGGATCTTCCATCCATTTGGTTATTTTGATTTCTGGAGTTCGAACTGATTCTCACTTCCTGTTGCTCCAAACTTATAGCTCTTTTCACTGCCAGAGGCACAGAGCTCCCTCATTGTGTGGAATGGCCTTACTCCTTCCGTAGGCAGGATGTCTGTGACAAAGGGTGGAAGGTAATGCCTGTCCACTGAGGCTCGTAACCTGTTGAATGGGTGGCTCTGCTTGTGCTGCACGTTGTTACTTTATTTTTTAATTGAAGTATAGTTGATTTACAACATTGTGTTAGTTTCAGGTGTACAGCAAAGCAATTCAGTTATATATATTTTTTTCAGATTATTTTCCATTATAGGTTATTATAAGATATTGAGTATAATTCCCTGTGCTATACAGTAATTACTTGTTGCTTACCAGATACAAACTACTATGCATGTTGCTCCTTTTAATTCAAAGCTTAAGTCCTTGGAAGATGTCCCTGTTTGGCAGCTGAAAGTGAGGCTCAGGGTCAAGGGTGTTTCTTGTACAATTAACTCACACAGCCATTTCTCATTTTTTTTTTAGATTTTTTTCCATTGCATAATCAAAGACTGTTAGGCTGCATTGCTATGCGAGACAATGAACAAAACAATCCAGCAACCTCTGGTGAATCTCTCCACTAGCATCTACTAGTAAGCCAGCAATTATCTTTCAAAAGCAGTATAATTCTCAGATGCCGGAAGCATTGCCTAAATGTTTCTGTTACATTTTTCCTTTTAGGTCCTGCCATCTCTCTCCCTCTCCTCAAATCATCTTGGTGGGAGAGGCAGAGATCACACACAGATCTCAAGTCTCATCTTTCTTATAGGGCCCAAGGGGTAGGAGTTGACTTGTAACTTGGCCAGGGTCAGTCACTGAGGCGCCTCTGAACCCTATTCAAAGTATGTGGCCTTTTGGATAACCCAAGATGTGGAGTGTATAAGAATTCCAAGGTGGAGCAAATTTGGACACTAAAGCCCAAACACTACCATTAGTTGATGTTCTTTGTTGCAGTGGGAGATATCACACACATTTCACTACCTGTCATGGGCTTAAGTACTACTACTCCAGGAGGCCCCCATCTGCTGCATCCCTCATGGCTGGTCCCCGGGGCAAACCTGACTGAACATCCTCTTCCCCTCAAGTATGATGTTAAGAGCTGCAGTGCCTCTGTCACTTTCGTTTCAGGGCATCTTTGCAACATCATACAGTGGGGCACCTGACCACTGAGGAAAGAAAGAAAATAAGGATGCTGAATGATATCATCTAAGGCACCGTAACCTGATCCGTCTCTTTCAGAGGTTTCCTTGAGCTTCTTTTCACTTAAAGTAACCAGAGCAGATACAGGCAGAGGCAGGGGGCCACCGTCAAGTCAATCTTTGTTAGGCAGATATATTCCAGGCAGGTCCAGCCCTCATGAAAGCTGTAGTGATTTCTTTTAAAATAAAGACAACTCTGCCTCATAGTATGTATGTTCTGGGAAGGGGACAGGCCAATGTATGAAAAGAAGCCTTGAGAAGCAGGGCGGGCAATACCTTTGTTTCAATTTTTTAAAGAATTTGGTAGGGCCATGCTCCCTCCAAAGCTTCTAGGGGAGGATCCTTCCTTACCTCTTTCAGCTCCTGGACACTTCAGGCTTTCCTGGGCTTGTGGCAGCATGATTCCACTCTCTGTCTCCATTGTCACATGGTGTTTTCCCTGTGTGATTCTCTTCTTCTTGTAAGGTCACCAGTCATATAGGATTAAGGGCCCACCCTACTCTAGCATGATCTCATCTAACTTGATTACATCTGCAAAGATCCTATTTCCAAATAAGAACATATTCACAGGTATCAAAGGTTAGGATTTGAGCATATATTTTTGGGGTGACACGATAAACCCACACCAATTGGTTTCCATTTTTCAAACCCATACCAAGGAGTTTGAGGGGGTGGGTCCCAGTCACATCCCTGATGGAGAAAATATCTTTAAACAAGATCAGGTTGCACTGCCTTAGAGGGTATCATTCTGCATCTTTGCTCTCTTTTCTTCTTTCCATCCTTATTGGAAACTGTAATATGGCCTTTTCTTGGATACTTCGTGATCAAGGTCATACTACTATAATTTCCATCAATCTGGGCTTTTTTGACTCAGGGCATTCTTCTGGGTTGCCCCCAGTTATTTTTATGCAACTCATGGGCTTCTATTTTCCAATATCTGCTAGTTTCTATGGCTTTTATAGTTGAAGTTTTGGGAAGATCAGTGGAATCATCAGTGGCTTTGTTGCTAAATTTTAAGGTCATCCTTGTTCTGCATATCCAGAGAGGAATTCAGCAGGTCTTTGAAAAATATCTATCCACATAGTTCTTGTTTCCAAGTGCATTGGGCTTCTTTAGTACCAATCCTCAAGGCTAGTGATTCTTTCACAGGCTTCCTGTAGCAGATATTTTCGATTGACTATCTATCCCTAGCAGTACTCAGATTTTATACATAGATAACCACTTTTGCACCCAAACCACCCATGTGCACCTAGGCAAGCTGACCCTACCCTGCTCTAGAAGTGGGCCTACTTTGTCAAAAGGTAATTATCAGCTCTCTTGTCAGTGATGGGTTAAGGAACTCATGCTTAAGCCCACCAATGCAGAGCCATAGAATTTGGTTCTGGCATGGCCATTTAATTCAGTGGAAGGCAACTGGAAAAATTCTTGGGGGCCTCTGGGAAATAAATGTTCTAAATTTTAAGATGGTCCCCTCTTTTCTCTTGATCTTGTGCAGAGATGTGAGGCCTGGAACTGCTGTAACCACCCTGTTTCCCGTCTGGAAATGAAGCTGACACCTGTAGAGGGCATAGCTGAGAGAGCTGTGACTGACCCACACTTAAGCATCACTCTACCATGGTCTTTTTCAATTATGTTTGGATTGGATTTCCTGTGTTTAAGAACTGTTTAAATTGTGTTCTCTGTTCCCTTAGTTTGAAAGTATTTTAACTGGCACATCCTGATGGGTCTCTCTGAGCAAATATAGATCCACTGGAGGAGATGGTGATTCCCATTAGGCTCCCAAGGGGCAGAGGGGGTCAGGCTGCATGAACTTGTATTTGTAGAATTTGGTCATTAACTTAGCATCACCAGATTTCTGGCAATAACTGCTCATCCTCTGCTGTACTTCTGTGTAAATTGGACCTCAGGTCTTTTCAGGCCCACGTAACTATACCCCGAATGACAGTTTCTTCCATAGTCATCAAGCGGCCCTCAGAGATTGGGTGAGGAGAAGCAGAAGGAGAGACGTCGTCATGATCAATGGATTGCTTGGATTTCTGTGCCTACCATCAGTTTACCAAGTACTGCTAGAGACAAGGCGTGGGGTTTTCCAAACTGATGACATAATGAATCCATGACCCACATCATTAACTGGATCCTCTATGTTCACTCTCTCCCCCACCAGGCAGCAATTTTAAATCTTCTTCACTCTCAGTAGATATTCTCACCTATTTCCAAAGAAAATTTAAAAAACATCAGGTGGGAGCCACAACTAGCCTCCAGGAGAACAAAGACATACCAGAACCTACTCTAACACTTTTAAAGGTTTCACAGGAAGAGGTGTCCTGCCTGCTCCCCAAGCTTGGGGTGCAGGACCTAGGCTCTGACTGGCTTAAAGAAAGAGAGGGAAAGGACTAGAAGAAAGAAAACAGGGTAATGCTACACAACAGTAGGAACTAGAGAAGCAGGAAATGAGGCCTGTGGCCAAACCCTGGTGATGACTATTAGGAAAATACCAGAGGATGCCTCCTCACTCCCTCCGCCCCTCCTCTGTCCACATTGCGGGGCCTGCTGGGTCCCAAAGCGAGGCCTCAGGCTTAAACAGTCTTAGGTTTGTAGCGGAACATCCAAGAACCTCCCTGTCTACAGCGCCCAGCCTGGGGCGCAAACGCAACCCTTTGAAGCTTGGGAGGCCAGGGCAGGAGGCTGCGGAGGCCCTTTGGTTACCCCTTTGCTTTGCTAACATAGTTTCTCTGCCCACTCGATGCAAACAGCAAAATTTTCCATGGCTCGCCCTCTGCAGTGGGGAGAGTACTTTCCAGAAAGAGGCACACCAGGGAATTGGAGTGGGGGAGGGAACTCACACTCAGAGCGAGAGAGTTTGCCGGGCTGGGTGGGGCGGATCCCGGGCCAACCTGCTTCCCCGCGGGTCTCCGGGGCGGGGCGGCAGAAAGGGGGAGCGCTTCCGAAGGACCCCACCACCAACATCCCGTCCCCCCGCCTTCCCTCCCGCCGCCCGGGAAGGCCAACCCCGCCTGCCTGAGTCACGGCCGGAGCTGGGGAGGAGCCGGGGAAGGCGGCCCCAGCCCAGAGCGCAGCCGGCGGCTTCAGGGAGAGCCAGGGCAGGGCAGTCGGGGAGCATGGGGGAGAGCGCGCTGGAGCCGGGGCCTGTTCCCGGAGCGCCGGCTGGGGGCCCGGTGCACGCCGTCACGGTGGTGACCCTGCTGGAGAAGCTGGCCACCATGCTGGAGGCGCTGCGCGAGCGGCAGGGGGGCCTGGCTCAGAGGCAGGGCGGCCTGGCGGGCTCCGTGCGTCGCATCCAGAGCCGCCTGGGCGCGCTGAGTCGCAGCCACGACACCACGAGCAACGCGCTGGCGCAACTGCTCGCCAAGGCGGAGCGCGTGGGCTCGCACGCCGATGCCGCCCAGGAGCGCGCCGTGCGCCGAGCCGCCCAGGTGCAGCGGCTGGAGGCCAACCACGGGCTGCTGGTGGCGCGCGGGAAGCTCCACGTTCTGCTCTTCAAGGTCAGTGACCTCAGGCGTCCCCTGATCGGGGCCTTTCCTGCGGGCCACCACCTGGGGGCTCCCCCTCCCATCCGCCTACCACACCCACATTCCTGACCCTACCCTCCTCCCATCTCGTGGAACCCACTTCCAGGGCCTCGCGCCCTTCCCACCACCGAGCCCCAGCCTTCCCTCACACCCCTGAACCCAGCCAATCAAAGCCCGCCCAGGCCACGTCCACAGCAGTTGCTCCAAGTCCCAGCCCATCCCCAGATGAAAAGAACGGTGGTGGAAGTGCATCCCGAGACAGTTCGCCCCCTCCTCCTGTTCTTGCCCCTGCGGCTACCATCCTGTCTCATGTCCCTAACCGGGTTCCACAGACTTCTGCAGTTCCCCTGCCCTAGCTCTCCCCACCTCCCTCCAACCCACGCCCTCCTTTCCCACGCCTGCCTTTTCTTTCCCGTCCGGGCTGCGGAGGCTAAGGGTGGGGTGGGTTCCCCTGGTGTCATTGAGGAGGGAGGCTCAGGCTGGTGCGGGATAGGGGGCTGCCAGGGCCAGTGCTGTGTCCATCACTTGCAGGAGGAGGCTGAAATCCCGGCCAAGGCCTTCCAGAAGGCGCCGGAGCCCTTAGGCCCGGCGGACCAGGCCGCCGAACCTGGCCCCCAGCAGCCAGAGGGCGAAGGTGGGGAGAGCTCAGACGAGGAGCAGCCCGTGGAGTCCAGGGCGCTGCGGCTGCGGCGCGCCGGGTTGGTACATAGCTTGCGAAGGGCCTTTTCGGGCCGGAAAGGGCCTGCAGCGCCAACCCCCACGCCTGTTAAGCCTCCTCGCCTTGGGCCTGGCCGGAGCCCTGAGGGCCAGCCGGAAGCCCAGCCTGAGTCGGAGTCTAAGCAGGAGCCAGAACCTCCGCAGGATACCGAGGAAGATCCCGGGAGACCTGGGGCTGCCGAAGCAGCAGCGGCTGTGCTCCAAATAGAGAGTGCGGCCTGATGGCCGGTGCTGCCTGCCTCCCCCGTGCCGATGCCTAGCCCCGAAATAAATCTTCCTCTCAGAATGCAGCGTTCCGGCCCAAATAAGGAGTGAATCCTGCATCCACAGCCCAGCGCTGGCCCTCCCTTCCTGGCTTCTTAAGCCCAGCACCCTGTGTCCTTTAAAAGAGCAGCCACTCACACCTGCTTACACTCACCGTCAATAAAAGTCATGGCACCTAAACCGGACTCCATGTGAAGGGGTGGGGGAAAGGCGATGCAAGGAATAAGACAGACGTTGGAACCTGGAGTGTGGCTTCCATTTCAAACAGATCATTGTGTGATCTCTCCAGTTTCCACTGAATCCTGGGCTCTCCCCCAGTGGCACATAGACATATCCTTCTGGCTACTTGCTCCTTCAGCACTTTCCTCCTCAGGACACACAATCATAATTCTTTCCCAGCATCTAGTACAGTCCCTTGCTGTAGGTGCTCAATAAATGTCAACTTGTGGTTTTCCCCTTAGTCTCTCCTTCCTCTACCACCTCTTAAAAGTTGGGTTTTCCGAGATTCTGTTCTTAGCCCTCTTCTCATTCTGGGTATTCTTCCATTAACTCCCACTGCTGGGGCTCTCCTATGGGCCACATACCCCCTAGACCACTGTCTTGAGTTGTATTTGAAAAGGAATCCAAACTCCAAATGCGTCCAAAAGAAGCAGCGTGTCTTCTACCTTTTAATTGAGTTCAATTCAACAGCTATTTATTGAGCACTTACTATGTATCATTCAAAACTGCTCCTCCTCCTGTGTTTTCTTTACCAGTGAATGGCACCATCATCCATCCAGAAACCTGGGAGTCTTCACTGGCTCCTCCTCTCTCTCCTTCCCCTACCATATGGAGACAGTTATCCTGCTGATAACTCTGATCTCTTCTCTTTTCTTAATACCCATTGCTGCTGCTCTGTTTCAGGCTTCGTCTTTCATCTGACCGTTATTTGAACTGCCAATCTGATCACATCACCCTCCAGATCCAGACCCTTCAATAGTTCCCCATCACCTTCAGAATAAAGTCCAAGTTCTTGAACGTTACCTTCAAGGCCCTTCATGAGCTGGTACCTGCCCATTTTTGTAGCCTCACCTCTTGCCACTTCCCCTCATTCTACTACTGAATCACGATGAGCCATGTGCGCCCACTCTCATCTCTACTGTCCTACAAAAGTCAGCAAGGTACCCCCGTTTTTGGGCCAGATGCTTCTCTTCCTTGCTCCCAAAGCACCACTTGCATGCTTCAGCGCTAACTGCACTAATGGTGATTGTTTGCCATTACTCTCCCGCCACCACCCCAGCTCCACTAGACTGTGGCTCCTTTGCAGTAGAGACTGTTTTATTCATTTCTGTATTTCCCATACCTAATACTATGCCTGGTGCACAGTAGGCCCTCACGAGCATCACAGAAAAAAAGAGAAGTGGGAGGGGGTTGGCTCGGGATAGGAGTGTGGTCATCCACCCATTCATTCAGTCATCGTTGTATAAAAATACTTTGAGTACCTATTGTGTTCCAGGCCCTATAGTAGCTCTCGTGAACACCAAGATGACAATCCCTTCGGAGGCACTCAAGGACCTCAGAGTGCAGGGAGATACAAACATATAATGACTGATGTAAGTGCAGTGATAGTTATACATAGGTTATTTTGAGAGGAAAGGGGAAAGGGACACAACCTAACGTGAAGGAGGAAAGGGAGGGAATGTTCTTGGAAAAGGTAAATAGAGGGATGGGAAACAGGAATGGTGAGGGGCAGTAGAGTTCAGTGGTTAATGATTTGGGTTCTTAGTTCCCTCAGCTGTTCAAAGGGATAGTGATAGCCCCTACTGAGCTGATACGAGGTTACGTGATGTTAAGTGCCTAGCACAGTACGTGGAACATAGTTTGTTTCAGGTATATAATCCATTTGTCCACTCATCTGACACATATTTCCTGAATTCCGAGGGTCTGCCAGGCACTATTTTAAGACCTGGGGATACAGTGACACACAAGAATGACAAGATCCCTGCCTCCGTGGACTTAAATTCTAGTAAGGGGAAGACAGGCAATAAAGAAGTAAACTTATAAGCCAGATAAAAACAAGTAAATGTATGAACTAGAAGGGCCTTCTGGTTATGGGCTCTGAGGAAAACACTAAGGATACAGATAATTACTGGGGAGGATGAGTGCTTTAACTGAGGACGTTGGAGACTTAAAGTGGGACCAGAGTTCAACGGTGACGTTTTAAATAAATTTCTATGGATTCAATTAGAAGAGTCCAAGCCCCTACCTGCTACAATTGGTAGGAAGTCTGTTTCCAGTCACTTTAGGGCTCTTCCACTTCCTTAGATTGTGCAATTATACCAGGGGGTTCACACCATCTCAGTTGTCTCTCAGACTGTGTATCTCTGCTGCTATTGCTTCTTATGACCACACGATGCCACTGTTGGGGTACCAGTGTCCTGGTTGGTGCCTCATCCTACAACCCAGAGGTCCGCCTGTCAAGCTCTGTGCCCTGAACCAGAAGTCTTTCCATGGAGGGTGGCTCTGCAGTAGCTCCATTTCCTCTGGAGAAATTCAGGGCTCCGCCTCCAGGCTTCCAAACCTTAGTGCACAGACCATGTCAGCTCCCCAGCAGCCACTCATTTCAAGGTTTTGCCATCACTGAGGGGCTGGTCTGAACAGGCTCAGTTCTCTATCCCCAAAGAAGAATAAATCCTTGTTCCATTTCAAATCCTTGGAAATCCAATTTCCCCCTTTCAACCCCCGCACAAAATTGAGAGCTCAAATGCACGTTTCTCACATAAAATAGCTTGCTAGCTCATTGGGAAGCACACAAAGGCTCAGAGACCCTGGACCCTGACCCCTAGGGATCCAAAGGCTTGGCTAACTTTGGGGGGGGATGTTACTTTTTATTCCTTCCTGATGCTTCTACCGCACCAAGTAATAAAAATCAAGTTAAAACAAAAGCGACTTAAGTTTTTAATAGTTCTCTTCGTGACATTGCATTCTTCATCGTCACTGCTATCATTATTATTACTATTACTATAAACTAAAGGGAATGGAGACACTGACACAGAGATCCAACTTGGCATCCAGCATATGTGACATTTAGGTGGCTGCTTTAACCAGGGGGGAGGCACACTGGTGGATTACCAAAATTCAGAGACTCGTTCTCAGTTTTTAAGATCAGAAATGCAAATTTATTATGTGTTCCACCATGATTAGGCTGAAAGGGATTAATCAGCAATAACCGAATTCAGAAAACACTGATTAACTTGAATCATTAATTTCCCTGAGAAGTCTAACTGGTAAGTGAACTAGAACAATCTAGCTAGCTAGTCAGAACAGTTTCCATTCTGCAAGAAAGTCTACATGGGAAACTGAAGTAAGATCTTAAAGTGTAAAGAAACAGAATAGGGCTTCCCTGGTGGCTCAGTGGTTAAGAGTCTGCCTGCCAATGCAGGGGACACGGGTTTGAGCCCTGGTCCGGGAAGATCCCACATGCCGTGGAGCAACTAAGCCCGTGTGCCACAACTACTGAGTCTGCGCTCTACAGCCCACGAGCCACAACTACTGAGCCCGCGTGCCACAACTACTGAAGCCCGTGGGCCTAGAGCCCGTGCTCTGCAACAAGAGAAGCCACCGCAGTGAGAAGCCCGTGCGCCACAACGAAGAGTAACCCCCGCTCACCGCAACTAGAGAAAGCCGCGCACAGCAACGAAGAACCAAAGCAGAAAAAAAAAAAAAAAAAAAAGGAATAGTGAAAACAGGATGAAGATAATGGGCAGGATTATCCAACCTGCCTGCATTTTTTCTGCTGTGATATTCCTCCTGCATGGGTAAGACTACATTCCTGGTAGGAAGTGTCTTCCTCTGTTAAGTACTGGAGACCCTTTTGACTTCCCTTTACTGAGAGTTGAATCATATAACTTCAGCACTGAAGAGAACTAGAAAGCCATTGAATCCACCTGCATTTCCAACACTTAAACATCCTTTACCATTTTACAGCCTATCCTTAGCTAGCTTATATTTGAAAAAGTCCAGTGACAAGGAACTCACTGCCTCTTAGGCAACTCTATTTTTGAACAACTTTAACTGATAGGAAACTTTATAAGATCACAGTATGTCTTTATGGTTTCCCATATGTGGCAGTTGGCCTCACTTCTGCAACATCTGTACACCAAAATTCCTTTATTTTTATAATGTGCGTGTCCTTGGAGTCCAGCTCCGGCAGGGCACACAGGACTGACTTAGGTAGGATTTCTCCCACCTTCTCTTCCTTAGGCTAAACATTGCTGCTTTTATTCAGTCATTCCTTGTGATATGTTCCTTCCAATCTTGGCCTTTCTTTGGTGAATTGTTTTAGTTCATTTGTATCCATGTTAAATAGAGAGGTGGCAAAGTACATGGAAAAAACATCATCTTCACAGCTGAACTTTACTGCTGGTGAATGGGAATTCTCTTTTTTCAGGTCTGTTAGGAAGATTAAATAAGGTTTTTCATGTATTCATTCATTCACTTGATATTTGCTGTGCTAGGTGATGGGGATGGATGGTGTATTACACAGAGAAGAGTGCTGCCCTCATGGAACTTATATTAAACTGGAACTTATATTAAGCTGGAAATTGTAATAAAATTTTAAATAGGTGCTATAATGAGAGAAATATAAGGTCCTATAAGAGCCCCAGAAATGGGACCTTTTATCCAGTAGGGTGGCAGTAATTACAGAGGAGTCATTCCCTCCAACCTGATTTCCTCTTTCATTTTTTTTCTATCCTGTTGTATTATTTCTTATTATGTAAGTTTCTTAAGTGACTTTTTGGAATGACCTGATATATAATAAAAAATCGTCATCTGAGTATCTGATTGACACACTAAATTGAACACATCTAAAACTGTGCTCCTCTTTTCTCAAAAGTCATGATTCTCCTCCGTTAATCACCTTAGAAAGTGTTACAATCAAAGACATAAATTTCACCACCCGCCGAAATCCCTGCATCCAATGAGTCACCAAGTCCTGCATATTCTTTCTTAGTAATTCCTGTGAATTTTTCTCTCATAAATAACTAATAAATTTGGGTCCACTAGGAGGATTTGAGAAGAAACCCTACAGTCTGGAAGGCAGAATAGAGAACCGGAGAGAAGTTGAATATTGCACTTTTCTCCTGGGCAAAATGGAGCTAATCATACTACCTACCTTGTAGGTTTGTTGTGAGTTAAATGGGTGGATACATGTAAAAGGCTCAGAATTGTGCCAGGCATATGAGAGCTTAACTTTCACTGTTGTTTGGTTATGGTCACTTGATCCCTAAACTCAGTCAATCCCGAAACCAGGTATACCATGGACGTTTTCATTTATGTGAACTAATAAATATGCTATTTGTTTAACCCTAGTTTTAGTTTTTTGGATGTATTTGATTTACCCCCGCAGCTGAAAGATTCCTAATAGATACAGTCTCATTGGCGCTGAAACCAACATGAAGGGCGAGGGCAGCATCTCATCCTTGTATCCTCAGCACTTAGTGCAGGACCTGTCACAGAGTAGGTACTGAATATTTGGAGAATAAGCAAATTTATTCCATTGAGGTGCTAGGGACACGAGAACGAACAAGAACCTGCCCTCGAGGAGCTGGCTCACAGCTGAGCCTTGTTTGTTGTCCTTCGTTGGAGCTCTGTTGCATCCTCCCAGGCAGACTAAGGCTTAGTAGAGACAGTACGTAGGGCCCACAATCCTTTCTGGGCCCATGACAATGCTTTAATTTTTTTAAAATCAGAAGAAAAAAAAGAACTTTTAGGTAAAAGAAACATTTTAATATATGATGTTAATATATTGATTACACAACACAGTTGTAAAATGTAATTAAAAATGTGGTTACCAGAGGCAAGGGGGTGGGGGGCATGGGAATTGGATGGAGGTGGTCAAAAGGTACAAACTTCCGGTTATAAGTTAAATAAGTACTAGGGATGTAGTGTACAACATGATCAATATAATTGACACTGCTGTGTGTTATAGATGAAAGTTGTTAAGAGAGTAAATCTTAAGAGGTCTCATCACAAAGAAAAATATTTTTTTCTACTTCTTTAATGTTGCCTCTCTATGAGATGATGGATGTTCACTAAACTTACTGTGATCATCATCTCATGACACATGCAAGTCAAATCATTATGCTAAACGTATACAGTGCTATATGTTAATCATGTCTCCATAAAACTGGAAGAAAAAAAATTTTTTAATGGAGGAAGGAGCTTGTCATCTGCCATTTAATTTTCTAGTTTCTTTCCTCCTTTTTTTAGGGTAACTTTAAGTTCTGTTCAATTTTTTTTTTTTTTACATCTTTATTGGAGTATAATTGCTTTACAATGGTGTGTTAGTTTCTGCTGTACAAC
Source organism: Balaenoptera ricei (assembly GCF_028023285.1). Classification (NCBI taxonomy): domain Eukaryota; kingdom Metazoa; phylum Chordata; class Mammalia; order Artiodactyla; family Balaenopteridae; genus Balaenoptera; species Balaenoptera ricei. Next base: position 64,278,499 of record NC_082646.1, on the reverse strand, counting down.
AAAGTGAATCAGCTATACATATACATATATCCCCTCCCTCTTGAGCCTCCCTGCCACCCTCCCCATCACAGGAGCACAGAGCCGATCTCCTTGTGCTATACAGCAGCTCCCCACTAGCTATCTATTTTACACATGGTAGTGTATATCTGTCAGTGCTACTCTCTCAATTCGTCCCGGCCTCCCCTTCCCCCCGCCGTGTCCACAAGTCCGTTCTCTACGTCTGCGTCTCTATTCCTGCCCTGCCACTAGGTTCATCAGTACCATTTTTCTAGATTCCATATATATGTGTGGTATTTGTTTTTCTCTTTCTGACTTCACTCTGTATGATAGTCTCTAGGTCCATCCATGTCTCTACAAATGACTCAATTTCGTTCCTTTTTATGGCTGAGTAATATTCCATTGTATATATGTACCACATCTTCTTCATCCATTCACTAAGTTCAGTACAATTTTTAAAACTATTGCTTATCATTGAAAGAGGTGATTTCTTCTGGACTGTATTTGGAGGAGATTCACTGTATGGTGAATGAGCCAGGGCAGTGATCCAGGCTAGCAGGAATTCTCCGTATGACACAGAGTTTTCAGTGTGGCTTTTTCTCTTTTCTTTAGCAATTAACAACGCAGAGTTTTCCTTCTGCTCCTTGAAATTACTTGCTGCAGGGTGGTGGTCTGTTTGATTTCTTGGTCAGCTCTGCAAGTTCTACTTGTGTAAGCATCTAACTCATTTCAAGGAAGCTCAGGCCTGCAGCCCCTGGACTCTGTTCTCATTGCTGCAAACTAAATTGTGTTTCTTCTGCACTTCTGGATGTGCCCATTCACTGTGTGTTCTGCCAGCTCTGTGCGTGTGTCTTTGTGGTTTGCAGCTGTGACCATCCTTGCTTTGATCCTCACTGCTATTGGCAGCGCTTCCTATTTGTGGTTGGGGCTTTCAGATGTTTCCTAGTTTCATCAAAGATGCACAGAGTTTGCATTTATGTTTCTCTTTCCTACTTTAGGATTTTTTCCAAAATGATAAGATGAGGAGAAAAATACGCAGTGCAAATATGGGGCATCATGTAACAAATATGCGCCATTTCCCTCCCCCATGAAGGTTTAAGAAATTTCAAATTGATTTTATAGAGTATAGATCCAAACAGGGTGTTCAAATCATCTGAATGTAATACAAATATCTCTGAAAATTAAAGAAAAATATAACCTCATCCAGGGAAACACTAAGGATCATGAACCCAGAGCATTTAGCTCCTCAGATGGCATTCTCATGCAACTAACAGAGAATAGTAACTCATAGATAAAACAGACAAACTCTTATTAATGGAATTTTACCTTAAATTCTCCAGCTTTTACAATTTTGGGGGATTAAAGTATAGACAACTTTTCCTTAGAGTCATAACTTGATCCTGCTTACTTTTTTCACACACACACACACGCACACACAGATTTTAAAACATTTTAATATTTACCTTAGTTGAATTCCAGTTTCTAGGGAGACCTTTGGAGAACTCTCTATTGATGTCTATACACACATATATATACATCTACATATGGATGAACACACACACATACACACACGTATATATATATACACATATATATATGTACACGTACACAAACATACACATGTATTTCTACCTCAATGTTATATTTCATAAATTTCCAAAAACCAGTTAGGAATGTCAAGTTAGAACTAAATTAATATAATATTAAAACACAATCAAATCATACTAAAATTATTAGAGAAAGAAATAAAATTACATTTCTGAAAACTTAAATGAGCAAGTTTGTGTAGAACAATATCTACAAATCCAGCTAATCTTCACAAAATCACTCCTCAAAAGATATTTCCGTTATTATCTTGTGTTATCATTTACATTTAGTTCTCCAAATATCAAGCCAGACATAATAGCTTTTTTGTTTAAAAGCAAATAGAGAAGATTTAGAAAACTTTATCCATAAGAAATTTAAGTCATTTCAGCTTTAGTTTAATAGCTGACTCTTTAGGGACTCCCTGGTGGTCCAGTGGTTAAGACTCAGCGCTTCCATTGCAGGGGGCACAGATTCGATCCCTGGTTGGGGAATTAAGATCCCACATGCCGCGTGGCGTGGCCAAGAGAAAAAAAAAAAAAAAAAAAGAAATAACTGACTCTTTGCATGGATTAAAACATGCCTTTTCCATATCCCCCAAATGCATCTTCTGTAATAATTTTCTTGATTTTGACAGATATAAAACATATGGCCATCTTTAAGAATTAAGGCTCATAAATGACTTATTTCACCAATAAACATTTTTCTATTTTAATTAGCAACAGCAAATAAGAAAATGCCCAAATTGAGAGATAATACATCTTGCAGTTCTATTATATTATATACTTTTACTACTATACTTTTAGATTTAAAACAAAACATTTAGAATAAAAGTTGCCAAACTTGGAATTGTACAAATTAATTCAAGAAACCTCATATAGGAATTTGACTGAAATGGGAGCTGTGATAGATTCCCTCTCCTTCCTGATTCTGAAGCATCAGTTTCTAGGTAGAATTTTTGACTGGCTGAAAAGACCCCATCCATCCTTGTCTCTCCCTCTAGAATTTATATGTAGGAGAAATTTCTTTTTCTTTTTTTAGGTCATGTTGTGCAGCATGTGGTATCTTAGTTCCCTGACCAGGGATTGAACCTGTGCCCCCTGCACTGGGAGCATGGAGTCTTAACCACTGGACCACCAGGGAAGTCCCATGTGGGAGAAACTTCTTGATAATTATTTGGGTACATTTTGTTTTAAGTATCTTTATTTTTCTCCCTGATATGTTGCTTGATTCAGTTTATCAAGATCATACTTATCCCTGAAAGAGAAAATTCATGAAAAAACTATACTGAAAAAAAGTCACGACTTTAGACATGATTTAACTCAGGATGGCATTTTACTTTCCTTGAATGGTGTCCATATTACTTCAGTATACTTGAGAACTATAGTTCATTTTGGGATACACAAAGCTGATAGTAAAAAAATGTTTTCACAGGCAAATCACACATTTAACCAGAACTGATAATATTTACAATTTCTCAGCTTTTCACACATATAACTCACACATTTGTTCTGGTCAAAATGCACTCTTCAAGAAATAAGTTTCAAAAAGGAGTGGCTCATATTTATGAATGGAAATTTCATGTTCACAACTATTTTCTTAAAAAAAATTTTTTTTTTAAGTCTTTAATTTGTTACGATATTGCTTCTGTTTTTTTATGTTTTGGTTTTTTGGCTGCAAGGCATGTGGGATCTTAGCTCCCCGACCAGGGATCAAACCCTCACCCCCTGCATTGGAAGGCGAAGTCTTAACCACTGGACCACCAGGGAAGTCCCTATTTTCAAACATTTGCTTAGAAGGCATCTTTTAGAGCAAACACATTTTGGAAATGTTGTCACATTATTTCAAGACCAGAATACCCTTTCCTGACCCCAACTCCTGGAAGACATCTCTTTCCTCCATGGACAGAAAGATTAAAAATATGCATTTCAAACAGAATAATTCAAAGCTAAAAGCATCGGTTTATAATTGGGCAGGTATAAGTGCTTACAACTTCAATATTTTAGTTTGTTTCCAGTTTCCACTGTCACCACTCTCACATCTATTGACTTCTATTCAATTTCCTTTTGCTAAGTTAAGATTCTTCATTATTTTAGATCCTCTCTATTTTAAGTTGACACGTGGAGGGACATTTTACATAAAGTAGGAATTATTATTTCTTTGATTTGATAGACTTTGCCTTTAAAATTTACAGAACATTGTGCGGATCTCAGGTTGTTGATGTACCCAGGGATATATGCTAAGGGATCAGAGAATAGAGACAACATTAGCAAAAGGAAAAGTAATCACAAATGGTATCCATTAGGGAAGTCCTTAACAGATCATGTCACCACCTGCAATATCATGGGAGAACAGGTTTTGGCACTGAGAACTTGCTGATCCCTAGATGATGGTATAGACTCAGCAGAGGCTATGGTGAAAACCGTGGCAGGCATGAGATACATTTGTGGGAGAGTGAAAAACTGTTCTCCACTACCAAAGTATCCTCCTTTCTGCACAGTAAACAGGTGATAATATATTGAGCATACTAATGCAAAAGGCCCTTTATGTGTCTAGACAAAGAAGTCCACTATAATTGTTATTATTCAGTGTTATTCTGGGAGTTCTACTTAATATAATAAAATGAGAAAAAATGTCTGAAATATTGAATATGTAAATATATGGGAAGGTGTCATTAATATTAACTTAGCAAATGTAGAACACTACGAATCGTGTAATTCCCTTAAAAGATATAAGTACATGAAGTGTATAACATATATGCCATAGAAAATTATTTACTTTTTGGTAGCGGGATGGAAAAAGATACACTTATACTTTTTATAGTCTATATTTTTATATTTATATTTTATATTTTTATAGTCTATATTTCTCTAATTATTTGCACTTATAAATATGTATTAATTTTGTTAATAAAAAGGGAAACTCTACCTAACTCAGAAGCCCTTAAGTGATAAGTAAAATAGCTCTCTATTTCTTTCCTTTAAACATACATAAATACTTCACATAATCATTGTCGAAATAAAACTTTATATTTCTTAATCAAACTATATATATGTTTCACAGCAGAAGTATAAGCAGAAATCTTGAATTAAGAATTATGTAATTATTTCCTTTGTGCCTTTTTTCTTTCCTTTTTTTCTTGTGACTATAGGCATATATATACATAGCCCAGGAAATTTTTGTTATGAAGAGTTAAGCAATCAATGTAGGAGTTATACACAAAGAAAAATATAACATCTACAATTATGAAATTTCATGCAGCTATCAAAAGTAAGATAATTTTAATTATATAAGAAAATTCTCAAACTATAATAGTTAAAAATATCAGAAAACTATACCATTTACACAGTAGGATCCCAGCTATGTTTTAAAATTAAAATGTGCATAAGAGGAAAAATACTAGGCTAAAATGTTAACATTGATGAGAGGACAGGTCACACATTTTCTTCTTTAACCTTTTTTCTTAGTTTCCAAACCAAGTAATTTTTGCAATGAGTACATATTACTTTTGTGAATAGAAAAAAGTAAATTAAAAAAATGTTAAACGACAATACAATATAGTTTCAAGTAAATAAAACCTGTCAGAAATGAGACTGAAGTTTATGAGTGCAAAGTCGAGGTAGGAAGATTGAGGCAATTCTATGCTGACATGTGGAGAATTCAGAGAAGAGCTGAAGAGACTCAATTTAGTAAGAGTGCCTCATTTGATTTATAGGGAATGGTGTCTTGAACCTGTAAATTTATTTTTCCAGCATCCAAATCAGGTACTTTCAGATTGTGCTGAGAAGAAAAAAAAAAAAAAAAAGATAGACAATCTATGGTAGGAGCTCAAGTGTCTGCAGGCAGCCCTTCCTCCCTCGACAGAGCTTTAATAATGGAGTACTCCTACATTCCAGCTGGGCAAGCTCATCTCCATCTCGTCAGCACGTAGAGGAAAATGAAACTGCAGGTGTCCGAGTTACTCATAGGGAGCTAAAGCTAAATAAAGAGGTGACATGGTGGAGGTGGGCGGTGATGGCTTGAATCCTAAGAACTGGCTTTCAAAGCATAAGTACTTATGTTGCATAGAGTGTCTACAAACCAGACATATGACTGAACAGACAGAATGAAAAGACAGGAGTCTTCACTGGGGAAAAATAAGACAAGATGGCCTCATCCTATGTAATCACCAACCTCTTGTATACTGTTTTTTTTTTTTTTTTGGCCGTGCCACGCAGCTTGCGGGATCTTAGTTCCCCTGACCAGGGATCGAACCTGTGCTCCCTGCAGTGGAAGCTCGGAGTCCTAACCACTGGACAGCCAGGGAATTCCCTTGTATGCTGTATTTAAAGCAGCATCTCAGAAAGTAAGCTTGCCATCTTCCACCTCATTTTGTTTCCCCCCCTTACTTCTGTGAACTATATTTCCGTTCTTAATGTTCAAACATTTTGTTTCCTCCCTTTCAATCATCTCCCATATGTACATTAGTTAACAAATCTTGAAGAAGCTAGCTATGCAACATTTCATAAATCTAGTCCCTCATTTCTGTTTTATTGCTATTACCCTCATTCAGAGTCTCATTGCCTCTGATTTGAGCTCCTGAAATCATCTCTGAAATATCCCTATTCCAATCTACCTGATATACTCAGTTGGTTAAAACACTATTCTTGATTCTCTCAAAACCCCATGACCTCCTCTTCCTCTTAGCCAAGGTGGCATTCTTGTATATTTGCTATAGTCTATTTGTGTAATTGTTCCATTCCCCACTACACTGTAAGCTCCTTGAGAGCAAGGATATATTGAATTTACCTTTCAGTCCTTCACAATGCTACATGTTTATTTAGAAGTCATAAAAATGCTTGGGGCCTTGGTATATAATTATTAACTTAGCTTCCCTCTCTTCCTACCCTGGTGCCAAGAAGCTCTTTCCAAAAACGTGCTTTCGGTAAGAGAAATGGAACTGATATGTCCTCTCTGAACCGTAAAACCTGCCCCCTGAGCACCTGTTTCCCCCCCACATCACCAATCAGTGACGGAAATACATTAATGCAAGTCCATTCAAAACAGACGGGGGTTATCATCCCCTTTTCATAACTGCCTGTTTGCTGGTAGGTGTCTGTGCCTCCACCTTTGTTGGGGATTGATGCCCATGATGTGTTTTCTACTAGGCACAAGTAGATGCAGCTTCTGCATTTTGAGAGACACCAGCTCTCAACTGCACACAACTCTGGGATGACTGCCGTTATACTGTCACCACCACACAGTTTCCTCTGCTTACTTTCCTGGGAGCTCTTTGTTCTGTCACTGGGAATCTCTTCTCCTCAAGCCTTCTTCTACCCTACCATTGCCAGTACTCCGATATTCTGTTATACCTCCCTGCCCTTGCTCTGACCAGGGTAAGTTTTCCCAAAGAGGGAATCTTATTGCTCTCACCATGCCCCTGGAAGTGCAGATCTTTCAACTATTATTGTTTCAGAAGGAAGATACTGTGTTATACGATTTCTCTTCTGTCCTACCAATAACTCAGTGCAATCTATCTCTCAAAGGAAGGAGTGGGATCTTGATCTTTTCTCCAGGTTAGTGGGTTGGGGGACTTAACAGAATGCTTCAAACAGACTCACGGTCCTTTGACTTTCAAGTATATTACCTAGACAGACCGTTAAATATACTAAACCTTATGATAGTGAAGGGGGAGGGTTGCTCCTCTAAGTCTTTGTTATTTAGCCACTAATATGGCCCTAGACTTCCAGGATATATAAGCAAGTGAGCATAAGGTATTTGGTTATGATCATGGCCTCCCACACCTTTTTCCCTAAAGGACAGACACAATAAGACCCAGACGTTTGCCTAGGAGTTTTCAGGTTATACTAATAAGAGGGAATTGAATAGGAAAAATGGAGCTCTGATCTAGATTAAACAAGAATGAACTTAAGGCTTATTTGAAGATGGCAGAAAACTGTAAGGCTAACAGAAACACCTGAAAACAGAAGACATGCTTCCAAAATAAGACAAGAAATCTCAATACCAACAGACAAAAGTAAAAAAGAAAAAAAAAATAAACAGTTTAACATCATCAACAAAGAGCAAAGCTATAGAAGCCAAACTGTAGAGAGAATCTCTGCAATGCGTTAGACTCTTAGTGGATGGATTTCCCAGAACCCCTTAAAGGAACAGCGACATAGATTTAGCTAGAGTTATGTCCTAATTTCCTGATTCCTGTCCCCTGGTCACAGTTGACTGGACAGGACAAAGCATTCCATCCAAATTAGTCAATCACAATCTTTTCTCTACACCAGTGGTTCTCAACGGGAGATACTTTTGCCCCCAGGGGACATTTGGCAATGTCTGGAGACATTTTTGAGTATCACGAGTGGCATCTAGTATGTACAGCTCAGTGATACTGCTAAACATCTTACAAAGCACAGGACAGTGCCCCCAACAAGAATTAACTTGTCCAAAATGTTGATAGTGCTGAGGTTGCTGAACCTCATAGTTGATTGATCCCTGCTGTGAACCTTACGCAGGCTGTTCCTTACTCGGATATCTGCAATTAAGAAGTGAATGAAAAATATTCTCCTGGCATGCAATGAAGGAAAAAGATGCAACATTAATTTAGGGTAACCCCTTTGCCTCACCAAAGACATTACATTAAAACAAAACAAAACAAAACCAAGAACAAAAAACCCAAAAAACCAAAAAATGCAGGTGTGTGTGGAAGTATTCTCATAGGGACTTGGGGGGAAATTTTGTTCTTTTTCTTTTCAGAAATACTAGCACCCATTACCAGGACACCTATTTGTGCCTTTGTTATAATGCAACAGGGTTCTTGGATGTGTCAACAGAAAGGCACCACAATCAAACAATACCAGAGCCACCAGCAGAGTGAAATAAAAGCAAGCAAAACTATGTAAGATTATTTGCCAGAAGTGATTTTTAGGGCAAGATACAAAAGGGCATCTTTATTCCTGTCCTGCCCCTAGGTTCTTCAGAACCTTTTTTTTTTTTTTTTTAGATTCCATATATGTGTGTTAGCATACGGTATTTGTTTTTCTCTGACGCACAGGGAGATCAGCTAGGAGCTTTGTGACCACCTAGAGGGGTGGGATAGGGAGGGTGGGAGGGAGACGCAAGAGGGAGGAGATATGGGGATATATGTGTATGTATAGCTGATTCACTTTGTTATACAGCAGACACTAACACACCATTGTAAAGCAATTATACTCCAATAAAGATGTTAAAAAAAAAGATACAAAAGGGCAAGTATATGTCTATGTGTGTGCATTTTTCAGAGGCATTTAACAGTTATTTTTAAATACTATTTTCTGATTGTGATTTAGGTGTGATTACACAGAAAGTGACAAGAGATACTGTGTGAATCCAGTGAAGATAAATGTCATCATCACAGCAGGAAGTTAAAATGGGACTTGATGATGCAGAAAATGGCGTTCAAGTCAGTGGATACTGACCAGGCCTGTCAGCAGTCTGCCTGAAAATAACAAGGAGGAATTTTTTAAAATAAATTTATTTATTTAATTTATTTATTTGGCTGTGTTGGGTCTTCGTTGAGGTGCGCGGGCTTCTCATTGCGGTGGCCTCTCTTGTTGTGGAGCACGGGCTCTAGGCGCGTGGGCTTCAGTAGTTGTGGCTCGTGGGCTCAGTAGTTGTGGCTCGTGGGCTCTGGAGCGCAGGCTCAGTAGTTGTGGCGCACGGGCTTGGTTGCTCCACGGCATATGGGATCTTCCCAGACCAGGGCTCAAACCCGTGTCCCCTGCATTGGCAGGCGGATTCTTAACCACTGTGCCACCAGGGAAGCCCAACAAGGAAGATTTTAAGACAGAGCTGCGAGCCCCCTTGAGAGCTATGCCTCCCACAACCATAGTTGCTGTGCCAAGGCCACCTGTACAGCCTGTGATGGCAGCCAAGTCACTGTCGATTGTGCTGGCTTGTCCAGTTCAGCCAGGACCCAGCGGAGGGAGCGCAGAGGGCTTCCGAGATAGGAAAATAGGGAAATGCTTAGGGGAAGCTCAGAGGTAACTGGGACCCCAAAGAATGATGTCTGGGGGTAGATACATATCTGGAAAGCGCTATGCACTGGAAAAGGCTTGTGGATCATATTGGGACTGCTGAATATCTCCATGGATTTTGTTTTTGTGTAACACCCCAGAAAATGGCCAAAGGGGTACCCAGAGATTCTAAATAAAACCTGAAGTAAATGTATCCTGAATATTACATTCAGCTCTGGCAGCTTGGAGAGGGGTCAAACAAGTCATTGTTCTGTGGTGGAGATGGCAACTGAACTTACCCAGAACGTCAAACATGTTAGAGTAATTCAAAGCTTGTTGCAGATGTGTTGTCAACGTTAATAGGGACTGTTAGAAAAAATGGGGTGAACAGAGGATAAATAAAACATTCTTCTGGTCAGGTAATGAACCCAAACACAGCCTGTGGACTTCAGTTGTCCGGGGTTGGGGGTGAGAGGTGGCTAACATGTGACCTAGGGTGGAAAGCTGTTGAACATATAGGACAAAACCTTAATCAGCCACTTTCTGGATTCTTTAACCTTCCCGGAAGCTGCCAGAAGCCAGGGCCTTTCTGGTGAATGAATAGTGGGGTCCTGCTCACAGTTTTTAACATGGTTCTGAGTCAGTATATGTGAGTCCTGGGCCAGCTGTCAACAAGACAGCCCCAAGCAGATGAGAATAAAATAAGACACCGACTCCTTTCAGTGGTTATGCCGATGTCCATAAGTTTTGGCTCTGTATAAGCTTTACTTCTCACCAGAAAAAGAGCTGTCTCTATCACCCCCTTCATTGCTGCTCCTTTTCATCCAAAGATTGTGCTATTTGGCTCACAGATGAGGGGTTATCTAACATGCCATGTCTTCCTGGGAGGCAAGGGTCTTGTCAGGCACCACTTCCTGGATGGTTTCACCCTGATCAAGAAACTAGGGTGGTCTTTGTGTTCAATGGTTGTTCACCCCCACCCTGCTATGGCTGTGAGGGACCACAACTCTGTGAAACATCACCTTTGGGCAACATCACAACGGAACTTTGGTCAGATCTCACCATGTGGACAGCTTCAGGTTTCCAGTATGTGGTTCATTTGGGTGGCCCAGTTACAAAAGAGAAGGACAAGAAATAACGAAGAAGGGACATCTCCAGCTTTGGGTCTTTTTTGGGGTATGCTCTTATGTTGGAGGGTGGTTATAAATATGCAGCTAACCTACACTTTGTTTCACAGTCTGGGGAGAGGGTACAATACCCTCATATCTTCACAAGTCTGTATCGTTTTGTGAACAAGACCAAGCACTACTGTGTTGGGTACTGAAAATTGATCAGCAATGGTGGTGATTTTAAGCAATGTTATTCAGGACTGAGAAAAGTATATGTGTACCCCCACTCTGGGGCTGTTTCATCTTGTCCTGCTTTCTAGGGTCCATAGAAAGCTGATGTTCACGTGCTACTGCCCGTTTACAATATCGTAGAGAAAAAGGAACAGTTCTTTACAGGTGCCCAGTGGAACTGAGGTGACCAACCCATCTTGGTCTTCTCAGGACTGTCCCTGTTTTAATACCAAAAGTCTTCTGTACCAAGAAAACCTTCAGTCTCAGGCAAACTGGGTTGGTTGGTCACCCTAAGTAGAACTGAATATGGCTCTGGTCAAAGTGTATGGGACTAACAAGATTTATGAGGTCTGGCATTTTAAAGAAACTTCCACATGACTCTTGGTGAATATGTTCATCCACATCCGTGTTATAAAAATAAGGTTTCCAATTTCTAAGCCATGAAGGCCAATATAATGGAGGAATGATTGTTAAACATAGGATATTGAGTTAAACCACTGTAAAATTCATTAAACAAATATTGAGTATTTACTATGTTCCAATCACCTTTCTAAGTATTAGAAATAGAGAAACGAGCAAAATAAAGTCCTTAATTTCAGAGGACAAATTCTCAGGAATATAATCAGCAAGGTTGGCATGCTTTTTCTGAATGAATTGTGGGATAAATGTGCACAATGGTCAAACCTTCCCAATACCAATTTGGTGAGTCTACTTGGGAAACGCAGTAGCAAGATGTTTTCATGATATATCCAATTTTCTAATCTTGATTGCACATCCTATGAGAAAAAAGTTGGACATGCAACCTCAATATATGTGTATTTACAAATTATATGCATGTACTACTAATATATTAAACACATACACAAACATGAAAATTAAGAAAGGCTGTCCTGAGTTACCTTTCCTGAGATGTGTGCATCCAACTTTAGAGATGGCTAATACATCCCAGGTCATTTCATAAATGATAACATGATAATTGCTTGCTAGAAGAATGCAAAGGATATCTGTGCAGCAGCTCAGACCACCTGCGTCTTCACACACCGATTTTACTACAGGCTGTGCCCTCCTGGGTCATGACTTGCTTGACCATGTGGTGTCCTCCTGGAGGAAAATATGAGCCCCCCCCCCCGACCCCAGTCTACCTGCCATCTAGATACAAGCATGAAGCTTCACATGGCTTTAAACAAGCTTATGAAACCCCATGTGGCAGTGCTTCAACACTATCTCACTCTTGTCTGTGAGAGTTAGATTATGAGGGTCTTAAATGTGTATTTTTCTCCTGAAGTGTACTTTTGGGGTGTACACAGCCTTTAAGAGGAGCCAGGACAATGTCAGCCAAGAAGTCTCAGGCCACCTCAAACTGTAGGGCTGCCACCATAAAGCTTCTAGGAAGTTCCTGTGCTAGGTTGTTTGGAAGGTCACCAAACTGGGTTGCCTCAAAAGTCTCTTTGATGGTGTTGTCTGAAAGTCTCTAAGGCCCTCTGGGGCTGAGGCAAAGACTCAGGGCACACGTGATCAGCCACTAAAGGGTGGTTTAGTTCCAAGCAGGCATTAAAAGATAATTTTCGAAAGCAGGTAATATCATGACTCTCATACAGATATAAGAATAAACACAAGTTGAAGATTTTATTTAACTCATTCATAGAAAACAAGTGAAGTGATACAACCAGGTCAAAGGATATTATCAATAACAGACACAGTTATAGGTCAGAAATATGGAAAAGAATGTACAAATAGCGCCAAAATTGGTTTTTTGACTATTTCTCCCCATATAGAATTTGTTTGCATGTCTATAGACAAGAATTATTTGGAATTCCTGTCAGTTATCTACAGTTTACAGAATCAGAATCAGACAACCCAGGTTTGCTTTAAAATAAACACTTATTTTTCCATTTAAGCACAAATTTTCCCCTACAGTTTCCCTACTTTTGATCAAAAAGAATCTCAAAGATTCCTGATCACAAAATGAATGTGGCCTCATTAGATTTGGCCTGATTATTTACATAGGTGCAGCAAGAATGTTAGTTTACCATAAAGGCCTTCTTTAAGTTTACTCTGCTGGAGGTTTCCATAAGGAATCTCAGGTTGGACTCCTAAAATCCTCTATTACTTGCTGTCCTGAGGCTAGGAAGCCACGCCTAAGAAACTTGATCCACCAGATTTCATCTGCAGTACTTATACGCTTTGGGTGACTTCCTCTCTTCTCAAAGTCCTCAAGACATCTCTAGCCTCCTGGCCGGTAATGGAAGTGAGCTTCCTTACCAGCTGGACCCTGTAAGCCTGGTACCAGGAGGGCTTTGTCAGCACTGTTTCAATAAAGTCAACCTTAGTTCCCTAAAAGTGACTGGTCAGGCACCAGCCACAGCTTCCCCAGGTGGGCAGGGAGCCTCTTCCCTTGTTCCTGTGGTCACGTCCACCTGGAGGGGCCTGGTGATGAGGTCACTGCTGGTATGGGCAGCCTGTCCTCCGCAAAGCAGCTGCCTGGTGGCTGCAGATACCAAAGACCATGAACTTGAAGCAGCTGGGAGTCAGAGGGCGTTATTCTCTCCCTCCTCTTCCAGAGAGCCCTTCTACCTGCCCCTGGTTGTCTGAAACCTTTTCCAAAAAGGACAAAAGGAGCTCAGATCAGTTGTCCACGGTGTTCCTTGTTGGAAATTATTTGATAAAGTCCCTCCCAGAGAGAATCTTCAGAAAATCCAAAAACCATTCAGCAGAAAAAAAGCATGAACAGGGAGGACCTATAAATCACCGTTTCAGTCTTTAAGACATAAGAATTTTGAATTTGAGCCACCTCTACCACCTTTCTGATTCTTGAGTATGGGCCATCATATGATTGACGATTGCTTTTGTGTCCTGTTGAAATCTTTGCCTACTCCAAGAAAATCTTCCTGCCAAATCTGTGGAAGAAGCTTTTAACCTCAGTGACGAGAACACGAGACCTTTGAGCTGAGTCTTAAAATTGAGAAATTAAAGCAGTACATTAAAAAAAAATTAAGAAGAAAATATTGCAAATGCAATGGTAATTTGGACCAGTGAAATACTGCCCAGCTGGGAAGAAATTCATAGTAGGAAAAAGGTTGGAGAATTGAGGTGCAGGGATTGCCCCCTAGTGTTCATGGTAAAGCTTGTAGTCTAGCTGTAGTAAGTGAACTAAATAAATATCACTCCTGAACTTTATGCAGTATTCCTCCCCAGAGGAAAGAAATGGTGCTAAAGCTTCAGTAAAACAACTTCTATCTAAACATATCATTCTCTATAATGCTGGTCCAGAATGATGATTCTCCAGATGCTGGTCTGGAATTAAGCTGGACATATCCTATGCCTTTCCATCTCTCTACATCTTTCAGAAGGATGGTCCATATCAGGATGTTTTATACAGTATCTCAGGAGCATATTCATGTTACAGACCTGATGTTGGTTATGTCCAAGGGATGTCTTTCATTGTGGCATTGTTCATTCTCAGTTTGGAAGAGGCAGTTGCCTTCATTGCATTTGGAAATCTCATGAATAAGCCATCCCAGTTGGCCTTTTACTGTGTGGATTGCAGCAAGATGTTGAAATATTTTGGAACATCTGAAGTATCCTTTGAGGGCAGTCTCTTTACACATTTTCTTCATATCAAGTAGTCTTACGGTTTCACACTAGTATATACTTGATAGACTGGATATTCACATAGCATCACAAGTCACTATTCTACTTGATCCAGACAGTACAGGCTGGGATGTATTTTGCAGAGATGGGGAGGAATTTTTATTTAGAACTGGGACAGGAATCCTCCAGTTATATGAAGACATTTTCCTTCAGGTAGACTTTATTCACATAGCACAGTTTCTAAATAAATTGGCAGAGGATCTCACACCAGAAAAGCTGTTCAGCTGTGTTGCAGCCATTCAGATACAGAAAAGCACCAGCTAAGGGACTTAGGTCTTTGTGTCAGTAATGAAGGATACAAGAAGGAGACAAGAATAACAGTACTGCTTTGGACAGCTAATCTTCATAACTAACAGACAAATTGAAACATAAAAAAAGCATTTTTTTATAACAGTATTTTGTTTCCTATGTAAGCACATGGAAGAAAGTTGGAGCAATCCAAAAGAATCAAGAGGTGGAAAATAGTTGATTTTGAATTTTGTGTCTGAAGTAACGGAAATGAGCAACCTATTGACAATATTATTTTAAAAAAGCATTGCCATTTTACAAAAGAAAAAGTGTAAATGGCTAGTTCATACTCCATAATCTGGGGTGAACGTTTGAATGCAAAAACATTTAAAAATAGTTTTAGGGAAAAAATTCAGTGGCTGGTTGAACCCAATTAAATAAGCATCATTTTCAAATATGACATTCCAGACAAGGCCTTGGTTACATAACCATTTTTCCAATTATATTTAGTAAAAAGGAGGGTAGATTCTTATTGAACCTATGCAAATAACTAAGTTACCATTTAAAAGTAAGAATATTTAATAAAAATTTCTGAATTTGGAAGGGGAATCAAGTAGGGAGAATAAAACATCATCTAAAGATGTTTCATTTCAGTTTACAAAATCAGAATCTACTAAATTGTTATGGCTTATAAATAAGTTAACAAGAAAGAAAAAGGGCTTCCTTATGTATCCAGAAAATAGAACATTAAAACAATATCAACAATATTCCAAACAAGTAAAACAATATCAACAATATTGCAAACAAGTAGCTACAATCCTCTCATTAGTTCATCCATTCTATGTAATCAATTCTTGTTCTGCTGGATCTTGGGTTAGCAGCATCATGAACCCATCTGCTTCTTACTAAAAAGAGTTCTGGAAATCCTGATCTAGCCCAACAGTACGGTCTTTTTTTTTTTTCCCCCTTCAGTACGGTCTTAAAATTGTTTAAGTGATGACATCAGAAGCCTGTACCCAAGATCTATTCGTTGAAGTGTCAGTAGTTTGAAGTACCTGGTACAGTCCTTTTCCTTGGGCTCTGGGGACCATGTATCTTTGTCAAGGACCTGATCTGGCCTCTGCAGCTGATTGCAGAGCCTTCAGGGAAGCTTCCAAGCAATACAAAAAACTATCTGTAGGGACTTCCCTGGTGGCACAGTGGTTAAGAATCCGCCCACCAATGCAGGGGACATGGGTTCGATCCCTGGTCTGGGAAGATCCCACATGCTGCGGAGCAACTAAGCCCGTGCGCCACAACTACTGAACCTGCGCTCTAGAGCCTGTGAGCCATAACTGCTGAGCCCGCGTGCCACAACCACTGAAGCCCATGCGCCTACAGCCTGTGCTCTGCAATAAGAGAAGCCACCGCAATGAGAAGCCTGTGCACCACAACAAAGAGTAGCCCCCGCTCGTCGCAACTAGAGAAAGCCCGCATGCAGCAACGAAGACCCAAAGCAGCCAAAAATAAATCAAATAAAATAAATAAATTTATTAAAAAAAAAAAAAGCTATCTGTAGATGCCAGAGACTTAAAATAACTATGGTAATTACTGGAGAGAGTTCATAACAAGCATGATGCAACTGACAAGGAAATTTAGTTGTTTCTGTCATGCAAAACAGTGCTAATCCAAATAAATAAATAAATAAACACATAAAGCTATGACAAAATGTCTATGCACATAATGATTAAGGTTATTTTCAAAGAAGATACTGAATTTTACATCTGGCTTATAAAAATGGATGAACATACTTGTTACAGAGGAAAAATTCTTGAGATATGCAAAATTCCTGAGTCTTAATATATATATGTAATACACTAAAAATATACCAAGAATGTATCAAGAATTTCAAGTAACGAGATTTGGAGTAGGTCCTAAACATCTGTATTTTAATTAAAACCCTACAGATAAGTCAGATATTTATCCCCAAATGAAAATCACTGGCCTAGAAGACGCTAGATTCAAATTAAAGAAGAAAGATTCCAACCAAATAAACGTTTTAAATAATAACTAAAAGTATGACTAACAACACTATTTTGCTGTTGCCTAACATCAGGCAAAGCATCATCAGGATACAGATAAACAGAAACACTGATAAATCTCCAGGGACTTCCCATGAATCATTCAAGTTCTAAAATAGTTACAGCAATAATATTTTACCTATACAAATTTAACCTAGGGAAGGCTAAGCATCTTTTCTGATTTGACAAATCTTTCCATGAAACTCATCAATAACAACATAAATAAAACCTAATTATTTAGAAATAACTCCTCTCTTTCATAAGGTAAAAAGAACAGATCTTTTGGGGTTTGAGAGACCCATTGGGAAATCTCAAAGATAGGTTTAGGGAGGCAAAAATCAAGAGTTGTTAGGAGATTTGAACTCTTGAGTAGGATCATGGGTGCCTCAGAAACAACAGTTGTTGTTTTTCAAATGTTGTCATTTGAAAGTGACAATAAAACATCTAAAGATAAGCAGAGAATGTAACATGATTGTAAAGAATCTTAGTTCTTTTCTAAGTGAGGAACCTTTGTTTGCTTTTTAAAGATAATCAAGAACATAATACAATCAACATATTATAAGACACAGAATCTTTTGCTATATAGGCAAAGTACACACACAAAAAGAACTTTCCATAATGGAGGTGAAGACAATAAGCAGTAAACCAGGGAAACATGGCCGTCAAAATCAAGCAAACTTTGGTGAAATTTTAACACATTTCATAGCTTTTCAGACTCAGGTATTATAAACCAAGGCAAATAAAATTTATTTCCAGAAAGAAAGTAGAATGGTGGTTGCCAGGGGTTGGAGGGAGGGTAGGATGGGGAGTTAATTGTTTAACAGGTGCGAAGTTTCAGTTGGGAAGTTGAAAAACTTCTGGGGATGGATGGTGGTGACAGTGGCACAACGATGTAGACATACTAAAGTACACTTAAAAACGGTTAAAATGGTAGATTATTTCCAAATTTTGCCCTTCATCGTGTTCTTTTATATTCTGGAACAAACTGACACTTTATTTTAGGACCCATCTCAGGGCGTCTACAATGTCAGAATGAATTTCATAATATGAAGATGTTATTAATATGCAATGCAGTCATTGTTGCTATCTTCAAATAACTCAATAAATAAGAATTATAAACGTTTCTCAATTCAGTTTCCAATATGTTGTGTTGATAATTAAACGCACCATCCCTAGCCCCCTTCTCCCTTTAAGGTCCTCAATATGCTTGAAGAGTGCAAAGGGGGCTTTGGAGACAAAACAAAACATATAGACAAAACCTTGAGAACCATTGCTTTAGGACAAAACTACTCTTTTTTTCTCGAAAAACAGGAGCACACACACAGTTGTATTTCTCTGTGCTCCTCAATACAGTCTCAACCACTAACATAAATTCTAAGTTTCAACCAAAGTAACTTCCGTTTCAGAGAAAATTAGGGTGGGAGGAGGGAGGAGGTGGATAGTTGTGAACTATGTCACATACCCGCTCTTTATTTTATTTTATTTTATTTTGGCCGTGCCTCATCCGGAAACTATGTCACATACCAGCCTTTTATTTTATTTTTTATTTTTTGGCAGTGCAGAATGTAGGATCTTAGTTTCCTGATCAGGGATCGAACCCGTGTCCCCTGAAGTGGAAGCGTGGAGTCTTAACCACTGGACCACCAGAGAAGTCCCAGATACCAGCTTTTTAGCTTTTTAACAGACCAGCAGGGTTCATAGCTACACATAACAAAACTTTCCATAGACACTTATATCCCTTACAGTACAACTTATCAAAGTGGCAAAAATGAACATATTCATTAACAGACCCAAAGACACAGTCTCTTACACCATATAAGACGAAAAAGTATATAAACTTAAAATTATGCTTAGTAATCAATGTCCAGTATTCTGTCTTACTTAGGAATGATCTTGGTATCCAATGATTATCCATTAATTAACTTAATTTTAATATCAGTCCAAGGTTTTAAGTTACCAAAAACTCTTGAAAATTATCTTCAAGCTGACATATTGCAAAACAAAATTACTATTGAAATAAAAGTTTTTCTGAATAATGATTCGATTAGTGAAAACCAAATTTTCATTTTGCATAATCTTTAACATTATGAATAATGTTAACTTATTTGATCAATAAACCTGTATAAATTTAGAAAAAACATATCTAAGTAGAATACTGTTGGGAATTACACTTAACATTAATAAATTAGAGAAAATATAGCTGTTTTTCTTAAACCCCAAATACTAAACTACTCATTTTCCAAAGATTTACTTAAATTTATAAGCTGGAATTTTTAACATGTTATTGAATGGTTTCTGTAAGAACATTTTATTAGTGTAACACATTTAAAGATTTAGGAGTTCATTGTCACTACTTTCTGGGAATTTTAGGAATATTTGCTTTATTTAAGCACTTATTTATCTCTATCAGTCAATCAGAAAAGAACTCAATTAACATGAGACTTTATAATCAAATTTATTAATACCCTCTGGAAATAAGAAAATATTACACATTTACACAATGAGGGATAAAGGCCTTTCTAAACTACAGACACACAGACATACAGAGACAGATAAAGAGGGCTTATAGCTTGGATTCTAAAATTTCAGTCACAGGTCAAGAGTAAATGCAGAAACCTCAAATCTCACCAGTCCTGGTATGAAAGAGTTGTTTTCCCTCCCAATGGGCACAGGACTCAATTGATTTGGGCTCAAAATTGACAAACTAACAAAAATGACTAACAATCCAAATTCTCCATCATCTCTCACCCAACAGAGAATAGATCTCTATAATCCATTAGTCCATTTACAGAGATCACTAAATGGTCAGACCATAAAACAAAATTCTCAGTCATTGCTGCCACTAATGAGTATTGGCTATACATGAATCAAAAACCAAAACCAAAACCAAAAATAAAAAATTAGTAGAGAGGAAAATTAAATTAGAAAAACAGCAAAGATGCCTTGTCACTTTGGATTCACCTCTGGGAGCCAAGAAGAGATGGGCCTGGTCTTAAGCACATCTCTGGTGATGAAGTTTACCTGGCTCATCAGATGAATGCACATTGGTGGCAGACCTCCAAAACTGTTTTTTTTTAAAAATTTATTTATTTATTTATTTTTGGCTGCATTGGGTCTTTGTTGCTCTGCCCAGGCATTCTCTAGTTGTGGCAAGTGGGGGCTACTGTTCGTTGCAGTGCGTGGGCTTCTCATTGCGGTGGCTTCTCTTGTTGTGGAGCACGGGCTCTAGTCGTGTGGGCTTCAGTATTTGTGGCACGCAGGCTCAGTAGTTGTGGCTCGCGGGCTCTAGAGCGCAGGCTCAGTAGTTGTGGTGAACAGGCTTAGCTGCTCCGCGGCATGTGGGATCTTCCCCGACCAGGGCTCGAACCCGTGTCCCCTGCATTGGCAGGCAGATTCTTAACCGCTGCGCCACCAGGGAAACCCCCTCCAAAACTGTTAAAAGGCCATTTTCAAAATTTAAGAAGTATGATTCTAATACACGTATAAACATGTATTAAAAGATTTTATTTAACTCAGTGAGAATCCAAAGAACAGACACATTTACAGATTAGAAATATTAAAATGCATGTGCAAATGGAACACAAACTGAGTGTTTTTGGGGGTGGGGTTTGGGGTGAGGGAGGTGTTTTGCACGCAACTTGAGTAGTAAGACAGCTCCAAGAAGATCAGAATCAGATAATGGGAAGGGTGTACATAGACAATACATAGTTCTATTGAAGCTCAACTTTTCCTACATAGGTTATCATTAAGATTCAGATGCAGATGTCACTCCCTACAATGCCAGAAAGATAGGGTCCTACTGGACCTGCCTGTAATCTAGTCACTCCCAGGCTCCACCTTATTGCTCTGGGATTATATTTACAGCCCTTCCCCAAGCCCAGACATCCCACGGCTTTCATCCAATCCAGCCAGACACTCCCACATAGCACTCATAATATCACCACCCAGGCCACACACACAGTGGAAAAAAAAAAAAAAATCCACCTTCCTCTCATGTTTCTGAAACCCTGATGTGAAAAGCTAAAGGTTAAAAAAATTTTTTTTGTTTAACTTTAATTTGTTTAAAACCTCCCTAACTTCAGTTTCCAATGTAAAAAGAAAACATCCAGAAATCTAAAAGCAATTGCCTTAAACTGCTTTCAACAAGAAAAACAGCGGGGTTCCCCTACTTCTCTGTAAAAATTCTTTTTGACTCAGTCACGGTGAATTGCCCAATCTCATTTCTAAATGGTTAAAAAAAAGAGAAAAAAAATATACACAAAAATATACTGTAATAAACTGTTAATAAGGAGAGAAAGGAAAAAAAAAGAAGGCAGTCTGTCACTTATACGTCTAAAATAGTGCTCAAAAAAAAGGCAGAGATGCCTCCTTCTCCAAGGGCTCCAAATGAAACTTCACAGGTGCATATGGAGCTAGAAAGCAGGACGTGATGTTAAAATGGGCTCTCCTCTGTTTCTGATGCAGCTGAGGCCCCAAAGCAAAGAAAAAAGCAGTAGGTGGCAAGTCCCCTTACTTCAAAGTGGGTTTTGAGACCACCTTCGTAGGACAGGCAAAGAAGGAGCAGTTGGAGATAGTTTTGTGACCCTTGGATGAACACCCACCCCTCAACCCCTCAAGGTTTGAAGTCAAAGAAATTGAAAAGAGACTTTGGAAGAAACAGCTAAAGGCCTGTAGCATTTTCCCTCCTACCTCTTCCTGTTACCCGAGGCCGAGCACCTCCTTATCTCAAATCTCGTGAGAAAGGGCTTTGAAAGATCAGTTCCCTTAGAACTGAGAGGACCAAAGCAACTGGTGTCTGACCCATGCCGGAGAGGATTAAAGGCCAATGGCTGTGGCTGGAGTCAGGCACTAGGACGAGGAGGAATGCATACACCATTAAACGCAGAACAGAAAAGTATGTTTCTTGTGGGCCAAATGGGGGAAGGGAGAGAAGGGTCGTTTCCAAGGAGCCCCCGCCTAAGTGGGCTTGCTGCTAGCGGCTGCTAGCAACAGGGGGTTGGAATCAAATGCAGAAGCCAGTGGAACACGTGGCCAGCACAGGAGGTGTTGTAGTCCAGTGTTTTCAGTGGAGCCATTTCCAAGGGCCCCGTGAAAGCACGCCGTTAAGAGGAGTCCATAGTGAATGTCCGTTAAAATCCTGGACCACCACCTCTAAGTGTTACAGTTCCCCTAAAGTAAGGTCTTTCCTCCTCTCAGTCCTCCCTCCTCCCACCTCCACCCCCTGTTGGACCCAAGCCCTAGAGGGAGTGGATTTGGAGGAGTAGAAGCATTAAGTGGGAAAACAAAGAAGACAGTTATGCCTCCCCTGCCCCCTTGGGCCCCTGCTTCCCTCTCCTCACTTCAGGCTTCCAGCCTGAATCAGCCTGGGCTAGGGAAGCAGAGAAAGGAGAAATATTTGCCTTAAACAAAGTTCAGAGTTTTAACTATTACATGGGACTGGACATTTCAACAACTGAAATGAGGCTATTTTGTGACTAAAATTGACTGGAGGACTTTAAAATTTTTCTATGAGTGTCTGGAAAAGCTACAGACCCACTTGAGATTTCATCCATGGGCAAGGAAGAAACTAGCCCCCAAGCAGAGGGAGCAGGAAAAAAAATAAAGTTGCTTTTGGAGCACATCCTATCAGATGCTACCCTCTTCCCATAATGGCTGCACAAGTTTGCTCCAAAAAAGACAGCCTATTTCCCAGTCTCTAGTAAGCCAACCACTATACCCCTAAAATGGTTCTACAGGACTTTGGAAATTTCCATCCCCAGGATATCCTAGCCAGAAAAAGACCCTGCAGGCTCTGAGAAACTTGTCAACCACAAAGGACACAGCAGCCAAACAGGAAAATAATAGCAAGATAACATGTTTTTTTTTGAAGGTCTTCTAGCATTGGCTTCTTATATTGAATATTCTGTGGGATTCAGACAGAAAGTTCTAGAGCTAAAGGTTATTTTTATCAGAGGAGGAAAAAAGAATCAGTGGTGGCTCATTCAGCTGGTCAAAACCATGGAGAAATCAAACCATAACGAAGATGTAGTGAATTCTAAAAACTCACTCACAAGGCAGTTCTTTGTATTTTGTGTGACTTCCATCCCAGGAAGTGTGCCAAAGAAGCTTTGGGTGAATTCTAGAGACCCTCTACCTTGGAGTGGACACCACACTAGCTAGAGCCCTTTTTAACCTCTCTGCTGAGAGCATTAATGTCCTCAAACCGATCTCTGATACAAGTTATGGGCTGAGGAGAGAATTATCTTCAAGGATCATCTGCATGTACGATTTCAACGTAATCTGTGCTGTTTATTTCTAAGTACAGTGAATGTGTGCATTTGCTAACAAAGTAGGTGCATCATAATCATTTCCCCCTCCATAACGTATTGAAATATCTTAAAACAGAGGGTATTATGGAGTTACAGGTGCGGATGACTTCAACATTCCTTCAAAATCTACCATTTATCTCTATATGATAACCTATCATACTGGGTTGGGTTATTTATTTATTTTTAATTATTAGGGAGTCTACAGTGAACAGATGTGAGGCTGCTTAAGTGCAATCCCTACAGAACTACTGTGGTAGATACTATGGGCCCACCAGCTCAGCAGCTAAGGAATGCCTGTACAGTCAACTGGGTATGCAAAAAGGAAGAAATAGACCTATGGGGGCTAAAAATGAACATGGATATAAATAAATCGAGCAGGAGAATTCAAAAATTCTGCCCATATATCAGAATTTCTCAAACTTTAATGTGTATAGTCATTACCTGGGGATCTTTTTAAAATGCAGGTTCTGATTTAGAAGGTCTGGGGATGGGCCTGAGATTCTTCATTTCTAACAATCTCCTGGGGGACGTTGACCCCGCTGAATCATACCTTAAGAAGGGAATAAATGGAAGAATATAGAGTAAAGAGGGCAAAATGGAATGAAGGTAAAATGCAGGATTGTAAGCCCAATAATCTCCCCAGGTCATGCTCTGGGACCATTTCCTCAGAGGAGTCCATTGCAGAATCCATTTATGAGAATGGTACCATCTTACTCATCTTGAATCTGTGTGACACAGAGTCGGGAGTTGGGTGTCCTCCCCACGACTGGAGGAAAACATCATGGCTCCTGGGAGGTGAAACCCTGGCAGCAGCCGACAACAGGGTGCTAGGACAGTGGAAGTGCTCCGATGATGAAAACAATGGCAGGAGCCACACGGGAGTTCATGGAGAGCATGCATGAGATGTCACTGGCGATCCCCAGAAATATATTTCTGGTGAGGGGGGTTTTAAGGGGCATGAAAAGAGGTAGAGAAATCTGTGTCCTCCAAAGAACCAGATGTGTGCTCCACAAGAACCAGTGCTCACGGGGGCATCATGCCAGGCTGTGTCAGCCAGAGAAACAGAAACCTCCCACAGAGAAGGTGATGTGGCATCACCCCGTCAAGGAAAGAGGCACTTGCCTTTTGGCTTTTCCTTCTTTCCCGATGCTAGAGGGAAAAACTGTAAGAGGGAAGATGTGAGAGGTATCTGAGAGCCAGACTGTGCCCCTTTCTCTCCTTCTCTCCACTCTGATAATATATATTAAAAATTTTGGAACTTTTTTTGTGAATTGGCATGTTTATAACCTTCACCCATTTTTCTATTTCCTTGTTGATTTATAAGATCCTTTATGTATATTAATGAGAATGTATTTATTTTATAAGATCTCTTTATAGATATTAATAAAGGGAGAACTTTCTTATGGAAAAAAACCCAATAGCTTGAATCTTGGAGGTGATTAGTTACTAGCAACAACAATAATGGCAGCTAATCTTTATCAATCACTATTTTCCAGGTAACTCTGTTAGATGTTTTACATGGATTCTTTCATAATCCTCCTCACAACCCTATATGGTAGGAATTGTTATCATCTCAGTTTTATGGGAAAAGGAAACTGAGATTTAAACAGTATAGACAGTTTAAACAGTGAACCTCAGCTAGTGAATATTGACATCAGGATTTGAACCCAGGCACAAGCTCTGGAGAAGACAGGAAAGGCATTAGGGTCTTGAGAATGCAGAGGATCTTGGAGAATTGGGTGTGCCAAGGCCTCAAGCTAATAGTTATTAAGGTCACAATCCCCTTCCCTCCCTCTTTTTTTAAGCAAATATTAATGGTGAAATATTGCCCAGGGCTAGGTACCAAGCCAAGAGTGGTGAGGGAAACAGATGGGGTTCATGGAGTTTATTGTGTGAAGGAAGAGAGCCACAAACACAAATACGTATGTAATTTGAAATATTTGTAGGTGCTATGAAGAAAAATTCAAAGGGTGTGTAAGAGATAATGGGTGGAGAACAATTCAGACTAAGTAGGAAAAGGCTTGTCTGAGTGACAATTATTTAAACAGAGACCTGACAAATGAATACAAGTTAATCAAATGAAGAGGAGGAGGAAAACATTTTGGGGCAGAGGAAATTGCTGATAAAAAGAAGAAAGTGGTCCTGATGCAAGAACAAGCAGAACTTTTGAACAAATGAAAGATGCTAGATAGGTAGGCAGGGATCAGAGCAGGCAGGGAAGTATTTAAAGTCTCAGGAGGGAATCTCAGGGTCTCGACCCATTATGGGGGTAGATTAGTAAGAGTTTTGGCATTTGGGGGCTAAAGTTTCAGGATCTGCCAGTCAGTTATGGAGTCAGAAAGTGATCCCTGAAGGTGTCGGATTTAGGAGTCCTGAGGCAGGACCTGATCTTGGGCTTTCTCTGTCTCAGTGGCTCCTAGCCTCACTGTAGATCTTTGAGGTTTCTGCTTCCTCTTCTAACCCATTCTGTCCCCTAATCTGGTCAGATCTTCTACATCTTCAAACTGTCCACTCACTTCCACCTGGTCCTTTCTACATCCCACCGTTGAGCACAGGCATTCCCTTGAAGGTATGGAAGGAATACCTCGGTTTTCTTTTTCTTTCTTTTTTTTTAATTTTTAAATTTTATTTTATTTTTTTATACAGCAGGTTCTTATTAGTTATCCATTTTATACATATTAGTGTATATATGTCAATCCCAATCTCCCAATTCATCACCCCCCCCCACCCCCCGGCCACTTTCCCCCCTTGGTGACCATATGTTTGTTCTGTACATATGTGTCTCTATTTCTGCCCTGCAAACTGGTTCATCTGTACCATTTTTCTAGGTTCCACATATATGCGTTAATATATGATATTCGTTTTTCTCTTTCTGACTTACTTCACTCTGTATGACAGTCTCTAGATCCATCCACATCCCTACAAATGACCCAATTTCATTCCTTTTTATGGCTGAGTAATATTCCATTGTATATATGTACCACATCTTTATCCATTTGTCTGTCGATGGGCATTTAGGTTGCTTCCATGACCTGGCTATTGTAAATAGTGCTGCAATGAACATTGGGGTGCATGTGTCTTTTTGAATTATGGTTTTCTCTGGGTATATGCCCAGTAGTGGGATTGGTAGGTCAAATGGTAATTCTATTTTTAGTTTTTAAAGGAACCTCCTTCCTGTTCTCCATAGTGGCTGTATCAATTTACATTCCCACCAACAGTGCAAGAGGTTTCCCTTTTCTCCACACCCTCTCCAGCATTTGTTGAGCATTCTTTCATGTGTTTGTTGGCAATCTGTATATCTTCTTTGGAGAAATGTCTGTTTAGGTCTTCTGCCCATTTTTTGACTGGGTTGTTTGTTTTTTTAATATTGAGCTGCATGAGTTGTTTATATATTTTGGAGATTAATCCTTTGTCCGTTGCTTCATTTGCCAATATTTTCTCCCATTCTGAGGGTTGTCTTTTCATCTCGTTTGTAGTTTCCTTTGCTTTGCAAAAGGTTTTAAGTTTCATTAGGTCCCATTTGTTTATTTTTGTTTCTATTTCCATTTCTCTAGGAGGTGGATCAAAAAATATCTTGCTGTGATTTATGTCAAAGAGTGTTCTTCCTATGTTTTCTTGTAAGAGTTTTATAGTGTCCGGTCTTACATTTAGGTCTCTAATCCATTTTGAGTTTATTTTTGTGTATGGTGTTAGGAAGTGTTCTAATTTCATTCTTTTACTTGTAGCTGTCCAGTTTTCCCAGCACCAATTATTGAAGAGACTGTCTTTTCTCCATTGTATATCCTTGCCTCCCTTGTCATAGATTAGTTGACCATAGGTGCATGGGTTTATCTCTGGGCTTTCTATCCTGTTCCATTGATCTATATTTCTGTTTTTGTGCCAGTACCCTATTGTCTTGATTACTGTAGCTTTGTAGTATAGTCTGAAGTCAGGGAGTCTGATTCCTCCAGCTCCGTTTTTTCCCCTCAAGACTGCTTTGTCTATTCAGTGTCTTTTGGGTCTCCATACAAATTTTAAGATTTTTTGTTCTAGTTCTGTAAAAAATGCCACTGGTAATTTGATAGGAATTGCATTGAATTTGTAGATTTCTTTTGGTAGTATAGTCATTTTCACAATGTTGATTCTTCCAGTCCAAGAACATCATATATCTCTCCATCTGTTTGTGTCATCTTTGATTTCTTTCATCAGTGTCTTATAGTTTTCTGAGTACACGTCTTTTACCTCCTTAGGTAGGTTTATTCCTAGGTATTTTATTCTTTTTGCTGCAATGGTGAATGGGAGTGTTTCCTTAATTTCTCTTTCTGATCTTTTGTCATTAGTGTATAGGAATGCAAGAGACTTCTGTGCATTAATTTTGTATCCTGAAACTTTACTAAATTCATTGATTAGCTCTAGTAGTTTTCTGATATCATCTTTAGGGTCCTCTATGTCACATCATCTGCAAACAATGACAGTTTTACTTCTTCTTTCCTTTTTTTTTTCCTCTCTGATTGCCGTGGCTAGGACTTCCAAAACTATGTTGAATAATATTGGTGAGAGTGGACATCCTTGTCTTGTTCTTGATCTTAGAGGAAATGCTTTCAGTTTTTCACCATTGAGAATGATGTTTGCTGTGGGTTTGTCGTATATGGCCTTTATTATGTTGAGGGAGGTTCCCTCTATGCCCACTTTCTGGAGAGTTTTTACCCTAAATGGGTGTTGAATTTTGTCAAAAGCTTTTTCTGCATCTATTGAGATGATCATATGATTTTTCTTCTTCAATTTGTTAACATGGTGTATCACATTGATTGATTTGCATATGAAGAATCCTTGCATCCCTGGGATAAATCCCACTTGATCATGGTGTATGATCCTTTTAATGTGTTGTTGGATTCTGTTTGCTAGTATTTTGTTGAGGATTTTTGCATCATATTCATCCATGATATTGGTCTGTAATTTTCTTTTTTTATAGTATCTTTGTCTGGTTGTGGTATCAGGGTGATGGTGGCCTCATTGAATGAGTTTGGGAGTGTTCTTTCCTCTGCAATTTTTTGGAAGAGTTTGAGAAGGATGGGTGTTAGCTCTTCTCTAAATGTTTGATAGAATTCACCTGTGAAGCCATCTGGTCCTGGACTTTTGTTTATTGGAAGATTTTTAATCACAGTTTCAATTTCATTGCTTGTGATTGGTCTGTTCATATTTTCTATTTCTTCCTGGTTCAGTCTTGGAAGGTTATACCTTTCTAAGAATTTGTCTATTTCTTCCAGGTTGTCCATTTTATTGGCATAGAGTCACTTGTAGTAGTCTCTTAGAATGTTTTGTATTTCTGCAGTGTCTGCTGTGACTTCTTTTTCATTTCTAATTTTATTGATTTTAGTCCTCTCCCTCTTTTTTTTGATGAGTCTGGCTAAAGGTTTATCAATTTTGTTTATCTTCTCAAAGAACCAGCTTTTAGTTTTATTGATCTTTTCTATTGTTTTCTTTGTTTCTATTTCATTTATTTTTGCTCTGATATTTATGATTTCTTTCCTTCTACTAACTTTGGGTTTTGTTTTTTCTTCTTTCTGTAGTTCCTTTAGGTGTAAGGTTAGATTGTTTATTTGAGATTTTTGTTGTTTCTTGAGGTAGGCTTGTATTGCTATAAACTTCCCTCTTAGAACTGCTTTTGCTGCATCCCATAGGTTTTGGATCGTCGTGTTTTCGTTGCAATTTGCCTCTAGGTATTTTTGATTGCCTCTTTGATTTCTTCTGTGATCTCTTTGTTATTGTTTAGCTTCCATGTGTTTGCGTTTTTGACTGCTTTATCAATTCCCTGTAATTGATTTCTAATCTCATAGCATTGTGGTCAGAAAAGACGCTTGATATGATTTCAGTTTTCTTAAATTTCCTGAGGTTTGATTTGTGACCCAAGATGTTATCTATCCTGGAGAATGTTCCATGTGCACTTGAGAAGAAAGTGTAATCTGCTGTTTTTGGATGGAATGTCCTATAAATATCAATTAAATCTATCTGGTCTATTGTGTCATTTAAAGCTTGTGTTTCCTTATTAATTTTCTGTCTGGATGATCTGTCCATTGGTGTAAGTGAGGTGTTAAAGTCCCCCTCTATTATTGTGTTACTGTCGATTTCCTCTTTTATAGCTGTTAGCAGTTGCCTTATGTATTGAGGTGCTCCTATGTTGCGTGCATATATATTTATAATTGTTATATCCTGCAGAGGAGACTCTGCAGCTTTGAATTGGGCTTGTGGTCTAAATATCCTCTCAAATTTTCCTGATTTTCTGGGTTTGCGTGGTTGGTGTGGCTCTTGGTGAGGGTCTTTAGGTCACTGGCATTCTGTGTTGCAAACTATTGGTCTTTGTGTTTCCTCCCGTTCATGCCATCTTCATGTAGGAGGCTCAGCCAGGTTGGCCTGGGTTGCCTTGTTGCACCTCCTCTGCTGTTCTGCAGTATTAAATTGGGGCCTCTAAGGGAACATTTCTATCTCTTCGGGCAGCCCAGCCCTGCCCAGATTTTATCCCTAGCCTGCAAGTCCCTCCAACCACTCCTATGATTGTGGTTGGACCGCTGCCTTTCTCTTTAACTTCATTTCATGCCACTTTCCCCAGCCTCGTGGGACCTCTGTTTCCCGAACTCACCAAGGTTATTCCTGCCCTAGAGTCTTTCCTTCCCTATTCCATCTGCCTGGAAAGCTCTTCCTCTAGACCTTCTGGTAGCTGGCTCCTACTCACCATTCCAAAGTCCCTGAATCTTCCCTTGGGTTCAGCATCAATAAATTAAATGAACACCTAAGTTATATGGGTCCTGCACACCAATCAGAAGAAAGGCTAAACTCCTTCTAAAACAATAAGGGAGGGCAGGCAAGCCAGCCTAAAAGACAAGAGAGAAGTCTGTAGCACCTTCTCACTCCTGAAGAACAAAGGAGCAATAGTTTCACCTGAGCATATTTGATACCTCCTAAGCTGTGAGTCCTTTATGGCTCTGTTATGGTCTGAATGTTTGTGTTCCTCCAAAATTCATATGCTGAAACCTAACCCCCAAGGTGATGGTATTAGGTGATGAGGCCTTTGGGGGTGATTAGATCATCTGAGCAGAGCCCTCATAAATGGGATTAGTGCCCTTATAAAAGAAGCCCAAGGAAGCTCCCTTGTCCCTTATACCATGTGAGGTTACAGCAAAAAAATGGCCATCTAGGAAGCAGGCTCTCACCAGACACCAAACCTGACAGCACCTTGGTCTTGGACTTCCCAGCCTCCAGAAAAATAAATTTCTGGTTCATAAGCCACCCAGTCTATGACATTCTCTTAGAGCAGCCCAAACAGACTAAGAAAGGCTCCCAATTTCTAAACTATTACTCTGAGTAAAGGCATGCCTGATAGAGAGAGGGCTCCACACTGAGGACTCTCAGAGATGCTGTAATGGGACCAGGAGACCTGAGGTCCAGGGTGAGGAGCATCTGCCTTTCTGGAGAGGATGATTTTTGAGTCTGGAGACATTTTTTTGTGGTCTCAGCAAGTCATCAGTTCTGTGTTACCTCTTGTCACTGAGTCACATCCTACTAGAGTTATCTTTATTCCAGACTGGCCGATATTGGCTTCAATAATATCGCAACCAATCTGTTGTTTCTACTGAGTCATTTACCTGATCTGTGACTCTGAGCAAGTCATTTCTGTTTTAACTTCTTTGCCTGTAAAGATGGGGATAATGTAACCATCTCAAGACATTACTGGTGTTGCTGCAGTGACCAGGTTCGAACAAGAGGAAGTACTTTGAAAGGGTTAATTAAGCATTACATGACTAGGAGGTAGGATTATTAATTACTTGCATTTTGTCAGATCACAACAATTACAACCCAACCCAATAGTTAACAGCAGTGTCTTCCAAGTCCCGCTGAGTGGGAGGCCTGCCAGTCATCAAAACATATTAGAATCAAGGCTTACCCAGGCAGCTACTTCTGGGCTCCATAACAGCACGTGTTTTTCCTGTACTTGGTGAGGGCCCGTCCTTGCTGGAGTAAGTGAGTACACTGGCTCTCCTCCTAAGTCCTGCCTTTCCCCAAATAACTTTCCATCCTCTATTTCACTTTCCTTTCTTCTTCTTGCCCATCTGTTTCCCTTCCCTATTGATCACTCACTCAAGCAGCCCCGCCCATCATCCTGATCCCTTCCGTTCATTACCTCCTCCTCTCGTTAGTCTCCCCAGCCGCTCACCCTCCTCCCGACCCAGCCACTTTTCTTTGCACGTCTTTTCTGTCGCGTCCCTGTCCAGAAAGCCCATTTCACCCAGCGGCACCCTCTGTGCACCAGCCTCTCTCCCTCCTCTCATCCCAGCCGTTCCTGACAGCCGTTTCCGGTGCATTGCTCAGGTTCCCAACAGCAGACGTTGCAAGTTCAAAGCTGGCAGGAGCGCACGGGCTTCATGTGCGCCCACGGGTGGGGGCCCAAGGGGCGGGGCGTCGGGAGGGCGGCGCCGCAGCCCCTGAGAAACAGACAGATCCGATTTCCCTGGGGCTCAGCCAAGCAAGGTGACCTATCAGTCGGTACCAGCTGGAGCCCGAAGTTTTGCGTGTTGCGTGTGGCAGGGCCTGGCGCTGAACCACCCCTCCCTTGGGCACACCTCACATGTCTACATCTCCTCCAGAACTGGCCTGGGTCAGTCTCTCCTTCAGAACCTGCCCTTGAGAGGATTTACTGGAAGGCAGTGTGACAAGGCAAAGACCACGCAAGCCGGACCCAGTGCCCATTCATGGGAACGTCCTCCTTGTTCATGCTCTCTCCATAAAATAACTAATTTTATAATTGTTTTTATAATTGTTAAATTATACTTGTTACAATTAAAGTGATTATTTAAGGAATGCACTGAATATGCTGATAGTGGAATTGTATTTCCACAAGCACCAGCAGAATTTGCTCTCTTAAAGGCCAAAATTTATCTCCTAAAGCAGCCCATCAGGTGCTGGATAATTCAAGAGAAAACTCAGCAGAGGCCTAGGGCACTTCCCAGGAAAGATTACACTTTGAACACAGTCATAAAATTTTGCTCTCTTTTAAAACCCCACTAAAAGTACAGGAAAGGGATTTTCCCCCCTAAGGTACTATTTGCAATATGGGTGAAAGTGAGAGAAAGTTAGGAAATAGGATTTCCTCATCTATCCTGGGCCAAAATGTATAATGTGTCCCCATCTCTTATGCTCTGTTGCCCCTCTGGCACCATGCTGAAGATTTCCTGATCCCTTAACTGAGTTTCAAGGGATTTTTTTTTAAGGTATAAATCCTCAGAGATGGTGAGAAAAAAGAGGTGATGACAAAATTTTGGAAACTAAAAAATAGATGGACAGGTATTTTATGACTTAGGAGACCTAAGTAAGCAGAAACCTAACCCTTCAGGGTAAACAAAGAACTGCCATGACTAAATGGCAGAACCCTTAAAAGGCCTAGGAATTGGTGGTTCAAGATATCTCTGGAAGTGGGAGGGGGACGGAAAATAAAAGAAGATTGGTTGACAGCTGTTGAGAAAAAGATTTCTAGATCCCTTCCCTAACTCTCTACTGCTCTTCTCACTGGGCAGAAGACAAGAGATTTGTCTGGTGAAGGAAAATTGAGGGTTCTTCAGGCACACTTGAAAGCAGGCATACCATAAAACAACCAGAAGCTTAAGTGCTCATATGCACAGTAAATGCCTGGTCAGCCTACCCCCACCCCAAGGTCTTCTCCCACTGGCTCCCCAAATGCTGCAACCCCGGCCTTTATTCTCTCCAGGGAATTGGAGAAGTTCTCTAGGACATCTCACCAGCCAATAAGGAAAGAACTGAAGGTCTTGACATCTGGAGTTCCCAACAAACAGCCTAACGAGATCAACCCACAATGAAGCTCCCAGCTGCCAAGCTCTATCCACTGCTCAGAACTTCTGATCAGCTGTCAGTCCTCCACTGTTAAACTAAGTCCTGTCCTACTGTGAATAGGACTGACCTGTACAACCAACCAAATTCCAAAATCAACAGCCACTACATAAAGTAAAGGATCAGAAGTCAAATGACTTTGGTCTTCAAAAGAACATCTTCAAAATATTGATTAAAAAATTCCCAACCTAGAATTCTATATCTGGCCAAACTAGGAATCCAGTGTGAGGGCAGAATTACACATATATAGACATAAAGATATCAAAAGTTTACTTTCCATTCATCCTTTCTCAAGAAGCTATTGGGATATGTTAGGGCCAAGACTAAGGTAAAGTGAGGTGCTTTCTTGCTTTGGTTGCAAAATTTAAAAGAGCATCAAAAAATTTAGTCATCAAGATAAAAAATATTTTAGTGCAATATTAAAAAAAATAAAATTAATGCAAAAAAAATCCATGATGAACAAAAACATCAAAATGTTGAATAAAGACAAAATCCAGCAGGGCTGGGATTAAGGTGAGGTGAGTGAGGCCAAGTCATGCAAGTGCAGGATGGGAGCCCATCTTCATTAAACATTTTGATATTTCGTTGGTTATATACATCAGCCCTACTTAAAGTGGGACAGGACTACATAGGGTCATGAATACAAGGAGGTGAATATCATTGGGGATCACCTTGGAGCCTGGATATCACAATAACAAGAATTATGCTATTATTTTATTAGGTGAAAAGGGGGTATAGGATTGTGTGTGTCTGGTTGGTGGAAATGAGAGTTAAACCCTCATCTTCCTTGGAGGGTAGTCAACAGGTAATACTGCCAAACAGAAGAACCCAGAAGTAATATTAGCATGTTATTAAAAGACATGGTGTTAAATACTGGAGAAAATGGTTAAAAGATTTGAAAATCATTCCCTCTGGGGAAGGGGAAATGAGCAAGGCAGGGAGGGGCCCGGGGACTGCTATTTGTCTTAATGTTGTAGAATAGTTGACTCTTTATGTGCATATATGACTAATAAAAATATTAAAATAAGTAAATCAGTGTTCGAGATTTCAAAAAAAATAGACTCCACAGTACTCATCATGGGGGACTTCCCTGGTGGCACAGTGGTTAAGAATCTGCCTGCTAATGCAGGGGACATGGGTTCGAGCCCTGGTCCAGGAAGATCCCACATGCCATGGAGCAACTAAGCCCAGGCGCCACAACTACTGAGCCTGCGCTCTAGATCCCGTGAGCCACAACTGCTGAGCCCATGCACCGCAACTACTGAAGCCCACGTGCCTAGAGCCCGTGCTCCACAAGAGAAGCCACCGCAATGAGAAGCCCACGCACTGCAACGAAGAGTAGCCCCCGCTCACTGCAACTAGAGAAAGCCCATGTGCAGCAATGAAGACCCAATGCAGCCAGAAATAAATAAATTAAAAAAAATAAAGTGCTCATCATGGGAAAGGCAGAAGTCTATTGGACTTCATTACATGATGTCATGATTCAGTATTAGTTTTACTTTGGATTACATATAGAGGTGGCGGCCAGCGTTGTCTCAATGCTAGGGCGTCTAATAATTTCCCTTAGCTTGTATTTCACAGGGGAGATAGCTGCTCTATCTCATGTAACCCTCACAACTACATAGCAAGACATACAATATCCCCAGGTGAGGGATACTGATGGATGAGGGGAACTGAGGCTCAGAAAGAGAAAGTAACCAGTCAGAGCTAATCACTCCATAGTTAATGGCATTTGGGTAGACTGGGTACCAGATCTTTTCAGTGAGACCAGTTGTTTTTTTTTCTTTGGCCATTGGGAGCACAGGGTCTTAACCACTGGACCTGCAGGGGAGGTCCCTGACCAGGAAACTGGTGTTAGCTCTTTACCCTGTAGCTGCATATTGGTCTCCTCTGGCCATATCCCCACTTTTGCTGCCTAGTTCTGGTTTGATTTGCGTCACCGTTCCAAGTTCGTGGAGGCAGCTGCTCCCTGACAATGTGAGGGTCCTCCACCTCTCTGGCTGCACTTAAAGCCAGACTTCCTGCCTCAACTACGCTACGCTCTTGCTCTTGCCTTTTCTGGGCTGAACTACAGATCCCCACATCTAGGCAGCCTGGGGGCTGCCCTTTAAGTTCCCTGCAGTGCTGCCCATTACTTCGTGGAGGGCTAATACAGCTAAATTTAGAAGGATCAAGGGATTGTCTGATTTGAGGCAAAAAAGGGATTTTTTTCCCCTGCCCACAAACTGAGTTCTACCTGGAAGGCTCTGCCCCTGTCCAGGTGGGGCCTTTGCACCTGCCTTTCCTTGTCCACGTGCAGTGTGGTAGCTCTGTTTCTTGACACATAGATGGGATCTTGTATCTTGGCTGGGAATGTCTTGTGTTCTGCCGTTCCCTTGTTGCTCAAAGCCCATTTGTTTCACCCTGGGAAATTCACTCAAACCAGCCTTATCGTTCAAATAAATATACATTCCTCAAGAGCCCTTTCATGTCTTATCTCTCACTACTTACATGCCAGGTTAGTATTCTGGAGCCCCAGACTGTTTGATTAAGACAAAGTGCCTAATTTGATTAAGACAATGTGCCTAATTTGATTAAGACAATGTGCCTGTTTGATTAAGAAAAAGCGCCTAAGACAATGAGCCTAATTGCTTAACTATTTCCTTTCTCAAGATGTGGATACATGGCTGGGTTAGAATTCTGTTTTGAAAAGGCTGGGCCCTACCAAAAGGGAGGGGCTAATCTTTGTGATGGACTAAGCATCTGGCTGACCAAGTGGCCCCTAAAGTTGGAGGACAGTTAATGAGGCTCAGAGAATAGGAAGCAACCAGTGAACCATGGTTAGAATCTGTGACAAGGACTGTCACTTCCAGGATGGCCCCACCTCCAGGCATTATATCCCAGCAACAAAGCTTTTACCTCAGATGGGGCCTGCTTTCTTCCCCACCCTTTCCATTTGCTTTTCTTCCCAGAGATAACCTGAAGGAACAAAGTCTGTCCATAAAACACCCCTTGCTCCCCACTAGTCATACCTGAGTAATCAGAGTGTATAGTCCTCCAAAGGTCTGGATTGAGTTGTCTAGGAGAGGGGCCAGCTTCTGGCAGAAGGGCCCCCATACCCCCATGCATGTTCACTGTGATACCGCCCCTTCTCTGGTTTGTCCCCATATCTGAGACTTAGCTAGAAACCTGCTTTCTTGGAAGGTTTGAGGGGGGTTAGATTTCCAGGACAACTGCCATCCTCATTTTTTGCGGACCTGGCTTCCCTTTCTCCAGGGGCTTCCCTCCAGGCATGGAGATACTAGAACTGGGGCTTGCTGAAGGATCCAGGTCTGTAGAGATAGACTTACCTGTGCTTCTACTTTGAGCCCTGAGAAGTGTCCTGAGTGGTTCCAGTTGCTCCCAACTCCCCAGCCCTGAATGTCCCTTCTTGGAGGTCAAAGTCAAGATGTATAGTGAAAAGAGCATGGGCTTTGGAGTCAGGTAGACCTGGGTTCAAATTCTGACTCCACCACTTTCTAACATCATCTCCTAGCAGACTCTGAGCCTCCCCTTGGACTCAGGGTTCTGTCCCCCTCAGTTAGGGGTGGCCTTCTCTCTGCAGAGGGCTTTGTTTCCTGGTGCTGTTCCTTCATCCTGGTCTTAAAGCAATCTCAAATCTAACCCTTCTTATGATATGTGCTTGTACAATGGTACAATGATAAGCACTTTTTTCTTTTGGCCGTGCTGCGCGGCTTGTAGTATCTTAGTTCCCCGACCAGGGGGATTGAACCTGGGCCCTCGGCAGTGAAAGCACAGAGTCCTAAACACTGGACCAGCAGGGAATTCCCAAATAAGCACTTTTGAGCATTGTTTTACCTAATTCTCAAAATGGCAGTGTGAATTATGATTCTGATACCAATTACAATGTTTTTTCCTACACCACCAAGCAGTGCGCTGACACCAACTGGGTGTCTTATAATTCAACCCAGTTCAGACATTATCTACCTGGAGATAGTGTCGGATCCCACAGATTAAGAGCTCAGTCCTACAAGACTGACCCCCCCCTCCCCGCGCCCCTGCCCCAGATGCTGTTGGGAGTCCAGGTTGTCACTTGTGCTTCTCACCAGCCAGTTATAAATTGAAGGTTCCCACAATCCCTGCCTTTGGTTTGATTCATTTGCTAGAACAGTTCCCAGAACTCAGAGAAACATTTTACTTACTAGTTGCTGGTTTATTATAAAAAGATATAACTCAGGAACAGCCAGATGGAAGAGATGCAGAGGGCAAGATATGTGCGTAGGGGCACAGAGCTTCCATGTCCTCTCCAAGCGAGACACTCTCCCCAAATCTTCATGCATTAACCAACCTGTCAGCCCCTGTCCTTCTGAGGTTTTATGGAGGCTTCATTACATAGGCACAATTGATTAAATCATTGGCCGTTAGTGATTGATCTCAATCTCCAGGCCCTCTCCCCTCCTCCCCTCCTTGGAGGTCAGGGAGTGGGGCTGAAATTGACAACCCTCTAATCACTTGGTTGGTTCCTCTGACAAACCAGCTCCCCCATCCTTAGGTGACCTAGCGGCGGTCCAAAGGTCACCTCATTAATATAACAAAAGATACCTTTATGGCTCTCATCACTTAGGAAATTCCAAAGAGCTCTGTGCCAGGAACAGGACAAAGACTGAATGTATATTTCTTTCTTTTTTGTTTTTAAATCTTTATTGGAGTAGAGTTGCTTTACAATGTTGTGTTACTTTCTACTGTATGGCAAAGTGAATTAGCTATACATATACATATGTCTCCTCTTTTTTGGATTTCCTTCTCATTTAGTCACCAGCATTGAGGAGAGTTCCCTGTGCTATACAGTAGGTTCTCATAAATTATCCATTTTATACATGGTATCAATAGTGTATATATGTCAATCCTAATCTTCCAATTCATCCCACTACCCACACCCCCTTCCCCTTTGGTATCCATACATTTGTTCTCTAAGTCTGTGTCTCTATTTCTGCTTTGTAAATAAGATTGTCTATACCAGTTTTTTTCAGGTTCCACATATATGCGTTGATATATGATACTTGTTTTTCTCTTTTTGACTTACTTCACTCTGTATGACAGTCTCTTGGTCCATCCACATCTCTACAAATGGCACTATTCCATTCCTTTTTATGGCTGAGTAATATTCCATTGTATATATGTGCCACATCTTCTTTATCCATTCCTCTGTTGATAGACATTTAGGTTGCTTCCATATCCTGGCTATTGTAAATAGTGCTGCAATGAACAATGGGGTGCATGTGTCTTTTTGAATTATGGTTTTCTCTGGGTACATACCCAGTAGTGGGATTGCTGGGTCACATGGTAGTTCTATTTTTAGTTTTTTAAGGACCCTCCTTCCTGTTCTCCATAGTGGCTGTATCAATTTACATTCCCACCAACAGTGCAAGAGGGTTCCCTTTTCTCCACACCCTCTCCAGCATTTATTGTTTGTAGATTTTTGTGGTGATGGCCATTCTGACTGGTGTGAGGTGATATCTCATTGTAGTTTTGATTTGCATTTCTCTGATAATTAGTGATGCTGAGCATCTTTTCATGTGTTTGTTGGCCATCTGTATGTCCTCTTTGGAGAAATGTCTGTTTAGGTCTTGCACCTATTTTTTGATTGGGTTGTTTGTTTTTTTGATATTAAGCTGCATGAGCTGTTTGTATATTTTGGAGATTAATCCTTTGTCAGTTGCTTTTTTTGCAAATATTTTCTCCCCTTTTGAGGGTTGTTTTTCGTCTTATTTATGGTTTCCTTTGCTGTGCAAACACTTTTAAGTTTAACTAGGTCCCATTTGGTTATTTTTGTTTTATTCTCATTACTCTAGGAGGTGGGTC
The DNA here is from genome assembly GCF_028023285.1 of Balaenoptera ricei. Lineage (NCBI taxonomy): Eukaryota > Metazoa > Chordata > Mammalia > Artiodactyla > Balaenopteridae > Balaenoptera > Balaenoptera ricei. Next base: position 64,239,632 of record NC_082646.1, on the reverse strand, counting down.
AAAACAGATCTTCCTGCAATTTATGTCAAAGAATGTTCTGCCTATGTTTTCCTCTAAAAGTTTTATAGTGTCTGGCCTTTTTAGGCCTTTAATCCTTTGTGAGTTTATTTTTGTGTATGGTGTTAGGGAGTGTTCTAATTTCATTCTTTTACATGTAGCTGTCCAGTTTTCCCAGTACCACTTATAGAAGAGGCTGTCTTTGCTCCATTGTATATTCTGGCCTCCTTTGTCATAGATTAGGTGACCATAGGTGCATGGGTTTATCTCTGGACTTTCAATCCTGTTCCATTGATCTATATCTCTGTTTTTGTGCCAGTACCATATTGTCTTGATTACTGTAGCCCTGTAGTATAGTCTGAAGTCAAGGAGTCTGATTCCTCCAGCTCCATTTTTTCCCTCAAGACTGATTTTGCTTATTATGAATCACAACATCACAGAAGTTAATGTAATTATTCCCATTTTACAGGTGAGACTGAGAACTCACTAAGATAACTTGTGCAGAATCACACAACTTTTAAAAGGCAAGACCACTGGTACCCAGATCTTCAAGGCTTGAAAGAAGGCAAAACAGCATAATGGAAAGAAATAAAGCTTTGGAGGCAGATACCTGAGCTCAGTTCCTGCCTCCGTTCTAGCTGTAGTGCTTGTGTAACTTCCCTAAGCTTTCTCAGCTTCACTTTCCTCTTCTGTCAAATGAAATTGTTCTGGAGAAGAGTTTTGAGAATGAAATGAACTGGTATATACAAACTCCTGTCACACAGCACCAAGAAGCATTAGATTTCACCCCCACCCCCTCCATCACCCCACCTTCTAGGCCCAGGCTCAGTCATCTTCCCACGACATCATGCTGTTCCCTGCCCAGGATGGGAAATCAGGCAGGAATACAAATAAGTATGACAGAAGAGAGAAAGCAGTAAGTACTCTACAAGCAGACAAGCTTTGCGAGGATGACCAAGCAGGACTTCATGGAGACAGTGGTATTACATCTGGACCTGAAATGTTTTGTCAGATTTCAAGAGATGGTAAAAAGATGGGAGGGTCCCAAGATTCCACATCTGGTAACTAGATAGGGAGTGGAGTGATGGATGTGTAAGTATTCTGTAGATGAAAGGGCTGCACAGTGTGTGAAATGGCGTTATTTAGGTCGTGCCTATGCACTAGGTTCTAGGCTAGCCCTGGGCCACTGTACTTGAGCTCATACTCCAGGCTGAGAGGCTGGACTGATCGCTCCCCCACTGAGCTCCCCACCTCCATCTGATGGTCAGCAGGAGCCCAGGCCCCAGCTGGAGGGGCTGACAGTGGGGCAGCCTCAACAAGGCGGTCTCTCCTTCAGAAGGGATAGTGGGGATAGGGGCTGGGGAATGCTGCAAGGGCAATGGGCAACCTTATTTCCACCCCCTGGAAAGCTGGCATGAGAGAAAAATGTCCAATATCTTACTTTCCACAACTCCGACCAGCTGGGATTCTATTTTTAACCAGTGCTGTCTTAGTGGACAGCTTGGAACGCCTTCGCCACCCTCTTCTTCCTTCCTCCTGCCTCTTGCAGCCCAGAGCCCTGTAGAAAGGATGGATGGGGGCAGCTTAGCATTGGTAAAGAGAAGACCACTCTCCTTTCTCACTGCCCTTCACTCCATCCAGCCTTTGTCCAGCATAGTGGGGGGATTTTAGAGATATTATTGGCTGAGAAGCTAATGAGGCTTAAATTTCAGGGCTCCTCATTGCACAGGTCTCTTCCAAAGGCCCTGGTCAGTGTCCTAGCAATTTTGTATCTGTAATTTCATTTTTTTATTTTTTCTTAAAAAAGGGCACCCAGTTTTATAAGCTCCAGGCCCCACAGAACTTGGGTCTGCCCCTTGATGGGTATGGCGTCTCTCCAACCTCCAGCTCAGTGCCTACTTCAATAGGATTATTTCTGCCTTGGTCCAATTTATTGTATTACCTTGAGCAGCTTTCTGTCTTGCTCTGGGTCTCAGTTTCCCCATCTATTACAAGATGAAGTGTCAAGGAGCCCTCTCCCAGCATACCATGCCTCTGTTTATTTATGTATGTCCCCTTGGTCAGGTCATCTGTTCTTCCTGTTTGTCATTATGTGTGTGGAGGGCTGATGTTGCTGTCTCTGCCCCTCTCTGGGGCTGGATCAGTCTTATAGTCAAGAGGGAGGCTGGGCTCTGGGACTCCTATTCAGGTCCACGTCCCTGTCTCCCCACGCTACCTCTCCTCCTTGCTGCTGGCCAGTAAGGGTGTTTCCATGGGGAAGAGTGCATTAAAAAGGCCCTACTCTTTAATTAATTCTGTATGCCTGTCATGTTCTGACCCATGGTGTTTCAAATACACATGGAATAAACTGAGTCTTGTCATACACTGCTTCCTCTTTTCATTAAAATTTTAATAAGCATCTATTAATACAGTACCTTAACAATGGTACCACTTTAGGACAATGTGCTCAGGAATCATTATGGGTCATGGATGTCCCACTTCCCAGCCCCACCCCCATTCCCAGCTACTGCATACGACTGTGGTGTGAGGTGGGTCCAGGGTGACCGCTCGGAGAGAATTCACACAGCCTCATCTGGACTCAGACCATGGGCTTTTTGGCAGGGGGTCACGCACAAGAGTGAGCAGCAGGGGCGGGGGGACCTGACGGAGAGGACTCTACAAAGTCCTGCGCCTCCACGCGTGCCCCAAAAAAGTCCAAAAAGGAAATTAAGGGGGAAGCCAAGTCATTTATTATTTCTTGAAAAAGTTGGGTAAGGGAGGAGGGGCAGGCCTATAGTATTTAACTGGAAAGGAATGAAAGGACTTTTCAGTGCAAAACAGCTTGCTGGTCTGGGAAGTGTGAGATTAGGCAGGTTGGTGTTTGCAGCGCTGATTGGGGAAGGGCACGGTGAGGTCAAACTGGGGGCAGCCTGGAGCATCTCAGGAGTCATTCCTGTGCCAGGCTCCAGAGCCCTAAAAGATTCAACGCCATTACTATATGTGTGAGAGGCAAGTCAGCCCCTGTCAGAGTTTCCACAGTGTAGAGATAGTCCACAGCTAGGGACGCTGTGTCTGTATGTCCAAGGTCAGTGCCATGTCTCTGTGTACCAGGCTCAGTCTCACATCAAGTACCTTCTTTCCTGTGTGGGGTAAGCCACCTTTTCCTGTGCGTTGGGGTTAGTCAGTCTCTTGTGTCAGGTGGTCTATGTCTCTTGTGCGTCTGGATGGGGCCAGTCCGTCTGTCCTGCCTCGGCTCCCACTCCCGCTCCACCCCTCAGCCAGGTCCCAGCGTGCTGATGGTGGTGTAGCTCAGCCTGGAGAGTGAGGCGATGGAGGGGGTGGGAGGATCCTCGTCCGGTAGAGGTCTGGGGCGAGCTCGCGGAGGCCGAGGACAGCAGCGGGCGCAGGTGTCGAGGCAGGCCTGGCGAAAGCGACGGTGCATGAAGCAGTAGACCAGGGGGTTGACACAGGCAGAGGCGTAGCTTAGCAAGTGGATGAAGGAGATGGGCGCACCCGAAAGGGCGCGATGTGCACCGGGGCCGTCGAAGGCGCGCCACGTGTTGGCGCTGTACACTGGCAACCAACACAGGAAAAAAAGCACAACGATCACCAGTAACATCCGCACCACGCGCTTCTTAGCTAACAGCTTGGCTTGGGCCGGCCGGGTGCCGGATCCTGGCCCAGGCGTGGGTCCGGTCAGCGCGGACAGCTCCAGTACAGGCCGGGAGCGCGGAAGCTGCACATAACAGCCATCGCCGTCCTCACCAGCCAGCCGGGTCTCCGATCCGCAACGCCCGTTCGGGTGGGCAGGGCCTGAGCACAGGCAGTGGGCGGTCAGAACAGAAGGCTGAGCTCTCCAAATCTCCAGCGGTCTCCCCCCAACCCCCCCCCCCCCATTTCCAGTCTCTCTTCCTACTCACACACCTTTCCGCCCCACCCACTTTATGTCCCGCCTCTTCCCAAAGTCCCGCCCCTCCTGGATTTCACCCACCTCGTCCGGTCCCACCAGGCAGTCCTCCTTGACTTCCGACCCGGCTCTGGCTCTCGCTGTCACTGTCACCGTCAAAGCGAAGCCCTAAGTAGAGCTCGCGGGAGATAAGCCCGTAGGCCACCGCCATAACCACCCCGGGCACGAAAAACAGCAGCAGGAGCAGCAGTACCGACCTAGAGACAGAGCACAGACCAGTCACGCGGGTCTCCGTCCAGCTCTAATCACAGATGCAGGAAGACCCAAGGGTTGATGTTTCTAGGGCTGGTGACCAGGCCCCAGAGGTGGAAGTAGGATTTGGGTATGCGGCCGGGAAGGGTTAGAGACCTGGGGAGAAGCCCCGAATGGGAATCCCAGGGTGGTGGGAAAGGGAATTGTAGTGGTAATTGTTAGAGCAGCTGGAGGGAGATTCCGGGTAATGCTCGTGAGTATCTGATGGAGATGGAGAAGGGAATTCCCGGGACTGGGTTCTAGGGACCCTCACCAGGTTTGGCGAACTCGCGCACTGGGCCACCGATGCACGCATTGCAGCACACGCGGTCCCGCTGGCTGCACGGCAGTGTACACCGGGTAGGGCACCATAAGCAGCCCGGACAGCATCCACGTGGCTACGATCACTCGAGCCGCGTGTGAGCGCGTCTGCCACACACGCGCCTGCAGTGGTCGGCAGATGGCGCTGTACCGCTCCAGGGCGATGGCCACGAGGCTTAGCGTGGACACGCTCACAGACACGCCTAGCAAGGGAAGAGGAAGGGGTCACCTAGGAAACCTGTACGACACACTCACCAGTGTGACTTCCATACCCGCTGACGGAGAAAGACCCCCTACATCCGGCAAGGACTTTAGAAGGGGAGAGGGGCGAGGGAGGCAGGTCGGTTGTTCACCTACCCATGAAGTAGGAAACCGCCTTGCAGACGACTGTGCCAAAGATAAATGTGCCCATGAGATTGGGCAGGAGGGTGAAGGGCATGCAAGCCACGGCCAGCAGGAGGTCGCTGACTGCCAGTGAGAGCAGGAAGGCGTTGGTGACGGTCCTCAGACGGCGGCTGAGTCCCAGGACCACGATGATGAGCACATTTCCTCCGACACTCATCAGAAAGATCACAGCGTAGAGGGTGACCCTAATGGCCAGCTCCAATTCTGGGTAGGAAAAAGGGGAGGTCGCAGTAGGGGTCCTGGCCCCCACTCAGCCCAGCTCTCCAATTTCACTTATCCCCAGTCCTCCAACCCCCACTACCCAGCCAGATCCCCTGCTTTCCAAATCCCCGCCCCCGCCCCCAACCCCTAGGACCCACTCAGTAAATGGTGAACTTGAATCCTTTACCTTTCTAACCCCTGGAGGCCTAGTTAAAGTGGCCTAACTCTACCCTTCCTTAAGAAAGCCTGTCACTTCTCAAGCTTTGTTCCAAATCCTTCCTTCTCTTTGCAGCCAAACTTCTTGAAAAGATTATTTCCATCTTTTCATTCACCCCTCAAACTGTTACAATCCAGTGACCTGTTCCCCCATTACTGTTTGGACACTTCTCGAGGTAACTGAGCTTTAACTGCTAAATCCACAGGTCTCTTCTCAGCTTATTCTACTTGACCTCCCGGCAGCATTTGACCCAGTTGACCACCCACTATCTTTTGAAACGCAGGTCCGAACATGTCTTTATTGTCTTAAAAAACAACAATGACAACAAAACAAACAAACAAACAAAAAGACCCTTCACCTACTCTCACCTGTCTGCAACCCTTTAGCTTGTCATCCAGATTCTCCCAGAACTGCCCTCTTCCTCCCCCCACTTCCTCCCTGCAATGCACCCAACTTAAGTCACCGGATGACTCAGTTTCTAGAAGGCATCATGTGCATTCATGATTCTCTCCTTTGCTCATGTCAGTTTCTCAGCCTAAAATGCTTTCGCTGCCCCCGCCCCCCGACTATTATTACCTCCCCCCCATTAATGACTTTCAATAACAAACTTGTTTTCTGTTATCTGGTAAATTTCTATTCACCATTGTCTTTCAAGACTCAGACAGACTGCCCCCTCCTCTGTTAGGCCTTTCTGGACACCTTATTTGGAGCTAATCTCCCCTTCCTCTGACCATGCATGTTCCCTACACATCTGTTAGAACCGTTTACTTTCTGCCTTATATTTTAATTATCTACAAACATTCATTCTCACTCCACAAGCATTTACAGAGGACTCCCTTTATACCAGGCCCTGGGGACAAAGAGGACATGGCAAATGCCCTGTGAGCTCTCATCTGAGAGCTCACAGTCTAGAGGGAAACTCAGATGTATAAACAGATAATTGTCACATGGTGTGATAAGGAGTGAGGTTGAGGAATACACAGAGTGCTCTGGGAGCTCACAGGAGGGACATGTAGTGTTGCTGGGCTAGACAAAGGGCTGACCCCATTCATTTTTGTCATTGCCTATTGGGAGAAGGATTCATCATTGGGCTTCCATATCACAGCCAAGCAAACCCAGACAAAATTGAATTGAATTAAATTAAACTGGACCCAGTCACCCATACCCATGGCCTCAGCATGAGGGAGACTGGAGCTTGGAGGGAGAGAGGGCAGGGACAGAGCCTGCCAAGTTGGGGGGAGGGAAGGGCCCAGAGCTGCAGGGCCCTTTTTCATAGCCCCATACATTGGCTGACTTCGGCCTGAGCTCCCAAATTAAACTGTTTTCTCATAACAATAGTTTGTACTTATTCAGAAGTTGTTGTAGACTTCGAGTAAGTGCTACTTACAAGAGATCCCCTAACTGAACTCAGCAGTGATATTACTTGTTCAGAGCACCCAGTAAGTTAGGAGCCGATTCAGAATAGAAGCCAGTCTCTAGATCTCTAAAATGCTTTGCCTTCTACCGCTTCCTCCCTTCTCTGTCATTCATGATGCTGTCCCCCTCTATACTCTACCATGGCATTTCTCACTGTATTATTCTGTTCATTTTCTATCTCCACCACTAGACTATGATCTCTTGAGCACAAGGGCAATGCCCATCACGTTCTCCAGCATGTCCCTAGCATTTGGCATAATGTCCCCTGCACAGGAGCTGTTAACACCTGCTTGCTGATGAATCTTAAATGGATCTTGGTCACTCTCCACATAAATGCACCTGCTCTGTCCCTCCTCATCCATCTTTCACCTCTGTGCTTCTAAAGCTCCAGCATGCACTCTCCTTGCTGCCTCTGTCTCTTTAGAGACCCATGTTGGAGGATTTTGTTGGTGGAAGGGAGGGGGCAAATGACAGGCTGTGATTTTGGATGTGTTACTTTTACTATTATATACAAACCACCTGTGTCTCATGTAGAAGCTGGGCCCCTCTCTGCAGGGAAGGCTTATGGCAGGTTTATGTGTGACAATTTGAGGTGTATGTGTGTGTGTGTGTGTGCGTGTGTGTGTGTAGGGGGAAATAAAGAACTTTGGGGGGGGATCTCTGTCAGAGAGGTCCTTGGACCCAGAAAAATAGAGCAGGTGGTCTATCTTGCACTCTATGTCTCCTCCCAGTCCGTTGCCCCTCTCCGCCTCTCTCCCCTTACCCCTTAATGTCTCTAGTTCTATCTTCTCTATCACTTCCTCCTCTGTCCGCTGAATGTTTCTCTTCAACTAGTTTGTGTTTTTTTTTTTTTTTTTTTTTGGCCGTGCCGCGGGGCTTGAAGGATCTTAGTTCCCGACCAGGGATCGAACCCGGGCCCTGGCAGTGATGGCACTGAGTCCTAACCATTGGACCACCAGGAAGTCCCTCTCTTCAACTAGTTCTTGATTCAACAAACACACCTCAAGTTTGTATGGCATTCTAAACTGTGAAAAGCACATTTCTCATTCATTCATCTGGCTAATGGATCCCGTGTGTATCCCTGAACTTGGCTAATTGTGGTGCAGGTGAAAGATGGGGCTAGGCCCTCTATTATGAAGTTCCCAATCTGTGTGGGGACCTCTGAAAACTAGAGGACAAAGTCCCAGTAAAAATGACCAACAACTGTACAATGCTTTGCTGTTTAACTGGGCACTTCCAGCTGTTACTTTATTTCCAGCCATCACCATCTCTCTAAGTCTTTGCTGTTGAACAGTTAGGAGATGTGAAAAGGCTAAGTAAAAGCAATCTTAGAGCTAGGGATCTTGGGAAAGGCAGGGAAGAATAAATAGGTGGAGCACAGGGGACCTTTAGGGCAGTGAGACTATTCTATATGGTACTGTAATGGTGCATAACTGTCATTATACATTTCTGAAAACCCATAGAACATACAACACAAAGAGTGAACCCTAATGTAAACTATGGAACTTAGTTAATAATGTATCAGTGTTGGCTCATCAATTATAACAAATGTACTACACTAATGCAGGATGTTAAGAACAGGGGAAACTCTGTGTGTGTGTGTGTGTGTGTGTATGCATCCATGTATGTTTGTGTGGTGGCATATGAATGACCACAGTGGCTTCAGGGGTGGCAGAATGGGAGATGCACCTCCTGGGGTACAGCCACTAGTGCCTTGACAGTCTATCTGTGCGCTGCATTCTGCTGGGGATGAGAGGAGAGCAGAAATCAGACCAGGGGACTCAGAAGACTGGGACAGTTCAGTTCTGCTTCTGGGGTCTAGAGGATCTGCATTTCTTCTGTCCAGATGATGGCAGAGAGGTGTGGGTAGAAAAATCCAGATGACGTGACATGAAACAAAAACAGGCTTTTCTAAGAAAGGATTCCACAGAACACTGAAGCTGCTGATGCTTTAAATCCTGCCATTCACGGTGTGTTGGATCTGGTCACCCATCACTCAGGCATCAAAGTAGTACTCATGCCTCTGTGGTGAGCATGGATAGCATCGAGCTGATTGTAGGTAACAGCTGGGTGATGGGGACATCCACATGTTAATGGATTCTAACTGAGGGGGCAGAAATAATATGCAGGGTGTGTATGTAGGTAAGATCAGAGTGAGCATTGGGTAATACTTTAGTCTTGGAGCTGATATCTGGGTGGGTGAGAGTAACACATATTCCTGTAGGCAATATCTGGAGAAGGGTAACAGCTACGTGTCTATAGGTAATATCTGATTGAGTGTGTGTTGCCTGTAAATTTAGGTAATATCTGAGTAAGTGTTGTAACATTTGAATGAGCCAGGGTCTGCAGATAACATCTCATTTTGTAAGTAACATCTCCAGGAAGCATGGGTTACATTCAGAGGTCTGTATGTGAATGGGGGAATATCCAGCTGATGGTGATCATAGCTGACTGAGCAGAAGTAATATGCAAGTATATGTGGGCAATATTTAAGTGAGTGTGAATATGAGATATTAACAGATTAAGATGTTAATCTTATTGAGTAAAATAACTGAGCGCCTGAGGGAACATAGGTAGTATTTGAGTCTTTGCGGGTAATATCTGAATATGTAAGAGTAATATCTGTGACTTTATGGGTAATATCTGGAGGAGGGTTACTTAAGTGAGCATGGGTAATATTTGATTGTACGTGGATAATAATAAAACAAAAGCGAGTGTGTTTAATGGATGAGTAATATCTGAATGACAGCGGGCAATATTAAAGTGAGTGTGGGTGACATCTGCTTTTCTGTGGGTAGCGTCTGAGTGAACATGGGTAACATTCAAGTCTATGTGGATTATATCAGAATAATGTGAGTAACATCCATATGTCTATCAGTAACACTGGAGTGAGCCTGGGTAAGATGCGTCTTTCGGGGTAACAGCTGAGCGAGTGTGGCTAACAGAGTCTCTGTGGGTAGCTTCTGACTGCCAGCTGTCACATCCAAATGTGTGTGGGCAGCAACGTCTAGATGACTTGTGCTCTGAATCACTTCACATTCTGCTTTCTCAAGGTCCCTTACTCTATTAGCTAGCCCTGCTATCTTCTGCACTTCAACCTTCCTCTCTTGGCCCAATCCCCATCAACATTTTTAAAATGGCCTTATCTCTACAACACATACACACTCAAAAGACAAACCATGCATGAGCGTGCGCTCACACACACACACACCCTTCCTCAATCCCATGTTATCCTCCTCAGCCCCATGTTATTTCTAGCACTATCCTGTTTTCTCTTTGTCTCTCTCTCTCTCCCTACCAAACTTCTGGCAAGTTTTATCTGCACACCTTGGTTCACTTCTTATAACCCCTCCCCCGTGGCCCAAACTTCTACCAACTGTGGCCACCCCCTAACACCCACAGCTTCTCCTAAGACTTCCTTGTTATTGAATCGGAAGGATGCTGCTATGACCTTATCTGACTTATATGGGCAGTATTTGACATCACTTCTCCCACGCTGCTTGAAACTTTCTTTTTTCCTTGCCTTCTTGTCTCTCTGATGGTCTCATCTAGATCTACTTCATGGACTCTCCTTCCTCTGCTTGGCTTTTAAAAATTGGTCTTCCCATACAGATGGCCAAGAGACACATGAAAATATGCTCAACATCACTAATTATCAGAGAAATGCAAATCAAAACTACAATGAGGTATCACCTCACACCGATTAGAATGGGCATCATCAGAGAATCTACAAACAACAAATGCTGGAGAGGGTGTGGAGAAAAGGGAACCCTCTTGCACTGTTGGTGGGAATGTAAATTGATACAGCCACTATGGAGAACAGTATAGAGGTTCCTTAAAAAACTAAAAATAGAACTAACCATATGACCCAGCAATCCCACTCCTGGGCATATACCCAGAGAAAACCATAATTCAAAAAGACACAAGCACCTCAATGTTCATTGCAGCACTATTTACAATAGTCAGGACATGGAAGCAACCTAAATGCCCATCGACAGACAAATGGATAAAGAACATGTGGTATATATATATAATGGAATATTACTCAACCATAAAAAGGAACAAAATTAGGTCATTTGTAGAGACGTGGATGGACATAGAGACTGTCATACAGAGTGAAGTAAGTCAGAAAGAGAAAAACAAGTATCATATATCAACGTGGAATCTAGAAAAATGGTACAGATGAACCAGTTTGCAAGGCAGAAATAGAGACACAGATGTAGAGAACAAATGTACGGACACGAAAGGGGGAAAGCGGGGCGGGTGGTGGTGGGATGAACTGGGAGATTGGGATTGACATATATATGCTAATATGTATAAAATAGATAACTAATAAGAACCTGCTGTATAAAAATAAATAGATAAATAAAATTTTTTTAAAAATTGGCCTTCCTCAGGGTCCTGTCTCAGGACCTCTTTCTTTTTTTTTTCTCCATCTGACACAATCTCTGTATGATTTAATCTATTCTCATGGCTTCCGTTACCACCTTTAGACAAACACCTTTCAAATTTGTATTTCTAACTCATACCTCTCCCCTATGTTCCAGACCCTTGGATTCAACAGCTTACTGGGTAACTCCACCTGGATATTTTACCAGCATTTAAACTCAGTGGGCTCCAAATTGAATGTATAATCTCCTTCAAACCTGTTTCTGTTCCTTTGTTATCCTTCTCATTATACAGCACCAACATCCATCCAATTGTCTAAGCCAGAAACCTAGATGTCATCCCTTGACCTCTTCCTCCCTCTCCGTTTCCAATAAATCATCAAGTTCTGTTGATTTCACTTTCAGAAGTGCCTGTCAAATCCACCCAGTTCTCTCCATCCCCATTGCCAGTAGCTTAGTCTACGCCAGCATCATCTTTCATCAGGACCAATGTAATATAATAGCCTTCTAAAGGACGCTCCTCTCTCCATTGGATTGTCCTCCAATCCATCCTCTTTAATACAGAGCTAATCCTGGCAGTACTACTGAAACTTTCAGTAGTTCCCATTACCCGCAGGATAAAATCCATACTCCTTAGACAAGGTCCATAAGGCTCTCTGGAAACCCTTTAGGCTGGTCTTCATCTTGAGTGTTCATTATTCCTCTCTTATGGTACACGTCTCAGGCACACAGAAACTATGACACACTGAACGAAAGGGCCATGGACTTAAACTCTGACTGTTTACACATACTGTTCCTCTGCTTGAGATGCTTTTTGCTTTTTCTGCCCCTTCACTTGGCTGGCTTTCCCTCAGCTTTTAAATTTTTATTTCAATTTAGCCTTCACCTCCTCAGGAGGCCAACTCTGATTCCCAAGCCTAGGCTAGGCTAGATAGAGGTGCTCCGCTTCTGTGTTCCCACATCCCTCTCAAGGCACTTCCCACTCTGTACGGCAATTCTCTGCTTACTTGTCCTTCTCCCCCACTGAACTGTGAGCTCCATGAAGTAGGAGCTGTGTCAGTTTTGTGCTACTCCTGTCCTTAGTGCTTAGCACAATCTCTGGCTCCATAAATATTTGTTGAGTGAAAGAATCTGGGTGTAACAACGAGAGAGTGCGTGACAACCGGTCCGAGAATGCATGTAATATTTTATGGGGGTAAATAAATACTTGAATTGCAATTTATTCCCATTTTCCCTTCTAGAGCTTGGAATAATTTCCTTCTGCTTAACACTGTTCCCTCTCCTGGAATCCCTCTTCTTCCTTTTCTGCCTAATGAACTCCAACTTCAAGGTTCCCTCTGTGAAGTTTTCAGACCCTATCTCCTTTGGGTGCCCAGAGTTTGGTCCCTCTTGTGGGAATTCCAATGCTGACTGTGATTTTCCCATTGGTTTTTGTCTCCCGCTTGCACTGGAGATGACAGTGCAGACTGGGTCTAGTTCAGCCCTGTATACCCGGCACCTAGCCCAGAGACTATATAATAGCAGGTGTCCAGTAACCATCTAAGGAAAGAAAAGGTATAGGAAGGGGAAAAATAAGACTTGAGCTGGGTCATTGAGAAAATGTGGATGTTGGCTGATGGGAGGAATGAAAGTCACTTTGGGGACTGGGTGAGTGGAAGCAGCCTGGTGGTGAGGGGGGAAAGGTGGCACAAAGGGATGGGATGATGAGTTGGGCAGCCAGGCTCTAGGAGGCTGAAACCTAAGGAGAGGCAGGTTGGAGAAGGGGCTTGGAAGGGACCTGGAGACATTACTTGGAGACAGCGAAAGAGAGAGGGTATAGACCCTTGAGAAAAACTCCAACTTGGGAGGCAAGAGGATCTGAGGAAATGGACACAGGCAGCTCTAGAGAGCAGCCGCTCAGTCCAATGTCCAGCCTAATTCAGGTTAGAGGATCTCTTTTGGGAAGGCAGGGGGTTGGGTGGGGGACACAGGAGATTATAACGCTAACTTCCCATTCAGGTCTTCCAGAGTGCCCCTTCCCCAACCAGCCCCCTTCTTTCCCCCAATCTTGCTTTCCTTCCCCATTGTGGCTCCGTGAACTGGCTGCAAAAGGAAAGGAGAGACCTGGGAGGGTTGGCCAGAGGAGGGCCTTGTCTTCCCACCGTCTCTGTCTAGGAGGGGGCTGTGTGTTGGGGGTGACCAGGAGCTCTGGGGGTGGTCAGGGGACCAGGGTGTGAAGGGGCTCTGACCAGGTAGTGTGAAGCTGCAATGGAGTTTTATGGGCTGTGGGGGACAAACGTGTCAGGGGAGCTGTTTGGGGACAGACGGAGTACTATGAAGGGACAGCGTGGGCGTTTGGGGAAGCAGTGGGGGGCCTCTGAGTGTTGCGGGGTGCAGTGAGAAGGAGCTCGTGGACGGGGCTCAAGGAGGCACCCACCTCGTGTCCCGGCTCCGCGGATGCGCGGGGGCTCACAGCTGAGGTTGCCGGTGCCGCTGCCGTTGAGGAGGGGGCCCCCCGGGCGGCACAGGGAAGCCGCCGGCCCGGGTCCGTATCCCGGCACGCTCCGGTTCGGCTTCAGCAGCTCCATGGCCCCGGCCCATCCGCCGCCTCCCTGCGCTCAGCCGGGCCGGCTCCCGCAGCGGCTCCACCTGCTCCAGCGGAGATTCCGGCTGAGGCTCCCGCCCCGCCTGGTTCCCGCCCCCACCCCCGGCCCCCGCCCCTCCGCCCCTCCGCCCCTCCGCCCCTCCGCCCCTCCGCCCCTCCTCTCCTCCTCTCCTCGCCCCGCCTCGGCTCGCCTCCCTCCCAGGCTCGGGTCCGCCTCTGTCCTGCCAGGTGACTCTCCGCCCCCCTCTCCTGCTCCGGACTTACTCGTCCTCCCACCCCCGACCCCCGTGACTGTCCTCGCCCCCTCCCTAGATCTCTCTGGTCTTCTCTTAGAGATTTCCTTCCCGCCCCCTCCCCTTCGCCAGCGTCCCGGTTCCGGAGAATTCTCGGGAGCCTGTGTGTTTGTGTGTGTGTGTGTGTGTGTGTGTGTGTGTGTGTGTGTGTGTGTTGGCGAGGGTTGGGGAGAGGTTAGGAGTGGATGGAGAGGTTGTGAGGAGGGAGGTTGGGCAAGGAGGGAGCGTAAGACGGACGGGGTAGAGCCCGGCTGCCGCGGGGTCTAGCGTCTTCCCCTGGTGGGTCGGGGAACGTGGAGGTGGCAGCCGAGACGGGGCCGCATGCTGGGATCCGTCGCTGCAGCGCAGATGCCGTAGCCCGCGCGGAGCGCCACGGGTTCCCTACTTTGCCGCAGTGGCCTCAGTGACCGCGACACCATCGCTGGTAGTTCCCTGCAGCTCCTCGCCCCGGGGCTGGGGTAGTTCCCGCATCCTCGCCTCTTACCTCAGGCCCAGCACCCACGCTTCCACCCGAAGCGCTCAAGGAACCCTCCTCAGCGGGCAAGGATGGGGAAGGGGCAGCGTTTCCCCCCGGGGAACCCTGGCAGGGGAAAAGGGCTGCCTGGACGAAGAGTGACTTGGGGGTTGAGGGGCGGCCGGGGTAGCGGTGAGAACTGCCTGGGATAAACAGGAGTGGGTATGGTTCTGTTCCCAGACCAGCACAGGCATAACCCGGGAGGAGGCGGCTGGCTTTCTCTGCGGTCTCCAGGCAGCGCCCACCCTCACTCGACACACTGACGCTCCCTGTTTGTTCTCAGCGCAGGTGGAGCAGCCTGTGTAGGGCGTCAGGTTCCCACGGGAGGGGGCTGGAAGGGGGCTGGAGCACCCGCGTGCAGCGGGAACAAAACCGAAGGGGGCATGCGCAGGCCTGCGCTGGGTTCCTTGGGCAGGACTTGCCTCCTCTAATGGTTCAGCCCTGCTTGATGTCATTCTTCTCCATTCCAAAGAAACTCTGATATGACCTGGAATTCCATTCTCTGGCCTCCAGCAGTAGCTGTCAGAGGTGGGAGTTATCGGTCAAAGAGAACATTAGACTGGGGATGAGGTCTGAGTTTATGGGGAATTCAGAGACTCTTAGCCGATCGGTCTTTTGGAGAGAACCTGGTCCAGCTAGCACTGAGTTTATAAGGGATGAGACATTGAAGGAGGATTTAAGCCTGAGGTCAGTGGGAATGTTGTCAACCGCCCCCCTCCCCCCTTCTCCTGGCACTACCTGCCTTCCCCACCATAGCAGCCTGATTTGCTGTTTGTTCAGCTCCAGCACAGGTGAGGCCTCAGATAACCTGCTGGACTTTTCCCACACTGGATGAGGGTAAGGTGTGGGAGCAGGGAAGCAAAGGAAATGTAGGGGAAAGGGGAGTGGAAATAGGAGAAGTAGACGGGCATTCACTTATTCAGCAAAGTATGTGCCAGGTATAGGGCTGTACACTAGCTGTCCGATACAGTCTGTGCCTGAGTAGCTCCCAAGCGAGTCGGGGAAAATGACAGGTAAGCCAATGATGACAACATACGGTCATAAGTGCATCCATCAAGATGCACAAATCGGAAATTTACAAATCATCCTGAATGCCTTACTCCCTTATGCTCCTGCACCCCTGTGGTGGAGGCTGTGACGAAAAGCCCAGACTCCTGCCGAAAAATGAAGGATTTACTCTCTTTCTTCACTGAGAATGCTGCTGGAAGATAGCCCACAACTGTCAGCCCCTTTGGGAGTTGCCTAAGCTGAAGAAAGCTGGCTCATTTAAGGTCATGTTCCCTTTCTGGGACATCCTGCATACAATGACTGATCAGCAGAGAGGTATAAAGGTTCAGCTCCCTCACCCCGACAGAGGACAACTCTGAAACGTGTTCACAGCTCCTTGTGGGGTTGACTGAGGTCGTTGTTGGGCTGCTCAGCTTCTCCCTTTGCCCCATCCCACTTTCATCCTCTCTCTTACACAGGTGTTGACTCTGAGAGCACTCCTTAGTAAACATCCTCCACAGTAATCTCTGTCTTAGAGTCTGCTTCCTGGGGAACATAACAGCCTCCCTCCCATGTTCAATCCATCATGAAGTGCTGTTGATTTTAGCTACTGAGTGTTCCTTGAATCAGCCTGCTTGTATCTCCACTGACGTTGCCCCACTGTTTCTTGTACTCCTCTCCCAGCCTCCTAAGTGGTCCACGTTTTACTGATGTCTCCTTACATCCACCCTCCACCTTATAGCCAGAGTGATATGTTTAGAATACAAATCTGATTATGCCACTCTTTTGACCTTTGCTTTGGGGATAGAGAAAGCTTTGTAACAGAGTCTATGAAGCCTGCATGTCCTGACTCCTACTGATCTCTCTAACCACCTTGTTTTGAGTCACTGTTGTTCTTGTTCTCTCCACTGAAGACACTGGCCTTCCTTTAGTCCAGTTTTTGGATGTATGTCCTCTAGTTACATGGTTTCTGTGCATTCTCTCTGGAAGTTTTCCTTCCTTATTTAATTAACTCCTACTCATCCTTCTGATCTCAGCTCAAGGTCTCAGCATTTCTCAGGGGTGTTTCTCCTGGCTTTCCCTCCTGGGTAGGCAGAATCACAAGATAATCCCTAATGATTCTCACTCTTGTATGATCTCCTTCCCTCAGGTGTGGGTGGAACCTGTGAATGTGATGAGACTCTACTCCTAAGATTATCGTACAGGGCAAAAGGGATTTTGTGGATGTAATTAATGATGCTAATCAGTTGACCTCAAGATAGAGAGATTATCCATCTAGTCCTAACTAAATAATATGAATCCTTTAAAAGCCACGAATTTTCTCTGGTTGGCAGCAGAAGGGGAAGTCAAAGAGATTTGAGGAACAAGATTTGATACACTGTAGCTGGCTTGAAGATGGAGGGGGCCATGAGGCAAGGAATGGGGGTGGCTGTGGTTGGCTTGAGGATGGAGGAGGGCATAGAACAAGTACCTGAGAGTGGCCTCTAGCTGAGAGCCATCTCTGGCTGACAGCCAGCAAGAAACTAGGGACCACAGTCCTACAACCACAGGAATTGGATCCTCCTAATGACAAGAATGAGCCTGAAAGCAGATTTTCCCCCAGAGCTTCCAGAAGAGAACTTAGTCTGGCTGGCATCCTGACTTCTGCTTGGTGATATCCTCCCTGAGCAAAGAACCCAGCCATACTGCCTGTGAGCTAATAAATGGATGTTTTTAAGCTACCAAATTCATGATAATTTGTTACCATAGCAATAGAAAATAACACACCTCTCATCTCAGGAGGTAGCAAATGCAGACCCTTGCAAGCCGTGCAAGGAAGAAGTGAGGGCATTGGAAATTTGTTAAAATTTAGAAAGACTTGGAAATATTGTAGTGGCAGCTGGTGTGGAGAGCAACTTAAGGAATGGGACCAACTGGGAACTGCATAGGAACTGTTTGATAATCACCTACTAGGTTCCTAGCATATTATCTTTAATCCTCACAAAGAACTACAAATTTGGGCACAATATTATTGATCACTATTTTAAATAAACAAACTGGCTCAGAGAGAGTATTAGTAACTTGCCCAAAGCCACAAAGCTACTAGTTGAAAAAAGCCACAATTCAAAGCCAGGGATTTGGGAAGTCAGAATTCAGGTGCTCCTAGTACGCTGCTTCCCAGTATAAGTTTTATTGTTTCTCTGGTCACCTTCTTTTTCTCATTTTACAAAATATTTTTTTCAAATTTTCTTGACTTACAAAATCTCTTATTTCATCTCTTACCCTGATGACAGCCCATATGTACAAGCACACACACACACACACACACACATATACCATCCTTCAGTCACAACAAGTAACACGGCCTCCCACTTCATAGAGAAAATAGTAGCTATCAGACAGCAGCTCCCACCAGGGAATCTGGTCCATTTTGGATAAGTAAAGTTTCAGATGCCTATTAGACATCTAAGCAGGAATTCCAGTAGGAAGCTGAATAAGCAGGTTGTATAGGAAGTAAAATAAACCATAGAATTAATGAGAGTATGTTGAATAAGGAGAAATGAGGAACCAGGTCAGAAGTCTGGAAAAGACCATTATTTAAAGGCTGGATAGAGAAAGACCAGTCTGCAAAAGAGACCAAGAAGGAGCATATAGAGGGGTGAAAGGAGAACAAGGGGAGCAAGGCATCATGAAAGCAAAAAGAGACATGCTGAATGGAATCGAATACTGCTCCTGGACCAAGAAAACAAGGATGAGAAATGTTCTCTGAATTCAGGGACCTGGAGGTCCTTGGCCACAGAAAGAGCCATTTTGGTGAGGTCCTAGAGACAGAAGACAGATCAGATGTACTGAACACTGCATGTCACGGGAGAAAGTGGAGCAAGTGACTTTAGACAAGGGTTTTTTTTTAAATTTTGTTTTATTTATTTTTTTATACAGCAGGTTCTTATTAGTTATCCATTTTATACATATTAGTGTATACATGTCAATCACAATCTCCCAATTCATCACAGCAACCCCCCCCCCACTTTCCCCCCTTGGTTAGACAAGTCTTTTTAAAGAATAGTTATTAAGGAAAGGAAAGAGGGTAGTAACTAGAGGGGGATGTGGAATGAAAGATTTTAAGATGGAAGAACTAGAACATTTTTAGGGGCAGATGGAATTACTGCAATGTGTAGAAAAGACTGAAGATACAAGAGAGAGACAGAGACAGAGACGGAGACACTAATGCAAGGTTCCTGAGAAAAGGTAGGGAAGTATGGAACCCAGTGCATGTGTGGAGGGTTCTAGCTTTTGATGGGAGTACAGATTCAATTGTAAGAAGTTAGTAGAAGAGAATAATTATAGATGAAAATGTCATGGCAACCAGATAACAAGTATATAGATGAAAACGTCATGGCAACCAGATAACAAGTATATTTCCTAGACTTTTTTTTTGCAGCTAAGTGTGGCTTAATGACTACATTCTAGACAGTGGCTGTGGATGGAAGTCATAAGTGCAGCTTCCAGATCAAGTCCTTAAAGGAAAAGAGTGAACTCTCTCTTCCTCGTTGACTTTTCTTGCAGGTTGACTGTGGATGTGGATAAGCCACTTTCAGTCATGCAGTGAAGTGTGCATCCCTCACACATTAGGGATGGCAGAGTGACAAGATGGAAGGGGCCTGGGTCTCCTACATGCTCAAGTCATTTCGCCACCTCTGGTTCTCTTGTATGAAAAAGAAAGAAACTACAATCTTAAGGCTCTACAATTTTTTCTCTTTTATCATAGCACCTTGATCTGTAGCTTAAGACAGTAGGTGTTAGATTTTGTGGAGAGCTGTTTTCTGATAGTTTCTGGTTTCTCTATGAAATTGGAGGTCTGTTTACAGTGAGTGGTGTGTATATGTATGTGTGTGTGTGTATAGGACTGAAATTTTAGGAGTCAAGATGGTTTAAGAAAACTGTATATAATGGGAAAGGGAAAGTGGACATCTGAGGAATGTAGTAAGATAATCAGGAAAGTTTTGAGGACCCACTTAAGAGTTGGTGACTGTGAATTTCTAGTGGTATCAGTTTCTCCAGCAGAGCCCAGACAGTTGGATGCAAGCATGGAGAATGTTGATGGTTCAGTTCCTCCTAAGTTGAGATTTTACCAGATGGGTGGGATGGACAACAAAGGGACAAGCATGAAATGATGGGCCACAAAATCTCAGCTGGACATGGAGAAGACAGAACTATGAGGTAGGTGACAAAGTTTAAATGAGTAATAAGTAGGCTTTAGAAGGTTGGGGGTCATCAGCAATAAGGAAGGGAAGAGGGTAGCACAATGAACATACAAGTGTCAAAGAGCAGAGGTCTATTGAGAGTAAAGAAGCAGCATTGGTGAGGGCAGAGGATTCCCAAATCTGTGTACATGGATTATGAGAGGATGAGAAGCCACCCCTTTCTGTGAAGGATATGCTATCTTTAGGGGATGGCTGGTTTTAGTTAACATGGGAGTTGAGAGGGTGTTCAAATTTGAGGATATAGCAGTTTGCTGATGTTGGGAAAGGAGTTACAGAGGACGAAACTCCTCTGAGAAGCTTTCCTTAGCCCCACACATCTGGGTTAGGTTCCTCTTAACCCATGTACTTCTGTAACACCTGTATCTCTCATTACAGTAATTCTTACAATTACGTGTCTTGTAATTGCCATTTTGCTTGTCTATATTTCAAGGGTCTGGTGTCTGTCCTTTTCTCCAACATTTTCTCAAACCACTCCCCACACTACTCTCATTTCTATCTTTTCTTTATGCTCAAGGAACCTTGAGTTGTTTATTATTTCATGGTGCTTTCCATATTGTTCATCATCCGTGTACCTTGCTCATATTCTCCCCTCTAACTAAGTGCAGTTGGGTGATGGGAGGTGAGGACCAGGAGACGGTGGGTATAAACTGTTTCAAGAAGATGGTTTGTAAAGAGGAAAAAAACCCAAGTCATAGATACAGTGGGGAAAGGGGACATACCATGATCAGAGGACGGAGGAGGAGGGATGAAAACGCACTGCTAAGAGGGTCAAAGCTCGTTTCTCAAAATCAGGAAATTCCATCCATGCCAGAGTTAAGCCAACATTTGGAGAGAATGGGATTGCTTAGGGCCAGGAAACAGGGGAATTTTAGATGAGAGCAAGGAGGGAAATGCAAAGTCAATGCCAGAGGACAGAGACTTGGACCCTTGTTCCAGAACAAGTCAGAAACCTAAGAGGTCAAGGAAGCAAGTGCATGAGGTCCTGAAGTAGGGCCAGGTTCAGTCCTCAGGGAAGCTGCCTTTCTGACTCAGGCCTTGACCTGTCAATGTGGTCAGCTTTTTGGTGTTTGGTGCCTCTGTGTGTGTGTGGTGTGTGTCTTGCAGGGGGTGCTGGCCCACCTCGCTTGACTCTTGTGGCTTAGAACAATCTCCCTTTGCCTCGGGGAAGTCTCAGTCACCCACGCTACTGCCCGAGGTGGGCACATGATCCTTCTTTCAATATTCCATATCACAATTGAGATAAGAGGGGAATGTTTAAACAACATGTCAGTAAACGTGCAAGGGAAAGAACGAAAGAGAGGCGCACACAGTGCCGAATGCACAGCCACATAACCCGCTTTATAAGGTAGGACCGATTTCCAGCTAGCTTGCAGGTCCACAAAACATCAGCACTTTCCTTGGGAAGCCCAGTGCTCGCACACGGCGGTGTGAGGGTCATGAACACGCTCTGCCTCCACACCCCTGGCCCTGCCTGGCACACATGCAGCTGGGATCCAGGGCTAGGAGGGGAACCAGTCATTTAGTCCTTGGGGTGCCAGCTTGCCCACGGGCTCAGCCCCTCCCCCTGTGGCTGATCAGGTTGCCTCTTCCCCTCCCCGTTCAAGGCCTTCTTTTCTCGGCATTTCTGTGATGTGCAGAAATTCTTTTTTTTTTTTAAACATCTTTATTGGAGTATAATTGCTTTACAATGGTGTGTTAGTTTCTGCTTTATAACAAAGTGAATCAGTTATACATATACATATGTTCCCATATCTCTTCCCTCTTGCATCTCCCTCCCTCCTGCCCTCCCTATCCCCCCCCTCTAGGTGGTCACAAAGCACCGAGCTGATCTCCCTGTGCTATGCGGTTGCTTCCCACTAGCTATCTATTTTACGTTTGGTAGTGTATATATGTCCATGCCACTCACTCACTTTGTCACATCTTACCCTTCCCCCTCCCCATATCCTCAAGTCCATTCTCTAGTAGGTCTGTGTCTTTATTCCCGTCTTGCCACTATTCTTCTGTGCTGAGCTCCTGCCCACGCACTCCCTGCCCACACAGAAGCCCCTTCTCTTGGCATAATTCAACACAGAGGGAATAGGCTGAGAAGACACACGCCTGGAGCCAGAGCAGGCAGGGATGTTGGCCAGAGGAAAGAAACCAGGGCCAGGGGCAGCCCTCCAGAGGCTGGCCTTATGCTGGGGAGAGCACTGGGGGCTGGCTCCCGCTGGAGGGTTACATTTGGCTTCAGATGTGGCTCTCACAGGTAGGCCAAGACAGGCCTGGATCCCCCAGGTCAGGGCCTCACTTGAGGGCTAAAATGGCCATAGGAAGGCTCACCCAGGAAGTCAAATGGATAGAGGGCTTCCAGGAATACATTTGAGCCTCTGGGGCCCTGTGAAACCTACTGGTGAAGGACAAGGCTGAGGGCAACAGGCCAAGGTACCGAAACCAGAAAGGCAATGCCAGACACAGAGAGGGCCCATGCATTCTGCATAAAAAGCACAGGAGTTTTCAAGCTCTCGGGTAGGGGAGTCTTGAATGATCCCAGCCATTCCATAGTGTAGACCCCACCAGGTGCCTTGGGCTCTGATTTGGCACAGCTAATGTCTCTCAGCATCACCACTGCTGCATTTTAGTGTTTGTTAAAACATCTGAATAAGTTTTTTCATAAACCAGTCGAGACCCCGATTCTGTCTCTAAGATTCCATTTCTCCCTGGGGAATTCTCCCAGCTTTGCAAGGCAACGCAATCCGAAGGCCTGGGAGGGAGCTGGAAGGAAGGGAGGAAAGGAGAGCCCTGCGCCCTCTGCTGGCCAGACCTGGCATTGCCAGCACAGCCCCAAGGCCCAGGGCCAAGCAGGGCTGCACAACCCGTGCTCCTCAGGGTCCTCAAAGGCATAAGCTGCTAGAGGGATAGGAGTAATGGTCATAGCTATTATTCATTATTAAGCATTTGCTATCTGTCAGGCACTGGTAGACAGTTTACATTTCTTATCTCATTTATATTTTAATTCCCCAAGCACTGCTTTCAACAACCTTGAACGATTTTGTAGGAGGTGAAGAGTCCCCCAGCCAGTAAGCAATGTTTCAGAACTAAAATCTGACTCTGACTGGCCTACAAGCACATGATTGGCTCCAAACTCTTTCTTATCTGTTGTGCTTTTAGGCCAGCCTAATACCTGCCCTGACTTGGGCCATGCCCTGACCCCATCTCCAGTCCAGCTTGCCCATCCATTTCTGATCCAAGCGTCAAGCCAAACCCTTGCTTCAGCCCCAAGCTAGAATCCACCGACCTTGCCTCCTGCTCCTGGCTCCTAGTGTCTGCACCAGATCTTCCCTGGGCTGGATGGCCTGTCTCGCTATGAATGGGATTTCCTCCCAAGCTTGATACTTTATTTCTATCTCTCTTTGGGGCTAGCAACCAAACTGTCAGAAAGGAAAAGGTGAAGTACGATGGGCCAAAGAAGCTTCTGTGGGGGGAATAGCTAACTGGGAACACTGAGGAGGAGTGTATATCTCAAATCTTAGCCAGGCCAAGGTGTCCTGAGGTTAGTGACCCAAGGAGGGAAGTGGGTGAGGCCCTAGATCCTGCGGGAGGGAGAAGAGGTAAGCCAGAAGCAGCTGGGCTCTCAGCAGGAGGGGCCTTGAACAGTTTTGACACCCCTGTAGAAATCTGGCGGTGACTCCCCCACACCTGCCCTCCTCCCACAGCTGCATGTGTGCGGGCAGAGAGCTGGACTTGGCAGCTCTTCTCCAGAGCAGTGGGTGGTCCGTTGTCTTTGGCAGTAGCCCTGAGATCACACTTCAGCACACTGGGCAGGCTTACTGGTGATTCACAGGTTTTGCTCTGCACCACTGGCTCCTTCTCCTCTGGTTACTACTTGTTACCACCATTACAGCTTGCAACAGTCATTCTCAAGAAAAGAAGGAGCTTGCCTGGCCTTGACCTCAAGCTAAGGTAGTCCCTTTTCTTATCTCCCTAAAAGAAACAGTAAGACAGACCTCGGTTTCTTTCCATGTGACTTAGGGGCCCTGTGATACTGGGCAAGTTATCTAATCTCCCAGATCCTTGGTTTCCTCATTTCAAAACGGGGAAATAAGAGCATCTTTCTCATAGTTGTAAAGATTAATTGAGACAATGCACTTAGCCCAGGACCTGGCATAAAATAGCTTTATAATAAATCATATGTAATATTTTTAGTTGCTCCATGGGCTTGTTTCCTGATTGGGAAAAATGAGCATAAAATCAGTTAAATTTCCTAATATTGCTAATTTAAATTTCCAAATGAGATAATTTATATAGAGCAGTTATAAGTGATTCCATAACAGTGTGTTAAAAAATTGGACATTTCCTTGATTCTCTAAATCAGACAATTCTCATCTAAGTGTTTAACCACCTACCTTACAGAAGATTTAATCTCACTTGTGTTTTGTGACTTTCTTTCCATTCTCTCTTCCTCCAAATTTAGGGTCTTATAAAAGTCCCTGGGAGTTTTATGTTGGACAGAATAGCTGGAGAGGGGGAGGGCCTCTGGCAGTCAGACCATGTTGGTTATGAAGGTATGCACCTCGCTCAAGCCTGTCTCCCCCTAAGGGTGCTGATCTGAGGCTCCAGTGTGAGCTGGGGCAAGGTGATCACTCTCCAGTTTCCAAAGACTCAATTCTTAGTGTTCCCTATTCTGGGCCTGGGGTGAAAGTGGGGTCCAGGCTGCTTTCCTTCCCAGAAACCCTGTGATAGGTAGAATTTTGACTTCCATTGTCTTTGCCCTCTGGTGTTACTTCTCCAGAACTGTGAGATAATAAATGGGTGCTGTTTTTTTTTTTTTTTTTTTTTTTTTTTTTTTTCATGTAATGTCTGAAACATTTATATTAACATGTTTCCATACAAATAACCCAATGAAAGTTTAGTATTAGTTGTTTTGTTTGTTTTTTTATACTGCAGGTTCTTATTAGGCATCAGTTTTATACACATCAGTGTATACATGTCAATCCCAATCGCCCAATTCAGCACACCACCATCCCCACCCCACCGCAGTTTTCCCCCCTTGGTGTCCATATGTCCATTCTCTACATCTGTGTCTCAACTTCTGCCCTGCAAACTGGCTCATCTGTACCATTTTTCTAGGTTCCGCATACATGCATTAATATACGATATTTGTTTTTCTCTTTCTGACTTACTTCACTCTGTATGACAGTCTCTAGATCCATCCACGTCTCAACAAATGACTCAATTTCGTTCCTTTTTATGGCTGAGTAATATTCCATTGTATATATGTACCACATCTTCTTTATCCATTTGTCTGTTGATGGGCATTTAGGTTGCTTCCATGACCTGGCTATTGTAAATAGTGCTGCAATGAACATTCGGGTGCATGTGTCTTTTTGAATTACGGTTTTCTCTGGGTATATGCCCAGTAGTGGGATTGCTGGGTCATATGGTAATTCTATTTTTAGTTTTTTAAGGAACCTCCATATTGTTCTCCATAGTGGCTGTATCAATTTACATTCCCACCAACAGTGCAAGAGGGTTCCCTTTTCACCACACCCTCTCCAGCATTTGTTGTTTGTAGATTTTCTGATGATGCCCATTCTAACAGGAGTGAGGTGATACCTCATTGTAGTTTTGATTTGCATTTCTCTAATAATTAGTGATGTTGAGCATCTTTTCATGTGCTTCGTGGCCGTCTGTATGTCTTCTTTGGAGAAAAGTCTATTTAGGTCTTCTGCCCATTTTTGGATTGGGGTGTTTGTTTCTTTGATATTGAGCTGAATGAGCTGTTTATATATTTTGGAGATTAATCCTTTGTCCGTTGATTCATTTGCAAATATTTTCTCCCATTCTGAGGGTTGTCTTTTCGTCTTGTTTATGGTTTCCTTTGCTGTGCAAAAGCTTTGAAGTTTCATTAGGTCCCACTTGTTTATTTTTGTTTTTATTTCCATTACTCTAGGAGGTGGATCAAAAAAGATCTTGCTGTGATTTATGTCAAAGAGTGTTCTTCCTATGTTTTCCTCTAAGAGTTTTATAGTGTCCAGTCTTATATTTAGGTCTCTAATCCATTTTGAGTTTATTTTTGTGTATGGTGTTAGGGAGTATTCTAATTTCATTCTTTTACATGTAGCTGTCCAGTTTTCCCAGCACCACTTATTGAAGAGACTGTCTTTTCTCCATTGTATATCTTTGCCTCCTTTGTCATAGATTAGTTGACCATAGGTGCGTGGGTTAATCTCTGGGCTTTCTATCTTGTTCCATTGATCTATGTTTCTGTTTTTGTGCCAGTACCATATTGTCTTGATTACTGTAGCTTTGTAGTATAGTCTGAAGTCAGGGAGTCTGATTCCTCCAGCTCCATTTTTTTGCCTCAAGACTGCTTTGCCTATTCGGGGTCTTTTGTGTCTCCATACAAATTTTAAGATGATTTGTTCTAGCTCCGTAAAAAATGCCATTGGTAATTTGATAGGGATTGCATTGAATCTGTAGATTGCTTTGGGTAGTATACTCATTTTCACAATGTTGATTCTTCCAATCCAAGAACATAGTATATCTCTCCATCTGTTGGTATCATCTTTAATTTCTTTCATCAGTGTCTTATAGTTTTCTGCATACAGGTCTTTTGTCTCCCTAGGTAGGTTTATTCCTAGGTATTTTATTCTTTTTGTTGCAATGGTAAATGGGAGTGTTTCCATAATTTCTCTTTCAGATTTTTCATCATTAGTGTATAGGAATGCAAGAGATTTCTGTGCATTAATTTTGTATCCTGCAACTTTACCATATTCATTAATTAGCTCTAGCAGTTTTCTGGTGGCAGTTTTAGGATTCTCTATGTATAGTATCATGTCATCCGCAAAGAGTGACAGTTTTACTTCTTCTTTTCCAATTTGTATTCCTTTTATTTCTTTTTCTTCTCTGATTGCCGTGGCTAGGACTTCCAAAACTATGTTGAATAATAGTGGTGAGAGTGGACATCCTTGTCTCGTTCCTGATCTTAGAGGAAATGCTTTCAGTTTTTCACCATTGAGAATGATGTTTGCTGTGGGTTTGTCATATATGGCCTTTATTATGTTGAGGTAGGTTCCCTCTATGCCCACTTTCTGGAGAGTTTTTATCAGAAATGGGTGTTGAATTTTGTCAAAAGCTTTTTCTGCATCTATTGAGATGATCATATGGTTTTTATTCTTCAATTTGTTAATATGGTGTATCACATTGATTGATTTGCGTATATTGAAGAATCCTTGCATCCCTGGGATAAATCCCACTTGATCGTGGTGTATGATCCTTTTAATGTGTTGTTGGATTCTGTTTGCTAGTATTTTGTTGAGGATTTTTGCATCTATATTCATCAGTGATATTGGTCTGTAATTTTCTTTTTTTGTAGTGTCTTTGTCTGGTTTTGGTATCAGGGTGATGGTGGCCTCATAGAATGAGTTTGGGAGTGTTCCTTCCTCTGCAATTTTTTGGAAGAGTTTGAGAAGGATGGGTGTTAGCTCTTCTCTAAATGTTTGATAGAATTCACCTGTGAAGCCATCTGGTCCTGGACTTTTGTTTGTTGGAAGATTTGTAATCACAGTTTCAATTTCATTACTTGTGATTGGTCTGTTCATATTTTCTATTTCTTCCTGGTTCAGTCTTGGAAGGTTATACCTTTCTAAGAATTTGTCCATTTCTTCCAGGTTGTCCATTTTATTGGCATAAAGTTGCTTGTAGTAGTCTCTTAGGATGCTTTGTATTTCTGCAGTGTCTGTTGTAACTTCTCCTTTTTCATTTCTGATTTTATTGATTTGAGTCCTCTCCCTCTTTTTCTTGATGAGTCTGGCTAATGGTTTATCAATTTTGTTTATCTTCTCAAAGAACCAACTTTTAGTTTTATTGATCTTTGCTATTGTTTTCTTTGTTTCTATTTCATTTATTTCTGCTCTGATCTTTATGATTTCTTTCCTTCTGCTAACTTTGGGTTTTGTTTGTTCTTCTTTCTCTAGTTTCTTTAAGTGTAAGGTTAGATTGTTTACTTGAGCTTTTTCTTGTTTCTTTAGGTAGGCTTGTATAGCTATAAGCTTCCCTCTTAGAACTGCTTTTGCTGCATCCCATAGGTTTTGGGTCGTCGTGTTTTCATTGTCATTTGTCTCTAGGTATTTTTTGATTTCCTCTTTGATTTCTTCAGTGATCTCTTGGTTATTTAGTAACGTATTGTTTAGCCTCCATGTGTTTGTCCTTTTTACGTTTTTTTCCCTGTAATTCATTTCTAATCTCATAGCGTTGTGGTCAGAAAAGATGCTTGATATGATTTCAATTTTCTTAAATTTACTGAGGCTTGATTTGTGACCCAAGATGTGATCTATCTTGGAGAATGTTCCGTGC
The DNA here is from genome assembly GCF_028023285.1 of Balaenoptera ricei. Classification (NCBI taxonomy): domain Eukaryota; kingdom Metazoa; phylum Chordata; class Mammalia; order Artiodactyla; family Balaenopteridae; genus Balaenoptera; species Balaenoptera ricei. The sequence continues at coordinate 64,211,554 of NC_082646.1, read as the reverse complement.
GCACTTGAGAAGAACGTGTAATCTGCTGTTTTTGGATGGAATGTCCGATATATATCAATTAAATCTATCTGGTCTATTGTGTCATTTAAAGCTTCTGTTTCCTTATTTATTTTCATTTTGGATGATCTGTCCATTGGTGTAAGTGAGGTGTTAAAGTCCCCCACTATTATTGTGTTACTGTCGATTTCCTCTTTTATAGCTGTTAGCAGTTGCCTTATGTATTGAGGTGCTCCTATGTTGGGTGCATATATATTTATAATTGTTATATCTTCTTCTTGGATTGATCCCTGGATCATTATGTAGTGTCCTTCCTTGTCTCTTGTAACATTCTTTAATTTAAAGTCTATTTTATCTGATATGAGTATAGCTACTCCAGCTTTCTTTTGATTTCCATTTGCATGGAATATCTTTTTCCATCCCATCACTTTCAGTCTGTATGTGTCCCTAGGTCTAAAGTGGGTCTCTTGTAGACAGCATATATATGGGTCTTGTTTTTGTATCCATTCAGCCAGTCTATGTCTTTTGGTTGGGGCATTTAATCCATTCACGTTTAAGGTAATTATCGATATGTATGTTCCTATGACCATTTTCTTAATTGTTTTGTGTTTGTTTTTGTAGGTCCTTTTCTTCTCTTGTGTTTCCCACTTAGAGAAGTTCCTTTAGCATTTGTTGTAGAGCTGGTTTGGTGGTGCTGAATTCTCTTAGCTTTTGCTTGTCTGTAAAGCTTTTGATTTCTCCATCAAATCTAAATGAGATCCTTGCCGGGTAGAGTAATCTTGGTTGTAGGTTCTTCCCTTTCATCACTTTAAGTATATCATGCCACTCCCTTCTGGCTTGCAGAGTTTCTGCTGAGAAATCAGCTGTTAACCTTATGGGAGTTCCCTTGTATGTTATTTGTCGTTTTTCCCTTGCTGCTTTCAATAATTTTTCTTTGTCTTTAATTTTTGCCACTTTGATTACTATGTGTCTCGGCGTGTTTCTCCTTGGGTTTATCCTGTATGGGACTCTCTGCGCTTCCTGGACTTGGGTGGCTATTTCCTTTCCCATGTTAGGGAAGTTTTCGACTATAATCTCTTCAAATATTTTCTCTGGTCCTTTCTCTCTCTCTTCTCCTTCTGGGACCCCTATAATGCGAATGTTGTTGCGTTTAATGTTATCCCAGAGGTCTCTTAGGCTGTCTTCATTTCTTTTCATTCTTTTTTCTTTAGTCTGTTCCGCAGCAGTGAATTCCATCATTCTGTCTTCCAGGTCACTTATCCGTTCTTCTGCCTCAGTTATTCTGCTATTGATTCCTTCTAGTGTAGTTTTCATTTCAGTTATTGTATTGGTCATCTCTGTTTGTTTGTTCTTTAATTCTTCTAGGTCTTTGTTAATCATTTCTTGCATCTTCTCAATCTTTGCCTCCATTCTTATTCCAAGGTCCTGGATCATCTTCACTATCATTATTCTGAATTCTTTTTCTGGAAGGTTGCCTATCTCCACTTCATTTAGTTGTTTTTCTGGGGTTTTTTCTTGTTCCTTCATCTGGTACATAGCCCTCTGCCTTTTCATCTTCTCTATCTTTCTGTAACTGTGGTTTTTGGTCCACAGGCTGCAGGATTATAGTTTTTCTTGCTTCTGTTGTCTGCCCTCTGGTGGTTGAGGCTATCTAAGAGGCTTGATGGGAGGCTCTGGTGGTGGGTAGAGCTGACTGTTGCTGTGGCGGTCAGAGCTCAGTAAAACCTTAATCCACTTGACTGTTGATGGGTGGGGCTGGGTTCCCTCCCTGTTGCTGTGGCGGTCAGAGCTCAGTAAAACCTTAATCCACTTGACTGTTGATGGGTGGGGCTGGGTTCCCTCCCTGTTGGCTGTTTTGCCTGAGGCAACCCAACACTGGAGCCTACCCGTGCTCTTTGGTGGGGTTAATGGCAGACTCTGGGAGGGCTCACGCCAAGGAGAACTTCCCAGAACCTCTGCTGCCAGTGTCCTTATCCCCACGGTGAAACAGAGCCACCACTCGCCTCTGCAGGAGACCCCCCAACACCAGCAGGTAGGTCTGGTTCAGTCTCCCCCAGGCTCACTGCTCCTTCCCCTGGGTCCTGATGCACACATTACTTTGTGTGTGCCCTCCAAGAGTGGGGTCTCTGTTTCCCCCAGACCCGTCAAAGTCCTGCAATCCAATTCCCACTAGGCTTCAAAGTCTGATTCTCTAGGAATTCCTCCTCCCGTTGCCTGACCCCCAGGTTGGGAAGCCTGACGTGGGGCTCAGAACCTTTACTCCAGTGGGTGGACTTCTGTGGTATAAGTGTTCGCCAGTCTGTGAGTCACCCACCCAGCAGTTACGGGGTTTGATTTTACTCTGCTTGCGCCCCTCCTACCGTCTCACTGTGGCTTCTCCTCTGTCCTTGGACGTGGGGTATCCTCCTTGGTGAAGTCCAGGGTCTTCCTGTCAATGATGGTCCAGCAGTCAGTTGTGATTCTGGTGCTCTCGCAAGAGGGAGTGACAGCACGTCCTTCTACTCCGCCATCTTGGTTAATCTCCTGGGTGCTGTTTAAAGCTGCTAAATTTGGGGCAATATGTTACAGCAGCATAAGAAAACTAATAAAGTGCTGAAGAATCCCATTCCTTTTCTTAGTCTTGGGGAATCTCCTTCCTCAGAAGTCCATAAGCTTTGGCTTCCTCAATTCTCAGTCCTCGCAGACAATCGGGCACAATTCACCCCTAGGTTAATTTTTTGTGAAAACCTCGGAGCTCTGATTTTCACAAACAAAAGCTAAGGCAGAGAGTTTCTGAAAATTTATATATGCTTTTAACTTTTTATTTTATATTGGAGTATAGTAGATTAACAATGCTGTATTAGTTTCAGGTGTACAGGAAAGTGATTCAGTTATACATATTCATGTACCTATTCTTTTTCAAATTCTTTTCCCATTTTGGAAATTTCTAGTTTTGATGCTGCAATTCAAAAAGCTTTAAGTCAAGGGGATACAAAGATTTAGGTACTTTCTTATGATGAGAGGAGGGATAAAATGAACAAAACCCAAATGAATATCTCAGTGAAGTTTCTTGCCACATATATAAGTACTTAGCCTAGCAATTGACACACAGTAAATAATATTCTTTGGGCTAAAACATTATTTTTGTTGTTGTTTTGTTGTTGTGATTCCAGGAACTTAAAATTGTGTTCTCTTCTGCCCATCCTGACTCAACTCTATGCAGCTTGATCCCAAGTTGTCAAAACATTGTCTTCCACACAGAAGTCACTCCACAACTAGAGGACCCCAGCATGGTATTGCTGATATTCAAGATGTCTTGTGGTGTGGTGGCTCTACCAGGAGGAATTTGATCTCCTCATCCTGGAAAAGCAGAGGCAGAGCAAGATGCACAGCTGACTCCAGAAGAATTTTGTTTCTGCATCCAAGATAGGCAAGATGGCCAGTTATTACCCTCTTGGTGCTGTAGACCAGGATTCTATGGGGTGGCAGGGCCACCTGTTCTATGAGAGTCTTCTCTTGGGACAGGTGTGCACCTTATCAATGAAAAGCTTATTCTCAGCACCCCAAATCCATCAGGAACCACTAAAAAGGCCTTCATTACATACCCACCCATTCTAGCTCAACATGATTTGAAGGTAGAGATGGTAGGAAAACCTCTTGAGAAACTGGCACACGTCTTCCTCCAATGTTGGGCCTTTACCTGCTTCGACTCCCATCTCTTTGGTTGCCAAATATATATTTAGGTACCTACCATATGCCAGGCACAGTTTTGGCTCTGAGGATACAGTGATAATCAAGACAGACAGTGACAATCCAATGGATCTCATAATTTGTGAGGAGGCTATCAAAAAATAACCACACATTTTAAAAACCACACATTTTAATGTGCAATGGCCCTCATAATCTCTCTTGACACCCTGGCTCCAGCCACAGCCTCAGTTTCTATGGCTATTTGAAAAAGTTTTGTTTCAAGTCCTTCATGTCTGAGTCCTGCATCATATCTAAAAGGTTGATCAGCTTAGAGGACCCCAACAGCTCTGGGGAATGTCTCCATGACAACACATTAGCAGATGCTCCCTACACATCCTGCCCTCACAGCACTGGGGGCCCTACCCTACATTCTTTTGTACTACCTGTAATAATCATTCTTGATATTCTGTAACTGATGATTCAACATCTTGAAATCACGAGAAAATTAATGACCAAAGTTGTTTACATCTCCCCTGTGATCTGACTTTCATGGGTGCTTGAAAATCATATTACAAACACTTCAACCACAAGACCCCAAACTGTGTTTTGCTTCCTACCTAATAGGCGATGTCCCCACCTAAAAACTTGCTACCACTATAGAAATAAAGGCTCTTTTACCCATGTTTTCTTCTTGTTCCTTCTGCCTCCTGACCAACGCTGGTGCTTCCCCATGTGGCCCTGCATGACACAGTGTGCCACCTCCTGTTGAGGACTGTAAGTGATAAATTCTTCTTTCAATGGCATTGATCTCTGAGTGTGTCATCACTCAGTCAGTGTAATATAAATTTATCAGTTTGATGTTGATAAATTAAATTCCAGGCACATTTTAAAATACCACCTGGCACAGCCCACACCCAAAGACTTGCCAGGCCTTGGAGGAGCTAGAGTTGTGGCAAGGGTGAATCTGATTCAGAGATGACACCTGACTCTGCCCCACAGACCCTATAACACCTCTTCTGCCCCAAACGTGCAGACCTTCTTCTAAGTATGTAAAAGTTTCTCCAAAACTCCCCAAACACTCATCTCCAGTTGTCCCCAGTCATGATATTCCACCCCACCTAGTCTCTATTCTCCACCCTATATCTTGGAATGTATAGAGAAGGAGGGCTGGGTTTCTGACAGGACAAAGGCCAGCTCTGAGAACCAGCATGGTAGGACAGGGCCAGCTGAGTAGTCCTGGGAACTATTCTCCCCTTGGAATCAGTCCCAAGAGCAAGGTAGCCCTGGCCTCAGGTTCCAGGGCTGAACCAAAGGAAGGAAAAAGGAGCAGAGGTATTTCCTCTGGCTTACTAAGCTAGATCAAACCCTTCAGAGCTCACGAGGTTGAGGACACAAACTCTGCTGTGAGATGCAATGGTCAGTGTGTATATGTGAATGTGTCTATGAGAACATGTGCACACTTACAGCAGTGTGACACATAAGCCTGCTTTGCCTTGGCTCAGTGCTTCTTGATTCTTCAGGTACTCCCGCCTCTTTGAATCCAACCCACCAACTCTACACAGCCTGTGCCCCTTGCCCCTGTAACCGAGAATTCAGACAGAATTCATCCTGGACCATATTGGCTTTGCTTTTTCCCATCAGCCCCATAAATGCTTAGTGAGGAAGCAAATATTTATTGAAGTGCTACTTGCAGGGTACACTTGTGAACCTCCCATATGGAGGGGCATTTAAAAGATATCTTGGAACAAGAGGGTTATGGGAGTACTTTTGTGTGTTTACAAGTGTGTGCAAACCTGTGGAAGGCATCTGTGTGTACTGATGTGTGATTCTCAGTATATGTGTGTTTATGAGGTGCGTGACTGAATGTGCATATATGATGTGGGTATAAGACATATGTATGTGAGAAAGCACGTGTGCTCTGAGAAGGGGAACTCCAGAGCATTTTATATGGATTTCACAGTCTCACGGCCAGTGTAGATATATGCAAATAGGTGTGTGTGTGTGCATGTGTGTGTGTGTGCTGGGTGAGCAGGGGATAAATGTGTGCTATACTCCTGCATCTCTAGGTGGTGCATCTACGTACCCAATTCACTCCCATCTCTGTAACCTAGCAGACAGGATGGCAGAGTTTCTGCAGGCAGGCTTTCCTGCAACTCTGGATGCACTTGGTGGTGGGGGTCTGGGGAATAGCCACGGGGTCACTCTGGGCTTGGGGGTCCCTCCTGGCCAGCTCTGCCCTCTGCATCCTTGGATGTTCCCTCCCCAGGTTCGCCCTCATCGTCGGCCTCGGCCAGTTCCTCAGGCATTGGCCACTCCCGAGTCTGCCACTCCAGCCGCTCGACGCGATAGGCGATCTTGAGTGCACTGGACTCCAGCTCAGCCAGGAGTCGCGCGAACTTGGTCTGCAGATCATCGAGTTGCTGGTCGAGGCCTCGCAGCCGGGCCTCCGTGGCCTCCTGTAGGGCGATCTCAGCTGCCTCGGCATTTACGTCCAACTTGTTCATTTTGAGAAGGATCTCACGGCCCTTTTCCTCCATGACGGCCTGGGCCTGTGGATACTCGCTCAACACATCCTGCAGGTCCTCCTTGCTCAGGCAGAACAGATCCGAATAACCTAGACTCTTGATGTTGGCTGTACGGCGGTTCCCAGACATGTTCCCTGTGGCCACGGGCAGACATGTGGGAGGATAGTCAGGGTGGACGTGAGGGGGCATTTCCCTCCTGAACCAGGACCCCCACCTCCACGTTTGTGCTTCTGAGCCTCTCTTCCTGCCTCATTAATTCTTTCATCCAGTAAAGTACTGGGTAGGGACTGGGCCCTGTGCTGGGTGGGTATCAGTGACCTGCCTCCAAGAGTTCACAGTCCAGAGGACTTAGACATTTAAGGGGATAGTTATGTAACAGTACAGCCAATGCAGCGTAGATGTGCATCTGGTACTGTGGGAAGACAGGCAAAGAGCCCCTGACAAGCTGTAAGGCAGAGAATTTAGGGAAGCCCGGAGGAACTGATGCCTGGACTGAGTAGGAGGTAACTAGGGGAGCGGGTGGGGAGGGCAGCTAGGCAGAGGGAGGAACGTGAGCGGAGGGATGGACTTAGGAAAGGGTTAGGTGGTTACAGAATACAGTAAGCCGTCCAGGGAGGCTGAAGGTCAGGGTGTGAGGAGAGTAGGAGAGATGGAGAGAGCCAGGTCATGCTGGTCTCGTAGCCCTGGCAAGGAGTCCAGACCTTATGTTGAGGACAGTGAGAAACTATTGAAATATTTTAAGCAGGAGAACTGTATGGTGTCATCTGCATTTTAGAAAGATATTGGTGGGTGGTGGGTGGGAAGGTAGGTTCGTCTGAATGCTGCAACGTCTCAGAGGTAGAAGGACCTTATTAGGGGCAAGGGAACTACCGTTTGTTGAACTCTTGCTATGCGCCAGGCATTGCACTGAGTGCCCCACTCATAGCTCATTTAATCCTCCCAAATAACTCTCTGGGTTGTTTTTTTTTGGTTTTTTTTTTTAAAGAAATGCCTTCCTTTTTTTTTTTTTTTATAAAGAGTTTCACTTAATTTTTATTTATTTATTTTATTTTTGGCTGTGTTGGGTCTTCGTTTCTGTGCGAGGGCTTTCTCTAGTTGCAGCAAGTGGGGGCCGCTCTTCATCGCGGTGCGCGGGCCTCTCACTATCGCGGCCTCTCTTGTTGCGGAGCACAGGCTCCAGACGCGCAGGCTCAGTAACCGTGGCTCACGGGCCCAGCCGCTCCACGGCATGTGGGATCCCCCCAGACCAGGGCACGAACCCGTGTGCCCTGCATTGGCAGGCAGATTCTCAACCACTGCGCCACCAGGGAAGCCCAACTCTCTGGGTTTTTAATATCATCCCTCTCGTGTAGGTGAGGAGACTGAGGCCTAAAAGAGGGAAGTGACTTGTCCAAAGTCATGTAAACAGTGGCCAACTACACACAAGATGTGGGTCTTGAGGGGGTCCTTGGAGGAAGATGTGAGGCATTTAGGACAACTGGAGAGTGGGATCCCCAGACTGAGAGCACATCCAGTGCTCTCACCCCCTTTTTAGTCTTTCCCATCTCCTGTGGCCTCAGTGTCTTTATCTGTGATTAGGTATAACAACTCCTACTGCACAGGCTGATAAGAGGAACAAATGAGCCAGTGTGCAGTACCTGGCCTGGACTGGAGTTGATGCAGTAAATAGGAATTCCTTCCTTCTACCTTCCTTTCCACTTGGCTATGAGAAATTTGTTTCTTGTACTGATCCCAGGAGTGTATACTTATTACCTGTGTGACCTTGGACAAGTTCCCCAAACTCTCTGTGCTCTAATTTCCTTACCTTTAAAATGGGGATAATAGTACCTACTTTATAGAGCTGCTGTGAGAATTTGATGAGTTGGTACATGTGGAGAACTTTGAACAAGGCATGTAGTAAGCATGCAATAAATATTAGCCATTATTATTATTATTATTGATTGTTATTATCTCTGCACTTTCCACTGATCTGTTGGTGCCTTGGGTGGCTATCCACAGAGCAGGTCTACTCTGTCTTCCAAGGACCCACCCTGCTCATTGACCTTGGTTCAGCCTCTTCTCAGGGAACAGACCCTCCTTGTCCTGCTTCTCTCTTGAGCCCTCTAGTGACTCAGGCAAGGGCCAGCTGTCCTTAATCTGTAGGCTCTGAAGTACCACCTGGTCTCAGCACGGGGTTCTGCTGTCCCCATTCCCCTCCCCTAGCCCTGTCTCCGGAACGAATGATGGCGTACCCACCTTTGATGTTGATGATGCTGATCTCCCCAAAGTAGAGCCCTGCACCAAGCACAGCATACTGAGTGACACCATCATCGGCTACCACAGCCAGCTGACCCTCTCGGATGATGTACATCTCTCGGCCGATGTCCCCCTTGCGGCAGACATATTCGCCTGGTGAGTAGGTCTGGGGCTGCAGCTTCAGCACCAGCTCCTCCAGCAGGCTGGCCTCACAGTTCTGGAAGATCTGCACCCGGCTCAGAGTAGGCAGGTGTACAGACACGGCCACTTCTGCCCGCAACTGCTCGGGCAAGTGTTGTAAGATGGCTACCTCATTGGTCATCTTCTTATTGATCTGCAGGTGCTGGTACCTGGGGGCAAGGTACATCACCAGTCCTCACCAGCCCGCTACATGCCTCCCTCTACGTCTTCCATCAGGGCTCTCAGCTCAGCCTCAGCCCAGAACCCAACCACACTGAGTTCTCACAGGGGTCATGGGAATACTTGACAGTTGGTTGATAAACATCTTTAATGCACTATCTGCTGGTCAGAGATATGTTTTGACAGCTTCTCCCTCACCCAGGGCCTGGAAGCCTCCACCAGTGAAGAGTGACTAGGATACCCTTTAGCTCTTGTCAGGCTCTACTCACCCACCATTCAGTGATGTCTTGTACCGTATCACCGATATCTACTTCAGTCACCAAGCCCCATCTTCTTTAGCGATCCTCTGCTCTAGGTCCCCAACTTGGTGACACTTCCCTTTGTTCAGCCTACAGTATGGACTCCACGACATAGTCAACCATCTTGTTGGTGGCCATCCCCTGAGGAGTATTGCTTTTCCCTCTTACCTCTTCCAGGACCTTCTGAGTCCTACCAGGTGGTGGCAGTTCCCATTCTCTGGGTTCTGGGTTATCCTTCCTTGTGTATGAATTCCTCTCCCTGTCAATCTTTTACCCAACACCTCGCTCTAAGTCCATATCCAATTAGTGGAGGAAATTCTTTTCCAAGTCCCACGCAGTGAACCCTCCAATGAGCCACATCCTGAATGCCCTGCCTGACCCACCAGGCGATAAGAACCCAGCCACCCTCCTCAGATTCTATCCAGTACACCTCTCGCTGTCCTGGTCTGGAACCCCAGCATCCTCACCAGTCAATGACTCGCCGCTCCAGCCTGCGGTTGACGTGATGCAGCTTCATGTATTTCTTCACCAGGGCGTGGTCTGGGTAGAAGGCTGCATCTGCAGTGTTCATGTTGTAGATGACAGAGCTCATGCTACCCATGATGGTGGCGAAACCCATGACGGCCAGTAGGAAGTCTCCCACCATGAAGAGGTACTCCTCCTCACGATCTGGCAGCGGTGTATCGCCCACGGTGGTCAGGATCAGCGTGGAGAAGTAAAAGCTATAGAGGTACTGGCGCCGCAGCTGCTCAAAGCCAGGCTGCGCGGGGTCGGGGTACACCCAGGCGTCACGCCCGAAGCCCAGGTACCGGGACAGGGCAAAGTATAGGCAGCTGTTCCAGTGGATGACAACAAAAACGTAAAGCAGCAGCTTGGCGATGCGGAAGGCATTCGGGTAAACTGTGCGGGTCTCCATGCGGTCAAAGGCCTCAAAGAGGCGGGGCACCCGCAGAAAGCGGTTCAGCCTCAGCGTGGGTGTGTGCGGACCCAGACTCACGTAGGCCACTTCCGTGGGTAACAGGGAAACCAGGTCCAAGAAGAAGCTCCAGGTGCGAACGTAGCGACTCGAGATCCTACCCTTGTCCACCACCAGTATGCCCTGTTCCAAGAATCCTGGTGGGGGGAGTGGGGGCCGCCGTGGGTGGTGTCAGATATGGGGTGGAGTCAGGGCACCCGCCTGCTCCAGAAATGAGGTTGAGGGTGGGCAGGCCAGGGCAGGCCAGGGAGACAGTTACCGGGGACAGGGTGGGGCCCGGCTTAACCCTGCTCCAGGGTTTCTGGGGTGAGCACAGGGATACCGTAAACATAGAGGCATGTGAAAGGGCTGTCAGGGAGGGACTCACTTTCTTGTTACTAAGAGGCTCTCTTTAGGAAGGGAACATGGAAAAAAACGTCAGTCCTGAGACTCACTGACCCGTGTGAAAGCGCACCACGATGTCCAGTAGGTAGAGCAGGTCACTCGTGCAGTCCAGTACTAACCAGGCTGCCAGATAATAGCGCTGCAAGTCGGGGAAGCAGGCTCTGCGTGGCAGGGACAGAAAGGAGTGGCTTCAGGGCGCCCTCTGTGTGCTAGGTGTTCTCCCGCAGCCGCTGAGCATTAAGCGCTGGGCTCTCGTATGGACGCCGCCCCTACACCAGCCCCGTGCAAGGGACCCGCCCCTCTCCTGGGCCTCACTCTTTAGCCCTGGTCTCTGCTTAAGGCCCTTCCCATAGCGCCAAACCTGCACACGATGATGATGAGGTTATACATTACTGGGAAGGCCATAGTGTTCAGCCACCAGTAGTAGTAATCCCCAGATGGGTCCAGGACCGGCAGCCACTTCCTGTGGGCAAGAGGGGAAGTTGTGCTTCACTTATTCACCGTTCAGTGCTGCGGTTGTGACTGGGAGCAGCAAAGAAGGACCAGGCTGCATCTAGTGAGGCAGACAGATCTTACACAGGGGACCAGGATCTCTCACCTGGCCTCGGGTGGGGCAGAACCGCTGGACTCTGTCGTCTTCACTTTGCTGTCCTGGCTCATGGTTCTGTGGCCTGGTGCCTGGGTGTAAGATATCCAGGGCCTCTGTCTGCAGGTGGCTTCAGGAGGTGGGGGTAGTGCCAAGCTGCCTTTGGTCTCCAGCTGCGATTCCTCCGTCTTTGGCTTCTGAAGCTCTTAGCAACACAACCAGGGCCAGCTGCTACTGAAGGGGTGGAGGCAGTGTGGCTCCAGCGCTCCGCCCCGTCTCCTAGCGCCTGGGCTTACACCTGCCCGACTAAACATCTCTAATGGGGTCCCTGGAGATGGTGGAGGTGCATGCCTCAGACGTTAAGGCTACGCCTCGTCTCCCTCCGCCTTCCTCAAGGTTGAACTACACAGGGGCCCTCTACTCAGGAGACCTGCGTGCCAGTGTAGGCTCAGAAATTCATTCTGTTTTACCCTGTGCAAGTTCCCTGCTCGCACCTCATTTTTTATTCATTGAACAACTATTCACTGAATGGCTCATTTGTGTCAGGTGCTGAACTAGTCTCCAGGGACAAAGAATGCCTGTCACATCACATAAGAGCTCTGTTTCCATTACCTGCACCCTATCTACTTCCTTCCTGCTGGATGAGTGTGATGGGGGCCATCCTGTGGCATATTTGCCCTCATTCCCTTCTTGTTACCTCTCATGCCTGATCTCACCCGTTATTTCATGTGTTTTCTAGATCCTCAACCTCTTTCAGTTTTTCCTTTCTGTGAACATGCTTAAACCTCCCATACCAGAACAAACAAAAAAATCCTAAAAATTCTCCCTCAACTTGATGTCCCTTTCACTACTATCATCTTTCTCAGTCAACAAGTCATAACCAGAACACCTGCTATGTGCCAGGCCAATATTGTGCTAAGTATTGGGGATAAAAGATGAATGAAACACATTCCTTGCCCTCCAGAAACTCACAGTCTGGTAGAGGGGAAGAATCACGTAGATAGGCAATTACACATCAGTCTGATGGGTACTCTGTTAGGTGGGTACACAGAGGGTTGTTACAGTACATAGAAAGGGTCCTAATTGAGACTGGGTTCTGTAGGATGAATAGGAGTTAGTCAAGTATAAGGTGGAAGAGTGAAGATCACTCAGGCAAAGTGTATAGAGTATGCAAAGGCATAGAGATTTCAAAAAGCATGGGTGACTGGGGGAACATCACTTGGTTTTTGTAGTGAACCTGAGAGACTAGTGGTAAAAGATGAGGCTGAATGGTGGACAGAGGACAGCTCAGGGAGAGCTTTGTCAGTCATGTTATACAGCTAGGATTTTATCTAAATGCAATGAAGAACTCATGAAATGTTTTGCACAGTTAAGTGATATGGCTAGATTTGTGTTTTCAGAGAGTTTCTTGGAAGGAACATCTATAGTTTCCAACATTTTATTTTATTTTTTTGAAATCCTCTTTTCCCATGGCTTCTATTGATACCATAATGTCTTGGTTTTCTGCTTATTTCTTCTTAGTCTCTTTCATAAGCCCCTGTGTCCACCCCTCCTGTTCTGGTGTTTTTTCGGACTCTGTCCTAGGCCTTCCTCTCTTTCCATTCTCCCAACTCTCTCTGGTCAATCTTGGTCACCCACAGGATCTCCTTTTGCATCTAATGTCTCTCAAGAACTCTCTTTGAGCTCCAGACCTATCTATACCACTAATTGCTGTCTGGATGTCCCCAATCAGATATTCCACAGTCACCTTCAGCCCATTGGCTCCATAATTGAGCTCATTTTCTTCCCCCACCTGCTCTTTCTCTTATAATCCCTATCTCTGGCCTATCAGCCAAAATACCTAGCCCCAGTATTTATTATTATTACTATTGTATAACATTGTGGCAGTTTTAAAAAATAGTCACAAATTCTTTGATGCTCCTTCCTTGTGGCTGTTCAGTCAATAGAGTATAGCAGGAATGATGTTGTGTGACTTCTGAGACCAGCTCATAAAAGTCCATGCAGCTTCCTTCTGGTTTTCTTTGAACACTCACTGTCTGGAAGCTCCCTCTCAGGATGCTCCCTCTTGGAACCTAGCTGCCACGTTGTGAGAAGCCCAAGCCGCAGAAGCAGTCAGGTGTCTGTACTTTGTTTGACAGTCCCAACTCAAGCATCAGACATGTGAGTGAAGAAGCCTCCAGATGATTCCAGCCACCAGCCTCAAGTCACCCCCCACACGTTTGAACTTTCTAGATGAGGTCCCAGACATCAGGGAACAGAGAAAAGCCCTATTCCTGCCACGTCTTGTTCAAATTCCCAGAATCTGTGAGCATAAAAAAATGGCTGTTTTTTTTACACTATTAAGTTTGGGATGATTTGTTACACAGCATAGTAACCAGAACATACATATAGAAACGTACATATTTCCTAAGTACACAGCTTGATGAATTTCACAAAGTGAACACAGTCATGAACCAGCACTCACTTCAAGAGCCCCACTCTGTCCTCTTCCAGTCAACGCTTTTCCAAGGGTAATCACTATCCTGGCTCTCAATCCTGTAGTTTAGTTTTGCCTGTGTTTGACTTCTATAAACTAAGCATCAGTTTTTAATCCTTCCTCTTATTTTCCTTTCATATTCATCCAGTCATCAAGCCCTGGTGACCTAATAACCACATATCCATTTCTCTACATCCTTCCTATTCTAATTTGGGCCTTATCAATTTGATCATAAAATTCTTTATAGTTCTCTATTATCCCAAGGATAAAAATCTAAACTCCTTAACACGGCCTGCAAAGCTCTCTGGTACCTGACCTCTGTTTGTGTCTTCAGCCTCATCTCACAGTGTTTCCTCTGCATGTTCCCTAGGCTCCAGACAAGCTGTACTGATTATAGTTTCCAGAGTACCTCCCACATGTTGTCCATTCTTTCTCACCTTGTTATGTGCTGATCCTTTGGGCTGAAACTTCCATTTCTTTTTCTTTTTAAATACTTTTCCTTTTGAACTAATTTTAGGCTTACAGAAAAGTTGCAGAAATAGTATAAAAGTCCTTGTAAACTCCTTACCCATGTTCCCTTGTTATCATCTATATAACTAGAGCACAGTGATAAAAACCGGGGAATTAACATCGATACAATACTTGCAACTAAATTGCAGACCTTATCTGAAACTTCCATTTCTCAATCTTACTCTTGCTTGTTTCTCAAGACTGCTCAGACATCATCTCCTCCTGGACGGCTTCCCTAGGCCCCTTCGCTCTTCTTTCCCCTCATCTTCTAAACACACATAACACGCTAAGTGCTGCTCCTCGATGGCAATTACACTACGTTGCAATTGTCTACCAATAAGGGCTGAGGTCCTGGAGGGCTGAGACTGGTTTTAATTGATCTGGAATCCTGCCTGACAAAGAGGACCTTACTCCATGTTCCTTGGGTTGACTGAAAACGATAGTGCCCAAGGGATCACGCGGCAGCAGGTGTTGGCGAGCCAACGAGGGGCGGTCATCGCCCGGGTACTATCCAAGCCGTTCGTGCAGATGGTGCAAGAAAGGAACTAGACTTCTCGCGGTCAGCCCTCTCTAGGGCTCTGCTTTTCCACAGGCCCCGCCCACCTACCGACTCCTCCCCTCAGGCCTACCCTCTTGTTATCTCCGCCCTTTCCACGCCCCCTCTTCCACTGTCAGCACCGCCAAGATCCGTGACCCCGCCCCTATCACGTTAGTCTCTCTTTCAGCCGGATCTCTGTCCTAAGCCCCGCCCTCCGGTCTTTCCCTGCCTCTTTAAGTCGCGTCGCTCTTTAGGTCCCTCCTTCTGCCCTCCGGTTCGACCTTTCTTCCTCAGGCTCCGCCCCCGCCCCGCGGGCCTCCGCCTCCCCAGAGGTCTTCCCCTATGACACGCCAGAGTCCTTCAGAAGGGCGGGGTTTGCAATGCGAGGGGGCGGAACCTGGGGGAAGAGGCGGTACTCCTTGCTTGGAATGCCGTAGGCGACCCCGCCCCTGCGCTCTGCCGTTGCCAGGAAACAAGCATCGACGCTCTGGCTCTGGCCGGGCCCAGCCAATGAGCTGGCACGCCGCTGCCCAGCGGTGCGTCGCTGGGCGGTTACGTGTGGTGCGCGGGGGCGCGGGTTGCGTGTGGCGCGGGGCGGGGCGCGGCTGGTGCGCCTGAGGAGCGATGGCGGCCTGAACTCACCTAGCACCGCGGTGGCGATCGGGCCTGGTCAGGGTCGGAGTTCTGTGACTGAACAGTAAGTGAGGGCCGGAGGGCATGTGAGAGGGGCTGAGGGGCTGGGGAATGACGGCACTGGGTTTGGTGACTGTCCTGGTTGTGAGGGGACAGGGTGAGGGGCTGGCATGTGGTGAGGGGCCAGGTGTGAGTGTCTAAGGTAGGGGAGCAGGGCGAGAGCCTCGGGGTGAGTGGGCAAGTAAGGAGCTGGGTTGTATGAGGGGCCGGGATGCCTTCTGAGGGGCCAAGTGGAAGGGACTTGTGAACACGATTTACTGAGCAGCTGGGGCTCTTGTGGGCAGGCGTGAGGGACAACCCTGGGACCAGAGTGAGGGGCTGAGGCCTGTGCGGGGAGCGGGAATGGACAGGGCGAAGGCGGGAGCATGCGGGCTGGTGGTGAATCGGGAGGGAGTTGAGCGCAGGGCATGGGGGAAGGAATGAGGGTTGTGAGACTTGGATAAAGGTGAGAGGTCGGTTCTGAATGGAGTGTCCTGCCCAGTGAGAGCAGTAGTTTTAGACTGAGTAGGACAGCTTGGGCGGAAGTGTTGTGCTCTTGGCTCTTCTGCTTCATGGGCTCTACATATTTTGGAGGATCAAAAGATGAAAGCGTCGTGGGCAGTAGTAACAATGATAATGGAAATCATTTTTTAGGCTTACTCTTCAACAGAGTCATCATTGGAATCCCTCGTTCCCTCAAGTTCCTCCTTGGGACTGCAGACTTGAAGATGGTCCCTCTCATGGAGATTTTTTGGCTATGACCGCCTATGTTTGTTGTCTCTCCACCTGCTTCTGGGCAACCGTACTCCACCGCTGCTCCTTACCTGTGCTGAGCTGTGGGGCTTTGACCGTTGCCATCTGTATTGGACTAACCACTTACAGCTGCTAATTCTACTTTCATGGAAATCATATGGTTTGTTACATACAACGCTGTATTTAGACTCCCAAACAGGATGGCTTTGCTTTCATTTTCTTACAGTTAAATTAAAAAAAAAAAAAAAAAAGCGAATTTATGTGCAATAAACTACTCATATTTAAAATGTACATGTTTGATGAGTTCTGACATATGTTTACATCTGTGAAACCATCACCACTTTCAAGATACTGAACATTTCTCCCACCCCCAAAAGTTTTCTCCTGTCCCTTTGCAGTTCATTCCTCGCCCCACGACATGTTATTGGGTTCACTTTATTAGCATTTTGCAGGTCCCCTTTTCCCTGCCAACCCATATGCACATGGAAATTTTGAGTGTTCTAGAAAGCTGGGTTGGCACTCAGATAATGGCTCCTTTCACACCACTAAAATTTCCTCTCTAGTGACAGTCTGCCACAGAGCAGATACCTCCCCCCACCTCAGGAAGAGGTAGACCTTCCCTATCCAGACCATTCTTTGGGAATTAGGGGCAGCCCAAGTCCCCATTCTGTTCTAGAGTCTGAGCCTCAGAACCAACTGTTCTGTCCTGTGGTATGTTTTCATTGCTTCTCTCTGGAGGCTGAACAGGTTTTCATGCTGGTGGAACCCTCGGCAATCTGCCCAGATGATCAGAACCCTACAGAACTTACATGTATAATGAAAGAGTTCAGAACAATGATTCCTGAACACTGGGCCAAGGACAGTGCCAGTCCGTGATAAAGTTTTTATCTCTTCAAGGTGGAAGGAGAGAAAGACAACATATGGAACATGAGTTTTCCATAAAGATAAATTTATTCTTAAATTATCTTTCCTATTCTTTTGGTATTAAAGTGCTCTCTCACTGGTAAAGTAATGGTGGCAGCGGATGATGGGTTTTAAAAAACTGATCTATTTGCCAAAATAAAAAGTAACAATCCTATTTTAAAAGTTTTAAAATCTATTTCTACTGGTTCATGAAATCCAGGAATTCAGGGTGATAGTGTGGCTGCTGAATTATGTTGAGGAAGCATGCATTTATACAGTAGAATTACTGTCTGACATCTAAATTGCATTCATGCGTTACATAGCGAAGTCAGATTTTACTGGAATTACATAGATGCCTTGTGAAGTAATGCAAGGGCAGGAATTCTGATTTTATAGATGGAGAATCAAATCGAAGAGCCAGAGACCACATAGTGATAAAGTGGCAAAGCTGGACCCAAAATTTGGTCTCAAGAGAGTGACAGTGACTTGGGAAAAAAAAAATTTGTAACAGAGAGTGAAGGTGATGTGGAGTAAAAAGCATGTGATGTACAGGAAGGGTTGTGATGACATGGAGGACGTTATCCTGGCAAAAAAGTCTTTTCTATGATTTGTAATTGCTCTGTTTCCAAAAGAGGTTAAAGAGACTTTGAGGGTGACATGGGTTTGAAGGTTTTGTTTAATAATGGGGCAAAAACATAGGAACAGGTGTACATAATACCTGGATCACATTGTGATAGTGATAGGTGAGTCAAGTCACATGTCCGAGGGTTCTTAGGGACTGTCCAAATTCTTGGTTGTTCTGGAGAAAGCAGTGGGTTTCGTAAGCTTCCTATTTGCTATACTGAACTCTTTGTTGAATAATAGTGCATTAAGTATAATGGATTTTGCTTTATGATAAATATAGCTGAGTGGTAGATCTGAGGAGATGAAACATAGATGAGGATGATGATGTAGAGATAGAAACATGCTTGGGGCGCTCTGTGTAACCATTTATTCCACATCTGCTATGTGCCAGGCACTCTGCTAAGTGCTGGGAGGACAAATTCATTCATTCATATAGTAATTCATTTATTCATTCAGCAAATACTTCAGCATATAGTCTGCCCTTGTGATGCTCACATTTTATGAGATAACAAGATAGATAAGATGTGGTCCTGTGAAGTCTCAAGGAATTTTCAATCTGGTTGGGAGAGATGGACACATGGAAAGATAATTTCAGTTGAGAGAGAGAATGTGAAATATGAAAGTATATCATAACGAGGTGATTACTTGTCTGTATCTAGTCTCAGTCTCTCTCTATGTTCCAGTCATATTTACTCAGTGATCTATGGTATATCTCCACAGGTATCGCAGTTAACGTGTCCAAAACAGAACTCATTGTCTTTGCTTTGAAAGTCTGCTTTTGCACCACGTGTCATATTGCAATCCAGGCGAGGACTTCAGTGTCATCTTCCATCCTTCTGCTCCTTCACCCCCTGTATGTAGTCAGTCACTAAAATCTTAATACATTTCCCTTTATATTATCTGTTTTCTTCATCTCCACAGCTACATCTTCACAGTTAAGGCTTTAGTTTACTACCTCCTCATCTCTCGTCTGGATTTTTTTCCCCAGTCTCCTGCCTTCAGACTTGCTCTTTTCTAATCCGTCCCTGGAATGGTCTTTCTAAAAATGCAAATTTGATCATGGAGCTCCTCTGCTAAAAACTTTTGACTCTTTGTGTTCTGTAGGATAACATCCAAATTCCTTAATATGGCATCATTTGGCCTCAACTCACCTCTCCAGCCTCATCTCGGGCCACTCTCTCTCTACTCTGTGTTCTAGCTTGAGTAAATTGTTCATAGTTCCCTGACAAACATGTTACTTTTTTGAGCCTTGAAATCTTTGTAATAGCTGCTTCCTCTACTAGGAATGCCTTTTCTTCTCTGCACAGTGAACTTTCCTCATCCATTAGGATCTAGTTCAGTTTCACCTCCTCTTTGACTTCTTTGTCGCCCTTCCGCAGAAGGGGTGGAGAAAGCCACGTGTGACATGGGGATTTACTGTTGTAAAGGGGAGTCACTGTGCGATAGAGTTCATGCTGTGAGTTATGAGGACTCTGCTGGAGTGAGGTGGGGAGATCCCTGCAAGAAGCAGAGGTGGTACTGGGGAGAGGGGAGGGAGTGAGTTAGGACCATACACTGATATCCCATTTGTCTCATACATATAGGCTGAGGGATAGACAGGCAGAGAGGATATGTGTGAGCTGAGCTCTAGATGGTAGGCTCCTATGAGATGGGGTTTGTTTATTTGTTTTTCCCTTTTGTGTTACTATGAGGTTTTAATCAGATCTTTCTACTTTCAGCATCTAGGGTAAGAGCCCATCGCTGCCTCTTATGTCAGTAAGAGGAAGAGCCTAGGAAGAGCCATTGTAGTGGGAGAGAAGCCGCAGAACTTCACTGACCTGTTCTTAGAAGGTTGTTTTGGTCTCTCTCTGTCTGCTGTAGGTGTTGCAGGTGTATCCCTGCCCCCACCTTCCTCCCTCTTTGCCTCTCCCAGGGCAAAGGTTCATAAGTGAGACTGAGCCATTTCCTGCCTTGTGCCTGCTATTCCGAGGTTGGTGGACACCCTTGCTGAGTGTTCCTATAAGGCTGTATTTTGGGCCCTACGGTGAGTGCTTGACCTTGGCCATTTTGGGGGGTCTGAAAGATCATCTCCTTCTTTTTTCCCTGTGGCTGAGCCTGTAGGTAAATTTGGGAAGAAGGATCTACTTTTCTCTAGACTTTGCTGTGGGAGGAAAGGGCACAGTAATAGGGTGGTGATCCCATTCTCTTCTGTCTTGTTCTGAACTTTTCAAGATTAACAGGGAGTGAGGGAGTCGTAGGTAGGTGACAGGAACACCAAGCTGTGGCTTTCTTTTAGGTTTCTGAAGTATGTGAAGAGGGTCCAGGTTAAGTGTTAGCTTTTGGGTTCTGAGACAGTGATTTCAGTGTGGCTTTTCTCTTTGAGGTCTTTGAAAAGAAATGGGGGTGGGGTGGGGAGGGAAAGTCCTGGAGGCCAGTTCCCTTTGGGTCTGTGAGCAGTGCTCTATGTTAGTCAAGGAGTAGAGCAGAAGTGGGCGCCCCAGGTACATCACAAGGTAGAAGCTGTTTGTTAGTCTTTGGAATTGAGTTCTAGAAGCTGGAAGCAGTTTAGTTTTGGACATGTTAAGGCCTTACTTTGCTGAGACTGGATGCTTGGCCCTTCTTCAGCTCCCCTGGGGTGTGAGTGTGACGCTAGGTCTCTCTGCTCCACCTTATGCTGCTATCTGACTTTTTTTTTTTTTTTTTAAAGCAAGCATCTGCCTTTTTTAAAAAAAATTAATTAATTAATTAATTTATTTATTTTTGGCTGTGTTGGGTCTTCGTTTCCGTGCGAGGGCTTTCTCTAGTTGTGGCAAGCGGGGGCCACTCTTCATCGCGGTGCGCGGGCTTCTCACTGTCGCAGCCTCTCTTGTTGCGGAGCACAGGCTCCAGACGCCCAGGCTCAGTAGTTGTGGCTCACGGGCCCAGTTGCTCCGCGGCATGTGGGATCCTCCCAGACCAGGGCTCGAACCCGTGTCCCCTGCACTGGCAGGCAGATTCTCAACCACTGCGCCACCAGGGAAGCCCCCCTGACATATTTTTAAAGGCAAATTTGATCTTGTCATTTCCTTGTTTAAAAACCTCCTTTATTCCAGGGTGTTGATAGATAAAACCCAAACTCCTTAGCATGATATTCAGTGATATTTATAACCTTCACCCATGTTTACCCTTCCACTTAATATTGTATCTCTCTTCTCTAAATAGTCTGAGATTAAGCCACACCAAACTTGCAACTGTTCTTCAAATTTGCTGTGTTCTTTCACAGTGCCATATTTTTGAATATACTGTTTTTAATATGAAGAAGGCCTTTCCGTCTGCTTTCTTTGTGGCCAGTATCTCGTTGTTAAAGATTTAAATCAGATATCACCTCTTTTCTGGAATCCCCTTATAGTTTCCCAGGAAGATTTAGTTGCTTTCCTTAGCACCCCCATGACATTTTTGTAAGTACCTCTGTTTATAATATCTATTGGAGTTTTGGTTTATGCTCCCCCAACAGTTTTTATCCATTTTTGTATTTCCAGTGCTTACCTATTATTAGCACAGTGTCCCAGTACTTATCAGTATGATGTACACCGACTTAGTCAATGAGTGAGCCCTGCCTGCTGTTTAGGACTGCTCCCACCCTTTATAAGACTGTCTTTTGAAAAAAAAAGAAAGACTGTCTTTTGTTCTCCAGAAGGTTTTCTTAAGCATAGTTGCTATCTTCCTTTAGTGTGAGCTGATAATGGTGAGAGGGAGTGTATCTGGGTAGAAGGGGTGGTGGTTAATATAACTGGAGGCCAAGTGTGGGCCTGTTGCCAGGTCTCTGGGTTCCTTTAGCCTTATTGAGTATGAAGAGGAAGGACAACTGAACCACACCTTTCCTCTGAAGTTTTTTTTTTTTTTCCTCTGAAGTTTTTATGCTTGTGAGATATTGTTGAGAGACAGTATTGCTGAGGGGGTGGTAGATGTGATGAAGAAGGAACTGTGAGCCATGGCCGAGGTCAACAGCTGTTTTGGTACTTTTCCCCATTCTCTAGTGAGGGTGTCACGTCATGTCCCCAGGAGTGAGTGTTGGATGCATCTGACAGGAGTGGGTATATGTGTGTTTATGGGAGTGTATCCTTGTGTTCTTTGCTAGAAAGAAAATTCTTTTGCTCTTTTGGTTGGCGCTGAATTTTTACCTCTTAAGATTATTCAGCCAGTTAAAGGTCTGTTAGTGTATTTCCTCCTGGGTGGGCTTCTAGGGAGGGACCTGTAATAGTTAGAAAAAAATTTCTTCCTCAGCAGTCCCAGAGGGCCGGAGTCAGATCAAGACTGGATTTCCTGATTGTTCTTTGTTCATTCACTCATTCACTTAAGCATATACATTCATCAAATATTTATTGAGTCCCTAGGCACTGCTCTTGGTACTGGGGATACAACAGAGACCCCTTGCCCTCAATGAGCTTACATCGTAGTGGGGAAGATAGACAAATAAATAAGCAAATAAATATTTTTAGAAAGTAAAAAAACTGCTAAGAAGAAAGTATGATTAGGAAGCTAGAGAGTGAAGGTGGGAAGATGTGCTATTTAGATAGAATTGTTAAGTAAGTCCTCTCCGAGGAGATGGCATTTGGAAAGAACTGAGTGATGTGAGCAATGTGAAGATCAGGAAAAGTACACTCCAGACAGAGGGAAGAGTAAGTATTCAAGAAGCCTTGTATGAGTAAAGTATGAGTGAGGAAGGGTATGGTAGGAGGTTATACAGGTTGGATTATGTAGTGCCCTAGAGACCAAGGTAGAGGATTTGGATTATTACCAGTGTGATAGGGAGTCATTGGAGGGTATTCAGCAGAGGAGAGAGGTAGTATAATTTATGTTTTAAAACTCTGGTTGCCGTGTGGGGAATAGATTCTCAGAGGGGCAAGACTGGAAGTATGAAGACCAGGTTGGAAGCTATTGCAATAGTGAGACATGTCTGGAGGGTATAGATGATAGGCTGATGAACTGGATATTAGAAGTAGGACAAGAAGAAAGAAGGATGATGCCTAGGTTTTTGGCCTGAACAAGTAGGTGAATATTGGTATCATTTACTAAGGTGGAGAAGGCTGGGGGAGTAACACAGGTTTAGTGTTGGAATGAGTTCTGTTTTAGACATGTTGAATTTAAGGTGCTGACTGTGTGTGTGGAGTTTTCAGTGGAGTGGTGGTTCTGAGTTCTTCCTGCTGGGCGGTAGAGAGAGGCAAACTTCTGTTAACCTCTTCCATCCTTTCTCTTTGAATTAGATTTGTAGGTCTGGATCGGGCAGTGACCTCTGAGCTCACTACTCCAGCCTGGTATATCTTCTGGCTCCATGGACAGTTACTGGCTCCTACAGACCGGATGAAGCAGACTAGAGACACAAGTAGAGAAAGCCTCCGGCTGGCAAATTCTCAGAGTGTGGCCCTCTGGCCACCGGCCCTGCCCGGCCTACCTCATGGAGAGGATGAACTGGCTGAGCAGACTGGCCTCCCGGGGCCCTGGGCATCGTGTACCACAAGGGGCCAGTCTGCAGACCCCTGTCATGGCTGACCCTGAGACCTGCCTCATGGTCTTCAAGAATCACTGGTCCCAGGTAGGAGACTATATGCTGAAGGTCCCAGTCTACTGGCTGCCCGAGTCCTAACATTCTTTGTTCTCTCACCTTGCCATCTAGTCACCTCATCATCTTAAATTTTTTCTCTTATCTGTCCTCATTCCCCAGGTGGTGCGAATTCTGGAGCGGCAAGGCCCTAGGGCAGCTCCTGGGGGAGCCGACGATCTCAGTGCTGTGTGCAACCACACTTACCAGATGCTGACACTGCTGGCGGAGGATCGTGCGGTGCCCTCGGCTCCCACAGCTCCTGGGCCCCTGCTGGAGTTTGCTCTGCGCGAGGATCTGCTAACCCGTGTGTTGACGTGGCAGCTTCAGTGGGATGAGCTTGGGGATGGGGTTGAGGAACGGCGGGCTGAGCAACTGAAACTATTTGAGATGCTAGTGAGCGAAGCTCGCCAGCCCCTGTTGCGGCACAGTCCAGTTCGTGAGGCTCTGCTGATCTTGCTGGATGCCTGTGGCCGCCCTGTGCCCAGTAGCCCAGCACTGGATGAAGGCCTGGTGCTACTTCTCAGCCAGCTGTGCGTGTGTCTGGCCCGGGAGCCTTCATTGCTCGAGTTCTTCCTGCAGCCACCTCCTGAGCCAGGAGCTGCTCCCCGTCTTCTCCTCTTTTCTCGCCTTGTACCTTTTGTGCATCGAGAGGGCACCCTGGGCCAGCAGGCCCGTGATGCCCTACTCCTGCTCATGGCTCTGTCAGCTGGAAGTCCCACTGTGGGCCGCTACATCGCAGATCACTCTTACTTCTGCCCGGTCAGCACCTCCTGGGATGGGGGGGTAGGGTATGGTGTAGGCACTGGAGAGCACCTTTCTGTCCAGGAGATGTGGAGGGACTGTGTACCAGGGCCCTCTCCTTCAGGAAGTAGCCCCCCTGGGCTTGAGAGCAGCACCTGGAGTTGGGGTGGGGATGAAACATGGGCTTAGGTGGATAAGGCAAGTCTGAATGCTCTTCATGGGCCAGTGTTCCCAGGTGATGTCTTGGCACCTTGGGTGACTAAATATCTGCTCTGAGAATAGCTCTTACCCCCTACTCGCATAAAAACTCTGGGTTAATAGTTCCCTGTTCCCCTTTTTTATATCGTCTGAGTCTTTGGTAACCTGTCCTTGGGGATGGCCCCCAGGTGCTGGCCACAGGGCTGAGTGCCCTGTACTCTTCACTGCCCCGAAAGATTGAAGTTCCAGGAGATGATTGGCACTGCCTGCGACGGGAGGACTGGCTGGGGGTGCCAGCCCTTGCCCTCTTCATGAGTTCCCTAGAGTTCTGCAATGCAGTCATTCAGGTGGGACTGGGGTTCCCAGGAGGTCTGGCCTTTGGTCATTCTGGGGAGATGGGGTGGGAGGGGGTGCATTCCCTGGAGTTCTGGTTTTCTTTCAGCTTGGGGGTAGGGTGCCTATTTGTATTCTACTATTCTGCTCCCTTCCTGACAATGGTCCCGTTCAAAATCCTCTGTCCTCTCTCTTGCACCCCTACAGGTGGCTCACCCTCTAGTGCAAAAGCAGCTGGTAGATTATATCCATAATGGGTTCCTGGTGCCTGTCATGGGCCCTGCCCTGCACAAGGTGAGAGTCATGGGTGGCAAGGCAGATTAAGGGATTAGGTTGAGGGGTGGTAACCTCAATGCCAGGACCAATGTGGGTGGCAGTGGGCTGGGTACTCCTCCCTTTTTCCCTGTCTGCTCCTGGTACCTCCTTAGAACTTAGGGAAAATGGCTTAGCATATGTGTGGGGAAGCCCTAAATTTCCAAACTTTCCCTTCCTTTGTCCAGACCTCTGTGGAGGAGATGATTGCCAGTACCGCTTATCTGGAACTTTTCCTACGGAGTATTTCAGAGCCTGCCTTGCTCCGTACCTTCCTGCGATTCCTGCTATTACACCGGCATGACACCCACACCATCCTTGACACCCTTGTTGCCCGTATTGGCAGCAACTCCCGGGTATGGCCCCTACCTCTGTCCTGGCTTACCTGGGTGAGCCATCTTCTCTCTCCGACCTTTGTTCTGGGAGGGTGTTCCTGCCCTTCTTTGGCCTTTGTCTCCAGCAATCACTTCAAAGTTAGGTGGCATTTTCTTTCTAGTATTAAACTTTTAACAGTTTTGGGTACAATTTTAATGTGGCCGCCTGCTTTTGTAATATACAAACCTAGGACACAGTTACCTCTTCTGGATGACTTCGGCTGCTCGTCATGGCTGTAGGTTTTGCCATTGTGCGACACTTGTTACGTAGCATTGGCCTGAGGTTCTCTTCAGCTGTGTAGCGCTTTGTGACTTGCTGTGGGTGACTTGAGATCACTTCTTCAGGCTTTGTGTCTGCTTTGATAGGTGATCCAGCTGCTACTAGTATATTTACCTTTTCTTCCCTCTGGATTTGCTGTATTTGAATAGCTATAACTTGGGGCACCCATTTGCCCGCCTACCTACCTTACGTTCCTTCTTCCTGAACATTTTGTTTGAATGTTCACTATGTGTCATACTGTTCTCTGGTACTGAGGATATAATGGTAAGCAGTGATTGCTGACTTCATGGAGCTTCCTTCATAGAAGAGGTAGACAGGTAAACACATAACCAAAATAATTGAAAATTGAGGTCATTGTTATAAAAAACCCAACAAGGTGCTTAGAAAACAGTAGAGTGGTCAAAAAAACCTTTCTGAGGAGATGACATTGAGTTGAGACCTAAAGGTCATGAGGGAGTTAGCCTATTGAAGAGCAAGTGGAAGAACAGTCTAGGCAGAGGGAGCAATGCATGCAAAGTATGTAAGTGGGGAAGAGGAAATGAAATGTACTTGAGGAAATGAAAGACCAGCGTGACTGGAGGTATAGTGAGCAAAGGGGAGAAGGGAAGGAGAGGTGGGTGAGTTCAGATCATGTGTGGCCTTGTAGACCATGGTAAGAAGTTTAGATTTTAACCAATAGAAATGTATATAAAATAGGAGTAAATTGTTTCTAAGTCATAAAGACCTGAAGTCTTTCTGGGGGAGTAAAGCATTAGTTTAGCCATGGACTTCATGGCATTTATTTTGGCTCCATCAGCCATTTTTGTTTCCTTCTTTTATTATAAATAATTGAAGTTCTCTGGGTCCTTGTGTTAAAAATAGAAGTTCTTGGATCACTAAAGGTTCTAGAAAACTGTTCTAGATAACTGAGGTACCTGGTAGTAGGGTTCCAGGTAAGTAAGGTTCCTGGATAGCTATGTTTTGTATAGTTGAGGTTTCTGAAGCTATGTTAGGGTGTGTATGAGATATTCTAGACTGACTCTGATTTGACCAGTGTTCCTGAACCAAGTGTACACTTTAAAATTTGAAAATGACAATAACCATAACAACAGATTCTAGGCTCGGCCTTAGATTTCTTGAGTTATAATCTTTGGGAGTAGGCCCAAGGCATGTGTACTTTTATAATATTCCAAAATGTAATTATGATACATGCCTTGGGTTAAGAATTATTGTCATAAACCGATAGGGAAGAGATGTCAAAGCTTTAATTTTACAAAGGTATTGAAAAAGTTTTATTTCTCATTATGCTGAAGCTCGACCAAGGTCTTAAATCTGTTTGGCCTCATGGAATGTCCTGTTGATGTTTTGGGAATGTTGATTTCCTTCCTAGGGTTGATTTTTCTTCCTGTATTGGGCTCTGTCCATCTTGTTTTTGTCTTAATCTTATCCTAACTTCTTTGATTCTCCCTCAGTGTCTTTAGTCTTTAGCATATATTTCTGTTAGTCTTGCATTTGGTCCCCTGGTCTCAGGAGCCTTTCATGGTTTTGGGGTATTTATTCTTGGCTCTCAATTCTTGGAGGAACCAAATCTCTTCTGATTTCAGGATGCCCATGTTAAACATGCAGGTGCTTTCCTTTCCCCTGTTGGCCCTTTTAAGCTTGATTCTGTTGGCCTGACTTTGTAACTGCTATAGTCTGACTTTTGTGGCTTAAGGTGAATCTTGCTGGCTAGCTAGCCTGAGTATCTGTATTAGTTTCCTATCGCTGTCATAAAAAATTAACCACAAACATAGTGGCTTAAAGCAACGCAAATTTATTATCTTACAGTTCTGTAGGTCATGTATCTGACACGGACCTCACACCACTAAAATCAAAGTGTCAGCAGGGCTGCATCCTTTCTGGAGGCCTAGGAGAAAATCCGTTTCCTTGCTCACTAGGATCATTGGTCGAATTTACTTAATTGTAGTTATAGGACTGAGACTCCTGTTTTCTTGCTGGCTGTCAGCTAAGGACCATTCCCATCTTCTAGAGACCAACTAAATCCTTGGCTTGTGATCCCTTCTTCCATCTTCAAAGGCATCAGTGGTGAATCGAGTCCCTCTCATGCTTCAAATCTCTCTTCTTTTTGACCCAGCTAGAAAAGGTTCTTGGCTTTTAAAGACTCGTGTGATTTGATTGGGTCTATTTGGATAATCCAGGCTACTCTCCCCATCTTAAATTTTTTAATAACCTTAATCATACCTGCAAAGTCCCTTCTGCCGTGTAAGGTAACTTACAGGTTCTGGAGATTAGGACCTGGACATCTTTGAGGGGCCATTTTTTCTACCTACCACACAATCTTTCAGTGAGTCTGAATGTTTTCATTGCTAGTTAAAATGGTCATTTAGGATACACATCCATGCTGTCTAAAATGTGAACTGCTATCTTATCTCTTTCCCACCGTGATTGGCTTGTTTTTGGTTTTGTTTTGTTTTTTTCTTGAATGTATTTATTTATTTATTTATGGCTGTGTTGGGTCTTCATTGCTGTGTGCGGGCTTTCTCTAGGGGCGAGCGAGGGCTCCCCTTCGTTGCGGTGCATGGGCTTCTCATTGCGGTGGCTTCTTTTGTTGTGGAGCACAGGCTCTAGGCACGCAGGTTTCGGTAGTTGTGGCACGTGGGCTCAGTAGTTGTGGCTCGCGGGCTCTAGAGTGCAGGCTCAGTAGTTGTGGTGCGTGGGCTTAGTTGCTCCGTGGCATGTGGGATCTTCCCGGACCAGGGATTGAACCCGTGTCCCCTGCACAGGCTGGCAGATTCTTAACCACTGCACCACCAGGGAAGTCCCATGATTGGCTTTTAACTCCCCCACAGTCATTTAGTTAATGATGAGCAACTAGACTGTGCAGGCAGTGCCCTGGACTAAGACCCAGTAGTTGTCTTCAGGGTGCTCAAGGTATACTTGCCGTAAGGGAAGTATATAGAAGGTGCTTCGGGGATTCATAGGAGTGAGGGAGTGCTTACATGTGTCTGTTCTCTTCATCTAGCCAGAGGTGAGCCACCCTTTTTACTTTTCTAAAACAAAAGGTTTCCCTTGTTCTGGACCCACCTATTTTTTCCTTTTCCTGTCAGCTGCCCTTGAACTTTTCTTTATCCTACCTTCTGAGAGAGACACTGGTGTTGGAGAGGTGACTCAGACTCCATGATCACAGCCCCACCCACTTCCCAGCTGGGACTCTTCCAGGTTCCCTCTGGTTTTTTGTTGGTAGGCATTCAGTTACTATGCTGCTATAGTCCGTTGACAGGCATTCCCTTAGTTATCACGTTGCTGTTGTCTCCTGTTAGTCATTCACTCAGTCCTAGTATTTCCTGGGGTCTCTTCATGGGTATTCATTCCATTTAAGTATTGCTGGTATCTCTGCTGCCAGGTATAAATAGCCAGAGTTTGCTGACATGTGTATGGTCTATAGAAATACATTAAATCTGACATGTGGTTCGTTCCTATCTGTGAATAATGAGGTCTTGACCACAAAGATCATGTGATCATTTATTTAATATTTGAATGATTGTTTTGTGCCAGGCCCTGTGCCATCGTTGCTCCAGGAGAGTTTGGTTGGGCCTGGGGTTGGGGAGGTTTCTATTTGGTAAACATATTGGAGGGTAGAGAGCTCTTATGGTGACTCCCCGCCCCCCCTCCCCCAGCTCTGCATGGTCTCTCTGAGTCTCTTCAGGACCCTACTGAACCTCAGCTGTGAGGATGTCCTGCTGCAGCTGGTTCTCAGGTACCTGCGGGGGCAGGGC
Organism: Balaenoptera ricei; assembly: GCF_028023285.1. NCBI lineage: Eukaryota > Metazoa > Chordata > Mammalia > Artiodactyla > Balaenopteridae > Balaenoptera > Balaenoptera ricei. The sequence continues at coordinate 64,182,494 of NC_082646.1, read as the reverse complement.
TGAGGGATGGCTGACCCTGAACCCTCCGGGCCCTCCGGGCCTTGTGCATGGCTGGGGTGATGGGTTGCATCGGGGTTGCCTGTGTGTGTCCTCTCGAAGCCTGGCTTAGCCATATAGTTCCACTGATGTTCCCTCAAGCCCTGTCCTTCCTTCCTGATCTATCCTGTGTCCCTTTTCTGCTGCTTTCCCAGGTATCTCGTCCCGTGTAACCATGTGATGCTGAGCCAGAAGCCAGCTGTGCGCGACGTGGACCTATATGGACGGGCAGCAGACAAGTTCCTCTCCTTAATCCCACGCTGTTGTCGGCACCGTGCCTCCAGCCCACCTCGTCCAGAGCATGCCTCGTGGGCACGAGGTGGGCCTAGCAGAGAGGCAGGGAGAAGGGAGGACACGACGGGTATGGCCTGGCTTCTGGGGGAGCCTAGCAAGAAGGTGGGAGGAGGGAGGTGGCCGTGGGTGGCATTCCGTCTTTGGGGGGGTTGATGAGGGGTGTTGTAGGGTGGATCCTTAACTCCACCAAAGAAATTTAGCTTCTGAGCAAAGCTGTTCCTTTTCTTCACTCCAGTTGTACTCTTCTATTTCCATTGTTTTTGTGGTGTTGGTGGTAATGAGGAGGGGGTGGTGGATGAGGAAAAGCTTAATTTGAGGGGTGGAGAGTCAGCTGTCTGAATCGGTCCCGTGTTTCTTCTGCTTCATGGCCTTCTCTCTTAGTTACCCAAGGTGTCTCATCCCTCCTCCTGCACCTCTGGCTCTTTGATCTCTCTTATGTTTTTTCCCCTCTGCAGGCCCTGGAAGCCCAAGTGTTGACTCCTCTTCTGTGGTGACGGTACCCCGGGCCTCCACGCCATCTCGTCTGGCCCTCTTCCTGCGACAGCAGAGCCTGGGTGGCTCCGAGTCCCCAGCCCCAGCCCCTCGCTCACCAGGGCTTGCTGCCTCCCCAGCCTCCAGCCCTGGCCGACGGCCCAGCCCTGTGGAGGAGCCCGGTGAGCTGGAAGACAATTACCTGGAGTATCTGCGAGAGGCGCGCCTTGGTGTGGACCGCTGTGTCCAAGCCTGCCGCACCTGGTCTGCCCCCTATGATGGCGAGCGTCCCCCTCCTGAGCCCAGTCCTGTTGGCTCCCGGACTAAGAAACGCAGCCTGCTGCCTGAGGAGGACAGGGACAATGCAGGGGAGGGGGAGGCGGAAGAGCTGGGGAGGGGGGCGCAGGCTCTGGGTGCAAGGGAGGGCCCTGGCCACCTGCCCCCTCCCCAGCTCAATGGGGTGCCAGGACCATGGCCGGAGGGGGCCAAGAAGGTTCGTCGGGTGCCACAGGAGGGAGCTGGGGAACTACTAGAGGGCACCTCCGAGGGTGTGGCAGGACTAGAGAGCTTTGGGCAGGAGCTCCGGGAGCTGGAGGTGGCATTGAGCAATGGGGGCGCCGGCTCCGAGCCCCCTCTAGAGCCTTCACTACCTCTTGAGGAGGAGGAGGCCTACGAAAGCTTCACCTGTCCCCCTGAGCCCCCTGGCCCCTTCCTCAGCAGCCCTTTGCGGACTCTCAACCAGCTGCCAAGCCAGCCCTTCACTGGTAAGCTACTTAGCCTAGGTCTTCTCCTTTGTGTACTCTTTGCATGTTCTCGACATGTTTGTGCTGGTTTCTGAGACTTCTTGCCCATGCCATTCTTGTACTTGCTTAGCTCTTCATCCATTTTGCTTGGGTCCCCTCCAGATACATATCATGTCATACTTGTGTCTCAGTGTCTGTCTGTAGTCTTCCATGCTTGTGCTGGTTTGAGTATTGACTTCTGTCTAAGCCTTGTATGTCTGTCCTTTATGCATGTTCCTCCTCTTCCTCAGTCTGGCCATTTTCTGGGATGTGTGATCAGGATATTCTGTGTTTGGTGTTTCCTGGTGAATCAAAGTAATACATCTGAACCATGTGGAAGACATACGTGCTGTCCTGTATGTGAGGCACCTATAAATCATGCTGTTCCATGTTGTTCCCACCAGTATATCTGTCTGGGTGTTGGGTCTCTTGTCAGCTCTTCTGTGGCCCAGGGTCAGCTCTCTGGTATACTTCTCTTCTTCAGCCCTGGCCTCCTTTCTCCCAGCCTCTTTAGAGAAGGGCTCAGTTTCAAGTTTCTCCTGTTCCCTATCCTTGCACCTTGTTGGTTGTCCTGACTTCTCAGTAAGACTTTCTAAGGGTTTATGGTTAGTGGTAAGAACTGAAGCAGATAGAGTGAAATACCTCTATCTGGGTAAATTAGATCAGTGAAATACCTCTATCAGGGCAAATGACAAAGCATGGCCCTGAGCCCCCCAGCTAAGTTCTTTTGGTCTCTCCAAAAGACCTTGGAGCTAGATCTGGCCTGAGTGGCTGGGTAACTCCTCTTTGTTTTTGTTTGAGAGCCAGCTTTACCCAGCCCAACCCTCACCTGGCTCTTGTTCCTGTTCTACACCCCATGCTGGGGATTGGTGGGGAGGCACTTCTGGGAAGCTGTATAGTGCTTTGGACTAGACATACCTTGAGTTAGCATTCCATCTATGTCTTTGATGCATGTAAATCACTTACTAATGATGCTGGTACATTGTGAGAACTCAGCATGTGGTAGTTTAGGATTATCATCTCTTGGGTGCATGGCAGATACAAGTTGACCAAGGTACCCACATATCTTCCTGTTGTTTGTAGTCAAGTTATCATGCATTGATCAGTACATGTCCTAACTGGGCCTTGCACAGCATCAGGCCTTTTGCTCTGGAGTAATGACAGCTCTCTCTTGCAGACTACAGAAAATATATCTTTTCATTTATTTAGCCTTTGCTCTGCTCTTTTCTGCTCTACACCACTAGAAGGTGGTGTGCAGGTTTTACCACTTTCTTGAAGCGTTAATTGAAGCTCTGTCCTTTTTCTTCTTCTAAACTCATCTGAGCTTTTTCTCTTGCAAAAAAAGTCCCCAGAGATGAGAAGGACAAAGTTATGGGATATCTTAGGACCCTGCTAAGCTAGAGTTGTTTTAGAGCTAAGGCTAGTCATGTGCATGTGGAGTAAGAATGTTCTAGGATCTTTTTCAGGATTCAGTGTCTCTTGCCCTTCATTGTTCTCCTGCCTCAAGCCTTAGTGCAGTTCCTAAGCACACTCCCTCTCCCTGACAAATCCCTGACCAGACAGACTGTGATGGTTCTACAGTCCTATTGTTGGTGATCTGGCTCAGTTGAGGCCAGTTCTCCCAGAAGATCATTCTAATCCCTTCTGCCATCCTCTTTTCCACCAAAGAGTCTGTCCTGAATCAGTTTTCTCTGGCCCTGAACTAAGCTCTTTTTTCCCTGCAGATTCTATTTCACCACCTTGGTTCCCAGCTCCTGAACAGACCTGATTTCTTTTTTGGTTCTCCAAAGATTTCTCCCCTAACTTTAAGTTGACCAATCTAGTCGCCGTCTTTGCCTTCACTATACTTGCTTCTTGCTTTATTTCTGGCTCAGGTCTAGTGTTAGCCTCTGTCTTTTATGTAACCTGATTTCTTCTTTTGGTCTAATCACTTTCTCACTTGTTCTTTCTTCAGTTGTCCTCTTGGGTGAAACTTTTTAAAAAGCTGAGAAATATATAGCTTATGGTTGTTATTGAATACTTATAATTTGCTAGATTTTGGCCTAAATGTTGTGTATCAGTATCTCTTTGATCCTCTTAATAACCTTATGAGGTGGGTGTATTTTCTTATTTTACCAAGTAGGAAACTATGCCTGGAGAGTTTTGATTCATCCAGTAACTTAACTAGTAAACGGTAAAGCTAAAATTTGAACCAAGTCTGTCTGATTCCAGAGCCTGTGGTCTGGCCCTTCAGCTAGAATGTGTATAAAGCTGGCATCTGGACCTCTTGTGGGTCCATGTGGTGTCTGCCATTTTATCTCCTCCAGAATAGGTGGTCACAGGATATTTAAACATGCAAATCATTTTCTGACACAAATAATTTTCATCTAGTGGTGGTGGGGGGGTCTCATTTTGGGGAGGAATGCGTGTGATGTGCATTGTGTTCAGGCCTTGTATCCTTGTGCCCACCCCCCCAGGCCCCTTCATGGCTGTGCTCTTTGCCAAACTCGAGAACATGCTGCAGAACTCCGTCTATGTCAACTTCCTGCTGACGGGGCTGGTGGCCCAGCTGGCCTGTCACCCCCAGCCCCTGCTCCGCTCTTTCCTGCTCAACACCAACATGGTCTTCCAGCCCAGTGTCAAGTCCCTGCTGCAGGTGTGCGATGCATGCATGCATGGGTGCGTCCAGGCTCCATGGTGGGCCAGGCCCGCAGCTGGAGTGGCCCTGGGGGGGCTGGGAATAGGCCCAGTGGGGCTAGAAAGGACTATGTCAGTCTAGAGCCACCCAGAAATGTCATGAAGTTGTGCTTCATAGGTGCTGGGCTCTGTGAAGAATAAGATTGAGAGCTTTGCAGCCTCCCAGGAGGACTTCCCTGCACTGCTATCCAAAGCCAAGAAGTACCTCATTGCCCGTGGCAAGTTGGACTGGACTGAGGGCCCTGCGGCAGGCTCTGCCCCCCGCCGATCTGATTCCCTAGGTGAGGCCTACCCTGCCACCACCTCCCTGTCCTCCCTAGGCAACTAATTAGCTCAGGTTAACTGAGTTTCTTATTAAGGTTGAAGCCTTGTGCCGGGAACTAGGGAGTTGCAGAGAGTAGAGTCTTGATTTTGTCCTCAGGTTTCTGGGCAGAGGAAAAACATAGTTCTGTCCACTGAGAGCCAAACCAACAGTAGCAGCAAAAACTACTCTAGAAGTTGGGGACGGGCAAGGGGACAGAATAGTCTCTAGGTTGAGATATTGTTAAAGCTTGGTAAAGGACATGGCATTTGACATGGGCCTTGAGAGATGGGTAGGACTTGGGTAGGCAAAGGCGTGGGATGGCTTTATTGTTTTGTTCAGGGGACAGCATGAACTGTTTAGTTGGAGCAGGGGATTTGGAAGGTGGTGGAACAGTTGGTAGTAAGGTTGGAAAGATTTGGTCAGAGCAGAAGGTTCTCAGCGTAGAGGTTGGGCTAGGCAGAGGTTGTAAACTTCTAGGCAGTGAGAAACCATTGGAGGTTCTTAGATCTGGGAATGGAGAGATAAGTGTGTTAGTTCATGTGCTAGTTGCACTGGAGCTCGGAGAAAATGAAGTCAGAAGAGCAATTGGGAGGCTTCTGCCATAATGCAGATGTGACCTGTGAGGCTTGAATTAGAATAGTGGAAATAGAAAGGAAGAATTTGAAAAGGTGGAAATGGGAAGGAAGTACTGGTAGAGTCTGGTGAGTGGTTGTGGGGTATAAGGAAGAAGGAAGAGTTAAATATGACCATGATATTCTAAATTTAGATCTTTCATCAGCAAGTATCTGAGCGCTTGCCGTATGTGCTAGGTGTTGTCTTTGATACAGGGGACTCAGGGAGGTACAAGATGTGATCTTTGCTTTCAAAAAGCTGATAGTCTAGATAGTGACTAGAGGATTGTCATAACTGAGGGAGCAAGGTCCCAAAGGTGGTGGAAGTAAGTGGGATCCAGAGCACAGGAAAGTCTTTTTCCCCCTTTGAGGCAAATGAGGAGAGATCAAAGGAGGAAGTGTTATGTACAAGTGGAGTTTTGAGGTGTGGAGGGAAATTTTAGGGAGTTGAAGTCATCCTTTATTTGCTAATTGAAGTAGGAGGCAAAATAATATGCTGAGCAAGAGAGCAGAGGTGAGATGGGGGCTTAAGGAGGAAAGTGTATAGGTTGGGAAGAGGGTACCAGAAGGCTTATTATATAGCTGTGAAGGCCCAGCTGAAGTTCCTTAGCATGATTTCCTCATGGTCCAGTACCAGGAATTATTTCTTGCTTCCATAGTCCTGGTACTGTGTTCACTGTGGAGGGCCCGGGGATATAGAGGTAAATAAGACAGAGTCCAAGCCCTTGAACTCACAGATTAATGTATGAGGTAGAAGACATGAGAACAAGTTATTAAAATGCAGTGTGATAGGGCAGTAAAATGGGAAGTTAGTGGAGGGCAAATTAGAGGAGAGGTAGGCATGGGGAAATTAGGCTAAGGATGAAAACATTGAGGAAGGCAAAATTAAGGCAGAAGGGGCTACAGAGGCATGAAAGGAGCCTGGAGGGTTCCAGGAGGAGCACATAGGTGTGGATGCCAAAGCAGGGAGAGTTTCTAGAAGAGGTGAGGAAGTGTGTAGAGAGTTTCTAGAAGAGGTGGGAGGAAGTGTGTGAACCTGGTTGCAAAGGGATCTGAACGCCAAATCTAATATATCTGTTTAGCATATCTCTGTAGCCATTATTAGAGGTCGAGAATGGGAATGGTATCATGATCTAGAGACTAGATCCCTAGAGTCTAGGCCTTAGGTCTTGGACAGGGCCAAGAACAGATCCAGAGCCAGCAATCTAGGAGGAAGGAAATGAGAGAAGAGAAGGCAGTATTTTAAATGGTTCATTTGAGTCTAAGCTGACATAAAGTTGTCTGGCCACAACCAGTGGGAGGATGGCTTTGGTGGATGTAGGAGAGGGATTGGTGGAAGGCCAAGTGGTGGCACAGGAGAGCAGATCTTGGAGGGACAGTGGTGTGTGACAGATCTGATAAAGCCACTGAACTATGAGTGCATATATAGCACCTGTGGGTATTGAAGGAGCAGGGGATGTGGGTGCCGTGTTATAGATAGGCAGGGGGAAGGAGGAAATGTTCGACTCTAGTACAGGAGGGTGCTGGGCAGCAAGAATAAGGGCATGTTACAGACTGAGGAGAAAGAGCTTGGTGATGGTAGAAGAGTGATTGGGAAGGGAGGCGCAGTAAGAGAACCCCTCACGGTGAAGGGGCCTGGAGAAGGGAGGGGTCTTGTCTGGGAACGAAGTGTCTGAAGGGTTGACTGCCTAAAGACTGAGCATGGTGGTTGGCTGGTGGGGAGGCTGGGTAGAGGGAAGGAGGCTGGGCAGGCAGCACTCTGGTGTTAAGAGTTCTAGTGGAGAGGTCCGTGCCCCTGGGGGAGTGGGGGTGCGTGGGGAGGGGAGTCTCCTCTCCCAGGCCAGGGGACTTTGCCTGACGCCAGCAGCTTCACGACACTCCTGTTTGTTCCCAGTGAAGAGCCGGAGGCCGTCCTTGGGGGAGTTGCTCCTGCGGCATGCACACAGTCCAACCAGGGCTCGGCAGGCAGCACAAATGGTTCTTCAGCCTGGGAGAGACGGCGCAGGACTTGGCCTAGGTGGGGGCTCCCCTGGGGCATCAACGCCGGTCCTACCCCCCCGGGGTGGGGCCCCTGACCGCCAAGGTGAGGCTCTGCGAGTCAAGAATGCTGTCTACTGTGCAGTCATTTTCCCTGAGTTTCTCAAGGAGTTGGCTGCCATCTCCCAGGCCCACGCTGTCACCTCGCCTTTCTTGTTGGATACTTCAGAGGAGGGATCTGGCCCTCCCATCTCAGGCTTCGGGCCCCTCAATCCTTAACTTTCTTCCATGGACAATCAGGGCCTTGAGTGGCCTGTGCTGGGGCCAGGGTGTAGGCTCCTTTTTATGTTTGGAGGCAGTGGCAAGAGGACTTTTTAATTTATTTCCGATGAATGTTTTCTGGAGAACTTGTTGCAATATGTATAAAAGGGAAATCTCTATTCTGTGCTCATTCTTCTTTCCCACCCTTTTTCTGTAGGGCTGGGGCCCCAAGAAAGTTGTACATGGATGGGGAAGTGGTCAGGGTGTTTTCTCTCTGGCGAGGACACGATGCCAAGGTTTCGAGGTACTTCTTATGCCTTTAGAGGGTGAGGGGACATGAAGCCTGGGGAAAAAGGTTGGGACTTTCCTCCTCCAGACTCCTACAGGAAGAAGCACGATGGGCCCAGGATGGTGTGGGGGAGCAGCAGCTGATGTTTATTGGGGACCAGTGTCCCTATGTCAGGTCTTGGGGGCCTGGCCCCCTGCATCTCTCGCCTCAGCTTTATTCGTCGCTGTCGAACTCCGAGGACAGACCCTGCAGCAGGGGCAGGGACATGGAGTGCTGCTCGGGGTCCCCGGGTCCCCCACCCTGGGCTCCTGGTGCGGGGCTTCGGGGGCTGAAGAGCCAGTTCTCTGCCAGGGTTGGGGATAGCCACAGCTTGACTCATGCCCTCGTCTTTCTGCCGCCCTGGTCCCTCCCTCTGGTCTTCTGTGCTGTACCCACCCCCTCACCAGGACCACGCTTCCATCTCGCCCTCCCCTGGCTCCCTCACTCCATCCCCCTCACCAGGGTCCAGTGTGGAGTTATGGGTGCCCCACACACTCCTGGGCTCTACACCCCACGCCCTTTCCCTCCACCTTATCCCATCCCTCTCATCTTTATTTCCCCTCGCAGTACCTGACAGCATCTGGGGCCCCCTTCGGAAGGGGTTTCGGCCCTTGTAGGAGAATCTGGGTGGTCTGCCCTCTGGCCCTTCCTGGGGAGGTGGTGAAGGTGGGGCTGGGCCAGGTGAGGGCACATCAGCAGCTTCGGGGACATCAGCAGGGGCTGACGTGGGGGCCGGAGGTGGCATGATGCTGAGGTCGGGTCTGACCCAACTGGCCCCATGGGGCAGTGGGTCTTTGATCAGGGGCTTCTGTGGTCCCAGCACTCCCTTGGGCTGCAGTGAAAACTTGAGGCAGGAGAAGGCAATAGGCAGTGACCGCTGTAACCAGAGCAGTTGGGGCTCACGGGCTGTAGGCAGCAGCCCCAGCTGTAGCCAGGAACAGGAGAAGACCTGGTAGATGATGTAGATGCTGTGGGTGTTTCGGAGCCAGGGAAGAGTCTGCTGTAGGCTCACCTGCCCTGGTGGCAGCAGCAGGAAGGCCACCTTCTTGTGCAGGCCACCCATACGTAAGCGGATCCGGCAGGGCTGCCCATCCAACAGTCGCATTTCTTCATAGGCTGTCTCTGCCCGGCCATTTGGTGAGTATTCTCTAGTGCAGTGGGCAAAGGCACCTTCAGAGCCTGCCTGCTCCAGGAGGTTCGGTAGTGGCCCCACTGGTTGTAGTGCCCGCCGGCCCTGCCGTCCTGGCAGAGCCAGGCGGGTGTGGGCTGGGCGGGGCTGTTTCACTAGCACACCCAGTAGGTCAAAGCAGGCTGCATCCGACAGGAAAGGTACTGCCACTACATTGGGTCCAAAGCGCTCCTCTATAACCTGCAGGTGGCCAGTTTATAGGTCAGGGACTGAGTTAGGGTCAGAGTTAGGAGTTACCTGGTAGCCTACTCTAGCTTGACCCTCCCACTGTCACTACACAATGTGCTCAAACTGTTGTGCTTCCTGCTTGTCTCCCAGTTCTCCCCTCTAGCAAAACCTGAATGTCTGCTATGTGCCAGACTCTGCTAGATACTGGGAATGCAATAAAAAATGAGACTTTGTTCTTGTCCTGATATAGCTCAGAGAGCAAGCTGTGGAGCAGATGAGATGTGATTTAACAGCCTTTGTCTTTGATAGAAGAGGATCAAGGATACTGTCTAGGTGGTAATGCTTTAACTCTGAAGGAATTAGCCAGGTAGGAGAATGGTCAATCCAGGCAGAGGGAACAGCCAGTGAAAAAACTTGAACTTACAAACTAAGAGGGGCATAGTCAGGAAAGTATAATTTCATATTACTTAAGTGTAGGGTGTGGAGAGGGACAAGCACACAGGAGCTTGATTATTCAAGGCCTTGTGTGTATGCTAAGTGATGGGACTTTTATCCTGAGGACAGTGGGAAGCCACTTGAAGGGCTCTGGTTAGGAGGGGCACAATTCAGATAGGCATTTTAGAAAGTTAATTTTGAATAGGAAGGCATAAAATAAAGAGGGGTAGAAAAAGTCAGTTAAGAGTATTGTAAAATTCCAGGCAAGACATGGTGAGGCCCTGAACTAAAATAATGGGGGAAGGTATTTAGGTTATAGAATTAGTAGAACTTGGTCACTTAAGGGGTGTGGGAAAAGGCATCCTCAAGGATTAGGGTTAGATGGGTGATGTCATTAACCAAGAGTGGTTACACAGAAATAGGTTTGGAAGTCCACACCGTGTCTATAACATCTTAGTATACACCTTCTGCCCGAGCTGTAGAGGATAGTTCTTTTAGGGATTTGAGGCCTCATCTTTGTAATGCTAGTTCCAGTAGGCTTTCACAGATTACAGTTCCTCTTGGTTTTGTCCTTCTGGCCTTTTTGTGCTTGGTAACCCAGTTCTGGAAAATTTAATTTCATGACCAACTGGGAAGCCCTGTAAGATCCTCTCTCGTAATTGTACTTAGGTATGATCTTGACTCATTCAAGATATTGTTGGCTGAGACTTCTGGCTCTGTGTTCTGCTGAGGAGCATACACAGTTCCCTCTTTGGGCCCCTTTCATGTTAGAGTCCTATTCTTAAAATGCTGTGTGCTCTACTTCCCTCCGCCAGACCCCCAATCCTATATGTCTGTGCCCCTGCTGATGGCATTGCCCACTTTACTGGCTTTCTTGTAGAATTCACCAATGGTCCCTTAAGGTTGATCTGCTTTTTGCTACGTAAAGCTGTTTTGGAAGTGCTGCCCCCCAGCGTAAGAGGGGCGTAGCTATTTGTGTCTGGACTTTACACAAGCTGAGATAGCTTGTCACTACTGTCTTGTCACCTAGCCAAGGAAATAACTGGTGCTCTTCGTTGATCTGCATGGAAGAATTTCCTATCATTCCTTCTCCTTTGTTTCACTAAGATATGGGACATTTAACTTTTGGGTGGGGGCATAGGTCTGAAGAACAGGACCCTGAGAAGAACAGTTGGATTTCCAGGGGTGAGAGCAGAGCAATGGTGGGTTAGCATTTTTGTATAGAATGCTCTGCCTCGTGACAGTGAAAGCATAATCATCAAATATAACCTCAGAATCCCAGCCTAGCTGCTCCTTTGGTGCCTAGGATTCTGTACAAATGAGACGAATTGGAGTGTCTCCAGGAGAGGTCCCTCTAACAGGAGTGTGATGTTTCTTATGGTCTAAATTTCTGCTAAAAGGTGATTAAGCTGGAAACTCTGTTTCAGAATATAGACATGAATTTGCCATGGAAGTTTATTAGGCCCTTATTCTTACCCTGAGGGCCCCAGTGGTTATCCTAAAGCAGGAAAAATAAAGCACTCAACTCTATGCTAGGGTGAACGTGTTCTTGGCAGTCGCCATTTGAGACCACTGCCTGCTTCCACTGCGCTTCTGGGTAGAAGTTCTGAGGACTTAGAGGCCTGCAAATTCAGCTCTCCCCGGGGCAGCCCAGGAAAGTGATGGTGGAAGATTATCTTCCTGGAGGTACCTTGGCTGGTTTGAATTCTGAATAGGGAGCCCTTGAGCCACATTCTGTTTTTCTACAAAGTGCCCAGTAAATCAGCAGTTCTGGAGGAGGAAACCAGGTTACTCAAAGGTGTCCTACTTCTTGAACTTGTCACATACTACCAGTGATTTATCCTGAATGTCCCTACCCTGACTTTTCCTGGCAATTTTCCATTTAAATAGGACAGGGAGTTTTTCTGATACTCAGAGATGGTGTAGCTTTTTAATAGTTAAAGACCTCATTTACTTCACCCTAATTCTGATTGAGCTAGTCCAGGACCAACCTCTAACGCTGCTGAAACTAGTTGCCCTCATTCTTGGGAGGACCTTGGCTCTTCTCTTTCTGCTTCCTTGGGAAGCTGACCTTTGTGGCGAGCTGCTACTCCATTGCAAATGGGAGCTACGTGCCATTAAGGCTGCTTTGAGTTTGGTACAGGCACTGCTTTAAGATGATTATTTTAAACTTGGTGGGCTGCTTTCTGCAAATGCTTTAAATTCACTCTCCTTCAGATAGCCTGACCAGAACCTGATCCCTAAATTCTCTAATATCAAAAATTAGTGGCCATCTAGATTTTGTGGGATTTTCTGGACACCAGCAACTCAGAGCTGAGATCTGCCTGCTCCTGGAAATCTGTTTATTTGGCTCAAGACCCAAATTTCTCATTCTGTGGAAGTTAAGCTGGAGGGAGTGTCTGTGAAGAGGTCAAAGGTAAAGTTCAGGTTCTTTAGAAAATGTAAAAGGCCTTTCACCGTCAGCCCCTATACCTCTTCTTCCTCATTTTCACCACTAACTCTTTGAACCCTGTTCTAGAGGACTATTTGTAGTTCACTAATTTACATTTTTCTTTTTTTCTCTCTTGGCTTTTGCATATATTCTGCCTTTAACTAGTACACTGTTCACTCTCACACACCCCCTGCCCCTTGCTCATTAGGTGTTTATTAAGCACCCTTTATATGCCAGGTATTCCTCTTCCCTCCATGTGAATAACTCCTATATGCCAAACTAGAATGTACTCACTCCAGGAAGCCTTCCTGACCTCCTAAGTCTACCCCTGACTTAGCACTTCTCTTTTCTGCTCTCATAGCTCCCTATCCATTGTCTTTCAAGGAACCTTTCTTACTGTTTTTGCAATTGTAATTAAATTGGACACTCTGTGCAAAGAACTTCGTGCAGTGCCTCACATATAAGCCAGCACTGAGTAAATGTTAGTTATTATTGTCTTTAGGCTTCCAACTCCTTCCAACTCATAAACTGCTCAGACCCATCTAGGTCACACTTTGTTACTTCCTCTTTAGCCCTCTTTACCTACCTTATCTTTGATGAGGGTCCAGGTAGCATCAGCTTCATCCAGTGTCAGCAGGTGAGGGGTACCAACCAACATGATGGGGTGTGGGAGGGGTTAGGCAGGGCAGTAGCTGCTGCAGAAACCCCAAGCTGCCCATGGAGGTGAGGCCCTAGGCCCTGGACTCTGACCTACTACAGCATGAGGTCATAGAGGTCCTGCCGGGTGTTGGGGCCTTGGGTGGGGGGAGGGCAGTCGCTTTCATAGCCTCACTGTACCCACAGCCTGAGTCCATACTCTTTAGTCACCTATTCATTCTCGTGCTTTAGGGGAGGTAGATGAGGTATCCATTAGGGTGTGTTTGTATATGTCTCTCTGTGTGTGTATGTGTGTGTGTGTGTGTGTGTGTGTGTGTGTGTGTAGTTCTTGGTCTGAATTCTTTAAGGAAACAGTATCAGGCCTTTCCTCCTTTAAGCAATTTGCTATGCTATCTTGTCAGTTGCAGATGACTTCTTTGTGAGGTTGGATTGGGGTCCTGAAGGACATGGGAGAAGCATAGATCAGGACTTAAACTGAGAACAAAGCAGTGGCGCTCAACCTCGGCCATACTTTGGAATTACCTGGAAGCTTTAAAAATTACTGGTACTTGGATCATACTCCCAGAAATTCTGGTTTAATTGGTCTGGAGTATGCCTGGGCATCAGGATTTCTAAAAGCTCCCCAGGCAATTCTCATGTGCAGCCTAGGTTGAAACTCATTATTAATGAGTGGGTTACAATTGCAATGAGAACCAGGTGTGTGTAGGAGGGTGCCATGCTGAGTGGTGACAATGTGGAGGATAAGAATCGAATTGGGATAATGTTGCCTTAGTAACTGGAGAGAACTTTCAGGAAGCCAAAATTACCCAGCTAAATTTAAGGAAATTTTTCTTTATCCTCTACTTCCTTTCCAAGGCTGCTTTGTATCTAGTGGGTACTCTTCCTTTATGGCCCTAATCTATGTGTGGTTTTCACTTGTGTCTCCATCCAGAGATCTCAACCTGGTGTTTTGCTGGAGAAGAAGAGTGGTTTTTCTTTGGAGAAGAACCACTCTAGAGAGTCCTTCTAGTAGCTGCTTTCCCACTCCACTCCTGTGTGCCCACGAAGACTCCTTGTGTGTGGGGAGCATTCTCCCCTATCCTTGCCCAGCATGTAGAGTCATCCCACAAAGTGGGCCATTGTCTGAGGTGCCATGAGTATGGAGCACTGGGAAGGGTCCTACCGTGGTGGGAGAGAGTGTTACCAAGAAAAGTTTCTTAAAGGTGAGGTGACTGGCCCCAGGAGAGGGCCGGTCTTCCTAGAGAGCTGAGAGTGTGGGTATCAGGTCTTTGAGCAAAGGTTTGGCAAGTGAGCATGGGCCTGTGCTCCAGGAGAGGAATTAATATTCAAATATTTGTTGAAATTGAATGTATTAGGGGATATTCCAAACACTTTGAATGCATTATCTTAGTTAATCCTTTTAGTAACTTCTTGAAGTAGGAACTATCATTTCCCCATTTTACAAGTGAATTAACAGGCTCAGAGAGGTTAAATGAATTAGTGCAAGGCATACAGTGAGTTAATGGAGGATCTGGGATTCAAATCTGCGTCTGCCTGATTCCAGCTTTAACCATTAACCGGTAGTTCCTTTTGGTGAAGGGAGAGATCAACACGTCCCTTCTGCTTGCCTCAGTGTGGTGGGAGGGGTGTGTGCCAGGTGGAAGTACAGTGTGATGTGGTGACAAGGAAATGGGCAGGATGAGAGGAGAGCCGCAATAGACCAAACCGGAAACCCCAAGCTTCTTGTTACGTGAAACCAAGTCTCTTCCTCCTACTGCCCCTTTAGCACATTTTTTATTATTGTTGACAAGGAGAGGTCACCTGGTATAGTACAACTGGCACCTCTGTTCCCTCAGAAAGGAATTCTGAGTGAGGTAGACAGAGACAAGGACAAGAGACACAGACGTGGGGCAAAACTGACCAACAGTGCAAGGAGACAGATGCAGAGGGACGGAGACGTTGAGAGCTGTTGAGAGACAGAGGCAGAGAGTGATGCACATCTGTATCCTGAAGGGGGTCCAGAATGAGAAGGGGGTGGTTGAAGTAGGGGTGCAAGGATGGTGAGCTGTCGGTGAAATCAGATGAGGCTCTCTTTCAGATTTTTGTTCATAGAGGGAGCTCGGAGGGGAAATTGGGTACTGTTGAACTCCTCGACCAGAAGCCCATACCTCTGTTTTCTGTCTTTTGCGGTCTGAGTACCATGATTCTCTAGGCTCCCTAAATTCCATCCTGCCCTACTCTGAGTAAGTCTGCCTTTCCTTTCAGCTCACAGAGTCTGAGACTGAAAGTTGGTGAAGGAAAACCCATGAGAGCTGAGTTCTGGGTGGAGCTGATGAGCCCATAGGCCTGGGCTCTTTGGGCCGTATCCTGTTCATGGGTTTTGCCACCACGGTAGCACGTTCTGGGGTCTCCCTGGGAAAAAAGGCACAGCTTAATCAGCATACCTGAGGAGTGACCAGAGTGGAGAGCACGAGGGAAACAAACAGGTAGGGGCTGTTATCCAGAGAACATGCCGCGCTCTGCAAGAGCCTCCAGGGCAGTATAGAATAGTTTGGATAGCAAAGACCTCAGAGGGATCAGGAGCCCTAACAAGTCTCTTCACTTCTCTCAGGCTACAGGGATAATCCTACAGGTCCCTAGTCGCTTATTTGAAACCTTTTGGGACGGATGTGTTTTGGAATTCAGAATTTTTCAGGTTTTAGAAAGGGAATATTGTGCCTTTATGATATATAAAGGAATACCCCAGTGAGATTGAGGGCAGTGCCCTGTCATCAAACCCATCAATATTTCTGTAGCTAAATGTATGAATATTCACACTAAGTGAAATAAATAGTATAAATATGATCATGATGGGTCAGGCCAGATTTGGGGTCAAAGTTATGAAAAAACTATTGTTTCTTCAGAGATGTTTTATTTTGTAATTATAGGTAAGGGATTATGGGCTTATAATTGTTCTCAGGTTGTTGAGAGGAGTAGGAGTGCCGGAAAAGCCTTCTAAACACACCGCATGCTAGGTATGTATGCAATCTCAATCCAAAACAAAATATAAATGTCTGAGGGGGTGGACTTTTGGCTTAACAGTGAACAATGTACTGCTTTGGACTCAGCTGCTTTGGGAGTTGTGCACAACCACGGAGTGAAGGTGCCTTAGCAGAGAGGCTTCCTGTGGTGGGAGGGAGACAGAACTCACTGCTTTTGAACATCAGCTGCACATGATTTCCCTTTTCACGTACCAGAGGTGAAAGACAAAAAATGGTGTGTGTGTGTAGGTGTGACACATGACTGTCACGCATTTCTTTATATTTCTTTATAATAATGTTGTAATAAATATCTTACTGCATACATCTTTGTTCACATCTCTAATTATTTTGTCAGGATAGATTTATTGAGGAGGAATCACTAAGAGAAGGATGTGTACATCTTAAAGACTCATGACCCATTAGGATTAGAATTTTGTCACAATTATCTGTAAAATCATTGCCTGGAGGGCTTTTTAACTTAGAACTTCATGAAAAAGATTAGCCTTGAGAATGACTGAGCCCACACTTTGGTTGAGGAGAACTGTAGATTTCCTCCTCATCCACTTGGCTTCAGCATTAACACCTCTGAAAATCACACTGAGCTCCTGGGCTATCTCTTTAGTTCCTTGTTAATGAGGACCTGGTGAGACCCCATGTGGCTCTGGAGACGGCATCACTTGCTTTTTTGGATCTGCAGCCCTCCTGTGTGATATCCCATGGTGCTTGGTCCAGCTGTCTGAGTGGTCCAGATTGTACTGGGCTTCAGGTCTTAATGGCTAACTCTAATACCCACGGTTATGATCGTTTTCCCAGAGAGCTTGGGTCTGCCTGTGCAGCCCATAGCTTTCTCTGACCTCATAACAGTGGCTCCCTGCCTTTTGTCTGAGAATATTCTCATTCTGGATTTTATGCTGGCATGAAAGATTGTTTTGTGCAATGTCCTTGCAGTGTGGAGTCTTTTAGCAGAAAGTGAATCCCATGTTGGGCAATACCACGACACTTCCTGTTTAATATCTCTGTTCTCTGGAAGCCACAGCAGTGTGAAATATTCCTGTTTCATCATATTGCACCAGCATCGTGTGCTACTCGTGATGTTGGCCAGAACAAATGGGGGTTCTATTTGATGAGGATTTTATTTGAGAATTCTACATTCTGGCTCAGGATGCACAGAAGGGCAGACTGGTAAGAGACCATAATGACTCGACCTCAGGCAATCAGGTGAAATATTAAATACAACGATTTTCTGGGATATCAAAATTGCTTTCAGTTGGAACCCTGGCCCCTGAAGCTGCAGGCCCAGGGAGAGACGTTGTAGCCATTAACTCCCGAGACTTTGGCAGCACAGTGAGGGTAGGGGGAATAGTGATTACACATGAGACCAAGAAGATTCTCTGAACTGAATATGTCTTAAGGATCAGGGTCTTAGACAAATTTGGGACTCCGGGGCACATTATCCGGATTCTCAGAAGGTGGGGAATAAGCCTGTTTAGCTCCTTCCCTAAGGACAGACTGAAAACAGCATCTGGCTCCAGGCATAGAGGGCTGTGATCCCAGACAGGTACCCAAGCACTTGCCTCCAGAGGCAGTGTCAGTCTTCCCAGGCTCCCGGGTCCAGGATCTGTAGAGGAGCTTTTGTGTGGGGACAGGGGCAGACTTAGGTTAAAATGATGGGGCAGAGTAGGCGGAGGAGGAGGAGGGTAGTCTTTAAGTTAAATCGTGTGTACTGTGATCCCATGATAATTCCCTGGTCCCTCTTCTTATTTTCTCTGCATGGTAACATGTGGTAGCCTGTCTCCTGCCTCCTCCGAAGCAGAATGCATGGCTAGGCCAATCTACATATGCCAGTGGTACACACAGTAGAGCCTTCACAGCAAGTATCTGTTGAGTGATTATCACAGTCATAGGCAGACCATGGGACAAAGATGACATAATCCATACCTCCAGACCCCAGACTCCTCTGAATGTCCCCCCACTTCCACCCCCAGCCTCCGTTGTTTTCACTGCCTATTAGAACTGGCTTTTTCTGAATGCGAAGGTTTCTAGGAGCTGGTCGCTGATCTGCTTGGTGCGGGCCACGTAGATGAGCGGGTTGAGGGCAGATGGTAGCAGCAAATAGTTGTTAGAAAGAAGGATGTGCATGGGCTTTGGGATGGTGTGACGACCAAAGAGGCGTGTGAGGTATGAGAAGAGACCAGGCATGTGGAAGGCCAGAATGACACAGATGTGGGAACTCCATGTACCAAAGGCCTTGGCACGGGCTTCCTGGGTAGGCAGCCGCAGCACAGCGTGGGCAACGAGCCCATAAGAGCCCGAGATGCCTAGAATATCTACACCTGACACGGCCAATGAAAGCGCCAGCCCATACGAGTTGCTGGCCCGAGTGTTACCCCCGACCAGTGTCCACCACTGCCATGTGTGCACAGTAGGCGTGGTCTATGGTCTTGGCTCGGAAGTGCCCAAATCGTGCAACCAGCAGAGGGAAAGGCACGACAACTGCCACAGCTTTCAGTGCCAGCGCCAGGGCTGCATAGCCCACGTGGGCTTTGGTGACTAGGACGGGGTAGTGCAGTGGACGCCCTACTGCCACAGCATGATCACAGGCCATGGCCAACAGTACACCAGATTCCATGGCCATCAGTGCATGAACAAAGAACATCTGGACCAGGCAGGCAACGTATGGCACAGGCTGGGGCCCAAGCCACAGCACAGCCAACAGCCCTGGAGCAATAGATGTGGCTAAACCCAGGTCTGTGGCTGCCAGGGTGGCCAGGAGCAGAAACATGGGCTTGTGCAATGTGGAGTCTATCTCCACCACTGCCAGCAGTGCTCCGTTGCCCAGCAGGGAAAGCAGATACATGGGCCCAAAGACCAGTGTCAGCCAGGCCTGGGCAACCCCTAACTCTGGAATGCCAGGCAGTATGAAGAAGGTTGGGCGTGAGAAGGTGGAGTTGGACTGTGGAGCTTCTGCCATCCTGTGGGGTCAAAGCTTTAGGGCTCATGGGGGCATCACTCCTGATAGGGGAAGGACAAAGGGAGAGATTTGGGGGGGTGTCGCAGTGGCACAGATCCATCCAGGTATGTGTAGGAGTGGTGCAGGGCTGGGAGGATTGCAGTGTTACAACCTTTGATTGGGGTTTTGGATGGATAATCCAGGTCACAACCCTAGCTAGGATGGGAGAATCCTTGTGCCTGAAAGTCCATGAGTATTGCAGGGGGAGTAATGGGAGACAGTGGTAGTGACAGTGGTGTCACTGCTGCAGTGGCTAGTATAACTGGAGCCCTCCATTTGGAGCTCAGCTGAGCGTGGAGTGGAGATGAATGTTTGTCTTCCTAAGGGTCCAAGTAGGTGGGGAGAAAGCCAGTGCTGGGTGGGGATCAGGCCTCAGGCTGGTTTTGTCCCTGACTGTGTATCCTTAAGCAGAACTCCTGGGCCTCAGCTTCCTCAGCTCTCCAGTGGGAGTGAGCACAATGATCTTAAGTGTTGCCCAGCTTTAACATTCTGGGCACCAACCCCACAAGAAGAAAGAAGGAGAGTAGAGAGAAAGGCAGAAACAGGAGGAGGAGGCAGATGGGACCTGGAGTGAAGGCTGATGTGACAGGAGACAACCTGGTGGGTTTTTGGGGTGTGGGATGCTTATTTTATTCTTAACTTGATGCTGAAGTAGTGAACTTGAACATGGGCTGGAGAATTGATGCTGGGCCTGGGAAGCAATGGAGAAAGAGATGGCAG
The DNA here is from genome assembly GCF_028023285.1 of Balaenoptera ricei. Classification (NCBI taxonomy): domain Eukaryota; kingdom Metazoa; phylum Chordata; class Mammalia; order Artiodactyla; family Balaenopteridae; genus Balaenoptera; species Balaenoptera ricei. The sequence goes on along the minus strand of NC_082646.1, from coordinate 64,163,145 downwards.
CAGAAAAAGGAACTTCTCTGTCTTCTTTCCTTCTTCACAAACCAGAAGGGGGTTACCCTCGAGTTTCATTCCTGGGGCGCCAGAGGCAGAACAGGTGACAGAAGGGGAGGAAATGGCACTCAACCCAGAGTAGCAGCCAGAAGAGGAAGAAGCATCTCTGGCGTTGGAGGAGGCAAGATGAGTAGAACCGATTCCTCCCAGAATCTAGCCCATGGCAGAAACTTAATAAAGGTTGGATGGATAAATGAAGGAGGAAGAAAGCACCAGCAGAAGACTTGACTGGGGAAAGAGCCTAAGCACCGTGTGTTTGCAGCTTCTCTTCACCTTGACCAATGCCTGTGGGGCCCTTTCTACCCACTTCCCTCAGGACCCTTACCCCTCCCACCTGGGCCACATTAACTCTTCCCTGTTCTGCCTCTGCTAGCCTGGGTAACTCAGGAAGTAGAGTAAGGAGGCAGAGATGGGGGCAACAAGGAAAGAGACTGACTTTTGGCAGTGGAAAGATCTGGGTTAGAGGAACACTTCCTCTGGGAGGTCTTTGCTGACTTCCTGAAGTCTGGAGAGAAGACCTTGCTTTCTTTATTCTTTAATAGCATCAGTTCCCCTCTGTTGTAATTACTTGTGTCTCTCTCCCCCACTAGACTGAAAGAGTTACAGGCAGTGCTTATTAGCCTCAATATTACCACTGCTTATCACAATGCCTGGTAGTTTGTTGTCTATAAATAAATATTTATTGCTCTTAATTGTGGGACAAAATTGCTGGCCCAAACAGCCACGCAAACAGCATTTGCTAACAGGGGCTCCTACGGTTTCAGAAGCCTTCAGTATCCATGGAAATGAAAAAGAGTTATTCACCATCTTCCACACGTCCACTGAGTAAAATTCTTTCTGCTATAATGAGACATATTCTAAAAATCACTGCACTATGTAAGATCGTATAATGAAACCACAGGGCCTATGGGAAAAATGGGAGTAGGGGCACAACGTTAACAACTTCATCAGTGACACATTTTTTTTTTTATAGATTTATTGATTGATTGATTGATTTTTGGGTGTGTTGGGTCTTCGTTTCTGTGCGAGGGCATTCTCTAGTTGCGGCGAGCGGGGGCCACTCTTCATCGCGGTGCGCGGGCCTCTCACTGTCGTGGCCTCTCTTGTTGCGGAGCACAGGCTCCAGACGCGCAGGCTCAGTAGTTGTGGCTCACGGGCCCAGTTGCTCCGCGGCATGTGGGATCTTCCCAGACCAGGGCTCGAACCCGTGTCCCCTGCATTGGCAGGCAGATTCTCAACCACTGCGCCACCAGGGAAGCCCCATCAGTGACACATTTAAAAAAGGATGGGAACCTAATAAAAATGGTAGTACCATTTTACACATGTTAAGTGGTTAGAATATAACCTGTGGGATGAGTAAAAGCAGTTCTAAGGGGGAATGTTATAGCAATAAATGCCTACATTAAGAAGCAAGAAAGATTCCCAAATAAACAACCTCACTCTACGCCTTAAGGAGTGTAGAAAAAGAAGAAGAAACTGAGCCCAAAATTAGCAGAAGAAAGGAAATAATAAAGATTAGAGCAGAAATAAATGAAATAGAGAACAGGAAAATGATAGAAAATATTAACCAAACTAAGAGTTGATTCTTTAAAAAGATAAACAAAATTAATAAATCCTTAGCTAGACTAACCAAGGAAAAAAGAGAAAGAGACCAAATCAACAAAATTATAAATAAAAAGGAGACATTAGAATGGATATCACAGAAATTCGAAGGATCATAAGGTGCTACTGTGAATAACTATACACCAACTAACTGTACAACCTAGAAGAAATGGAAAAATTCTTAGAAACATACAATTTACAGTTCAAGACTGAATCAGAAAAAAGTAGAAAATCTGAATAGACCAATGACTAGTAAGGAGATTGAATCAGTAATCAAATTCTCCCAATGAAGAAAAGTCCAGTACCAGATGGCTTCACTGGTAAAATTTTACCAAACATTTAAAGAGTTAACCCCCAGCCTTCTCAAGCTCTTTGAAAAAAGAGCTTGAATTTGAGTTTCTTTGAAACTCAAAGAGTTTGAGTTTCTTTGAAAAAAATTGAAGAGGAGGGAACACTCCCAAACTCATTTTACAAGGCCAGTATTCTCCTGATAACAAAACCAGAAAAGGACACTGCTAAAAAAGAAAACTACAGGCCAATATCTCTGATAAATATAGATGCAAAAATTCTCAATGAAATATGGCAAATCAAATTCAAACTATTCTCAAACTATTCCAAAATATTGCAAGGTAATGAATGCTTCTGAACTCATTCTATGAAGCCAGCATCACCCTGATATCAAAACCAGACAAAGATATTAAAAAAAAAAAAAAAGAATTACAGGTCAATATCCCTGATGAACATAAGTGCAAAAATCCTCATTTAAAAAAAAAATGGACATTTTTTAAAATGATAATGTATCTGATAAATAAGTTCCAAAGTTAGCTACCTTTATTCTGTAAAGACTGAATTTCTTTCCTTCATTGCACTTACATTAGTTTGCAGTTCTACGTTTATTTTTAAAACTTAAAAAATTTTTCCCTTATATTTTTTCTTTTTAAAATTTTATTTATTTATCTTTTATACAGCAGGTTCTTATTAGTTATTCGTTTTATACACATCAGTGTATACATGTCAATCCCAATCTCCCAATTCATCCCACCACCACCTCCCCCCCCAGCCACCCCCCCCCCAACCTGTGGGACACATTTAAAGGTCATCAGTTAGGAACTCATGGGAAACAGTAAAAATAAGGATGGGAGGAGAGGGAATTACAAAGCAGTCGTTTCACTTTTTATGGGCTTGATTGTAGCATCCCTTTTGAAATTTTAGTTTGGCCATTAGTCTGTTCTGGTGCTATCTCTGCACAGCCCTATTGTGTTCCAGGTACACACCTCCCAGCACAAGACAATAGAGCTGTGCTAAGTTCCCAGCAGAAACAGCTCCTGCCCTGCTTGCCCAGAGTTGTTATCTATTTGTTCTCCTCATTTCTATCTATTACCGATGAACTCAATCCTCCGGTGCTATATAAACCATCAGGAAGTGCCATACAAGCAGCAGACTGCTACAATTACACCAATCCCAGACAAATTTATAAAGGGCACCAGAATAAGTTTCTGTCCATTTTCTAATGCAAGGTACCTCCCAGGCAGTTGTGTCTATAGGTGCATCTGATGAGACAAGAAGGAAATGAATTACTTATTGCCTAATTAAATTATTTGTCTAAAGTCAGTGGGAGGCTACAGACTAAAAATTCATATCTCAAATCATTTCTCTGTTGAACATATTCTTTGTCTGAAGTCTAAACTTCTCCCAAACTTTTCTCAGATTTATCCTTAATTTAAGAAATTATACTATATGTATCCCTCCTATAATTATTAATTACTTCACTTATATGCATTTATTTTTCATGAGAATGTCATTTGCATGCAGTGGGCATCCCATGGCTGGGAAAACTGGAAATGCTTGAATACTCAGTTCAGCTTTTACTCAAAACTTAACCTTTCTTGTTTAAACTCCCAGTTTTTGACTTACCTCATTTTCGTGGTTGACCCACCTCTAAAACTTAGATTCAAAACATCCTACTACCTGACTGTCACCTTCTAATTGCAGGCTAAAATTTTTAACTATCCTTAGTACAGTCACAATTGTTGGACCTAAAGATTACCAAGCCACTGAAAGAATCCCCTTCATTCTATTATATATCACTCTCTTTTCTTGACTTTACTCCTGTCAAGCTTAGATTCTATGGCCCATCATTCAATTACGCTCTTGGAAATAATCTAACCTCCTTTGTTCTCTCCCTCCATTGTAGTTGCTTGAAATAACAGAAACTGATTAAATCTAAATATATGTCTCCTCTGTGGAAGGTTGAAGCTTTCTAGAAAAAAATCCCATAAATAAACTTGTTGACTTCACATTAAATTTATCATCACAAACTTCAAATGTAAACTCAACAATACCCAGAAATCTTACTATGTGATGCCATTACAGTAAATGGGTCCATATCCATCAGGTTATCAGAGAATCCTAAGAATTATATTTGATTTCTACATTGAATACCTCATTTCTAATTCATCTGTATATTTGCCTGACTATTCTTCCAAAATTTTTCCACTCAAATTTATTTCCTCTGCCACCAATCTGGTCCAGGCCACCACCTCTTGCCTGGACCAAGTAATAGTCTTCTGACTGGCTTCTCTGCCTCTACTCTTGTTTTTCTTCCCATTCATATCTCTATTCCTTAAGGCCTTTTTGATCCCACTTATCTAAAGTAATGCTTCCACAATAATGCTCTATGATGGCATATGACAGGATTTTGTATATTTTCTTTTGTAAAATTACCAAAGCTTTCTGCATTTTAACTTGTATGATCAAAAGAATAAAATTAAAACGTATTTAATTAAGAAATAGAAACTATATTCATGTAGTTCAAAGTTTTAAAAATTAAAAAAGGTATTCAGTAAAAGTAATTCTTTCTCTATATCAGTATTATTTCTGACTGCATATAATAGTTTAAGATGGCTGCTAGAAATTCAGGCATCAATCCTGTGCCTGTTCCATGTGGAAGGAGGGAGGGTAAATGACCTTCATGTCTCAGCTGAGTTAGTTCATATTAAAGAGTTTTCTTGGAAACTTTGTCAAATGACATCTACTAACATTTGGAATCTGAGAGGTATAGTACTTCGTCAGTATACATGAGTACCCAAATAAAATAATGTTTTTTGTTACTAAGGAAGAATTGGGGCATTGGGGAAACAACCAGCGATCTCTAACATACCATTTTTACTCCTGTCTGCCAAGTTTGACACATTTGTCTTTCTCAGAAGTAATTACTCTTACAGGTTTCTTGTGTATCCTTCCAGAGGTAATTTGATTATATCTAAGAACATATAAGGAAGTGTATATATACATACACTTTTTCATATTGCATTCTTGGTATAGCATTACAAAGTTATTTTGTGTAGCATTCTATGTACTGTTTTTGTCACTTGCTTCTTTGCTAAACAACATATCTCAGAAATTATTCAAAGAAGTACATTTAGAGATGCCTATTTTCTTTTAACAACCACATAATTGGAATGAACTCTTGCTGAAGGCAGGGACCATGTTTGCCTTATTTACCATTGTATACAGTGTCTAATACAGTTTGTGGAGTGTAGTAGGTAGTTAGTATTTGTTTGATGGATGGGTCACACAAATAGCAAATGTCAGAGCTAGGATTCAAATCTGCTTGTGATTTGAATGATTTTGTTCCCATATCTTATCTACAACCTTGATGTGTTAAGTTAGATTGTCAGATTTCCTTATGTTGAACTCTCTCTGCATTTTTTAGGGGATAAATATATTTATCAATTAAACAAATCTTAACAGTTTTCTGAACTCTGTGCGCTAGGATTTTGTTTAGGATTTCAATAGCTATAGTCACAGTCATCAGAATAGTGGCGACAGTGGGGATGAGTCATTTAGAACACAGACATTGGAGTCAGATCGATGTGGCTATGAATAGAGACTAACTGTGTGACTTTGGGCAAGGCCCCATCTCTCTATCTATCCCCTACACACAGTAGGGTTAATAGTTTCTACTCCAAAGAGTTGCTCTTTCATATCTAAGAGAGACGATTCAATGAGAACAATTAGATAAAGAACTTAAGCAGTTTAGGTTGCTCAGAAAGCACTCAGAACATTGGAGTTCTTATTGTAATAAAGACTCTATTGTCTCTTTCCTACATCTTCAACCATGTCTGTGAGTCAGGCTTATGCACCAGATCCCAGGCTTCTGGCTCCTCGGCAAGTTCCTACCTCAGTTTCAAACCACTCCATCTTTCATATCCTCACTCCCTACCTGCAGGAACATGATACAACACAGTTCCCAAAGGACTCAGCTTTTTATCCATAGAGTCTCTGTTTCCCAAGCTACCTTTTCCCATCTGGGTCTAAGAAGGAGGGTAGGAGAGGAATAGGGGCTCATAAAACGCTCAAGATTTATTTAGCAAATTTCCTGCATGGTGACTACTACAGATGATACATCATGAAGGACTCATCCCTTTACATCTTCTGTAAGTCCCAGAGCCAAGGGCGGATAGCACAGGCTGTATTGGATCTGGATAGGAAGAATGACAAGGCAGGCAAGGATCATTTTCTAATAGGCAGCCTCCAATAAGTAGGAAGAAAAAGGCAATAAGGAGGTGGGAGGTATGGCAACTCTGGCTGCATTAGCATCTAGAAACCCTAAGCACATCTGTAAGGAGTCTCCTAGTTTTCTTTCTTCCCTCTGCCTTCCTAGAAGAGGGTCCCTTTTCCTTTCTTGGTTAGGAGACTTAGTGCAGAATTGGGCTTCATCTTGCCTGACTAGAAGAGAAAGGAGGTCTATAAATCATACAATGTGATAAAAAGGCTACAGGGATGCTGAGTTAGTACATCACTGGACACCTGGCGTAGGGATTCAGGAAAAACACTGATGAAGAAGCTTCCCCCCAACTCTGTCCCAGTAGAGTAGTTTAAACTGGCTATAGATTACTTTCTTTCGACTGACAGAAATCTTTCATATTTAACCAAACTCAGTTTCTCTGTGATTTTTATCTGATGGTCCTTGTTTTGCCTTTTCCCCCAAGATAGCCATTCATATACTTTGAAGTTATCACTGACGTCCTTGTTTTTTTTCAGACCACACATCTATATTTTGTAACAATGTTACAAATGTAACATTGTTATTTTGTAACAATGACTTCCCCTCCCCACAAAAGATGCCTTTTACCATCTTTTAACTCTCTGTGACTTTGTCTCAGTTTGACAAGGAATTTCTTAATACATAGTGCCCTGAACTGGATAGGGTACTCCAGGTGGGGTAATCAGAACAGAGTTGAGAAAGATTCTCAACCACTTTGTTCTTGACACTGTGCTTCTATGAAATAAATTCATATAATACTCTTAGAAGAATGCCTGGTACATACTGGATGCTTGATGTATACCAGCTAACATTGTCAGTCCAGCTTTAGAGCCCTTAAATTAAGTTTTACACTGTGTACCACATTATTGACTATGTTCACATATGCACTTCCACCTGTTAGAACATCTAGGAATCTGTTGCCTTTTCCTTCTTTCCCATTCCAGATTTTCTCCCCCCCTCACTCACCTGTTATCCAATGTTAAATAGTGAAGAAATTGGACTTTAATAGACTTAGAGCTTAAGTGATAACACTGGGTGGCTAAAGGCAAGTACCTTGGGCTTGATGAGTTTTGGGCAATAGAGTCTTTCCACAAGTAAGTGGTGAACATGTGATGAACGGAAGCAGATAAATAGGAGAACTGATCAGTGAGTGGTCTTTGAGGAGAAGCATGAACAGGTGTGAATATTATGTCAAACAATGCTAGAAAAGGACAAAGTGCTAAGAAGGGCACTCATCAGGGATGAGAAAATAGAATATGGGGAGAATAAAGTCAAGAAGGAGAGGAAAGATAGGTGCAGGGAGATGAGATTTTGTATGGATAAAGTTGGTAATAATTTAAACCGAAGGAAATTCAAGAAAATTCTTACTAACATATTAGGAGCAATAGAGTGGTTCTGTATTTGTTTTAGGGCAAGGGCAAAAGATTTATTAAGTCAGAGACCTAGCCCAGGGTTTTACCACTTACCAAGGGGCAGGCTCTCGAGGAGCACCTGCAGACAGTGGCATGAATAAGCCTCCAAGTTCCAGCATGCATTTTGTGTCATGCCCAGTCCATCCTCTGAAGTCCACCGCACAGACCCTCAGTGACCACTATTTGTAGCATTAAAAAAATATATTTATTTAAAAAAATTAAAATTTTAAATTAAAAAAAATTTTTATTTTATATTGGAGTATAGTTGATTAACAATGTTGTGATAGTTTCAGGTGTACAGCAAAGTGATTCAGTAATGCATATACATGTATCTATTCTTTTTCAAATTCTTTTCCCATTCAGGTTGTTACATAATATTGAGCAGAGTTCCCTGTGCTATACAGTAGGTCCTTGTTGGTTATCCATTTTAAATATAGCCACCATTCGTAGTATTGATCAGAGCTTCTCCTTTCCCTTCCTCAGGGTTCCCTTCGACACTGCAACTCTGGTTAATTCTCTACTTTCACTTTCCTTCCTTGAAATTTTCCATCAGTGTAAACACCAAGGTCCAGGAACTAAAAAACCTTTTTCAACAGGCTTTTGCTAAGAATCTATGAGGTGTTAGAGAATGTTGGTGTGTATAAATGAAAAGTACATGTTATTTGTCCTCAGATATTTGAGTGGGGTGGAGGGAGACAGAGGGGTATAAAATCTATGTGTAAAGGGCTACAAAGAAACTATAATAATAATAGAAGTTGCATTCTCAATGAACTAACTACTTCATTTATCTTACTTTCCTTCTGAATTCATAATCTTTCCCCAGACAAATAGGTATGCTACAGTATGTTTCATTTCTGTCTTGCTCTTTTCTTTACTGACAAGCTTGAAACGAACCTTTTAGCTACATAGTCAGCCCTCCCTATTTACACTTCCTCACTTACAAAATCTTCAACTCCTTTCATTCTGGTTTCTAGTCCAATGAATTAGTCATGTTCAGATCACTAATGATACCCTTTAAAAAAAATGTAATGGTCATTCATATTCTCATGTTATTAAACTTCTGCTTAGCTGACAAGTTGGTCCTGTGCTCCTTAAAATTTTCATTGAGAAAGCAACTTCTACGTTATGCTATTGTTTTGCTTTTCTTACACTGGTACCATACTGAATTAATTTGTTGCACATTTTTAATATTGTAAGGTTACTACCTATTGTTATTCTTGAAGTCAATTAAACAAAATTACTTCTTGTATCTGCCCAAGAAAATAGTCAAGAAAAGACTTCTCAGCTCAAGATTCTTTGGATGGCATCACCCAGCAACTACTCCACTGCTCCAGTCTCTGAATTCCTCCTCATCTGCTTCCCTAACTATCAGATTTAGCAGCACTGGCTGTCCCTACCCCTCAGCCTCCTCTTCTTTCTGGCCATGGGGGCCAGCGCCACCCTTCTGATCACTATCCAGCTGGAGGCCTCTCTGCAGGAGCCCATGCACTACCTGCTCAGCCTCCTCTCCCTCCTGGATATGGTGTTCTGTCTCATTGTCATCCGCAAGGTCCTGGCCATCTTCTGGTTTGACCTCAGGTCCATCAACTTCTCTGCCTGTTTCCTCCAGATGTTCATCATGAATAGTTTCCTCGCCATGGAGTCCTGCACATTCATGGTCACAGCCTATGACTGCTACATGGCCATCTGCCATCCACTGAGGTACCCATCCATCATCACTAACCACTTTGTGGCCAAGGCTAGTGTCTTCGTTGTCATATAAAATGCCCTTCTCACTGTACCCATTCCCATTCTCTCTGCCCAGCTCCTCTACTGTGGGAAAAATGTCATTGAGAACTGCATCTGTGCCAACCTGTGTCCAGCTCTCCTGTGACAATTTCACCCTGAACAGAATCTACCAATCTGTAACTGGTTGGACCTTACTAGGCTCAGATTTCATCCTCATCTTCATCTCCTACATCTTCATCCTAAGAGCTGTGCTCAAGTTCAAGGCTGAGGGGGCTGCAGTCAAGGCTATGAGCACGTGTGGCTCCCACTTCATCCTCATCCTCTTCTTCAGCACCATCCTGCTGGTTGTGGTGTTGACAAATGTGGCCAGAAAGAGCGTCCCCATGGACATCCTCATCCTGCTCAATGTTCTTCACCACCTCATATCCCTTGCCTTGAACCCTATTGTATACAGGGTTCAAACCAAAGAGATAAAACAAGGAATTCAGAAATTGCTGCAGAGAGGGATGTTAATATGTAAAATAGATTTCTAATTCTCTCTCCCCTTCCTTCTCAGTGATTTTGCCCAGACATGAGCTAGAGAAAAGCCTGACCCAGGTTTCTTCCTTTATTCTTGCCTGGTTCAGCATGGGGTAGGCAAGAGGAAGAAACTCATTTTTCTTGAGTAATTGCTTTGAGCCTGGGCAATTATAGTGAAGTAATTTAATCTTCACAACATTCTTGTAGGTACTATTACTTCCATTTTACATAGCAGAAAAAATATAATTTTAAGAGAACAAACTGCTGGAGATCATATATCTGGGAAGTGATAGAGCAGAGATTAAAATCTAGGCTCTACAGCCTGGTGTCTTTCTAGAGAAATGCCCCTTCTTGTGCAATTGAAGCTGGAGACCAGGCCTCTACCCTACTCTCCTTCGCCTGCGTTTTGTCCTTCTGGATGTCCATAGGTATTTCCTGCCTGTACCTACTACTTTGAGAGCCAGGGGGTTCTCAGAGAAGGCAGAGTCCTGTCTGACAAAGCATCTGCAGGACCACAGGGAAAGAGCACTCATAATAATATAAAGCAATGCCAGCCTCCTACTATGTCCTACACAGCCTCACAACCTTCAGGGAGTCTAGAGAATGAGGATACAGGTTGAGAGAGGGGTATGGAGGGGGGATACCAACGGGGTAAAAATTGGGAAATCAGGTCAGTGGGTTGACCACTTCTCCACGTGTTTAAGCTGCACATGCAGTGAACTGAAAGTCAAGTCTTATTTGTTGACTCTTCCCAAGAGCTCTAGTTGAAGATGGGAAGACACAGCACAGTGTCAGGTTTCTGGGTAACAGTGGGTCCAGTCAGGAGAAAATAAATCCCACTGACCATTTTTAGAGAATTTAAGGTAAGCACTTGATTAAATAAGTATTGGAGACTTGAAAACCAAAAAAAAAAAAAAAAAAAAAAAAAATGGGGGGGGGGGTGCTGAGGTAACACAGAGATAGTATCTGTAGGAAGAACCTTATACTTGGAATTCCTTGGTGATCCAGTGGTTAGGACTCCGCACTTCTACTGCAGGGGTCACAGGTTTGATCCCTGGTCGGGGAACTAAGATCCCGCATGCTGCGTGGTGTGGCCACAAACAAAAAACAAAAAACACTGGTCATTTAAAAAAAAATAGAAACTTATACTTGGGAAGCATTGGGTCATTAGGAGACAGCAGGTTGGCGGTGGGCTCGTTGAACTACTCTCACAACTCTGAGGAGGGGGGCTGCCTCTGAATGCTACTAGTGTCACAGGACCTCCGAGAATGTGCCCTTACAGCCTGGACTGAGACCCCTGAGGAAGGACTCTATCCTGCTGCTGGTATCTCTTAGGGAGTTCAGTGAGGCTGATTTGATCCTGGGAGTTCTAAAACCCAAACAAAAAGCAAACCCAAACAAAATCCAAAACCCAACCAACCAACCAACCAACCAATCCTGGAGGCTAAAACCAATTCCACTGCCAGGAGGAAGAGTCATTGCTGAGGGAATCCGACGAGAGGAAGAGACAGGAGGGACCAAATATCCCCGCCCCTGCTTCAACCTTCCAGTCTTTCTCTGTTGCTCTCTGTAGGTGGAAACTAAGAGGGAGCCGGCTGACCAAGGGTCCTATAGTCTAAGCCCCAGCATCACAAGATGTTTGGATGGGAGGGTCTAGGGCTGAGAGACAAGAGTTAATTATTGGCACAGCTCCAATTGCTTGAGTCTGAAAACTTAGTACCTCATGAAGGACAGCTATAGCAGAACCCTGCAGTACAGCATGCCTCCCAGTGAGACAGAGACAGAATCAAGTCCTCCGGTGCAGACAAAAAAAGAGATGTGACATAATGCTATAGGGGCAGCTTTCATAGTTAGGAAGGAATTTGGCATTAAGCCGGCAACAGGAATGGAGATCAACTGCCCCACCCTGTGGGGATTAAAGTAACTGCAACTCAATGCTGATGTGGGTTCCAGGGGCAGATTCTCCTAAAGCCACACTCAGTAACAGTGGGAAAGAAAAATGACATCCATTTCCCTACAAGAAGGGGCTCTTAATGCCCTCAGACATGCTTCTCATTTACTCAAGGCAGAGCCACAGGTATGATTCAGTATTTATCATTTTTTTAAAAAGGAATTCTTTAATAGCAATTCTCTCCATCTCATGGTTGCCAGAAGAAATTTATGCACCACCATCTCCTACTGTCCCTCAGAGGACAGAAGGGCCAACTTTAACACCACTTGCCTAATGATGCTAATAATCTCAATGTCCTTATATATTGATAATAATTATAGTAATAGTCATGAAATTAAAAGCTCAAATATTTTGAACACTTGCAATATACCAGTGTTTGTGCATGATAACATTTAATTTTCATAAGAGACTTCTGTGGATGATTATAAAAATGAGTTTTAAAAAAAGATCTAACAGAAAGAATATAATTCATAGGAATACGGTATGTATTGTCAAGGAATATTTTCAAACATCTGGTCTACTCTATTGGTCTGTAGGAGTGCTTTCTCTACCTTTGTTATGCTTTCCCAGCTGCAAACCCAGAAGGAACTCAAATAAGAGTCTGTTAGTTGGACGAAATTCAGGTCTTAATTCCTCAGCTAGGCTTCTCTAGATCAATGCAAACAGCTGACATAATTATGAGAAGCTTGACTCAAACTGGGAGCTCACGGGGATAGATACTACCAACTTGTTGTAGGGATTTGTAAGGATGTAGGGACCAACACGCCAGTTGTCATTCCTCACAGTAACTAGGACAATTCTTGCACATCCAGGGGCTCAGTGAACATCCCCTTACTTACGAGACTGAAGTGACTAAGTCAAGAGTTGACAGTGTCTACAGTGCATATCTAGTTTCATTGAAGCAGGGCACAAACAGATATGCCATGTACATAAGGGTGGCTCTCTGCTCTGGTTCTAAGGAGAGAAGTTAAGAGGACCACAGGTTCTCACAGAATTGTCAAGCCCAGGGCAGGTGGTTCAAGGAACGGGACACAGTGGTCCTAAGATAGGCTTTGGAGTGACTCTACATGTAGATAAAGAGGATGGAGGAACAGGATAACTCAAAGAGCCCATCCTTGAAGGTCAGACACAACTCTGCTGTGAAGTTCCCATAGCATTAAAAAATGTACTTAGTAGAGATCTTTGAACACTGTCTTGAGTGGATAGAATGAAGTAGCATAAACTGAAGGCATTTTAAGTTGGTGGGGTATAAATATACAAACTTCCAGTTATAAATAAGTATCAAAGATGCAATGTCCAGCATGATGACTATAGTTAACGCTGCTGTAAGATATATTTGAAAGTTGCTAAGAGAGTAGATCCTAAAAGTTCTCATCACAGGAAAAAAGCATTTTTCTTTTTCTTCTTTTTGGTACCTATATAAGATGTTGGATATTAACGAAACTCTTGTGGCAGTCATTTCACAACATATGTATAACTTAAACTTTTAAGTGCTGTAGGTCAATCATATCTCAATAAAACTGAAAAATAAAATAAAATAAATAAAATGGTGGGATACAGATGTTTTTTCAGTTTAACTGAGATCTGTGAAGAATCACGGTGCTACAATAGGCTGACTGTGGTCCAACTGTCCTGGAAGGGGTGTACTAAGAACATGAGAGGGGGGGAGAAGTGACCTACCAAGGCCACTTACTTTACTCCCCGGTTTGCAGGTTAGTCACATTTGCATGAGGAACACAGAGCCTTTTGAGAAAGAAGATCTGATACCACTGAACACTGCTATTCAGGATCAGGGCAGATTTAAATCAAGACGCAGTGGTAAGAGAGAGCAACAAGTTCCCTGGAATTAAATTATCTGGAGGAAAAAGGGAGTCTATGCTGGTGACCAATGCCCATAACAAAGACCGAAATATTGCTGAGGGAACAAAACTACGTTTTCCACAGTGGAGTTTGGGGGCCTCTTAGTACATAGTCATCTGATACTCTACTGTGCTTCGGGATATATTCTAAGCGTACGGGTGTTAAGGATGAGAGCTGTGACCTCAGAGGCGGACTGTGGAACCTCAAGGCTGTGCAGCCAGGGAGCCTAAACAGGATGGCATTACTGCAAGGAGTAGAGAAACGCTTCGTTGCTGACATGTCAATAGTGCCGCCCTGTGGCTATAAGTAGGAATAGCAATACTTTAGTTCTCAACCTCTGCTTGTTTCTGAAAGGGGACTGACAACTCTGAAAAACTGGCGTTCCAACACTCAGGGGGAGTGGTAGTGAGTAGCTTCAAGAAGAAAATACTGTACTTCCTGCTCATAAGAATGTGGGGAGCTGAATGATTAATTTTAAAAATAAAAGGGATATAATTTATTCTCTGGTTTCCTTTTTTCTTATTTTTTCTGGTTTCCTTTTTTTCAGTGACATTTATAAACAATGTCAAATCAATAGCGTGAATCAGGTATTCATAAGGGTATATTGTATAATTATATTTAATAAGATGTTATATTAGCAGTATTTTGCTAAGGACTGTAGGTAATAACAACATTTATTTATTTCTTCATCTGTGCAACCAAAATTTAGTTATTGAGTGCTTTACGTGTGATTAGCACAGTAGTGATTAGCATAGATGTTACCAAGAGGTAAACTACTTTCAGAGAGATTATGGTCAAAATAGCCCATGAATTATCATTATTCCCAATTTTGCAGGCTAGGCAACTGAGTAAAAAGATAAAATTCTAATGGTCATTCAACTAACAGGGACAAGGATGAAGAGAGATAAATTAGGCATATTTGCTACTAAATCTACTTTTCCTATTATATTGTCTAGGGATTGAGCTACACTTTTTGACTTCAATTAGATAGATTTGTAGTTTTCTGAACTTTTTCATGTTCCAGATTATAGATAGCAAAGGCAGTGCACATCAAAACCCGTCATATATTGAATTAGTACATACACGTAAAGTTGGTTACTACAATAAAGATACCACAGGAACTTAGCACAGTATAAGTTTACTTCTCATCCACACCCTGACTTCAATGCATGGGGGCTTTGCTTCATGTCAACATTTAGGGACCCATGCTTCTATCACATGTGGGTATTCCACATTACCCTTTGAGACCTCCACAGGTCCTTTTGAATCTGGCTGTCACACAGCGAAGGGAGAGAAAGTGCAGGATCTTGCGGGATGTTTCTGGGGCCAATCTGGGAGAGATTTACATCATTTTCTCTATCATTCCATTGACCAGAATCCTCACATAAATCTAGCTGCCTAGAGGAGAGGCCAGGTGACTAAATATTTATTTCTTAAGAGAAATGACGTAAGAGAGACTCTCACATGTAAAACGTTTGTAAACTCTTCCCAAGTGAGACTACCCAAACTCTCATCTAGTCACTGTATACAGCACAGAGTCCAAGATCTCCAGGAGTGTGTGGTCATCTCCATCCTGATGTGATTCCTCTTGGACCAATCATCCTCCTTCTCCCACTACATATTTAATGGTGGAGCAGAAACTGGGTACCAGCCATTAAGATTCCCAGTTGAAAGTGAAGCACAGAATACATTTAGCAGGAACTTTTCAATAGTAATGCTGGAATACTTTGGGGGCAGGCATCGCAACATTTTAATCTCCTGACAGTTGGGGAAGATCCCTGACTAGACACTGGTTATGTTCTCTGGGACAATGTCTCCTGGCCATTGTTTTCTATATCCCCTTGTTCTGCTTTTAGGCGGTTGTGCCTTCTTCAATGTCCCCAATGACATTAAATGAAGCAGGCATTGGAGCATGTGACTTCTTTTGCAGGTACCATATTTGCAGCCTGTTTCCTGCTTATAAAATATTAGAATCAATAACTATTTTAATTCTTTACCAAAAGCTTTCTTTAAAAGCCAAGCTCATGTTTCTTTGGCAATGAACCCCCTCAAATACCTAACAGGTTTCTGATATATTAGTATTAGGTCAATTCCATGTGCTAGAATCACAGTGTAGTGTAAGCACCCAACAATCAGCTTTTTTGATTGTAATGTAAGTGCCTAACGTTAAGCTTTGGATTGCTGAGGCATCCATTTTAAAGACATTCATCTCCTGCAAATCAAACCTACAATGAAGTATCACCTCACAGTCATCAGAATGGCCATCATCAAAAAATTTACAAACAATAAATGCTGGAGGGGGTGTGGAGAAAAGGGGACCCTCCTACGTTGTTGGTGGGAATGTAAATTGATACAGCCACTGTGGAGAACAGTATGGAGGTTCCTTAAAAAACTAAATATAGAACTACCATATGACCTAGCAATCCCACTCCTGGGCATATATCTGGAGAAAACCATAATTTGAAAAGGTACATGCACCCCAGTGTTCATTGCAACACTATTTACAATAGCCAGGACATGGAAGCCACCTAAATGTCCATCGATGGGTGAATGGATAAAGAAATGTGGTACATATATACAATGGAATATTACTCAGCCATAAAAAAGAACAAAATAATGCCATTTGCAGCCACACGTATGGACCTAGAGATTGTCATATTGAATGAAGTAAGTCAGACAGAGAAAGACAAATATCATATGATATTGCTTATATGTGGAATCAAAAAATGGTACAAATGAGCTTATTTTCAAAACAGAAATAGAGTCACAGATTTAGAAAACAAACTTATGGTTACCAAGGGGGAAAGGGGGAAAGGGGGGGAGGAATAAATTGGGAGATTGCGATTGACATGTGCACACTACTATATATAAAATAGATAACAAATAAGGACCTACTGTATACCACAGGGAACTCTTTTCAATACTCTGTAATGACCTACATGGGAAAAAAAAGCGGATATATGTATGTGGATAACTGATTCACTTTGCTGTACAGCAGAAACTAACAACATTGTAAATCAACTATACTCCAATAAAAATTAATTGAAAAATAAAGGCATTCATCTCTAATAAACACATTACCAATGACACAACTAGGTAAAGAATCAGGATACCCGGTCCGTGAACTTCCCCTTTTTAGAAAGCTCTGGTTCAGTAGATGAATGACCTTCTGAATGCCCCTGGTTTTCCCTTCTTGCACTTTAATTCCTGCTCTTATGTTTTAAATTCACCAATAAAGAGTGAAACTGTGAAAATCTGGGGACCTCACCCTTGACCCCAGTAAAGTCAGAACCTCAGGTCCATTCTCCCTCCCTCTTCTGTACCCCTGACCTTGTTGTGTGACTCAGGTATGCTGTTTACCCTACAGGACTTGTGAATAATAAACCTTGTTTCTCCAAAGTTTCCTAATGGTTGTGGCTGAGGTGTGTCTTGTAATCATAATAAGAACTATAAGGGCTGGTCCAGCCTCAACATTGGCTCTGGGTGGGAAAATGTCTGTGGGAGCTCCCTGCAAGGAGGAGGAGCCCAGGTGAGTGCCCCCAGGCATTTCTAGCCAATAGCATCACTATCCATAGACTGACACCCACACAAAACACACATCCGAGGAATTTTCTTAGGCATAATTTAACATTTTACTTTCTTTTCTTTGTTGTCTTTCCCCTTTCCCCATGCCACTCCTTTTCTACATAATGGTGTCTATTTAAGGCTATCAGTCTTGAGTAGGATAGCTATCCGTATAATCTAGTCTCTTCTCAGGGCTGGTTACCATGAGTCTTTGCTACTTAAAGACATTCTAAATCTTTCTCTTAACCTTTGACATCCCAAGCAAGACTGTATATTTATGGACTTTCTCTATTATGATTAATTTCTGCTCAAAAACCAGCTTAACTTTCTGCAAAGCTCATCTATTTCTCATAATAACTTGTCAAATGAAATCAACAACTGCAAACACACACTGTTATTCTGAATTCTTCCAACCATTGCCCCTAGAATTACCATTTCGTAGACATGTCAGCTTTCCTTGTTATGTGATCTTTCTAGCATTGGATGCCAATTCTCTCATTGTCTTCAGCCTTATTCAGGATAACTTGGCAGCTGTCAAAGCAAACAATTCCAAATTGTCAGTGGTTTAACACAATACAATTTTATTTTTTGATGACATCCAGCCCAATGCACATAGAAAGGGAAAACTCTCTTCCATGCAGTCATTCAGGGTCCAAGCCTCCTCCAGTGTGTGGTTCCACCATTTTCCATGGGTTCATGTCTTCCAGTGGATTATCTGCAACTAACCAGAGGAGGAGGATAGAGCGCAGAGGGCATCAAGGAGGTTGTAAAGCCATTCCTGGAAGAGGTACATGCCATTCCCTTGGACAGGCTCAGTCTTATAGCCCCACAAAACTCCAGGTTTGCCTGGAAAATGTAAATTTCTCTGTGTTTAGGAGGAGGAAAATTTACTTGTGTTAATTTATTGTGTTAGAGTTTTTCCAAACTCTGTTTGGAAAAACTAGACTTGTCTCTGTCATTTATATACATTGATTACCAAGCTAAAATCCAATTTGTGGAGTGAGAATGGTAAGAAGTGGTAGGAGAACCTCTGGAGGTTTCTGTGGTTCTCCTGGTCTCTCTGAGACACTGTCTGCCCTAGAGCCTGATCTACATCTTGTTTGCCTCTTACAGATGTTTTATTAAATAATTCACCGTCTTTTATTTTAGACTCATAAGAGAGAGAGGCAAAGGGACGCTTTTAGATCCCTTCCATGTTTTCCAGTCATCCCCCATCACCTGTGGTAGGAAGGAAGAGAAGGCAGTGGGTGGAACGTCGGTAAGCTGCATCTCAGGGATAGAAGTTCAATGGATGGAGTGCAGGGATTTGAATCCTTCCCCAGACCCAGTCCCCAGCCCAGGACCATCTAAATGTATTCCTGAGACCTGCCTTGCCATTCTGCCATGGTGACATCAGGAGTCCCGTGTATGATTCAAACAAGCAATGATTTTCTACTCAGCCTTTGAGTTTATGCAGTTTGTTGTATGTCAGGAGACACTGTTGTTGGGACATAATTGGGAAGGGGGACTAGAGGAGTCAATATTCTAGGGACGAACAGACCTTGGTGGATTTCCTCAACAAAGGCACTGAATCTATTACATTTACTTGGACATTTATAATAGAATTAAGAACTGTGTCCTGCTTGAGAAATAGGCTGAGAGTTTCCTAAGACCTATGCTTACTCCTGTAAAAGTAAATATTGATTTGTCTGTAGATTGAGCCGAAAGGGGGATATTTATGGGTCCATGTGTCTTGCTTCCTCACGGCTGAGGTGAGAGCAGTCTCCTTGACTCCCCAGGTACACTACTGACTTAAAAGGAGTCTGAGGAGTTCTGTACTACGTTTATCCAGCCAACTAGTATCAGCAAGAAGATATTTCTGAGATGTTTTTTTCCTGTTGTGGGAAAATACTACCTTGCTTAGTATCATCACTTCACTTTCCTTTTGCACCAAAGTCTTTTTTTCCTAGCCAGACGGATTGCTTAATTCACCAAATAGTAAACATGTGATAATGATCACTATGCCTCATTCTTCCTACTCTCCACTGAGTGACAGATTGATCAATATGCCATATACTCTTCAGAAAGAGCCTCCTGACACTCACTTTTTGCTAAAGAGACTTGGATTTTAATATTTGGAAGTCACATTTAGTATCATGGCTAGGCTGTTGTTAGCTATATGAATTAGGCAGATTATTTAAACCCTCTATATTTTAGTTTCAATTTCTCACAAACATGGACAAGAGCAATTTTTTAACTGTGTGATTTTTAAATTCATTTGTACACAACATTAACTACGATCATTCAATAGATTTGTTCTTTTTCCTTATTTATCTCCAGTCTTCTTCTTTCCCTCTCTCCCTTCCCTTTTTTCTTCCTTCCTTCCTTCTTTTTCTCTGCTCCTTTTTTCTGCCCCGATATCTCCTTCTCCAGCAGTTGTGGGTAGGAAAGTGTGAGCTGTAGAACCTGACTCCACCTGCCCTCCCCTCTCCGTGATTCCTGTGCACAAAGCTCCAAAGAGTCTACATTTAGCCTGAGTGTCCCTATCCTCAGAAGCATTTAAAGACCTTCACAGGAGAGGCTAATTTTTTAGGTCCTATTTTCTTCAATTCAGAGTGGTGGCTATACTAGTGACAATCCCATTTGTTTTCCCAAGAAAGCAATGCTAAGTGTTGCTCTGTATAAGACATGTATTGTTAACAGTAGAATTTCCTACAACCATGCTTAGGTGACAGTTTAGACAAAGAACAGCCATGAAGGTAAAACCCTGGACAGGAGACCACTGTGTAAACAGGGTCACTACCAGGTATTTGCTTGGGTCCAGACCACTGATCCTCCCACTGCATGAGATGGGACCACATGGAAAGTGCTTCCTGGCCCCCACAGTTGTCTGTGGTCCATGCTCCTTTGAGGTCCCTGATCCTTTGATTGCTGGGGATGTTCCTCTGGTCACTTCCCTCCTCAGACTTATAGTTCTTAGGATAATTTATTCATTTCCTTCTCCACAGGTACATCCATAGAAGTTTTTCCTGAGAAGATTCTCATCACTCAGTTTTCTTACCCTTCTTTTCTCGGGGTTTCTTTTTCTTTATTTAGACTCCCCAAGAGCCTTTGATCTCTCTGTCTTCACTCTGTTCACAATGCTGAATTAAGCCTTTTATAATATTCTCTCCTGGGAAATAGACCATAGGGCCTCAGGGTCCAGGTGTCTAACAAGGGCACCAATCTCTGTGAGCAATGGAGATGGAGGGGCATAGTGGAGCCAGAGTCTATAAAATCAGCCTTTAGAGCCTTTGGAGGGGCCAGTTATGGTGTTTTTTTTCAACAGCCCAAAACAGCAGCAGTGCGAACTTCTGAAGCTTGTAAGTCTCAAGTTGGGGCCAGGAAAATTGTGAGGAAGGAGACAATGAGGAGAGGAGGTGAGTCCAGGAGCCTGGAATGGAAAGGAGATGGAACTCTTTCCATAGGGCCTGGTGTAGATGTCGACCTGCCAAGATGCTTAGATCCTGGGGCCATACAAGTTTTGTGGGCCCTGAGCAACTGCAGGTTCAAAGCCCCCCACCCATATCATGGCTAGGAGGCCAAGGCTGTGTGTCTGGCTGGGTCAGGATCTTCCTTTCTGCTCTTGTCTAAATCCATCTATGAGCCAAGATGATCACTCCTGTTTCTAGGCAATCATAGCTAGGCTTGGATCTTCTGTTATAATTTTGGTAATTTAAGACTTGTCTGACCTTTCCAGATTCTCAGTATCTCACGGTCAGAGATCATGTTTTGTTCATTAGCGCTTGGAACAAAGAACTACTGCAACCATCCCTTTGTAAATATCAGTCTGTGAGTATAAACTAATGGAATTGCGGTATTGAAGATCAAAGCAATGCCCCAGATGGCCAATGATTTCATTGAGGAGAGTATGTATATAGAGAAAAAATGGTCCCAGCTATAAGGAACTTAAAAGGGACTATAAGACAGAGTTGAAAGTATACTGCTACAATATATCAGTGTTATAGGAGGTCTGAAAGGGACATTTCTTCCCTGTGTCATTTAAAAGACTCTTGGTGATATTCTTGACTCCAGTCTCTCTGTGTCCGCTGCCTTTCTTACGCTAAATCCAGGTGTCCTCCCCACCCCTCATATACATCCTTCTCCACCTGCATGCCTATGTTCAGATCTTGATCACTTTTCCTTTGGCCTATTCAGAACTCTCTAAAAGGCTGCTGTGTGATTCTCCTTTGTCCCATCCATAGCACACCATTTCCCTGTGTCAGATTTTTGTGATTCCTCACAGCAGTGCACATGGCAGTGCTTACTGCCAGGTGGACCTTGTATGGCCGCATATGCTCCTGTATGCCTTTAAACCTTGTCTCCTGACACTCTGCTCTCCTACCTCCTTCCCCCAAAGAGCTTAGGGTCTACCAGTCCCTAAAACCACATCATTAATCATTACTGAACATCCACCTAGGCAGATCTTTCTTCTCTTAGCATCGCCTACAAGGGTAACCTTCCCCTCTTCTTTTCTTTAGATTCCATATATATGTGGTAGCATACAGTATTTGTTTTTCTCTTTCTGACTTACTTCACTCTGTGTGACAGACTCTAGGTCCATCCACCTCACTACAAATAACTCAGTTTCGTTTCTTTTGATGGCTGAGTAAAATATTCCATTGTATATATGTGCCACATCTCCTTTATCCATTAATCTGTCAGTGGACACTTACGTTGCTTCCATGTCCTGGCTATTGTAAATAGAGCTGCAATGAACATTGTGGTACATGACTCTTCTTGAATTATGGCTTTCTCAGGGTATATGCCCAGTAGTGGGATTGCTGGGTTGTATGGTAGTTCTATTTTTAGTTTTTTAAGGACCCTCCATACTGTTCTCCATAGTGACTGTATCAATTTACATTCCCACCAACAGTGCAAGAGGGTTCCCTTTTCTCCACACCCTCTCCAGCATCTATTGTTTGTAGATTTTTTGATGATGGCCATTCTGACTGGTGTGAGGTGATACCTCATTGTAGTTTTGATTTGCATTTCTCTAATGATTAATGGTGTTGAGCATTCTTTCATGTGTTTGTTGGCAATCTGTATATCTTCCTTGGAGAAATGTTTATTTAGGTCTTCTGCCCATTTTTGGATTGGGTTGTTTTTTTGATATTGAGCTGCATGAGCTGCTTGTAAATTTTGGAGATTAATCCTTTGTCAGTTGCTTCATTTGCAAATATTTTCGCCCATTCTGAGGGTTGTCTTTTCATCTTCTTTATGTTTTCCTTTGCTGTGCAAAATCTTTTAAGTTTCATTAGGTCCCATTTGTTTACTTTTGTTTTTATTTCCATTTCTCTAGGAGGTGGGTCAATAAGGTGGGTCAATAACAGCTGGCAATAACTCAGCCAGGACACTGAACCTGGCTTCCACACTTAAAATCCAAGTCTCTTTACACTGAAAGTGAGTGGCAGGAGGCTCTTTCTGAAGAGTATATGGCATATTGATCAATCTGTCACTCAGTGGAGAGTAGGAAGAATGAGGCATAGTGATCATTATAACATGTTTATTATTTGGTGAACTAAGCAATCCGTCTGGCTAGGAAGAAAAGACTTTGGTGCAAAAGGAAAGTGAAGTGATGATACTAAACAAGGTAGTATTTTCCCACAACAGGAAAAAAACATCTCAGAAATATCTTCTTGCTGATACTAGTTGGCTGGATAAACGTAGTACAGAACTCCTCAGACTCCTTTTAAGTCAGTAGTGTACCTGGGGAGTCAAGGAGACTGCTCTCACCTCAGCCGTGAGGAAGCAAGACACATGGACCCATAAATATCCCCCTTTCGGCTCAATCTACAGACAAATCAATATTTACTTTTACAGGAGTAAGCATAGGTCTTAGGAAACTCTCAGCCTATTTCTCAAGCAGGACACAGTTCTTAATTCTATTATAAACATCCAAGAAAATGTAATAGATTCAGTGCCTTTGTTGAGGAAATCCATCAAGGTCTGTTCGTCCCTAGAATATTGACTCCTCTAGTCTCTCTTCCCAATTATGTCCCAACAGCAGTGTCTCCTGACAGACAACAAACTGCATAAACTCAAAGGCTGAGTAGAAAATCATTGCTTGTTTGAATCATACACGGGACTCCTGATGTCACCATGGCAGAATGGCAAGGCAGGTCTCAGGAATACATTTAGATGGTCCTGGGCTGGGGACTGGGTCTGGGGAAGGATTCAAATCCCTGCACTCCATCCATTGAACTTCTATCCCTGAGATGCAGCTTACCGACGTTCCACCCACTGCCTTCTCTTCCTTCCTACCACGGGTGATGGGGGATGACTGGAAAACATGGAAGGGATCTAAAAGCGTCCCTTTGCCTCTCTCTCTTATGAGTCTAAAATAAAAGACGGTGAATTATTTAATAAAACATCTGTAAGAGGCAAACAAGATGTAGATCAGGCTCTAGGGCAGACAGTGTCTCAGAGAGACCAGGAGAACCACAGAAACCTCCAGAAGTTCTCCTACCACTTCTCACCATTCTCACTCCACAAGCTGGATTGTAGCTTGACAATCAATGTATATATATGATAGAGTCGAGGCTAATTTTTCCAAACAGAATTCTTTTTCGTCGTGAACACAAATAAATTTACATTTTCAGACATACCTGGAGTTGTGTGGGGCTATAAGACTAAGCCTGTCCAAGGGAATCGCATGCACCTCTTCCAGGAATGGCTTTTACAACCTCCTTGATGCCCTCTGCACTCTCTCCTCCTCCTCTGGCTAGTTGCAGATAATCCACTGGAAGACACGAACCCATGGAAAATGGTGGAACCACACACTGGAGGAGGCTAGGACCCTGAATGACTGCAAGGAAGAGAGCTTTCCCCTTCCACATTGCATTGGACTGGATGTTATTAAAAAGTATAAAATTGCTTTGTGTTAAACCACTGACAAATTGGAATTGATTTTTTGACAGCTGGAAGGTTATTCTAATTAAGGCTGCAGACAATGAGAAAATTGACATCCAGTGCTAGAAAGAGCACCTAACAAGTTGACATGTCTACTAAATGGCAATTCTAGGGAAAAGGTTGAAAGAGTTCAAAATAATAGTGTGTGTTTGCGATTGTTGATTTCACTTGACAAGTTATCATGAGAAATAAATGAGGTTAGCAGAAAGTTAGTTGGTTTTCAAGCTGAAATGAATCATAATACATAAAGGCCATAAATATAAAGCCTTGAAGAATTTTCCTAGTACTTGGGAGGTCAAAGTTTTAGAGAAAGATTTAGAATGCCTTTAAGTAACAAAGACTCATAGAAAGCAGCCCTGAGAAGAGACTACATTATGTGGATAGCTGTCCTACTAAAGTCTGATAGCCTTAGGTAGACAGAATTATGTAAAAAAGTAGCGGCATGAGGAAAGCAAAAAGACATTCAAAAAAGGGGAAAAAAAATTAAATTTTACCTAAGAAAATCCTTGTTAAGTTTCGAGAGGGTTCGTTGCCAAAGAAAGATGAGCTAGGCTTTTAAAAAAGCTTTTGATTAAAAATTAAAACAATTTTTAATATTTTACAGACATGACGCAGTCTCCATATGTAGTATCTGCAAAAGAAGTCACATTCTCCAATGTCTGCTTCATATAAGGCAGCGGGGGACATTGAAGAAGGCACAATCCCACATATGCAGAAAAAGGGACATAGAAAACAATGGCCAGGAGAGATTCTCCCAGAGTCATATCCAGGACCTAGTCAGGAAACGTATTCTACTGTCAGGAGATAAAAGTATTGCAAGGCCTGCCCCCAAAGTATTCCAGAATTACCACTGACAAGTTCTTGTTAAATGTATTCCATGTTTCACTTCAACTGGGAATCTTTTCAACTGGTATTCAGTTTCTGCTCCACCATTAAACGTGTGGTAGTAGGAGGAAGATGACTTGTCCAAGAGAAAGCACATCAGGACCTGATGGAGATGACCACACACTCCTGGAGATCTTGGACTCTATGCTGCATATAGTGGCTAGAAGAGAGTTTGCTCAGCCTCATTTGGGAAGAGGTTACGTATGTTTTACATGTGAGGGTCTCTCATATAATTTCTCTTAAGAAATAAATATTTAGTCACCTGGTCTCTCCACCTAGATTTATGTGAAGTTTCTGGCCAATGGAATGATAGAGAAAATGATGTAAATCTCTCCCAGATTGAGTCCCTACAACCTCCTACAAAATCTTGCACATTTTCTCCCTTCACTTGCCTGACAGATTCAGAAGAACCAGTGGCAGTCTGTAAGGGACAGGAACATGAAAGAGCCAACTAATGAAAGAAACATGGGTCTCTAAATGCTGATGTGAAACCAAGCCCACATTCATTGGTATGGTATGTGGATGAGAAGTAAACTTTTATTATGTTGTTACTGTGATATCTTTGTGGTAGAAACTAACTTTACTTGCATTGACTAATTCAACATATGCTGGGTTGTGTAGGGCTCTGCCTTTGTTATTTACAATCTGGAGCCTGAAAAACTTCAGAAAACGACAAAACTATCCAGTTGAAGTCTAACTATGCAGCTCACTCCTCGAAAATGTAATAGGAAAAATAGATTTATGTAGCAAATGTGCCTAATGTCTCACTCTTGACTCTGGTCACTATTAATTAAATGATCATTAGTAATTTATCTTTTTGCTCAATTGCCTAATCTGCAAGATTGGGAATAATGATAATTCATGCGCTATTTTGAACATAATCTCTCTGAAAGTAGTTTACTTCTTGGTAACTACCTATGCTAACCACTACCGTGCTAATCACACGTAAAGCACTCAATAACTAATTTTTGGTTGAAAAATGAAGAAATGAAGAAATGTTACTATTATATATAGTCCTTAGTCAAACATTGCTAATGCAACATCTTATAAAATACTGAGATATACTCTATCCTTATGAATACTTGACTCATGTTATTGATTTGATATTGACTCTTCAATGTCAATGGAGAAAAGAAAATCAGAGTATAAACTGTTATATACCTTTTATTTTTTAAATTAATCATTAAAATCCCCACGTGCCTTATGATCATGAAGTACACTATTTTCTTCTTTAAGCTATCCCCTGACCGTCCCCTAGCGTTGGAGATCCCAGGAGTTTTCTGATTTGAAAGTTGTCAGTTTCCTTTCAAACACCAAGCAAAAGTTAACTGGAATCACTTCAATATTGCTATTCTGGTTAATAGCCACGAGGAGGCACTGTTGAGTTGTCAACAATGAAGCATTTATTTACTCCTGGCAGTAATGCCCTGCTGTTTAGACTCCCTGACTGCCAGTCTTGATGTCCCACACTAGGCCTCTGAGGTCACAGCTCCCATCGTTAACACCCATATGCTTAGAATATATCTGAAGCATATCAGATGACTATGTACCAAGAGGCTCCCAAACTCTACTTTATGATATGTGGAATACACAGTTTTATTTCCTCAACAATATTTAGGTCTTTGTTTTGAGCATTGGTCACCAGGATAGATTTCTTTTTCCTCTAGATATTTAATTCCCAGGTAACCTGTTGCTCTCTCTTGCTACTGGGTCTTGATTTAAATTTGCTCTGTTCCTGAATACTGTTCAGTGGTTTCAGATCTTTTTTCTCAAAAGAATCTGTGTTGCTCATGCAAATTTCTCATGCAAATACAACAAACCTGCAAACCAGGGAGTGAGGTGGTAGGTCCCACCTTCCCCTTCTCTTGTTCTTAATACACCTGCTTCCAGTACAGTTGGACCATAGTCGGACTATAATAGCAAAGTGACTCTTAACAGATTTTCTCAGTTAAATTGACAAAACATCTACAGTCTACTAATTTAAAATGCATTAATTAATACTAAATCTAGCCAACCAAGACTGTGCTAATAGGACATTTTTTAATACTGTTGGAACTTCATGGCAGAGTTGAATCTGCCCTTTAAGATCTGGCTCTTTGAGTAATCCTGCCCCCCCACCCCGTCTCCTTTATCTGTATGTAGGCTCACCCCAAGCCTGTCTTAGGCCTATTGTGTCCAGTTCCTTGAACCACCTTCACTGGGTTTGACAATTCTGTGAGAACTTGTGGTCCTCTTTAACCTCTCTCCTTAGAACCAGAGCAGAGAGCCACACTTAAGTGTGTAGCTTGTCTGCTACTTATAGTTAGGGTTTGACTTCTAAGGAACTAGAGATCCATTGTAGACACTATTTGTCAACTCTACACTTAGGCACTCCAATATCATAAGTAAAGGAATGTTTACTGAGCCCCTTCATGTGCCAAAATTGTGCTAGTTATTGTGAGGAATGACAACTGCTGTATCAGTCCCTACATCCTTTACAAATCCCTACAACAAATTGGTAGTATCTATCCCTGTGTATACCCACTTTGAGTCAAACTTCTCATAATTGTGTTGCCATTTGCATTGATTTAGAGAATCTGTATTTTCTCTATTTTCTGATTTTGTCATCAGAATAATGTTAATTTTCTAAATAATTTTCAAAGCTTTGCAAATTTTTTAATATTGCAAAACAGTTAATATAGTATAAGAAACATATGAAAAGTTATCATGGTCTACCACCTTACTTGGGAGAAAATCTGCAATGACTTTTTTGGTCATCTTCCTTCATATTTTGATCTGTTTAGTTTTTTTCTAAATCTTGTTTGTGTCAATATTGTAATTTCTATTTAGAAACTGATGATTCGGTCATTTTTCTTTATAAATTTATACAAAGTATCATTTTTTTCAGTTCACTTCCTCTCTTAGTTTACATTACTATTACTTTAGCCTTATTCTCTGTATATTCCTTCCTCATTCTATCTTAAATTTCAGCCAGGGTCCCATTTCCAATTAGAAGCCAACTTCATGTTTTTGCAGCTCCTAGAATACCCAAAGAAATCAATTATCCTATCTAGCTTCCATACTCAAATGAGAATGACTTTATATTGTGTCAGCAGTCATTCTATTTCATTCTGCCCTGAAGCTCACCCTAACCAGAACCGCAGGGCATGAG
This sequence comes from Balaenoptera ricei, assembly GCF_028023285.1. Classification (NCBI taxonomy): domain Eukaryota; kingdom Metazoa; phylum Chordata; class Mammalia; order Artiodactyla; family Balaenopteridae; genus Balaenoptera; species Balaenoptera ricei. The sequence continues at coordinate 64,134,943 of NC_082646.1, read as the reverse complement.
GTTTCACTGAGTCCTCAAGCCCAGAGAAAGCCCTCTTAACTCTTCAGGCTTTATAGTTTTCTAAATGAAATGCTCTGACCAAGGTAAGGGCTGAGTCCCTAAAGATCCCCAAGCAATGGGGTCATCTGGAGCTGGAGACCTCACTTCATACCAGTGACGGTATAGTAGGATTGGATTTAGTAAGTTAAATCTGCATGCACCAGAAGTAACAACCACACTAGAAATACATGTGTTTATTTGTTGTCAAACCTTTTTACGTTTCAGAAGGTGCAAAGATTTTCACAACAGTTTTGTTTTTTTTTTAAGTTATTTTATTGGTAAGGATACCGAAGCTCAAAGAGCTCTAAGTGACATTCTCACGTACATTTTCCAGTCAAGGCCAGAGCCTGAATTTAAACCTGTATCTCATGACTCATTGTGCATTTCTCTTCCCACTATATCCTGCTTGGTTTTCATGAAATTCATCATTTTTATAGTCATGAACTTCAGCTTCTGACATGTGAATGAAGAGAATCCCCATGAGAAAGAAAAGTATTTAAGGTAGTTAGTTACTGGGGGCACTTTTTCAAACCTTTTTCTCACCTTAGGAATTTTGTAGTATCAGTGGGGTTTAAATGGGAGAATTTTTTGTTGTACTTTTCCTGTGGCAAAAAATAGAGTGATTATTTTGGAATCTTTGAGCTCTGCCTTCTAATGTGGTGTACATTATGACTAATGAGGAAAATGTAGTAGAGGATTACACGTAGAGGATTTTAGCAAAAATATTCCAGTGTTTACTTCTGTTTTGATCTTATCATTCCACTGAATGATCGTGGAAGATCCTCTTGGGGTTAAATATCAATAGCTTTTAGGGTTAAGCATCCTAAGTGCCCGCTTTCATATCTGCTTTGTCCAGACCCCATAGATTACAGGGTTAAGGGCAGGGGGAAAAACCACATATAGATTGGCCAGAAGTATGTGGATATAATGAGGGATGTTGTGGCCAAAGCAGTGTGTCATGAAGGAGAAGAGTGCTGGCAGGTAGAAGGTCAACATTAAGCAGACATGGGAGCCAAATGTCCTGAGTTCCTTGAGGCGGGCATCCCAGGACGGGAGGTAGAAGACTGCTCTGAGGATTTGGACATAGGAAAATCCAGTCACAGAAAGGTCAATATATCCCATGGAAAAAACAATCAAGCCATAGATAACACTGACCTTAATACTGGCACAAGCCAACTTTGCCAAACCCAGGGGTTCACCATAGGTGTGGGGGATGATCTGGACATCACAGAAAGGAAGGCTCAGGATAAGGGCTCTAAAAGGAGTCACAGACACCAAAGTCCGGACTATGATGACTATGCCCGGGACGGCTGTCATCTTATTGGTGAGGATCGTGCTGTATCTCAGGAGGTCGCAGATGGCAAAATTCCCTTTAAGTTAGAGTCAAATGTAAAATGCCAGCTCTAGCAAGCACAGACTTGTTGGGAAATGTTAGGATAACTATACCACTTGCCTGGTGACAGTACTACTCTTTATGAATTTAGGCTACAGGATAGACTAAACATAGCCCCAGAAAAAAAAAAGTGGGTCTTCTGTGATAAGAAAAAAGGAGTTCTTTAAGGTTCTAGGTACTCCTGGAATCTATGTAATAGACACTAGATCTCCACCAAAATTTGCGTTTTCCTTCCTTTGAAATTTGATTGTACATGACTGTGTATGGCAGACATTTTTACAGTCTTCCTTGCAGTTAGATGTGACCTCATGGCTATTCTCAGCAAGAGAAAGTGAGCAGAAATTGTGAATCCCATATATGAACTAAGGATTTAAGAAGTAAATTGCCTCCAGTTTTCTTTACCCTTCTGCTGGCTTGATGCTGAGAACAGTACTGTCCTAGGGGATGGCAGAGCCACAGATGGAAGAAAGTTTGGTCCCTGAATCTCACATGGAACAGTGCCACTCACCCACTAGTTACACTCATCATAGATTTTTATATGAAAAAATAAATTTCTTTAATATTTGATGCATTATGTTTTTGAATTTATTTTTTCATAGCAGTTTAGCCTACTGCATCATACCAAAAGTATCAACGCCAATAGGCCTCTGCCCAGATCCCCTAATCCCTCAGGAGACAGTCAGGGCTGCAAACTCATTCCAAGGATCCTAATAATTCTCGTCAAATCTACGATTGAACAACCTTCCCCAGATACCACCTACAGAATACTAGCAGGTACTTTGGCTTTCCTGTTATCTAAGGTCATTCACTGGACACTTCCACAGATAGGGGACAGCTGGGCTAACTGCTTTTGCCTGGGATTTATTATATGAGAAAATAAGTGGGAAGGGAGCAATTACTCAGACAGATTCTCTTTTACCATCATCTCTCATCCCCCCAAATCCACCAGCTGCATGAACCCGGGTTTGCCTGTTCTATCTCCTTTCATAGTTCTCCCAATTGAAATGCAAATCAAGGTGAAGAGTATGCATCTGGCCTCTAATCTCCCAAATGAAACCCTATCCTAGACCAAACCAGTACTGGGCTTTTACTATATCCTTTACTTAATCTCACCACAAACACCAGAGCTGAGCCCCAAGGATGAACTCAAACCATGAAGGAATGTCAAGTGTCCAACCGACCGAGGGCCAAAAACAGGGACCAGACTAGGCAGTATGGCATATTCTCTGGCTATGAACCCTTCCTACAATCTTCCAAATTGTAAATTTCTAGGTAGGTTGAGATCCAATTCTCTCTGCCACTACCTTCTGCTATAAATATGCCTCGGAGGGGTCACGAGTCCCTGAAGAAATAAACACATCTGCCTTACACTAGGGCCCCCTTGGGGATAAAAACTGCATTACAGGAAGAACTGTCCAATAGAAATGTAATGTGAGCCACATACGTAATTTTAAATTTTAAATTTAAATTTTAAATTTCTAGTATCTACATCAAAAAAGTCAAATGCAACAGGTAAATATATATTTTAGTTAATCTAATATATCAAGGTATCATCACTGCAATCTATAATATGAAAATTATTAATAAGATATTTTACATTATATTTTGAACTAATTCTTCAAAATTTGGTGTGTATTTTATATGTACGGCACATCTCAATTCAGACTAGGCATGTCTGAAGTGTTCAACAGCCACCAGAACCCCTTGGCTATCATAGTGGACAGCCAGATCTTGATATTCAACTCCTTGATATTCATTCCATCCTTACAGCCCCCTCATCATAATTTCTTTTACAGTTAGCTCAAAAAGCATATAGCATCCCTCTCCCAAAGGCAAAGCGCTCACGCACAAGCTGTTCATGTTTGATCATAAAGAGAAGGAGGTATGGAGAAACTAGAAGAAATCATTCTCTTCCTAAAAGTGCTTCATATTGATTATTTTCTTTTTACATTTTCCTCCCATTCTGACAGAAAAATCTGTATTGGGTTGAGCATTTTCCTCTTCTCCCCTGTTTTTACTTCAGTGTGTTTAATTTTTTTCAATCACTACCTTAGATTTTTAAGATCCATGAAGTTTGTAGTAAAAATTGAAGTTAGAATCTTTTTTTAAAATTGAATTTAAAGCCACCCAAATTAACATTATAATGGATTTTAGCACTCAATCCTATATATACTTACACAAAAAAAACAGCAATTTCTTTGCCCACGTATTGCATTTTACAAAACCTGACAACGATGTTACAAGAATGTAAAATTACAGGTCAATTTCTTTCATAAACAGAGATAAAAACAAAACCTAAACAACGTATAAGCAAAGACAAATCCAGTATTGCATATGAAGAATAATAGTGGTTTATTCCAGAAATCTGTGTTAGATTTAAAAATGGAAATAAATCAATGTATTCCAAGAACAGAATAAAAATGACGTGTGATTATCTTAATAATTACAGCGATCATATATGTTGAAATTCAACTTTCCACTCAGTACAAAAACTGACATCAAATTAATAAAAGAGAATTTCCTAAATTTGATTCCATATATCAACAAAGAAAAATCTCCACCAAATACCATGCTTAATGGTAAAATGTTGAGGGAACAGTTCTGAGCTTTCTGAGATGCTCTTCCCAGGTTATAATCCTCAAATTTGGCTCGAATAAAATTTTCCAATTCTTTCTTTAAAAAAAATAAAAAAGGAAAAATGTTGACAGCTACCCCTCACCCATCTCAAGATCTGTAATTAATCTGTCAAGGATGTTCAATCACCACTGGGTCACTCAACTCTAGCACTGAGTAAATGTTCAACAGGAAAGGAGTGAGAACACAGGAAAATAGGAGGTAAGAAAGGAGAAACTGAGATGCAGAAGAGCCTTGGAGTAGAGGGTACGGCTCAGATGGTGGGAACAGCAGGAAGTTCAAGAGCTTGGGCGACGCAGGGTCATCGGGACTGCACAGTTGCAAGGATTAAAATACGGACAAAGGGTGGTAGGAAAGTAATACTTAGAGAAGGTGTAGATGGGGAAGCCGTGGTTGGTGACATTGTAAAAGGAGACCGTGCCGGCCTCATAGTCTAAGAACACCCCAATTCGGCGAGGGGGCACCATCATGGAGAGGAGCAAGGAGGTGGACGATTCCTCGTAGGCTCTGTATTCGTGCTTATGATGTAACCCAATCACCCAGTATCCACTTTGAGGCTGGTATCGGGAGTAAACGTTCCGATTGTTCGCAAACTGGTTGAAAGATAACGTAGGTCCCATTGAATCACTGCACACCCCCAGGATCCAGTCAGTCTTCTTGGCCACGTCCACCTCCCAGTAATGCTTTCCTGAGGAGAAGTGCCGAGAGCCCAGGACACCACAGCCATAATGCTCTTCCAGATGAGACCCAGACAGCTGAGTGCCCACAAATCTCACCTGCCTCCGGTTCTTGGACAGGACAAGATTTAAATTAGCTGTGTGTGGATTCAGAGTCACGTCCACTGTGGGAGAAAGGTACAGCATCAGCAGATGAGAATGGGTATGTGGGTCTTATGGCTCTGAGAAGAGGAAGCGCAGGATATGGGTGGGAGGAATTGGAGCAGGTGGTGGGGGGCTGGGGGGAAACAGCAATACCTCATACCTGAGAGTGTGTGTGGGTATGTCTGGCAAGGATAAGAACATGTCAGCTCAAAGAGGCCACAGTTTCTACTCACCCCAGTAGCTCTGGACATCTGTCAGCTCTGTAATGATAAAGAGTCAATCACATTATATAGAACCATCAGTCTCAGGTCTGCTGTCTCTCCCTTACCTGGCTGAGAGGTGTGGCAGGGTATTCTATAAGGATGTGAACTGGCCATTTCATTCCCCCTTCAGTATGACCTGCATCTTCTTCAGCACATTGTGTCCCTCCCTCTCTGATCTCTCTCTCTGACACTATTCCCAAATACCAACCATACCCTTCATTCTTTTTATTTCCTATACTACCATGATCCCTCATCCAAACGCTGTTCCCTGAAACTCCTCACCTCTAAACACTCGCAGCATCTTTTTCAGATCTGGGGCTCGAAACATACTCTGCAGCTTGGTGGGGAGAGCTTCTGGCTTCTTCAGGGTCCAGAACTCACTCCTAGAGAGAACAGACACTATGAATCTTCAACACTGCTAACCTTGGGTGTCTCTAGCACCTGTCTCCTTCATCTCCCAGGCCCACTGGTGAACTTCAACACTCTTTCTTGAAGAAAATTAGCATCATTCTGCAAAGACCTCTGGCATAGGAGCCAGAAGAACTGGACTAAAAACTAGCTTCTCACCATCTGTGTACACACTGATAAGATTTTCATTCTATTTTTATTGGCCGTGTAGTATCTCTCTCTCTCTCTGTATATATATATATATATATATATATATATGCCACATCTTCTTTATCTGTTCATCTGTTGAGGGACACTTAGGTCACTTCCACATCTTGGCTATCATAAATAGTGCTGCGATGAATACTGGGGTGAATATATCTTTTGTACAGAACAGGGAATATAGCCAATATTTTATAATAACTTTAAATGGAGTATAATCTATAAAAGTATTGAATCACTATGTTGTACACCTGAAACTAATATACTCTTGCAAATCAACTATATATACATCAATTTAAAAAAAAGTTAATAGGATTTGTCCCTCAAAGCCTCATTTTTGTTTCTTTGTTTGGTTTGTTGTTGTTTTGTAAAATACAATAATTTTCCCTTCTTTCTCTGCATCCTAGAGACTGTATAATATTAAATAAAATAATGGCTGGGAAATCCTTTGCTACCTCTAAAAAAGATACAAAATACTTAAAATGTCAGCGCCCTCTTAGAGGGTCTACAGGTATCTGTGTTGACAGGCAGGACATCAGGACCTGCTGCTAGGGCTTTCAGAGTATCAGGTGAAGGGCTCCCTTAGAAGAGTCTGTGATTTAGGTCTCAAGGTCTTGCAGAGGCCTAGGGAGAAAGACCTTCAGAACAGCCTCTTAGGATTCTTGGTCTCTGGGAACGTTACGCCAGTCGGAGAAAGGAAATGTCCTCACCTCCAAACTGAGAATAAAGACTTCTGAAGGGACAACAGGCTCCATAGGTCATGTGTTCGTGAGGCGCTTCAAGGTACCAGGTATGTGGGCTACTTTAGGGGTCACCTTGATGAATGAAATTCTAGAGTAGGTGATAGAGAAGAGAACATGTTTTTGTTCCAGGGCCAAAGCCACTCTTTTCAAGACCTCAGGTCTATGTTTTTACTGGAATTAAGAAAAATGGAAGTCTGAGGAAAACTAGGTAGCAAGGCATGGCCTGTTCCAAAGCCAAGGGGGAAAGGGAAATTTAAGCAGCTGTCCCAAGAGCTGATTTCTGGACCTTGGAAAAAAAAGCAAATGGGAAATTTCCCTCTGATAAAGTATGTGGGCAAAGAAAATCCCTGTGTATTTTGAGGTAGCTATGAACTACTAGAATCAAGACTGGAAAGCAGGTACAGAGGTTTGTGGAAAAGGAGTTCCCTCACGAGGTACGTGGGGAGTCAGTGATATGGTAATCCTTGATTCTTAAGAACACTACTGTCCCAATTTGTGACCTTCTGCCGCTCAAATTCTCCTACCATAGAAACCAAGTCATTCCCTTTACTTTGGGGGACCCCAAATTCTCATGAAAAGCAACTCAAGACACCACAGTCCTAAATCTTCCCTGCTTTGTGATTTTTGTTTTCCTTTCCCACTGACCACAAGATAACTCTATGGGTACAGGAATCTTTTGTCAACCCAAGGGAACCACGTCATGTTCTCCACATACCTTTTTGCGACATCACTCACATCCTAGGAAAGAAAGAGACAGGTTAAGTCAAGGGTAATAGGCCTTGTCCTCTACTACAGCCTCATTCATGTCCCTCATCCCATTCCCACCACCCCATGATGATAGAGCTAGAGATGATCCAATATGGAGGCCACAAAGTAGAGATAAGAACTCAAAGCAGACTCTCCCTGAGACCCTATGTAGGGATGTCAGGAAATGATTCACTTCATTCATTAGTACCTTTATTTTTACAACAGAGTGTGTGTGCGTGTGTGTGTGTGTGTGTGTGTGTGTGTGTGTGGTGTTATATATGTACCTCATCTTTTATTTGCCAGGCACTGTGCCTGCTTCTAGATGCTCTCATATGACTAAGTCCTAATTTCTGTCCTCGAGATGCTCACATTCTGGTTGCTGAGGACACAAGGGCCATAAATGTGGTTGTTTCTCAAATTCCACCTCCCCTAACCCTCTATGCTACCTTTGCTGACTTTGCGTATTTTTCTTGATTTCAACACACACATGTGTTGATGATTCCTAAATCTGTACTTCTGCTTACATCTCTTTTATATACCCCAGCACATAAGCCACGGGCACCACAAATTCAAGATATCTGAAAGAAAACTTCCCTTTCCTGCAACCATGAGGTCTCTTCTGTTATCTTCCATCTTCCTCAATGATCCCACCATCCAGTCACCAAATGTAGACAAAGTACTGTCCTAAGAACTACCTGCCATCCCATCTTAGACCAAGCCAGTGCATTTCACACCCTTACTGTTCTTTACCATCATCACTGCCACTGCCCGCCTCAATTGAGTAGAATTATCTCATGGCCTCCGAATTGGTCTTCCTAACTTCTGCTCTATACACCTCAATGTAGCAGAAGAAAAGGCCAATGGTTTGATCTATGTAACACAGGAATAACTATTTGCATGGTATTGGAGCTATTTTTGGTTGTATTTGACAAAAACACAACTCAAACTGGCTTGCATATGTAAAGTGGTAGAGGTGGATCCAGGATTGTAGCAATCTTAAGGCCTACTTGTAATAAGGAACTCAAATGATCAAATCAGGGTGACACTTCATGCCTCTTCCTCTTAGCTTTATTCTCAGGGTTCACATTTTGAAACTTGAAAGCTGCAGGCTTGTATCCAGCTGTCAAATCTTAATGGGTAACAATGTCAAACAGATATGGAAAAGAGAAGGAGGAAGTGTCTGTGATGGGCAAGTTCTGGAAAAATTGACTGTGAGGTAACACTCTAGTTAAAATGACCATTGGGCAGTCATACTAACTAGTGGGTAGAAGAGTCTAGACAGGTGCCTGGACTAGGTATTATATAAATTGATGATCTATTTGCACCTATGAAGCAATTTTTCCAGTTTGAAGAGACTTGTAAAGGGGCTAGAACAAGTGGGGGAAGGAGCAAGCATTAGGGCAACCCAACATCAAAGATGAAGAAAAAAGCAAGAAGAATAAACTGAAGACGTGAAACCAGAAGTAGTGAATGAGGAAAAGCTCCAACAGGTGGAAAATAACTACCCCATGACCCCAGTACTAGGGCCCAAGTATAAGTAAAGAAATTATTATTCCACCAGGAAAGGGAGCAAGAGGAAAGCAAGAAAGCAAACAGAAAATAAGGGAGAGCCTGAAGGTTCCAGAATGTCACAAGGTACATCCTGCTTCAACTTAATAGTCACACTATTCACTCTATGAAGCCAACAGCTGCTCAGATTTCAACCTCAGTTCAAATCTCTCCATCAAATCTCTTTGGATTTGACAGCTTGCACCCTCCCAATCCACATACACACACAGACCAGAGCTCATTGTTTGTGCCTCAAAAGTCCTGTTCAAACTTCTATTACAACATGTTCAATGATTCTGCCCTAGAGGAGAAAGTGAAGCAAAGAAGGGCTGGTAATTACATAAAAAATCTCTAAGTACTTGAGTTTGGTATGTGTTTGCCTGTGACTAAGCTGAGTGAAAAGAACCTGACCAATCCCAACACGGCATCAGAGACAACAGGTACCTAATGGCCAGTGATTCTCAACAGGGGGCGGGAGGATAAGTTCTCCCCAGGGTCACTTGGCAATGCCTGGAGGGTTTTTCTGTTGTCACAGCTAGTGGGAGGCTACTGGCATCTAGAGGGTAGAGGCCAGGGGTGCTGCTAAACATCCTACAATGCACCGGGCAGCCCCTCACAGCAAAGAATTTTCTAGCCCAAAAGGTCAATAGTACCAAGATTGAGAAATGCTGCAGTAAAACATCACTCGATCTTTTACATTGTATCAAATGAACTTTTGGACTATCCTTTATACATAAGAAATAAAAATGAGACATTCCTTTAGCATTTGTACTTTTAATTATCCTACGCTTTATCCATGAACTTTGAACTGTTTAATAGGGAAGAGGCACTACAGGGTCAAAGGAAATTTTTTTCTTTCCCCCACCAAGATAAGGAGTCCCACCTCAGAAGGGAAGGAAAGTTAGTCTCTCTTTGCCTTGACTGTCAGACCTCGGGCTCCTTTGCGATTCCTACCTGCAGCAGCTCCGTTGTTGACCCCTGACACCGGCGCTCCAGGTCTGAGATGAGCTCTCTCAGGGACTGGCTCTGCTGCATCAGCTCGCCCTCGGCTTCTGCTATGATGTTCAGCCCCTTCCTCTCCTCCTCCTCCAGCTTCTTCAGCTGCCGCTTCTCCTCTCTGTCCAGGATGCTCCTCAACTGATCAAACTGCTTCTGGATCCTGTGTCTCTCAGGTTCCATCTGACTCTTCAGGAACATGGAAGAGAAAGAGGCTGCTAGTCTGCAGAGCTGAGGGTCTCCTGTATAAGGGGTTGGGGAGGCAGGCTCTGCACTGCTTTCCTGGTGGGTCTCAGTGGGGGGGGGGGGGGAATGAGCAAATGGGGGAGTAAGTCCTGCAGAACCTGCCCTTTTCTCCTATTCTCCCTTCAGCTCTTCCCAGACCATTGGCCCCAGGCTGTCTTATCTAGGCTTCTGAGATAGAGACTTTGATTCCTAGGTGAGATTTAGATTCCAAGCAGCCTCTCTGGCCTCTCAGAACTCACCATCAGCCTCCCCTTCCAGTTTTCAATATTGAGATCGGCCTGTGCCTGACCTATTTTTCCAACGTTCAGAGCTCAAAACTATAGAACAAGGTCCAGAATCAGGAATTAAGGGCTGCCAATGGCCATGGTTCCTCTCCCATGATTGTCTTCAAAAACCTAGATTCCCTTTGATATGTTCATTTGCTAACTTCCCCTTCTCTCTCCCTGGCTCTGCACCAAGAACAATGCCCTTGTTTGGAAGGGTTGCAGTGAAGGACGAGGCAAAGGGAAGCTTCTAGCTACATCAGGGAACAGACAGAACTAGGTCCCCTTTGCCCTCGGCTCCCATGCCCTGCCCTGATCGCCGTCCCAGGACACCTTCAGAGGAATCTCTCTTACCTTCCAGGATGCCCTCTTCTCTCTGATAACAGCTGTTAGTTTCTCAGCTTCCTGCTGCTCTTGCCTCAGCTTCTTCAGAGACTCCTGGAACTTCTCCTGGAAGAAACACATCAAGTCAAGCAGGATCAAGTGTCAAATCGTTTCAGTGCGGAGACATGGAATGAACGGGGGAGAGATTATTACGCTGACCTCAGGAGATGCCTGTCCTGGAATGAAACACTGAGAAGGTCAAAGTTATCTTTTATAAACAGGGAATAGAAACCACTTGGAATAGGCTGATTCTCTTTTCTCCAGGGGAGAGAACCTGACCATGAACCACTTTAAGTCCTTCACTCTCACTGCCAACATATCCCCTGAACTCAATCTGCTCCGCCCCCTACTGGCCCCAAGCAGCGTCCTCTACTCATGCAGAGCCAATCATGAGCAGCAAGAAAGAGCTAAAGTCTCTGCTCTTGGCCAGAGGGGCTTTTTCTAGGTTCATCCTCTACATAAATAGGCGGACTACAAAGAAATTAGATTAGAGCACAAAGAAAAGTTAATAATCTACCAAGGAGTCTGTTCCCACCTGCCTTCCCTCCATCTGGGCTCCCACCTGGTACTCCTGGGCAACCTCCTCCATGAGGAACGTGTGGTGACCACGGTGCTCCTGGGACCTCTCGCACAGCCAGCAAATGAGCTTCCCATCCTCCTTACAGAAGAGCTGGAGTTTCTCTCCATGGTGCACACAAAGAATCACCTTCAGCTGCTTCCCCAAGCCCAACACCACCTCCCTGAGCCTCTCCGCTATGTTGGCCAGGTGCCGATTGGGCCGCAGGTTCCCAGGCTGGTAGCTGGTCTGGCACACAGGACAGCTGCTCTCTTCTTCTTGGCCAATACCCAACTCCTTGCTATTCCCCGTGATGCAGGCTTGGCAGAAGCTGTGTCCACAGTCTATGCTCAGGGGTTCTGTCAGGAGCTCCAGGCAGATGGGGCAGGTCACTTCATCCTGGATGTCCACCAGGACTGCTGAAGTCATTGTAGCCACTCTCCTGGCTCCTGCCTGCCCAGTCCTGGCTTCTAAGGTGTTTCTTGTGTATAGAATCCTGGGTAGATGGCCAAAAAGAAAGGGTTCAGGGTAAGAAATGAGGCAGACAAAGGCAGGCTGACTGTTCTGGATAAACAGGTCAAGCACCTGGGGTAACAAGAGCTTCTCATTCTAACTTCAAACATGTTCTTTGCCCCTGCTCACATTAGACAGCAATTTGCACTCTCATTAGAGCAATGCTCACGGTTTCCTTTTACTCCTACTGGATGAAGGGATAATGATGTGCTGGAGAGAAGTGGCCTTGGATAGGCCACTGTCTGTTTAACCTTTTCTCAGCCCACCAAAACACAACCTCAATGTTCAAAGCACCAGAACATGCTGCTGCCTCAGGATTCTTGCACTTGCTGTTCCTGCTGCAAGGAAGCCCCTTCACCCTGGTATCTGCATGACTCTCTGACTTCATTCAACTCTCTCCTTACATGTTTTATCAGAAGAGTTTGCTCTGTCAAGCCTAGCTAAGGCATGGCCACCCACACCATCACTCTCAATATACTTACCTGCTTGATTTTCCTTCTTATCAATCACCACCTAATATGGATCTTTAATTGCCTGAATCCTCCCACTGGAATATAAGCTCCATGAGATCAGAGACTGCTTTTGTTCATTATTGAACTAGCTCAGTGTCCAACACACAGGTCCTCAACTTTTGATGAAGAAAACTCTAGAACCTCCTCATCCCTCCATAGATGATAAGACCTTTCTCATGAGCTCCTTCGCCTCTCTTTCACATGGTGCTGGCATTGCTCTCCAGGATCTAATCTCCAAGATCAAAAGTATCATTTATTGTGACGACACGACTACCTTCTAACAGCTCTTTACAGAGCCCTTTCATCTCTCATGGTCACCTTCCCAGAAAGACCCAAAGACACAAAAATGACCACAATAAGGTGATGTTATATCTTTACAATTAACACTTGTGTAACCAGTTGTGATTTAGAAATCATATTCCCCTGTTTTCTTTATCTCTCATAGGAAAACTCTGAATAAATAAGAGTATTTTTAGCCTCTTGATAAAGAGAGACAGTAAGTGACTTTATAAAATCACACATCTTATAAAATCGTAGATGTGTTCTAAAAAGAACTTGCTGTATAAAAAAATAAATAAAATAAAATTCAAAAAAAATTATGCTTCGAGGTAGAGTCAGTATACCCATTTTACAGGTAAAGAAACCTGGACATGGAGGTTGAATCAGCTCTCCTGTGAACTGAGAGTGAAAGGGGTGGCCCAAAGAAAACCAAGAGACTTGTGAGAAGAGAAGGGACAGTGGGGCAGGTGAAACAATGGATGTTTACTATGTCTACTAGTTGTCCCTCAGCTCCCGCACCTGATTCATTCTGTCTGGTATTATGGTTAGATGTTTTCATGTGTATCTACCCTCGGATTGTGAGCCCCTGAGAACTATGTATCTGGACTATGTATTTGTTATCACTGTATCTCCTGGAGGACGCAGGACAATCCTCCGAATATAGTATATGCTCAATAAATGTTTATTGACATTATTGTTTCATTAAACTAGTTTAAACCAGAAAAAAATAAATAAATAAACGTAGAGTTGGCAAAACCTATCATGTCCAGAGTCCTAGTTCAAAGCTCTGTCCTCAAGCCTCATAACTTTAACCAAAGACAGTGGTGAAGGTGGTCAAAGTCAGGCACAGACCTGGTGCTTTGGGAGAAGAGATTTCACCAGGCCTGTCCAAAACCCTGACAGGACTCTTAAGGTGCCCGTGTGTTGGGGAGACAGGGGACAGGTGGGAGAGTCAAGGCCACATATGTTCTAGTGAGAGTTCACAGAAAAAAGACCTGAGGCAGGGGTATGCAGGTGGAATGGTTGGGACAAAGAGGTCTTATAGCATTTGGGGAAAGTATTTCAGAATCGCTAATAGGAGAAAAGTATAAAAATGGAGGAAAAAGAGGAATGAAGTATCAATGCATGTTATAACAAGAGTGAGCCTTGAAAACATTATGCTAAGTGAGTGAAGTCAGATACAAAAGATTACACACTGTATAACTCCATTTACAGGAAATATCTAGAGTAGGCAAACCTATAGACATGGAAAGTAGGTTGTCAAGAGTTGGTGGGAGAGGGAATGGGAAATAACTGCTAATGAGTCTGGGGTCTCTTTTGGGGGTGATGAAAATATTCTGGAATTAGATAGTGGTGCTAGTTGAAAAACTTTGGATTTTTCCAAAAAAGCGAATTGTATACCTTTAAAGGATGAATTTTATGGTCTGTGAACTATATCTCAATTAAAAAAAAAATTTATGAGAGGGAAATAAGAGGGAGAGGCTATCTTGTGACTTCTGGTTCAGAGCTGTCCCAACTCCACAGCTTTTACACAAGGCATGCTGTGGGAGAGGATCTAAGAGTCAAGCACAGTGTATAGCTGGTATGGGGAGATAACGGTGAATGAAATATATACTCTACGAGGAGGTGTACCATTCAGACTTCGAGCAAGAAACACATCCATTTTTGAACACATAGCAAAGACAATCATCATTAATGCAAGCAAGTATATATGCATGCAGGTATTTGTTTCAAGGAACAGTGGAAGGTAGAAAATAATCAGAGACCATCTTCTGATCGCTTTTTATGTGAGGTAATGGCTGAACTCTTTACAGGTAGTATATTGATATAATCCAATCCCACAATAACTCTATCAGATACGTTTAATAACACCTATTTTACAAATGTGAAAAGTGAACTTCTTAAAAAGGTATTCAATTACCAAAGGTCTCAGAATGAATAAGTGACAAAGTAAAGGTTATAATCTAGTTTTATGCAAATCCAAACCTCAGGTTGTTGTCTGGTCCTTAAAGGAAGAGAATGTTTCCTTTATGCCCCCCACACCACCTGCAAGGGTGCTCAGGTCACAGAGTGGCTCAGCTTCTTTCTACCCACCTCCTGACTGGTGCTCGTCTCATTTTTTGGGCTGCACTGATTCAGCATGATCGTCCCCTTCTTCCTAGCATTTGAAGGCATCCTACAGCTCTTCCTAAGCTATGTGTAGGCTCCTTCTCCAGCCCTGTTCTGCTTCATTCCTGGTGGCACATCCCCAGGACTCAGGCTGCTTCCCTTGCCCTGGCAGGGTGAGGTGAGAAGAGAAGGCACTGACACTGGAGTAACACAGACACAGGTCTGAATCCTGAATTTATCTGTCTCTAGTTCTGGAACACTGGGGTAATTCCTGATCTGAGATGTGGTTTAATGTTTTGTGTATTGCCGATAACAAGTCCTCCCTTATAGCACGCTTGTGATAAATTATCTGAGCCAATGTGTAGAAAAGTCTCAATAAAAACTAGTTGTCACTACATTTATACTGTCATTGTGCTTCAGTCCTTCAGTGCTCTGCCCTCTTACCATGAGGAGAAGAGCCTCTTCAGTATTTTTACCAGAAATAGGGATACAGCAGAGTCTGGGGGATGAATAGCTCTATATAAATATCTGTATAAGAATGAAGGCATCACTTTCTCACCCCCTTTCATATCTTCTTCCTTGTTTTGGACCTAGGAGAAAAATCCACTACCTCAATTCGTCACAAGATTTAATAAGATGGCATTTAAGGACAATGTGAGAACGCTGGACCTCACCCAGTAGTTTCTGTGTGCCTGGCATAAATAAGGGTCAGTTAAGAAAGCTAGTAGCTTCTCTGACAAGACAACTAAAGATGCTGGAACTAACCGTAACTTTATTTTTTGTCTGGGCTGAATTAATATGTATGTCCCCACTGAAAAACATCTTATTCTCATTCTTGAAAGTTTTCAGTCATTAAATTATATTACTGTTGTCTTAAATCACATAATTTTTTTTCTGAATTTTATTTTATTTATTTACTTTTTATACAGCAGGTTCTTATTAGTTATCTATTTTATACATATTAGTGTATATATGTCAATCTTAAATCACATAATTTTGTAAAGACATTTAAGATTACTTATTTATTTATTTTTACTATTCCAGAATTGAATTACTCATTGGAAGCCATATGCTCCGTTTGCCTAGCTGGAGTCTAGTTTGGGCCACCAAAGAAGAGCCAGCTGACAAATGCACTGCCTAGTTGGAGGCTCACTACCCCTGATCCCAGCTGTGACCCTTGTGTACAGGATGGGCCACAGGGTGACTGAGAGCAGATATAATTCCATAGTGTTTCTTTGGCCCCCTTGCAAAGGCAGATGTACACTGATGTACAGCTTGGTCAGTGTGGGCATAATTAAAGAACACAAGGTCTGTCAGCTAGGCAGCAGTAGGGAAGGGATGGGGTTAAACGAAGGTGTGCTTTGTTTTGCAGAAACTAACCATTAAGTTGCATAAAGTTCCAAACACCAGATGTTTCAAAAAGGTTACAGTGCATTCCAATCAACAAGCTATCACAGTATAAGCAAACAACCAAGCACCTGCTTGCTTGCAGTTTTTGGCAACCTAGAGAAACCCGTACTACATGGAAGATCATGCCTGCCCCTGAATGAACACGCATGTACCCCAGACATAAAACTTCCCTGATCCAGCTGTTCAGAAAAACAGTACTTTGAGAGCTATCTCCCTGTCTCCTTACTGGTCACAAGTAAGAAATGCTTCTACTTTAATCAAAAGTACTTGGTGTGTCCATTGGCTATGCACCCCAAGTGACGGACCATTGAGTCTAGTAACAGGTCCTGTAACTGTCACCAATTTTCCCCTCCTGAGTGCGTGGTAGGATAAAAAATATCAAATTGCCTCCCAGTAACAAGAAGCCCTTACAGGAGAAAGGGCCTGAGAAAGTGTCCCAGACTAAGAAAACAGTCTGTGAGATACAGCATAGATGAGCAGGGTGAGTACAGGGCATTGCTGGGGATCGAGTGAGCTGAAAACATGATCTCAATGAATATTACCAACCAAGAAAATGGATGTACTGATATATACAACAAAATAAATCTCAAAAGCACTATGCAAAGTGAAAGAAGCTAGACAGCAAGGATAAGTTGCTGTATGATTCCATTTATACGAAATACTAAAAAAGACAAAACACTACTATTTGAGATCAGATTAGTGGATACCAGGGCCCAGGGAGAGAAGGGGATGAATTGCAAAGGGACACAAAAAAATTTGGGGGGTGACAGAAATCCCCTATATATATCATGATAGTGCTGTTTGGACAACTATATACAAGTCAAAACTCACGGAATTGCATGCTTAAAATTGCTAACTTATTAAATGTAAATGATAACTCATTAGAGCTAACAAAAACAAAATAGAAGAAATGCAATGAGAATAACTGAGGCTTGGTTTTTTGATCTTCTAAGCACAAGTAATAACTGTGTTGTCAAATATGGTAGCCACAGGTGGCTACTGAGCACTTGAAATGTGGCTAGTTGGAAATGAGATGTTTTAAGTATAAAACACACACTGGGTTTCAAAGATTTGGTAAGAAAAAATAATCTAAAACATTTCATTAATGGATTTTTTACATTGATTACATGTTCTAAATATATTTTGGAAGCATGGAGTTAAATATATTAAAATCAATTTCATCTGTTTCTTCTAACATTTTAATAAGGCCAATAGAAAAATTTAAATTATATATGTGGCTCTATTATATTTCTCTATTACTTTTCCATCTAATGCTCTGCTTGAGATATTCAAAGCAGAGAAAGAATCTTGAACAGAAAAGATTATGTAAGAGTTGATGTCTCTTGTTAAAGAGTATAAAGTTAAGGCTGGGAAAAGGAAGGCGGGGAACAGAGTCAGTTAACATTCAGTTAGAGAGGGTTTGCGTAGCCCTGCCCACATGCCAGCAGGGGCTTGACCACTAGCTACTCCTGATCGCAGCCTAGAGGACACAAGAAAAGCCAACAGAGTCCCTGACTAAGGCCACATCTCAAGAGCAGTGTGGGTGGCAGAAAGATAAGTCTGGCTGTGTGAGGAGTGCAGATACCAGACCTTAAGGGGAAGAAGCTTGAAGATCAAATTAGCAAATGAAAGAGGCCAGATTCACCACTAGTGCCAGTTAAATCAGAAGCAGATGCCAGAAAAAGGCCGTGTGGTCTGCTAACTAGCCTCAATGGCATCCAGTGGAGCTCTTTATGCAGAATCTCTAGGCCTCACCGAGACCAATTCAGTATCTGCGCTTTAATAAGATCTCAGGTAATTCGTATGCACATTAAGGCCTCAGAAGCATTGCCTTAAATACAGGAGCCTTCTTCCCACGTAAATGCAATTTAGGGTGCAAAATAGAAAAGGGGGAGGGTGGGTGGGGAAGGCCAAAGAATGGACTGATATGTAGATCTGAAGCATCTTTTAGAATGAAAGCTCACAATTAGATATTGAAAGGGCTTTCAGAATAACACTAGTCCAGGCTGGGGCTCAGACTGAAAGTTAGAAATAAAATGGGTGGGACTGCCCCCGAGCTGGGAGTTCTAGTGAAAACAGGGTAAAAATCTAAGCACGTGGCAACTACACTCATAAATGAGTTGAGATTGTGCTGAGGAAATAATTTTTTTTTACCCTTTTGCAGGAAGCACTCGATAAATATTTGATTTGGAACATAATTTACATTTTTTTTAAACTTCAAAAAATCACTACCTCATGCATTCAAAACTTATAATGATTTAATAACTTTCCAAATTCTTAAAATATTGTCCTGCACAGGTTTTCTTCTCCCTGAGTGTTAGATAATCCATTAACCGAGTGTCTTTTTTTAGGTTAGATAATAAAATTCTAATCATTTTTTTCTGCATTTGTGATATTCCACTTGTAATTCCTAATCGTTTAAACCCTGCTGTATTTTAACTTGTTGAGATGTCAGAAGGAGTCATAGTCTCCTTTACCATAGTGCATTTTTATGTATTTTATTCCCTACTCTATTGTTTCAAAAATTGTTTTGATTTTGCATTTTTTAAGGTAGGCATTGAGTTTGTCCATAATAATGACTTAATAATTTGAGTATTTACTATTTTTTCAGGCACTCTCCTGTGTGTTTAAACTTCTGCCTTACTTAAGCCTCACCAAAACTCTATAATATAAATATCACTCTGTCCATTTTATAGATGGAAGAAACTGAAGCTCAAAGAGCTCAAACAACAGGTGCGGGGTACGCAGCCAGCGTCTAAGTGTCAGAGGCAGAGTTGGAACCCAGGCACTCTGTTCGCAGCACCCACGCTCCTAACCACACATCTCTGTCTTCATTGATTGACAGATTAAATGTTGTTCCTGATCTCGCTGAGCTCATTCGCAGTGAGGATGAAAAGAGAAATTATCTGTATCATGAGCTCCTAAAGGGAAGGGACCCCATTTCTTTTACCGCCCTGTCACTTCAAGTGACAGTAAGTGGCCCAGCCACAGATGGCATACATCTCCAGGTGACCGGCACATGGAGGCTCCAGATGTAAGGCTCCATCATGTGGTCAAAGCTCCTCTGAGCAAACCAAGGAGTTTCACATAGATTCTGAGCAACTGAGAGCGCTCACTCCTTTGGTCTTTTTTCTTGAACTCAACCGCGCACGGCCCTGCTACCTAAGGTGAAACGCAGGGCTCTCGGGCCAGCCCGGCCTTTGCACAGACTGAATGCGGAAGGCTCATCTCCCAGCTCCCTCTGGGAGGAGTCAGGGCCTCCTGGGGCGGGGTGGGGTGGGGGTGGGGATGGGGGGGGGGCGGTAGGATAAGCGGTGCTCACTTCCTGGAGCAGAAAGGCTGGAGATGGGGGGAAGGGCTGCTGACCTCTGGATCCACACCAGCCGCCGGGTCTGCCATCATTCCCTATCAAAACTTTCAGAGCTGCCTCCCCTACATCCTTCAGCTTCCAGAATCAGGGTTTCATTATCACTATCTTTACACAGGCTACTCCCAGCTCCAAAGGTGCCTCTTCCGTACTCTCTTCCTGAACTTGAGTCAACTCAAAACTGCAGAGGTCTCCCTCACCCTGCCTCCACCCGCGAACCTCCCAACCAACCTGTAGGGCGCGTCAACCTCTGAGTACTAGTGGGGACAGTGGTGGCTGGCCAGAAAACGGATTTGCTCACCAACCTGGAATCTGTATCTTGGATCAGAGCCGAGGATTTACAGCTGCCGCAGCTTCCACCAAAACAGAAAGGCGCAGGGGGAAAGGGGCGGGGCGAGGGGGGGAGGAGATGCTGCTGATTTGTCCAGCGCGGCGTTAGGACCTGCACTCCAGGGCCCCGTCCAGGGGCAAGAGAGCTGTGCCGCTTACCTGATGAGCTGAAAATTCTGAGGCCTTGGAGAACACCTGAAGGCCAGGGGTGGCATTGTAAATTGTCTTCACTTTAGCTTTCCGACCTCATGTCAGTGTTAATAACACTGAGAATACACCTGTACCCCATATTAAAATATCAATGAAAATGTCTGAATAAAAAACATCTAAAGTTATATGAGTAAGGAAAAATAACCACTTGGCATTATAATGGCATGTTTTGCAAAAAGATCATTAAAAGTTATCAATTTAAAATTACGAATATAATTTAAAATTACATTATAGATATAAGTTTATATCTGTGATTTTAATCTATATAACTGAGAGACTGTACATGTTTGTCCTTAGGTCCTTATGCATACAGGCAAAGCTTATAAAGCCCTGGGAACTATAACTATAGGGTTTCAATAGCACAGCAACTCTGAGAAGAAAAGGAAGGCTAAATTTCCTGCCCCAAGGAAATTGACCTGGTCTGGGAAGGTGAGCTGTGGGAGGAGGGCCTGGACCTCCAAGGGTGTCCAGATAAAAGTCAGGACAGAGGGCTGGGGGACCTAACGTAATATTTTCAGAGTTC
Organism: Balaenoptera ricei; assembly: GCF_028023285.1. Classification (NCBI taxonomy): domain Eukaryota; kingdom Metazoa; phylum Chordata; class Mammalia; order Artiodactyla; family Balaenopteridae; genus Balaenoptera; species Balaenoptera ricei. Next base: position 64,114,448 of record NC_082646.1, on the reverse strand, counting down.
ATCTATGTTGTATCTTGTATGAGTACTTTGTTCCTTTGATGGCTGATAATACTCCATTGCATGGATTTTCCACATTTTGTTTATCCATTCATCAGTATTTTAGACATTTGGATTGTTTTTACTTTTTGGCTATTGTGAATAATGTGGCTATGAATTTTCTTGTACAAGTTTTTTTCTAAACATAGGCTTTTTATTTCTCTTGGGTGTATACCTAAGCATAGAATTGCTGGATCATGTATTTACTTTTTTGAGGATCTTCCAGACTATTTTCCAAAGTGATTGTACTGTTTTGCATTCCCACCAGCAGTATAAGAAGGGTTCCAATGTCTCCATATCTTTGCCAATACTTGTTATTATATGTGTTTTCTATTATAGTCATCTTACTGGTTGTGAAGTGATAGCTCATCGTTATTTTAATTTGCATTTGCCTAAGGACTAATGGTGTTTATCATCTTTTCATACACTTTACTATCCATTTGCATATCTTTTTTGAGAAAGGTCTATTTGGATCCTTTATCCATTTTTTAATTGCGTTATTTGTCTTTTTCTGAGATCTTTCTATATTCTAGATACAAGTCCTTTATGAATTCTGTGATTTGAAAATATCTTCTCCCATTCTAAGGGTTGTCTTTTCATTTTCTTGATTGCATCCTTTGAGGAACAAGTTTTTAATTGTGATGAAATCCAATCTTTTTGTCACTTGTACTTTTGATGTCATATCTATGAAGGCCTTGCCTGATCCAAAGTCATAAGGATTTACTCCTATATTTTTTTCTAAAAGTTTTATAATTTAGCTCTTACACTTAGATCTAGGATCTATTTTCAGTTCATTTTTACTGTGTGAGATAGAGGTTCAATTTTATTCTTTCAATTTTATTCTTTTGCATGTGGATATTCTTTTGTCTCAGGACCATATTCTTTCCTCATTGAATTGTCTTGACATTGTCAGGAAACCATCATTAAGGAATTGTGTGTGTGTGTGTGTGTGAAACAGAGAGAGAGATGGTAGGGGGCAGATGAGGAATGACATGTTTTGAATGTCTAAATGTTAAGTGAGAAAAGGTCACCTGGCAGCCCTGAGCAAGTTGAAGAGGTCTGGAGCTGACAAAAAATGCCTAAATCCAGGACGAGTAAATGGCTAGTTATTGCTTTTAGTATGGAGGAAAAGTTGCTTAACTAGATGCTACTGAATATAGATAGAAGAGAATTAATTTGTTAATAATTGGTTTTCTCTTCATGAGATTGGTGACAATGTGTAGGTGGGGATTAAGGATAAGTAACTCTAGATGCACAACCAGGTCTCTTACTCTCACATCTCAATGAAGGACATTAAGAAGAAAACGTATGTAAGTTAAGAGATGAAGAATACAAGTAAGAAGAGAAATGAGCTGAGCAAAGCAACTGTACTCCAATAAAAATTAATAAAATAATCTTAAAAAAATAAAAATAAAAAATAAATACAAAAAATAAAAAAAATAAAAAGAAATGTGAGCTGATGTTCAAGGGAGCACACTGAAGAAACTTATCTCTAGGGAAAGTTCCTTGAAGGAACAGAGCAAAAAGCCAAGGCAAAAGCTCAAGGGAGCCTTGGTATTAAAGAAGACCAGTATCTAGGTCTGGGAAGGAAAAGATTCAAAAGAAGGTTGGTATCTAGCACAAGAATTAGCTCAAAATTCATTTCATCAAAAGGTTTTTTAAACATGAGGATGAATAATCAAAGAGTTGGTAATCAATTCCATTCAATACAACTTGCATTTCTTTTCTGATTTGTATTTCTCTTAAGAGACCAGCTACTCCAAAATTCCAAGTCAAAAGTTACACTGCTGTTTTTAGAATATCTTTTTATCTTTCAAGTTCTCCTAACAAGTTTTCCTTGATCTTTCTTATTTCCTTCACCCCACCACACACTTTTGAACCCCTACTTTATTCAAGCCCGATCCACCCTCCCTCACCCCTTAAAGGTATCTTCATTTGCTTTTACAGATTCAATTTTTGCACTTAAAATTCAGCTTATCACAGAGAAGTTTGTGAAAGATGGAACATGGTCTTTACAAAGAAACTCTGAGAAACTCAATTTACATTTGTTTGCCTAAAATTAACTGGCAGATCAGGTACTGAATAGCTGTTGTTCTGTAATGTATCTGCTCATCTACTTTCCATCAATCAATAGCTATTCCATGACGTTCGATTTTATTCTTTTACAGGCAATGGAAAATGCAGTAATTTGTATTTTGGGTAGATCTGTTGGGTGACTGGGTAGTTGGAGGCTTGGAAGTGCACAATGCTGAAATCAGGGAGATCCATTCAATGACTATTGAAACAGTCCAGATGAAACTAAATAAACTAAGGCAGTAGAGTGAGAATATGAAGGAACTGATGAAACAAGTTGCTAAGACGGAATGATTAGGCTGTGACAGCAGCATATTGGAGGAAGGAAGAAGGAGGAATCTAAGATTGATTCTTTTTCTTTTTAAAAAATTTTTATTGAAATATAGTTGATTTACAATGTGTTAGTTTCAGGTGTACAGTAAACCGATTCAACCATATATATATGTGTATTATATATAATATATATATTATATATAATACATATATATATTCTTTTTTTATATTCTATTCCATTATACATTATTACAAGATATTGAGTATAGTTCCCTGTGCTATACAGTAAATTCTTGTTGGTTATCTACTTTATATAGAGTAGTGTGTATATTTTAATCCCAAACTTCTAAGATTGATTTTTGCGTCAAGCTATTGGAAAGATGGTGAGGCTCTTCACCAAGGTGGGGAATTATGGAGATAAAGCAATTTGCTGGGGGGGAAAAAAATGCACATTTGTTGTTGTTGTTTTTTAAACCAAGTTAGAATTTTCTGGATATCATTCATATGAGATTAATAAATTCTGGATTCCAAGTAAGCTGTAGCCACTATATTTTACTCTAGATTTGTGAGTCAACACACTATGTGAGGGTTAAAGCCACGGGATACAATTATAACCCTAAGGAGTATATATGGAATGATAGGAAACAAGAGGCTGGAGAATAACACTCTGAACTCTTTAAGACCAGGGATCATTTCTGTATTCATATGTGTATATCTAGAGTGTAGAACAACACACAGAATGTACTAATTATTCAGAATTGGCTTGTGGAAGGAAGAAAGGAAGAAAGTACATGACTTCCTTTTCAGGGATCAGATCACCAAAAGAAAGTACTATAGACTCCTCTTTATATCCAGCAAGTCTCTCTGGCTGTAGACCCTGGAGTTCTTATTTTTGTATCTTCTCATGACCCCCAGTTAGTTCACTAGAATAATCTGCCTGGACCCTGATCTTGTTTTTATGATGGCAGTACTAAGCCTTTCTGAAAGGGGGCAATGTTTTATGACTTCTGGACTGAACCTGTTTTTCTTTTCTCCCACAGGAGGGGAAAAGTGTCCCAGAAAAGAATATATGGATGGGAGTGGGGTGGGGAGTGTCAGTCACTTTGTCTTGTGAACTGTGGTATGAGCCCTTGTGGGAATCATAGGGTAGGGAAGATGGGATATTGAGCAGTTAGCAGATATGGGTCACTGATCTGGGTATTAAGGATTCGTGACCAGCAGGAATGGGCAAGTGTCTACGGTAAGAGAGTTTGGCAAGTTCTCAAAGTCAGTGGGGGATGTGGAGTAAAAAGAGTCTCAGGGTTGGTGATTCTCTTCCTGTGTCCTCACATTACTTTTATTACTGAAAACTTGTTTATTGTGCTACAGAAATTTCAGTCTGAGCCATATTCTGCCTGTCGATCTCATCACTGAGAGTGTTTTGACTCACTTGCCTCTTCAAATTCTGAATCAATTCTGGGAGTTGTAGCATTATGACCCATGCTTTCCATCACTGTAGAATGAAGAACTCAAGTCTTGCCCTCAGGCCATATAATACCCATACCCTAGATCATGGAATTTCTAGAGTTTTTCCATACTTAGTCACTCAAAAGCCTCTCCTGTGGGGTTGATGTCAGGTTAGATTGTCCTTCTCTGACTTCTTTTTTTTTTTGTTTTTTTTTTTTTTTTTTTTCTGACTTCTTTTAGTTCTTTCTATACTCACCTTCATGTCCTCTATGAAGCCTTGGCTTTAGTTGAGGAGGCAAAGAGTCTGTTCCTTTGAACTGTAGGAAAGACTCAAGACAAATTGAACTCTAGGTACTGAGAGTTGTACTACACTTCAGCAAGATGTTCTGCACTTATTATATCCAAAGACTTCAAGAAGTAAAGCTAGGACAGACTGACATCTGATATAATAGTGTGTTTTTATAATATATCAATTATCTCCTGAGTCAGACCTACAAGATAGTGGACAAAGGGATATCTCTTTTTAGGTAGGAAAGAGGCTGGGATCAGGAGCTACCTTCTCTCTTAGGCAGTCAACCACATTCTCTCTTGTAGTCCCCCAATATCTCCAGTAAAAGCCAGGAAACATACTTGGAACAAGCACAGGGAAATGGCAATTTCAGGTCTGCACTTCATTGAACAAGCCCAGAGACACTGCTTTTTGCTGTGCAAATGCCCAGTTTGGTAGGTAGCTGGAAAGCCCATTTCTGTGAACAAACTCTCTACCATTTTTCTTTCTTCATGCTTGTATAGTATATTTAATTTCACCAAAGACTTTCAAGCCATTATTCAATTTTCATGACAACCCAGGAAAATAAAATGGGCAGAGATTATCATCTTCTTTAAGAGATGATAGCTGAAGCATGAGCTCCAAGAAAAATAAAACAGAAGTCTAGATATGAGGCATCCACCATTCTAAATGAATTGGATTTACTTTAACATATTTTTATTCATTAATTAATCTTTCTAACATTAGATTTCTAGTCCCATTCCCAGGGGTATAAATGAGGGCTAATTGGGACATGGCAGGAAACTGTACTTACCATCATTAGCCATAGGGAAATACAAATCAAAACCACAATAAGATGCCATTTCACACCCACTAAGAGGGCTAGAATTAAAAAAAAATATTAATAACAACAAATGTTATAGAGTATATGAAGAAATTGGGAGTTTCATGCATGCAAGTAGAAATGTAATTTGGTATAATCACTTTGGAAAACAGCCTGGCATGTTCCTCAGACAGGTAAACGTAGTTACCATATGACTCAGCATTTCTACTCCTAGGTATAAACCCAAGAGAAATTAAAACATAATTCTACAAATACTTGCACATGAACGTTCATAGCAACATTATTTATAACAGCCGCAAAGTAGAAATAATTCAAATGGCCTTCTACTTATTAATGGATAAACAAGATGTGGTATATCCTTACAGTGGCATATTATTCAGCTATCAAAATGAATGAAGTACTGATACATGCAGCAACATGCATGAACCTTGAAAACATGAAAAATGAAAGAAATCAGTCACAAAAGATCACACACTGTATGATTCCATTTATTTCAAATGTCCAGAACTGGTAAATCTATAAAGAGAGAAAGTAGATTAGTGGTTGCCTAGGGCTGGGGGTGGGATGGGAGAAAAATGTGAATGATTGCTAAGGGGATACACTTTGTTGGGGGCAGGGGAGTAATGGTAATGTTCTAAAATGAATTGGGGTGATAGTGGCACAGATCTATGAATATAATAACAAAAATATTGAACCATACACTTGAAATAGGTGAATTATATGGTATATAAATTGTATTTCAATAGAGTACAATTAAATTTAAAAAATTTTCTAATTAATTAATTAAATTTTTCTAATTAAAATTAAAAAAAGGAAGAAAAGAAACTGGACTTACTTCCTGTAGCAGAAAGAAATGTGGGCTGCTGGCCTCTCAATCTCCTCTTATCTCATGGCTGAATTCCTTTATCCAAGGGATTAATCCCTTTATCCAAGGCTTCAGGGCTACCCCTCCCATCTCATTCAGCTTTCTGGGTCAGGGTCTGCTGGACAATGGCCTTTACACAGCCACTTCATGGCCCGAAATCAGCTTTTCTATGTTTCTCCCCAAGCTTGGATTACACTTTAAACCTGCAAAATTCCCTACATTTCTCTACCCAACCCCAGCCAACTGCTGAAGTCTGGTGGGTGAGGTGAAACCCTCTGAAGGGAAGATGAAGGCTGCCTGACTTCACTCACCTATACTTGCACGTGCAGAAGAGGACAGAAAGTAAGGAAAGCTTCTGGGGGTGGGGAAGTGTCTTGAAGCAACAGGAGCAGCCAGAAAAGCCTCCTATAGAGCCAATTCAAATACATTCAGTCATTCCAAGTCTAGAACTCTGCAGCACCAATCAGAAAGTGGGAAGAGGAAGAAATGTGTGCCCTAAGCAAGAAAGAACTGTGTCAGGATTTTAAAGAACAGCAGGTACAACAGGCTTTAATAATACCAGAGGCCAATAGATAGCGGTATAGAGGTCTCAGCCTCAGTGATCTTTGCTTTTCCATCACAATTTAAAACAAAGAAAACATGCCTACATCCCACCTATTAAAAGTAATTAGGAGAGTTGAATTGAAGCATTATTGAAGTGTGGTTAATAGTGAGTTAAGCATTGATAATTTTGGTTTTGTAGCTTACTCTCCCCCCTATATTAAGGAGTTATTAGGTCCATATTGTTTTTAGGATCCAAATATGTTTATAAGCACTTTAAAAGTTATGGAGTCTAACATTGTGTACTGAAGGCATAAAAGAGCCTGGGAAAACTTGACTGCCTTGTGGAGAATAAGTAAAGTCCATCTTGTCCAAAAGGGGAATGGAATGTTGGGGTGATGCCCCAGGAATCAAGAGAGTGCTCCCCTGCTCCAGAGAAGACCAGCCCCTCCCCCAGCCTCCACATCTCCATTCTCACACGTCCCTCCTCATAATACTCCCCACCACTCACTGCTTTGAGACCACTGGGAACTATGCTATTATGTATCTTATCCCTGTTTTGTCAGATGCAAGAAGCTCATGATTCAAGGTCATCACTCAGATCCTCATCTCCATAAGGCTCCGGATATCCCTAGTTTTGATTCCATATATCATCCGTCTCCAACTTTTGAAATCCTTTACTGAGTAACCTGTGACTCATAGTCAGCCATCAGCAAAATTCCCTGTATTATCAACTTCTCCTTGGAACGTTCTCTTTACTTTCTTGGCTAACCTAAACCTGTCTCTCCATAGTACACTTGTTCATTCTCTCCCACACTTCTCAGATCTCCTGGCCTGGAGGTCATCCCTGCACCTTATCACTAATTCCCTCCCTTCTATTAAAATATAAAACCCTAGCATCTTTATGTCACTTTATCATACTACACTTCTCACTAATTGTCCATATTCCTGTTACCTACTAATTCCTGTTTTTTCCTTCTTTCCCAGGTGGCATCTGCTTCTGCTTCTGAATCTTTGTCTTTATCTCTCTTCTCTCTCCCTTCCCCTCCCCTCCCCTCCTCTTCTCTCCTCTCCTTTCCTCTCCTCTCCATAATTATTCTCTTATCACAATCCTTGATGACTTCAATACTGATGTAGATGATCCTTGCTTATTCTGAACTTCAGTTCTATTCACGACTTCTCCAAAAATGAGCGTGTCTTTCATTGTCATCCTTCCCCAGTCTCTCACTCCCATGGACTTGCTTCACTTTAAGTCTCTCAACTTATTCAAGGCTATTCAGACCGAAGGGTTAAGGACCAAAGGGAAGAATATGAGGTGAGGTAGAAGCAGTTACCAAAATTTGCTAAAATGGAACAGACACCTTAGGTTTGTTTAATTCAAATCCTAATTGATATGGACATAGATAGGCAAATACATTTTTTAATAAACGTTCTCATTAATAAAACTAGCATAAATAAAGGATGGTGACCATCAGTAGGCTGTGACACCTGGAAACTCACACACAGAAAAGTATTATCTGAAGTCTTTTGATGTTTGTTCTAGGGCTAAAGTTTCAATTAATGAGATGGAGGGCTGTGAGGCTTTGAAAAGTGCAAGTGGGATGGGGAAGGAACTGTTCTAGCTTTTTCTTCTTACTGTTCTTTCAATTTCAATTCTTTGGAAATCTGTCAAATTGAAAGGTAAAGCCATCATTCATTTGGGCATTCTCAGAGATACTTGAGAATAACTCTTTAGATAATGATATGGGAGGGTTGAGATGGAGACTTGAAAGAGTGATAGGGACTCCATGAGAAGAAATATCTCAAACCCCTGGATACTTTTTTATATAAACTATGTCATACCTGCTCGATTACACCTCCTTCATTCAATCTCCCTCTCAGATTCTTAACCCTCAATCCACAAGGAAAGGCTCCCTTGTGGTGTTCCTTACATGAAAAAGGGAAGATTCTCCCTTTGATTCTGGACAAGAACATGTTACTTTTGTGGAACTAACATTAGGGAAGCTTTGTGTTCCGCTTTTCAAATTTACTTCTTTACTAATAGCACATGTTAATTTTGTAATTAAAAATATAGGGAATTCTCTGGTGGTCCAGTGGTTAGGACTCAGCGCTTTCACTGCTGAGGGCCCGGGTTCGATCCCTGGTCCGGGAACTAAGATCCCACAAGCTGTGCCACCAAGAATAAATAAATAAATATAAATAAAAATAATAAAAATATAAAGAAGATATAGAAGAAATTGTCTCAAAAAAAAGAAAAAAATAATAATTTATCAAAATTTCAAGAATGCATTATCTATGACCTAAATGTTCCACTTTTAGACATTTAACCTACAGAAATACAGTCCTCCCAGAGGTGCACGCGAATATATTCCACCTCTTTTATAATAGTGAAACAGTGAGAGCAACAAAATGTCCATTAAAACTCCAGTTATTTATTTTGTTATATGTAGGTAATCTCACTAATAATCAAAACTACTCTGAAGTAGGTGTTATTATCTTTTTTATTAAAGAGAAGGAAGCCAAGGCTTTAAGAGGTTAAATATATTTCCCAGTGACAAATAGCTAGTATGTACTGAATATGGTGAGTGCAATTCTGACCCAAGTCTGAGTGACTCTAAAGCCTTTGTGTAGCTTGGGGACAGTTACACTACCAGTAAACATAAGGGTGTGGATTTGGAATCCAGGAATTCAGACTCCAGTGAAGTTGTTTCGAATATTTTAGTACTACAAAAACTTTGCCATAATGACTAACCTTGTGTGTATGTTGTTTTATACCTATGAAGGTACATTTGAAAGGTAATTTCCTATAATTGTGATTCAAAAGAAAAATGCATAAGAATTTTGTTAAGATATTTCCTAATTCCGCAGAAACTCTATCACATTGTTTATTCAGGAGCAATGTATGAAAGGGCCTGTTTTCTCACATTGCTACCAATCCTTTTAATTTTTGCCAATCTGACAAGATATGGTGTTTTGGTGTAGTCTTCATTATATTTTCTCTTGTTAACAGCTAAGCTTACTCTAATTATGTTTTGTCCTCTTTTTCATCAAACTTTTGATAATTTTTTCCCTACATTTTAAGAAAAAATTAACCTTTTATCTATAATATAATTTGAAAATATTTCTCCCCAGTTTGCCATTGACTTTTGACTTTGTTTATGGTGGGGTTTTTTTCCTGTGGAAAAAAAGGGAGGCATGGTTTTTGTTTGTTTGTTTGTTTTACTGGAAGATTATAATTATAGAGATGTCTCAGTGAAAGAGACATATAAACAGAACACTGAGTAAAAGGAGGGAGTGTGTCATTTAAAGATATAGGAAGTGAGCATTTCAGAGAATAAGATTAACAAGTACCAAGCCCTGAAGAGGAAATGAACTTGCTGTATCTGCAAAACAACCAGAAGGCCTGTGTGACTTGAGTGGCATAACTGTATTTAAAGCAATGTCTACAAAGATTTGTAAATGCATTTAATTTTGATATTTCAAAATTATATTTGGTTCAATTCAGTTACTGTAAACACTAGATTAAAATACTTTTCTTTTGATTCTTGTTTTCTTCCTATTTCTTGATAGAGAAACAAAATTGGAGTATAATCCATGCAATAGGCTTAGGTCTCAAGACAACTTTTTATTAATTATGAGGTGATGAGCTATTGAGTTGGATGAGCTATTAATAATTAAAACAACAATACAAGTAAAGCTATTATTTGTAAAGCATTTATTATATGCCAAGCACTATTATATGATATATATGTGAATATATACATATATATGCATATCTTATATATGTATATTTCTCATCAAATCATTAAGAGAAAGGTACTATTAGTATTTCCCTTTTAACTGTGAGAAAGTTGAAACCTAGAGAGGTGAAGTAACTTGCCCAAAGTCACATAGTATACAGAAGAGTCAGAATTCCAACAAAAATCCAGAACCCCAAAACTTAACCGCTACTCCTGTTTTCTCCTCCACATAATAAATGTTAATAACTTCTCTCTCTAATTCTCATTATACTATCTCTAGGATAAAGAAAGTTATGCAGAAAGCTATGTGGAAAGAAGAAAGAGCAAAATGAACTGAACAATCATTGAATGCTTAATATGTAATAGATAAATGATGTTACATCATTCTCATCTTATTTACGGATGAGTAGAAAAGGAAGTTCATTGGGATTATGCAACCTCTAAACTCATCGAATAAGTAAGTAGTAGATCCAGGCTTTAAGTCAAAGCCTGGCCTCACACCTAACACAGTTCTCTCCTCTACTTGACACTGAATCCCAGGGCTGAGAAGAGCTCACTCAAAGAAGAATAAATGTGAGCATAAAAGTGATATTAAAAAATCTTTAAAATAAGAATTTTATGCACATACACACATATTGCATATTTGCTATGAGCAGGTTCTTATGCTTTGGAGCAATAGAAATAAAAAGCCTTTCAAAATAACCTCTTTCCTCAAGGAATACATTCTAGACAGGGCAAAAAGGTACCCACATGAAAAAGATCTTTAATAAAACAAGAAGAAATAGTCTCAGGACCCAACAAAATAGTGATTTAGATGAAAAGAGGTGGAGAATCTTGAAAGATGGCTCTTTCACTGTGGGCTGAGTATGGAAGTGGGCAGCGTTGAGATGTGAGCTAGGTTTTTGAGGATGAATTGGACTTGGGATAAATTTCAGGCTGAATTGCTCTTCTCAATCTTCGAGGACATAAGGCTAGACTAATCTCTTGTGTCAATAAGTAATGATTAGTGGGCAAGCAACTAAGTTACATGTAAATGTTTATATTTCTTTAACAAGTTATTAAAGAATATGTAAGTCTATGTCTATTAGATAAGAGTAGGTATTTGACTTTTCATTTTAATGATGACTACAATTTTTAAATACAAAACATATTTGGTTAGAAAAGAGTACTCTATCTCTATACTATTATCTTTATTTTGAGGAAAGCTCTGTCTGGAACAGGTAACAGTGGCCCAGGCTTATTTGATAAAAGTTTTTGAAATGGTATGTTCACATTTAGCTGGTGATAAATGGATGTGTCCACCTACTGTGTATGCTACTGTGTGTTAGTGTCTCTGAACTTGGGTATTTAAATATGTGTAATTATGGACACGTGTAGCTGGTAATAAAAATAAGTGTCATCCCAGGGAACTATGAGTTTCTAGACATGACAGTTCTCAGGGGTTTCCATTGTGAGGAAGATATTGAAGTGGCAAATCTAAATGTCAAAATTATATGAGTGATCAGGTATCACATTTAGGAGAAAACGAAAGTGGATGCTGAGAAAAGTACTATTTAGGTAATAGATGCCAGATAAGTTATCACATTTCCCCTAGTTAGTTTTTCTTGAGATAGTGGGGGGATCAGAAGTTATTTGAATAATAGATGGAAGAAAGTGGGGTGGGTATTACTATACATTTTAAAGAAACTTAATCAAAGGTAGATTCGAGTAGAACATGTATTTAATTAATTGGAACATGGGTGAGAATAACACAGGGATAAATGGAAGATGTAGAGATGAGGAGGGGTGAATATAGAACAATTAATAGGTATAGAAAGGGATTAATTTGAGGTCAAGCTGGGAGCATTTATTTATATTTCTTGGCAAGATTTGAAAACATCTATTTAGCCCCTTCCAAAATCTGCTTGGTCCTCACTCCATAAATAATGGGATTGTGCATAGGTGGGATGACCACATAGAGGTTGGCCAGGAGGATATGGACATAGTGTGGGATGCGGCTTCCACCAAACCTATAGGCAAAGACAGAAAAGAGGGCAGGGATGTAGAAGAGTAGGATGACACAGACGTGGGAGCTACAAGTAATCAGGGCTTTGGAACGGGCATCTCAAGAAAGGAGGTGGAAGACAGCTCGGAGGATGTAAATGCAGGAAACAGTGATAAGGATGATGTCCAGGTCTGTGGAGAGTAGAGCAGCTGCCAACCCAAACCAGACGTTGATGGAGATCTCAGAATAGGACATACGGGCGATGCCCACGTGCTCACAAAATGTATGTGTAATGATGTTGATCTGGCAGTTGTGCAGGCGCTTGAGGAGAAAGATGGGTGGAAACATGATGATGAAGCTGTGGGCCAGCGTGGCAGCGACGATCTTCCCAATGACTGTGCTGGTGAAGATTGTGGCGTATCTCAAAGGGGCAGAGATGGCCATGTAGCGGTCAAAGGCCATGGCCAGGAGGACTGCAGAGTCAGCCACGAAAAGGAAGTGGATGAAGAACAACTGGGTGAGGCAGCCATCAAAGGAAATGTGGCTCCCTAGCCAGAAGTTAGCCAGTGCTTTGGGCATGGTGGAAGTGGAGAGCAAGATATCAGCACTGACCAACATGGACAGGAATATGTACCTGGGCTCCTGCAGGCTTGGCTGGGAGAGGATGACACAAATTAAAATGCCATTGCCTGCCAGAGCATCTACATACATGGTGCGGAAGAGGATGGAGAGCCAGATGTGTAGGTGCTCCAGCCCAGGGATGCCAATAAGGAAGCAGCCCACCAGGCAAGTATCAGAGTTGTTCACAGCAGCTGTGTTGTTAGCAGATAGAACGGCCATGATTTTCTGCAGAAACCTCACCTGTGCCATAAGGGAAAAATAGCTTCAGACTTCGTATATATTAGCAGAGTGCACATAAAGGTTTGCCATCAGCCACAAGGTCTGCACTCACTCACAGATCCTACAACCATGTTGGGCTCTGCACACAGGCATATTCTCTATAGGGAATCACACTCAACATCTGCACAAAGTACAGAGCTCTAGACCCCCACAGACAGGCTCTGTGTCCTTATTCAGAGGCCCCCCCATACAGTTATAAGACTTTCAGGCACCTGCAGGTCTCAAAAACATTGCCAGACTCTGTAGAGTACCACCAGTTTGGAAAAGAGCAGGAATAGCTAGAAAATCAAACAGTCTCTATGGGTATGTGAACTGTACTGAGCTCTGCAAAAGCCTCAGGTTCTCCCACAAAGGGCCACAGTCTCACACCAAAGAGCAATTGCCTCTGCCTGGTGGACTATGTGGAAAAGTAGGGTTGAGGGCAGTGGGCACTGCAGACCCTATGTCTCTTTTCCCCCAGTCACAGACGCTCTGACAACTACCAAAGCAGTGAAGGCTGCTCTGGCATTTACAAAGAACACTGGACAGGGTGTGAATAACTCTAGTTCAGAGATCTCTGTCAATTAGACTCTGTGATTTTGGACAAGTCGCTGTCTTTTCTGAGATACAATTTTCTTTTTTTTGATTTTTAAAAAGATTTTTAAAATTTATTTTTTAATTGAAGTATAGTTGATTTACAATGTTGTGTTAATTTCTGCTGTACAGCAAAGTGATTCAGTTATACATATATGTAAGTTATTTTTCATATTCTTTTCCATTATGGTTTATCTCAGGATATTGAATATAGCTCCCTGTGCTATACAGTAGGACCTTGTTGTTTATCCATTCTATATGTAATAATTTGCATCTCCTAACACCAAACTCCCTGTCCACCCCCCTCCCCCTTGGCAACCACAAGTCTGTTCTCTATGTTTGTGAATCTGTTTCTGTTTTGTAGAGAAGTTCATTTGTGTCATATTTTAGATTTCACATGTAAGTGATATCATATGGTATTTGTCTTTCTCTTCTGAGAAGCAATTTTCTGATCTTGAAAATAACATAATTGTTTTTCTATCGGTGTGTTAAATTAAATTTTGTCTGTGGAAGCCTTATTAAATTGTGTGGTGCTTCCTGAGTCACCTATGTGGCGCTGAAGTGTGATGCTATCACCCAGAACACGAAGCAAGGTGTGGAACAATGCTTTTCAAAGTGCGGTCCCCAGACCACCATCAACAGCGTCACCAGGGAACTTGCAAGTTCTGGGACGCTACCACACGCCTAATGAAACAGAAACTCTGAGGTCAGAGCAAAAATCTCTAGTTAAGCGAGATCACCAGGTGATTCTGATTCATGTGAAAGTTTGTGAACCACTGATGTAAGAACGTCTTTACTTTCTTCCCTATCTGGTCTAGATGTCTATCTCACAGGACCGATAACTTCTCAGTCCCAATTAGTTTCTGCTGCATTCTCTGTGAAAATGCTCAGGTTTCAGCTAAATCTAACCAGTGCTTTCCTCAGCTCGCATAGTCAGGATGTGAAGAAAATGACATAATCATACCAATAGCCTTTATTACATGTTAGGCTACTTTACCCCTCCTCAGTCCTATTAAATTATTCTCACAACGACCATACAACTTTTACCACTGCCCAGGTTCTTGTTCCTCCCTACGTTCCCTCCTACTTACCTGAGATTTCGAGACTGTCAGGAGGCAACTCCTCGTCTTTTTATTCCACTCCTGTAAATTGATCTTATCTCTGAAAGCAACCTCTTCTCTTGTCCTTCACTCTCAGAGGAAGTAGTGTTGATGTCTCTCCTGCATTTCGATGTTTCCTACCTTAGGGCTGTAATATATTTTACTTTACCTAGGCACGAGAAAGCCCCCTAAAGTAGTTTATGTATTTGTTTATTTGTTTATTTATTTAGAGAGTACAAAGACAATATAAATCAATTATATTTTTTATGCTAGCAGCAAACAACCATAAAATTAAATTGAACATTTTCTTTTTATATTTAACTCAAATTGTCAAAGCCTCTACACAAAGAATTACAAAATATTGCCAGAAGAGATTTTTTTTTAATGTAAATAAATGGAGAAGTACACCATGTACACAGATCAGAAGTCCTGATGGATTGTTAAAATATCAATTTTCTCAAAATAAATATGTAGTTTTAAAGTTTAATTTTTCCAGCTTTATTGAGGTATAATTGACAAATAAAAACTGTATATAATTAAGTGCACAACATGATAATACATGTATACATTGTGAAATGATTACCACAATCAGGTTAATTAACACTTCCTTTACCTCACACAGTTGTCATTTTATTTTTGTGGACTTAAATTATTTTTAAAACAACCTGGATATACAGACACACATGCACAAAAAAACACAAAAACTCCACAAATGTACATATATAGATACTTGCATGCATGCATATGTTTATGAACATGCACATGTATATACATACGTATGTATGTATATTTTCAAGAATAATTTTACCACTTATTCTCTGAATTTACTTTCTTTCCTACCTCATCAGGGACTTTGTTCCATCAATTATCCCCCCTCTTATTTACCAGCAGTTACTCCTAATTTCCTGAATCTTTACTTATGAAAATTCAAATATTTTTAATCTTAAAAGCAATCAAAGGGCTTCCCTGGTGGCGCAGTGGTTAAGAATCTGCCTGCCAGTGCAGGGGACACGGGTTCAAACCCTGGTCCAGGAAGATCCCACGTGTCGTGGAGGAACTAAGCCCATGCGCCACAACTACTGAGCCCGTGTGCCACAACTACTGAGCCCGCGCTCTGCAACAGGAGAAGCCACTGCAATGAGAAGCCTGCACACCGCAACAAAGAGTAGCCCCCTCTCGCCACAACTAGAGAAAAGCCCGCGCACAGCAGTGAAGACCGAACACAGCCAAAAATAAAAAAAATAAAATAAAAAACAAACAAAAAAATTAACAACTACAATACAAATATCCTATTCACCTAGCCTGTCTCACTTCTTCCTTCAAAATCACACCTTTCATTAGATACTTCTTTTGGCTTTGATTTCTTTACCATCCACTGGTTCTTCTCTTGTCCCTGACCTTCCTTTTTAGGCCTCATAAAGGGTTCATCTGTCCCTGAAAGAAGGTTTACTTTTGGTATTTTCTATTGGGGTCTCTATGCTCCCCTCACTCTTCACTCTACCCGGCCCATCTTGTCACCTGCTTTGGTTTCATTTAGCATGCTTGTGCTGAGACATTCCAAATCTATAGTTGCCATTTATAATGCTTTTCAGGCTCCAGATCTACTTATCCAAAGACCTCCCAACTGGTCTTCTAGCCTGTAGTCCTTCCAGTCTCTAAACCAGCCTCCATATATAAATTGCGTTTCCAAAAGGTAATTTTGAGCACACTACTTACTCGATCACAGATAATAATTTCCCATTGCCTAATAGATTCATACACACATACTATGCTTTCTCCACTGATACTGGTTCAGATGCATGTCTCTGAACTGGCTCTTTTATAAATTCCACTTCCTCTATCCCCAACCTCCCCTTTAATCTAGCCAGTTCATATTTCTCATTCAGGAAGACTTTCCTCATTTCCCAAGGCTGGGTTATGTACTTCCTCTGTACTCCTATATTCCCCTGCAGTTATCTACTTCTCTCTCTAGGATTTATCACACTGAAATATTTTCAGCCCCAATATATTATGAGCTCCCTAAAGGTCAGGCTGTGTCTTATTCACTGGTGTCTGGGATAGAGTTGACATGTAGTGTATGTTTAAAAAAATGATCAAAATAGGTAAGTTCCCACCCATTCAGCCATGTGAGTTCACACTGTGAAGGACACATACAAATATCATAAAAATCATGGATTTATAATCATAGATATTCTGTCCTCACATTCTTCTCTTGTCTGTAGTTGTCATTCATTGTGCTCATTCTTTCTGCAGCATTGTTCAACGTGTTCATCCTCTACTGCATGCTCCCACCTTTGTCAGTCACATCAGCACCTGCATAAACTTTTCTTCTCTGATTTCAGTTCTTTTTCTAAATTATCAGCTTCCCAGACAGACTCTGTTTACATTATCTCTCCATCATTCATTTATGTGACTTCTGTTTTCCTCCAATTCATGTACCCATTGATGTTGCCACACCCTCAAACCAGGGAGCAACCTCAGGCACTCTGCTTAAAGTTTGTCTCTCTGGCAGCCTCTTTTTTCAGAACTTCCACTTTTTATTTTTTAAATTTTTTAAATAAATTTATTTATTTTATTTATTTATTTTTTTGGCTGCATTGGGGCTTTGTTGCTGCACATGGGCTTTCTCTAGTTGCGGCGAGTGGGGGCTACTCTTCATTGCATTGCACGTGCTTCTCATTGTGGTGGCTTCTCTTGTTGCAGACCATGGGCTCTAGGCATGTGGGCTTCAGTAGGTGTGGCACAAAGGCTCAGTAGTTGTAGCACACAGGCTCTAGAGCGCAGGCTCAGTAGTTGTGCTGCACGGGCTTAGTTGCTCCACGGCATGTGGGATGTTCCCAAACCGGGGATCGAACCCACGTCCCCTGCATTGGCAGATGGCTTCTTAACCACTGAGCCACCAGGGAAGTCCAGAACTTCCACTTTTTAAATGGCCAGTTTCCTTGCCCACTGATTCCTGCTTCTGTCCTCTTTGGAAAAATTACCAGAAAAAGTATCCCTTATATTTCAATGAATTCCTTTTTCCACTTGTTTTTGAATCCTTTACCTGACTGCTCTGTCTAGGAACATTGTTCTTTTTAAGTGGTCCCCCAAATGCAGTAGAATAACTACTACCTGTTTGTCAATGTTTGAAGACAGAACCTCTGTATCACTTATGATCCCTGCATCCTCCTTAGGAGCCAAGGATCACTTACTCATCAATCTCCTCATCCTCACTTGGAAAGTGACCCTCCAAACTGCCCTTCTCCCATCTGACTTCCCAGGAAAACACAATTCATTCCAGCTACCCTAGACAATTTTTTCCAACAGCCTTCCATTCCTCCTTGAACATTGCCACAGAACTTTCCTATTACCTGGTTCCTATTCTCCATCCATCTGGCCATATTAATAACCTTCTCTCCTTCCAGAAATATCTGACCCAGACTTACCTCTCCATTGCAACCTTCTCAGACTTACAGTTTCTCAATTCAGTATTTCATACACAGCTTAGGCTTCCTTAATATATAGAATTGAATCGCACACCTTGCCTCATATGGTGTTTATTCCCTCCTCTCCTTCGGGAGCAGAGATTCTCCTCCCTTTGTGTCCTTCCCTTCCTCAGCTCCAACTTCATCCTCTACCATTCAGGCCAATATGCCTCTGTTCAACACAAGGATCTAAGGCACATAGGGATATTGTTTGGCACAGAGCCAGATAGAAGAGAGCTATTGTTAGACACTCTGAGCATCTAAGTGGGGGTGGTCAGCACCAACTCTGAGTCTCTTAGCCTGAATGTTTCACTGAACTTGCTTTTGCATTTCCCATTCCAATACTAGATCCCTTTCACGCTTTCAGTGCTACTCCTCCTCTCTTTCTCTCTTCTCATTGTCCTTCCTAAAGCATTTCCTCTTAGGCTTCTTTCATTCATAACCTTCCTAGTGTCTGTTTTCAAATCCTTGTTTATTTTTCACCTTGGGCTTCCCTGGTGGTGCAGTGATTGAGAATCCGCCTGCCAATGCAGGGGACATGGGTTCAAGCCCTGGTCTGGGAAGATCCCACATGCCACAGAGCAAATAAACCTGTGCACCACAACTACTGAGCCTGTGCTCTAGAGCTTGGGAGCCACAACTACTGAAGCCCGCGCACCACAACTACTGAAGCCCACTCTCCTAGAGCCCGTGCTCCACAACAAAAGAAGCCACCACAATGAGAAGCCTACACACCACAATGAAGAGTAGCCCCCACTCGCCGCAACTAAAGAAAGCCCGCGTGCAGTAACGAAGACCCAACGCAGCCAAAAATTAATTAATTAATTAATTTTTAAAAAAAGCATGTTGTAATCATCTCATCTTAAGAAAAAACAACAACAACAACAAAGCCTTTATTCCCCCATTTCTATGCAGCCGTCTGTCTTTTCTCATTTACAGTACTCTTATTGGATTCACTTTCTTTCCTATGCATTTACATTTAAACCCACACCAATCAGGTTTTCTGTCCCCACCACTCTTCCAAATTGGCCTCATCGTGGCCCCCAATCTAACCTGTCTCTCTTGTTCAAATCCAGTGATCAATTCTCCGTCCTCATCTTTTTGACGTACCAGGATCATTTGACACAGTTGGTTACTCTCTCCTTTTTTTGAAACTCTTCTCCTTCTTCATTTGGCTTCTTTCTCTCTCTAACTTCTTTTTCTGACTTAATGTTTTATTTCTTCTCAATTTCCTTTGTTGAATTCATCTAACCTTCCAGACTTCTAAATATTGTACTATCCATGACTCAGTTTTTTCTCACCTCTATCCTTTTACTATGCTCACTAATTGCACAATTCTAAATGCTCTGTTGTTGCTGATGAACTCTAGACTCACAATGTTGAACTACCTTCCTACACTTTCATTTGGATGTGAAATAGACATCTTAAATATATGTAAAACTGAACTCAATTTTCCATTTAACAACCTTATTTCCTGGTCTTTTTTACCTCAACAAATAGCCAATCCATTCTTTGAATTTTTCTGGGGGATAATAATAATGGGAAAAAAAATTAAAAGTTTATTTCATCCTGAACCTCTCTTTCATACTCCAGATCCTACCCATTAGAAAGTCAATATGTTGAAATATAAAAAAAGAATTCATGGCTAATGTTGAATCAGAGAGGAAACAGGAACATATGATGCCAGGAAGAGGCTCAACTGGCAAGTAGCTGAATTTGGGTTTTCATGGGCACACAAGGGATTAAGGACCTTTCCTTAATTGTCCAATCCCAGTCTGAGTCTCCACATACCACATACCAGCTGTGTGAAAGCTGAACTCTTGGCTTGAGAAGGAAGGGTCAGCCCAGGCCCCTCACTATGAAGAAGGCAATTGAGACAAAGGAAATGGAAGAGTTGAAGGGTGGGGGGAGATGAAGCCCACAGGGATTCAGAGCACCTTGGAGAAGTCTCAAAAATCCATTGTATGAGGCGGTGATGTCGGTGCTGAGGTCACAGAGGAGACCTGATGGAGTGAGTTCTGGCTTAGAAGGCTTCAGTGGTGGCTGTTCAGCAAGATGAGGGCAGTTTCGAGCCTTGTATAAGAGGAAGGACGGGGCCACAGCTGACTGGTATGTTTCCCCAAACTGGGCCCTTCATGCTGCCCTTGCCCCTTCACTCATCAACTACAGACCTCTTTCCCAGGGCCTCAGGTTTCCCTCCCATGACCCCCGACATCTCTCAAACCCAACATCTTCCCAAAGCATCCTATCCCAGGGACCTCATAACCCCTTCCATGTGGACCTTCCCGTTTCCCCACCCTGAGATCCCAGATCCTCTTCCTGCTCACCTTTCCTACTTTCACCACTGCCCAAAAGGCTGATCTCTGTCTCCCATCCCCATCCCCCTAGCCGTGTTCCCACAGACCTGGGCCTCCTGCTGCCCACCATGGCCAAAAGTGGAGAGGCCCTGCCACAGGGCAGCCCAGTGCCGGTCCAGGGTCCTCCCCTCATCAAGGTGACCGTGAAGACGCCCAAGGACAAGGAGGATTTCTCAGTTACAGACACTTGCACCATCCAGCAGCTGAAGGAACAGATATCCCAGCGCTTTAAGGCCCACCCTGATCAGCTGATCCTCATCTTTGCTGGCAAAATCCTCAAGGACCCTGACTCACTGGCACAGTGTGGGCTCCGAGACGGCCTCTCTGTCCACCTGGTCATCAAGATGCAGCGCCGTCCTGTGGGCACTGCGTGCCCAGCTGCTTCAGTCCCTACCGCAGCCCCAAGCCCTGGATCGCTCCCTCAGCCAAGCTCCATTTGCCCAGCAGACAGGCTACCCACCTCTAGCTTAGGTGTCCTCACAGGCCTCAACGGGCTAGGCCTGACCTCTGGTAGTTTCCCCGACCAGCCAAGCTCACTGATGTGGCAGCATGTGTCTGTGCCTGAGTTTGTGTCTCAGATCATTGATGACCCCTTCATCCAGGGTCTGCTGTCCAACACAGGCCTGGTGCGCCAGCTGGTTCTTGACAACCCCCACATGCAGCAGCTGATCCAGCACAACCCTGAGATTGGGCACATTCTCAACAACCCTGAAATCATGCGGCAGACGATGGAGTTTCTATGCAACCCTGCCATGATGCAAGAGATGATGCGTAGCCAGGACCGGGCCCTCAGCAACCTGGAGAGCATCCCTGGTGGCTACAGTGTGCTCCGTACCATGTATACAGATATCATGCACCCAATGCTTAATGCAGTGCAGGAGCAGTTTGCTGGCAATCCCTTTGCTACCACCACTACTGCTAATGCTACCACCAGCAGCAGCAAACCTTCAAGGATGGAGAACTGTGACCCTCTCCCCAACCCCTGGGCTTCCACATTTGCAGGCTCAGCTGGTAGGAGAGGCAGGAGGCCTGGGCACCAGGATGTATCCGAACTTAGAAACAGGGTTTCCAATATCCTAGGTAATATAAGGCTCTATGACTATCTCCAGCAATTACATGAGAGCCCCCTGTCCCTGGGAACCTATCTGCAGGGGATTGCATCTACCCTCAGCCCAAGCCAAGAACCACCACCACCACCACCAGGAAGCCAAGTTCCCCCAACTTCACCCTCATCCCAGGAACTTGAGTCAGGCCAGCCTCTCCCCAGGGAGTCAGTAGCAATCAAGGGGAAGCCCTCCTGCCCCTCATTCCTGAGATATCCCACGGAGAGCAGTGCTAGAAGAGATGGAAGCCAAGATGGTGCAGGGAATGGCTCCACTGCCCACAGCACCAACAAGCCTGATCTTGTCTCCAGGCTGGAGCGTGCTGCCAACAAGGTCCCATTTGTTCCTTCCCCACCTTCACCCACGGCAGCTACCGCTGGAACCCCTGAGCATGTCTGGCTGCCGCCACCAGCTTATCCAAGATCTCTGAGGCCAGCCGGAATGAATCAGGCCCCACAGTTGCAGGACGAGATGCGCTGGCCGCCGCCACTGCTGCTGCACCTTCAGGCAGCCGCGGCAAACCCTCGTGCGATGCACGCCTTGCTGCAGATTGAGCAGGGTCTGCAGATCCTGGCTACTGAAGCCCCTCGCCTCCTCCTCTTGTTCATGCCTTGCCTAGCAGGGCTGGGAAGTATGGCAGGAAGCACAGAGCCTCGAGAGGGTGCCCCTATGCCTGCGGATGCTCCCCTAGCCCCAGCTCCTGAGGTTCCCTCAGCACGAGGCTCTGCGGAGCTGGGCCCCCGCTCCATGCCCTTCCTCCAGATGTTGCAAGCCCTAGCTGGCGCCAATCCCCAGCAGCTGCAGCCCGAGACTCACTTCCGGGTGCAGCTAGAGCAATTGCGGGCCATGGGCTTCCTGAATCCTGAAGCCAATCTGCAGGCCCTCATTGCCACCGGAGGTGACGTAGATGCTGCTGTGAAGAAGCTGAGGCAGCTGAAGGAGCCCTAGTGGTTCAGACCGTATCTTTTCCTCTGTGCCTTTTCCCCCATATGCCCTACCCTAACTGCCCCATTCTTGAATGCAGCTGCACTGTGAACCAAATTTACTATGATGCCCTTTACTGTGGAGACAATGTTGTTCCAGAGTCACTGGGAAGAATGAGAGCCAGAACGGGGTAGGGGTGCTGTGAGTGACCCAGCCATCCCTGCCACCGTACCATCGTGGGACCCCAGTCTGAGCTCTGCTAATGCCTATCTTGAGATGCAATTACATCCAATCTCCAGTGTCATCTGCTGCCTGAGTCTGATTTTTTGTGGGCTATGAGAAAAGGGGGGGTGTATAGGAGAAGAGGTGGTGGTTAAGAGCCGTCTCTGCATGGATGGGAGGGCTTGGATGGGAAACCAAAAGGTTTCAAGTTAGAAGATTCAGAGGCACGGGGAACAGAGGAGGGTGAGCTGAAGACTGCAGCTTTCCTGGTGTCCTTCCAAAGGTCCCCCCCAGATTTGGTGTCCTGTAGGAGCTGCCACCATGCACTCTGTGTTCTTTGGGGCTCTCTACCATCAGCCAGACTGAAAAGTGGGCACAGCTTCTTATTTTTATTGCCTCTGAACACTATCCTACAGGCGGCTCTCACTTTTGGGATTTGATTCTGATCTCTGAGTGGATAGCAATAGAGCAAGAATCAGGCTGAGTTCTAAGATTCCCTGATCGCACCAAGTTTACAAAGTTACTGTCCCTGGTAGCCAGATTTATAGTTGATTCCACTGCCATGGACCCAGCTTGTTCTGGATTTTGTCTTTCTTGCAATATCTAGCTCAGAAATTGAGGACCTACCCTGTGCTCAGCATTCTGCTAGGGATTAGGAATTCAACGTGAGTAAAAGAGGCATGGTCCTGCCCTCATGAGTGTATGACGGTAGCTGGAACTGTTCAAACAGTACTAATTTTATATAACCACAAACTATGATAAGTGCTATAAAAGACAGGGAACTGTGAAATAGCGTAACAGAGACTTGGTCTAGTCTAGGGAGAGAGGGAAGGGTTCTGTGAGCAGGTACTCCCATCTAAAATCTGAAAAGTGGTCAGAATGAAGTAGGTAAAGATTCGAGAGGGGAGGGAAAAGTATTCCCGCAGAAGAACCATTATGTACAAAGGCGCCGAGGCAGGGTGTGCATAGCACACAGGAAGTGCTCTCAGCATCTCAGACTCAATTCTCATTTGCCCTCAGGGATGCTTCCCAATACCCATGCGCTTCTGGGGCAAAAGTGTTACAATCGATGAGTCAAGTGAGTGAACCATGCCTTCCAGCAAATAAATGTGCCAGTGGGCTCACACAGGTAAACACGCTATGGAGTAATACACTGACACAAAATGCATATTCACCCTTTAATACACCTTCACATGGGCACACTTTTGTGCCCGCGTATGAGCATACACACAAAACACAGTCTGTTAGAGTTTTATCACCGATGGGGGTATAAACAAACAAGCAAAAATCTAGTGCTATATTCTTGTCAAGGAACGAAAAGGGTCTTTGAAAGAGGATACCACTATAGTAAAAGTGGCCATGGTGTGTGTTTAAAAGTCAGAGACTCAGTGTTGGGGGTCCTTTTAGGGAGAAACAGGTTCTGCCTGGAACCTAGGATGCTTGGACCAACCTGTCTTTACCTTTTAGCTACCAGCACATGGCTTAGAGATGAAATGAGCTTTGGGGGCAACTTTCTCCCATTGTTTTCTGTTTTAATCTCTAGGTAAAGCACAAGGCTTCAAACCTCCTTTCTATCCCTTCTTCACTCCCCATTAGTGAGGGAGTGCTTGTCCAGATCAAATGAACTGTTGTTTCTGGTGGGGCTAGGGGAAAGGCAGACGAAAGTCTTGCCTCTTCATTTCCTGCAACTAAGAAGTCTCTGGCACTGCTTCTGACCGCTGAAGTTGTACACTGTAATCTCTAATTTCAACCCTTGGAAGGCCAGGTAGGTCTGAGAAAAAATTCAGGGAAAGAAATGTTGCTTTTATTTCCCTTTCATATATATGGGCCACGAAAAGCCTGAGGATTCATGTGACGTAAATTCCAGCTCACCAGGGCAGACAGTAGGTGGGAATCTGGGTCTAAAAGTCCTGGGGAGAGAGGAGATCACTCATTTATTGGATTGTTTTCTGGTCCTCTCCTATGGAGAGCCCTCAACTGTTGATTGTGTGTTTGGAATCTTTGCTCTGGCCTCATTGGAGACTGAACCCAACAGCTCCATGTTCAGCTCTGTGGTGGTGTCCAAAGGAAGGAGGTTGCTGGGGTGGGGAAGGTCACTGTCCCCCACCTAGCAGCTGATGTAGGACCTGGCACATGGGAAACATTCAATAAATGATTGAATAAATGAATGTTGAATGATGAATGAAGAAATGAGTGACCAAATGAGAAAGTGGTTGAAGAGGTTAGGTAGATATGAATCAAATAAACAATCTCAGAGGACCAGGGCTTCTGCTTGGGAAAATAAAGACTGTTGGCGTTTGGGGAGGAGATGCCTGCAGGCTGATGTTACTGAAGTGGCAGGACTCCCATTTACAGACCCTGCTCTGACTCTCACACGACATCAGCAGTGGTCTCAGTCACATATCTGGGCCTTGAAAGGACCCCACACTAGGGGGTTGTGTGGATGGAAGAGAAGGAGAGTCATAGTTTTGGTCATATTGGGCCTAGTGTGACCTTGCTCTTCCCAAACAAAATGTACCCTTTCCTCAGACCAAGAGACTTTTTAGAAAGCCAAAGAGCAGTGAAGCTTGCAAAGCTGATTTGCATCACAAATAGCCAGCCCGGTAGTTGGATAGCAATTTAAGAGAAAGGTATTATCCAAAAACCAGAAAGTGCTTTTATGCAACTGTGTTCTTTATTTTTTAAGGATGTTCCCCTAATATCTCTGTCATAAATACATGGGTACATTTTTTCTAGATATTTTAGGGTTTCACTACTTACACTTAATTTTAAATAACAGTTAACATTATTGAGGCTTTCCTCTAGCCAGGCCCTATTCCAAGCTCTTTACATCTGAATCCACGCAATTGTCCTTTAATGCAAGTAAGTATTATTATTCCTAACTTCAGATGAGGAAAACTGAGGCATAAAGAGAGAGGAAGTACTTTGCTTACAGTTTTACAGCTCCTGCATAATAGAGCCAGGATTTGAAATTAGTGTACTTCCAGAGTCTACACTCTTAATTGCTGCACTGAATCAAGTTAATTAATGCTTTAATCCTTACCTCTAGAAAGTGAAGAGGGGTACGATTTGTGGTATTTCATTAGAATTTTTGCACCTCTGACTGCTGCAAGTATCTACACTGGATTGAAATATTTTCTTTACCGTATCCTGCATATGTGTACACGTGTATGTATTTTTGATGTTTTTTAATTTAATCTACTACTTCAATTTTAACTTTGAAATTTTTAATGACAAAACACTCAATGCTTGACTCATTATTCCTTTGCCAAATGCCGTTGTCCAATTTTGGTTATTTTTCTAAATATACTTTATAGTCGATGTCAAATTTCATAAAAGACCAAAGGAGATCTTGAATGGCTTTCTATTACATTCATAAATTAGAGGAGAATTGAGGGATTTGCAAGAGACAGTCTTTCCTTTTAAAACAGAGAATGTTTCCATTCAAATTTCACTTGTGTCTGTAGAAAGAACTGTCGTTTCTTCACATAAGTCTTACTCGGGTTTAAGCACTACATTTTTTTTTTTTGGTTATTTTGAGTGAAAATTTTTGCATTGTATTTTCAGAATGGATATTGCTGTGGTGAAACTATGCTGTCACCAGTTACACTATGAATTATTATTTTAGACAGTTTTTTTGATTCTCATGCAAGCAAACATGTGCATCCTTGAAAAATAAAACTTCCACTCTTCTAATAGTTAATTAGACCTCCTTTCTAGAAACGTAAGTTGATTTATTTTCACAGTTTGAGCTATATATATATGATAATATATATTATGCATAATATATATATTAGATAATGTAAATAATTAAAATAAGAATGTAAAAAACATCAATAATTCCACTACCCAGATAGCACTGCTAATAACACGATGGTTGTCTTTCCACATATTTTACAAAACTGTGATTATATTGTATATAGACTTTTACAACCTGCCTTTTCAACATGACAATACACCATGAAACTTTCCAAGTTATTAAGTAGCCTTTTGGAACTCATTAGTTTAATAAATAATTCCTAAACCCTTCTTATATGCCAGAAAATGTGCTTGGTAGTAGGAATACAATGGTGAACAAGATAGATATGGTTCCTGCTTGAAGAAGCTTACAATATTGTAGAGATAACAGACCTCCAAAAAAAAAAAGAAATAAAAGAGTAGCTAAAACAGAGCACTCACTGAGAACTAGGCCTGTTCTATAGACTCTATGCCTATTAACTCATTAAATTCTTACAACCCTATAAGGTAGGTATTATTATTAACCTATTTAACAGATGAGTAAAGCAAGGAATAGCTATGTGGGTCTAGTCCAAGGTTGCACAGCTAAAAAATGAAAGAGCTGGGATTTGGGCCAGTGCTTCTAGAGACAACACCTTTTATCTCTATTCTATATAACTTTCTATTATATAAATAATTATTGAACTACAATTCAAATTAACTTCATGCAGGGAATAAACAAGGCATTTTGCTAGTGTATATAAGGGAAGGAGGGATATAATTTTAGAAGGGTCAGAGCGTATCTCTCTGAAGGGAGTATTTATGCAGAGACTCGAAGGATAAGAGGAAGCCCAGACATTCAGAGAGCTGGGGGAAGAAAGTTTCAGGCAGAGGAGAAAGTATAAAAGAGTTCCCTGAGTTTGGTTAGAGCTCGATACATTTGAAGGGAAAGGAAAGAACGTCAGTGCGTCCAGAGTAGAGAGAATGAGAAGGAGAGTGCTTCAAGGTGAGGTGGGAAAGAGACGTGAGTGCAAAATCGCACAGGGTTTCGCTGTGAGTGTGGATTTTAGTCTCATCTGTGTGGAGCGTGAATGAGAGGGTAGCTGTGGTGACAGCTGAGTCAGGCAAAGACCCCTGCACTCATTCAGGTGAGAGACTGTGTTGGCTTAGACTAGGCTTCTCCACTGGGGCAGATGACAAGAAGTGGACACCTGAAAACATGTTTTGGAGACTGAATTGATAAAACTTTCTGATAAGATGGGGTGTGCAAGCTTAAGAAAAGGGAGGAATGAGAGATCCATTTATTTATTCAGCTAATATTAATTGAACACCCTCTCTATGCCAGGTCCTGTCCTATGTCCCAGAGATAGGAGGTGTTCTAGATCACAAAGCCTTGCCTTCACGAAGCCAACAGAGAGGGGACAGTCACCAAGTAATCAATATAATTTCAAGCAATAGGAGAAGCTAAGAAAAAACACAGGCTAAAGAGGAAAATCGACAGTGAACTGTTTTGGAGTCTTATCAGGGAGACCATCACTCAAGAGAGCATTTAAGCAGAGATGTGAGTTAGCCAAAGCAAGAGTTCCCAGGCAATAGGGACATCAATTAAAAAGCAGGCAGGAAGCAGGAATACAAGAAGGCTGTCGTGACTGAAGCAGGGTGCTCAAGGGGTGGGGTCATGGAGTCAGACACGGGCCAAATTATTAGGGCATTTTAGTCTTGGGAAGGCATTTAGATTTAATTCAAATGTAATAGGAAAATCTTTGGTGGTTTTGGGTAAAGAGTTGAGGTTAATTGATCTATAATATATTTTTAAAAGATCACATTGGCTACTTGTAGTGTCAGCCCGGACAGTTTTTTTCTTTTTCTTTTTTTGTACTGCAAGAGCCTAACTGGGGCTTTGGTTGCCCAGGCATCCAAATCAAAGAGACATCCGCTTGAAAGATGGCTATCTCCCCAAAAAGACATTGCTAGCCACAGGACTACATAAAGAGTCAGGGTGCACCCCCCTCTGATATTTCCTTTGCTTTAGAGGTTATGGATTTCCATAACTATTTGAGCCACTTATTTTTTTCTCTTCCCACAATTTAAATTCTTGTTCTTAAGTTTTAAATCCACCAATAGAGAGTGAACCCATAAAATCCTAGGTGCCCACCCTTGACCCTAATAAAAGAAGAACCCCAGACCCTTTTGTTCTCCCTCTACCCACGACATTGCCATGTGGCCCCAAGTGTGCTATGTAACTTTCAGGACCTGTAAGAAAGAAACCTTGTCTCTTTCAAAGTTCCCTGATGGTTATCACTGAGGGAGTGCCATGTAACTTCCAGGACCTGTAAGTAAGAAACCTTGTCTCTTTCAAAGTTCCCTGATGGTTATCACTGAGGGCGTCTTGCAATCATAATAAAAATCACAAGGCCAGGTCCATCCACAACGTTGGTGATGGATAGACTGAGACCAGCACAAAACACACTGTGGAAATTAGTCAAAAGTGGACCAAGAAAGGAAGTAGGGAAACCAGCGAGGAGGCAATTGCAGTATTGAAAGTATGGAGGTGATCAGATTCAGGATATACTTTGAAGAGAAAGCCCCTAGTACTTGCTGATAACTTAGATGTGAAAAGAGAGGAATTGAGGGTGATTCCTGTGTTTGGATGAATGATCATTTTATTAGAAGAGCAGAGAACTCGAGGAAATGGCAAGTCTGAGATTCTGTTCTGACATTAACTGTCTTGGGTGTAAAGTTAGTTGATGTGGGGGAGACTGAGAGAATCAGGTTTGTGGAAAGTCAAGAGTCCGTTCATTGCTATGTATTATTCCCCTTATCATGGCAGCAAAGGGTTCTAATATATGCCAGCTCCAGGTTTGTCCTATAAAAGAACAAAATTTGCCACCCTAAAATGCGTCTCTTTAACATGAGGATTAATTTAGGCTGATTATTTTTAAGAGACATAAGACTCAGGACGTTTTTCTTGTTATCTCCTCCTCAATTGCCCAAAATAATTTAGATAAAGGGCCAGTTCCAGGAAGAAGAACTATCAGCATAAATAACTAAATTATAATATGAACTAGGTGTGGTAAACTGGGGGAAGCTTAGCAAGTCCTATTTGATCAAAACCCTGTGTCCCATTGTCTCAGTACTGCCAAGAAAACATTTATTTACCAAACATTTGCCTTTCCATCTCCATGTGAATTGCCTTCCTCCCCTTTGAAATCCCAAACCAAAAGACATAATACTCAGTATTTAACAAGTATCTGCTCTGTGCCAGGTACTGTGGGTTGCACTTTATAAACATTATCTCCTTGAATCTTGAAAACAAGTCTGTGGAAAACGACCATATTATATATGATAAAAAGTAGGCTTAAAAAGGGTAAAAGACTTGTCAAAGGTCATGAAATTGTGACTGTGGGATTTAAACCAGGGCTATTTGGCCCTAGAGACTCCAAGCTCCCTTTTTTTCTTAATAGTAAATTTTAAATTGATTAAATAAATAGTAAATTGAGTGTATTATTTTATTTTATAAATTTAAAAGAAATATATGTACACCATCAACAGAGGAATGGATAAAGAAGATGTGCTACAGATATGCTATGGAATATTACTCAGCCATAAAAGGAACGAAATAGTGCCATTTGCAGAGATGTGGATGGACCTAGAGAGTGTCACACAGAGTGAAGTAAGTCAGAAAGAGAAAAACAAATATTGTATAATATCACTTATATATGGAATCTAGAAAAATAGTACAGATGAACTTATTTTGCAAAGCAGAAATAGAGTCACAGATGTAGAGAACAAACTTATGGTTACCAAGGGGGGAAGGAGGGGGTGGGACAAATTGGGAGATTGGGATTGACATATATACAGTACTATGTATAAAATAGATAACTAATGAGAACCTGCTGTATAGCACAGGGAACTCTTCTCAGTGATCTCTGGTGACCTAAATGGGAAGGAAATCCAAAAAAGAGGGGATAGATGTATACGTATATCTGATTCACTTTGCTGTACAGCAGAAACTAACACAACATTGTAAAGCAACTATACTCCAATTAAAAAAATAAAGTACAAAATATGAAAAAAAAAAGAAATGTATGTACCATATAAAAATAGTCAAATGATGCCAGCTCCTCAGGAAGAATAAAGTGTGGTTCTTATGACGAAGAACTCAATGGGCTGTGTGGCCAGGACCCCTACTTGAGACACAAGCCTGTAAATGGACTGGGAAAGGTCATCAACTTGGGCAGGAGACATTTAGACACTGACAATAGAGCCTGTAGGAGAGAAGATGAAGGATGGTTCACCTCAAAGACTGTGAGGGAAAAAAACTTCCTGGAACTATGAGATGTGCAAAGGTGATTCCAGACAATTGTTACCTGGAATGTTCTTCAACCTCTGCTCCACATTAATGTAATAGCTATACTAGCTAAGGAAAAGCCAGAAACATTAATTTGAATATCTGATTCTGCTGAGGGCAATCCAAATGGAATCCCCAATGGGAATTGGGTTTGGTACTGATATTTGTATAACAGAAGTTGTCCTGAGGCCTGGACATTACCAGGAGAGGCCCACTAGGCTGCTGGCTGCCAGCCAGCCGTGAGGATCACTCTGTGAAATTTACTGGGACTGAAAAAGTCTTTTGAACTCAGAAATGACAACTTATCAGGGTCTTGATATGGGTTGGACATGGAGAACACTCATTCAAACTAACTGAAGTTTAAGAATACATATTAATATATCATAAACAATGTAGTTGTAGAAGGATCTAGGTGTTCACGTTGCCCACATCTAACAGAATCTCCTGGCATTCTAAGCAACCAAATCCTACCTTTGTAGCCCTTTGAAATTCTAGAATCAGAAAAAATGGTCAAGTATATAATGGAAAAAGCCTAAGACAGCCTGATGTATCCATCTTCACAGTAAGGAATATAATTGTTTCAGGGATTAGACATTACTCTTGGGGCTCACTTGCTTGGTGGAGTCAAAACAGTGCCTTAGAGAGTCACTATTATCTGCTTTTACAGCTGAAATATGTCCCTCCCAAGTGACAATTCTCCTCCTCAAATATACCTCAAATCAAATAATTGTTAAGTCAAAAAGACTTAAAGTCAAACCTTACTTTCTCATTAATTTCTCTTGTCTTAGGTCTGACCCTCTGGGAGTTGAGATCATAGTTTATCTCTCTAGGAGCAACTTTGTTTCCAAATTCTCAGAGACCATGATGCTGTCTTTCTTAGAACCATGTAGCTGGGTTACCCAGCCTGGTGAGCCTGAGATGCAAGCTGCCTCAAGACCCCAGTGAGGCTGGTGGACTAATTATACATATCTTGATTCCATTCATATAGAAATAGCAACTTGAGGCCTGACTGGGCCATGGATGGTATACAGAAATTTAGTAGAAGATAGGTGACTAGAATTAGCACTTCCTAAGCTAGTTCTTAGGCTAGTACATTTTCTGCTGAGCTATAGTCACCTATCAAACTCAAGTGGTATGATTTTCAACAGGGAAATAAGTTGGTGCGAAACGTGTTTTTAGACAGGAACATTTAATGTTTTTTCTACTGTTACTTAAATCAAATGGTAAAGAAAGCCAACTTCAGGCAGGTGGTAGAGACCACTGCCCTTCCCCCATTCATGTCTACCTCTCAACTGTGACCTCATCACTGACATCCCCCGAAGGCTGGCTCTGGAGAAGGGCAGCTGCCACCCCACGGGAGACAGGTGGCTTCAGGGCTACACTGGGAGGTGGGGTCCACAGGACTTGGGTGAGAGGACATCACGGGACACCTACTGGTCCCTGCACTCAGGTGTGCTCAGTGCTACATCTAGGCTTCTTCAGATCCTCAGGGGGCCCTGAATTCTGCTCTTGAGGAAACATGGCACGGGCTAGGGAAGAAGCAGGGGACAGCTGGCTGGTGTCTGGTCGGGAGCCACAATCACACATCATCAGAGTGTCTGTCAAGACACCACAAGACGGCCAGGAATTTATGCTGGCAGAAAATAGCAGCATCCGCCACTTTAAGAAACAGATCTCCAAACGCCTTCACTGTGACACTGACGGACTGGTGCTCATCTTCTCCAGAAAGATCCTTCGGGATCAAGACATACTGAGCCGGCGAGGCATCCTTGATGGCACTGCGGTCCACCGGGTGGTGAGGACCCGTGTGAAAGGAACTCTGCCCGGTCCCAGCGCTCTGCCAGGCCCTGCCGGCCACTGCACCCATCGTTCGGAACCATCCACCTCGGAGAGTGCTAGGATGCTAGCCAGGCGGGCCGGCTGGCCCAGGGCTCTCCTGAACTAGCTGACTTCCTTGGCCAGCTGACTCAACTCCTGTTGGCTGCCCCCGAGTCCGTGGGGGGTGGGGGGGAGGGGCCAGTTCTTGGAAGACCCTGTGGTTCAAGGCAAGTGAGAAATCAGCCAATGCCAGCCATGTTCCTGAATCCTCAAGACCAGTACAGAAACCCGAGCCAGCTCTTAAGGCTCTGGAAAACTTGCAGAACCCGGCCCAGTAACAGGAGCCACTGCACGCGGACAAGCGGGAGCTGGAAGGCTTGAGGCAGTGCCAGGTGGTGCCGATGCTACACGTCCGGTCTGCTCTGATATCCAGCACCTCAGGCTCTCCACTCTGGCCCCTTGGGTTGCCTCCAAAGGCCACAGCCCAGGTTCAGAGCCTTGCAGAGGGGGCGCCAATCCCCACCGCAGTACTAACACCACCACCACAGTCCCCGCAGCCTTTGCACCTGCCAGGCCGTTGGCACAGGAAGTCAGTGCAGCCGTAGTTGTCCAGTCCCGGCGCATGGTTTCAAACCAGGCTAATTCAGGGTGCAGGACTGGACTGTCAGACTTACACTCAGGCCAGGGTCTTTCCTCCCAGGAGAGCCAGCAGCCCATAGGGAAAGCCGCTCCAGCCGGTCGGTCGGCTGAGACCGTCACCCTCTGCCTTGCGTAAAGCCTTACACGTCCTGCAGCAGAATCCAGCTCTGCTCCACCAGCTGGCAACAGGCAGCCCCCTGCGACATCATATGCCCCTCCTTCCCATACTCGCCAACCCACGAGCACTGCAGGCATTAATACAGATAGAAAAGGGCCTGCAGATATTGTCCAGGGAGGTGCCTGCATTGGGACCTTGTTTATGGGATCCAGGCAGACCACATGAGGCTAAAGGAGCTTCTGAAACTAGGGCTGGAGGACAGGGTCACAGAGCAGACCCTGTGCAACCCACCTGGGCCATTCTTCAGCTCCTCCACGCTCTGGCCAATGCCTGCGCCCGGTCTACCCAGTCCTCAATGTCCTCATGCCCCCTCACTGAAGGCCGCTACCAGCAGGAACTGGAGCATCTGAAAGCCATGGGTTTTGCTGATCACGATGCCAATCTTCAGGCCCTCGTGGCCATGGGTGGAGATATCCATGCTGCCATTGAGAGGCTGCTGGGAGTACCGGAGGCCTAGGTCCCTCCAGCAGATGCCCACAATGCACCACCCCATGGAGAGGAGGGAGGCAAAGGAAAGAGAAGGGGAGGGAGGGGAGGAGCTTATTTTGGGAATTCCTCCTGTTCAGATCACGTGCACACATGTAGAGCCTCCCCTCACTGCCCAAACCTGTTTTACATTTAAAAAGATTGCTTGGATCTTATGTGTGCTGTCAATTTGGGGGCAGGTGGGCCCAAATTGTTGTTTGGGGGGAGGGATTGATCATATTATATGGTCTTGGGTCTGGGCTTCACCTGTTCTCATAACGCTAGTCTCAGACTGTTTTCCAAATTTGAACATGAGGTGGGGAAATCCTGAATTTTTTTCACTATCTCTACTTCTGCTCAGTGCACAACCCAGTTCCCCACCAACATTACTAACATCACCACAAGCCACCCTATTACAACTCCAGGGTGACTGAAGGGATCCTGGCTTTTGCTCCCCCGGGAACGCATGAATTTCTTCATGGGCTCTGAAAGCCACCCACTTTTTGACCCTGTTTCTGTGGCTTGAGGTCCAATCTCTTGATGTTGCAGAAAAGGTGTTTAACTTCCCTTTCAGTTAGGGTTTCTCCTTTGCTACCTGCCTATGCCAGGATCCTCCTCTTAGGAGGTCAACCTCCACTGCTTCTGAAACTCCATCCTCTCCGCCTATGCAGGCTTCTTTCCTTTATATTGCAAAACGTTTGATTCTGCTGCCTTATCAGGTACAGAATCTCATCTTTCCTTTTGTCTCTGAATGTCTTCAGTGTCTCCCTTTCCAGGGGTCATGTTTAACAATCCTGTGCAGTCAGAGACTTGTCCCCAGTACAGAGCAGAGGCTTTCTCAGAACTGCTGCTCCTTCCTAATCTTCCCAAATTTTTCTACAGAATTTGATATACTCACCTTCTTTAAGTTGCCTCTTTTAATATATTTTCTTGTCCATTCTCTTATAAAGTGGTGCTTCCTAAGACTATGTTATGCCGATTCTTTCTCTATTCATCCTTCAAAGAGTTTGGCCATTTTCTTGGCTCCGGCTCTTACTTCTGTGCTTGTGGTTCCTAAATCTCTGAGTCTCTTTGTACTTTCCATAATCTGCTAGACTTTTGGTCGGGTGTCCCAGAGGAAACTCTGCCTCAGTATAGATAGAATGGACACAAAACATCTGGGCCAGGCAACCACCAAAGGAAATCTCACCAGCTTAGAACCACAAAATGGCCAGCGTCTTGGGCACAGTGGTGGAGCTGAGAGCCAGGTCAGTGAGTGAGAGGAGGCAAAGGAAGAGCTACATGGGTGCGTGAAGGGCACTGTCTGTCACTATGACTAGGATGAGGGCGACATTCCTAGCCAGTGCTACCAGATACAAGGTATGAAAGGAGATGGCGATCCAGATGTGGGCACACTACAGCCCTGGGATCCCTGTCAGGAAGAGAGTGGCTGGGCGACTGTCATCATTGGTGTTGGAAGCTGGCATTCTGCTTGGCAAATAAAGGGTTCTGTCCAAGGGATGATGGCACACCTGTCCTGTAACATGTGAGATCTGGTTCATTCACATAAAATGATGACCTTTCTGTCAAATCGTCTTTTTTAGGCTAAGAAAAATATTTAGTGTTATTAACTTGTTTAAGAATCTTAAAACGTTCGATCACATATAATCCATTTTCCATCAGCTAATTCCTATACTCATCAATCATGTTTTGAGTTCCATATCCCAAACACCAAGCTCAGAATTTAAGCATTTGCCCTGTCTAACCCTTCTAGACTTCTTTCCCACCACATTCTGCACATCATTTACTTGTCTTTTGTCCATGTACATCTAGGGAAAGTTTGTGCCTCTTTTTAAAATTTTATAGTATTCCCTTTGCCGAAGGAGCTTTTTTCCCTTTATTTTCTTTCTCTCTAGTTTCTAAACATCTGGGCAAATGTCTCTGCCTTCCAGAGGCCTTTCCTCTCTAACCTAGTTCTTTAGTCATCTTTATTTTTCGTTCATCCACTATTTTCCAAAATCCTATTGAGCTGAGACTGTCTTTATCCAATTGCAACCTCCACACAACATGTGTCTGTAAGTAGACAGTTTGATCAATATTCACCATAAGACTCAATCCTGATAACTCTTAGTAACGTAGCATTGACTTCTTGCTTTAATGCCATAATGTTTTGTTTACTTAATCTGTGTTTGTACGGTAACTGCCCGAATATACACCAAATGGCTTATTTTTATGTTTAACCTGAAGTGCCTATAAAGAGGCTAGGTAGTCTGAGTATACTCAAATACCCCGTAACTGAATATCTCCAGTATTTTGAGTACACATGTGGGTACAATGGAAGAAAGCAAGAGATGCAGTAGACATGCTAGCTGGGGAGACAGCACTCCTAACTATGGCAAAGCCAGCTCAAAATCCTACATTCCCACCAGTATAATGGTTGCACGTAATGGCCAGATCAGAATGTCAAGTGCTGATAGAGGCAGATTGAGGGAGGGAGTAGAGAGTCTTAGAGTTCACCAACAGTAGACATCCTGGAAGAGTGAATACATTTTTGTTGTAGAATGCTAGTATTATATACATCTTCCCTCAGTAACATTTTATACCTAAAAGAATCCTTTGTAGGATGCCTAGAATTTTGAACTTTAGTTCTGAGTCTGTCACAAGAGTGTTACATGACCTTGAGAAAATCCTTTCCCTTCTCTGGCAAGTCTCAATTTATAAAAAGCAGCAATTCTGGAATCCTTGTTTCAGCTTTTCTACCTATTCACTATTTAGCATTGAGTAAGTCCCACAACCTTTTTGAGACTCAATTTTCTTATTTATAAATTGGAAATGGAAACACCTGGCTTACTATTTTGTGGGTGAGAAAGAGTAAAGTATACGGTAGTAATAAGCTTGGACATCAAAAATAATGTTCTCCCCATTTTTACAAGCTCTTGGTCCCATAGCCATATATTGGAGTGATGTGGAGTACAGTAACTGTTGTACATCTGCCTTAGCAAAATGAAATCCAAGTTCAGAGAAATGAACTGATGTAACCCAGATCACAAAGCATGTTACTGTCAGAACTGAAATTAGGTCTCAGATCTCCTGATTCAAAGTTTGGTGTTTTTCCCTCACTGAACTGTCCATTTATATAGCCAATTCTTTAATTCCCATCTTTTTCTTTCAAGGCACCCTAATATCTATTGCTGCAATAATTACTCATTATTTGGACACCAAAGAGACAGATAAAAGTGGAAAGCCCCTCTTATTTGCTTGGAAACTTTCACAGATGGCCCCAGCCACTAAAGGAAAGAAGCTTGTGTACCACACAAGAGAGCTAGAGTCACTACATCTTCTCTTCCTCTCTTTACCCCGCCTATTCTTGCCCACAAAGGAAGATTTCAAATGGTTATTGTAAGGAAGCTGCTACTCTGTGAGCATCTATGGATGTGAGAACCACAAAGATAAGTGTAAGCAAGATTGCTTTCCAGGTAAAGTCATAGAAAAAGAGACATTGTGCTGGGGCACCACTCTGGGTGGGATGGGGGAATAATCCCAAATTTGTCTCACTCAGGTTTGTTTCTGGATCACTACAGTGGCTAAGTTTTTGAGGTCTCCCTCTAAGACCTAGACTTCAATCATTGAACTCTGAGTTCTTTCTCTGAACATAGTATTTTCAATTTTGAGGACAAAGCTGTGCGATTGACATGCATTCACAAGTGGAGCACGCTGAGGCTGGAGCTCTGTGACGGGTGTCCTATATGAGTGTGAGACTACGTGGGAGAGTGTGTGGAGGTTTGTGCAGGTGCCTTGTACCTGAATATAAGTTTTTTTTTTTTTAGAGATATGAAAGTTGTTATTTCGTGCAGATTGTGTGTGTGTGTGATTTAGAGGATGATGGGGTCTGAGTGTATCATCTGAAATGTCTGATCTGGTCTCAATTTTATGTGCTCAGTGAGCCTCTTCATCTTAGCTCTGGGTTCCAGCCTCCTTAGGTCAATGGGCTTGGTAAGTGCAGTTATTTGTTAACTCTCTGTGACTCTCAGGTATGAAAACCCAAGGGGTTTGCCCTAGGGATTTGATAGAAGCAGGGATAATTGGATACCCACATGCAAAAGACTGAAATTGGACCCTTGTCTCAAACTATATACAAAAATTAACTCAAAATTGATCAAACATCTAAATGTAAGACAAATCTACAACATCTTTAGAAAAAAACTTAGGTGTAAATCTTTGTGTGCCTGTATTACAATGGTTTTATGATATGACACACCAAAAGCACAAGTGACCAAGGAAGAAAATAGGTAAATTGGACTTTACAAAAAATAAACTTTTTGCACTTCTAAGGGCAGTGTCAAGAAAGTGAAAAGACAACCCACAGAATGGGAGAAAATTTTTGCAAATCATGTATCTGATAAGAATTTTATATGCAAAATATATGAAGAACTCTTACAACTCAACAACAAAAAGACAAATCAATTAAAAATGGATAAATGATTTGAACAGAAATTTCTGCAAAAAGAGATATACAAATAGCGAATAAGCACAAAAAAAGGTGTTCAACTTCATTAGTCATTTGGGAAATACAAATCAAAACCATTATGAGATATCACTCCACGCATTAGGAGGGCTATAAACAAAAACACAGTAAAAAACAAAAACAGAAAATAACAAGTGTTAACAAAGATGTGGAGAAATTGGATTCTTCATACATTGCTGGTGGAAATGTAAACTGGTAAAACCACTTTGGACAACAGTTTGGCTTTTCTTCAAACAGTTATACATAGAGTTACCAGCGACTCAGAAATTTTACTAGTAGGTATATACTGTAAGAACTAAAAACCAATTTTCACACAAAAGCTTGTATAAAAATATTTAAAGAAGCATTATTTCTAATAGTCAAAAAATGAGAACAGTACAAATAGCCATCAACTGGTTAATAAACAAACAAAATAAGGGATATACATACAATGGACTATTGTATCAGGAAAGAAGTACTGATATATAATGAACTTTGAAAACATTATGCTAAGTGAAATAAGCCAGACACTAAAAAGCCACATATTTTATTATTACATTTAAATGAAATTTTTAGCATAGGCAAGTCCACGAAAACAGAAAGTAAATTAGTTCTTGCCAGGGGCTGGGGTAAATGAGAATGGAGAGTGACTGCTAATGGTAATGGAATTTCATTTGAGAGTGATAAAAATGTTCTGGAATTAGATATTGATGACAGTTGCACGACTTTGCAAATATACTAAAAAGCACTGAATTGAACACTTAAAACTGAATTTTGTGGTATGTGGATTATATATTAATAACAAAATTTAAAAAATAAATCATAGACTCGCGTAATCATTGAAATTTAAAAGTTCAGCTGCCTGGGACCTATTTATTTATATGACACTACAGGTGAAGCAAGCCCTGGATCTGGGAACTAATATAGGCCCTTCATTCAGATAGTGTCTAATGATGTGAGAGCAGTATGAAAGAATAAATGAAAAAATGAATGAATAAATAATAATGAATGAATAAGAGAAGGCAATCATGAGTGAACAAATTAATAGATGAATATATGAACTAATAATGCATTTCCTTAAATCAGAATCTCATATCGGGAAACATTTCCTCCCCCTCTGTGCTCCATAATTTCCTCTGTAGAGAGAAATGCAAATTAAAGGTGACATATTTTTTCCCATATTCTTTTATTCTCCCAGGTTTATTGAGATATAATTGACTTATAACATTGTATAAGTTCAAAGTGTAAAATGTGATGATTTGCTACACATATATATTGTGAAATCTTTACCACAGTAAGGTTACTTAACCCATCCAAAGAGGTGACTTCTTGAGTAAGCGGACTAAACTCAGTCTTAATTTCCTCATCTGTAAAATGGCATCTCTGATTCATCTACCTCATATGTTTATTTTAAGAAGCACATGAAATGAACTGTTCTAAAAATTTTATAATAATACACACAGCTTATTTACTTACTATTTTTATTCAGCAAGAACCAATGTAAAATTTAATGTTTTGCTTCAAAATACCACGTAGCTGCAACTAGAGAGCCCATGCACCGCAACTAAAGAAACCCGCACACCACAATGAAGACCCAGCGCAGCCAAAATAATAATAAAAAAATCATGTGCATCAACCATAGTCTATAGAAATATTTTGTCTAAGATTTTCTTGAGCCCTGAGTAGAACTGTTCCATGCCTGCTTTCTGTCTCTACTGTACTTGGAATGTACTTTAATCATATCAGTTAGTTTGGGGAGTTTGTCTCCTTAACTAGATTGTAAGCAACTCATGAGCAGGGACCCTGTCTTATTTATCTTTGTATCCTTCAGTCTCTAACATAGGGCTTGAAATATACAAGACATGCAAAGTAGTTGAGGAATGAGTTAATAAATGATTATATTTGCATATATTTGCATCTCAACCATCTCTATACTTCAGTGAATTAACACATACTAAAATGTTTTACTCTAAAATAGATCATAATTTTATTAAAGAATAATTTTGCATGAAGATTGTATATTGTTTATTATCTAAATACAGTATGCATTATAGATCTGACCAGAGTAAATAAAAAATAAATTGTACTTGAAATTTTCAAACATGCTATAAATGTACCTTACATTTTTATATTGCTCAGACTTTAAATACCCATATCAATTTAAATAGAGTGCTCATACTGTGACTGACCTTTAATAGGTGCTTAAATAAATATTTTTTGAAAGAATGTTGCTGTTTAATGATTTTGGCTCTGTTACAAATATGACTTACAGTGAAGTTACTGCCATAATAAGTGGACAATACGCTTTCAGTGCCAGTATTTTTTCTTGCTTCTTTAAATCTGAAGGACTTGGAAGCAACAATTTGGCTCATTTATGTACCTGTGAAAAGCTGTCTGGAAACTTCTGGGCTAATATTTTCCACATCACATTCTATAAATTAAGATACTCAGTATCCTTCCCTTGACCTTAGAAATCTGCCCACTCTGAAAGAGGATCAGCAGATGATTGCTGGCACCAGTCTTCTTCTATTCAGCGCATTAAATAGGAAGTTCATGGCTCTGCCTGGATCTGTAACTTGCCAATATGGAGAAAAAGCTCAGACTCTGTCCCTAGTTCACTGACGAGAACCGTAATTACAGCAATACTCTCACGCTCACAGGGCTCTGGTTATCCAGGTCATCAGATACATCTGATCTGAGCTCTTGGCTTCTTTAACATCTTCCTGTGATTCAACTTCCACTGTTCATGTAGCCTTATTGGTTTCATATTCCATTCTTTTAGAACTGTAAGATGAATTACACCTAGTCTCTTTAAGCAAGATTAGGGTCACCCATCTTTTATGGGTTGGAACTGGGTCCAGGGTCCATCTAGTCTGTGTGTCTGTCTGAGCTGCTGGAAGCAAATGCCAGAATATTTACTTTATGCAACAGAAAGAGAAGACATTTTCCACATCGGTGCTAGTATGTGGAGAGCCTCCTGGACCCACAAGATTGGAGTATAGGGCGTAGGAGGTATTACTGCATTGGATCTGGGTCCTGTGTGGGGTTATTTGACATTTTGCCCTTTTGAATACATAGCTACACAATTCTACACATGTTCTGCACCCATTCTCCTCCTTCAGTGTTTCCTTTTAAGCGCTCATACCTGTGTTCATGTTTTCACATCTGCCAGAAATAACCCTTCTTTGTTCTCTCCCCTTCCACTCCCTTCTGCCTGAGGCTCACTGTATTCTTTTCTATTGCTCCTCTAACAAACTATCGCAAATTTAGCAGCTTAAAACAATAAAAATCTCTTATCTCATATTTCTGTAGGTCAGAAATCCTGAAACCCTAAATGTTTAAGGTCTCTGAAAGCTGAAATCAAGGTCACTGCAAGGCTGTGTTTCTTACTGAAGGCTCTGGGAAAGAATCTGCTTCGAAGCTCATTTAAGTTGTTGGTTGAATTCAGTTCCTTGTGAATTTAAGACTGAAGTTTCATTTTCCTTGCCGACTAATAGCCGGGGACTAGTATTTGCTCCTAAAGGCTGTCCACATTATTTCCTATCATTTTCATTTAGTTCCCTCCACTAATTGTGGGTTGAGTGTTTCTCATGCTCTGAGTCTCTCTCTGACTTCTCCTTCTGCCGCATATTTCTGATTCCAGCCTGAGAAAGTTCTGTGCTTTTAAGGGCGCATGTGAGTAAACTGAGTCCACCTGGATAATCCAAAAAGAAAAAAAAAATCTTTAAGGCTCATAATTCTAATAATAATCTTCAAAGTCCCTCTTGCCATGAAATGCACATGTACATAGGTTCCAAACATGGACATCTTTGGGAGGAGCATTCTTCCTACTGCGTTCATTTTAATAATATTTGCTCATTCTTTGAGAATCAGGAGAGATATTACATGCACCAGAACGTCTCCTCTGACTGCTCTAGAATGTTGCAAATTCCCTTCCTTTGTTCTGCCCTAAATCCTCCTTGTATCTATTATCATTGCATTCACTGAGCTATTATAAGTGTCTCCTTAGGAGTCTCCCAAACTAGACGATGGATTGTTATTCTTATTCATCTATACATTCCCATGGATACATTTGTGTTTAATGCTGAATAAATGACTTGATTTATAGTTACTTTTGTAAACATACACCTTACACCATAGATGTTTAAGGTAGGGATTGTGACCTTGTCATAAATGAAAAGATAGTATCTTTTTTCATTTGAGAAAATTTAAAAAATAGACATAAAAAAGGAACAATAGACAGAGAATTCAGATAAAACCATGCTTGTTGATCAGGGCTTGGGTGACTTCCTGACCTTTTCCCATGACAATTAGTGTGACTATGAGAAGATCTAGGAGTATATTAGGTGATGCACTAAGTCCTTTGGTCTGATTTATGCATGAGTGGGATTTTTGAAAAGCTACTGCATTTTCAGCCGGGTTAGTCTCAGACAAATATTAGGTATCTGAGAGATTCTTTCTAACCCCAACTTCTTTACTGCCCTCCCTGATCTGGTTCAAGTATGTATCTCCTGCTACTAATCACTATTCCTTCCAGCTATATCTGCTAGTATTTTCCTAGAACTGAGTTGTTTAAGCTATTCAAGAATTTATTCTTATTGTGTTGTACACTTAGGTTAATATCCACTCCCCATTGTTTTACTTTCAGGACCTAATGTTTGGGATTTAAACATATCCATCAATTAAGTGCTATATGGCAACAAACAGGTTAAATGCCTTTGCCTGACTTCTATTGCTTAGTCATCCCAATCATTCTATGATTTAAGTATAATTATAACCTATTTTAAAGGTAAAGAAATGAGGCTGTATGTGGGTTAGAAACTTTCTCAAGGCAAGTGGACTCAAGCTCAGGTCCATCAAGCTCAAAAGCTTATCAGCTAATCCTTATTACCTATGTTGTCTCCCTAGTAGGTGTCCAATAAACATTTGTGAAGAAGGCACCAGTGTACACTAACACTTTCTTAATCAGGGCAAATACTTTTATAATTTGACCTATAATTATGCTGTGTGTGTGGTCAGCCACAGTGTATCAGTGCTTATCGTGCTGGGATCAATTTCAAGGATAATCCAGGTGAGAATCTCACATGTTCTAGTAAATCCAAATGCTTAATTTATATGGGTCATAAGTACTCTTTATAGGACACAGCATTTCTTGTCGATATTGATCATAGTTATATAGTGGAAAGGGCATAAACTAAGCTAGAAGACCTAGGTTTAGATATTCTGCCACTAACAAGCTGTATAAAATTGAGATGTCTCTTTTCCTTTCCAGGCTCTAATGACCTCTTCTATAAAACGAGGGGCTAGATACAATATCCTCGCATGTCCCTTCCAGTTCTGATCATTTCTACTCCTACATATCTCCATGGGCAATGAACTACTAGGTCAGAGAGGGCAGAACACTGTAAATGCCCCCATATTCCCAGCACTCCGTGAGCTCCTGAGCTGATAAATACTCAAGGGGCTTCCCGGATGCAACCTTATACTGCTAAGCCTAGGGAGTTGGCAGAGGTAACTGGGGGCTATGGGCAGGGCATGCTGGGGTCCCCATACTGCTCTTGCTCTCTCTGCACCTTCCTTGCACAGAGCTCTCTCAGGTGGGTAGAGTGGAGTATCAGACACTCCAAACTCCGACCCCAAGGCACTCTGACCCAGCTTAGAAATCCTGAGTGTTATAATATGACAAACTGAAGAAGGAAAGGCTGTCCCTAATTGGAGTCAGTTTTTTTTTTTCCCTACATGTTTTCACATTTATCATCTTTCTGGTTCTATATTTTCTATTTGTTGCTCTTATTCTCTGAAATGCTACCATGCTTTCTGCTTCAGACATTACTTTCTCAGCAGGGATACTCATCAGGCTTCAGTTTGACTGTAGATATCTTGGTATAAATAAGCAACCCCCCCCCCCAACTTTTCTCAGAATAAACTGGTATGGAAGCGGTCTGTAAAAAAACACTGGCTGCTTTGGAAGCCACTTGGAAAGACCCAAGTTTTACCAAAAAACCCCTCCAAATCAACGGTGTTTGTATATTGCATACAGAGGCAAACAGAAACATTTAGAAACAGCTTGCAGATAGGGAAAACAAAGAGATTGTATGAATCTGGAATGGAGAAAAAAATGCATCCTGAGAAGAAAAGATAGAGGAGTCCTAATGCAGATGGAGGAACAAAGGCAGATGAAAGGCTGGAGGTGAGGGTTTAAAGCAGGTTTAGAACTCAGAGTTGCAAAGTATTTGGTCCTAAGAGTTTTCATAAGAGCTTACATTTGTATCTTTACAACCTCATTAGCAAAGTTCCTTTGCTAATCAAAACCCAGAAGGGGATCAGTGACTTATTGAGTGCATCTCCTGTGCTAGGCCTTGCACTGAGCACAGAAGGGACTAAAACAACGAATAAGAGTCAGAGCTGAGTTCTTGGAGCTGGTGAGTCAGGAGGGAAGATAAGAT
Organism: Balaenoptera ricei; assembly: GCF_028023285.1. Classification (NCBI taxonomy): domain Eukaryota; kingdom Metazoa; phylum Chordata; class Mammalia; order Artiodactyla; family Balaenopteridae; genus Balaenoptera; species Balaenoptera ricei. The sequence continues at coordinate 64,069,636 of NC_082646.1, read as the reverse complement.
TCATGATTTAGTAGGAATTATTATAGCTGCATAATAGGAAGCTATAATGCAGAACAGGAAGAGAAACGGGCACGAAAGGAGATGCGAACCTATAGCTATGAGAGTGGTGGGGGAGAAGAGAAGTTACCTCCACTGGCAATGACCAAATTTTCATGGAGGAGAGAGGGCATCATTGATCCTGGGCCCCGGAAGATGGACTGAATGGATGTGTTCACATGTTCTGGGCAACTCTGGGAGCTGGGGAGTTGTAGTTCATGTTTGAATAACAGCAAATAAACCAATCTGGGTATGTGAGGTACAAGTAAGGAAATTTTGAGAATTGAGACCAGAAATATCAATTTAGTACTGACCACAGAGGGCCTTTAACTCTAGGCTCATGAGTTTGGATTTGACGCTTTGGTAATGAGGGGGCATTCAAGGTTTCTAATCAGAACAGTGCCATTTTCAGATTTGCCCTTTGAAAATATCAGTCCTATTCCAGGTTAGAAAATGAAATAGAGGTATAGGATTCATGAGGAGGGCATTATTATGGTATAAAACTGAGACTTCTTGGATCTGAATGTGAGACTGTAAGTGGAAGGAAATGGAAAAAGCTGCAGGCAGAGTCACTTAGGAGTCAGTATTTACACTGGTTGTTGCCCCGTTAATGTAGGAGGAAAAGGAAAGAAAGAGTCAATGCGATGTTTGGATTTTGAGTCTCAATCTCAGGCATAATGATAGTATTATTCAAAGACATGGAGAACACAGATAAGAGCCAATTCCACGGTATAGAGAACTGATTATTAATCCTGTGGCTTTCAAGAGCTAGGTGCTATTCAGTTCTGAAGGAAATTATTTAGAAAAGACTTTCAGTAAATTAAGTTATTCATGGAGAAAAGTAATGCCACAAGATAAATGGATAGAAGAATGAAAAGATGGGTGGAAATATGGGGGTCTAGTGCATCTTGGTGAATGACTGGAAGGTTATCTCTGTGGATGGATATCTTTCTGTCTGGATGAATGGGAGGAAGAACCGGGAGACTATATAGGAGTAAGAAAGCCAGGGAGTCATGATAAGGTAGTCAATGTTCAGTAGAGCAAGAGAGTGGAAAGAGGAAAATTTTATGGCTTGACAAACAAGTGGAATGCTCAGGAAGAGGGCAGAATAGTCAAGGAAGTGGTCATCAATAGAATTTTGTCTTAGGTCTTGAACAAAGTGATGCCTGTAGATTGATAACAAGTTCATAGCTGTGAATGTGAGAAAGAGCACCATGGCGACAGGCACAGGTACAGAGGAAGGCAATGTGACCTGTTTAGCCAGCTGGATAAACTGAAAAATCTCAGACAATTCCAGAAATCATGGGGACAATAAGAGGCAAGGATGGGTGATTTGGTGAGCCAAATTGATTAATGCTATAAAGTGAAGGGCTGGATGGCATAGGAGAGTCTTAAAATATTAGGCCTATGTCATGAATTAACTCTCTGTCTGTCTTCTCTACAGGATAGTGGTCCTACAATCTAAGCATTTGTCCCAGCATGAGACATAATCCCCACAACAGCTCAGAGTTTCCAACTTTCACCCTGACAGGGCTCCCAGGGCTGGAGACCTTCCAACACTGGATGTTTTTGCTCTTTGGTACCCTCTACATTGTTTCCATTGTGGTCAATGCCCTTATCCTTTTCATTGTCAAGGAAGAGCATAGCTTGCATTAGCCTATGTACTACTTCCTGTCCCTGTCTCAGTTAATGATCTAGGTGTGTCTTTCTCCACACTGCCCACTGTGTTAGCCACATTTTGCTTTCACTTAAGGAAGATCAGCTTTGGTTCTTGCATGGCTCAAATGTTTTTTATCCACCTCTTCTCTTTCATGGAGTCTGGGGTCCTGCTGATTATGAGCTTTGACTGCTATGTGGCCATCTGTAACCCACCACGCTATGCCATCATGCTCACAGATACCCGTGTTGTACACATGGGCTTGCCTGTCATCATCCGCAGCTTCTGCATGGTTTTCCCACTGCCTTTCCTTCTAAAGAGGTTGCCCTTCTGCAAGGCCAATGTACTGTCCCATGCCTACTGTCTGCATCCAGATCTGATCCTCCTTCCCTGTAGTGACATTACCCTCAATAATATTTTTGGTCTCTTCATTGTCATTTCTACCTTTGGCCTGGACTCTGCACTCATTCTCCTCTCCTATGTGCTCATACTGTGCTCTGTACTCACCATTGTATCCCGGCAGGAATGGTTAAAGACACTCAGCATGTGTGTGTCACACATGTGTGCTGTGCTCATCTTCTAAGAGACCAGCAACTTAAAACACCTTGTATATATAGAGACTGCTTTATCAAAACCTCATGGGAAATGCAAACCAAAAACTTACAACAGATACACACACAAAAAGGAAAAAGCAACCCAAACACAAAAGCTGGTCATCAAACCACAAGAGAAGAGAACAAAAGAGGAAGGGAAGAAAAAAGACTTACAAAAACAAACCCAAAACAATTAAGAAAATGGCAATAGGAACATATATATAAATAATTACCTTAAATGTAAATGGATTAAATGCTCCAAACAAAAGACATAGACTGGCTGAATGGATACAAAAAAAAGACCCGTATATATGCTGTCTACAAGAGACCCACTTCAGACCTAGAGACACATACAGACTGAAAGTGAGGGGATGGAAAAAGATATTCCATGCAAATGGAAATCAAAAGAAAGCTGGAGTAGCAATTCTCATATCAGACCAAATGGACTTTAAAATAAAAATTGTTGCAAGAGATAAGGAAGGGCACTATATAATGATCAAAGGATCAATCCAAGAAGAAGATATAACAATTATAAATATATACGCATCCAACATAGGAGCATCTCATAAGGCAAATGCTAGCAGCCATAAAAGGGGAAATCGACTTTAATCGATAGCAGGGGACTTTAACACTCCACTTATGCCAATGGATAGATCATCCAGACAGAAAATTAATAAGGAAACACAAGCCTTAAATGACACATTAGATCAGATAGACTTAATTGATATTTATAGGACATTCCATTTGAAAGCATCAGAATATACTTTCTTCTCAAGTATATATGGAACATTCTCCAGGATAGATCACATCTTGGGTCAGAAATCAAGCCTTGGTATATTTAAGAAAATTGAAATCGTATCAAGCATCTTTTCCAACCACATTGTTATGAGATCAGAAATCAATTACAGGAAAAAAAATACTGTAAAAAACACAAGCACATGGAGACTAAACAATATGCTACTAAATAACTAAGAAATCAGAGAGGAAATCAAAAAATATCTAGAGACAAATGACAATGAAACACAATGACCCAAAATCTAAGGGATACAGAAAAAGGAGTTCTAAGAGGGAAGTTTATAGCAATACAATCTTACCTCAGGAAACAAGAAAAATCTCAAATAAACAACCTAACCTTACCCTAAAGCAACTAGAGAAAGAAGAACAAACAAAACCCAAAGTTAGTAGAAGGAAAGAAATCATAAATATCAGAGCAGAAATAAATGAGACAAAGAAAACAATAGCAAAGATCAATGAAGCTAAAGGCTGGTTCTTTGGGAAGATAAACAAAATTGATAAACCTTTAGCCACACTCATCAAGAAAAACAGGGAGAGGACTGAAATCAATAAAATTAGAAATGAAAAAGGAGATGTTACAACGAACACCACAGAAATACAAAGGATCATAAAAGAGTACTACAAGCAACTATAAGCCAATAAAATGGACAACTTAGAAGACATGGACAAATTCTTGGAAAGGTACAACCTTCTAAGACTGAACCAGGAAGAAATAGAAAATATGAGCAGACCAATCACAAGCAATGAAATTGAAACTGTGATTAAAATCAAATCAAAACCACAATGAGGTATCACCTCACACTGGTCAGAATGGTCATCATCAAAAAATCTAGAAAAAATAAACGCTGGAGAGGGTGTGGAAAAAAGGGAACCATCCTACACTGTAGGTGGGCATGTAAACTGGTAGAGCCACTATGGAGAACAATATGGAGGTTCCTTAAAAAACTGAAAATAGAGCTACCATATGACCCAGCAATCCCACTCCTGAGCATATATCCAGAGAAAACCATAATTCGAAAAGATAAATGTACCCCAATGTTCATTGCAGCACTATTTACCATAGCCAGGACATGGAAGCAACTTAAATGTCCATCAACAGAGGACTGGGTAAAGAAGATGTGGTACATATATACAATGGAATATTACTCAGCCATCAAAAAGAATGAAATAATGCCATTTGTAGCAATGTGAATGAACCTAGAGATTGTCATACTAAGTGAAATAAGTCAGAGAAAGACAAATATCATATATCACTTATATGTGGAATCTAAAAATGGTACAAATGAACTTACTTACACAATGGAAATAGAGTCACAGATGTAGAAAAGAAACTTACAGTTACCTGGGCGTCAGGGGTGGTAGAGGGATAAATTGGGAAATTGGGATTGACTTATACACATTACTCTATATATTCAATAAGACAGATAACTAATAAGGACTTACTGCATAGCACAGGGAACTCTACTCAATACTCTGTAATGACCTATACGGGAAAAGAATCTAAAAAAGAGTGGATATATGTATATGTATAACTGATTCACTTTGCTGTACACCTGAAACTAACACAACATTGTAAATCAATTGTACTCCAATAAAAATTAAAAACAAAAAGACCCACACCAGCAAAAACATTGATTCATGGACAGCTCAAAAAGTCCTTAGCATTTTTTGGCATAAAGTATTTTTTAATTAAAGTATGTACATTTTAAAAGGCATAATGGTATTACACACTTAATAGACTATAGTATAGTCTATTAACATAACTTAGATACTCTGGGAAACCAAAATATTTGTGTGGGTAGCTTTACTGTGATATTTGCTTTTATCCAGTGGTCTGGAACAAAACCCCCAATATTTCTCTGACATATGCCTATATTTCAAAAAATGCTATAAATTTGAAATGTCATTAGAAATATAGATATCATCTAACTCTGTTCCCTCTGCCTATGTATATTGATGACACATTTCTTTTTGTTCCCCCTTATGCCTTATGTTATTTGCCTGACCTTTTTAGATTGAAGGCAAGGATGTGTCATTTTGGCTTATGTATTCTTAAGATATAACATTACCCCTGGAATTAAATGACTAAGTGATATATGCTTGCTGAAATTTCTGAGAACAAACATGAGAGCCTCCAAACTATTTCTAAGTCTCTAAATTTTTTTAAGTTTTTATTTTATATTGGAGTATAGTTGATTAACAGTGTTGTGTTAGTTTCAGGTGTACAGCAAAGTGATTCAGTTATACCTATATGTGTATCTATTCTTTTTCAAATTTTTTTCCCATTCAGGTTATTACAGAATATTGAGCAGAGTTATTAAGGATCCTGACACATTACCTAAAGATTTGGAAAAAAGAATAAACTGAATGTTTATAAATAAAGTAACTGAATGTTTGAAAATTTGGATAATTATAATAATATAACAACAATTAGTATAAGAGCAGCTAATGAATACTTAAGCCATGATATGTCTCAGGAAGTGTCCTAAGCACTTTCTAAGCATAATAATTGTCGCTGACATACTGAAAATAAAATTAAGGCAAAGAAAGTTTAAGTGACCTGTCCCAAATCACACAGTTAGTAAATTTTCAAATTATATTTTGAATCCAAATTTGCCTAACTCACAACCCCTGAGGGAGAAAAATGCAATATTTGTGCTTTCTTAAAAAAAAGTATTGCTGATTATACTGGGGAGAAGGATATAAATTTTTTTTTAAACTGTTCTGTAAAGAAAAACACTAGTATTGTTTTATTATAGAATAAGTAAACTGAGTTACCTTTTGTCATTATACTTCCCTAACTCTAAGTTTATTTAAAGTTACAGTTAGTGGTAAAAAAAAAAAAAAAAGACTCAGTATATGATAGAGAATATTGCTGGAAAGTTCCTGGTTCAGTGTTTTATATGATGAATACTTCATAAAGAGAATTTGCTCCCAATAATTTTTCCCTTTCAAAAGAATTCTAGAAATTCTCTGTCAAAAGCATCTCTAGAGAAACTATTTGCACAAAGCTTTTTGTTAAGTTCGTTGGTTTGGTTTTGTTTTTGGTTTGATTTTGCTCAGGTTTTCTTTGGAAAGTCAGCTTGGAATCTCTGTGCACTTCTTTTTGTCCCTTATCTAGATGTGGTCCAGAGCAGTACATGCCACACAAATCTTCCTTGCTTCTCTCCCTTGGGATCATGTAAACAAAGAAGATACATCCTTCCCTGAGGACCTGTAGGAGCCTATACGAATCCTTCTACTCAGCAGGGTGAGAAGTTCTACAGAAAGCTGAAGGCACTGGCAAGCAGAGACAGGTGAGGTACATGGTCATAGAATACAGAAAAGATGAGATAGGAAGTGAGGCTAAACAGGAAGAGTTATTTCTGTGAACTGAACAAAGAAATATGCACCATCTAGCTTTGGCTTCATCATCTTCTGCTCTCTCTGGGTAGAAAGACTCATTACAATTATCAAGGAGGAAGAAATTTTCCTCTACCCTTCTAGGTTCTTCTGGTTGGTCTAAAAATTAAATTGATATGAGACAGATTAACAGGAAAAAAAAATCCCCTGAAAGTTTAATAACATGTATGGGAGAGACCAGGAAAACTAAGCTACCCTTTGAAGTGGCCAAAACCCTCACCTTAAATACCATCCTCCGCTAAAGACAAAAGAGTACTTTGAGGGTTGGGAGAGTCAAATATGGGAGGTTACCAGGAAAAACACAGTTAACAAGGGTGTGGTTGTAGTTGCTATGGGGATTTAAGTCATTGCCTCTGCATTGATAATAGTTTCTAGAGATTTGGTCATCCCCCTCTTCCTGGTACAGCTAGGGAGACACTGTTACAAATGGAGATTTCCCTTATAAATGTAAATGTTTCTTACAAAAGGGTAACTCCTACTTGGTTTTCAGAATTTCTCCCATGTCTGCTATGCCTTAGAAAATAGTATGCCAAAGAGAAGTATTATGAGGTGGCAAATTCTGCTCCTGTACAATATATGCAGTTGACCCTTGAACATCTCAGGTTTGAATTGCATGGATCTACTTATACATGAATGCTTTTCAATAAATACATACAATAGTACTACACAATCCAGGGCGGTTGAATCCATGGATGGGGAACCAAGGATATGTAGAGCTGACTGGAAAGTTGTACATGGATTCTCAACTGCATGGTGGTTGATGTCCTTAAATCCCACATTGTTCAAGGCTTAACCATATATCGTACAGATCTAACATGTTAGAAACACAGATCTAACATGAAAAAGAACTAGCTAAGAAAGGACCAAACAGTGTAAAAAAGTCATTCAGTTCTGTAGTTGGCCTAAATGATTTTGCATTATGCTGAATGAATTATTTAATAACAATTAAATCCCTCATTACCAAGCAACAAGTTTTATTTTTATGCAAAGTTGTTGCTAGCCTGGTAATATACCTCCTTGTATTTGCCTTCCCTTTTTCCATGTTTTTTCTTTCCTCTCCTTCATTTTCATTACCTTCAGATTATGTCCTCCAATAAAGCATTATTGTAGGCTTTTTCTCAAGTTTTGTTCTAAAGCATTCAGACTTATTTTGGGTTCTGGGACCCAATTCCACTTTGTGGGGAGAAATTCTTGGACACCAGCTGAGTGTCCTAGAATTCAACTCGATTCTGACACAATCCTCCTGGAGATAGCGTCAGATCCCACAGTTTTAAGTCTCAGTCCCATGAGACCACCCTCCACTTCCAACTGCAAGCCCAGGTTACCACCCATGCTTCTAACCAACCGGCTACAGATTGGAGGTTCCAACAACCCCTTCATCTCAGGATGCCAATTAAAAGTCCAGGTGGTTACTTGTACTTCTGACTGACTGGCTACAAATCAGAGGTTCCCACAACCCCATCTTTGGGTTCAATCAATTTGCCAGATGAGAACTCAGAGAAACATTTTACTTACTATATCACCCATTTATTATACAATAATGTAATTCAGGAACAGCCAGATGAAAGAAATATAGAGCGTGGTGTGAGGACAGGAAGTGGAGTTTCCATGCTCTCCCTGAGCTCGCTCGCCACTCTCTCAGCACCTCCACATGTTCACCAACGTGGAAGCTCTCTGAACTCCCTCCCTTTGTGTTTTTTTTATGATGTCTTCATTACACAAGCATGACGGATCAAATCATTGGCTATTTGTGATTAATTCAACCTCCAGCCCCTGTCCGTTCCTTGGAGGTCAGGGGGATGACACTGAAAATTCCAACCCTCTAACCACATGCTTGATTCTTCTGGCAACCAGCCCTCCATCCTTAGATGGGGTCCAAAAGTCATCTCATTATCAACAAAAGACACGATATGCTCTCATCACTTAGCAAATTCCCAGGGTTTTAGCTCTGTGCCAGAAATGGAAATAAAGACCAAACATATATTTCTGATTATAAATCACAATATCACAGTGACCTAAAGGGTATAGCCAATGTGGCTTCAATCCTGCATGAATTGTAAAGAAAAATGAAAATAAAAACATTTAATAGATTCCTGAACACGTTGTCTTATGAACAAGTTGACTGATGCATGAACTTTAAGGCTTTTATCTAAAACAAATTAAATTTGGATTCTCTAATTGTTCATGATCTCCTGTGGTATTTCCGTTATTAACACTAAAGTCACCCGTTGGAAATAGTGAGTTATTATTTTTTCCCTCAATTTATAACGTCAGCATCTTTAGGTACTGTTATCACTACCTACTGAGGTACCTCTGCCTCTGGTCACTCTGTTAATTCTTTACGATGGAATTTTATACCTCTAGGCTATAACTCAGGTTTTTACAGTTTGGTCAGTTTCCCTACTAAAATATTAAAATCCTATATTCACATTTTCTTTTGAATGTTTGTATTTTATTTTAAAAAAACCCATGAATATAAAAGACCCTGGTTCCTGGGAAAAGCCTATGAGAACTGAGGAATAAACATCAGAACATCAGAATGTGGTGTGCATGTCACAGTCATGTGCTAGTGCCCTGTATATACTAGAAATGTGGGGAAATAAATCCAGAACAAGGTTCTTACTTCAATATCCATGGTGGTCTATAGCTAGGGCCAGCAAAAGGGAGGGTTCAATCACTATTCTGATCACTAAGTGCCTCTGAAAAAGGCAGCCCCCTGGGTAGCCACTTTTCTGAAATATGGTCATTTGGCTCTTTTCCTGCTCCGTGTTCATTGGCTGGAGCTCCAGGACCAATGGTGGTAAGGCAAAGCTTTCTCCACCCCCATGTCTCTCCCATCACACTCTAGTACCTCCTCTGAGAGCCCTCAGTTGTTGCATCAGCGATGTACTTCTTTCTTTGTTATTCTCTATTGCATCAACCTTTCATTTCTTTCATAGCAGTTACATAAAGTTGTAATTATTCATTGTTGCATTTAAAATGTCTTTATTTGTCTTCCCTCTTAAAATAGAAGCATCATAGAGGCAAAGAATATATGCAGTGGTAGATCCTTGGTAACTAGTACTCACTAAAATTTAGGGACTTTCCGTTAAATAAATGAATGATTAAATAAATAATTTTCATTAACTAACTAAATAAAGCAGAATAGATGTTTTCTATCATTAAAACTCAATGTCCGGTGATAGAACAGTAACATATCAAGAAAAGTGCTCCTCTAGGGATTTGAGTTTAATTTTTTCTATAAATGACTCTGACCTGATGATCTGGCCACTTTAGTTTAGTCTACATAGATAATATATGTATATCTGTCTCACTTTTCTGTAGCAGTTCCAGTCTTGGCCAGTCAGTATAAGAGGTAGATATGTTCTTCATCTATCTGATGTCTCATAGCATTAATAATCCAAACTCTGAAATTTAGGGTTCACTATGAAACACTGAGACTGTCAATGATAGGAATAATACATAATAACTATCTTCATGATTATTGTTGTCATGATTGCTTTTAAGTCACAATTAGTAGCCTGTAGCATTTTCTTCTTATTTTCTCCAGGAGCCGCCTGTAGATGCTGTACAAGCCACAAGATGGCAGGAGTGGTTTATGGAACTGCTGACTCAGCTGGGGCCATCCAGGGGGCACTCTGAGGGAAGAACTTGTAGACCCTTTACAAGGAGGGTTGGAGACGGGAAACCAAGGTGTCTTTCCCCACTTCTTTTTCCCGAGGGGAAATGCTAAAAAAAAGTCCCTTTTCTTTCCATTGTTGACAGCAAAGACAACAAGGTCATCACTCTTAAAAAAACATTGGCTTCTTTGGAGTCTTAGTCTGTATTCACGTTAACCCAAGAATGCACACAAGCCAACAATGCTCTTAGTGTAGGATGATGGAAACAGCCCCACACAGCTCCTGGCTCCAAAAACAAGACTGTATGCTTGAGTATTTTCATGCATGTGTATGTAAGTGTGTTGAAAAAAGGGCAGAGGGATTATAAATAGGGATTCTCTCTAAGGAAGATACAAAGGTAATGGTGAGGGGTCTTTCACTTTGTATTTAATATGTATGAAGTATATCTATTATGTTATATTTGTATCATGGAACTATTTAAAGTCTTCATGGAAATTTTAAAAGACTCAATTATTTACTGGTTACATGATCTTAAAAGATTTTCTCAAATTATCATATTTTATTTTTTTATTAGTAAAAATAAGATGTAAAAAATCTGTTTCATAGAGTTTTATTGAGGAATAATGAATGTAAATCTCCTAATAGTGTTGCATGAGGCTCACAGTGGCTGCTAAAATACCACTGCTAATGGATTTCTACTAACTATTAATTATCATTTTGTGCCTACCACCCCACATGCATGCACATACGTATCATCTTCTATCATGTTGGCCTCATGCAGTGCTAGATAATAAGCACGTGCTTAGCTTATATTTGTGAATGAATGAATACCTACCTTTAAAAACTTCATCCTCCCTAAATGTCTAATCCTAGATCCTGGTCATATAGCCATATATATTTTGATATCCCAAGCACTCTAGCACAGATTCTACTTCAAAGGCACTTAACAAATGTTGGTAAATGAACGTCTGTCTAATCTGGTTCACATGACTGACCCATGATGTAAGGCTTCTTACAGGTCTATACTAGATTTGTGAGGGCCACAAGGAAGGCAAAAGTTTCTGAGTAGATGCTTCTAACATCCTCAGAAAAGAGTTCCCCTGAATCCTCATGAGAATGTGCAAATTCAACATGCTACTCCCAAGAACACTTTGACCTACAGAGGAAAACCGCCACTAGCTCTGTAAGTTTGGTTCTTCCTGTTTTTAAGCATAACACCTTAAGTCACTCAGTCTCTGGGAACCTCAAAAATCTTGTGATAAATAGGACTAAAACTTCCACCAGGTCCTGTTTTTCTCACAGGGTCCTTGTAAGAATAGAATACAAGCCTTTCCATTAGAATATCTTACATACTATCGAGCACTGTGCTTGTAAGCAAAGTTTTACAAAGTCCTTGCTTTCTGTAGCAGGTCAGACCAGGTCTCTACTCATCCTGAATATCCAATAATCCCATTTTCACAAAATGCCTAATAATAACAATAATAGTAATAATAACAACTAAAACATCTATAATATTTACTATGGGCCAGGAATGATTAGGTGCATTACATGTATTAATGCATTTCATCATTAAAACAATCCAACAGGGCTTCCCTGGCGGCACAGTGGTTAAGAATCCGCCTGCCAATGCAGGGGACACAGGTTCGAGCCCTGGTCTGGGAAGATCCCACATGCCGTGGAGCAACTAAGCCCATGCGCCACAACTACTGAGCCTGTGCGCCTAGAGAACGTGCTCCACAACAAGAGAAACCACTGCAATGAGAAGCCTGTGCACCGCAACGAAAGAGTAGCCCCCGCTCACCACAACTAGAGAAAGCCCACGCACAGCAACGAAGACCCAACGCAGCCATAAATAAATAAATAAATAAATAAATAAATAAATAAATAAATAAAAAAAAACTTAAAAGCTTTAAAAAAAATTTAAAAAAAAAACAACAAAAGAACAATCCAACACACCAAACAGACCAAAGCACAGAAAGATTTGCCAGAGTATACAGCCAGTAGGCGGAAACTGACATTCTAAACCAGACCGTTTGATTCCAAAACTACTGCACTAGTTTATGTATAGAGAAGCATGAAACAGTGAGTTTTTAGAAATCCAGAGAGGTCGTAACTGGACTACCCATGCTGAGCCATAATTAAGTGGTTGAAGGTGCAACAAATCTGAGTGAGCTGGCGGCTCCACAGAAGCAAAGAGCCAAGTGAAGCTGGGGTTACTTGTGAGGTGCAATTGTAAGAGGGGTAGTTTTGCTTGGTAGAAGTAAAACTTTGAAGACTGTCTGAGTCCTTACTCACTGCTGAGTAAGGACCGGGAAATGTTTCATCTTGGTCAAGATTTGGTTGTGAGGCATGAGATAATGAGAATAGATACAGGGGGAATGCTTAAGGAAGAAGATACATTTGAATGCATACATTGTGCCAGTGTCTCTGTTGTGACAAGTCAGCACATCAGAAACATCATTTTTCTTCTTAACTTCAAAAACCTCTGGTAAAAATGGCTTTATTCCAGTTAACAAAGAAATGACTAAAACCCAGTGGTTAAAGGGCTTTGCAAGTTCACGTGCCTGTGTTCAGTTCTTTTCCATCTGAACCACATTGAGACATTAGAGACTGTTTTCTGCCCCTTTCCTAGAGCCTTTCTTCTAGTTCATTCACTGTTGCGGGGGGGGGGGGGGCTGTATTTGCAAAGCTTGGGAGGGGAGTGGTTAGAGACCATAAGGTCTGTGGCTGAGCGATAAGCCTCCAAGTCCTAGAAGGGGCTAAAAGTTTGGGCCTGTGTCTCTGGGCTCAGATAACAGCCCCACCTTAACCCTCCCAAACCTGCATGCACAGGAACTCCTGCTTGGGCCTGGATAGGGGTTAGTTCTTGGTGAAGAATTATTTTCCTGAATTTTTTTGGGACCCAGAGGAACACCCTGATTTCCTGTCTTCTTTTAACATCCTACCCACAGAAAGACCTTCCCTTTTCTGATCCTCACTTCAATTTTCTGGCCCTTTCTCCTTTGTCTTCTATAATCTTTTCACTCATTTTCCTTTCCCTTTATTCCACTGACCTTTCACTGCCCACCTAAGGCTTGCTCTGTCCTCTTCACTCACTGTTTATCTTGCCCACTTGGGCTCATCTCTAAGGCACCTAATCTTTAGCACCAGCACAAAAGCTGGACAAGCAACACATGCCCCTTAGGAGCTCTCGTGTTATCAACTGGCCCACAAACATGCTTCACAGGGTGGTTGACTGATTCTAAGCCCCCCTCTAACTATCTCCTAGCAGTGCTTCAACTTGTATGTTTCCCAGAGCAGGTGATGGTGCTGGGCCTCCCCTCTCCAGCCTGCATTCATGCCTCTGTGGCCACAATCAGACACCTCAGATCCCCCAGAGAGGCAGGCAGAGGTCCTCTGTGAATGGTCAGGGACATAAACTTCATCCTGTCTTCAAGCCAGCATATATCGAGCATATATGTTGTGCTAGAGAATGTTGATTTAAGTGGAGGTGATGCCTGGACCATAGCCCCTGCCCTCAAAGGTTATTGGTAAAGAATTTTTTAAAATGCCGTATAATTTAAATGTATCAGTTTGTACTAAATAAAATCAGGTGTGCTTTATTGCAATGTTAAGTCTCACCAGGGCCTCAGTGCACCTGGAATTATGTGAAGCTAGTAGTCAGAGTCACACCCAGAGCCCTGTCAGGGCAACAAGATGACATGTGTATCTCACTAATGTGTTAGTTCATGAATATGCTTTATGGAAGGACTGCTTTAGGGTAGTAAAACAATATCCACTCCTGTGATTAGAGGAAAAGATGGTTGCTGACTGGCTGTTATTCTACTCTATCTAAATGCATCTCTTCACAGTATTTTCTAGCACATGTTTACCCCAGGTGAGGAGGGATAAGTAACTTTGATGACTCATTGCCAGGCTGGAACTAGCCTAGCATTGTTTTGTCTTTGCCATCACTGTATGCTCTAATCCCGTGGTTTCCATAGCTGGCAAACAGTAATGATATTCTAATCACACTGCTCTCAAGGCCCTGAACCTGTTGCTGAGTGACCTCTGGTCCCTCAGGCTCACCAAATACTTCCATAGACTCATGATGTAATAAAGACCTTATTATAAGATCTGGCCCAGTTCATGGCGTAGTGGTCTAAATGTCTATAGAATACCTCACCAGACAAAAAAAGAACTGTTCTTTGGCAGCTGCAATAAACCATCACTTGGGTTCAAGGTTATTGCCAGCATTATTAAAGACATTCTTGGTTTTACGGGGGATCTCTTATTTGCCCCCTGCTGAGTCAAACAAGTGGCAAAGAGGAGAAGTAGCGGTAGTAGCATGAGCTATCCCCTGTAGTCTACTGTTCTGTATCTCTTTTTTGTTTTTCTTTTTTTCTCTCCGTGGGTATCCAGCAGCTCTTGGGAAAATGTGGAGACTACAATGATTGAAAATCGTTCACTAAAAATCAACCTTTCATACAACCACATTAAAATGAAAATTCACCAGTGGAAACTTAAGAAAGCTGAAAAATTTGTCCTATGAGCATGGCTTCAGTATACTCAGAAGACACGCTCAGGAAAGAACTGGCAGACCCCATACACAAGGGGCTTTGGTTATTCACTCTGGGGCGTCTCCTGTCACATAATGAATGGGCAAGCAGCTTAAAGGGACCTCCCAGAGTGACAGGGGCATCCAGAGATGTACATGGAGATGCAGAAACAAGACGGATAGAAAGACACAGGAACAAAATCACTCTTAGTTTATTATTTTATTTAATAAAGAACATTTTATTAAGCTCCTACTCTATTCAAAGCATTGTGCTTAGAGTGGGTTTTCTAGTCCAGCAGGGGAAGGGAACTGATAAATATGGAGGGGGGAATTTCAAGTGTGACAGGTATGTCTAAACAGAAAGACATGCCAATCTCATGGGCCTGACAGAACATGACACATTACATAGAGATAAAATCAAGGAAGAGTTCCTTTTATTTAGCTTACATCTCCCTGAATTCACTCCCAAGAACATGAGGAAGGAATGAACTCATACTTAAAGATTTGTGATCTTATATTTTCAAGGGTATTAGATGAGAATACAACTTAGGATGTCTAAATATTTGAAGGCATTGTAGGGCATAATAAGAAGACATTCAGGAGTCATGTATATTCAGACACATAAAGAGACAGAAAAACCATCAGACACACAAGACAGACATGGGTCACTTTAAGTTTCATTCATTTTAATCAAAACTATATTTTATTAAAGATTATCCATGTGGTAGTTTCCATAATACAGTAGGGAATAAGACCTATATTATCATTATTCTCCTGAAGTACACAGTCCACAGCTATGAAAGAAGAAACACAAATGTCACACATAATTACAGACAGACATACAGCTGAGTTGAGTAAAGGTAAATAAATAAATGAATAAGTGAACAAACAAACAAATAGTCCCGTGAACTGATCTGATTAAGATCATTTACTAGCCTGGAAGCTGCTAAAGGTTTTGTTTCATGTTTGTTTTCTCCATGTTACTCATAAATCCCAGAAGTTCTGGGAAATACCTTTCTGTGACCAAGAGTAGGTGAAGGAGTCAGAGACCACTTTGAATGCCAGTATAACAAAACCCAGAGACAGGGTCCATCTATGAGAATGAAGTGGCTAGTCACCGGGTGGCCCCATTGTTGGTTCACAACCTCAGGAGCTTCCCAGGTAAACTCTAAGACTGGCCCTCACACATGGAGAGACAGAAGACAAGGCAAACCACTACAGATTGGTAGGTGGCGGTTTAATAAGCAAGGGAACTTCCATAGGAGGCTTCTCTTGCGTGACTGCAAGATGGGTAGATCTCTGCACCCATTTGCCAGAACCTTAAGAGTTTATATAGAGGCCTTAACTGGGTTCAGCCACATATACTGTCTAGATGGTCTCAAGAACACATCATTATCTCAAGGCTGTGTCCCTGAGGCAGCTTCTAGTGCAGGGAAGGCAGGTGGAATGCACATTCCACACACAGGGAAGAGGGTGAGGGGCCTCTGATTGCCCAGCTCCAGCTCGCCAGTAACTGGTGGTCACTTCCACTCCTCCAGTGCCCTTGCGTAATTCTATCATTTCATCCTCTATCTTCCGTTCGTAAGATTATATTTTTGGTTCACTTTAAAACCTGTCATCTGAGTCATAGGTCCTGGCTCTTCATCTGGTCATAGAACCGTGAACCCCCTTTCCTTATGCCTAGACTGTGAACAAAATCAACAAAGATATTAATATATCTGAATAGTGCCATGACAGCATTGGAACTTCCAGGGTGTTTTTCATGGTGCTCCTTATCTTGATTGGTGATATTGAGGGTAGATATAAAGGTTTCCCAGAATGTATGAAACCTAAGAGATCAGTAGAAAATTGGTTCTAAGCACTGTTGGGAGATCAAGTGTGAACATCCTATGGCAAAACAAGCCAACAAATATAAATAAATAAACAAGCAATTAAATAGAATAAAATAGACTTAGCTGATTTGAGGGAATGACTAATAATATATCTGGAGGGAAAATTCAGTTGATGAAGCACTAGAGACTTCGGGGAAGCTGCAAAAATGATGAATTAATTGTACGCATTTATCTCCAAAACACATAGATGTCAAAACCCATGTTGCCTAGCATCATAATGCCTTAGTTATTGATGTGCTGTGTCTCAAAGAATCCAAAATTTTATCATATAGATACAAAAACTAGCTATAAAATGTGGATTTTATGATAAGCATTTAAGAGCACTAGTTGTTAACAGAACGAGACAAATTATTATTGGCATATCACCTATTTGGAGACACAAAGATAAAAATTAGTTATTTAGGTAAGTTCAGGAGAATATTTTTTAAAAGCTGTGGAGTATGATGAAATTTAACAAAAGTGAGAACGCTCTGTAACATTCAAATTTTTAAGGTATCATCTGGTACAGGCAACCAATCTCTGGGAGTATAAAAACTGAATTGGTGGCATCAGCCAGAGAAAGATGAGGCCACTTTCTATTATGGTTGGCGTGGACTGTACATCTCACATGCTTTGAAAATTACATCTTGGTATGAATTTAATGCCTGATTGTCAGGACTAGTTTTGCCCATGACAAAAATGTCTGCAAGATTACTGGGCTTTCATCTTCAGAAGAATTCGGTTGAAATGCCAGCTCTGCTACTTTGCAACAATAATAATATTGGGGAAGTTACTTGATCTTGGGCTTTGGTTTCATTATATTTAAATGGTGTGAGTAATTTTTGCATTGCCCAGCCATGCTTTTTACACCGGCTGTGAGGAATGTGTTTTGCAAGGGTTAAGTTATTGTTCACTTTTGAAGTTTTATTATTATTACTGAGAAGAGACTCCTTGGTCTCTGTCTGGTGGGTATACATCTGTATTATTCATTCACCCCGAAATCAAGGATTTAGTCAAAACACCATTCTTTTCATCATCTTCACAAAACCCTGGCTGGTGGGAACATTTATTTTAGAAGCTCCTCTCCAGGGTGCATTCCTGATTTAGGCCACTCATTGTCCCTCCCTCTCTGTCCTCCTTCTCTCCCTCCTTCCCTTTTATGTTTCTGTCCTTCCATCTTCTTCATCCTTATTTGCACACTCAACTTTGGAGATCTGGGGCTTTGAACAGCAGTCCCCAAGGTCTCTGTCTTAGCTTTTACTTAAGTCCTGTTGCTAGGAGGGTGATTAGTTATTTATATCTATTATAATATGGGAGGCGGGGAAGTAGACCAGTTATGGATCTGGAATGAAACAGAGTTCTTAAGGGAGCACGTTCCCCCAGCTGTCTGTGAGAATTCCCATACCCTGCCCTTAAAGTGAGGAATGCATACAAATTACAGGAGAGCAGTATATTTGTTTTGGTGAAGTAAAAGAGTTCCCCCATCCCATCCTCTCTCCCTTAGTTTTGATGTCTGGCTGCAGCCAATGGGAAACCAGAGTCCTGTCTCATGGAAGGGAGCTCCCCTTTCCAGTCTCTAGTTTCTCGTATCCCTCTGACTATGTCCTTCATACCCATGTTCTCTATAAGGAGACAGGGAATGATGGATGTCATTTTCAGACAAGTCATAAGTAAGATATGGAGGACAGAAATCATAATGCTAATTGTCTGGATGCTAGAGGTCTTACTATCTTCCCACAGAGAAATGGAAACACAGTATACATGTGACTAAGAGCATTAATGTTGGAACTTGAGTACCTTGTTTACATTATGACTGTGGCTTTTGTTGTGCCCTTTGGACAAGTTATTTAACCTCATTGTACCTTGCCTTCCTTATCGCTGGAATACATGTAATGATAATTACCATTGCATAAAGTTGTTGTGAGGTTTAGATACAAATCACTTAGCAAGGTACTCAATATGTAATAAGGAGTTAATCAATGTCAGCTATTATTACCTCTGCCATAATCAATCACACTTACTTTAATTATTTGTATTTTGGACCATCTTTCCCTATTGAACAGTGAACTGTTTGAGAAATAGACTCGATCTTTTTTTTTTTTTTTAAGTTTTTAATCATTTATTTATTTATTTATTTATGGCTGTATTGGGTCTTCGTTTCTGTGCGAGGGCTTTCTCTAGTTGCGGCAAGCGGGGGCCACTCTTCATCGCGATGCGCGGGCCTCTCACTATCGCGGCCTTTCTTGTTGCAGAGCACAGGCTCCAGACGCGCAGGCTCAGTAATTGTGGCTCACGGACGTAGTTGCTCCGCGGCATGTGGGATCTTCCCAGACCAGGGCTCGAACCCGTGTCCCCTGCATTGACAGGCAGATTCTCAACCACTGCGCCACCAGGGAAGCCCAAGACTCCATTTTTTAATGGCATGTAAATATCCAAGTGATTAAACCATAGAATCAATGTCATAGTCCCCAGTATCTACTACTGGATGTAGATGATGTCACAGGCAATTTAGTCATGTGTCTCTGATTGAGACACATGACTAAAGGTCTGTTTGCCTTTCTATATATGTACTTTAAAAGTTGGTGTACAAATAATTTTATTATTTACTTTATCTATTGAAATATTGGGGCCACACTGACAAAGGCCTTTCTGTTTTCAGATTTATTTGTATATTTTCTTATACTCTTGCATAATCTATTTTCATATATCCTGTTTTATAATAGATTTGTGTTTGGAGGAGGATAAGGGATTTAAATCAGCCCTCATGTGCCTGTTTTCAAGGAAGTAACAGTAAGAGTCAATCAATTATTAAGGAGCAGTATGGGGCAGGCACTTCGCTAAGCAAAAAATGATGTGATAGCAACAAACAGGCAAAAACCATTCCCTCCTGGAATTTTTAAATAATTGGAGACTCAAAAGTTTAAATCAATTCAAATTTAAGTTCAATCCTGTGATTAATAATAAAACAGGAAGAAGAAACTGCTTTGAGATTGCTGGTCTCAAAAGAGACCACATTCTGGCTTGAGGTAAAGGTAAGTTTCCCTAAGAAAGTATCCCATTAGCTGAGATCTGAAAAAAAGATTACAACCTAACTGGTGGAAATAGGAGTAAGGATATTCTAAGAAGATGATTAGTATATGTGTAGACCTCCATTGCGATGGATTGTGGAACCACCCATGTATACAGAATGGCTGCTTGGGGAGAGGCATTACTTTGAGGAGAAGCTGAAGACAGAAGAGGAGGTCAGATCACAAAGCACCCTGCTGGCCACGGTAAAGGGTTGAATACCCAAAGATTCATGGAAAGCTATTGAAGAAAGTAATATGACTTCACTGAGGTTTTAAAATCATCGTTTCAGCATTATTGATAAAATAAATTTGACAGAGCTGGAGACAAACAGAAGAAACAGTCAGAAGATGTTGAAGTAGTTTGAAAAAGAGATAATAGTAGCCCAGTTTAAGAAAGTGGAGATGGGAGGTAATGGACTGATATGAGACATATTTTGGGTCTAAATTTAATAAGATTTACAGGTTTATTTTTAGAAAAACAGAGGGGTGAAAGGTTGGAAAGGAAGCAAAGATAACCCTAAGTTTCTGTTTTACAATATTTGAAGAATGACAGTACCAACTGAAAAGCAATTATTGGTTATGTATTAATTTATAAATAAGAAGAAAAAAATATATATATATATTTAAATTCTGGGACTTTGAGTCTAAATGATAAAGTTGTGATTTAATAAAGTGACCAAAGGAACTATTCCAGGCTGTAAGACTGGGCTTTTAAAAACAAAACATTAGTATATTAATTAAATAGTCATTCACTGAAACTATGTGCAATATTGCAGTATTCAGTTCATTTTGCCTGATTGTAAGAGTCATAGTAAAAGCAAGGCATGTTTCAGAATATGCTGAAACTTTAGCAGTGCAGGATAATAGAAACAAACTGAAGCTGATGACACCAAAAGAAGCTCATAGAACAAAAGTGTGTTTGGGTTCTTAACCAGGGAGAAAGCGTGATAGATCAAGGTTTTTCTTGGTTAACTTTCACCCGAGTGGAGCCAGTTCTAAATCAGCAGTCTAAAAAATACTGCCAGATATGAAGTAATACATAAATTATGATATGATGCAATGGGTTAGAGACAGAGGATCTAATACAAATACACAAATGAGGATGCAATGGGGAACTAAAACCTGCGTTACTCTCTGAGCAAATAACAATAATATATTGGAAAATGAAATTCTTTCATAATGGCTTACTTAAATTACTATATAGATTTAAGGCATATCTTCATAGATACTCAGACATAGATCTCTGAGAAGAAACACATAGAACTGAAAAAAAAAGCCTATATTTGATTCTCTCCCTCAAGTGAAATTGTTGAATGAATTACCCTTTTCAATTTATAAAAACAAAATCAACAAATCATCTCTAAGATCTAAGAGACTTTATACTGCTCTGCTCATGTGTATTTGTGTGTGTGTGTGTGTGTGTGTGTGTGTGTGTGCGCACATATGAAACAATGATAAATCTATCAATGTTTTCTCCTATGAATAATTTCTGATCTCAAAACTTTCTTAAGTTTCACAATAAATTTAATGAAGTAGAATGAATGTACTGAATTATTTTTATTGTGGTTTTTTTTTAGTTTGGTTTATATGTAGTTTATATATTATGATATATATGCAGATTATATAAAATTTGCCATTTTAACAGTTTTTGAGTGTACAATTCCATGAACCTAATTACATTCACGATGCTGTTCAACCATTGCCCCTATTTCCAAAACGTTTTCATTATCCCAAGCAGAAACTCTGTATCCATTAATCCACAACTCCCCATTCTACCCTCCTCCCAAGCCCTGGTTACCTCTAATCTGTTTTGTGTCTCTATGAATTGGCCTATTCTATATATTTCATATGAATGGGATCATACAATATTCTCTTGTGTCTGACTTATTTCGCTTAGCATGACCTTTCCAAGTTTCCTCCGTGTTGAAGCACGTATCATGACTTCATTCCTTTTACGGCTGAATAATATTCTGTTGTATGTACATATTACATTTAAAAATCGATTTCTCTGTTATAGGCATACTATTACTTCCAGATTGTTTATTTTTGGCAGCTGGCTAGCCAGGTGCCTTCCCCCTCCCTCACCCCCCCCCCCCTCAACTTGCCTCCTCCCCAAACTCCCCAGCTGGGCAGTAGGAAGGAAGGAAGGAAATACCGATGGAGTTACTAGACTAAGATGGGTGGAGCCTCCATATGGGGGGAGTGTTGAAGGGGGTCTCTTGATTGAAGGTGGGTGCCCCCACCTTGCAGAGAGAAGGTATCTGGGTACCTCTCCCAGCTTCCCTTTTCCCCGGTAATGTCCCCTGAGATAATGGCTAATAGTAAAGCAAGGGATAGTAAAACATCACCTTGCATTTTCAAAATGTCACAGACCTTCAAAATGATTTTAGATATTAATCTGTCTTTATTTATTCCAGGATTTCAGAAAGGACAATATTACCTTCAGTTTAACGTAATGGAAAGAGCTTTTTCAAGAGGTACACAAATATTGAATCTCTTTCCTCACCCCTCTGTTCCTCTTTCCCTCTCTCCCTCTCCACCACAGCTTCCCTCACCCCATATATCAGAAGTATATTCTGCAAAGATTCACACCAGACTGCTAAGGCTGGTTTCCTTTAGGGAGAGGAATGAGATTAGGAAGGTAGGGTTGCATAAGAACTTTCAATTTTTAATTTTTATGCATTTGTATTGCTAGAGTATTCTATAAATGAAATTATTTTCTAGCTATACAATGCTTAAATATTTTATTGCATATTCTGAGTTATACTTTACTCACTTGGAAAAGGGGGATAAATGCTTGCTGCATAGTTTATTAATGACTCAGTGAGATATTGCATGTAAAGTTCAGATCAGTAAATGATATGCTGAAGGTGCTTAAAATATATATATTAAAAGGTAATATTTATAAGGTTCTTACTTTATGCTAGTCACTATAATAAGTATGTCGATGCATTAGATAATTAAGGTCTAATTTAAACACTAGATGGGAGACACTATTATACCAGTTTCATGCTGAAGATCTCTGGACTCATACAAGTTAATTAAATTTCTCAATGTCATATGTATGTTTCAAAGACTGAACTCAAACTGCAGTTTGTCTAATTTTGGATAATGCCCTCCTACACATTACACTCTTCTGATATTTTGAAAATTATTATTCTGTGGTTATTATGAGGATATTAAAACACAAAGAAGGCAGGGTTTACTCCCCCCAAAGCATCTCAAAGTTAAGCTAAGCCATTAACAGAGATTTGCAAGGTAGTCTGGGGACCACAGGGGGGCAGCAGAGTTGTACTTCCACTTTAGTTCAACCCTGAACACACATATCAACACACACACACACACACACACACACACACGGAGACCTGAGCACTTACATGCTATTCTACATGCTAAGCTTTTTGCTTACATTTATGAATGAATGAATATGATAGATGATAGATAGATAGATGAATAGATGAATGGGTAGATGAAGTAAATGCTTCCCTTCCTGATTGTCTCCTTACCCTGTTTAAAAAGCCCAGGTCTCACACTTACCTGGCAAGGGAGATACCATGATCACAAAGGTGGTTTTCCGAGGGCAAGGCTTATCCATTGCACTCTGGATGTGCTGACCCCTGCAATTTCCCCAAATGTGGGAAACTCGACTGCATAATTTGTGCTAATGGGGGCAGGACAGGAGGAAAGCCCCAGGTCTCAGATCTGAGATACCGGCCTTATTTAATTCATCAGTGCCTAGGTTAAATTCTGATGTCAAAGAAAATCAAAAGATTTGGAAAAAAAAAACAATTTCTGACCGACAACTCATGCTTCATAGATGATTGAACTAAAAAGTTTCAGGAGCATTTAATAAGTAACGAATGGTATGAGATCACTTGTATGTGGAATCTAAAAAAATAATTCAAATGAGTGTATATGCAAAACAAAAAGAGACTCACAGATATAGAAAACAAACCAGAGGTTACCAAAGGGAAGAGGGAAGGGGGCACAAATTAGGAATACAGGATTAAGAGATACAAACTACTATGTATGAAATAGATAAGCAACAAGGACATACAGAACAGCAGAGGGAATTACACCCATTATCTTGTAATAACTTTGAATGTAGTATAATCCACAAAAATACTGAATCACTATGCTGTACATCTGAAACTAATATAATCTTAGAAATCAACTATGGTTCAATAAAAAAAAAAAAAGAAAAAAATAGGGCATGAATTCTAACGACTCTTCTTTCCCTGAATCTGAGATCCCAGGTTCTCAACACTTTCAGTCTCTCTCCTACTGTGTCAGCCGCGGAAGTAGACAGGAGAGTTGAACCTGGTAGACAAAGAACAGTATGTCAACCCCCAAAGTCACAGTCCTAAACTCTTCAAGTCTTTCCTCACCCTGAAGGTGGGCCAGGGTCACTCTCTGCTGACTTTAAAGGACAGGAAAAGGACTTGTTTGCACTTTTTGTATGAGAAAAAATATTACCTCCAGGCAGTGGTTTTTTGGGGACCACTAATTCTTCACAGAGATTCCTACCTGAGGATGGCTAAACAGGAACTACAGGACCTCAGACTACTCATTCCATCCAGTCCTCACTGTTAGAAAGACCCAAGCTCCTGTTTTTGACTTAAGCTCTTTTTGATTATTAACAATTAAATTCTGACCTCCATCCCGACCCTGCTCTAGTCACTTTTTTTGGAACATTAACTATGTATTGTCTACTGGTTACTATCCTATAGTCAGGGTCAGGAGGTTGTCACTGGAAAACTCTGCAATGCCTTTCCTTGATTTTTTGCCTTGTGTCAGGCACTGGATTAGGTGCTATATATACATTATCACATAACTGTGTTCGTTTTATAATATTTATATTATTGATAAAAAAACTAAGGCCTAGTGATGATAGCTTTTATTTTCTGAACTTGTACGGCTTTCTCTTTTATTCACCATAACGTAACTTTCCCAGACACTAACAATTAAAAGCTATTGTGAATTTACACAAACACAACAAAGTTGTTGTGAAACTAAATCTATTGTCAATTTATGGGGAAAAATTTATGCACTTTCCCCACTAAGTCACTGAAGCAAGAGAAACAAGAAAAAATTGAAATAGTAAATTTTTCAGTGATTCCTTTACTATCATGTAAAGACAAGCATGTGGACCTGGGAGGAAAGGTATGGTCCATGTCGGGTGTGGGGTGAGACAAGGGTTTGTATGGTATGGCATATAGTGCAAAGACCTCACCATCGCTCTGAGAGCAGAGAGCTCTTTAAGGGCTAAGGCACACAAAAAGGGATGCAAGGTATATACAGACCTCTGCGTGTCATTCCTTTTCTTAGGGGGAGAAGAGTCATAGCCTGAGTTTGTGGACTATGAGCCCTTTCTCCTCTCTCCCACTTAGCATCCAGGTCAGAATGATACGGCTTGTCCTGCCCCTGTGCTAGGCTGACTCACTTCAAGGCCCAGGCACGGGAGGGGCTCTATGAGGTCTCCGATAACACTATCTGTAGGGCCAGGACCCAGGACAGGGCAGCTTCTCCCTCCCAGCCCCTGAGCAGGGTTTGCTTATTTCTGTATTCAAATGCCATATTTAATTTTAAGGAGCTAACCAGGAGCCCACCCAGCCTGGTTGTGGCATGGAAACTACCTAAGATATTTTAGATTCCATCTGTTCATTCTCTCAGAAAGACCACAGTTCAAGGCAAAAGGGCTCAGGGAAAGTGCATTGGAGAGCAAGTCAGGAGCTTCGAGTCCTAGCCTGGGCATTTCTATGACAAATTATATCATACTGAGAAAGTCCTCATCTTTCTCTGTGCTTCAGATTTCTCTTTTGTAAACAACAGGCTAGAGTAAATGGCCCTTCTGCCAGGAGAGAATTTCTGTTGATTAAATTCAGAAGTTCCCTCAACTCTTAACCCAGTACTTCTTTGAACCCAATACTAGCAAAACATCCTCAGGTCCTCTCATCCTTCTTTAACCAGGCCCACTGGTTACTAGCTGTGTGTGTGCTGGCTCACTTGTGCATGTGGAGAAGAGAGAATGCCCTTCTTCCCTCTCTTCTCATACCTTTAGGAAAGAACATGACACCCTTCCCACTTAACCATCATCACTAACTCATTTCAGAGATTCAACCCTTTACTGGAGGGAAGTCTTAGGCGGTAGAGAGCAGTGGTTAAGAGAACAGACTGTGGAGCCAGATGGCCTGAGTGGCTGAATTCAGCAGCTCTTTGTATCTATATGACTCAGTTCTCTCACCTGTAAAATGGGGTTTTAACATCCTCATAAGATTGTTCTGACATTGAGAGAGTTAATATATGCAAAGTAGTGGCTTATATATGCTAAGTACTCTTAGAGACCTTTGCTATTTTTTTTTTTAATTTATTAATTTATTTATTTATGGCTGTGTTGGGTCTTCATTTCTGTGCGAGGGCCTTCTCCAGTTGCGGCAAGCGGGGGCCACTCTTCACCGCGGTGCGCGGGCCTCTCACTATCGCGGCCTCTCCCGTTGCGGAGCACAGGCTCCAGACGCGCAGGCTCAGCAACTGTGGCTCACGGGCCCAGCCGCTCTGCGGCATGTGGGATCTTCCCAGACCAGGGCTCGAACCCGTGTCCCCTGCATTGGCAGGCAGACTCTCAACCACTGCGCCACCAGGGAAGCCCGACCTTTGCTATTTTTATTGTGCCGAACGTGCTACAGCAGACCACTATTTTATTCTGCCCTTTACATCAGTTCATTTATAACAGTAATAATAAAATAACTGACGTTTATTGAAGGCTTACTAATGTGCCAGACATTGCAGTAAGGATTTTGCATAACATATCATTTAACTTATTTCTCTGAGGTCAGGGAAGAGTATACCAAGTAGAGAAAGGGTGGTGATTATGATTATTGTCTTCGTTTAAGTAGTTGGCTTTGTGAAGTCAAGGATGTGACTCTCTGGTTCACTGTTATGTCACCAGCACATGTTGCAAAGCATGCAATTTGGGTTTAACAAATGTATGAATACTCCAATATGGAAGGGTTATCTTCTGAAACAGGGATTTGAGTTATACTATGTGACAAAGGGTTAAAGGATTTTCATTTGCATAAGAACTTTGTAAATATTATGTTGTCTAACAAAAACAGGGGCTCAGTGGAAAAGCCATGAGTGGCTCCTCATGTTAGAAAGTGCTTCACCCATGATAGTATGAAACAGGGATGTTTCAGAGGGGATTCCTGCCCTAAGCAGAAGGTAGTTCTTGATGAATGCCTAGACTCACATAGCTCTGTGAAGGCCTATGCCATTACATTTTATTCTGTTTCCCCATCATATACACGATGATGGATGCACATGAGAAAAGGCTCTCCCCACGCTTCTTTTTTTTTTCACAAATTTATTTATTTATTCAGTTATTTAATTTTTGGCTGCATTGGGTCTTCGCTGCTGCACATGGGTTTTCTTTAGTTGCTGAGAGCGGGGGCTACTCTTTGTTGCGGTGCGTGGGCTTCTCATTGCGGTGGCTTCTCTTGTTGCAGAGCACAGGCTCTAGGTGCACGAGCTTCAGTAGTTGTGGCATGCAGGCTTCAGTAGCTGTGGCTCGTGGGCTCCAGAGCGCAGGCTTAGTAGTTGTGGCACATGGGCTTAGTTGCTCCGCAGCATGTGGGATCTTCCCGGACCAGGGCTGGAACCTGTGTCCCCTGCATTGGCAGGAGGATTCTTAACCACTGCGCCACCAGGGAAGTCCTCCCCACACTTCTTGATTGGATGAATCAAACTATCAAGGGGATGTCTTGAGGCAAATTGGGAACCAGAGTTAGAAAGAGTTCCAAGTGAAGTGAAAACCACAACATTCTCTCCCCCTTCAGGGCTCCAGCAGATGGGAAATTAGGGCTTTGTGAAGCCTGGCTGAAAATCAGGAACCCCATAGGACATGCATAGGAAAGAGACCCAGTGCCCACATGGAGCTGGTTTCCTTCATGTGACAGGGAGCCCCCTGCTCCAAACCTCCAGAGCCCTTCTCTTCAATCTGTCCTATCAGAATGTCCTCACCTCCATCCAGAAACTGTTTTTCCCAGTCTGTGCCCCTCTTAGTTGAAGGAGTTTCCCATGAGGAGACCCTCCCAGCATCCAGAGACTGGTCCTCAGCTTCCTACTCTCAGTTTCCCGAATCCAGTTGCCCAGGGTTCCTTCCTTGGCTCCTGCTGTTGACCTTGATCCTCCCTCCTGCTCCTGAACCCTGCTGAGATGATCCATTGGATGAGTATGGCTCCTTCAAGAAATATTTCACTTGTTAACGGCTTATCCCCAAATCCCATTCTAAATATCCAACATCACTATAAGTAAGAGAGAATGAAGAGGAATATGGGGGAATAAGGAGAGAGAGAGTGAATAGGAGAGTGTGGGAGAAACTGGACAGGATTAATGGATGATAAAATCTACTACTATTTATTAAGAACTTTTCTAAAGTCTAATTAAATAAGCTACTGCTTCACAGTGTGTCATATTTCTTTCCAACCTCATACTAACTCCATAAGATGGATACAATTATTATCCCTGTTTTTAGATGACAAGACTAAGCTCAGAGGAATCAAAGAATTTGCCTAAGGTCAGACATGTAAGAGACAATGCTAGTTCTTGGACCCAAAGTCAGACACTGGATCTACTGCTCACAAGCCCTTTGCTGCACTGTTGAGGAGCATTAGATGGATAGGCCAAGGAAAGCAGGGAATGGGGCTCTGGTTGAAGGAAGCAGGCATGGAGAAGTCCGTGACTATAACTTTGGGAGCAGGAGTTTCTTAGGGCTTGAACTTCAGCGAACTTTGACTCAGCAAACCCGAGGTCCTCATGGGGACACTGGGAGCTGGGGTGCAAGATGTGTCTATCAGAGGTCACAGAGAGGGCAGGGCCAAGGCTAGCTGCCAGCTATCAGAGTCCAGAAGGGCTACAGGTCTGTGGGCTCAGATAGGTGGTTAGGGCAGGTTGGCGGCTCTGGGTGGAGCCCTGAGTCTCAGGGCAGATAGACTGAGTACAGAAGCGAGCACGGGAAAGGGGAGGGAGGCACAGCATAGCAGCAATTTACATTTTACCACCACGTGAGACTCCCCATCCCCTCAACTAGGGGCAAAGAACTTAGTCCTGACATCTGTAAAATAAGAGTAATAATTACATCCATCTTATGGGGTTATGGAGGATCAAAAGAGATACACACTGTCTGGACCAATAACAGCAATTCAGGCCAGAGCTATGGGTTCCCTAGGGACCAGATGTCTCAAAGCAGCAGGTAAGTTCTAGAAAATAACACCAATCACTTTTAAATATGTAGAGACTCTCAAAGCCCAATATATCATTTAACAATGGCCTGAGATGTCGTGTGAGAGGAGCCTTCCCCTCCCTCAGGAGGGCTGTCTTCCCAGGTACTGTGGTCAAAGTCCAGAGCTTAGCTTTAAGGCTGAAACACCTGAAGCCACAGGTGCAGATGAAGGCAGCTGACAGCAAGTTTGCACTTTAAGAAAACCTCACTTCACATAGAGCACGTACAACCCTAGATTCTGAAGCGTAAGAGATCCACTAAGAACCTGACCAGAAACTGAACAGGAAACAAGATGATTAAGGAACTAGAGACTACAAGAAAAATATTTGAAAAAACAGAGGAGATTTAGACTAGAGAAAAATTAAAAGAGGATGGGAATTAATACTTACTGAAATCTTTCTATATGTCAGGTACCATTCTAGGGTATTTAAATAGTCTCATTTAATATGGTAATTCTGTGAAGTATATGTCATGAAACATGTTGTAATTCATGCTAATGATAAGTGATGTTTCTTGAGTATTTAGTATATACTAAGATATAATTTAAGTTCATTATATGAATTAGTTTATCCTCATACCAATATTCAGAAGTCCATTAATGTTTCTCAACTGATGAGGAAACCAAGGTGCAGAAAATGTAAGACAATTTCTTGAATAAGTAGCCAATTTGTGATCTAAACCCAGGTGGTCCAGGTTCTCCTACTGTCTACATTACACTGTCTTTTTAAGTGTGGGGGACTTGAGGGTCAAAGAGATGAAATAACCTGTCCAAGCTCATAGAGCTAGTAAGTAGTGAGGTTAAGATGTAGGCCCAGTTCTGCTGCTGCTAAAGACTGTGCTCTTCCTACAACAAAACACCAACACGGACATCTACTGTGGACCCAAGAAATAGAAGCAGATTAAACTGCCCCTATTCCCCACTTTTATACCTTGGATATTGGAGATTAGGGTTCAAGTCGTAATTGCAGACCATACATCCTCAACATGGGTGTGTCTCCATACGAAAGTCTGAAAGAGAATGAATTAAAGAAAAAAATTGGAAACAAGTTCAGAATAAAAAGAGGCTCTGGCTTGGACTACAGAGATTGTTGGATTGTAGGTTATGTATAGGTCCCCGAGAACACTGGAGGTCTATAGGGGCCCAAATGACCTCTTGACCCTTGGCCAAGCCGCAAGTTTGGTTAAGGAAGAGAGAGTATTATATTCTTTAGTTATTCTTCAGACCTAACCCCCTGCTTCTCTCTTTACCCTGCACTGGCTTAGAAACTCACTGCACCTAAAACATATGCGTATCTGTTTATTTAGGTCTGTGTGACATCTTAATTAGTGCCAAGCACTGGGGACACTAAACCATGCCACGGGCAGTGCTGTGGTGATGAGTTAAGAATATAAAAAATGAGAAGAAGGTCTGCAAGTTCCCTGCACCTCCCTTTGCAGAGCTTGACAATGAGAGTCCTCGCAAATGTTACCAGTGCAGGACCCTGCTTTATAAGTTAACTTCTCCAAGATCAGTTTGGGTTTCATGCTGTCTTTCTCCTCTACAAGGAGAATAGAAGACAGATAATTAAATTGGCTATCGTAATCACTTTGCTATGTATATGTATTTCAAATCATCATGTTATACACTTTACACATGTATGACTTTTATTTAAAAAAGAAAAAAATAAAAAAGAAATGATTCAAAATATCTGTATTTCCAATCATCCTTTGGACATACGATGTGACTCTAATAGTTATATGTAAATACTTATTATAATACTATAACAACAGATAATACATAGTGAGCATATATTGTATCTCTATCTCTTTATGCAATAAACTAAATTAATTGTCATGATTTATCCTATGAGCTAAGTCATGTTACCATCATATATTTCAGAGACGTGGAGACATTAAGAAACTTGCCCAAAGTTACATAAGAAGTAGGTGGTGTTGGGATCACTGAGCCTCTCCCAATTCCTCATGGCAACAATTGGCTAAAGCATTGTCAGCCCTATTTGATCAGGAATGGGCTTGTATTCATTGAAGACCCTGACACCCTATTCCTTTCTGTGATTTTCCTGACCTCAATAGACTTATGAAACCTCTGATGTAGAAGAGAGGAGGAAGGGAGAGTTTATTGTGGTGAGTGATGAAGTCTCTTTCTGTGACCATGCACAAGGGGGGCTCCTCTCTGAGGCTAAATCACTTTGTCTCACTGTATTCTAGCTAGTTCTATACACCTTGTCTAAAGAGCATTGGAGAACAGGTAGTCTCCATTATGAAAAATCCATTCATCTCTCAAGACCCAGCTTACATTTCTTTAATCCTGTAAGACCTTTTGGTACATTATTTACTCCCTAAAAAGATCCCAGACTTAAGAGAGTCATAAGTTTCCCCTCCCGCATATATCTCTATTAAGTATGGAAAATATTGTAATATTGTATATAATTAACTATTGTTTTTGATTAGGACTCCTGGAAGGCGAGATACATGTCTTATTCTTATTTATGATTCAAACACTTAAATTAATGTCTAGCACATAGCAGCAACTCCAAAAACATTTACTAGATGACTATCTTGCCTACAAGCCCAGGCCCCTCTATCCCCTTCAGCCACATTATCTCCAATTAAATAAGCTCCAATTTCCCCTTAATTCATATTTCATTTTTGTCTAAGCCTCCGCTGCTGCCTTCCCATAGTCTAAGCATAGACATTTATGCCCGGGCCCCGTTCTGAGTCAATGCCCTGCTCCCTATCTTCTTGGTCTGCATAGCCTTATAGGCCAGGATCTGGCCCCAACACAACCATGCTGAGTCATGCTGAGTCATGCTGAGGCTTAGGGTGTATGGCCAGATGTTCTCAGCCCTGCGTGATGACTGCTATCTGGGTCCCCAGCAGGAGGCTTACAGGACAGATGACAAGAAAGGAGAAGTTGACTGCCTGACTGTAACTTCAACCAGCATAATGAAGAGAGAGGGATGCCGAGGCAGAATGTGACACGTCCTGGAATATATTCCCTTTGGATTTAAAAGTGTATTTCTGGCCATCCCATAAATGCCATAGAATGATCAGTTGTTGTTCATCTAATAATCATCTTGCAGGTAGTCTCTCACACCAAGAAGCAGGAAAAAAAAAACCCTTATAAGTACATGTGTATGGATTTTTAATTCACAAAACATATAGTCATTAATCAAATGCGATCAGAGTAATTAGAAGCATAAGACCTTTGCTTGTGAGATCGCTGACCCTTTCTTATGCACCGTATAACTCAGGACAGAACCTTTATATACAGTTTCCTCGTGTATATAAAGATGCGGCAGAGCTGGATGACTAAATAATTTTTCCAGGTCTCACCTTTTTAAGATTCCAGATACTGCACACCTACTTTGCAGTGTCCTGTAGGTAAGGACTGAGATATGAGGATGAAAGAGGGAGGCATGAAACAGAGGAAAAGGAAAACATTGTTCAGCATTTTAGGGCACCCCCAGGCATCTGCTGACAAAGGCTCTGTGCTCTTAGCCCACGCTCACATGCTGGTCATGACTAGGGATGCCACTTGGGAACCCTCAACCTAAGGAAGCATCTCAGGCCAGTCTTGGTGCTACCACTGTCATGGGAAAATGTCTTACCTTATAAGCCTCTGCTCAGCACCCAAGAGATGCTCGCAGTCTTCACGGCACTTTGGGTAAAGTTCTGATGTGTGAGATATTTTCTGATTTTCCTACTTACCCTTCCACCATCTTCATTTTAAAGCAAGAATTCTGAGGCAGTTAGTGTGCTGAACAAAGGAACTGACAAAACTCAACATAAAGACTCTCCTTGTTCAGCTTCCAAATCCTCACACTGACATATACTCACATTCAGAAATTAGCATGTACAAGAGCATGGGCATACACGTGTGCACACACACACAAAAGCACCTCCCAAATTCCACATCCTGTTAGAAAATCCATTTGGTGTTACTTTAAACATTTATTTACAGGCTGACCCCTTGCTACCACCTGCATTGCTACCACCCTGGTGTAAGGCACTATAATCTCTACCTGAACTCTTACTGCAGACTCCTAATTGATCTGTTTACTTCTACAACTGCCACCGGACAGTGTCTTCCCAACACTGAAGCCAAAGCGCACTTGTAAAAGTGTAAATCATGTATGATAACCTCTTTGTCCAAAGGTCTCTGATAGTTTCCTGCATCAATCATAATAAAGCCAAATTTCCTACCATAACAATTTTGTACAATAACAACCGTTGCCAATGTTTGTTGGCACATACACACATATATGTGTGTGTATATATGTGCATGTATATATGTGTATCTGTAAATATAGGTGTATATGTGTGTATATATATAACATATGTGCAGATATAATACATATACATATGTTTATAAATATATATATATATATATGCTTTTTCTTACAACTCTATGATACAGGTATTATTATTGTCACAAATTTTATAGATTAGCACCTCCACAACCAGCACTTCTACTCTCCCTCTCAGTCTGCTCCTATATTGGCCTTATTTTCAATCCCTGAAAATTCTAAGCATCCTCCCACTTTAGATACTTATATTTGTAATTCCCTATGTCTTAAACATTTAATCCATATGCAGTGGCTATTTATCACCTGTCGGTGTCTTCTCAAGTGTCCCCTTATAGTGAAGAAATCCCTACCACACATTTTAAAGTAGTAATACCCTTCCACCCTTGTCCCCATCAAACTCTATCCTCCATTCCAGTGTTCTTTTCCTCCATAGCACTTAACATCATTTGGCATATACCATATATTTTATTTGTTTATTTACTTATTGTTTCACTTCTCTTACTATCAACTCCATGAAAATGCTTTGTTTTGTTTTGCTTCTGTATTCTTAGAACTTTTGCAGTATTGAATGAACAACTGAAGAGCCAAACACATACATCTATCATTACAAAGACATATACACATACACCCACCGCTACACACATACCAGGATATACAGTGTCGTAATGCCAAAAGAGGTAATGCCAACTAGATCTATTTAGACCTCAGCAACCAGGACCTTGATCAAATTACTTAGTTCCAGGATGTGGCCCATTTATTCTGTGGGCTGAGATTGACTCTTGAAGTCTTATTCTTGTTAAAATGAAAGGCACCTAAAAATAGAAACCTGTGTACTTATTTATCCATTTACATTGAGATTTATAACTTGAATACTCATGTCTTTGTGAGCAATACATTCTTTCCTTATATCAATCAAGTAAAAGTAGAGGAAACAAACTGTTCCAAAGCAAGCAGCTGGATGCAATCATGCTAAGTAAGCATCTTGCCACTAGGGTCAGACATGGCTTGTTCATCCATCTTCATGGGAAGGATAAGTTTGGCCTGGACATAAATGTTACGTGAGGTTCAAAACATCTCTAGATTCTGAGCCAACAGAGCAATATTCCTTTTCCTATACTTTCCTTGTTGGCCAACTCTCTATTGATTAATACACTTCTCTTTATACATCAGAACATTCCATAGATTATAGTTAAGAGCTTCTGGCCTGGGAGTCATTCTGTTTCTTTCAGGTGACTTTGAGTCTCTCTTTTTTATCACTAAATTTATTTTTAATCGCAATTGAAATTAGGGTGAGATTTGTTCCCCTGTCTTTTGAGGTCTTGCATATTATCTAGTCACTGTTGCCTTCATATTTTGATAATACTCACATATTTGTAAACACGCACACACACGCACTCAAATATATTTTACACAGAGATATTTATCAGGCATTTCTAAACAGTTAACCATGCAAGACCCCCAAACACTAACCCAAAATCTCTTTCACTTGTCTACTTGTATAAAAACCAAGAACAGAGTCTTTGAAGCCAGTAAGAGAAGCACTTTGGCTTTCACTTCTTTAGCTAGTCCTCTTCTTTGCCACAGCTCTGTGTAGTCCTGAGCCCCTATCTAAGCTCACAGTTTCTGACCCCACCCAGCTATCACCAGCCCAAGTCCCCAGAAGGAGAAAAACACTGGATCTGTCTACCTCTGTTAATTAAAGAGAAACCAAAATAAAATAAATGCCCCCCCAACCCCCAGAAAACAGATGAATACACAGAAGAAGAAGAAGAAGAGGGAAGAGGAGGAGGGGGAGGGGGGGAAGGGAGAGGGAGGGGAAGGAAGAGGAGGAGGAGAAGGAGAAGAAGAAGGAGGAGAAGGAGAAGGAGAACAGGAGGAGGAAGAAGAAGAAGAGGAAGGGGAAAGGGAAGGGAAAGAAAAACAAACAAACAAACAAAAAACAAAACAGGTGCAGGAAATAACTGGTGACATTAATGCCTAAATGGGGCTGCAGTCGAGAGAAGGGCTACAGTAGCTTGTTGGTCTAGTAATCTAAGAGGTTTTCCTTTCCCTCAGAGATGCCTCAGACTCAGTAAGATAGGGGTTGTGAAAATTTGGTTTCAGATGGAGCCCTTCTGGGGCTAGAATTAGCAAAGGCTGAAAGGGGTTTGGGAGAGGAGTGATCATTAACTGCCCTCACTAGGTCAAAGGATCCTAGTTTCTCATAATTCCTCATGGTAGATGATCTTGTTAATGGGTGGGATCTAACCATACTGCTTCCATTTAAGGCCTGCATAGTTACCAAACCTCAAATTTATACTGTTTGATAGATGCAGATTTTTTATTCAAGAAACATGCTATGCTATAGCTTCAGTATTGAGTATCCAAAGTACTGAAGATAACGTGACTAGGCAAAAAAAAAAAAAAAAAAAAATAGTCATTAACTTTTGAAATTCAAAGTCATCAAGTCAAGGACTTCCCAATCTTGGGACAGAGAATTCTAAGCCCTATACCTAGAAGAATCTCATTTGAATCAATCGTAGGTAGAAATTTAAATATTGAGTTTATGTGTGCTTCAGAGCTACTACATATGAACAAAGTTTGTAAATTACTACTTGACTAAAGTCTTGAGTAAGATCCATGAGATATGGACCAATGAGCTATAGTAGTGCGGTAGAGGGAAGGAAGATTAGCAAGCACTGGCTCTAATGATAGTGTCATTCCTTCTAACTATTCAGAGCTGTCTTAGTTCATAGAATACACTAGGCAACACTATTTAAACTGAACCTAAAAAACCAGGAGTTTCTCAAAAATTTAATCATAAAAATAAATGAAGACAACTTTGCTTAAGGTCAAAAAGCATCAAGGAAGCCAAGAAAGTGAAGTTATAAAATGGGAATATGGGAAGTTTCTGACTTTTCTAAGTTGCCAGATTCCAGCTTTAACCTTCAAGGTTCATCGTGTAGACTAGTGTACAATAACTGGCTGGTTCTGCCTTTCCATTCCCTCTTCCCAGTGAAGATTCCTCTTGCTTAATTAACACTCACATGCACCTCTGGCTATGCCTTAGTCACAGTGGTCCCAGAGGTCAGTCAAACCATCGATGTCTGTGCTATAAGCCTCCAACAAAAGAAATCCCTCTGAGAATGAGACCCAGCTTGGGTTCACTGTCACCTGCAACCTTTGTGAGACATGATGCAGAGGCCCAGTGATTACAAAGCAGTAGTGTTGCTTGACCAGTGGTCGTGGTCTATTCTCACATTCTTTGCAATCATAACAGAAGATATTCATTGGCTCCCTGCATGACAGCCATTAGAATTTCCTGCTACTCGTGGTACCCAATTTATTCTAGACTAATGCAACACTTAATAGGACTTTTATCCCATCTATTTCTGCTATAAGAAGATAAATTGAGGCTTCCCTGGTGGCGCAGTGGTTGAGAATCTGCCTGCCAATTCAGGGGACACGGGTTCGAGCCCTGGTCTGGGAAGATCCCACATGCCGCGGAGCAGCTGGGCCCGTGAACCACAACTACTGAGCCTGCGCGTCTGGAGCCTGTGCTCCGCAACAAGAGAGGCCGCGATAGTGAGAGGCCCGCGCACTGCGATGAAGAGTGGCCCCCGCTCGCTGCAACTAGAGAAAGCCCTCGCACAGAAACGAAGACCCAACACAGCCAAAAATTAAATAAATAAATAAATAAAAAAGAAGATAAATTGAGATGCATAATGAAAGCAGACTAACTTATAGCTTCACTAATCAAGAATACTAAGCAGCTTATTTTGTACCTTCAGTGGTTTATAAACCCAGTGCATAATTTTCCAATTTTAAAATTAAAAATAGAAAAAAACTCATTTGTGGTAAAGAATAACTTTTGAAGTATTTTTTCTCAGCTAATATTATGAAAAAATGTAGTGGGATCAAAGACCTATTTTATCTATTAACAATGTAATTTATACAATCCTCCATACTAATAGCACCTAAAGATAATACAGTATTTGACTCACAGGATTAGTATATATGTCATAAATTAGCTAGCAAGATTTAAGAAACTATTTTATTTTTCCTTGCTAAAAAGAGGCATCTTACATCTTTCTTAAAATCCTGTGCAGAGTTTACCAAAGTACAAATGCCACAGGATACCCTAAGAGGTAGGAGTTAATCTTTAACAAATTTTTAAGTTTCTTTTAAAACTTTTCAATTAAATACCTTAAGATATAACATTTTTATTTTATTAATTTTAATTTATAGGCAATAAATGGTCTTAGTTTTTTTTTTTTTCTGACCATTTAATCTTTCTGATGTATCATGGATAATCATGTCATTTATCTCTCTAAACTTTGGGTTTTTCATCTAGGAAAAAGAGACAATAATCATGTTATTGCACAGGAGAAATAAATAAAATACTTCAAAATGAGCAGCTGAGATAATTGAGCTTGAATCAACAAGCACCTAAGCAAAAATGAAACTATATTCAGCTTAAGTGACTTCAGAATCAGAATCCATAAGCCTTGAACTGAGCTACAGACATGCTGCCTTTCAACCCTGTAACATTTCTTGAAACCTTTTTCCACAACCTTTAGTAATAAGAAAGCAAGGAATGGGCCAGATCCTTGGAGGCAAGCCAGTTCTTTTCCCAAAGGCTGTTACTAGAGAAGGATATATATGAGCCCTGAAATGGGTATAAGGGAGGAGAAGGGAGATCAACCCCACACTCTGAATTTAAGAGAAGCCTGGTGTCCACACTCTGAATTGGAAGGAGAATGGAACATGCTCATACTGTCTGCTTCAGGTGAGGTTTGTTTCCCAAACTCTTGGTCTTGTGCAGCCTGGTCCTTATTCCCTGGGCTTTGACAATGTCTGATCCTCATACCCAAGGTCTAAGGGAAGGCTCACTGTACTCACACTGAGGATCCATAGAAATTTGCCTTGGAAACCTAGAGCCCTATCTCTACTGATTAAAAAATCATCCATAATTTAAAAAGACACATGCACCCCTATGTTTGTAGCAGCACTATGTACAACAGCCAAGACATGGAAGCAACCTTCATGCCCATTGACAGATGAATGGATAAAGAGATGTGGTACTTACATACAATGGAATATTACTCAGCCATAAAATAGAATGAAATAATGCCATTTGCAGCAACGTGGATGCACTTAAAGATTATCATATTAAGTGAAGTAAGCCAGACAGAGAAAGACAAATATCATATGACATCGCTTATATGTGGAATCTAAAAAAAAATGATACAAATGAACTTATATACAAAACAGAAATAGACCTACAGACATGGAAAACAAACTTATGGTTACAAGAGTTTGGGATTAACATAAACACACTACTATATGTCAAATAGATAAACAACAAGGACCTACCATATAGCACAGGGAACAATACTCAATATTTTATAATAGCCTATAACGGAAAAGAATCTGAAAAAATATATATATATAAAACTGAATCACTCTGCTGTACACCTGAAACTAACACAACATTGTAAATCAACTATACTTAAAAATAAATAAATAAATAAATAAATAAAACTCTTATTCATACAAGGGCTATTCTTCACTGAGTAGCCAGATACTTCTTGTCCTTTCATTGGTCCTCTACTTCAGTGATCAAATGTCTTCTCTCATCCTAGAATTCTGTCATCCTAGGTTATATAGTCTAGCCCAGGGAGTCTTTCCTATCTTTCTTAAGGGGGGAATAAGCTAAGAAACCCTTGTGAAGGTCACAGCCCAGGAAAACTGGTCCACTGAAGGCTGATTTTTGTTTTAATTTATTTATTTTTGGCTGCATTGGGTCTTCTTTGCTGTGTGTGGGCTTTATTTTTAGTTGCGGTGAGCAGGGGCTACTCTTCATTGCCGAGCGTGGGCCTCTCATTGTGGTGGCCTCTCTCGTCTTGGAGCACCGGCTCTAGGTGCGCGGGCTCTAGAGTGCAGGCTCAGTAGTTGCGGCTCACGGGCCTAGCTGGTCTGCAGCATGTGGGATCTTCCTGAACCAGGGCTCGAACCCATGTCCCCTGCATTAGCAGGCAGATTCCTAACCACTGCGCCACCAGGGAAGCCCCAAGGCTGGTTTTTAATTATACAATTATAGATGGCTTCTCCTCCACCATTCCTTACCACTATATCAACAGGACTCCAGTATAATAACAGAGGATTGCAGCTGGAAAAGTTGCAAGGTACATAATCTATTTCATGATGATGTGTTCTTAGGGAAGCCCAGAGCCAACAGGGACATCAAAACACAAAAGAAAACCAAAAATAAGGACACTAGAGAAACTTGAAGTCTCCTGCACTGATGGCTTCAACAAACATTAAACATACTCCAACTGCTAGCCTATCATTTCAATTCATCTATTCCTCAGTTTGATCACAAGTCCTGGTTTTAAATAATTTCAGACTCCTTAGCAGCCTCACTGCTATAAGTAAGTACAGAAAATCAAGAAGAGCACTCAGGGCAATGTCTCCAGAGTAGACAGTTTCCCTTGTTGTCATAGAGAAATGGACAGAGAGAGAGTTCCCTGGAAGCACAGGATGTAAGCTTATTCTACCTGTTCTCTCTATGAAATAATCTTTGGTTATTTTACTTTGGGATTGAGGTCTTAGTTCTATTGTAGATCCCTTGCATCTCCGTTCAGCTTTCTGAAGTAACCATGTATGTATTTTGTCTCCCTTAGAAAACTAAAATCCAGAGCTTGGCTATAATCCACTCCTCAAGAGAGTTAGAACTGGCTGAGGTTCTGTGTCAACAATTGTATTTTTTTTTTCTTGACTGTGTTTTTGTCCCTGTCACCATCTCACCATCCTTATCCCAAATATTAAACCTGGTTTGACTGGAACTCTTTCTTTATCTTGGGCTTAGCTGCACTCTATGGGTGTTTCTGGGATAAGGAGAATGGGAGAGATGGATGTCATCGTGGAGGATGACATGGGGAGGGAAGAGGGTGAAAAGAGAGAATGAATGAAAAATTGTGTTGAGGATGGAGGAGGAGCCAACAAAAGAAGGATGTTTCAGGAACCAACACATTATCACAGACTCAACATACATCTTCCTTGCTGACCATTTCCTGACCTAACTCCACCCCTGAGGGACACAGCTCAGCCTTGACCAATGACTTTAAAGGATTAGGGGGAACAAAGGGCCAGAAGTTCAGCAGTAAAGAATAAAAGGCCACACCTTCCAGCAGCAGCACAGACTTGCTTCTGACACTTCTGTGATCACCAGTAAGCTCCAAGACCTGACATCATGGTGCATTTTACTGCTGAGGAGAAGGCTGCTATCACTAGCCTGTGGGGCAAAGTGAATGTGGAAGAGGCTGGAGGCGAGGCTCTGGGCAGGTAGCAACTGGACTTCATGGGGGAGGATGGTGAATACGAGCCTGGCAAATTGACCAGGAAATTCTTCAAACTTTTCGAGTCACTGATTTTCCATCTGCTATGGTCTCATCTCATAGGCTCCTGGTTGTCTACCCCTGGACCCAGAGGTTCTTTGACAGCTTTGGCAACCTGTCCTCTCCCTCTGCCATAATGGGGAACCCCAAGGTCAAGGCCCATGGCAAGAAGGTGCTGACATCCTTCGGAGATGCTGTTAAGAACATGGACAACCTCAAGGGCGCCTTTGCTAAGCTGAGTGAGCTGCACTGTGACAAACTGCACGTGGATCCTGAGAACTTCAGGGTGAGTTCAGAAATGTTCACGTGTTTTTTTATGCTTTTTACTTTGGAATAATAATGGAAGTTGAGTCTTTGGTTGCAAAGACTAGCAAAGATCTCAGAAATCATAGATCAAAGTTGGTGTTAAGAGGGCAGAATTCCAGTGGACATACCAAGAGCACCTTGATTCAGGACTCGTGACAGTAAAGGGCTACTAGCCCTTTTAAGCCTGAGTTTGCTTAAAACTTTTCAGGGACTTTTGTTAGAACTGGATTTGTTTACCCTAGAGAATATCAAAGAATAACAGACTTGTTCAAGGAGGAATGGAATCTGGTTTCTGGTAGATGAAAACCTGTCTCAAGGAAAGAGAAATGTCTTGTTTTATGTGGCTCCTGATGATTGAAGTTTAGGAAGATATTTGGGAGAATAATTTTTAGGCAGATTGTCTCAAAGAAATATCAATCAATTCTCTAAATATATTAAATTACCCATCAGTATTGGGACTAAGTGGAGGCTTATTCCTGCCTTGATTGGAGACTTTACTAAACTCACTCTAAGAACTTATGCAGCCCTGAAATCCTATGATGACAAGGATTAGACAATAGATAAATGTGAGAGGGAGGGAGAGAGGCAAATAAAAATGGTGAAATGGGAGAGAGTGAGGGGATATAGGTAGACAGAATGTTGAATGGAGGGCTCATAGAATTTAAATAAAATTTAAGAACTAGCTTATCAGAGTTTATTGCACAGATACAAACCATGGAGCAGTTTATGATGTGGAGTTGGGAGTGAGTGTAGGTATTAAGCCATTATTTTCTGCAACTCTTTTAGGAAAATTCTTCTCAACATATCTAATTGTCATTTTGTCTCTCACCTAACAGCTCCTGGGCAATGTGATGGTGATTATTCTGGCTTCTCACTTTGGCAGAGAATTCACCCCTGAGTTGCAGGCTGCTTGGCAGAAGCTGGTGGCTGGGGTTGCCACTGCTCTGGCCCACAAGTACCACTGAATTCTCTTTTCAGTTCACCATTTTTTGTCCCCAATGCCTTCCTTCTGCACATGGGGACTGGGGTTTGGCCTTGAGAGCCCAGCTTCTGTTTAATAAAGTACATTCTATTCAGTGATCAAAAATTAATATTGTATCTTCTCCATCATTTACTCTTGTGTTAAAGGAGAAAAGGTTCATTGGCTGAGGGGTGGGGGGAGACATAGGAAGAAGAGCCCTTTGAGAAGTGTGTGTGGACTCATCAACAGAAGATAGATGTCCTGGGAGGATTCAGGATGATTGAGAGGATGCCAAGATGCAGAAAGGAGTTTTCTGGGGTGGGAAATGGTTAGTTAAGTGGGCAGGGACTTACAGGGCAGTGTGGCAAAACTTATTGTAGGGGGAAGAAAGGAGGTAGTAAGCAGTGCCTGAGAAAAGCCAAGGCTAAGACACTTGAAGTCATTGTGCATCATATTCTGATTGAATGTAACATGCACTAAAATAAAGCTAGAATTAGGATAGTATGTGAATGGGGGGCGGGTGATGACCAAGACTTAGTGTAGGAGATAAGATAAGATACTAACAAAGGTGCATAGTCTAAGACTAGCAAGCCTGGGCTTGGCAACATGCATCAAAGTGACTCTCTGGAAGTAAAGGAGAGAGGAAGATGTAGGTAGAGGGTTAGGAAAGACTAGATAATGCAAGGCCTTGAATATTAAAATAAAAGCTATTACTATGATAGTGGCAAGAGTAAACAATAAATATTCTTAGAACTTTAAATGACCCAAGGGATAGGATTTAGGGGGAGAGTAATCTGCTTAATGCACACAAAATGAATTAAGAATTGCAGAGACTAGACATGGATGTTAATTGAGGAGAACAGACTTAATGACCTCCACCCAAGAACAGCAGGGAGGTCCGCAAAAAGTGAAAGATGAACAAGGGGAGAGTGAGGAGGACATGTTTTCTGATTGGCTGGGGTGGATGAGGAGGAAGGAAGTGATGGGAGATGATTGAAAGCTCTCAGCCTGGATCTATCGAGAAAAGGCCTGCAATGACTTGGGAACTTTCATGTAAGAATGGCATTAACTGAATCATTCTTGAGGGAGTTATTGCCAGGTTGGTCAGGGAATCATGACCTTCAGGCTTTGAGTCAAACTGTCCTATCGAAGGTTAAGATCTTCACACTTTACAAGTTAGAGTATCATTTCTTGGCAAATTTAACTCTATTAGGCATTTCATTGCTCCCACACATTGATCACAACATGTTCTGTGAATTACCTTCTAATTTGGCCTTTTGTCTCCACAATGGGGATGAGAGACCAGTGATTATATTGTTGCAGGTTGTCAATAGCACTGGTCTCTCTGGGTCCCATAGACTCTCATTTTTCCCCTAAACAGAGTAAACAGAGGCTCTTCATGGCACTAAACCATTTAACCCAACCAGTCAGTCAGTCAACAAATGAGAGCGATATACATTTTTAATCAATCAGTTTCTTTCCGTCTTTCTTGCCCCTCAACTATTATTCTGACTATGAATGTCAAAGGGTCAGGGATGGTGATGACGTAATGGTGAGCAGAAGATTCATTCTTTATCCCTTAGGGATATAAATTTAG
The DNA here is from genome assembly GCF_028023285.1 of Balaenoptera ricei. Taxonomy (NCBI): domain Eukaryota; kingdom Metazoa; phylum Chordata; class Mammalia; order Artiodactyla; family Balaenopteridae; genus Balaenoptera; species Balaenoptera ricei. Next base: position 64,026,224 of record NC_082646.1, on the reverse strand, counting down.
ATCTAGATTTTGTCAGTTCAAGACAGCTTAATGGAAAACAAATTCATAATTAACACACACACATGCGTACACATATGCATACAGTAGATGTTCAGAAAGGATGTCTAATTATTGTTGTTAGGCAATAAAAGCCACCTGAGCAAAACAATGTGATAAACAGAATATGCTTGGAATGTTAATTTAGCTAAGAGTCATAGGGTTTACAGAGTATGTCATTACCAGGATTAAAATCCCACAGTGTCTTCTTACTCTCTACCACTGAAGAGAAGTTCTAAGTTATTAGGTTTATGCTTTCTCTGCAACAATATTTTTTACCATTCTCATTTTTACTATTTACATAAGAGCCACACTAGCCCATTTTTCCTATCTCTAGCATACCAAAGGTTTGCTTCCTCAGAGATTTGGATTCACTATTCCATCTTTCAGAATCTCTAACCCAATACTTTCCCATGGCAAATTCCTTCTTTCCATTCTGACCCCAGCTCAACTACTACCTCCTTAGAGAGACTATCCCTGACGTAATTGTGTTCCTCTCTCATTAATTCCAGATATTAATTTTCTTCATAGCAAATGATAATAAGGGGAATTATTTTGTTGATTGGTTTCCTTATTCATTTTCTGTATCTTCCACCCCCAAATTATAAATCTTAAGAGGAAAGTTTTCTTCTTCTTTGTCTATCTTAAATCTCCAGTACATAGAACAATTATGATCACAGTCATTCAACAAATAGTTACTGAATGAACATTTGAGAACCCATGGGAATGAATGTTTGACAAAACATTATAGTTAATTTTATTTAATGTAAGAAACATAGTTTTTGGTCAGCTGTACTGAGATGAAATGTGTTTCTCAGAGCACAAGTCAAGGACCCTTGCCTGGCCTTTCCCCAGTATTGTCAATTATACTAATGGAGAGCCATGCCTAAGACCTAAGAACTCACTGCCTTGGTTTAAATCTGAGCATCCTGCTAACTCTATGACCTGAGATACATTACTAAATACATTAAACCCTCATTCGCTGATCGTGTTTATCGAAGACTGTTTTATGAGAATTAAATAAATTAATAGATCTCACATCTGTAGTTCACTACTTGGAACATAAGCTCTCTTTATCTCTTTCTCTAAAAAAAGATAATTAACTTCCCGTATAATTTCTATCTTTTAGTGGTAGCATTTATGTCCTCTATAAACTCTACCTATCTACATTATATACGTATATGTATTCATAAATACATGTGATCTTTTGTTCTGAATGATAATGCTTTTTTAAAGTTTAGCTATAAAGATAGTTATCATTATTGAAACCGATTGACCTTTGGTGGAAATAAAAGGTTAGTTTGTGAGAAAATGGCAAATTCAAAGCCTGAATTTGGGGAATCAGCATGACAGGTCTGCATGAAAGAGAATAGATGAGTCTTTTGAAAACAGAGGGGTGATATAATCAAATTTGGAAAGCAACCAAGGATAGCTATGGGAGGTGAAACACTTGGAGATATTGATGCTGAAAGGAAAGAAACTCCAGAGGACCAGACTAAGACAAAGAGGTAATGTATTTGGGCCTAAAGAGTGCTCTTAGAAGTCTAGAGGGACCTGTTTGGACTCTATTGGCTTTTAGAAGAGGCTTGTATAGAGATGAGGAAAGTGTCTATTGGAAAGCATAATTGTATGAAAGGAACTTTGCCTTTACTTGTTATTTTTCACTTTTTCCCCTCCTGGAGGCAGAAAAAAATAGCCAAGGAGAAATGTCTATGCAAGCATATGCTGGCTCTGTATAAGGGAGGAACCTACGGTTCACAAATATATTGCTAAGGCTATTCATACATTGGCTGGACATTTGTACAGAATTGCTTCTAGAGACCCATTTCAAACTTATGTCCTATAAATCCAGAAGTGGGGCGAAGTGTCTCTGAGGGAGGGATACAGCTGGTACATGTGGGCTGGAGTAGAAAGCTAGGAGTTTTTATTTTTAAGCCCACTAAATATGAAGTTGGTGGTGCTAAGAATGTAGAAAGAGTGAAATCATGGTCAAGTACTAGTCTATCAAGGAGAACAAACTAGCTGTGTTTAGTGACTAGGCAAGGCCCCAGGCTTTGCGAAAAGTTGACATCACTGGGTTCTAAGTGGAAGTTGAGACGCCAGCCTGGAGCTCTCCGCTCACTGTGCGCACCTGTTGTCTCTCTCCACTTCCTCAGCTCCTGGAACGCATGCTAGTGATCGGCTTGGCAAACCATTTTTACATGGGATTCACCCCCCAGGTGCAGGCCGCCTGGAGGAAGACGGTGACTGGACTGGCGAACTCTCTGGCCCACATGTATCACGGAGGGCCCCGCCCAATAGTGTAGCATCACCAAGTAATAGCTTTATTTTTCAAATAATAATAATAACAGTAGTAGTAGTAGTAGTAGCAATGCTCTGCTAAGATTTCTTCTGTAATTGTCTTCAGTTCTGCTTTTCGCATGTGCTTTTAAATATGTGAAAACCTTAGGGATTATATGTTGAGGTGTGTGGGTGTGTGTGTGGGTGTGTGTGTGTATGTGTGTGAGCTCCCCATTAAATTTTTGTATGAAGTAGAGATTTTAACAAGAAAATAAAAAACAGAGCAATAAAAGGATATGCTTGGGATATACACTTGGCAGAAACATACACTTGTGAGTTTTTCCAGTTAAAGTTAAAGATATGGGAGAGTTCTGGTGAGAGGGGAAGTGTGTCATGAGACAAGAACTCCTCAGGACCAGATGATTAAGTGGGTCTGAGAGAAGACTTCTGTGAAGGAAAAGGATCTGGATGGAGGTAGAGTACCAAAGTGGAGATTCTTTAGAGGAAAATTAAGCCAGGTCTTAAGATGGCAAAGTCCAGGCAAGGATTGTCATTCCATTCTAATGATAAGAACACATCTTCTAAAAGCAGCTGGTTTGTCACAGACCTCGTGAGGATAGACTAGGGATGGGAGGGGTTGGACGTCAGAGCAAGGGATAACTCTTTTTAAAGTCAACTCCAAAGAACTGGTTGTGGGATTTACTGAAGAACTGTCTGGTTAAAGTGATGAAAGCTGCCTAAGACTGTTAAATTGATTGCTGTTATCAGGAGAGGAACGTGTGCAGATTGGCTACAGCATTTATGAAGAGAGATCATTGTAAACTGCTCAGAGACAGCGATTGTCTAAAAAGGGTGAGAGAAAAACAGGAGTTAGAGGTAACTTCCAGAATTGTTGCCTGGTTTGCTGGAAAGATGGGCGGTTATTCCGTGACATTCAGAGCTGCAGATGCCCCTGCGTCTGGGGGCTTGCAGGGTGCACGTACTCTGCTGAAGACGGGGGTCAGGGCCACCAAACAGCAAGTACCTGGATCCACCCTGGCAGGCCAAACCCACACCTGAGTGTGGCTGGGATTCCTAGCTGTAGTCATAGGTTCCTCTTCTTTATTTTATTTCATTGACCTCTTATTTTGAAGCAAATTCTTTCAGCATTAATTCAAACTCTTTTCTTCATATCTCTGTAGCAAAGTGCTCACATTAACACAGCTTGGGATGGAGAGCTCACAGATAATCATGTCTGTCATGGTAAACCAGCTTCCAGAAACTTAGTAATTCTTATCCACATTTTACATTTAAGTGTTTTCCAAGCTGAAAAGATAAAAGCCTCTTGCTATATCAAAGAGACAGAAAGGATTTATTTTCTAGTAGTAGAAATTCACCTATAATATACTGAATATATTGGGTTGAACTCTTTAAATTTTAGAGTACCTCTGTAAATACACATGGAGATTATTTATTATTATTATTATATGTATATATATTTGTAAGATTGATCTCAGGGAGAAACAAACAAACCAGCTTTCTGGAGGTCAAAATGTAGGAAAACAAATTTTGAAATAAAGAAACAAAATGAACCATTCCCTCTCCCACTACAAGTGTGCCTTTTCTAGTCCTGTAAATGCTTATTTGGATGCATGAGACCAAAGTACCTTAGATCACAGTGGCAGTGGCATGTGGAGTACTGTCAGTGAAGATTGCCTCTGCCTGATTAGATATGAAGAAAAGTTACACACAGCCAGAGAGTGTGGATTCAGCACACAAGAGACAACTCCATTCTTCCATAGCCATTGCCAAGGAGAATTCTAATACTCTCTTCACTGAACTCAGGAACACCTGTTTCCCCAACAGCCAATTGTGTATTCTCTGATACAAATGCATAGATACATGCATTGGCCAGAGACACTTGTCCATATAATCAGAGTGAAAAAAATTTATTCAGGCAAGTGCATATATTATTGGTAGGACTCAATAACAATGGGGTGATGCTCAATTTTTCTCTAAATTACCCGGTTCTTACCTATCTTTTTTCTAAACAGATTCTGGATTGGGGTCTTTTTTCTTGGTTACAAGAACTATAAAATTATGAGCCCCGTATAAGCTTTAGAAGCACTGGTAACCAAGAAGAGCTGTGACTTCTTCTATACCCTGGCTGAAGAGAAGAACAATGTCTTGTAAACACCTGATGCAATGCTCAACAGAGTTCTAACTGTTACTCTTCCTAATTCTATTTATGCCTTATGGTCAATGCAGGGAGGGTAGCAGGGAGCTTGAGATATGAATTGCACGGTACATGGTAGGAGAGAGGACAGCAGAATCCCCCTGATAGAGCCACCCAACACTATCAGAGACACAAATGTCCATCTAGCTGACCTTCCCTTGCCCAAGTCCCATCCCTGGTGGTGACAACCCACCTTTGAACAATAGTCTCATTTTATTGGGAGAAGTAAGGGCCTGGGGACAAGAGATGAGGAGTAAAAGGCCATGCAGAGAAGCAGCAGCACAGACTTGCTTCTGGCCCGTTAGTGATCACCAGTAAGCTCCCAGACACCATGGTGCATTTTACTGCTGAGGAGAAGAAGGTGGTTGCTAGCCTGTGGGCCAAGATGAATGTAGAGGTGGCTGGAGGTGAGAGCTTGGGAAGGTAAGTGCTGGACACAGGTAGGACAGGGGGCAGAAAGGCAGAAATTGTTCCAGAAAGACGGATTGGTCAGGTTTCTTACATACTCTGACTTCCCATCTGCTCTGTGACTATGATCATCCCATAGGTTCCCAGTTGTCTACCCATGGACCCAGAGGTTCTTTTACAATTTTGCTAACTTTGAGTCTGCGATAATGGGCAACCCTAAGGTCAAGGCCCATGGCAGGAAGGTGCTGACCTCCTTTGGAAATGCCATTAAACACATGGACGACCTCAAGGGCACCTTTGCACATTTAAGTGAGCTGCACTTTGACAAGCTGCATGTGGATTCTGAGAACTTCAGGGTGAGTTCTGGGCATGCTTGTGCTTTGTTCTTTCATCCAGGTATCTGTGCTGTGGTTACAGTAGGGAACACAGTCTTATCCTATAGAGGTATTTTGGGGAGGTAATATTTCAGGAAAAAGCTTGATTTTGGTAGTTAGGTTGTTCCTAAGGTCAAAGGTAAGACCAAGTAGAGTAATTAATTACGCTATGACCAGTGGAGGCCACTGGCCATCTGATATTTCTTAAAAAAAAATGTCGTGAAGAATACTGGCCAAAAGTGAGCTAAATAGTTTGGCCTGGAGAATACAAATTGAGCCAGGGAGAAGAACACCTTGCCTTTGATAACTGAAATTTTCTATAAAAATCGATGAACACATTCCTGCATGGTTCTTGAGCTTTGAACCAGGAGTAAGCAGGGCAAAGTAAGAGCGACGTTTTCATGGTTTGCCCCTTCTCCTCTCAACTCCAGCAATGATGAAATGCTCTTGTATACAAAGCACTGGATTCTTTGTCAAATGGGTGTCCAAACAATTTGAATGTATGCAATATCTGAAGACTTAGACTATGCGTATCAAGCCCCAGCACTATAATCCTACTTCTAAAAAAGTAGAGAAGCAATCCATAGCAATGCTCTGGGGTTGGAAGTTGGCAGGGAAAATGAGAGAAGGATAGAACACAATGGGGGTTCAGGGCTGGGAGTCACTGAAGCCAATGTCAAGCATATAATGATGCACTTTTGTGGGAGCATGACAATGAAAGTTGCTCAACCTCTTATCAAGAAGGAAATGGATGTTGTATCTATTTGCTGTAAGGGCAGCTTGAGACATTCTGTTCACTATGCACTATCTTCTTTTTATCCCCACCTCCTAGGCAACATGATATTGATTGTCTTGCAACCCACTTCAGCGAGGAATTTACCCGAAAGATGCAGGCTGCCTGACAGAAGCTGGCAGAAGCTGTGGCTAATGCTGTGGCCAAAAAGTACCAGTAGTTGCCTGGCCAGCCATGTTGGTTCCTACCTGAGGGTCCTGGGTCCCAACAGTCCATCTCCTGAAGGTGGAGGGAGAGATCCCTGCCTCCAGACTTAACTCCTATATAATACAAATAAAATAAAAGTCATGCTCTATAAGGAATATCCTTGTATTTTCTCTCTGTCTTTATCTTTTATAAGTTGATTCGGCTAAAAGAAAGCACTCCTATTGGAATGAGAATATTGGAGATTGAGAGTTTGGGGATGATAGAGAAGGGACCCTTATAAGATTCTACAGGATAAGAGTGGCTTCAATGGGTAATTACTCTTAGGATGGGAAACTAGACTCTTGAGTTGGACAAGGTCTTTAGAAAAAGGAAGGAAATGGAACTACTCTTGAGAGATGCAAAATGATTATTGATGGTGAGTTGTTAGGACACAAAGTAGGGGACCTGTATAGGCTGTTATTTGTATAAACTCAAGATAGAGTTCTTTTTGGACTATAGCTCACTTCTATTTAATATAAGAAACATATTTTTAGCAGCTATAATACAGTGAAAATGGTACTTTTTAGAGACCCAGTTAAGGACTCTGCTCTCAACTTTTTCCTAGCATCTTCAATGGTACTAATGAAGGCAACATCCCTAAAGCATATGAACTGACAGCTTTGGTTTGAATCTGTCATCACCTGGTAGCTCTGTGACCTGAAACACATTTCTAATTCTATTAAGCCTTTGGTAGAGATAAAGACCATTTATGAGGGAAAATAACAAATTCAAGAATAAGCATGCCAGGTCTAATTGACAGAGGAGAAACTGGCCCATTAAAAGCAGTGGGGTGGGGCTTCCCTGGTGGCGCAGTGGTTGAGAATCCGCCTGCCAATGCAGGGGACACGGGTTCGAGCCCTGGTCCGGGAAGATCCCACATGCCGCGGAGCAACTGGGCCCGTGAGCCACAACTACTGAGCCTGCGCGTCTGGAGCCTGTGCTCCGCAACAAGAGAGGCCGCGACAGTGAGAGGCCCGCGCACTGCGATGAAGAGTGGCCCCCGCTTGCCACAACTAGAGAAAGCCCTCGCACAGAAACGAAGACCCAACACAGCCATAAATAAATAAATAAATAAATAAATAAATAAATAAATAAAACCCAAAAGTTTAAAAAAAAAAATTGTTTAAAAAAAAAAAAAAAAAAAAAAAGCAGTGGGGTGGGGCTTCCCTGGTGGCGCAGTGGTTGAGAATCTGCCTGCCAATGCAGGGAACACGGATTCGAGCCCTGGTCTGGGAAGATCCCACATGCCGCGGAGCAACTGGGCCCGTGAGCCACAATTACTGAGCCTGTGCGTCTGGAGCCTGTGCTCTTCAACAAGAGAGGCCGCGATAGTGAGAGGCCTGCACACCGCGATGAAGAGTGGCCCCCGCTTGCCACAACTACAGAAAGCCCTCGCACAGAAACGAAGACCCAACACAGCCATAAATAAATAAATAAAAAATTAAAAAAAAAAAAAAGCAGTGGGGTGGTATAAAATTAGAGAATCTGCTAGAGAGACCAGAAAAAGCAAGAAAAGAAGCTATTGTTGCAAACAAAATTACCAGTGAGGTTTCTTGCACAGCAGAGTGAAATAATGAATAGGGTATTTTAGGGAAATTGATCCATGTGTGGGCATAGACTTGACAAGGCAGAATCTACCCTGAATCTGGGCATAGGAATTTGCTGTGAGTGTAATGAAGTGATAGGTAAAAGACTAAACTTGACAGGAGCAGTGGAACTAAGAAAAAAATCAAATAAAGGACCACTGTGGCCAAGATGCTGCAGGACTTGAAACATAGTGAAATAGAGAGTGGAGAAGTCATGGATGATAGCCAGGTTCCCTGTCTAGTGAATGAAAAGAGGAAATCTATTGACAGAAGAAGAAAAAACCTAGATGTCTCTTACTTAGAGCTGGCAACGGGCATAGCCACCTTTGTAAAAATCACTTCAAATTTCTGTACTGAAGTCCCTGGCATAAGGTGAAAAGCCAGGGCTTTGGGATTAACAGACAAGGTCAAATTATTGCCCCAATGGCTTGAAACATTTAGTTAACATTTTTCAGAATTAATTTCCTTGTTTGTAAATGGGATAATTATCCCTACCCCACAAATACATTCCAAGGTTTCAAGGAGATATTTGTAAAGTGCATTGTCTGTCATTTTTGAAAAGGTAGTGGTAGTGGTTTACATGATGCATTATGATCTGTTCCTCTGTGCCCTGTTTCATTGTATATTCTTGAACTGATTGCATTATTTCTGAGCTTCAGAACTAGATATCTAACTATTTGCTTAATATCTCATTTTGGATTGCTCAAAACTACAACAAATACAGTATGTCCAAGACTGAACTCCTGATCTTTTCTGAATTTACTCCTGCTAACTGAGGCTTCTTTTTGTGTTCCCCTTCTTAATGACTATCACATCATCAATTGCTCAAGCCTGAAAATAGAGATGCTTTTACTTCCCTCCCTAATACAATATCATCCTATTTGTCTCTCATTTATTTTACCCCCATGTCCACTGAAGCCAAAATAATACAAATCAAATCATGCCACTCCAGTCCTTGAATTTTTCAATAGTTTTATTTGACTTTCAGGTTAAAGAAAAAGAAACTGTCACATAGGGTAAAGATCGTTCATAGCAACTTCCTATCATATAACATTCCCCCCTTGTCATCTGAATCACAGTCACACTGTCCATCTTTCTATATATAAATCATATAATTTGAATTATTGTCCCTGGTAATTTTTAATCAACATTATGTTGTGCAATTAATCTGTATTACAGCATGTGATACAGATTCTTTTCATTGTTGTATGATATTTCATTCTTTTACCATATCATAATTTATCTATTCCACTAAATGAGGAACAATTAAGTTGCTACTGAATTGAGATTCTGAGGCATATTGATGTTACAAGCATTCCTATACATGTCTTTGGATGCACACAAACAAGCATTTCTGTATATCTAAAAGTATAATTGCCAGGTCATGGGTGCTGCATATATTCTGCTTCAGTAGACACCACCAAATATTTTCAAAAGCAATTATACTGTTTTTACACTATCGTTAGCAAAGTATAAAAATTTTCTTTATCTAGAGCCTTGTGAAATTTTGGAATTGTCAATCTCTCCTCTTCTTTATATTCTTTTCCCTCCTCCTTCCCTTCCATTCCCTCCCTTCTTCCCTCCTTCCTTTTTGCCTCCCTCCCTCCCTCCCTCCTTCCTTCCTTCCTTCCTTCCTTCCTTCTTCCTTCCCTTCCTTCCTTCCTTCTTTCCAGCTATGCTCGTGGGTATATATTTGTATATCATTGTAGTATTATTTTGAATTGAGAAAAGAGTGAAATTCGCTTTGAATCTTCATTCCTGGGTCCAACTCCACTTTTTTTCTTGAGGACCCAGCTGTGGAAATTTCTGCACTTGGCGTTTTCCCAGAAACCCTCTCAGACTTTAGCAGGCTGAATAAGATAAATCTTGTTTGTAATTCCTTTGCATTCTCTCTTTAGTCACATCATACATTTAAATACTTATGCAATAGGTATCAGATATTTTTCTTTATTTCTCATTAAATTGTTCCCATTATAATCCATGCTCGCCAAACCTATTTCAGTAGGTGGTAGAGAGACAATATTTATTATTTTTCTTTCACTTAATGGACATTTATTTCAATGAAGGGATGGGAAAAAAAAGAATTTTGTGACCCAAAGTATTATACAAAGGAGAAAGAAAGTTAAATCTATGGCAAAATATTTATCCATTCCAACCACTTATAAACATATCTAGAAACAAAGTGAAGCTCCATATAGAGTCAACTTGATAAAATTTTTGCTTTCTAGGTCTTAGTTTTCTTATGTATGAATTGAAAGAGTTGGATGGGTTAAACTGTAAGATACATTCCACAATGTTGACTAAAACATTTATCATAAATGAGACTGGCAGTATATTTGTAGAAGCTACTGATGAAGAAAATGAAGCTGGGAGGTAAGTACAGGGAGAGCAGGGTTTCTGAGTCCTGACACACTGGATCAGCCAATCACAGATGAAGGGAACTGAGGAACAAGAGTGCATCTCACTTTCCCCCAAACCAATGAACTTGTGTTGTGCCCTGGGCCAATCTGCTCTCAGAAGCAAGGAGGGCAGGAAGCTGGGTGGGGCTTACAAGGAAGAGCAGGGCTAGCTGCTGCTTACACTTGCTTCTGACACAACCGTGTTCACTAGCAACTACACGAACAGACACCATGGTGCATCTGACTGCTGAGGAGAAGTCTGCCGTCACTGCCCTATGGGCCAAGGTGAACGTGGAGGAAGTTGGTGGTGAGGCCCTGGGCAGGTAGGTATCCAGCTTACAAGGCAGGCTTAAGGAGAGTGAATGGCAGCTGGGCACGTGGGGACAGAGCAATCCCCTGAGATTCTGACAGGTGCTGACTCCCTCTGTCCTTTTGCTGTTTTCACCCCTTAGGCTGCTGGTTGTCTACCCCTGGACTCAGAGGTTCTTTGAGGCCTTTGGGGACCTGTCCACCGCTGATGCTGTTATGAAAAACCCTAAGGTGAAGGCCCATGGCAAGAAGGTGCTAGCCTCCTTTAGTGACGGCCTGAAGCATCTCGACGACCTCAAGGGCACGTTTGCTACGCTGAGCGAGCTGCACTGTGACAAGCTGCACGTGGATCCTGAGAACTTCAGGGTGAGTCTATGGGACCCTCAATGTTCTCCTTCTTCTTCTTTTCTATGGTCAAGCTCGCGTCATGGGGAGAGAGCTCAATGGCAGGATGCAGTTTAGAATGGAGAAGAGGTATTCTGGTTACAGCACTATGGACTCCTCGGGACCATTTAGTTTATTTTAGTTTATTTTACCCTGTTTGCTCACAGCCATCATCTCCTCTTATTCATTCTTGTTCTCTCCTGTTTGTTCTCTGCAATGCCCTCTCTGTTTTTAATCAAACTTTATTTTGAATGTCTAATTTAAAAATAAACTTTCTTTTTTTATCCACTTAAAAAAATGTTACCTAATAATTTCCCCTTATCTCTTCCTTTCGAAGCAAGGAGGATAAAATGTTGTATTGCTTCTTGAAATGGTTCTAAAGAATAAAAATGAAAACACGTTCTGGATTAAGGCAGAAAGAGAGAAACATTTCTAAATATAAATTCAGGCTGATATGGATGGATTCACATCAGTAGTAACACCTACACTTCAGCTACCTTTCTGCTTATACCCTAGGGGCACAGTTTGGGATGAGACTTTACTCTAAGCTGGGTCCCTCTACTAACCATGCTCTTGCTTTTTATCTCTTCCACACAGCTCCTAGGCAACGTGCTGGTGATTGTGCTGGCTCGCCACTTTGGCAAGGAGTTCACCCCGGAGCTTCAGGCTGCCTACCAGAAGGTCGTGGCTGGTGTGGCTAATGCCTTGGCCCACAAGTACCATTGAGATCCTGGCCTATTTCTTGGTGACCATTGGAAGACCATATTTCCCTAGATTCTATTTTCTGAACTTGGGGAAATAATGTCTACCCTCAAAGGTATGGCTTCTGCCTAATAAAGAACTTTCAGCACAATTTCCTGATTCCTTTTACTCATTTTTTTCCCTAAGGATATGGGAAAGTCCCTGAGGGTCTACAGAGAGGGTACCTTTGTGTCTTATACAAAGAGGTCAAGGGAAATGAGAAAAAAAAGGGGGCCGTACACAGTCAGTAATGGATGAAACTTCTATCTTAAAGTGTAAAAACTGTCAAGAAGGTTTGAAATATAGAGAGGGTACCGGCACGACAGGGGCTGTATGGGAGACCTCAAACCTAAGACAGAAACTTCAGGTTAATGCTCTGATCCATTTCCAGTAATTACTCAAAATGTAATGTGCTCAGTCAGAGACATAATGATTGCTCAAAGTACTGTTATGTCTCCTTTTTTCCTACTTCCCCTGCTTGCATGCTGTAGGCAGCAATGCTATACTATATCAGATGTTCCCGTTCTAAGGCATAACCTCCCTCTCTCACTTGCCCCAAAAGACCTCAAAATTAACCCTACCCTCCCTTTTGAGGTAAAGTTCAGTGCTCACATACCACCTGCTCACATATCTTTTGACCGTAGTCTCAATGAACTCTCCAGTATTGCCTAAGAAAATCTTTCCATACAACCCCCACCTTCACCCACTTTTCACATTTCTTCCTATCAAGCACATCCACCCTCCATGCTGTGTAAGCGTTTCTGCGTGTTTTGTACTATCCTACGTGACTACTGTGCCTTTTATAGTAGGTCCTCCATAGACAGCAAATGTATATTTATTAAATGAAATAATCAATGAATGAATAATTATTTCTTGTCTTAGAATTCCTGGGAGTAGAGGACAATCCAAACAATAGACCATTGCGTAGAGTTTCTTTGTGTTAATGCACAAAGAAAGTCAACCACTGAGGAAGCATATAGGAAAATAAACCACTGATCAGACATTTGCTGTGTCATCATAGGTAGTGAAATATCTTTGAGCATTATTTTTGTCAAATGTAACATTAGAAGGATTTCGAGAACCTTCTAATTCATATGTATTTCTTTAAATCTATATCATTTCCTGTTGATTAATTTTAGGCTTACTTGACTACCTGAAACAGAATATGTTGCTTTCGTCTATAAAAAGTGTTTTTATAATAATTCTGTTTTACTACCAGGTTATAGACAATGCATTACAGTTTACTGTTTCACCACTATATTGTGAATTAACTGAAGGCAGAAGATTTTTTAAGTACTATTTGTTCCTTCTCAGGTCATTGTACACAGTAGGCACTGAGAACGCTTTACATCCCAACAGTATGTTTAAGAACCACCTGGTCACATCCCAGAAGCAGAGGAGCCTCAGGAAAATTTTAGGAAGTTTCCTTTCACACTCCTGAGCACAGAAAAGTCATCATAAGAATCAGACATTAGGAGACAAAGAGATTTTCAAAGGATTAGAAAGAGGGTGGGCTTCCCTGGTGTCGCAGTGGTTAAGAATCCGCCTGCCAATGCAGGGGACACGGGTTCGAGCCCTGGTCTGGGAAGATCCCACATGCCGCGGAGCAACTAAGCCCGTGAGCCACAACTACTGAGCCTGCGCGTCTGGAGCCTGTGCTCCACAGAGGGAGAGGCTGCGACAGTGATAGGCCCGCGCACAGCCGCAGCTGGAGAAAGCCCTCGCACAGAAACGAAGACCCAACACAGCCAAAAATAAATAAATAAATAAATAAATAAATAAATAAATAAATAAATAAATAAATAAAAAAGAAAAGAAAGAGGGTAAGAGAGGCTGTGGGTTTCACAATCTGGAAATGAGGAAACAAAGTACCATTCTTCCCTCTAAATGGTCATAAAAAATAAAAAATATATAAAAACTTACTACTCTCTTTTGTTCCTTCACCTGTGAAACTGGCCAATGAATCTAGACAAGAAGTTGGGCCTGAAAATCTCCAATACTGGAGAATTCAAGAGAACATCACTGGGATAAGACTTGGATCAAGCTCAAACTATTACTATATACTAGGTGTTGGTGTCTCCACATCGGGAGTGAGGAGGTCAAGGGATGGAAGGAGACTTTGGCAGCTTCTTATATGCTTTCATTCCTTGTTAAAGTGGAGCTTCCGTAAAAGTCTAGGAGTAAAATTAGTTCCTTAATATTTGATTTCAATTTTATTTGATAATTTACCCAACGGTTATTTCTATTTTCTGCTACCATGTTGTTTTATAGCCTACGTTCAGTACGTGTTAATGAAGATGGGGTATGTGTGTGGAAGAAAGAGAGATGGAAAGAGAGAGGAGGCAAGGAGAGAGAGACAGAGACAGAGAGTCAGGGAGAGAGGGAAAAGGAGGGGAGAAGAAAGGAGATGAGAGAGAAAGGGAAGTAACTAATACTGTGCATTATGTTCCATAATCATTTTAAAATAAACTAATTTAATGTCAAGGGAATTCAGCATAATATTCTAGATTATCCATCTCTTGAGCCTCAGAGAAGGGCCCTGAAGGTTTAGCTTTAGGATTTAATGCCTTACATATTTGTAAGCGGTTTCCAGACTGAAGCCAAGATTCTGCCTCTAAAGATGTACAGTTCCAAATTTAACTTGGGAAAGTGTCCCTTTGCTCTTGATATGTCAGTACCATAGCCCACTTATGAGGTAAACAAAGCTAATTCTGAATGAAAATCTGAGCCCAATAGAGGAAATATTAATAAGGAAGTTATTAACTGAGACATTACCTGTTCTGTAATAGTTAGAGTATAATTCCTTTATCAAAGTTATGGTTATACTGAATTTATTGTTTTATAGAAAGAAATATGACTTTTTTTTCTTTTTAAATGAGTTAAACCATACTATTCTTAAACTATTCTGTGTGTATGACCTCTGTTTCTATGAGTTCTGCTCTTCATGGAGCATTTTTGCTTTATTTAATTGTATTTATTTAATTTAGTTTTAATTTATTTTGTTATATTTTATTTTACTTTATTATTTTTGGAAGAATGCCAAAACTGTGGTAACTAAGATATTGTGTATCTGGGAGAGAAGAGTAAATAATAACTGCTTTACCCAGAAAAATATAGATTAGATTGCTGAAATGGTCTACTCGGGGAATTAAAATTGAACACTAGAGCATGTACAAAAGAGTTCTAACTGAAAAGTATTTTTTGAAACAAATGATAAAACCACATATCTCTGGATGAATGTCATGATCCTCTTGAAGAAAGTTAATAATCATCCTCTTAATTGTATTCAGACTAGGCCCATCCTGGTATAGAACATTTGGAATTAGTTAAACTTGATCGACTGGAGTAAAGGAAAAAGAAAAAAAAAACTCTCTCTTGGGGACTTGTAGCATGTGTGTGTGTGTGGAGGGGCATGCATGTGTGTGTTTAGTGCTCACTGCGGCTGGAATCAAAGTAGAGAAAACATGCTGTGGATCCCTTCACAGAGTACAAATTAGCTCACAGTGATGAAGGCGTCAGTGGGCCTAAGAAGTGTTCCAGAACCTTTGAGTGCTGACCTGGATTTGAGCTTGAGGCTCTGCACATACACCATTTATCACACTATTCACTCTTCCTTATATTTGCCTGGTATGTCTGAGCTTTTGAAGCCTTATTACAACTTGAAGCCTTATCCCTGCAGGGTTATGGTAATAGAAGGAGAAACCTGTTTCACTCTTTAATCATACCAAGCAGCAACGGTGAAACAAAGCAGCAACTCTTGCCCTGAGACTTGGATGGTGGTGGATGCCACAGCTGTCCATACAAAAGAGTGGCTCATAGGCCATCCATGGCAGAGGACGGTGTAAGAAAGAAGACACAACTCCAATAAAGATGTTAAAAAAAAAAAAAAAGAAAAAGAAGACACAATTGAAGAATTTAGGTGTATATGAATACAATGGAATATTACCCAGCCATAAGAACAACATGGATTGACTTGGAGGGTATTATGTTTGGTTAAATAAGTCAGACAGAGAGAGGCAAATACTGTATGTTGTCACTTTTATGTGGAATCTGAAAAACAAAACAAACAAATTAATATAAAAAAAGAAAAAGAGACTCACAGATATAAAGAGCAAACTATTGGTTAGCAGTGGGAAGAGAGGAGAGGGGAGGGTCAGGAAAGGGGTAGGGAATTAAGAGGTACAAACTACCATGTATAAAATAGATAAGCAACAATGATATATTGTATAGCACTGGAATTATAGCCATTATCTTGTAATAGCTTTTAATGGAGTATAATCTATAAAAGCACTAAATAAATCACTATGCTGTACACCTGAAACTAATATAATAGTGTAGATCAACTATACTTCAATTAAAATTAATTAATTAAGTTAAAATTAGAATCAAAAGAATTTAAGGAAACCACCTCTGAGAACAGGAAATGGTAGGGGAAGTCTTTAAGTAGGTGCTATTTCTGTCAGTTAAGATGGCAAAATTGTAGCCTTGACAATTTGGCTCTTTACAGGAAAATATAGGCATATTCTATACTCTTATTTAGTAAGTTCCATGAGTTTTCCATGACACAGGTTTCCTGAAAAGATATGTCCAAACTTCCCCAGAAGTGGTCCTTTCACGTACATATGCCTGACCTCTGATATCAGAAGTCTGAAATAGGGTCTTGAAAAGAGTACAAATGTAAAACAATGATAAAGCTAACAGAGGTTTCAGTTGAATAAAATGAAACTCAAAACCTAAAGGTCAAACCAAATGTGGGGTTGGTTTTTATGGTTGTTTTTTTTTTTAACATTTAAGACATTTGAAAGACATCTTTCCCCAGAAGTCAACATGTAAAATTTTTTTCCCAAGGATAGAACAATAGTAAGATCCTCTTTGCTTCAAGGTTTTAGAAAAGAATGAATATAAATTGAAAATGTTGAAATTCTATCTTTTTTACCCCTATAATCTTTTTTTTTGGGCATATAATTCTGCCCTAACCTCCAGATAGCAAAACAAGAGCCAAGATTTTCTTACATGTCTGAGAATAATCAGAGTGAATTTGTTCACAAGTGCTTGATGGGTCTTGGGACAGGTCGAAGGGTTGAGGAATCTTTATTTATCTAGAAATGATGGAGAAAATATTTTGGAAAATGGAGCAATGAAAGTGGGAATTTTATGTATTTCTTTGGAACAATTAGAAATAGAGACGTCCTTTTCTTCTAGTTCACTTAAAATTATTTTAGTTGGAGTTTCAGAGCCTTAGAGCTGAAAGGATGAGAGATTTTTGTTAAATATGTGTTGCCAATGATGACAA
The DNA here is from genome assembly GCF_028023285.1 of Balaenoptera ricei. Lineage (NCBI taxonomy): Eukaryota > Metazoa > Chordata > Mammalia > Artiodactyla > Balaenopteridae > Balaenoptera > Balaenoptera ricei. The sequence goes on along the minus strand of NC_082646.1, from coordinate 64,009,220 downwards.
AGGAGAGAGAAAGGTGATTGTAGACATCAAGGTACCCGAATCAGGAGATTCTAAGGTAGGAGAAACATGGTGAGTAAAAATTGTATGGCCCTTTCCTTACTGAAAGGAAATGAGAATTCAGGAAGCGGGTAAGATGCAGAAGGTAGAGATGAGGAAAAGTAGGGAAAATAACTAATAGGCACTTGAGATCATATGCTGAGCTCAGAAATGCTTGCTGCTTTTGCTTTTTTCATTGAATTTTTTAATAGTAAGAAGCAAAACTCTATACTTATAGAGAAGTTTTTCCTGCCTAAGAAGTTAACAGGATTTATTACATGGAGAAAAAAGAGGAAGAAGGAATATTGGAAGAGCTGTACCTATAGAGGAATAAATTTTAGTAAAAGAAGGAGCAAACAAACAAAAATATATAGAGAAAATAGAATAATGGGTGATGAATTTAAATAAGAGAAATTTTTATAAACACAGCATTCTTAGTGGCCTAGGGGAGGAAAACAAATAATCTGAGCCAAGGTTAGAATGCCTTTCCACATTTTTACCCCTCCTTTTAAATCACGGAGAAGCTTCTCTGTTCTCCCAAACCCTTTCCCACGTCAGTCCAGGAAGAAACAAGTTATATGCCTCTCTTTAGTCTTTGAAAACATTGCTTCCCTCAGGGTTACTAAAACCTTGGAGTTGTGATCAATTTTTTACTTATTTGTGTTTCTTACTACACTGAGTGATCTCTGTTTTCATCTATGGATTCCCAAACCCTAATAGAGGAACTATCTCACAGGACCTCTCGATTCATATTTCTATTTTTCTATCATTATTTATTTGGTCATAAATAAGAAAAAAATGAATGAGTAGATGAATGAATGAATGAATATTTGTTTTCTTACCAGAAGGATTTAATCCCAATCAAGAGAAGAAAAGAGATGCATACTTAGAACTAGGGCAGAGGTTTTATCCATGCTGTCCTTGTAATAATTTTGCATATTCTGAAGGCACAGGATATGATCCATCCATAGAGTCTTAAGTTGAATCACAGTGGGCAAATCCCTTCCACATTCTGGACCTCAGATTCTTCATTTGTGTACTAAGAAAATAGAGGAGGCAGTCTCTAAGAGATTACTACATTGTGATTCTAAAAATTGTACAAGTAAACTTGCCAAGGATGATGATTTTAGTAGCAATTTGTATTGCTGGAATGAGTGGGACCTGGAGATACCCAGAGAGAGGACTGAAGGCCTGGAGTCAGTGCCAGGAATGCCAAGGAGAGGTATGGCTGTCATCATTCAAGCCTCACCCTGTGGAACCACACCCCAGCCTGGGCCAATCTGGTCACAGAAGCAGGGAGGGCAGGAGGCAGGGTTGGGCATAAAAGGAAGAGCAAGGCCAGCGGCTGCTTACACTTGCTTCTGACACAACCGTGTTCACTAGCAACTACACGAACAGACACCATGGTGCATCTGACTGCTGAGGAGAAGTCTGCCGTCACTGCCCTATGGGCCAAGGTGAACGTGGAGGAAGTTGGTGGTGAGGCCCTGGGCAGGTAGGTATCCAGCTTACAAGGCAGGCTTAAGGAGAGTGAATGGCAGCTGGGCACGTGGGGACAGAGCAATCCCCTGAGATTCTGACAGGTGCTGACTCCCTCTGTCCTTTTGCTGTTTTCACCCCTTAGGCTGCTGGTTGTCTACCCCTGGACTCAGAGGTTCTTTGAGGCCTTTGGGGACCTGTCCACCGCTGATGCTGTTATGAAAAACCCTAAGGTGAAGGCCCATGGCAAGAAGGTGCTAGCCTCCTTTAGTGACGGCCTGAAGCATCTCGACGACCTCAAGGGCACGTTTGCTACGCTGAGCGAGCTGCACTGTGACAAGCTGCACGTGGATCCTGAGAACTTCAGGGTGAGTCTATGGGACCCTCAATGTTCTCCTTCTTCTTCTTTTCTATGGTCAAGCTCGCGTCATGGGGAGAGAGCTCAATGGCAGGATGCAGTTTAGAATGGAGAAGAGGTATTCTGGTTACAGCACTATGGACTCCTCGGGACCATTTAGTTTATTTTAGTTTATTTTACCCTGTTTGCTCACAGCCATCATCTCCTCTTATTCATTCTTGTTCTCTCCTGTTTGTTCTCTGCAATGCCCTCTCTGTTTTTAATCAAACTTTATTTTGAATGTCTAATTTAAAAATAAACTTTCTTTTTTTATCCACTTAAAAAAATGTTACCTAATAATTTCCCCTTATCTCTTCCTTTCGAAGCAAGGAGGATAAAATGTTGTATTGCTTCTTGAAATGGTTCTAAAGAATAAAAATGAAAACACGTTCTGGATTAAGGCAGAAAGAGAGAAACATTTCTAAATATAAATTCAGGCTGATATGGATGGATTCACATCAGTAGTAACACCTACACTTCAGCTACCTTTCTGCTTATACCCTAGGGGCACAGTTTGGGATGAGACTTTACTCTAAGCTGGGTCCCTCTACTAACCATGCTCTTGCTTTTTATCTCTTCCACACAGCTCCTAGGCAACGTGCTGGTGATTGTGCTGGCTCGCCACTTTGGCAAGGAGTTCACCCCGGAGCTTCAGGCTGCCTACCAGAAGGTCGTGGCTGGTGTGGCTAATGCCTTGGCCCACAAGTACCATTGAGATCCTGGCCTATTTCTTGGTGACCATTGGAAGACCATATTTCCCTAGATTCTATTTTCTGAACTTGGGGAAATAATGTCTACCCTCAAAGGTATGGCTTCTGCCTAATAAAGAACTTTCAGCACAATTTCCTGATTCCTTTTACTCATTTTTTCCCCTAAGGATATGGGAAAGTCCCTGAGGGTCTACAGAAAGGATGCCTTTGTGTCTTATACAAAGAGGTCAAGGGAAAAGAGAAAAGGAAGGGGGCCATACACAGTCAACAATGGACGAAACTTCTATCTTAAAGTGTAAAAACTGTCAAGAAGGTTTGAAATATAGAGAGGATACCGGCATGAGAGGGGCTGTATGGGAGACCTCAAACCTAAGACAGAAACTTCAGGTTAATGCTCTGATCCATTTCCAGTAATTACTCAGAAAATAATGTGCTCAGTCAGAGACATAATGATTGCTCAAAGTACTGTTATGTCTCCTTTTTTCCTACTTCCGTTGCTTGCATGCTGTAGGCAGCAATGCTATACTATATCAGATGTTCCCATTCTAAGGCCTAACCTCCCTCTCTCACTTGCCCCAAAAGACCTCAAAATTAACCCTACCCTCCCTTTTGAGGTAAAGTTCAGTGCTCACATACCACCTGCTCACATATCTTTTGACCGTAGTCTCAATGAACTCTCCAGTATTGCCTAAGAAAATCTTTCCATACAACCCCCACCTTCACCCACTTTTCACATTTCTTCCTATCAAGCACATCCACCCTCCATGCTGTGTAAGCGTTTCTGCGTGTTTTGTACTATCCTACGTGACTACTGTGCCTTTTATAGTAGGTCCTCCATAGACAGCAAATGTATATTTATTAAATGAAATAATCAATGAATGAATAATTATTTCTTGTCTTAGAATTCCTGGGAGTAGAGGACAATCCAAACAATAGACCATTGCGTAGAGTTTCTTTGTGTTAATGCACAAAGAAAGTCAACCACTGAGGAAGCATATAGGAAAATAAACCACTGATCAGACATTTGCTGTGTCATCATAGGTAGTGAAATATCTTTGAGCATTATTTTTGTCAAATGTAACATTAGAAGGATTTCGAGAACCTTCTAATTCATATGCATTTCTTTAAATCTATATCATGTTCCTGTTGATTAATTTTAGGTTTACTTGACTACCTGAAACAGAACATGTTGCTTCCGTCTATAAAAAGTGTTTTTATAATAATTCTGTTTTACTACCAGCTTATAGACAATGCATTACAGTTTACTGTTTCACCACTATATTGTGAATTAACTGAAGGCAGAAGATTTTTTAAGTACTATTTGTTCCTTCTCAGGTCATTGTACACAGTAGGCACTGAGAACGCTTTACATCCCAACAGTATGTTTAAGAACCACCTGGTCACATCCCAGAAGCAGAGGAGCCTCAGGAAAATTTTAGGAAGTTTCCTTTCACACTCCTGAGCACAGAAAAGTCATCATAAGAATCAGACATTAGGAGACAAAGAGATTTTCACAGGATTAGAAAGAGGGTAAGAGAGGCTGTTGGTTTCACAATCTGGAAATGAGGAAACAAAGTACCATTCTTCCCTCTAAATGGTCATAAAAAAAATATATATATATAAAGACTTACTACACTCCCTTTTGTTCCTTCACCTCTGAAACTGGCCAATGAATCTAGACAAGAAGTTGGGCCTGAAAATCTCCAATACTGGAGAATTCAAGAGAACATCACTGGGATAAGACTTGGATCAAGCTCAAACTATTACTATATACTAGGTGTTGGTGTCTCCACATCGGGAGTGAGGAGGTCAAGGGATGGAAGGAGACTTTGGCAGCTTCTTATATGCTTTCATTCCGTGTTAAAGTGGAGCTTCCGTAAAAGTCTAAAAGTAAAATTAGTTCCTTAATATTTGATTTCAATTTTATTTGATAATTTACCCAATGGTTATTTCTATTTTCTGCTACCATGTTGCTTTATAGCCTATGTTCAGTACGTGTTAATGAAGATGGGGTATGTGTGTGGAAGAAAGAGAGATGGAAAGAGAGAGGAGGCAAGGAGAGAGAGACAGAGACAGAGAGTCAGGGAGAGAGGGAAAGGGAGGGGAGAAGAAAGGAGATGAGAGAGAAAGGGAAGTAACTAATACTGTGCATTATGTTCCATAATCATTTTAAAATAAACTAATTTAATGTTAAGGGAATTCAGCATAATATTCTAGATTATCCATCTCTTGAGCCTCAGAGAAGGGCCCTGAAGGTTTAGCTTTAGGATTTAATGCCTTACATATTTGTAAACGGTTTCCAGACTGAAGCCAAGATTCTGCCTCTAAAGATGTACAGTTCCAAATTTAACTTGGGAAAGTGTCCCTTTGCTCTTGATATGTCAGTACCATAGCCCACTTATGAGGTAAACAAAGCTAATTCTGAATGAAAATCTGAGCCCAATAGAGGAAATATTAATAAGGAAGTTATTAACTGAGACATTACCTGTTCTGTAATAATTAGAATATAATTCCTTTATCAAAGTTATGGTTATACTGAATTTATTGTTTTATAGACAGAAATATGACTTTTTTTCTTTTTAAATGAGTTAAACCATACTATTCTTAAACTATTCTGTGTGTATGACCTCTGTTTTTATGAGTTCTGCTCTTCATGGAGCATTTTTGCTTTATTTAATTGTATTTATTTAATTTAGTTTTAATTTATTTTGTTATATTTTATTTTACTTTATTATTTTTGGAAGAATGCCAAAACTGTGGTAACTAAGATATTGTGTATCTGGGAGAGAAGAGTAAATAATAACTGCTTTACCCAGAAAAATATAGATTAGATTGCTGAAATGGTCTACTCGGGGAATTAAAATTGAACACTAGAGCATGTACAAAAGAGTTCTAACTGAAAAGTAATTTTTGAAACAGATGATAATACCACACATCTCTGGATGAATGTCATGATTATATTATATTCTAGGGGCACAGTTTGGGATGAGAGTGAAATATGCTGAGTCCAAGCTGGGTGCCTCTATAACCATGCCCTTGTTTCTCGACTCTTCCACACAGATCCTGGGCAATGTACTGGTGGTTGAGCTGGCTGAGAACCTTAAAAATGAATTCACCCCGGCGTTGCAGGCTGCCTATCAGAAGGTGGCGCCTGGTGTGGCCAACGCCCTGTCCCACAAATACCACTAAGCCCCCTTTCCTGATTTCCAGGAAAGACCTTTTTGTCCTCAGAGCCCCAAACCTGGATATAGAAAAATAAAGAAGAGTTTTGAGCATCTGGCCTCTGCCTAATAAAAACATTTCTTTTCATTGCACTGGTGTATTTAAATTATTTCACGTCTCTCACTCAGATGTCTCTCACATGGGAGGGCAGGCATTTAAGTCATAAAGAAATAAGGGGCTAGTTGAGACCTCGGGAAAATATATCTGTATCTTGGACTCCATGACTGGAGTTGTTTTAAACAGCTAATATAAGTGGAAAACAGACTCTGCTGCTTGTTCTTACTTTCCCTTAAAGAATTCAAGTTGCAGTTTGATTTGGGAGTTAGATCATTGCTATGTTTTATTTAAATCAATTATTTTATTTAGCCTTCCTTGTAAATGTCTTCTCTCTCTTTAATTGTCCAGAACCTAACAGCCATAATTCCACTAAGTTCTTCTGCCTAAAGACACCACTGTTCTTCTAAGATTTTCCTTATGTATTTTACTGCCCTTATTGCTCCTCCTCCTTTGACCGCTCTTATCCTAGTTTCCTCTGTCGTCTTATAAAGATCCGCATGAAGGACAGAAACCAGGGGGAGGTAGATTTGCTACCTCTTCCCTTGTATTGTAATACTGTGATAAATATAGGACTGAAGACAATGTAAAAAGGGGCTTTTGTGGCTTGATATTCACTGCTGTCTTGTAATTCTTTCATGGGCTTACACCAAATGGAATTCCATTGTCCTCAGGATGGTTTAACATCTACATCCAGGAAGTGATTGGAGGTCTGCTCTCTTCCTTATCCTGTCTCTGATGGTTTCTCTGCCTTTGTAGTTATTAACATAGTGTTACCAGCAGCAACACATGCCAATTTAATTTTATTATTCAATACCCACTTATGTGGATGTTTGATTCTGGAAATAATATATGAATTTCAAGTAATCCTTGTCCCCTGCTGCATCCCAATTCTGAATCTAGTTGGGAAGATTCTGAAGGTAATGCATCTAACACGTGACTATAAATGAGTGTGTACAAGGCTTTATGAGATCAGAGGGTGAAGCTCTTGGTATGAAATGGGTGATAAAGATAAGTAGATACTTGTCCGAAGGAGAAGAGGAAAAAAATCAGAATAGAAAGGGAGGATAACATATGCCAAATCATCGATGAATAATGTGTTTGTGTATTCTGAGAATTTCAAGTAAATAGGAAAGAGAATTGAAGCAAAACTGCCTGGAATGGAATAGAATAGAATAGAATAGAATATACTATGAATATGAATTTGAATATAAGAGTATATGAATTTTGGTGAACGCTGTGGGGGATATATTTAAAATTAAAAATTCACCAACAAGGGCTTCCCTGGTGACGCAGTGGTTGAGAATCCGCCTGCCAATGCAGGGGACACGGGTTCGAGCCCTGGTCTGGGAAGATCCCACATGCCGTGGAGCAACTGGGCCTGTGAGCCACAACTACTGAGCCTGCGTGTCTGGAGCCTGTGCTCCGCAACAAGAGAGGCCGTGATAGCGAGAGGCCCGTGCACCGCGATGAAGAGTGGCCTCCGCTTGCCACAACTAGAGAAAGCCCTCGCACAGAAACGAAGACCCAACACAGCCATAAATAAATAAATAAATTAATTAATTAAAAAAAAATTCACCAACAAGAGGATACAGTCTCATTATTCATGAGATGCTTGCACTGCTAATTGACAAGTAAAGTAAGATAGTATAACAGTTCAGAACATAATTTTGAAATCAGACAGCCTGGATTGAAAAAAATCTCTACTACTTGTTAGCTCTGACCTTGTGAAAAATTAGCTAATTTTGCTGAACTTCATTTTTCTTACCTGTAAAATACTCAAAATGATATCATTCTTATGGTGTGATTGTAAGGATTAAATGAGATAAAGTGCACAAAAATGTTCATTGCAACATCTGGCACTTCACATTGCCTGACACACAGCTCAGCAAATGTAAACGAAATAGTATTTTTGTTATAATTATTATGAATAATATGGGTAGAAGTGGCATCATTGATATCAATGATGATGCCTGAAAGAATTGTCTCATTAAAGAGAAAAAACATAACCAGAAATATTATTTTTTTTAATATTTGTTTATTTATTTTTGGCTGCGTTGGGTCTTCGTTGCTGCACACGGGCTTTCTCTAGTTGCAGCGAGCGGGGGCTACTCTTCATTGTGGTGCACGGGCTTCTCACTCTGGTGGCTTCTCTTGTTGTGGAGCACGGGCTCTAGGTGCATGGGCTTCAGTAGTTGTGGCTTGTGGGCTCTAGAGTGCAGGCTCAGTAGTTGTGGCGCACGGGCTTTGTTGCTCCCGGGCATGTGGGATCCTCCCGGACCAGGGCTCGAGCCCGTGTCCCCTGCACTGGCAGGCGGATTCTTAACCACTGCACCACCAGGGAAGACTAGAAATATTATTTCTTGTCTGGTACAAGCTATGCCCCACTCCCCAACCTCTTACATTCAGGGATGTGTGTGATTTGTTCATTCCTGAATAGCCACAGCTGAATGTACCAGTTGGGGTCCAGCTGGGAGAAAGAAACAACATTGTTAATTATAACAAGAGATTGGAGAACTGGAAGACTGATTACTGAGGAGTAAAGAGGACTCTAAATCGCTAAGAATAGAAGATATAGGAAGCAGGCACTGTTCCTAGTGCTGAGATAGAGCATTCAAGTAAGGAACAATGTGAGAGAGGTCTTTTCCCCGGACCTCTTGAGAGAGAGCATGCCCAAGGCTCAATGCATGGTTGAAAAAAAATTTGAGGCTTCAAAGCTACCTGAAGTGAGGTACATAGGCATCCATCCATTGGGAAGTGCCATGTCAGCAGCATTTATTGAAAATCTATTCCCTGGGGTGCCGGGGCGGCCACCCATATGGAGGAACTGCACCTCAGATGTTCCTATGAAACTGCCTGGGGGTATAACGGGAGAAATGATTCATGAGAAAATTCCAGAAAAGCAACACTGGATTACAAAGTTACTCCTGGGGTGTCAGAGGGAGTCATTCACCAGAGATCCTGCCTTGGCAGTCCACCGCTGCAATGCCATGTGTGTTGCTGGAAGCTGGCCCTGGAGAAGCTGAGCACCTTGCCGAAGCCTGGAGCTGTAGAGACAGAGATGGTTGCAGGATCCTGCCTAGAGAATCACAGCAGAACTAGGAAGAGAGTCCCCTTCCTCCTCCAGTGCCTCTCCAGAACACCTTACTGACAAAACTTAACAGTGTGCCAACTTGAAAAGGAGCGCTTCTGTCAGAGTCTACAGCCATCATCACAGAATGGGCAATTAAGAGTGGATTAAGAATCAAGACACAATTGATAACTGACCCCCCCCCCCCCAACCCCGGGCCTACACTGAGTGCTTGTGTCACTTAGAGTACATAGGGCAATATGTGAGAAAAATGCAATTAGGACTAGCAAATGATAAAGCAGTGCTTAGAGGATTATGAAATTAGTAAAAGAAGTAGGGCAGACTTTATCATTGTTTGGATTAACAATTTCTCCTCTGTATAAATTTGATATATTTTTCAACTTGTTCAGATGCTGGGAAAACAAAAGGAGTATGTATTCTGTACTCCCATATCCAACAGAAAGATTGTATACATTACTTCCACTGTTCTGTTTTTGTTTCAGTGACGAGCATAAAGATGATAATTTTGAAATTCAAGCAGAGTCTTACTTTATAGCAGGTTTTCAACACCACTCTGTAAAAGGTTTAATTTTATTTTTTCTATATATCCTTCATCCTTACACTGTTATCACTTCTAATGTAATTAGAAACTGTTCGTGTATTCTTGTAAAATGCACAATGATTTTATGTAATTTATACAAATTGCATTTTCCTATAAAATACATTTTTGCTTGTTTCACTCAATATATTACATGAAAATTCAGTTGAATTGTTTTGGAAGTTTTAGCCACAGCAACAGACAAGAAAAAGAAATAAAAGGAATCCAAATCAGAAAAGAAGAAGTAAAGCTGTCACTGTTTGAAGATGACATGATACTATACATAGAGAATCCTAAAGATGCTACCAGAAAACTACTAGAACTAATCAATGAATTTGGTAAAGTAGCAGGATACAAAATTAATGCACAGAAATCTCTTGCATTCCTATTATTATGAACTTTCATCAAATTTTTAACTGTGGTCATTTTTAAGTCTTTTGTCATTTACAGACAGTTCTGTGTGTACTCTGATGCTTTTGCAAATATGTTCCTATAAAAGGGTTTCATCTTTAAGAAATTCATGGAAAAGACTCTGACAAGTACAGATTTCTGGTAACTGACTGTACTGCTGAACTGAATGAATAAGCATTTTCAGCACTCTAATGAAAAACTGATGAACTCATAAAAGTGCTAACAAAAGATCAAGATGAAGAAAAAATTAATTACATGGGACTGAGTGAACTGATGAGGATGAGTATAATTTTTGTGACTTTCTGTCTGAATTAAAAAAAAAAAATCCAACAAGGACTCAGAGGCAAAGAATATACAAATCAATTTTCACTGCAAAGTAAAGGAGCTGTTACAGTGGAGGATTACTGGACTGAATGTCAATATTATGACATAGTATGAGTGTGTTTCATGTTTGGTAATTGCAATCATTGTTGCTTTTGCTGTGGTCATCCATGTACAATGCTTGGTGTCAGTCTATTTATCTCTTGTAAAAATAAAATACAGTGTGTGTGTGTGAAAAAAAAAACATACAAGGGATGTATTTCAGTATATAGAAATAAGCAATAGTGACTGTAACAGTTGGCTGTATCCGCATGTTTGTAAGTTGCTTAAGGAAGTGATATTAACTTTTTGTAATTAATAAATCTGTCTTCTGTCTGGGTCTCTTTAAACTATTATACACTGAACTTCTACACTATTTTAATATTATGATATTTGACTAAAGATTTTAATTTAGGTACATAGATTTATGAGTGATAAGACTATGCATTGTGAAAATATTTATGTACACTCTGTGGCCTATTTAATGATAATTTCTACTTTGCTCATCATGTCAGTTGATATAACGAAAAGCAGCTTGAATCAGAATGTTTTCTCTTAGGGTTAGAAATTTAATTATGCAATTAATTGGAAAATAAGTTACAGTGGAAATAATCTTGTGTTATACCCAGTGTTCTATTATTTTTTTATATAAAGGTTCACATTGTGTTTGTAATCTGACATCACAATGATGGTATATTGACCTTCAATAAGTATGTGTCATTAGACAAAACATTGAAAATATATACATCTAGTATTGCACTATTTTCTAAAAATGATATTCCTCTTGAAAATAATAATGCATAAACAAGTATAGGATGACTCCACAATGTGAAAGTGTTTGGGCATTTCCCATAATATAACAGATCAGCTTTAAACAACAGATATAGATGAGCTGGCTTAATTCTAACTCTGTAAATTTGATTAATTCTGGGCACGATTGCAAAGAAAGTACGTGATCATCATTACTAGAACCTGAACATGGGCTTGGAAGGCCTCTTGAGTTCCTCCTAATCTGATCTTCCACTTAGACTAATAGCCCTTCTACAATATCCCTAACAAACATTCACCAGATTGTGGTGAAATTCTTTAGGGATGAGGAACTTCATCAACTAGCTTTGATTGGATCAATCAAATCAACTAGCTTTGATTGGATAACTCTTAATAAAAATATCCTTTCTTATATTGAGCCCCCCCCAAAAAAAGAAATCTCTTGCATTCCTAAACACTAATGATAAAAAATCTGAAAGTGAAATTAAGGAAACACTCCCATTTACCACTGCAACAAAAAGAATAAAATACCTAGGAATAAACCTACCTAAGGAGACAAAAGACCTGTATGCAGAAAACTAGAAGACACTAATGAAAGAAATTAAAGATGATACAAACAGATGGAGAGATATACCATGTTCTTGGATTGGAAGAATCAACATTGTGAAAATGACTATACTACCCAAAGCAATCTACAGATTCAGTGCAATCCCTATCAAACTACCACTGGCATTTTTCACAGAACTAGAACAAAAAATTTCACAATTTGTATGGAAACACAAAAGACCCCGAATAGTCAAAGCAATCTTGAGAAAGAAAAACAAAGCTGGAGGAATCAGGCTCCTGGACTTCAGACTATACTACAAAGCTACAGTCATCAAGACAGTATGGTACTGGCACAAAAACAGAAATATAGATCAATGGAACAGGATAGGAAGCCCAGAGATAAACCCACACACTTATGGTCACCTTATCTTTGACAAAGGAGGCAAGAATATACAATGGAGAAAAGAAAGCCTCTTCAATAAGTGGTGCTGGGAAAACTGGACAGCTACATGTAAAAGAATGAAATTAGAACACTCCCTAACACCATACACAAAAATAAACTCAAAATGGATTAAAGACCTAAATGTAAGGCCAGACACTATCAAACTCTTAGAGGAAAACATAGGCAGAACACTCTATGACATAAATCACAGCAAGATCCTTTTGATCCACCTCCTAGAGAAATGGAAATAAAACAAAAATAAACAAATGGGACCTAATGAAATTTAAAAGCTTTTGCACAGCAAAGGAAGCCATAAACAAGAATAAAAGACAACTGTCAGAATGGGAGAAAATATTTGCCAATGAAGCAACTGACGAAGGATTAATCTGCAAAATATACAAGCAGCTCATGCAGCTCAATATCAAAAAAACAAACAACCCAATCCAAAAATGGGCAGAAGACTGAGATAGACATTTCTCCAAAGAAGATATACAGATTGCCAAAAAACACATGAAAGGATGCTCAACATCATTAATCATTAGAAAAATGAAAATCAAAACCACAATGAGGTATCACCTCACACCAGTCAGAATGGCCATCATCAAAAAATCTAGAAACAATAAATGCTGGAGAGGGTGTGGAGAAAAGGGAACCCTCTTGCACTGTTGGTGGGAATGTAAATTGATACAGTCACTATGGAGAACTGTATGGAGCTTCCTTAAAAAACTTTTTAGAACTACCATATGACCCAGCAATCCCACTACTGGGCACATACCCTGAGAAAACCATAATTCAAGAAGAGTCATGTACCACAATGTTCACTGCAGCACTATTTACAATAGCCAGGGCATGGAAGCAACCTAAGTGTCCATCGCCAGATGAATGTATAAAGAATATGTGGTACATATATAAAATGGAATATTACTCAGCCATAAAAAGAAACAAAACTGAGTTATTTGTAGTGAGGTAATTAGAGTGAAGTAAGTCAGAAAGAGAAAAACAAATACCGTATGCTAACACATATATATGGTACCTAAAAAAAAAAAAAAAGGTTCTGAAGAACCTAGTGGCAGGACAGGAATAAAGACACAGACGTAGAGAATGGACTTGAGGACATGGAGATGGGGAAGTGTAAGCTGGAACGAAGTGAGAGAGTGTCATGGACATATATACACTACCAAATGTAAAATAGATAACTAGCAGGAAGCAGCCACATAGCACAGGGAGATCACCTCGGTGCTCTGTGACCCCCTAGATGGGTGGGATAGGGAGGGTGGGAGGGAGATGTAGGAGGGAGGGGATATGGGGATATATGTATATGTATTTTTGATTCACTTTGTTATAAAGCAGAAACTAACACAGCAATGTAAAGCAATTATACTCCAATAAAGATATTAAAAAATAAAAAACTAAAAAACAAGGACCTACTTTGTAGAACAAGGAACTGTATTCAATATCTTGTAATAACGTATAATGGAAAAGAATCTGAATAACAATATATATATATATATATATATATACACTTATCTTATTATCTGATACCTGACAGAAGAGATAGAAGTATTATGTCTCACCTATATATTAGAAAGTTGTGTGGGTAATGGTAAAAAAAAAAATTCCTAGAGAACAGGAAGATTACTTGTGTAGGAGTTAATAGGTAAAAATCAACATGAAAAAAATTCTAAGCATGTCCCAAAGTATGTAGTTTCAGATATTTTCAAAATGCCACTGAACTGTGAGCTATAATATGTGAAAGGGTAGTATTTAAAGATAACAGTGATCCAGTATGGAATTATCTTATCACCATCAAGGGGGTAAGGAATGTGGATTTTTTTCTAAACACTAAGAAAAGAAATGAATATATAGAACTCTTTTTGTACTATGAAATAATCCCAATAATTTTCCTTCTTTCTTTTTGAAATTTGTATTCTCTTTCATTTGTAACATTACCACAGTCTGTAAATATTCCAGTTTCTTCCTCAACCTAAACAATTTGTTGAAAAACAAGAGGGAGGAATGAAGGAAGGAATGAAGGAAGGAAGAAAGGAAAGAAGAAAAAACGAAAGAAAAAGAAACCTTTTCTTATTAACTCTGCCTCCCTGTTGCATGCTTCTTCTCCTCACGAACCACTTATTGAATGTTTGTCTGTCCTCACATTTCTCTTTAAGGGTTTACACCACTTTAATGGTTCACACTTACAGCAGAAGTCTGGTTTCTTTTTGAGGTTTCAGCCAGCCCTGTCTTCTCATCTGGAGCTCAGGGTCCTCTTCCAGACTCATTCAGGTTGTTGGCAGAAGTGAGTTGCTTGTGGTGTAGGGTTCCGGTCTCCATTTTCTTGCTGGCTGGGGTCTGGGATTGCTCTTAACTCCCAGAGACTACTCTGTTTCAGCCAGGTGGACTTCTCACAACATCACATCTTGCTTCTTCTAATCCAGCAGAAGAATATCTCTGCTGCATTCTCTTCTAAAGGCATACATGATTAAGTTAGGCCCACCCAGCATAATCTTTATTTATTTATTTATTTAAATTAATTAATTGATTGATTGATTAATTAATATTTGGCTGCATTGGGTCTTTGTTGCTACGCGTGGGCTTTCTCTAGATGTGGCGAGCAGCGGCTACTCTTCGTTGCGATGTGCAGGCTTCTCTTGTTGCAGAGCACAGGCTCTATGTACACGAACTTCAGTAGTTGTGGCATATGGGCTCAGTAGTTGTGGCTCGTGGGCTCTAGAGTGCAGGCTCAGTAGTTGTGGTGCACGGGTTTAGTTGCTCCGTGACATGTGAGATCTTCCCGGACCAGGGCTCAAACCCATGTCCCCTGCATTGGCAGGTGGATTCTTAACCACTGTGCCACCAGGGAAGTCCCTAATCTTGCTTTTGATTAACTCAAAGTAAAGTAATCATGGACCTTATTAATTTCTGTAAACTCCCTTTGCCATATAATGTAGTATAATAAGTGATATCCCATCACATTCATAGCTCCACTCAGACTCAAAGGATGGGTTTTATACTGAACAAGTGCATAAGAGGCAGGAATCTTGAGAGTCCTTTTAGAATTCTGCCTTCCATAACTCTCTAGGCCATCTAATTTCCAAACTTTCATAGGTGCAACTTCCACATTATTCTTTGATTGACTATCCTTATCCTCCAGTTCCACCACCAATACTTTACATAACACTCTCATTAGTTTTGCAGGAACTTAGCAATATTCTCATAAGTAATTTCCCTGCCCTGAGTTTCAAGTGTTTCCAAACTTTCTCCATATTGATGCCAAAGTGATCTCTCAAAAATACATCTCCACGTGACCCTTCATACAGAGCTCTTCATTGCCTTCAGCATGAAGTCAAAACTCTATCTCTTTATTACGGCAGCTGAGATCTCCTCAACCTACTTTAACTGCCACCAATCCTCTTCGCTACCCCAGGAACCTTTTGATATAGTCAACCTGGGCTTTTTCTAATTCACCCAACTACCAAATACAGCAAGTTCTTTCACATGGATATGCTTTGCTTAATTCATGTACCTCCCACTCTTCTCTGAATTAGCTTACATTCTTTAGACTCATCATTTGCTCCATTGAACCATTTATAAATTCAACATCTCATTTATTTACATTTAAACGTTAAATAGTTACATTAGAAAACATTTGGTGGCATCACCTTCTCCAAGTCAAGTCAGAAGAAAGTACTTCCTCTAGAGTCACATCCTTTTTAATTTTAACATCTAGAACAGTGGTTATTCCATTGTGAGTTATTTGAAAATGTCTCTCTGACAGAAATTAGCTACTGGCAGGTGGATTATTGCTTATTCATCATTATATTCCCAGTACTTTGTACTATATTTTGCAGTGCAGGAAGAAAATATATGCTTCTTGATATAAATTAAATCCAAGAGTTGTAAACTGACAAAGGGATCTCACTGAACTCTCTTTCATTCCCACAAAACAAGTGTCTCTGTGTGTGTGTGTGTGTGCACATTGGGTTTTTTGATGGAAGACTCTCTCCTAGTACTGTAGGGTAAACTTTTATGTACCTCCTTCCATTTGTTGATAGCAATTCTTGCCTTATATGAAGATAATATTCCAGCCTCACTGTAAGAGCATGCTGCAGGTTCTGGGCTGGAATACCTTGACTCCTCTCTCTCCTCGAATTACAGAAAGTTACTGATATGGTTGTTGGGTCAGGCAAACCTAGGGTCAATTGCTGGCACTAGCAACAACTAGATGAGGTGCCCCAAGTGAGCATTTTACATTAGATTCTTCTCCCGTGAAATTGGTAGCATATCAGTAGCATTAAATTGTAAGGATTAAATAACATAACATTTGTAAAGCATTTAATCTGATAACTAGTACTTGGGAGACATTTAATAATGGTAAATGAGGATGAGGATGAGGATGGTGGTGAGTGGTAGTAGTAGCGCCAGCTGGCCTCGGAGATGGTTTTGAAATGTGGTACAACTAACCAGAAAACTCACAATTGCAAGAACATACTTACAAATCATTCTAAACAGCATGACATATGGCCCATAGACCAATGGAACCCCACCAGTTAGAATATTATGTCCCCAGAAATACAAATTTCCTTAGGCACCATGAGAGCTTTTTGCAGTTAACAAAAATCTTCCTCACTCTTAAAGAAACCAGTGTGGGTAAAATCTGATATTTTTCTCTGAATGTAGCAGTTTTATTACACAGTATGGAGGTGTGTTCGTTCCTGCCCTATTTGCCAGAAAGGGGCCTCAGGAGCTGGGGAGGTTTACTACTCAGGGATTGGCAGCATATATAAGGAGTTATGATGCAGATTGTGTGAAATATCTTAATCAGAAAACTCCTGGTGGACTTTCTGTGGCCCCCAGAGTATGAAGCTTCTCAAGGGTTCGTTCTACCTCAGGGCCGCCTTCCCCTCGTACTTCATTACAGTTATTTTTGTCATTTCTATGCAGGGATTGGAATGGTACTTCCTTGACTTTGTATCTAGGTAAAAGTTTGTTAAAAGTAAATTTGTCAGTAAAAAACCCAAAACAAACCACCTGCTCTATGCACAGGCTCACTCCTAATCCCCATACTACCCCACACCCAGCTGACAAATATATCAGCCTCCAATAACACTTGCATGAATTTTTTACATTTCTAAGAAAAGTTTCCATTTCTTTTTTTAAAATGTCATTAATTCTTTCTTAAAGCACTTTATCTATCACATTCCAGGGTTTTGCACTGGTAATGTACAGAATAGAACTGAGTCACGTCCCTCTAAATGCTCAAAGCCCATTGAAGAAACAGACATAAAACTTGATGATTACAACAGGACATATTTATGATGAGAGCATCAAAGGGCATATATTTATCCTGCAGGAAGGTCAGCACCAAGTTTGTCAGGAGACAAGGGAGAACAGAGTATGGGAAAAACAGAAGTGACTAATACCATATTCAGCATGCCTGGAGCTCTGGGTGCAAGTGGGACAGCAAGTGGCAACTGAAACTGAACATGCAGGCAGGATGCATGTTGCAAAAAACCTTACAGGCATTCTAAAGCATTTGAATTTAAATAATGTAACAGAAACTGCTCAGTATGAAATTGAATCTTTCTCCTTTCCTAGAAAAGCACATTTCTACAGATCCTTGCGAAGCAACTGAAGAATTCAGGCACCTTATTTGAGGCTCCATAATATACAGCAGTTCCCTGCTTGGTGAAGTATCAACCTGAATGATAAGAAAATAACGTTTTTCCTCTAGGCCACAATCTATCAGTTATATAGAAATATCAGTTTAGGAAACATTCTCAAACAGAACCTCAGTGACTCATAGGGTCTCAGCAGAACACTTCGTCACTTACTCTTCCAAATTCTGCATCAGATTAACCAGGCAATTATTTTCAGCATGACTCAGACAATCTTGAACAAGCATTGTTTCATAAGGTCTATAAATAAAAACAAAAGCTGTAAAAAGGTGTAGACCTCTCTCTATTTGATGACAGTGAGTTCACAGGAAAACATAGCTAATAGAAAAGTGAAAAGTATTGCCTGTAAGAATAAAGAAAAGAGAGTATACTTAGGTAGTCTTCTGTGAATTGTATTACATTATAGAGAAAGAAAAGTAATATACTTTAAAATGGATTGTGCTAATGTATGCATGACTATACTATACAAAATTATATGTAACTCACACTTCTTCAGTCACCTTTGTTATTACAGTGTACATTACTGGTGTAGCTTTCTTGAGAACATTCTCTAACACATTTATTTTAAAACACAAGAAGAGATATGGTTGTCCTACCTTTAAATTCTCCATTTTCAAAACTTTTACTGAGCATCCATGAAATTTGAATCATGATATTTGTGCTTTTATTGCTTAGATTTGAATGTGCATTCTGTCTCTTCTGTTAAACAGTATATTTCTAGGAGCTAATTTTTCTCATTGGGCTAAGAGTTTCCTGGGTTGATGATATCCCCTTTATTTCATGCTCTTCCTATAGAAAGAGACCAGCAACTATGACTCCTCTTAATATCTGGTACAATGATGTATACACAGTATCATGAATAAGAAACAACTAGTTAAAATATCATTTCAATTTAGATATGTATAGTCAGATAGTTACTCCTTAAGAATGGAGACAATGTCTTTGTTGTTCACTGTTTCACCCCAGTGCTTCCCACAGTTTTGCCAAAATGAAGATGTTCAAAATATGTTAGAAGAATATATACAAAGTTATACAAAAATAAATTTAATAAGCATATATTAAGTTAGCTATTATTAATAAAGCATTGAGTTTGGGTCTGTGCAAGATGTATCAGTCCCCAAAGTATAAAGTATAATGCCTGTTTTCAAAGAGTTTCAAATCAGGTATAGCCAAGATGGAGGAATAGGAAGACCTTGAGCTCACCTCCTATCCCCCCAGCACCCCCTCCCACCCACGCCAAAATCACAAAAATTTACAAAGTAATTATCAATGAGAACTACCCGAAGACTAGCAGAAAAGATCTTCTACAACTAAAGATATAAAGAAGGAACCATAGGAGTATAGGAGGGGTGGAGATGTGGTATAGTCAGGACCCATACCCCTAGGTAGGTGACCCACAAACAGGAGGAGAATTACAATTGCAGAGATTCTCCCCAAGGAGCAAGGTGTCTGAGCCCCACATCAGGCTCCCCAGGCCAAGGGTCTTACACTGGGAAGATGAGCCCCCAAAATGTTTAGCTTTGAAGGCCAGTGGGACTTACTTGGAGTTCCAGAGGGCTGTGGGAAATAGAGACTCCACTCTTAAAGGGCACACACAAAACCTCACAAGTTCCAAGGGCCAGGATAGAAGCAGTGATTTGAAAGGAGCCTAAGTCAGATCCTCTTGGAGAATCTCCCAGAGAGACAGGAGGCAATTGGGACTCACCCTGGGGACATAGACCCTGGCAGCAGCCATTTTGGGGAGCTCATCCCACCATGAGGACACTGGTTTTGGCAAGAGCCATTTTGGAATCCTCCATCTTAGCTTGTTAATACTGGGACCCAGCCCTGGTCACTAGACCTGGGACACTTCAGGTCAAGCAGCTAGCTGGGAGGGAAACAGCCTCAACAACCAGCAGGCCCCCAGAACCCCCAGCCACCACAGGACCCAGCCCCACAGACCAGTGGGCCAGCACTAGCCCCAGGATCCCTGGGCCCCATAGCCAGCCATCAGATCCCACCTCACCCACCAGGATGCAGGCACCAGCCCCAGGACCATCTGGGCCACTACCCTGCCCACTGCAGGCCAACACCAACTCCAGGACCTCCAGGGCCCTGCTTCCCAAGACACTGAGACCCAGCTACACTCAGCAGTGAGCCAGCAGTAGCCCTGAGACCCAGCCTCACCCACCAGTAGGCAGACACCAGCCCTGGGACCACCTGGTCCACAGCCCCACCCACTAGCAGGTAGACAGCAACCTCAAGATTACCAAGGATCTGCAGCCAGCTGTGTATCCAGCCCACTCACCAGTGGAAAGACACCACCTCCAGGAACCCTAAGCCCCACAGCCTGAGACCCCTGAACCTGGTTCCACTCACCAGTAGGCTGACACTATCGCCAGGACCCAGCATCATCCACCAGTGGGTGGACACCAGCCCCAGGATGCCCTGAGCCCCAGCCCCACCCACCAGATGGTGGACACCAACTCCAGCTTGAGAAAGAAGGACAAAACTGGAAGTGTCATGCTCCCTGATTTCAAACTACACTACAAATCTACAGTAATCAAAATGGCATGGTAGTGGCACAAAACAGACACATAGATCAATGGAACAGAATAGAGAGCTCAGAAATGAACCCACACTTATGTGGGTAATTAATCTATGACAAAGGAGGCAAGAATACACAATGGGGAAAAGACAGTATTTTCAATAAGTGGTGCTGAGAAAACTGGACAGCTACATGCAAAAGAAACAAACTGGACTACTTTCTCACACCCTATACAAAAACAAATTCACAATGAATTAAAGACTTAAATGGAAGACCTGAAGCCATTAAATTTCTACACAAATCATAGGTAGTATACTCTTTGGTGTCGGTCTTAGCAATATTCTTTTGGATAAGGCTCCTCAGGCAATAGAAATATAAGGACAAAATAAACAATTGGTACCACATCAAAATAAAGGCTTTTGCACGGTGAAAAAAAAACTACCAATACAGAAAAACCTCCTACTGAATGGTAGAAGATATTTGCACACTATATTCAACAAGGGTTTAATATCCAAAAAAATATATAATTTATACAACTCACCATCAAAAAAACAAACAACCCAATTAAAAAAATGGGCTGAGGTCCTGTATAGACATTTTTCCAAAGAAGACATACAGACGAACAGTCAAATGAAAAGATGCTCAACATGTCTAATCATCAGGGAAATTCAAATAAAAACCACAGTGAGATATCACCTCAAACTTGTCAAAATGACTATTATCAAAAAGACAACAAATAACAAGTGTTGGAGAGGATGTGGGAAAAAGGAACCCTCATGCCTTGTTGTTGGAATGTGAATCGGTGCAGCCACTATGGAAAAAAATATAGAGATTCATTTTTAAAAATTAAAAATAGAACCAACATATGATCTAGCAATTCCACTCCTGGGTATTTATACAAAGAAAACAAAACACTAATTTGAAAAGGTACATGTACTCCTATATTCATTGCAGCATTATTAATAATAGCCAAGATGTGGAAGCAACTTAAATGTCCATCAATGTTTGAGGGGATAAAGATGTAATATATATAATTGAATGTTATTCAGCCATAAAAAAGAATAAAATCTTACCATTTGCCACACACGGATGGACCCAGAGAATATTATGCTAAGTAAAATAAGTCAGATAGAGAAAGACAAATACAGTATGATTTCATTTACATGTGGATCTAAGAAACAAAGCAAATGAACAAACATAATGAAACAGAAACAGACTCATAGATACAGAACAAACAGGTGGTTGCCAGAGGAAAGCTGTTTGAGGGCTGAGGGGAGGAGAGAAATAGATGAGGGAGATTTCAGGTATAAAATAAATGAGTCACATCTGTGAAATATATAGTGCAAGGAATATAGTCAATAATTATGTAATATCTTTGTATGGTGACAGATGGTAACTAGACTTATCATAGTGATTACTTTGAAATCTATGGAAATATCAAATCACTATGCTGTGTAACAGGAACTAACATAGTGTTATAGGTCAATTCTACTTCAAAAACAAACACTCTCATAGGAAAAGAAATCATATTTGTGGTTACCAGATGTGGGGATGGGGAGAGGGGGAATTGGATGAAGATAGTCAAAAGTATAAACTTCTAGTTATAAGATAAATAAGTACTAGGGTTGTAATACACATCATGATAAATATGTTATCTATGAAAGTTGTTAAGAGTAAATTCTGAGTTCTCATCACAAGGGAAACATTTTTTTTCTATTTCTTTAATGCTGTATCTATATGAGATGATGTTGCTCACTAAGCTTATTGTGGTCATCCTTTCATGATGTATGTGATTATTGTGATGTAACCATTAAACTTACACAGTGCTGTGTGTCAACTATCTCCCAGTAAAACTGGGAGAAAAATAAAATAATTTCAAATCAGTCAGGGAAGAAAGGCCTGACTACCTATAACAAAAAGGAGTCTTAATGGCACCTGGAAGAAGGAAAAAAAAAGCAATACCAGCAAAAAATAATAAAACAAAAAAATATTTTTAAAAGTTCAAATATAAATGAAAGCAGGTGGATATTTCAGTAGGAGAGAGCAAAAATGATTGAAGACTATGGACAAGGGTTAGGGTTATTCAGAAGTGAAAACGTCTTACAAGAGTGTTACTCTAATATGCATGATTACCTCTAGGTAGCTTGTGAAAATGCAAATTCTTGTGCTCCATCTGAAGAGTGCCTAAGTAGTTCTGGGGTGGAGTTGAGGAATCTGCACTTTATAAAAGAATTTCAAGTGGTTTTGATGCCCCGGTGCTGGACCACACCGAGAACAGTGAAGGATGCAAAAGGAAAGTGGAAGTCATATTATAAATGTATCCAGTGGGTAGTATGAAGACAGATTGTGAGGACCCATGGGAACGAAGAGCCTATGGAAGATGAAGAACAAACAAGTTGTGTTTTTAGGTAGTTGTTAAGCAGAAATTATTCTCTTATCTGAAGTTAAAACACAGCAACAACAAAAACCTCATTATTGAGCATTTTTAAAGTACAGGAAAGTAAAAAAAAAGTATACATAAACCAATATTCAGCTATAAAAGATAAGTAATTTTGACATTTGGAAGATGTCTTTCCATACCTTTATAACAAATGTTTTATTTGCATGTACGTGTACACTTGTGTGTATATTCACATGAAATATACACACAACAATAAGTACACTGTATAGTAATCTATCTTTTCTCTTAATATATCACTTTATATCTATATCAATATTTATCTTGTTGCATGACAGTTCACATTTTATTTTACCAATAATCTGAAGTAAATGTTTAAGTAGTTTCTAAATTATCATTGCAATATATAATGATGTGTTGAATATCACAACACATCACTGCATTCTTGCCCACTTTCCCCCATTAGACACATATTTAGAAGACGAATCACCAGACATTAGATACTTAAAATATCAATACATTTACCAAAAGCTCTGAAGAACTCTTTTAAGAATTAGGAAAGTATCCTTTTAATTCATATTTCTTTTTGTTTATTGTACTTATTCATGGTCCTCAGCCATGAATAATCTATTTGGGAGAATAATAATCATTACCAATAACTAAGAATTACTAAAACCTAGACTTTTCTACTGATCTAAATTATATCAGACATGCCTTGATAGTTACATACCCTAGAGGTGATGAGACTTTTTGGACTCCAATTTATGACTTAATTTGTCCATTTTGCAGACATATTTTAACCATGGTCCTATTCTGTGCCAGGTGCAGTATAGGGTTACAGATACATAAGACATAATCCCTGTTCTCAAAGAATTCAATCTAGAACTCTGTAAGTCGTAAATTATTGGATTATCAGAAGAATGAAAGCATATGTAAACATTTATCAGTATATGGTGGTAACTCACATTAGTGAACAATCAAACATCAGTCAGAGAAGACAATGTAAAGAAAGAATACACTGAAAAATGTCCTAAATTAGCTTAGAAAGAAATAGTTTGAGCATGGCCTTGCAAATTTGCATTGTCTTCACACTGTAGATTATGGGATTCATTACAGGAGGGATGAGCAGACAAATATTGGCAATGAGAGTATGCAGAAGGGGAGGGGCATGCTTCCCAAACCTAGGCACCAGTGACAAGCTCATCATGGGGATGTAGAAGATGGCAACAGCACTTATGTGTGATACACAGGTACCAAAGGCCTTTTTCCACTCCTCTGGGGAGGCAATGCTGAGCATGGAATGGATGATCAGGACATAGGAGAGAAGGATCAAGACAGAGTCCAAGGCACCAGTAGAGATGACAATGGCCAGACCAAATGCACTGATGATCTCAGTGTCTGTGCATGAAAGCTTCATCACATCAGGGTGGAAACAATATGGATGGTGAAAACATGACTTCCACAAAAGGACAGACGCTTAAGGAGCAGGAGTAAAGGCACTACAACCGTTGTCACCCTAATAACAATTGCAAAGCCCACTTTGATGATTCTTGAATTGGTTAAGATTGTGCCATATCTCAGTGGGTTACAGATGGCAGTGTAACGGTCAAAGGCCATTGCCAGGAGTAACAAGGACTCCATTAATGTGAAACCATGGATAAAAAACATATGGCCAATGCAGACATCAAAGCTGATTTCTCGAGCATTGAACCAGAAAATACCCACCATGGTGACCAACTTGGAAAGGCACAGCCCTAGGTCCGTGAAGGACAGCATGGAGAGGAAATAGTACATGGGTTCATGGAGGCTCAACTCAGTGCTGATGACAAACAAGATCATGCCATTCCCTGAGATGGCAATGGCAAAGAGACAACAGAGTAGGATGGAGATCCAGGCATGGTAAGTTTCAAAACCAGGGATGCCAGTAAGGAAGAAGACTGCAGAGTGGAAAATGCTCTGGTTGAAGGATGGCATGATGAGTGAAGGAAGCAGACTTCCCTGGGGAAAAGGAACATGTCCTGCAAAAACAGGGCCCACTTGTTATCTCTAGGCTTCAGTATATATCCATATACACATATAAAAAAGATTAGATTAGATAATGGTAAGATATTTTCCACTTCTATGATTCTATGGTCATGGGCAGATAGGGCATTTCTATACAAATCTAGGGCAACACAAAAGGCAATTCATCCTGCTTCTTCACTTCTCACTTTCCAAGGCAAAAACCCTTAAGAGATCCATTAAGAGTTAAAAGTCTTTGCATACCCAATGAAAACAGTATAGTTAGGATACTATTAATATTTTACAGAAGGATACTTCTGTTTAAATAAATATGCAAGAACTATTGATAAAAATGAAATACTAGGAAAGAAGCAATTCAATCTGTGCAAAGAAACTACAGTGTGTGATGGTTGGTAAAGCGTTTATTCAAGTAATACCTGTGAAGCTGGTATCGTTTAAGGGAAATTCTCCTTGAAGAAACAGGGCTTAAGTTAACCTTAATAAGAACAAAAATTCATTGCAAACTAGCAGATAATAATTGGAGCAGAATGATCTAAGTAAGGTTCTTAATATTCCATCATAACAAAAGGACACTGAAAATGAATTGAGGGGTTTGGAGGTGGGGGTGTAGTTCCTCAGAAAGCCTCATTAAGGCTGGGTGTATCTCCATTCAGATGGTGAAGGGACCATCTTCTGAACCATCTTCTCTGTTTGAGGATATGAGCATACACTCAACCCAGATCAAGAAATCTCTAGGATCAAAAAAGTTCCTCCATATTGGTTCTTGTCCTGTGTTTTCTGATGCCCTATTTTTATCTGTAGAAAGAATGTTTGGTTTTTATAGTATGTGTGTATCCTCTTTCTCTCACTCATGCATGCATTCTTTCAATAAATATGTAAATAACTGACAAAATGCCAGTGTGCAATGAACAGAATTAGAATTAGACCTAGTACTCCAAGATGGTCTATACATGACTTGGGGAAAAAAAAACTGAGTGTAAGTTAATCTGATGAGTTTCATTCCAGCCCCTGAATGAACAGGGAGTAGCTTCAACTTGAGTGGGAATAACTGGTTACAGGACTTGTGATGAAGAGGGTGTTTGAGAAGAAAAGAGAAAAACGTTCAATATAGGCAGCCTCTTAAGGACTTACTAAAAATAAATAAATAAATAATGGCTGGAAAATTTGAATTAAGAGGGAATGCAGAAAAAACTAAACTCCATGGGTTTTGATTCGGCCCTTGGACCTCAGTCGGAAAAGAGGCCTCATTTTTTTCACTTTTGACTCACAGGAATTAGAATATGTACTTACCTCTGCATTCCCAACAAAGTGACTCCTGCCCTTTGAGAGTTAAACTGATGCCTGGGTTGAAGTCACAGGAGTGGTGAAAAATATCTTAGAGTAATAAAATCTAAGGGGAAGGAGGCCTGAAAAAAAGGACCTGGGGAACAGCAGTATTTAGGGAAAAGACAGAGTAGAACCTACTAGTGAGACTGCAGAGGCACGGCCACTGAGGTGCAAATGAACCCCAGGAAAAAGCAAGGACCTCATCAGTTTTCCTCAGACATTTGATCTCAGAGCCAGGAAAAATGCCTGGCACAATAGTGTTTAAGAGTATCTGTTGAATAAATGAACTGAATTGCATCTGATAATAGTGACAGACCCTAGACACAATATCAGGCATATATTGTGGTTCCTGATATATAGCCCCTTCGAATTAGAAGTAAAGTTCATGTAAACATACTGGTATATATATATATATATATATTTTTTTTTTTTTTTAAGAAATTCACGTTCTTTTATTTATTTATTTATGACTGTGTTGAGTCTTCGTTTCTGTGCGAGGGCTTTCTCTAGTTGCGGCAAGTGGGGACCACTCTTCATCACGGTGCGCGGGCCTCTCACCATCGCGGCCTCTCTTGTTGCGGAGCACAGGCTCCAGACGCGCAGGCTCAGTAATTGTGGCTCACGGGCCCAGTTGCTCCGTGGCATGTGGGATCTTCCCAGACCAGGGCTCGAACCCGTGTCCCCTGCATTGGCAGGCAGATTCTCAACCACTGCGCCACCAGGGAAGCCCATACTGGTATATATTAATATAGGAGATAAGCTGACAATTTTCTTGTTAATCTGGTGTTTATCTTGGGTACTAGGACTTTGCTCAAATTTAGATCTGATGATAAAAACAAATTTTTCTGGATGAAGTTGTAAGGACCCTTAAATCATATCCTCTTTACTTTTAAGATGAGGAAGTGCAACCGAGCAGGATCATATGGGGCCTTCCCAGGACAGTCCACTCCCGCATATCCTCTGCTTTAGCTCCTCTCTGAAATACCCAGATAACAGTATCGAATGCACATGTCCTGAGTTTTTTTGTTTTTTGTTTTTTTACAGATGCTAAAACCCCCACCAAATGGAAGAACTTAACTACTTGATGACCATGAGCGCATAGCCCCCGGACCTACTGGAGCCTGAGGATTGATAATGTTAACACCTGTGACACTGCCCTGGTCCCTCACCATCAACCAATCAGAGAATTGTGCCCAAGCTGATCACAGACCCTGGGATGCCCGTCCCTCACCTTGCTTTTAAAAATGCTTTCCTGAAACCCATCAGACCTGGGAGTTCGTGTGTTTTGAGCACTAGCTGTCCTGAACTTTTTGCTTGGTGCCCTGCACTAAATGCTGCATTTTCCTTCACAATGTCAGTAGATGGGCTTTACTGCACATGGGCAAGCAGACCCAAGTTTGGTTCCGTAGCAGAAGCAGGCTCTCAAGTTAATGCTCTTTTTATTATAGTAAATAAATTAAGAGACCTCAATGGATTATCCAAGTGTCCAAACTAACCTTCTCCTTAATGAGAGTGATAATATTTCAGTGTCTCCTGTGGGCCAAACAATTTACGCCATTTTATCTCTTTTTCCTAATCATTCTTTCCACTGTTCTGCAAGCTTCTTATGGTATCTTTTTTCAACTGATATAATCAAAGGGAAACATAGTAGGGCTATTCTAATTCATGGAACTCTATTAGTAAAACTTGTGGGCAGGAATAGTTTTCCTTTTTTTAAATTCTGTGATTCTTAAACTACCCTTGGGCATTCTTGCACTAAATCTAATGAGCTAATAGTAAATAACTATTCTTGGAAAGATATATTTAAATATCTCTTCCCCATGGAGAATTCTTTAAGACGAGGGCTATGACTTAAAACATCCTTGTAACCAGGCCACCAAGAACATGTAAATATTGCCCCCATTACAAAGGTTCACATGCATCACTATCACAACATGCATTGGGTATTATTAGCTCCTTTTTACAGATGAGAACTTTGAGGCTAAGATTAGAAAACCAAGGCTCAGAAGAATCATGTTACTTTCTCACATTTATCCACATGGCAAATCTAATAATTGAATTTTGTTCTCTCTGACTTCCCCCTGCTCTCTTCACTTCTTATTCTTAAAATAACTTAATTTTAAAGAAAAATGTGGAATGAACACATACTCATGAATATATAGATATACTCATGTATATCTATAATATACAAATCTCTTGAATATGTACTACTAAGTTCACAAATTTCCTCTGAACTGTTAGTTTTATAAACTATCTGAAGATTATACAGTCCCTGATGTATTCAGAAAATACTTCAATGCACTAAAACACTGACCTCATGCAAAGAAGACTTCTTGAGTCTGGAAAGGGAGGTCATTTGACCCTTTGAAAGTCATCCCAGGCAGCAGCAGAGAGTCTTTTAAAGAGATAGAGAGAGAGAATTATCTCAATCTCATAAAATTACAGGCAGAAATGTCTTCTGTTCTAAGACTGGGGAAACAGTCCCTGATCAGTCTTGCCCCTTTAAACCATCTCCAAAGCAGTTCTCATTTGTCAGGAGAAGTCACTGGCAGTTTTCAGGAATGAGAGAACACTCAGATTTGAGAAAGAAAGACTTTATAAGGAGCCCAGGAGCTGCCTGGTGAGAGCCATTTACCCAGCAGAAAAACAACCAATTCCTAGGAGAGAACTCCATACAGCCGTGTCCTGCTAACCATTTATGCTCCAGACCACTGATTATGGAGGGCAATTTCTTTTCAGTCTAACTTCTCTTCTTTCCCCAAAAGAGAATCCTGGAGATTGATTATGATTATAGTTCTCATTTAAGAGCAATTTTACCCCTGTACAACTTACAAGACAGCAACTCAGCAAAAAAAGCATATGAAAACATGCTCCATATCATAAGTCATCAGGGAAATGAAATTAAGACAATGAGATATCACTACACACCTGTCAGAAACACCAAAATCCTTGACACTGACATCAAATCCTGGTGAGGATTTGGAGCAACAGGAACTCCCATTCATTGTTGGTGGGAATGCAAATTGGTACAGCCACTTTAGAAGACAGTTTGGTGGTTTCTTACAAAAGTAAACATACTCATACCACACAATCCAGCAGTTGTACTCCTTAGTAGGAACCCAAAAGAGTTGAAAACCTATGTCTACACAAAGATTACACATGGATGTTTATAGCAGCTTTATTCATAATTGCCAAAACTTGGAAACAACCAAGAGGCCCTTCAGTAGGTGAATGGATAAATAAACTGATATATGGAAACAATGGAATATTTTCAGTGCTAAAAAGAAATTAGCTGCTAAGCCATAAAAAAACATGAAGAAAACCTAAATGCATATTTACTTAGTGAAAGAAGTCAGTCAGAGGGGAGAGGGGAGGGGAGGATAAATTACTCTAACTGTATGATTCCAACTATATGACATTCTGGAAAAGCTGAACTATTGGAGATAATAAAAAGATCAGTGATTACCAGGGTTTGGGGATAGAAAGGAATTAATAGGTGGAGCATTGAGGATTTTTAGGACAGTGAAAATACTCTGTATGATACTATAATGTTGGATACATGTCATTATACATTTGTCCATAACCATAGACTACAAAACACCGAGTGAACCCCAATGTAAACTATGGACTTCAGGTGATAATGATGTATCAATGTAGGTTCATCAGTTGTAACAAATGAAGGACTCTGTGGGGGGTGGGTGATAATGAAGAGGATACACATGTGTAGGGGCAAGAAATATATGGGAAATCTCTGTACCTTCCTCTCAATTTGCTGTGAACCTAAAATTTTCTAAAGAATAAAGCCTATTTTTTTAAAGAAGAAAACTAAAGAGGACTACAAAACTTTGAGTCCCTTGTGTGTCCCTTGCTAGCTTACAAAGGCACTAGGCTGTTCTGATAACTCGCCTGAAACTGACACCAGTGTAGTTATCTTTGTGGTGGAGATATTAACCATGTTTGACAGACAGCCTCTATCAAAACTGTGAAAACACATAAGTGGCTTTCAGCCTTTGTCCACTTAATACAGTTTTCGACAATTTGTGATGAACTGAGAGGGTTGGTAAGTTTTAAGAACACTAATTAATCAAACACGCTTCTTGGCATAAAAGGGTATGCCAAGTGGACATTACCTTGCAAAGACATCTGCTATATGGAAGAAGAGGATGAGGTAACTATTTCCATTAGGGTTACTGCAGAGCAGAGACCTTACTTATACTGTTTAATGTTTTTCCCTTTGTCACAAGATTCTAGATCCCCAGGAAAGTCTGGAAAGACACGTTTCTTTTCAGGAATTCATCAAGAACCTGATAAAATATGCTGTTGTTTTGGATATCTTCTGGACTAATAGAAGCATTGTTTTCCTCCAGAAAGCGCTTCAGCAGATGGGGGAGACATTTTCACAGCCCTGGATAAGTTTGCCAGGAAATGTTTGAGAAGCTTCCAAGGTATAGAAGCAAAAGGAGATGGCCAGGCTGTTATAGGGATATAAATGGGAAAATCCTGCTGGCCATGCTAAGGATTCCAATCTGGAGAGTGCTGGTCCATAAGCAGGGCTGCAGGAGATGGTACACAGTTAGCAGAACCTCAGGCTCTTCTTGAGCACAAACCCAAGGGATTTAAATTATTCATCAGCCCAGGTCTAATAATCAGTGGATACACAAAGGGTAAAATGACCAGTGTCCCTTCTGACGGGGAGAGTGTCTTTTCTAATTGACCTGTCCCAGGGCTTGAATACTTTGAATAACTTCTCTGCACTCACCTACCCATTTAGAGTTCTATCCTGAAAGCACTGTCTTTCTACTCTTTCTGCTTCAACTCTACTGAACACATCTTCAATTCCCTGAATATGACATGCTTTTCTCGTTCTCCTCTGAGCCTTGTCTCATTCTGTCCTGCAAGGCAGTATTAAGGCGTTTACTTGTACCAAAATTCTGCCTCACATGCAACTCAAAAGAGATTTTATTTTGTATTGACACAAAATTTATTTATTTATTTACTTATTTACTTGATATTCAGATTTCCTTTTAATTTGAAAATTAACTGTAAGTTTAGTCACATGAAAAAGGTATTATTGAATATTAAAAGAAGCACTTTCTGAAGTTACTATTTTTTTCTTTTTTTAATTTATTTTTATTGGAGTATGGTTGCTTTACAATATTGTGTTACTTTCTGCTATACAGCAAAGCGAATCAGTTATACATATACATATATCCACTCTTTTTTAGATATCCTTTCCATTTAGGTGACCACAGAGCACTGAGTGGAGTTCCCTGTGCTATACAGTCGGTTCTCATTAGTTATCTATTTTATACATAGTAGTGTATATATGTCAATCCCAATCTCCCAATTCATCCCACCTCCCCTTCTGCCTTGGTAACCATAAGTTTGTTCTCTATATCTGTGACTCTACCTTTGCTTTGCAAATAAGTTCATCTGTACCATTTTTCTAGATTCCACATATAAGCAATATTATACAATATTTGTTTTTCTCTTTCTGACTTACTTCAGTCTGTATGACAAGGTCTAGGTCTATCCACGTCTCTGTAAATGGCACTAATTTGTTCCTTTTTATAGCTAAGTAATATTCCATTATATATATGTACCACATCTTTTTATCCACTCCTCTGTTGATGGACATTTAGGTTGCTTCCACGTCCTGGCTATTGTAAATAGTGTTGCAGTGAACATCGGGGTGCATGCATCCTTTCGAATTATGGTTTTCTCTGGATATATGCCTAGGAGTGGAATTGCTGGGTCATACAGTAGCTCTATTTTTAGAAAAGGAAACAATAGCCAAAAACTAAAATCTAACAGTTTTGCTTGTTCTTCTTTCTCTAGTTGCTTTAGGTGTAAGGATAGGTTGTTTATTTGAGATTCTTCTTGTTTCTTAAGGTAGGATTGTATAAACTTCTCTTTTAGAACTGCTTTTGCCGCATCCCATAGCTTTTGGATTTTACAGTTTTCATTGTCATTTGTCTCTAGGTTTTTTTTATTTCCTCTTTTGTTTCTTCAGTGATACATTGTTTATTTAGTAACATATTGTTTAGCTTCCATGTGTTTGTGTTTTTTACAATTTTTTTCCTGTAATTGATTCCTAATCTCATAGCATGGTGGTCAGAAATGATGCTTGATATGATTTCAGTTTTCTTAAATTTACCGAGGCTCGATTTGTGACCAAAGATGTGATCTATCCTGGAGAATGTTCCATATATACTTGAGAAGAAAGTGTATTCTGATGCTTTCAAATGGAATGTCCTATAAATATCAATTAAGTCTATCTGATCTAATGTGTCATTTAAGGCTTGTGTTTCCTTATTAATTTTCTGTCTGGATGATCTATCCATTGACGTAAGTGGGGTGTTAAAGTCCCCCACTATTATTGTGTTACTCTTGATTTCCCCTTTTATGGTTGTTAGCATTTGCTTTATGTATTCAGGTGCTCCTATGTTGGATGCATATATATTTACAATTGTTATGTCTTCTTCTTGGATTGATCCCTTGATCATTATGTAGTATCTTTCCTTGTCTCTTGTAATAGTCTTTATTTTAAAGTCTCTTTTGTCTGATATGAGTATTGCTACTCTAGCTTTCTTTTGATTTCCATTTGCATGGAATATCTTTTTCCATCCTGTCACTTTCAGTCTGTATGAATCCCTAGGTCTGAAGTGGGTCTCCTGTAGACAGCATATATACGGGTCTTGTTTTTGTATCCATTCAACCAGCCTGTGTCTTTTGGTTGGAGCATTTAATCCATTTACATTTAAGGTAATTATCAATATGTATGTTCCTATTGCCATTTTCTTAATTGTTTGGGGCTTGCTTTTGTAGGTCTTTTTCTTGTCTTGTGTTTCCTGCCTAGAGAAGTTCCTTCAGCATTTGTTGTAAAGCTGGTTTGGTGGTGCTTTATTCTCTTAGCTTTTGCTTGTCTGTAAAGCTTTTGATTTCTCTGTCAAATCTGAATGAGATCCTTGCTGGGTAATCTTGGTTGTAGGTTTTTTCCCTTTCATTCTTTTAAATATATCATGCCACTCCCTTCTGGCCTGCTGAGTTTCTGCTGAAAAATCAGCCGATAACCTTATGGGGATTCCCTTGTATGTTATTTGTTGTTTTTCCCTTGCTGCTTTTTTTTTTTTTTTTTTTTTTTATTTATTTATTTATTTATTTATTTATTTATTTATGGCTGTGTTGGGTCTCTTAGTTTTCGTGTGAGGGCTTTCTCTAGTTGCGGCAAGTGGGGGCCACTCTTCATCGCGGTGCGGAGGCCGCTCTTCATCGCGGTGCGCGGGCCTTTCACTATCGCGGCCCCTCCCGTTGCGGGGCACAGGCTCCAGACGCGCAGGCTCAGTAGTTGTGGCTCACGGGCCCAGTTGCTCCGTGGCATGTGGGATCTTCCCAGACCAGGGCTCGAACCCGTGTCCCCTGCATTAGCAGGCAGATTCTCAACCACTGCGCCACCAGGGAAGCCCTCCCTTGCTGCTTTTAATATTTTTTCTTTCTATTTAATTTTTGTTAGTTTGATTAATATGAGTCTCGGTGCATTTCTCCTTGAGTTTATCCTGTATGGGACTCTCCACGCTTCCTGGGCTTGGGTGACTTCCTGTCCCATGTTAGGGAAGTTTTCAACTATAATCTCTTCAAGTATTTTCTGACTCTTTCTCTTTCTCTTCTTCTTCTGGGACCCCTATAATTTGAATGTTGGTAAGTTTAATGTTGTCCCAGAGGTCTCTGAGACTGTCCCCAGTTCTCTTCATTCTTTTTTCTTTATCATGTTCCAAGTGTCCTTGCCCCCATGGTGAGGCACAGCCAAACTCCGCCTCCCCAGGAAGCCCTCCAAGACCTCTAGGTAGATCTCTGGACCCACTGTGGGGGCAGCTCAGACTCTGACCTGGCCCAACTCCCACGTGTACGTGCCCCCAAAGTTCATAGCTGTTAAAGCTAGACTGGTCTCAGTTGAAGCACTTCTTGTGCATTCAGATATTCCACAGAAGCTGGGTTTACCAAGCCGATCGCAGGGGATTAGTCCACGGCTTGTGCAGCTGCACAGAGAGATTTCAGTTCCTTTTCCTTAGTCGCACAGCCCTTGGGGGTCAGCTTTTTTTTGGCCTCATCAGTGCATGTGGGCCACCCTCAGGCTTCTGTTCCCTGCCCAGGCAAGATGGGATGAAGGCATCGACTGACTGGGGCACATTTGCTCACTTAGGTGGGAGCAGCAAGAGGCAGCAACCGAATGGGATGTGTGTGCTTGGTCAGGCGGGAGAGGGATAAGGGGGCCATGACTGAGGTATACGCGCTTGCCCCGATGGGATCCCCCTCTAGTGCCTGCAGAGGTAGGGGCTGGCAGGAGGCTGCGACAGACGGGTGTGCTCGCTCTGGTGGGAGCCCCTCCCAATGCCCATGGAGGCAGGGGCTGGCGTGTGGCAGAGAGTCCGCAATGGTGGCCCTGCTCCTTGTGCGCCACTCAACAATGGTGCCTCACTTCCAAGGCAAACTGCCCCTCTTCCAGGAGCATTACCAGCTGTGGAGCTCCTCATTCCCACCCCCTCAGGCTGTCTCTGCACAGTTGAGCTCCTCACTCCCATCCCTTCAGTCCTCTCCATGCAGTCAACATCAGTCCTTTCCCCGGGTCCGCTCTCCTAACCCCACACTTCAGCACCCAGCGCACACCAGCATTGGTGAACACCCATCTCAGGCTGGGGCACCCAGGGCTGTGGCACAGACCGTTCGTGCAAATCTAGCTCTGTCCTGCCTGCCACAGCCAGCTGCTTCATTTTCTTCCACTAGTCCCTGAAGCCCCCGCCTTCTATTTCAGCATATCTCACCACCAGTGAGGGGGCCTTCCCAGGTGCGGTAAGCTCTCCTCTCCTTCAGCTCCTCGCCAGGGGTGTGGGTCCCATCCCATTTCCTCTTTTCTTTTTCTTCCCTTTCTCTCCTTCATCCTACCTGGTTACACTGAGATCTTTTCTTGTCCTTTTAGGTGTCCGAGGTCCTCTGCTAGTGCTCAGCAGGTGCTCTGTGCGAATTGATCCACTTGTAGATGTATTCTTGAGGTACTTGTGGGGAGAGGTGAACTCCAGGTCCTTCTATTCTGCCATCTTGACCTCGACTCGCCAACATAAAATTTACATTTGTGTTAAAATAGCTTTTTTTCCTAGATGCTCTGATTTCAAACTTGAAGATAAATTAATGGAGGCTGAATATTGTGGGTTTTTAAAAAATTTTGCTTTGATTTGGTTTTGTTTGGGGTTTGTTTCTTAGCTCTCCTGCTTCGCGGTGCCCTAATATTGTGCTCAGCCTGCCTATGGGATAAAACACCACAGCTGTTGCCTATGTCTGCAACATTTCTTCAACCTTCTATCATCTCCTCTCCTCACCTCTCTCTACCCCCTACTCTCCTGCTCTCACCCCTAACTCCCTTGGGGAAAATCCTCATTTCCTAAAATCTTGTTTTAACAATTATATTTGGTTAGCCTCCCTTGATCACATGGGGCTAGGTTGTGCCAACACCTATGTGATCTACATCAGTGCTTCTTAAATGTGAGTGTCACATGACTCTCTTAAGTATCTTGCAAAAATGCAGATTTTGATTCATCTGATACTCTGCATTTCTAACAAGCTTCCAGGTGATGCCAATACTATTGTTACCAGCCAGGGTTCTTGGACTCCTTAATCAATAGAAACTGATAAGAGGCCAGATGGGAAATTCAGGCAAGGCTTTACTGGGACTCATGCTGCAGCAGGAGGGAGCAAAAAC
Source organism: Balaenoptera ricei (assembly GCF_028023285.1). Lineage (NCBI taxonomy): Eukaryota > Metazoa > Chordata > Mammalia > Artiodactyla > Balaenopteridae > Balaenoptera > Balaenoptera ricei. The sequence continues at coordinate 63,973,428 of NC_082646.1, read as the reverse complement.
AAGTAACAGGTTCCTTTGCTCACTCCCCGAGGAGGGAGCAGTGAGCTGGTTGCTTAAATGGGGCGAGGGTAGGGGTGGATGAGTGAGTTGGGCCAGAGGGGGTGCTTAGGTGGTTTGCCCACCCTCATGGTGGTACTGTGTGCAGGGATCATGGGCAGTGCCGTGCTTTTACTCCTGGCACCTCAGAAAGTGACAGTTGGTTTGTGGCCTTTTTGTATCTTATTGTTCATAATTGACCCCGCCTGTGCATGCAGTTATTTTTAGTCCCTTATAGTTTCTTTGTATTCTGTTGCTTGAGGAGAAATTTGTCCAGGTGAAAGCTCTGCAGCAAAGGGTCCCAAGTCCCAGATCCCAGCCTGTCTCACTGTTAGTTTTTTAGTAGCAAAGATCTCTATTATTTCCCCTTTTAGAGTAATTATAACATGATATCGTAATTTCCCACATTCTTAAATTATATCTTCCACTAGAGTCTATAATATCTGGGACAATGTTAACAATCAGATCTTGTTCAATAACAGACATATTGTGCATACAATATTTTTCTAAAGATGAATGAATAAAGAATGTTGAAGGAAACACGTACAAGGCATGGTGGGAGCAGAGAGGAATGAAATAAATAGGAATAATAGGAATAGTAGTGTCCTAAATGGAGGGGATATATGTATATGTCTGGCTGATTCATTTTGCTGTTCAGTAGAAGCTAACACAACATTGTAAAGCAACTATACTCCAATAAAAATTAATTTTAAAAAAGAGAAACTAGGAAGAGCTATTGATACATTTCTTTATCCACTAAAATCGAATGGTTAATGTTGGCCAAGTCATCAAGGGAGGAGAACTGCTACTAATTCGACAGGCTTGAATCGAGGGGAAGAGGAGAATCGGATTTTCACCAGACCATGTAGGGCCAGTAGGCATTGTAGGACCTTAACATTTTTTGTGAACAGTGGCCCAAACAGAACAATCATTGAGGTAGCAACCAGGTTTTGCTGCTGTTATTATTGTTTGCTTGTTTTTAAGTTTATTTCTACAATTTGGATACATTAACTCTAGATTACCTGGTTTGCCTCTGGCCTCTTGCTTCTGTCTCAGACTTTCTGTTTCTTTCAGAACCTGTACTGTTTACCGACTTATAAAACCCACAGCCCTGATTCCTGCTTTTCCATTTCCTGATTCAGGATGACCATCCACAACAGCTGCTACATGCATGAATTTTAAAGGTTCTATAACATCCTATGACTGGATATAAATACTTTATTTCTGCAGCATTGAGAATTGCCTACATTTTTTACTAGTGAATAATGCTGCAATAAATGTTCCCCTACATATAATGTGGCTGGCATCTGATACTTTTCCTTTGAATAAATTTCCAGAGATGGAATATTATGAACATTTTTTTTTTGACATTTTAAAACAATGATGTGCTGGAAGATTCACTTCCATAAAGTTTATACAAATATTGTAAAATAGTGCTTAGTATGCCCTAACACAGCAACACAACACTGTGTATTATGTTTAAAAAAATTTGCTGATTTGATAGGTAAGAATATTTTACTGTTTACTGTAGTAAAATGTTGATACTCAAAAGTAATATTTATTGCAAGTACCTAAGGCATTGTTTTCTTGTTTTTAATTCTACTTTTTCTGTTTGGATTAACAAGTTTGAGGAACATTAGTGTGGAATCCAATGACATCACAGACTGTGGTATGTTTCTCAGGTCCAATGTTATTGATATTGATGTATCAATAACAGAATATTCCTGTTGCAATTGATTTTCTTGAGAGACATTTTGCTCAGGTTTTTCAGGTTGGATACAATTACCAGCTGCTCTTCTGCTAGGCTGGTGTGAGAGCAGGGCAGTGAGAGGGGCCATATTTTGAAAGTATGTGCACCTGTATGTGGATCAATGCTTCACCAGTACACACACCAATTCCATGCGCATGTGCCAAACTCTGGCACAGAATGCACATGATACTACTATGGTAACTCTACTACCTTGAGAGAAAAGTAACATTCTTTTGTCCAGGGGAAAAGTAACTGTGTTCATTGTCAGGTAGTTCCTGAGACCAGTGGGAAAGCAGTCACTGCCCTAGAATTTGCCCAGCCTGGTAGAGAAAATGTTTTCAAAGGTCCCAAGGAGTTCACTGTGAGGCGACACAACACAACAAAACTTCATATGCATAATATAAGCTTACACAAGTGACGTGTTAACATCCAGCCTGGCACACAAGCATTCATGCCTGCTGTGGGTTTAGAACATCTTGAATTGGAATCAGTGGTGAATGAATGGTCATGTGAAAATTCTCTAGGGAATGTGTTTGAAACCTGAAAGGGTCTCCAATAGCCCAGGCTTTGAATACTGGTTGTGCCACTTATTAACTGAGAGACCTAAGTATGTTACTTAAACCCTATAATCCTTGCTAACTGCATAAATCAAAGTAATAATGGATCCTTCTACCAAATTTATTATCTTATAGTTGTGTAGGTCAAAAGTCTGACATGTCTCACTGAGATAAAATCAAGGCATCATCAAGGCTGTATTCTTTTCTAGAGGGTCTAAGAGAGGTCTAGGGGAGAATCAATACCCTTGCCTTTTCTCCTTCTAGAAGCTGCCCACCTTCGTTAGCTTACTGTATCCCTCTGCCACCTTCAAAGCCAGCAACAGTGGGTCAAGTCCTTCTCATGCTGCCATCTCTCTATCTCCACTTTTCAGGACTCATATGATTAGACTGGACCTACCCAGATAACCCAGGATAATCTCCCATCTCCAGGGATTCAGCTTTCATCACATCTGCAAAGTCCCTTCTGTCATGTAAAGGTAACATATTCACAAGTTCCAGGCATTAGGACACAGTCATCTTTGCGGGCCTTATTTTGCCTACCACAAACATTTGGCATTATATCTTGGACAAAGAATGCATAATCAAATATTGCTGTTTTTGTTTTGCTACATTATAAAAAATAAAATACTTCAGGACAAGACATTTTCTGTGGTGAAACAGACTTGGTGGTGGGGATGGAAGCAGGGAGAATGGTTAGGAAACTACTGAAATTATCCAAGTGAGAGATAATTGTGACCTGGATAAGGAAGACATTTTTGGAGGTGATGGAGAGTGATTAAATTCTGGTTATATTTTCAAAGTTATTGGCATGATTTGCCAATGGTTTGTATACAGAGTGTAAGAGGTAGAAATCAAGGATGACTCTAAGACCCTTCTACCCAACAGTGGTCCAGAAATGGTGGAAATATCTGAAGATCTAAAGGTACCATAAGTAGACAAGATGGATAGCCCATAGAAATCTGTGGGTACTATTTACTAAAGACTAAAGAAGACAGTATTCACCTCACATCAGATGTACTCAGATGTGTAAAAATGGTACAGATGAACCTATTTGCAGGGCCGGAATAGAGACACAGATGTAGAGAATGGACATGTGGACATGGTGGGAAAAGGGAGGGAGGGACGGATTGGGAGATAAGAATTGACATATATACACTACCATGTGTAAAATAGATAGCTAGTGGGAACCTGCTATATAGCACAGGGAGCTCAGCTTGGTGCTCTGTGATGACCTAGATGGGTGGGATGGGTGGGGGTGGGAGGGAGGTCCAAGAGGGAAGGGATATATGTATACATATAGCTGATTCACTTCGTTGTACAGCAGAAACTAGCACAACATTGTAAAGCAACTATACTCCAATAAAAAAAATCCTCCAAATTTGAACACAAGTAGGGAGAACTCCAAATTATTGTGATTACTTTTCTTCCATCTAGTGGACTGGGACTTCAAAACAGAATACAGGCTGAATTATGAAAAGGTAAATAAACTTTATTTTCTGCACACTTAAGTGATGAACTGAGATTATCTACTACATTTACCAACACTTGGTTCAGTCTCTGAGAAAAACTTATCATTTGTTATTGGTATTGGTAATTATTGGTTAACCTGTCTGTTTTCTACAGTAAACTAGGAGATGCTGGACAGTAAGAACTATTGTTGTATTATTTTTTTTTTACCTCCAGCACTTTGCATGATGTTTGGAATACAGGACACTTTTATGAAATGTATAGATAAATAATTTTTTCTTAGTTGAAAGAAGAGGCTGCTAAAAACACAGATAGGTTAATGAAACAGGACTGCTGTTAATGATAGATACTAGGGTTATGGGGTGGAGTATGATTTACACTCCCAATAGCAGAGGCCTTTTAGCAATCAGCTATAAAATTTCATTTTAAAAAATCCTCTTCATGGTGATTGCAAATGGGCATGGGGTTTCTTTCTGGGGTGATGAAATTTTCTAAAATTAGACTGTGATTATTGTTGTTGCACAACTCTGTGAATTTACTAGAACCTATTAAATAGTACACTTTATTTTTTTTTAACATCTTTATTGGAGTATAATTGCCTTACAATGGTGTGTTAGTTTCTGCTTTATAACAAAGTGAATCAGCTATACATATACATATATCCCCATATCTCCTCCCTCTTGCATCTCCCTCCCACCCCTCTAGGTGGTCACAAAGCACAGAGCTGATCTCCCTGTGCTATGCAGCTGCTTCCCACTAGCTATCTATTTTACATTTGGTAGTATATATAAGTCCATGCCACTCTCTCACTTCGTCCCAGCTTACCCTTCCCCCTCCCAGTGTCCTCAAGCACATATATACAATGGAATATTACTCAGCCATAAAAAGAAAGGAAATTGAGTTATTTGTAGTGAGGTGGGTGGACCTAGAGACTGTCATACAGAGTGAAGTGAGTCAGAAAGAGAAAAATAAATACTGTATGCTAATACATAAATATGGAATCTTAAAAAAAAAAAAAGTACAGTTTAAATGGGGGAATTTATGGTGTGTGTCTTCTATCTCCAAACTGTTCTTATAAAAAATCTTTCAATGAAAGGGCTCAGGACAAAAAATTACATCAGCTTATAAAGCACACAGCCACAGAAAGCAATTGCATAATGGAAGATACAAAAATACTGTATGAGGCAAAATAAGTCTTGTGGGAACCTCTGTACCCTGGAGACACAGTGAATGACACCACTGCCGGAAACTGGCCTCTCAGCTCTGTGACTGTCTCCAACCAGGCGGGCGAGAAGTTTTCACATAAGCTTGGCCCTCCCCTGGATCGAAAGCCTCCTCAGCGTTCTGGGTCAGCCTGAGAGGGACAGAAAAATTGCTGCACAGGTCCTGTAAGTAAAATCGTTTTGTTCAATGAAAAAGCTCAACTCTAGACAAACCAAACTTTCTTACCCACAGAGAAGAGTTTCCTCACCCTGTGCAGAATTAGATTAGATAATGGGATGGTGGGCTGAGGCAGATGGTAGAATTTGTAGAATTATTTATTTTCAGGGAATCTATAGAGAAGGGGCATTTTGTTCTGCCAGGTGTGGGTGGGATACCCTGTTGCTCATTAGTCAAATGACTTAATCAGTTGCTAATATATTTATCCCGGTCAGTGGTTTGGTGCTCAAGAAAACCGAAGAGGTCTTCAGGGGCTGAAAACCTCATTTCTAAGCCCAGTGATTCTTATTAAAAATGGAAAAATACCCATTTTGAACATCTACTGCATGCCAGGTACTGTACTAGACACAGTGCCTATTTTATCTCATAGATAAGGAAACTGAATCAAAGAAAGTTTACATTACTTGTAGGTTTCAGTGCATGAGCATTGGAATTAAAAAGAAATAGGTCTAGAATCCCAGCTCTGCTATTCACTAGTTGTATGTGATCCTGTATATGTTTCATAACTTCTCTGATACTTAGTTTCGTTATCAGAAAAGTGAATTTAATAATACTTGCCACATGGTGTTGTAGTAAGAATGAAAAGATAAAATGTTATAGAGTGCTTGGCAAAGTAACATTCACAGAACAAGTTACTAAATGGTAGCTGTTGTTATAATATTTTTTGTTATTGCCGCCATACAAGATCTCAAAACTAGTTGGTGTTTGAGCAAGGATCTAAACTCAGATCAGTCACACAATAGCCATGCCATTGGCAATGACTTGGACAATACTGATAATGGTCTAATTCAGCAGTTAAAGAAGTAGCCACAAGCTACAGCTCATGACAGTGCAATGAAAGAGCATCATTGTGATCTAAGTGGACAGGAAAATTAGTGGAGAGACTATAGCTCATTTCTCACAAGAGAAAATGAAGGTTGTGCAGCGATTGGAGAGAATGCATGGGGATGATGTGCAGGGATTGAACAGATTCGATTGTGATGGCTGCAAAAAAGAGTAACTTGGGGGAACTTTTGTGCTTCCTCCTAATAATATCCATTAGTCCTCCTTTATTTGTTGATATGAACAGTTTTGTGTTCTCAATTTAAGACAATTGCAATGAAATACAGCTTCGAGGTCCCACTACCAACCAGACTGGTATTACTTAGCCTTCATATATAGACCTCCTGAGGCTCCAGTTTTTGACATTTCCGAAGTAGAATCAATACAAATTTAACGACAATTTGTACGTTGAGGATGAGAGAGAGAGGGAGAAGAGTGTGTGGTGTGTGTGCATGAGGGAGACAATTCTAAGCAGATGACTTGCTAGAATTTGATGTCTTTTACTGATAAATGAAGTATTGGAGAGAGAGCCATGTTTGGAATGGGACGGGGAGTGAGGTCTTTGTGGCTCTTACTGAGGTTGAGGTGTCTGAGGATGTATGAGTAGAGATATCCCTCATGTATAGATAAAATAGTTTATTCACATTTTATCCACTGGCACTAAGCAGTGAGCTTTGATTTGTTCTCCAAACTGCTGCCAGTTCTTTTTCTAAATCATCAATTTGATCTCCTCACTCTAGTTCCATGATTCATTACTGCCTTCAAGTTTAAGCCTAGAAATCTTGCCACAGCTTCAAAGATTCTATTAACTTTTGAAATACAGAACTCAGGAGAGGCCATAATTAGATTTAAGGTTTGCAAGTCATCTGGATATAAGTGCTATTTAAAGCCATGGGAATAACTACTATATCCCAAGGAGAATACATGGAGAGCAAGAAAGAAAAGGAACTCCTTGGAAGAAAAACAGACTCCTAAAGAACAGCAGAATTACAAGACAGAGAACAAAAATATTATTTGATAAACAGGGGGGGAAATCTCACAGAATCACTACCATCGAAGCTAACAAAGGAGAAAGTTTCAAAGTGGAGGTAGTCAACACTGAGACAATTTGAGATAAAGGAGAGGAAAACAAATGTGAAAATAAACCTTTGCACTTGGTATTTAGAATGTCATTGGTGACATCAGTTGGAGAAATTTCTGAGAGTCATTAGGGAAAGAATCCAGATTGTTACTGAAGGTGAAGAAATAATAAACAAAAGCAGACTGTCCTTCAAAGAACAATTTTGTTATTATAAAAGATATGGCAGGAAATTGAGAGAGAAACAGGGTTTATGTCTTATTTCTCTCACTAGCTAAGCACAGTGGCCAATTATGAAAGATGTTCAATATGTCTTGGTTGCATCGAATGTGTTGACAACATTGATATAAATGTGTGGGAAGCTTTCATTAATAGACTGGGGTAAAACTTGAGTATTGTAGACTGCAGAAAAGGAGTCAGTGGTACTAAATAAGATGCTAACAAAGGAAAGGAATTTTGTTGGTGTTAAATTAGAAGAGATGAAGAATGATTTATTTACTTATTCATAAAATATTTGGAAATGCCTGGCTTTGGATGCTCTGAAACTAAAATCCAAGTCCCTTATCCTTTCCATGGAATTCAAGATTTCAATGTCCTTCTCCCCACCGCCTTCTCTTGCTTCATTTCCCACAGCACCCAGCTTCACATTTAAGGCTCAGCATATTGATTTTCTTGTAGTCAGCCAACAAACTGTATTGTGTCATTATTCCATTCAGCCTCTGCTCCCTTGTTATGTATGTCAAGAATACCTCTTTCCTGCTTTCCATCCTTGTGAACTCACACCCACCCATCAAAACTTTACACAGTTGAAATTCATCTACTCTGTTAAGATTTCTTGGGACTAATTCCTCTTGACACACAGCCAAACACATTCATGTATACATGCACTCAGAATCTGTCACTCCACACTAATTTCTGTCTTATCTAAAGCATCTTACCCTTGTGCACTCTACAACTAGTGGCATTTCTTCGTCTCTGATTCCTCTGATATACACCTTGCTGAATATAGTGCCTGGCATGTAGTAGGTGTTCAAAATTGGTAATTTTTTATTTTCAGAGGAGTCCCTGGACTCATTAAAGATAAGGTTTTCAGCCTTATAAAGATGAGGTCCTGACAACCTCTCTGGTTTCCTCAGGCACCAAACCACTGTTATTTTACTTGCTTCGTACCCTTAGTGCTGACACAATACACAGTGAGCTCCCAGTTTGATGTTGGAATGAATGAAGTGTTTATGACGGATGATCAAGTGCTTAGGTGGGGTTATTGGTTATGAAAGGAATAAGGAAACCTCTGTGTCTGAGCCCAGCATGGATGATGAGAGGGTGCAGGGATTTATGGTTGTAGACCAATGAAAAAGAAGGAATTCAAGGGAGTTCTCTTCTTCCAGGCTCAGCACAGATCAGTTCAACGTGCACTGTGAAAGGGAAGGGAAAAAAATGATAAGAAGAATGAAAACGAGCAGTGAATAAATTGAATTAATGAAATAATGTAAGGGGAACCATGAAGATGTTAGGGTGAAAGAGAAATTGTTCAGATAGCAATTTATTTTTTTAAACTGATCTCATAAAATTTCCTAGAACTCAATGACAAAAATTACAACTCAATCATTGCATATCACCATGAAAATCACTGTGGTAGGCAGAATTAATTGACAGAGGCCTTCTGCACTCTCATAACTGTTTTTATTATTCATCATAATACACTGGATATTGGAGTTATTTATAAACAGCAACATTCATTCTCTCTTACTTGATTATAAACTCTTTAAGAGGGGTTTTGTTTGTATTATGTCTTAGCTTCTAACACAGCACTGTGCACAGAGTAGGTGCTCAGAAAATGTCTCTGAGAGTGTAAGGCAAGAGCAAAGGAAGAGATATTACAAGTTCATTCTGGCTCAACATTTTCACATATGCCACTCTAAAAGCCTTGGAATACTTCATCTTGACATACACAAAACATAGAAATCTTTCAAGCACTGATTTTCTTGGAAAGCCTTCTCCAAATACCCCAAACCTTTTGTACATAGAATTGAAGTGATCCCTTTTTCATGATTACTCTGCTTCCCAGTAACCCCAGGAAGTTGTTAACTTGAAAAACTGAATCCCAGGTTCTGTGAATTAATAATAAATAAACAGGTCAAAGACTTGTGGAAAATGAGAGGTGAACACATTCTTTTAAATTATTATAAGTATCATTCATTTAATAGGTTTTTAGTTTATCTTTCTGATCAAGACATACTTTTTAAAAGTAAAAGCCATAAAAATGTTTTTCAGAAATCAATCTATTTATGAAAAGTACTAATAGAACTTGTTAATCTTTCAAATTTTCAGAGTTAATTGTGAAATGCATGCCAGTTGGGCAAGACCATATCTACTTCGTTTCTATACAACCTTTGTCAAATTCACGACACTCAATAAACAATCATTGGAAGTAGTGTCCAAAAAAATTCCCTTTTTAAACAAATGTTCCCTTTATTGTTAACTCTCATTTCCATTATGAGGTTTGATAATACATTTGACAGTAATTTGATTGGTTCTCTGAGGACACTCTCATTATTCTAAACTGGAAACTCGAAAGTCATAGTTCACTGATTTGGTCAACTCATGTAACTTAACACTCTTTTTTTTCTCTAATTTTCCATTAATTTGAATTAAAAATTTCCCATTGTTAAAAGTAAGAGATTTATTTAGGGAATTCTTGAGTTTGCACTTTGGGTGAACTTGTGGGGTCTGGAAACACTTAGGTTCCCCTGAGGAACCTTAACATTGACTACAAGTTCATTCTTGTAAGTACAAGTTCATTCAGACTCAGCACTTTCAACATATGCCATTCTAAAAGCCTTGGAATAATCTAATAAACTAATCTCTGTTTTTCCCCAGACCCCCTCTTCCAACTCATACAGACCCATTTACCCAGTCTGCAATTCTCTACTCAATGAAAAAAAAAATGTAATGTTTGCAACAAAGTTTTATATTCTCCTCCAAAGCAAAACAATAACATTCTATTAGGTGTCACCTGAGAAGTATGTCTTAACAAAACGGAGAAAATCTGTTCTTTGCTAATGGAGAAAAGCTAGTCTTCAAGCAGATTGAAGAAAGAAATATATTTGAACACGGCAGCACACTATAACAAGTGGGGGCAGAGCCCTCTGTAGGTGATAGGTCTGAGTTCTAACTCTCCATCTCTCTCAAATGCAATTCCAGGGCTTCCCTGGTGGCGCAGTGGTTGAGAATCTGCCTGCCAATGCAGGGGACACGGGTTCGAGCCCTGGTCTGGGAAGATCCCACATGCCACGGAGCAACTAGGCCCGTGAGCCACAATTGCTGAGCCTGCGCGTCTGGAGCCTGTGCTCCGCGACAGGAGAGGCCGCGATAATGGGAGGCCTGCGCACCGCGATGAAGAGTGGCCCCCACTTGCCACAACTGGAGAAAGCCCTCGCACAGAAACGAAGACCCAACACAACCATAAATAAATAAATAAATAAATAAACTTAAAAAAAAAAAATGCAATTCCAGATGCTGTACTGCAAGAGTCACTTGAAAGGTTAGATACTGTAGGCACCTGCTCATGACTGCACTGATGCCTAAGCCATTTATTATCACTTCATATGTGTTGCTTTGCATTATAAGTATCTCTTTCTCAATATTTTCTGGCTTCCCAAATTGTCTGTAAGCTTCACTGTTTTCTGTTCTCATGGCCAATGTAATACTGCTGCTCCAAAGCCCCAATCTATTTTTCTCTGATGCCAACTACACAGAAAAACATTCCAAAGAGGATGGAATATGATTGGCCAATCTTGGGTAAAGCGTCTTTTCTTAGTCCAGTCATCTTTGCCTAGAGGAAAAGATCACATAGTATAAACCTAGCTACCAGCAAAGGGCCCCAGGGAAGAAAAATCATGGGCTGGGGAAAATACAAAAAAAAAAAAAGAGTACCTACTACAACAGTCGAAATCTTACAATTATTTTATCATTTTAAATGAGTCATTCATACTTACATAGTATATAGACATTCATCTGTGGTTAGTTTTTGGTTGAATAAAATTATTTGTAATTGGGTTAATTTTTTAAATGTAGGTTTTTTTGGTTATTCCAGAATTTCATCTTGGAATTCTGTACTTTTAATCCAGCATGTCCCACTTCCAGAATATCACATCCTCTTCCGTTATTTTCCTGCTAACTGGTGTTCCTGGGCTGGAAGCCTTCCACAGCTGGATCTCCATTCCCTTCTGTTTTCTCTATGTAACAGCTCTCTCAAGAAACAGCCTGATTCTATTTGTCATTGTCATTCAGCCCAGCCTTCATGAGCCCATGTATTATTTCCTCTCCATGCTGTCCACCACTGACCTTGGCTTGTCCGTATACACTCTGGTCACCATGTTGGGAATATTCTGGTTCAATGCCAGGGAGATCAGCTTTACTGCCTGCTTGTCACAGATGTTCTTTGTTAAACTCTTCACTGTCATGGAATTGTCAGTGCTGTTGGCCATGGCTTTTGATCGTTTTGTCGCCATCTCTAATCCCATCAGGTATGCCACCATTTTAACTGACTCCAGAATAATTCAAATTGGAGTGGCAATTGTCATCAGGGGGACACTAATGCTGACACCAATGGTAGCACTTCTTATGAGACTGTCCTTTTGCCGCAGCCACGTGCCCCACTGCTCTTACTGCTTCCACCCTCATGTGATGAAGCTCTCATGCACAGACACCAGGATCAACAATGCAGCTGGGCTGACTGCCATGACCTCTACTGTTGGTGTGGACTCAATTCTCATCCCCCTTTCTTATGTTTTGATCATTAAGACTATCCTCAGCATCACATCCCCAGAAGAGAGGAAGAAAGCCTTCAGCACCTGTATCTCCCATATTGGGGCTATTGCTATTTTCTATATTCCATTGATCAGTCTCTCCTTTGTTCACAGATTTGGGAAACAAGCCCCAGCATATGTACATTGTATGATTGCTAACACCTACCTGCTGATCCCCCCGGTCATGAACCCCATCATCTATAGTGTGAAGACAAAACAGATACGCAGAGCTGTGATAAAAATTCTCCATTCCAAAGGCACATAGAATCATAGAATTCTAGAGACAGTCTATGTCAGGTCATATTATCAATAGAAAAGTAAATCTGGTGTTTGTTGAAGCTAAGTGTGCAAATATTTAAAATCAAAGATGAAATATATTTAGAAAATCAGCTTGGCTGACCTCTGTATTTTACAAATGAGGAGACAAGAGACATAAGAATGGGAGGAACGAACAGCCTGTCTAGAATTTCTCCTCTGATCACTGCTTGTTCTAAAGAGTTTATCCTGCTTATGCTTGTTTATCCTGCCAGTAGTCTTTCTCTTTTTACTTTAAACATTCACGGCAGTTAGAATGACACAGTATGAAAAAGTGACTCCTTTTTGAGAAATAGGTAGTATTTTCTAACTGTAATAATAGTTGTAACTAACATTTATTATTTCCTTTGACCAGTCATGGTTCTGTTTTTTACATATATTAACACATTTTTATATTCAAAACAACGTTATAAGGTAGTTACTTTTACTATCAATGCGAAAGTTGAAGCACAAAAATGTTTAGTAACTTACTTAAACAGCTAGTAAGTGGCAAAGCCATATTTCACATCCACATGCAAACTGACTCCACGGTCCCCCCACTCTTAACTTTAATGCTGTATTGCTGTATATAATATAAACTATATATATATTTATATATCTAGACTATATTTATATATAATATAAACATATGTATATTATATATAATATAAACTATATAATATACATTTATACATGAATTAATTAACTTGTACTGGGGGACATAATTTAGTCAAACAAACAAAAAAACAAAACTCTGTTCTCTAGAAATTTTCAACCAATTTATGGAAGAAAAGCCCAAAACAAAATCTTCAAACCTCACAAATGTATTTCTACCTGATGTTCTTTCCCAACTAAGCATATTCTAAAATTTCTTTCTGCCCTCTGTCAACATTCTGCCCCAGCAGAAACTGAAAAGTGACTAGAATTGCAAAGGAATTATAACTTGTGTTATTTACTTAGAATTGTTTTAACTTGTAGCATATTTTTATGTAATGGCTTAATCCAGCAAGTTAATTATTTTTTCCAAGCTGGGTATATCCAATAATTCTAGAAATTTTAAAGTGCATATTTCAATAATACATTAGTGTCACTCAGTAATGGTGGACCCTATAGCTGGTTTCAGATCCAACAAGGAAGAAGAAGTAGTCATTCATATCTACAGGGAATTTAAGTGACTACAGTACCGGCTACTTAATAATTAGGATGATGTCAAAATCCTCAGCATATTTGACAGTAATATTTTTAGTCTCAGTTATTGCTAGTCTTTATCTTCCTGATCTTTATATGTTGGAATGTCTCAGGACTTTGTTCTCAGACCTGTCTTATTCTTTGTTATATTCTCATTTTTGGTCATCTTATCTAGCATCGTGTCTTTAAATATCATCTATATGCTGGTAAATCCCAAATTAATATCTACAGTCCAGACTCATATCTTACTGCCTGTGCATCACTATCTTCACTTGAACATCTAACAATCATCTTAGACTCATCATGTCCAAAACCATATCCTAATATTCACATCAAGGAAAAAACATTCTCAACCACAGTCTTCCATGACTCAGAAACTCTGCCTTTTAAGTTGCTGTGATAGAACACTTGGAGTTATTTCTGACACCTGTCTGTCTCTCCCATTCCACATCCAACCTTTTAGCAAATGCTGATGACTCTTTCTTCCAGGTATTCCAGATGTTGCTATCTGGAGTACAACTACTTTCTACTACCTCAACTGCTACCCCCATGATCCAAACCAGCATCATATTGAACTTGAAATATTATAGTCTCCTGGTGGATCTTCCTTTAATCCACTTTTGCTTTACAGTACAGTAAAGTAAAGTAAAGTAAAAGTACAGTAAAGTACAGTAAAGTAAAATAATCCCCACTGTAGTTAGACGGATTATTTTAATACACAAATCATGTTACTTCCTCTGCACAGCATGTTCCAGAAGCCCCCTGTCTTACCCAGGGAACACTCACAGTCATTATAATATCTTGTAAGGATTTATGTGTTCTTGCTCCTCTCCATCATCTCAACTTCATCTCCAACTACTCTCCCCTTTATTCACTCTACTACACCCACACTAGCTTCCAAATATTCCCTTAAACTCACCAAGCATGCTTCATCTTCAGACTTTGCACTTGCAGTTCTCCTTACTTGGGATGTCCTTCCTCCAGATGCCCCCATGGCTTACTGCCTCTTATCATGCAGGCTCTGCTCATGTGTCCCCTTACTACAGGGCCCTTTATATTATAAAAAATAATAATGACAACAACACCTCTCCCTCAATTCCTGCCTGCATTTACTCTCTCTTCCTTACCTACCTTGTTTTAATTTCTAGCACTTTCACCCTCTCCCCAACATATTACATACCTGTTTATTTCTTGTCTAGTTTCCCCATTACAAGGTAAGTTCTTTGAGAATAAGAACTCTTTGTTTCATTTATGTTGTCTTCCAGACCCTAAAACAAGGCTTGCCAGATAGAAAAATCATAACATCTCTGGATGGCGTGGCTCTATTTACCAATGAAGAGGTTCATTGCTTCCTCTCTATGCTCCAGGCACAACAAACAACTTGCATTTCCTTAGCCCTGATTGCTCTATCTCACTTTCAAGCCTTTGCACAAGTTGTCACCTCCACCTACAGCACCCTCACTCTCTCCCTTCTCCTGACTTAGAATAGAACTGACTTTCCTTCAGAGATGTTTTCACAACTTCTCAAGTCTGTCTGGTGTCCTTTTGAGGTGCTCCTACAGCACCTTCTTCATGACAGCCCTTTTTAGACTCTACTGTAACCATTCTCCCCACAGCAGACTCTGCCCACTTCTCAAGACCAGGGACCATGTCTTAGTCACCATTGGACATAAGTAAGAAAAGTGCAGATGATGTGGACTTACAGACTGGATTTTTGCTTGTTTTTTTCCACACATGACATAAGATGGGTCATGGAGAAAGGGAGGAGAGAAAGAGAAAGAGGGGCTTGGGCTAGAGAAGAAGGATGAGGTACCCAGAGTCCTAAACACGGGAAGGAGATGGAACTTCAGTCTTAAGAACTGGACAGTCAAGATGTCCTCACTACTTCTACAGAGGTTTCTCCCCCAGCACACCTACCACCCACTAACGTGTGAAAAGCCCCACTGTCCAACAATCCTAGGAACTTGTAAGTTTCCATTCCTAGGAAGTGAGTGTGTAATTTGGACACTTGGGGAATGGGTGTTGCAGAGTAAATGTCATCTGTGACCCAAGTGGACAAGCTCACCATGAATTGGAGACTTCCCTAAAAGCCAGAACAGTGGTGGATACGTGACCACTGTTGCAGTTACTTGAACCGAGAGTCCCAGTGAAAATCCTTAAAAGCCCTGTAAGTCCTATAAGGCCCTATATTATCCAATTCCCCATTACCTCTCCGATTCTATCTGCCTAATTCTTGCCCTGGTTCCCTCTGCTCAGGCACACTGGCCCACCAGATACACTCCCTTCTCAGGAACTTTACTTGCAGTTTCTGTTCCTTCTTCCTGGAATGGTCTTCATCAAATATCTCCATAAATCTATTTCTCACTCCCTCAGGCTTCTGAAATGTTTTCATTATGTGTGGCCTTCTGCACATAATGTTGTGCAGGAGCTTCATTTAAAATTTCAACTACCCCCTGGATATTTATCTGCTCCCTTCTTCCCTTTATTTTTCTCCATAAGACTACCTAACATCCTATTTCACTTTTTATATCAACTCCATTTATTGTCTGTCCCCCTAACCAGAATACTGCATGAGGTTGGGGATTTGTGTGTGTGGCGTCTATTTTTCTTATTACATTGTGGGCCCCTGATAAATATTTGTTGAATGTGAATGAATAAAGAGTCAGAATACCTGGTTCTCAGACCAATATTATAATTCATTAACTATGTGATCTAAGCAAAGAGCATTTATGTCATGTATTCTTTATCTGTGACCCAGGTGCAATGAAAAGTGGCTTCCCTACCTCAAAGTCTGTGTCATCAACTGAAAGAAAAGCTGGGAAAAGAAAAGCTCAAGAGGTGCGTGACCTTATTTTGAATTATGGGACTACATTTTTGTGTACCCATCTCAGTAAAGAGGCTGTGAACTCCTAGAGCCCAAGGACCTAACTATTTACCCACGTTGTGTCTAGCAAAGTGGCTGATGAGGAAAAGCGCTAACCACTGTGGCTAACTGGAGTTTGAGTTACTTGGAAGAGCAGAAATAGATTGTCTAGAGCCCTATATGTGTAAGTGCGGGAGTCATGGCAGAGGTGGTGGGCCCCTGGTGATCTCCCCCCCACCCACCAGACTGAAACAGTGGGAAGCCTGTGGGAGTGACATACAAGTGGCCATGGAGATAGTGTCCCCTGTCTGGACCCTCAGTCTATATTCCCCTAGCCTCTCCCCATGGGCTTCATGGGCAGAGTTATAAATAAACCTGTGCTTGAAAGGAAAAGTCAGATTCAGCTGCATCTCAGCAGGACTGTACCATATTCAAGTGAGTGCATCCTCACTGGGGTCAAGCAGACCAAGGTCCCTGCCATCCTAAGGGACCTCGAAGACCCCACAAAGTGTCTCATGGCAGGGGAAGGGGAAGCCCTTGCATCCCACACATACCTTTATGGGCCAAGACGAAATGTTCCAGAGAATTAGCTGACATCCAGAAAGGCAAGTGAGAGTAAATGCAACAACCACATTCAGACCAAAGTGAAGCTGAAACTGGGTCTGGCCAGGGGTCACTTTAGGCAGAAAGCCAGAGCACATAGGAGGGAAACATGAGGTCTTCTGGGATAGGTAACTGGGGAGATGTCATGATGGCCCCAAGTCTTAGGCTGTTACCAGCAAAGCAGAAAAGGGGCCCTGCGGAGAGAAGAGTCAGGGAGGTATCTGACTCTGAGACAAGCAGAGACCCTTCTGTCTGCCGGTGCTGATGCAGTAGCATCAGAGGCCTTGAGAAAGGGGAAGTGTGTTACTGTGCTCCCCTTGCTACCCTCCATGCCCGTAAGCATCTGCATCTGAAAAAGGCTTTTCATTCTCTGACAGCAGCTGATTGGGCCAAATCTGGGATCTAATATTTGCCAAGGAAGGTAGCTGTAATATCTTGACACATGCTCTGAGAATGGAGAAGAACAAAGAGTAAACAGAAGTGTGGATTTTCTGACCTTTGAACCTTGGATCTGTTCTTCCTTGCTTATCCAAGATGAGGATAATCCAATTTAAAATTTTAGTTTTCATTTTATCATATTATATTCTAAGACCTATGTTTTCCAAACTCTCTCCACTAAGGCCAAATAGAAGAGCATGTCCCAGTAGCAGAAAGGACCCAGGTTAGGAGTGAAGAAGAATCCTGGGGGGGTGAACAGGTTAACCTGAATACCACTGATGAAGACACCTGCAGAGTTTATTCTCAAGATTCAGAAACTCTTCTTGAAGCTAAGCCCTTAGCTCTTTAGAGACAATTAGCTCTAAATACCAGGGCACCTAGGGAGCCTATCAGGGATACAGTTTGATGATAGGTCAGAGAACAGGGTGAGGCAGAACAACACCGGGCTTCCTAAAACAGAAATGTCTCGCATAACGTGAATGGTCAGCAGAGGTTCCAAGAAAGATAAAGCTCTAGGAGTATTAGGACTCAATCAAGTTCTCTTTGTGGCAGTGAGAGTGGCCTTAGAGGCAGCTTTTAAGTGTGGAGGAACCCATCAGCCAGGAACAGAGAGAAGAGCCTTCACAGAGACCATGCCTGGCAGCTAGGATCCTGCCAGCACCTCCATCTCCCGGGAAGTCATTGGAGGGAGCTACTGCCTTTCATTTGATGACCCCAGATAAGTTTCCTTGTTACCTTAAGAGATTGATTTTGGCCTTTTTTTTCTTAGTTTTTATTTTGTGTTTTTTTGTTTTTATTTTTATTTTTAATCACAATTGTGTTTCTTTCCTCTTCCACTGACCTTAGACCTGGGGACCTGGAATCCTGAAGATTTGCAAACAAAACAAAACCAAAAACCTCCCTATTCCCACTGTTTGGAACACCTTTTATTCCTTTCTCTGTCTGCTTAATTTTTACTCATGTTTCAAGACTAAACAGAAGGACCATCTTTTTTCAGGAAGGTTCCTCTGATCGTGCCTTTCACCCTCCCATGCATTAAATGCACATCTTTTGCTAACACTTATCCCAAGATTCTAATATTTGGGTTACTTGTCTATCTTTCACCCTAGACAGGGCATCTGAAGGACAAAAGATGTGTCTTTGACTCTGTATCATCAGCATCTATCAAATAGCCTCCATATATAATAAGTCCTATAAGTAAATGCTTACAGAACCGATGAATGATTGAAGGGAAGGGAAGGGTAGGGAAAGGAAGGGTAGAAGGAAAACACAGCCTCTCAGGAGGAGTTTCCTGGTAAGGTATCCCTTAGCACCTAGCTGAGAAAAGGTCAGCCCAGTATGCAGACAGTGAAGGTATGGGCCAGGATAAGGAGTCCAGGGAACTTGGGAAGGATAGATTTTGAGATAAGCATCGTTCTCTCCAGGTTCCCTTTTACAAATGTAAATGGATTTAGAGAGTAGTGATTGATAAATGAATTTGAGCTGTCACTTTCCTCTTTGGCAGGAGGCTTCAAAGAGCGTTCTTATGAGAGAGCCCAAATGACTTGGAGAAGCAGGAAGAGAGAGTAAAGGGGGAGAGCTAAGGTGCATTCAGTTGCCAGGTCTCCAGGGCCAGCCTCTCTGACTGTACTCCTCATCCTAACAGGCTAGCAGGCTGCCAATGTGACCTCACCTGCTCCAGCGCCCCCTTCTCCGTGCCAGCTATGAGTGCCTGCAACTTCACACATACCACCTTTGTGCTTATTGGTATCCCAGGACTAGAAGAAGCTCATTTCTGGATCGGCTTCCCCCTGCTTTCTATGTATGCCGTGGCAGTGTTTGGAAACTGCATCGTGGTCTTCATCGTAAAGATGGAGCGCAGCCTGCACGTTCCCATGTACCTCTTTCTCTGCATGCTGGCAGCCATCGACCTGGCCTTGTCCACATCCACCATGCCCAAGATCCTAGCCCTCGTCTGGTTTGATTCCCGGGAGATTACCTTTGACGCCTGTGTGACCCAGATGTTCTTTATTCATGCTCTCTCAGCCATTGAGTCCACCATCCTGCTGGCCATGGCTTTTGACCGCTATATAGCCATCTGCCACCCACTGCGCCATGCCGCAGTGCTCAACAATAGAATGACAGCCCGGATTGGCATGGTGGCCGTGGCCCGTGGATCCCTCTTTTTCATCCCACTGCCTCTGCTCATCAAACGGCTAGCCTTCTGCCAGTCTAACGTGCTCTCACATTCCTATTGTGTGCACCAGGATGTAATGAAGTTGGCCTATGCAGACACATTGCCCAATGTGGTCTATGGTCTTACTGCCATTCTGGTGGTCATGGGTGTGGATGCCCTGTTCATCTCTTTGTCCTATTTTCTGATTCTACGAACAGTTCTGCAGCTGCCTTCCAAGTCAGAACGGGCCAAGGCCTTTGGAACCTGTGTGTCACACATTGGTGTGGTGCTGGCCTTCTATGTGCCTCTCATTGGCCTCTCAGTGGTGCACCGCTTTGGAAACAGCCTTGATCCCACTGTGCATGCTCTCATGGGTGATGTCTATCTACTTCTGCCTCCTGTGATCAATCCCATCATTTATGGTGCCAAGACCAAACAGATCAGAACTCGGGTGCTAGCTATGTTTAAGTTCAGTTGTGACAAGGACTTTCAGGCTGTGGGAGGCAGGTGACCCTTACCACGGCACTTTTATCCTTAATGGCTTGATATAATGATTTCCTAATGTTAGCTTAATCCCATTTGCCCATAAACACATCAGTGCTTTTCTCTGGTTGGCTTCCAAACACTTCCTCTGCTTGGGGTGAAAGTGTTGAGGCTACCGTAATTCTTTTCCACAGGTAAAAATACTATTGACATCCTTATTATGTATAAAGCTTAAATAATAAAATAAATCAATAGTAAAAGAACATAAAGAAGAGTGACAAAAAGTACAATTGGCTTTGAATCAAGGGAAAAATTGTTCTGACTAGTAATCCAAGAACCCTATAGTAAAACAATAATTACATGACATTTTTGCCTATTAAATTACAGTTTTTATTAATGAAAATTCACAATGAAAGAGTTTGTGTTGAAACACATATCCTTGAGCATCACAGCTGATGGTGTAATTGGCAAAATATAGCAAGAACTTTTTAAAAGTTACATACTTTAGGGAATTCCCTGGCGGTCCGGTGGTTAAGACTCTGCGCTTCCACTGCAGGGGGCACAGGTTCAATCCCTGGTCAGGGAACTAAAGATCCCACATGCCGTGTGGAGTGGTCAATAGATAAATAAATGTTACATGCTTTAATGCTGTAATCTCACTTTTGAAAATTTATTCTAACGAAATATCCCTACCTATGAGGTAGGTACTATTTTTGACCCCCGTTACCAGTGAGAGAAATGAGGTTTACATTAACAAGAAAACTAAGTCACACAGTTTGTGGGTGCTGTGCCATGATCTGAAATTAAATTTCATAACCAAATACAGTTATTTAATGCCCATGCTATATTGCTTCCTGTTTAACATCTGTCATTTATTTCCTCAGCCTGTGTAAATCCTGTTTTCTCTCTGCTGTGTGCCTTATGAGGTGAATGACTGTATCTGTATTGAGAGGTAACCCTGCCCTGTTGTGAGCAACAAATCTAGGTGACTCTTCATGTTTTACAGTGACCCTTCACGTTCTACAGCCTGCTTCTTTCCAGATTAAGGGAGAATATATCTTCTCAATCATGTCTCCCTTTTTTTAAGTGTATTCTGTGTCTGTCAAACATTTCCAATGTCTGAGTTTCAACTTAGGTATAAGATATTATAAATTTTATTTTAAATTTTACTAAGTGTAATACCTATTTCTTTCATGTTTATAGAATCCCATAAACTCAGATTTGGAGATGTGAGAGGTTCCCTGGTCTTCTTTCCCACCAGTGCAGAAATCTGAATGCATCTTTTCTCAAGATGGGCTATTCCCATTGTATAGTTGAGAAGGTCTGATGAGAAGCTAAAATCTGAAGGCAATCATTGGGCCTATGTGTTCCCTCAGTAGCTTCACTGAACAAATCTTAGGTGGGGGATTAGGGTGGATAAACCATGGGGGAGACTCCAACCTGTGAGCTCTTTCTTAGGAGGAAGGAACCTCGGACTCTTGACCTCTCTCCTGGAGAAGGGTCTTCCTAACATATGTATCTGTGAGCATCCAGTTGTGATTCCCTGCCCAGAGGCAGTAGAATAGGCTCCAAAGTCTTGCAGCTAATCAATGCAAGAAGACCAGGGCTGAGAGAAAGAGACAAAATGGAAGAAATGGATGATTTCCCTAAAGAAACAAAGGGGTGCTCATGCTCTGCAAAAGTGGAGATTCAGGTATTAGGCCTCACCCCAAATAATGAGGTCAGGAGCCTCATTTTATGAGATTGAACCACCTATGTCTCTCCTCACAACTTCCATCCTCTTTTATTTTCCTGTGCATTACTCTACCTAGAATCATACCCTCCTGGCTATTGCCATATACCTAAGAGGATGACAATTTAATAAAGTGTGTATCTCGTGCTCCCAAATTCCTCACTGTTCACTGTAATACAATTTATTCATAGTCTATTGTTGTCTCCCCTACCCCTCCCTCTGCCCTAAGATTTTCATTTTTTTAAAAGTAGTCCAAAGAGTTATATTCATAGCAACACTATTCACAATAGCCAAAAATGTGGAAATAACCCAAGTGTTCTTCAACATATGAATGGATAAACAAAATTAGTATATACATACAATGGAATATTATTCAGCCGTAAAAAAGAACAAAATAATGATACGTTCTACAACATGGATGAATCCTGAAAACATGATGCTAAGTGAAACAAGCTAGACACAAAATGACACATATTGTATGATTCCACTTATATAAGGTACTAAAAATTCATTGAGACAGAAAGTAGAATAGAAGTTACCAGGGGCTAGGGGCAAGGGAGAATGAGGGGTTATTGTTTAATGGGTACTAAGTTTGGGATGATGAAAAAGTTCTAGAAATGGATAGTGGTGATGGTTGCACAACAATGTGAATATACTTAATCTCACTGTATTGTACACCTAAAAAAATTTGTTAGAATGGTAAATTTTATGTATGTTTTGCTATGATAAATAATTACCAAAGAAAGAATATAAAACATATCACCATCAATTTAATAACAAGAACATATTGAAATGATTGCATTTTGGATACACTGGGTTAAAGAAAATATATTATTAAGGTTTTTTTAAAAAGTATCCCAAAGAGGAAGATACTTAATTCCCATATTGAGAGGAGGGCAGATCCTTGGGCTGAGATTTAGGAGATCAGAACCCCTCTTCTGCCACTAAGCGGTGACCTTGTCTAAATCACATCACATCTCTTTGAACGAAGTTTGTAAACTTGATGATTAAATTAGATAAACTCTAAATCCCATCTCCATCCTAAATATTATGTGCTCTGAACATTAAGAAGCCAGGAACAATTCTAAAGGTCCTGCAAGTCTGAAGCTCTCCAGGGTCTCCTTGGGAACTGCTTTCTAACCCACATAAGAAAACCAGCCCCCTTCCCTGAGGTCACACATGCTATTTACCCAAACACAGTATTTATCAACTTGATCTCCTACTCCCTGATTCTGCCAATTATAGCTCTTTCCAAAAATCCAAACTTCTCTCAAAGACTGATGCTTTTCCACCCAGGAGATATTCACGGGCTCTCTGAAAGGAAGCCCCTTCAACAAAGAGAGCAAACCATTCTGACTCGTCAAGTCAATTCACTCCCTGTGAGGTTCGTTTCCCTCTTCTGTTTATTAAGAGCAACGATAGAATCGACCCCTCAGTGATTTTGTGAGGATTATGTGCAATTATCCATGCGCAACGCTTAGTGCAATATTTAATACATAGTATGAACTCAGTAAATGCTTGTTATTATTATTATCATCATCATCAGGGAGGAGGTGGATAATAATTCCTGCCTCTCAGGGACATTGAGGGGATAGAAATGTGGGTTTCTGCCTTTGGCAAGCAAGACACGCAGATTTTTTTTAAACACTCATCTGATTACATTAGCCTGGGAGCTTGGAGTTTAGGACCTGGGCTTTTTTCCTCTCTCTCTCTTACACCCGTACCAGGACTAAGATTGGGAGATGGGATAAAGGAAGGGAGTGTAGTAGATAGGGGAGGTGGGACTTACATGGGATTCAAATTGGATTGAAATGACTGATTTTATGCACTACAGGAGGAAGATCAACAGAAAGGCCATAGTTTTCAAAGCTGTCCCTGGAAAATGTGATTGCATCCTAGAAGGTGACAAACTAAAGGGGAGTTATGACCATTGCTTGTTGCTTGTTCACACAGACCACGGTCCTGGGAGAGTGTTTGCACTTTGTTTCCCAATGATCTGGAAGGGCTTCCAGGAGGAGGGCCTCTGGGTGCATGGGGAGCTGAGCCAACTCGTAGAGGTAGTTCCAGGCAGCCTCTGCCATGAGAGACCTCTGGGTCTCAGGCAAGTGCTCACTGTAGTGAGAGTATCTTTCCCAGTGAAAAAGGGTCTCCAGGGACTGAGGACCATAAAAGCACTGCCTTGTTCCCAGCCATGTTTATGTTGGCCTGGACAGTGGACAGCACCAGTTTAGGTAGCCAATTCCCCATGAGAGCCAAAGTGTCTGAGGTTGCCCCATAAGCAGGACAGCTCCCATCACTCCCCAGTAATTACATGTGGCCCCCATCTCTGAGCAGCACATCATTTATCTCACACTGGACTGACAAGAAATAAGGACAGAACGTAAGTTTGTTTGTTTGTTTTGGGGGCTAGAGATTTCCTCAGGCTTTTTTTATTATTAGAAGAAAAGATTTACTCTCAATACACATTTAGGACCAGAGATTACCAGAATCAACATATCTGAGATTCTTTCCAATAATGATCACCACGAATTCTCCCAACTGGTGCCAGAATTCATGTCCAATGTCTATTTTTTAACGTCATTTAACATTAAACGTTCGAGGATAACTTACAATGTTCTAGGCTCTGTAAAAAGATGAAGAGGATACAAAAATAAACAATAGTGGATATTGTAGTGTATGTCAGATATTATCCAAAGGAAAAGAGATAACAAATGTTGGCAAGGATGTAGAGAAAAAGGAACATTTGTGCACTGTTAGTGGGACTGTAAATTGGTGCAGCCACTATGGAAAACAGTATGGAGATTACTCAAGAAATTAAAAATAAAAATGCCATAAGCAATCATTACCTCAAAGAGATATCTGCACTCCCATATTGATTGCAGCATTAGTCACAATAGCCAATGTATGGAAACAGCCTAAGTACCTGTCAGTGGATGACTGGATAGAGAAAATGTGATATACAGGTATATTACATATACATATTATATATATATAATATATGGAATGTTACTCAGCCTTTACAAAGAAGAAAATCCTGACATTTGTGACAAGATGGATGAAACTGGAAGGGATTATGTTAAATGAAATAATTCAGGCAGAGATAGACAAATAGGGCATATTATCACTTATATGTGGAATCAAGAAGAAAAAAAGTCAAACTCAAAGAAACAGAGAGTAGAAAGGTGGTTGTCAGAGGCTGGGGTGGGGGAGGTGCAAATAGGGAAACATTGGTAAAAGAATACAAACTCTTAGTTATAAGATGAGTAAGTTCTGAGGATCTAATGTATAACATGATGACTGTAGTTAATAATACTATATTGTATAATTGAAATGTGCTAAGAAAGTATAACTTAAGTGTTCTCAGCCAAAAAAAAAAAAATTGATATTTGAGTTAATTTGTTAATTAACTGCATGGTGGGAATCCAATTCTTTCACAATGTATATGTATATATAATCATCACATTGTACATTTTAAATATATTGCAGTTTTATTTGTTAATTATATCTCAATACATTCATAAATTAACTCAAAGTCAATCACTGACCTAAATGTAAAATTTTTTAGATGTAAGCATAAATCCATAAAACTCTTAGAAAAACATAAAAGAAAATCTTCAGGATTTAGGGCAAAGCCTTCTTAGTCTTGACACCAAAAACGTAATTCATTTAAGGAAAAATTGATAAACTAAGCTTCACTAAAATTAAAAATTGCTGCTATGTCAAAGACTCAGTTAAAAGGCTAAAAAGACACTATACGGAGTGTGAGAATATGTATGCAAATTGCATATCCGGAAAAGGCCTAGTATGAAGATTATAAAAAACTCTGAAAATTCAACTAGAAAAAAAACTAATTAAAAATTGGCAAAAAACATAAAGTGATATTTCATGAGAAAAGATACATAGATGCAAATAAACACATGAAAAGATGTTCAAAGTTATTAGCCAGTAGGAAATGAAAATTAAAACCATGGTGAGATATCAATACACGTCTACTAGAATGGCTAACTTTTTTTACAAATATGAAAACATCAAATGCTAGCAAGGATGTGGGGAAATTGGATACTTAATACATTGCTGATGAAATGTGAAATGGTATAGCCAGCCATTCTGAAAAACATTTTGGTAGTTTCTAAAAAAACTAAACATGCAACTGACATATGGCTGAACATTTGCACTCTGGTATTTATCTCAGAGAAATGAATTATTTGCACTGAAAGCTTGTTCACAAATGTTTATAGTAACTTTAAAATAATAGCCAAAAACTGGAAACAACACATATGTTCTTCAACAGGTGAATGGTTAAACAAACAGTTTAACATGCCCTACAATATTGTTCAGCACTTAAAAAGAATAAACTATTGAAGATGACGGAGTAGGAAGAAGACCCTGAGCTTACTTCTTCCCACGGGTAGACCAAAATTACAACTATTTACAGAGCAACTATTTATGAGAATGACCTGAGGACTAGCAGAAAAGATTTTCCACAATTAAAGATATAAAGAAGAAACCGCAATAAGATGGGTAGGAGGGGCAGAG
Organism: Balaenoptera ricei; assembly: GCF_028023285.1. Lineage (NCBI taxonomy): Eukaryota > Metazoa > Chordata > Mammalia > Artiodactyla > Balaenopteridae > Balaenoptera > Balaenoptera ricei. The sequence continues at coordinate 63,947,175 of NC_082646.1, read as the reverse complement.
ACACAGTGTAGTCAAGACTCACACCCCTGGGAAGACAATGCACAAATAGAAGGATAATCACAATAGCAGAGGTTCTCCCCAAGAAAAAAAATATCCAAGTCCTACATCAAGCTCTCCAGTTCAGGGGTCTTGCATCAGAAAGATGAAACCCTGGAACATCTGGCTTTGAAGGCCAGTGGGATTTGCATATGGAAGAGGTAGAGGGCTGTAGGAAACAGAGACTCTGGTCTTAAAGAGCACACACAAAATCCCCATGCTCTGAGTCCCAGCAGAAATTAAGGAAATAATCCCACTTACAATTACATCAAAAAGAATAAAATAACCTAGGAATAAATCTAACCAAGGAAGTACAGTAACAGACCTTTACTTGGAAAGCTATAAGACTGATGAAAGAAATTGAAGATGACAAACAAATGGAGATATATGTGTTCATGAATTGGAAGAATAAATATTGTTAAAATGGCTATACTACCAAAGGCAACCTACAGATTCAACACAATTCCTATCAAAATGCCAGTGACATTTTTCACAGTACTAGAACAAATAATTCTAAAATTTGTATGGAAACATAAGAAAGACCCCCAATAACTAAAAGAATCTTGAGAAAGAAGAACAAAGCTGGAGGTATCAGACGTCCTAATTTCAAACTACACTACAAAGCTACAGTAATCAAAACAGTATGGTACTGGCACAGAAACAGACACATAGATCATAGAACAAAATAGAGAGCCCAGAAATAAACCCACACTTAAATGGGCAATTAATCTATGACAAAGGAGGCAAGACTATACAATGGAGAAAAGACAGCCTCTTCAATAAATGGTGTTGGGAAAACTGGACAACTGTATGCAAAAGAATCATACTGGACTACTTTCTCACACCATATACAAAAATAAACTCAAAATGGATTAAAGACTTAAATGTAAGACCTGAAACTATAAAATGTCTAGAAGAAACATAGGCAGTACACTCTTTGACATAAATCTTAGGAATAATTTTTGGATATGTCTTTTCAGTCAAGAGCAACAAAAGCAAAAATAAACAAATAAAACTACATCAAACTAAAAAGCTTTCCTTTGTACGTCAAAGGAAACTATCAACAAACTCAAAAGGCAGCCTACTTAATGGTGAGAAGATATTTGCAAATGATGTAACTGATAATGGGCTAATATCCAAAATATACAAAGAACTCATATACTCAACATAAAAACAAACAAACAAACAACCTTATTAAAAAATGAGCAGAGAACCTGAATAAACAGTTTTCAAAAGAAATACAGATGGTCAACAGACACATGAGAAGATGCTCAACATCATTAATAATCAGGGAAAAACAAATTGAAACCACAAAGAACTACCACTTAACACCAGTCAGAATGGCTATCAACAAAAACAACAAATAACAACTGTTGACAAAGATGTGTAGAAAAGGGAATCCTCTTACACTGTTGGTGGGAATGTAAATTGGTGCAGCCACTATGGAAAACGGTATGGGAGTTACTCAAATTAAAAATAAAACTACCAAATGATCCAGCAATTCCACTTCTGTGTTTTTATTCTGAAGAAAACAAAAACACTAATTTGAAAAGATGTATGCACGCCTATGTTCATTGCTGCATTATTTACAATAACCAAGACATGGAAGCAGCCTAAGTGTCCATTGATAAATGAATGGATAAAGAAGATGTGGTATATATCTATCTATCTATCTATCTATATATATATATAGATAGATAGATAGATAGATAGATATATACCACATCTTCTTTATCCATTTATCCTTCTTTATTGTGTGTGTGTATATATATATATATATATATATATATATATATATATATAGATAGATAGATATATATATACAATGGAATATTACTCAGCCATAAAAAAGAATGAAGTCTTGCCATTTGCAATAACATGGGTGGACCTGGAGGATATCATGCTAAGTGAAATAGTCATACAGAAAAAGACAAATACTATATAACTTCACTTATATGTGAAATCTAAAAAACAAAACAAACAAACAGAAACAGTCATAGATACAGAGAACAAACTGGTGCTTGCCAGAGTGGAGAGGCGTGGAGGGATGAGTGAAATAAGTAAGAGAGATTAAGAGGTATAAACTTCTAGTTATAAAATAAATAAGCCATGAGGATGTCATGTACAGCATAGGGAATATAGTCAGTAATACTGCAATAACGTTGTATGGTGACAGATGGCTAGATTTATCATGGTGATCATTTTGTAATGTATAAAAATATCAAATCACTATGTCAGACATCTGAAACTAATACAATATTGTAAATCAATTATGCTTCAATTTTAAAAAGGCATGAACTATTAATACATGGAATAAGCTGGATAAATCTCCAAATAATTATGCTGAGCGGGAAAAATATCCCAAAAGATTATATACTGTATCACTTCATTTATATAACAGTCTTGCATTGACAAAATTATAGAGATAAAAAACACACTAGTGATTGCTAGGGATTAAAAAGGGGATGGGGAAGGAGGGAGTTGGGAGTGGCCATAAAAGAAAAAAATAAGGGAGCCTTGTGACGATGGAAATTTTAAGTATCATGACTGTAGCAATGTCGATATCCTTATTTTGATATTGTACTATTGTTTTGCAAGATATTAATTTGGGGGGAATTGAGTGAAGGATACATGGGATCTCTGTATTAAGTCTTACAACTGCTTATGAATCTATAACTGCTCAAAAAGATTTTTTAAAAAATCTTAAAGTGTCTCAGGTTCTGCTATGGCATTCAGAATTCTTTGCTGTAAGTGACGGGCAGCCAACAAAGAAGTGGTTAAAAGGATGGAGATGGGGTTGACATGAAACACACACGCTTTAGAATGGTCTCTCTGGCAGGGTGTGGCTGTAGGAGTGGAAGCAGGTAAGAGAGCAGATGGGCTGGGCAAGACTCTTAGAGATGGCACACTTGATGGCCTTTATTTCTCACTGTGAAGTTAGGAGCAGTAACAAATTAGCTACTGAGAGTAAGATGGCAGGTTGGATAAACAGCTTGAGAAGAATGGTGACAATTTAAAAACTGAAAGGAAAATTATGGAGTACTGTTAAAGTCTCAGCTCAGGTTAATGACCATGACTTTGAATGTAAGATTTCAAAGTTGAGTAATTTTTCCTAAGTTTATTGATCACCTCTGGAGGAGAAAGGGAGACAGACTGGGCCCAGTTCAGGTGGGAGAGTGCAGCCAAAATCAGAGGAGAAAAGTCAAATGTGTTCATAGAAAGCAGCTCCAGGTGAATGACTGTAGTCCAAATTGATATAGGAAAAAGCTGAGGTCAGAGCTCTCAAGAAAGTGAGAAAGAAGGGACATAGAACTTGTATGTGGTGAGAAACTGAGCAAGAAACAGAGAAGAACTTGAACCAGTTCTTTCTTTCTTTCTTTCTTTCTTTATGGCTGTGTTGGGTCTTCGTTGCTGTGCGCGGGCTTCTCAATGCGGTGGCTTCTCTTGTTGCAGAGCACGGGCTCTAGGCACACGGGCTTCAGTAGCTGTGGCTCGAAGGCTCTAGAGCTCAGGCTCAGTAGTTGTGGCGCACGGGCTTAGTTGCTCCACAGCATGTGGGATCTTCCCAGACCAGGGCTTGAACCTGTGTCCCCTGCATTGGCAGGCGGATTCTTAACCACTGCGTCACCAGGGAAGCACTGAACCGGTTCTTAATGGCTCTGCAGTTCATATACTTTCCACTAAGTTCCCTCCTTTTTGAACCTGTTGGATTCAGCAGTTCAGCCCCAGGATAGGAGTGTGGGCAGAGTCTGTGGTAGCCCCAGTCTGGAGCTACAAGCCTAGAGTCATGGAGTCTGTCCCAGAATGAGACCTGAGAGTTTAGAATAGGGTCTGTGGGCCTTTCAGAAGTCTGCCCTCTCCCCACTTGCTCTAGGAAGCCTTCCCTGATTCCCTCTGCCTGGGTTAGGCCAACACTACTAGGCTCCCAACACATCACTCCATAGCCCCCACCCTCTACAAAAACTGGCTGCTCCTGCCAGATTCATCCTGGGGCCTGGCTAAGAGGAGGCTGTCTTCAGGAATATTGTCTTGGAAGGGTTTCAAATGCAAACGGGCTGTTAAAGCTGATAGTCTTTGAAGATCATTTAAACTTGGTGGGGTATTGTAGAATCTATGAGTCTGTCTCATTTTCCCCCTTATTGTTTGGTTCCTCCAACCACTTCCTGGTTCCAAAAGCTAGCCCCAACTTGTTCACTCCTCAGGGACCTGAGTGGAGTGACTCCTCTGTGGCTCAAGCCTGGCCTTCCCTGGAGATAGGCACTGCAGCTAAACATCTCAAAGACATCCTGGGTTCTTGCAGGATGCGGAGTGGCAGAACAGCTGGGGACAACAGCCAGGTTGAGTAACCTGGGCCCTCAACACACCCTCTTCTCCACTTCCAGGATGGGTGGCCACCAGCACCTCACCCTCCACCATCCAGGGGGAGGTAACAGTGGGAAAGGTCTGGAAGTCAGGCAGAAGAAAGAGAAATAACCAGTCTTGAACAATAGGAGACAGTAGTGCCATCTTGAGAAGAGGCTCTCAAGGAGGCTACCTTGCTGAGGGTCAGGAAGCTTACAACTCAGAGAAGAAGTGGAATCCGAGTCCACATTTCCAGGGAGAGCTGTCCTCGTAGTCTCTGCAGAGAGGGAGTAGATGAGGGGAAGTGTCAAGTTCTCTCGGCATCTGGTATTCATTTTCCTTATGTATTATCAACCCATTTTATACTCTAATATCAAAAAGATTAATTTGGTTCATGATTTCTTTATTTCAAAAAATTTTATAAAGAATTTTCCTCTCTCTTTTGAATAATTCCTTATCTCAAAGAGTGTTTTTACATATCTTTAACTTGTTTTATCCCTTATAATTGTTTACAAAATATGTCTGCACAAGTTCTGTGTTGGAACCTCTCTGTTTGTTATTTGTTTTTGAATGGAGTGAGTTCCATCAGGTTTGGATATGTGCTTAGAAATAGTGTCTGAGAGAGAAGGGATGGAGGACTCCAGAACTACACTGACAGCAACTTTACTTCACTGTATTTTCTTTAAAAGGCTTCGACCAGAATATGCACAATCCTCTGCTCTAGAGGCACAATGCTTGTCACCCTCCTAAAATAAAGAAAAAAAGAGAGGTCAGTCCTACTTTCAGAGTGAGTTGATTATGTTGGCTAGATATGACATAACTGTAGACCCCAGGATTCAGACTAAAGCCCCTTGTAGTTCTCTGACCTATTTTTGGTGGATTTTTCATCTCTGCTAAAAGATATTTGTGAGGCTGTTTCCCTTACATTCTTTTATTAACCTACCTTTAAAGAGTTTTTTGTTTGCTTATTTACTTGTTTTGTTTTGTATTGAGTTTTAAAGGAAAATCCAAGAAAAACAGTTATAATAAGCCCATGCTGTCAACCCTTCAGGCTTCCACAGTATGTTTGCAATTTATTTCCATGAGGCCACTGCTTTTTGTTTAAAAATAGAGTGTTTTTTATTAGACTCTTTACGATCATCTCACATTTTTAAAGAAAGTACTGCTGTCTTCAATATGTGAAGAGATCAGCATTTCACATATGAAATGCTACTTTTGTAGTCAGTGGGTTTAAATTATACTTATTCTCTAGTTTTCTTTTAGGTGGAGTACATTTTTTAATCTCTTTCACATCTCATATTTGCTGTTGTGTGTGAACCCATGTCACCTTATATCAGAGCTGGTGTTTTTCCAATGTTTTTGTCTTGTCTTATTTTTCTGCCCAGATAGAAGAGGTCCCCTCTTTCTGAAGAACTCATCTGTGCCCCAAGGATGCTCCCTTCCCAGTCCTTTGCCAACATCTCCTTCTTCCAGCCACCTGCTTTCCTAATGATTGGCATCAGGGTTGCAGACCATTCACGGCTGGATCTCCATCCCCTTCTCCCCCATGTACACTGCGGCCCTCACTGGAAACTAGCTGATCCTCTCGGCTGTGAGGAGGACCCCCAGCCTGTACCAGCACATGTACTACTTCCTGTCCTTGCTGGCCCTCATCGGTGTGGGCCTCACCTTGTCCACAATGCCCACCACGCTGGCTGGGTTCTGGTTTGACCACCGGCTCATCATCTTCAATGCCTGTCTGGGCCAGATGTTCTTCTTCCACTTCTTCTCTGTGGTGGAGTCCTCAGTGTTCCTGGCCATGACTTTTGACTGCTTTGTGGCCATCTCCAACCCCCTGTGCTATGCAGCTGTCCTCACAAACAATGTCATCATCAGGATTGGGCTGGCCATTCTGGCCTGTGCTACCCTGTCTCTCTTCCCAGTGCCATTCCTACTTAAATGTCTGAACTTCTGCCCTAATAAGACCCTCTTATCCCATTCATTCTGTTTCCATCTTGATGTGATGAGAAGAACCCGTGCTGACATCACCATAAACATCCTCTGTGGGTTCTATGTGGTACTGTCCCCTGGGGGCATAGATTCCCTGCTCATTGTCCTGTCCTACACTCGCATCCTGCACATGGTCCTGGGGCTGGCCTCTCCCAGGGAGCGCATCGGGCCCTCAGCACCTGTGTCTCCCATATCCTGCCCGTCTTTGTCTTCTTTATTCCAGGTATCACCATGTCCATGATCCACCATTTGGGGAGGCACCTGCTTCCCATTGTACATGCCTTTGTTGCCTATGTGTACCTGCTGGTGCCCCCTGTGCTCAACCCCATCATCTACAGTGTCAAGTCCAAGCCCATTAGGGAGGCCGTGCTCAGGGTCCTGAGGGGGAAAGGTCAAAGTTGATGATGCAGGATGCCTGCAGGATTGGGGCCCTGAAAAGAGTTTGGTAAACCAAAAAAATAAACTTCTGGATAGATCAAGTCCCACCCATAGCTTCGTTTTGGGCATCTGGGAAAAAAGGTGATAGATAATTATGAGAGACTTTCATTTATTTATTCTCTCATTTATTTCACATATATTTTCTCAATGCTAACTTTTTTCAGGTCCTATGCTAAGTACCAGGAACACAGAAATGATTTATAAATGGTCTTGCCCTTCAAACATCTCACCTTTGAATATATATGAAAAATACCCAAGGGGGACTTCCCTGGTGGCACAGCGGTTAAGAATCCGCCTGCCAATGCAGGGGACACGGGTTCGATCCCTGGTCCAGGAAGGTCCCACATGCCGCAGAGCAAGTAAGCCCATGAGCCACAACTACTGAGCCTGCGCTCTAGAGCCCGCGAGTCACAACTACGGAAGCCCACGCGCCTAGAGCCCGTGCTCCGCAACAAGAGAAGCCACCGCAATGAGAAGCCCGCGCACCACAACAAAGAATAGTCCCCGCTCGCCGCAGTAGGAAGGGCAAGGTGCAATAACATGCCCTTTACCTTGGAGAAGGTATGCTGACAGGACACAGAACACTAAACCTATAAGAACTTCACTGATGTGTCAGGCGGCCTAATATTTGAGGACTTTATCTCCCACTCTGTGATGTGCATGTGTCTTACCAGGGTATTCAGAGTACTTACCACTTCCTGGTTTCCAAAACCTTGGTTAATTATCTCAATATCCATGTCCAAACATCATGTTCCTTCAGTTCTTGAAAGCCCTTTTGGAGAAAAGCATCTTTCCTTCTGTGACATAGGCATTGCTTCTTTTCTCATGACCTACTGAGTGTTCCATCTAGCTATTAGTCACAAGTAGTCTCACTCCCATGTTGGCTAACCCTGCCTCTTTCCAGCAAATAGAAAGATACTCGTTTTAAAACTGAGGTGAACAGTATAGATGGGTCACTGAAGCATGTCAGTGAACCTTTTGAAAGTATGTCTTAGAGAGGGCTGGGCTAGATAACCAAAGAGTCTCTACATTCCAGAGAGTTCTGATGGCTTATGTCTCTAATCTCCCTGGGTTTTCCTTTCTCCTGAGAGCCCCCTTCAGCCTCCTCCATCTTCCTTACCCTCTCATCACATGTTCCCATCCCAGGGGTGAAGCTCAGTAGAGAGTAATTTCTCTGTGACACAAAGCCTGATGTCCCTGGAGATGGGCTGCATTTCCCTGCAGCAGCATAAAAGGGGAGTGAGTTGGCTGCAGGGTCTTCCTGGGCTTCTATAGGATATGGTACCACAAAACAGCCTGGGGAAGCAGCCAGGGTGAGCAGCCAGGGCTGAGACTCAGACCCTTCTCTATGCCCAGAGTCCTGGAGGGCACCTCTTTTACCTCCTCCTCTCCTCCTCCAAAATAAGAGTCAAATAGAAATAAATGACAGAAGGCAGAGGTAGCAGAGAAATATGGAGACAGGGGGTATTGCGTATCCTCAGTGGTAGTTTCATATTCTGCATAAGGGAGAGATCAAGGAGAATCTCTTGCTGAGGCTTCTGATTAGCTCAGAGAAGGGCTCAGAGTCCCAGATTCTATTTCTAAGAATGACTCCTATATTGATGATCTGAATTGGTAATGGTTAAGGATACAACATCTCTTCTGGGCTGCCATTCTAGAAAAATAGAAATGTTCATGCTTGGCAACACACAAGCATAGTCTGCAAATCTCTCTAGTAAAAATTTCATTCATTCATTCATCAAAACAACCAAATTCCCAAGATATACCATACATTGTGCTGAATGGAGCCTTATCAATATAAATCAGAAGTACTGTTCTTGGGAAGCTCAAGCTAGCTGAGAGGAGAGAGAAATCAGAAATTACCATGTAAATGACTGAATGATTGAATGGGGTTCCTAAGAGACATGAATGAACAAACAGCAGGGAAGAAAAAAATGATTGGGCATGGGGGAGGGTTGTTTAGCAAAAACAAAAGGTTAGGAGCAAGAAAACCTTAGGGGAAGGGTATTTAGAGGAGGGAAAGAAAACAGAATAAAGTAAAGAGGTGGGAAAGTAAAAAATAACTCTATTTCAGGAACACTGGATCTTGCAATCATAGAATGCCAGAATTAGAAAGACGAATAATCTAGTCCAGTTCCCTTTTACAGATGAGGAAATTGAGCGCCATAAGGAGAAACTGACAAATTTTTAGTAAGCTTGGCACCAGGGTGCAATCTGTGACAAACAGATTTGGAAGAACAAGGTATTTTGTGGCAAGCAGAACCAAGATTAGATCATTTTACGCTCTCTCCTCACTAGACACTTGACTTCTCCAAGCCTCAGTGTATGCACTGATATACATGGAGAAAGATCTATCTCACGATGTTGTTTCAGAGTTGAGGGAATTCATTGTTCATCAAAACTTGACTAATTTCTCATATGTGTCTTATATAACCAGCACAACTCAATGATACAGTGGCATAGCTGGGTCCAGAAATCTCTTCTCTAATTCTCTACATTAAAATAAGTTGAAATGCATCATATCTGTTTCATGCTGTATGATAGTTTTACTCCAACAATTACAAACCATGGAGAGAAAACCAAGGGTCTCTGCCCTTGCAGTTTCCCCAGAGATGCTAGAGCCTTGAAGGAATGTACATCCAAGTGACAGTACAGAGCTTCAGCTGAATGTGCTGATGGACTGGCCTAGAGAATGATTAAGAAGTTCAGTGGAGCAGGGATATGCCAATCTCAATGTGGTGCCTTAGGAAAACTGAGCTGATTAAAGCAGTTCGAGAAATCTGCAAGAGGAGGGAAGTGGTGGTTTATGTAGAGAGAAATGATACCAGCCAAGCAGCCACCCTAAGAAACCATAAGAGAAATGATGAGATTATGAACAATTGAATTAGGGGCCGAAAAATGGGAAGGAGAGCACAGATGTAAGGCATATTGGGCAGGTAGAATGAGTTGATGAAAAGACATCCATTAGCTTTAATTCTATGCAGATCATCCAATGGTAAGATTGTAAGTACACATATGTCTGTGAGAGCCCCCATCACACTTCTCAGAGTATGGATAGACCCAAATACTTGAGATTCATTGTTGACCTGTTATGAATTCATTTTTTTAGACATTTAACCAAACACTTCATTGGAAATTTCTTCTATGCCCAGTCATCCATAAATCAAATATGTTTCTGATTCTATGATGCATTATTGTCTGGGATAAGACCTTAACTACATTACTCTTCAAAATCAACCACTGATCCTACTATCTGGAGGATAAGGAAACACAAATTTTCTTTTACTTCCTCTCCTTTCATGAGTTTGTAGATTTGATTATTGGTTCTGTCATTTATTTATTCAAACAAGCAAATATTTGAGAATCTGCTCTGTTCCAGGCACTGCACTATGCAAGAGCTATGCGTCAGCAAATAAAACCATATGGCTGCTGTATTCATGGCCCATACAGTCTAGCAAGAGAGAACAAAAGATCTCAAGGAAAGAAGCAATCATAACATTATAAAATGTGTAGAATGGTATAAAGGAAACTAAGAACATGTGGGGTGAGGATAATGGGTAGGGTATGTGGCTTTGGGCACCTACTTAGTGAGGGTCATCCCAAATGGTCTCTGAGAAAATGATATTTAAGATCTAAAGACTGAGGAGCCAACCATGAGAAAAGCAAAGAGAGGGATATTGGATGAACAGAAAAGCCCCAAAGAGAAGAAGTAACTTGGCTTTTTTAATAAACTGAAATAAGGTCAGTGTGGTTAAAGAATACTGAGCAAGCGGTAGTCCGTTATATGATAAGGGTGGAGAGTTAGGCAGATACAAGATGATAGGGGTTGGGAGGGATAAACTGGGAGATTGGCACTGACATATACATACTACTGTATATAAAATAGATAACTAATAAGAACCCTAATAGCACAGGGAACTCTACTCAATACTCTGTAATAGCCTATATGGGAAAAGAATCCAAAAAAAAAAAAGAGTGGATATATGTATATGTATAACTGATTCACTTTGCTGTACACCTGAAACTAACACAATATTGTAAATCAACTATACTCCAATAAAAAATTTTTTTTAAAAATGATGGGTCATTATCATCATATGTCATCATATCACAAGCATTTTATCAGAGTGCACTGGGGAATGATTGAAGGGTTTTAAGCAGGGGAGTAAAGTAAACCAGTCTCTTCCCTGAACCTCAGTTACATCATCCCTAAAGTAGGGATAGTAATCCCTTCAGGGTCTACATGACAGGATAATCGTGAAGATTAAAGGAATAATATACAGTGAAAGATTTAGAGAAATACAACATGTTAGACAATAACAACAAAAATCATGTCTGTGGTGCTTTGCACTAAAGACAACTTTTCACATACTTTGTCTCATTTAAAGAAGAGGTCACAGAAAAGAATATTGGATTTGGAATGAGAGAGACTCAGATTCAATATCCAGGACTACAATATATGAGCTGTTCATTCAGAAGTCAGCCACTAGAGCTGAGTCTCAGTTTCCTCATCTGTATAATAGGAGGGGGAAGATGGCCTTGTCCAAAGTCTCTGTTGATTCTGAGATGCAGAAATTCAGTCAAAAATGCTTAAGTGGAAAGCAATCAATTTATTATACTCAAAAATGTATCATACAAAAGTCAAGAGCAAGAAAAACATGTGACCTTAGGAAGACCTGGTTTCAGGAAGTGCAAAGCCATCTCCATGGGGGAAAAAAAGGAGCTTCTCACTCTTTCAGACACTCTCTCTATGGGACTACAGGAACTCTCATCTTTGCCTCTTTCTGCATATCTGGTTCAATTATCTTTATCTCTCTCCAAACAGGTATTCTCCTTTTCTCCCTATGCACATGGAAATAACACATCCTCAATTTGGCCAACAAGTAGACAATGACCAGTTTCTCTGAACTCTAATCACTGTTTCCTGCAGAGAAATTTCATTTCATCAGCTCATACCAGAGCTCAATGTTAAGGATGATGAACTTTTGCAGGATAGATAAGATTATGTAATAGTGACATGACTCTTAGGGTCCAATACTGTGGATGAGAGGGAACAGCCTTAAAATGAAATTTATGATTTTTATAATAAAATGAGAAAATCTAGGCAAATGCATTAGCATAGTATATGGAATATAATATAATAGGGAGTCAGTGAAGATTTAAATTGTTATCATTATTAGGTTTTAAACATATTGGTGAATGGTACAACCAGTTATGGAATTGATTTTTAGAATTTGGATTCATTACTAGATTTTTCTTTCCTATCATCCTGGATCCTCTAAGTGTCTGCCCAGATTAAAGAGATCACATCTTTCTGGAGACCTCATCTGTCCCACAAGTATGCTCCCTTCCTGGTCCTTTGGCAACATCTCCTTCTTCCAGCCACCTGCTTTCCTGATGATTGGCATCCCAGGGCTGGAGGCTGTTCATGGCTGGATCTCCATCCCCTTCTCCTCCATGCACACAGTAGCCCAGCCCTTACTGGAAACTGCCTGATCCTCTTGGCAGTGAGGAGGACCCCCTACCTGCACCAGCCCATGTACTACTTCTTGTCCATACTGGTGGTCACCGATGTGGGCCTCACCTTGTCCACAATGCCCACCACCCTGGCTGTGCTCTCGTTTGACCATTAGCTCATTGGCTTCAATGCCTGCTTGGTCCAAATGTTCTTCCTCCACTCTTTCTCCATGGTGGAGTCCTCAGTGCTCCTGGCCATGTCATTTGACCAGTTTGTGGCCATCTCCAACCCCCTGCGATATGCAGCTGTCCTCACAAACAATGTCATCTTCAGGATGGGGCTGGCCATTGTGACCCGTGCTACCGTGCGCAAAACTTCTGCCCTGGCAATAACGTCCTGTCTCCCTCATTCTTCTTCCAGCCTGATGTGATGAGAAGAGCCTGCAATGAGATCACCATCAATATATGCTATGGGTTCTATGTGGTACTGTCCACTGGGGGCATAGATTCCCTGCTCATTGTCCTGTCCTACACTCTCATCCTGCCCACGGTCCTGGGGCTGGCGTCTCCCAGGGAGCGCATCCGGGCCCTCAACACCTGTGTCTCCCATATCCTGGCCGTCTTTGTCTTCTTTATTCCAGGTATCACCATGTCCATGATCCACTGTTTTGAGAGGCACCTGCGCCCCATTGTACATGCCCTTGTTGCCTATGTGTACCTGTTGGTGCCCCCTGTGTTCAACCCCATCATCTACAGTGTCAAGTCCAAGTCCATCAGGGAGGCCATGCTCAGGGTCCTGAGGGGGAAAGACCAAGGCTGAGGTAATTATGAAATATCGCAGGGTCTGGGTACCATAAAAGACACTTTCTATAGCCTCATAGGAACCTGCTACCCTCAGCAAACACTGAAAATTCCTAGTCTATGCTAATACAGTGGGAAGACCATCAGGCTTCTTCATGATACAAATGGATGTTCACCATTTACTTTGTACTAGAAGCAGTGCTGAGGATTAAAGACTGAGAAATATATTAAATATGGTCATTTCTTTATAGAAACTCACAATCTTGTGCCAGGATAAAGGCATGTAAATACACAATTAGACTGTAGACTTATACATACCATAATAAAGTTCAGTGCAAGAGATTACTAGGGACTGCAAATCCATTCTTGCCAGAACTGTCCTGGGAAGATCGGACAAACCTCTACAAAGGGGAGAATGTTTTGATTTCATCTTGAAAAAATATATAGGGTTTTTCTAGGCAAATTATGAATTAAGAAAGAGGAAAATCTAGGGAAAAAACACATGAAAAAGGCATTTTTAATTTTTTCATACAGTTTTATTGAACAAGTGAATAAATAAATGTGTTGATCATGTGATATGGTACCACCCACCTCAGTACTAACTCTTCTTGTAACCCCTCTCAGGAATGTCCTTTTCTCCAAGAGACCCTCTTACTTGACAGATTCCGTGATGAAGTCTGACACTGACAATTGCATCCTATTCTATAACACCATTTCAGATCTCCTCCAGATTATCCATACCCTCATTCTTCAACTTTGTTAGAGTTAAAAGCCCTACATCCTTGTTGGCTCCCTTAGGAAGGGAAATGGCAAGTTCCGCATCAGCTTCATTCCCTTTGGATCAAATCTAAGATGAAAAGCTGAGTTGCCAGGGGAGTGGGCAAGAAGTTTGAAAGTACTTTGTTTAAGAGATGAACAATGAGTATCAACTCTGAAATCCTAAACAAATGTTATAATATAATCCTTTCCCAAGTTCAGATCTGCCTATGTCAAGAGGGCCAAAAAAAAAAAAAAAAAAGAAGAAGGCCAGACATAGTGGAAGGCAATGACCCTTCACATATATGTCCATTGCATCCAAGGGAGTCTTAGCTCAATGTAATTAAAGGAGTGATATAAGATACCTTATTATCTTAAATAGATACAACTCAGAGGTCTCACTCAAACTTTTCTGAACTGGAAATGGTCCAGTTCTAAAGATCTTTCAAGAAGTCCGGGAACATTGAAGAGGGAATACTTCTTTTGGCCTGACAAATCATAAACAGCTTCATTTAATAATGTGTTACTAAAAAGAAAAATGGCAAAAATCAAATCAGACAACAGAAATAGAGTGAAACAGAGGCTTTAAAAGTACATAAAATCAATGAGAGACACCAAGTAAAGTAGCTGAATAATATGGTATGTGGAAAAATTAGAGATATTATACTTGAAAAGTAAGATGGGAACAGGTATAAAAGGGGAAAGGAGGCTACTTTCATTCTGAGAAGTGCGAATTTTTATGGGAAGTAATAAAAGATCTCTGATGATTTTTAAGCAGGGAAGTTAATCAGAGTTGTGCTTGGAAAAACTCCTATAAGCTATGTGGGATTTAGGACTGATGCAAAAGATGGTTAAGGCAAGGAGACCGGTGTGGAGGTTTTGACAATTGTCCAAGCAACAGGGGAGTATCTTGACTAGAGAATAGCTAGTCAGAATTGAGAACACAAGACATGTTTATGAATCATTTCTAGGTAAAACCTAAAAGAAATGAGTAAGGGACTTACAAACTGAAATTTCATATTATGCAGACTTCTCTAGGGCCCCAAAAAGGTCCAAATAGCTGAGAGGGTGGGGCCAGAGACGAGAATATCCAAATAAAGGAAATGGGGAAGGTAAAATGATGCCCATGTAAAATGTATATGATGAAGGTCTTTAAACATACCCTAACTTCCAACCAAATCTCCTACAAGAGGCAGCCTTTTCCTCTTATCCTAGTTCTTAACTCCAGGCTTTTCTGGATGACCCAGTAAGTATTTATGAAGTAAATGACCAGATATAGTTTTGTCTCTGTATCTTGCATTTAGTACTTATTGAGAAACATAAGAAGGTGGTGGTGGTGGTGATGTGTATGTGTATGTGTGTGTGTATGTGTGTTTGTATTTACATCCACCAAATGGTTACTCCATTTAGGATCAAAACCATGAAACTTTATCCTGAGCATATAAACTATCATAAACTTGGAATCCCTTTTGAAATCTAAGATAGTGGCAGCATCCCCAGAAAAAGAAAAATATATGTGTCTGTCTGATTTATCTCTTTATTATCCACCTATCTATGTCTCCAATGGGATTTCAGACAATATAATACAGATACACACATTCATCTTATGTGCATACAGAAGCATGTACACAAACACTTATTAAAAATCTGGAAGAATAAACACCAAAATGCCAACAATAATTTTTTTCTTTTAAGGTGACAAGTTTATTGGAGTTTTTATTATATTTTTATTTCTTTTATATTTTCAGAGTGTCTAAGATTTTTGTTTACAGTGATCATATACTGGTTTCCTAATATGAAAAAAAATCTGTCTCTTTCTCTCTCTTCTCTCTCTTTCATTCTGTTTCTTTCTTTCGATTTCAATGTCAGGGCACTATCAGGAACTGGGATGGCCCTCCAAACAGTTCAAAGTGACCAAAGCCAGCACTGACTCTAGTTTATGTCCCATGTTCTGCTGGCCACCACTCAGCTGGGCATAGCAGATTCCATACTGCTCACAATTCTCATCTTCTGGATTCCAGTCCAAGAAATTAGATATGCTCTTTCCATATCCTCTGTACCAAGTAGTCCTGTGCTACTAGCTATAGCTGGAAAAGTCTGGCCGGCCATGTGCCATGCTCTCTACTATACTACCTGCTTATTACACTTACCTACCTCTCTTTTGGATGGAGATCTCATTCCTCCCCCATTCATTCCTACTGTACTCCTATAGTGCCCACACCCCTCCTTCCCATTCTGCTTCTTCTGGGAGTGCTGCGCTTGGCTTGTAGGGCTCCTGGGTGGGCCTCTGGAACCATACTCATGCTAAGTACAGCTATCAGGGATGCAGTCTTTATTGGGCTCTCCTATGGTCTTGTTCTCTGAGTTTTGATGCTGTGGGCATTCCCTGAAGGGTAGCTCAGAGCCCTGGGAATACATGGTGTTCACTTATATACTCTATTCACTTTCTGTGGACCTATGTTTGACTTAGCCTTGTTTCCTGGCTAGCCACCTGGGCCACTGGCCCTACTCAGTCTCACAATGCTTCCTGCTCTTGATTCCCTGGTCTGTAACCAACCCTGCTCTTTCTGCCATGAGCTTCTAGGTTTTCTCAGCTGCATCTCTCCATGTAGTGTCTCTCCAGATATCCAGTGAATGTCCCTACTGCTAATTATACTATTTCCCAAACTAGCCACTGTTTGGGAATTACCCAAACATACTCCTGTTGCTACTACACAAGTACAATGGCAAATAGGCCAGGAACTATTGAGATTAAAGCCATCAGCAACATTAACAGGAAATTCCTAAATACAGTACTGGATGAGTGAGAAAGGAACTTAAATACCTCCCCTAGAAAATGCAAGACTCTGGAATGTCCAACTCACTATCCCACTAGTCTAACATTCCCTCCTCACAATATGGGATTGGGCATCAAAAGACAATTTTTTTTGAGCCTGTGTGATCTCATTGAACATCAGTTCCCCCATTGGTACAATGGGGGTAACTAATCATATTCCTGCCTGAATCAAAAGGTTGATAAGAAAATTGGAAATTAAGGAAAAATTTTCACTGTCTATGAAAATGCTCAGAATACAGTATATCATCTTTCATTAATGTAGATAAATATAATCTTTTTGTGAATTTACTTTCAATCTTTTCTTATGCATTGCTACTCAGAAGAAAAGAAATTATTTTTTCTCTGTGGTCATTTTGAAGAGGGAAATCCAGGTATGTCTCCTTTCCTAAGATCCAAAATGGTAGGGGATTCTGAAGAGGAAATCACGATTTTAAGCCATATTATCTAATTGTATTATATTCTTGTATTTATTTTATTTTTGCCTTGCTTAAGCCATTGGTAAATGTCTTTTAGAAATATCACCCTTATCTCAGAATGCTATAAACTATCAGTGCAAGCAACCATATGAATTTTTTGGACTTGACAATTGGACTGAATTGTTAAGTGGGAAGTAATAATCCTCCAACCACAACTACCTCAAAGAACTAAAGGGTAAAATAATATTGAAAAATAAAGATTGGGAGTATACAGTTCTGCTGCCCCCACTCACATGGAGATTCTCCAATCAGTTTCATCTTTGAAGGATCAGTTGTGCTTTCATTAAGAATTTTTTTCCTAATACTGTCTTCCAAAATGTTGATATTAAAATCTGAATTGAAGGACTTCCCGTGAAAAAGAAGTTTGATCCCTGACACCTAGGGATCCGAAGTGTGGGTGGTCACATGTAAAAGACGAAGGATGCGCTGCCGGATCTCCTTTGTCTTCACTCCGTAGACAATAGGGTTGAGCACGGGAGGAACAAGCAGATAGGTGTTGGCCATGATGACAGGCAGGAGGGAGTCATGCCTCTTGTCAAACCGGTGCACCATAGACAACCCAATGAAAGGTACATAGAATATGAAAACAGCACACACATGAGAGATACAAGTACCAAATGCCTTTGCCTGGGCTTCATGTGTCAAGCCCAACACAGTCTTGAGGATAAGCAGATATGACAAGGAGATGAGAAGTGAGTCCAGGCCAATGGCAGAGATGATGACAATGAGGCCATAGATGACATTGACGCGGATGTCAGCACAGGCCAGCTTCATGACATCTTGGTGTAGGCAGTAGGAATGGGAAAGGATATTGGAGCGGCAGAAGGGCAGATGTTTGATGAAGAAAGGCAGGGGTGCCATAAGTGCAACACCCCGTACCACAGCAGCCATGCCGATCTTGGTAACACGAGGCAATGTTAGCACAGTGGCATGGCGTAGTGGGTGGCAGATTGCCACATAGCGGTCAAAGGCCATGGCCAGCAGCACCGTGGACTCCATGCCAGATAGGGAGTGGATGGCAAACATCTGTAGCAGACAAGCATCAAACTGTATGGTAGTGGAATTGAACCAGAAGATGGCCATCATTTTGGGCATGGATGAGGTGGAGATGAGGACATCAAGGCCAGAAAGCATGCAAAGAAAGATATACATGGGTTCGTGTAGGCTATGCTCCGTCCGCACAATGTAGATGATTGTCAAGTTACCTAGCACGGCGATGAAGTAGAGGGAGCACAACGGGAAGGCCAACCAGAACTGAGCTTCTTCCAATCCTGGAAGGCCTATTAGAATGAAGTATGTGGCACTGGATTCGTTGCCACTGGGATCCACCATAGTGAAGAAGCTGAGCTGCGACCACTGCCAGGCAGGTAGGGGCTGGAATACAAATATAAGCCATTGTCAGATCCTCCAGAATTCCACTGCCATTTTTCTTTTCCTCCACCCTGATGTCCTATTCTCTGACCAGAACTCTAACTTCATTGCCTATCCAAACTCTGATTCTATTCTAAACTCAACCTAACTATCTTTCATAACTCAAGGCCCAAATGAGCACTCATCCAGTCTTTCTTACTAACCCCACCTCTAAAGTTAATTCTGAAAACAAATGAAATACTAAAGTAAAAGTTCTAAGCATTTTAAATCTTTTAGTTCACCAAGGACAGGTTATTGACTAAGTACACATCAGACTTAGATGATAAAAATTCCCATAGCTTCTACCTTATCCTACCTTATGCTCCCCTATGCTTAATACCCACTGTAATTCTAATTATATCATTAGACTATCTTTAAGACTAAGCCCAGTCCAATGTAGCGATACTCTAGTAACATAGATTAATGCTGAAATCTAACCTTATCACTAATCCTAATGATCTCGCCCATTCTAGCCTTAACCCTAACTTTAACATTAACCTAAGACTTAATTCTAGTTGTTATTTAAAACTTAATGTAAAACTTCATAACACCTATTTTATTATGATAACCCTTAATTTAATTAAAGAAAAAGACACTAACTTCATCCTGAACTCTAACTCTACATTTCACTCTTGCCCAAATGTCCACCCAAAGTCTTACACTTGCTCAGATTGCCCAGTTTATATCATAAAGGGGACAATGACTGCAATGAATGCCAATGGTGTCCCACTCAGATTCCCTTCACCAAGCCAATGCATCTATATCCCATTTGCAGTGGGTGCTGAGTACTAAAGGCTCAGAGTTCTCCCTTTCTACAGAAAATTTTCCTTGATCAAATGAGAGGCACTTCACCCAGGAAGTTATGTTATCCCCACCAGAGCACATCCAGAAGTCAATGAGTGCCTGACACAAAGATACAAAAGGCCAGCCTCCTTGTCTTCAGGTGGGACCAAAGCTGTGATGTAAAGTGTGCTTCAGAGCTTCTTGAGGAACCAAAGCTGAAGCTGGTCTCCAGTTGAGACCACAGCCTCACATAATTTTCTTTCCCTGCTCTATCCTACTTCCCTCACTCATCTTCTCATGACAATATATCCTTTAAACAAGAATTTCTACCTCAAGCTCTGTTTCTAGGGGACCCACCAAGCTTAAGAGAGTGGGATTGACACAGAGGACTAAACCTGAAAGATGATGGCATTAAAAGCACTGAAGGAACAATCAATCCTATACCAGGGTTCCAATATCCTTGAATCTGGCTATTAAAGTGATGGATATAAGTAGAGATTGCTGAGGTGGGAAATGTCAGATTTGAGTTTTCTCAGATCATATCTCTCTGTTGAAACAATTACAGAGTTAACTAACTTCCTCCCTTTTTTCCTTTCTTCCATTCACAAATATTCACATGCTCCTACTATTTATTAGATTATATAATTGTATTTACACACACTATATATGTGTATGTATTCTCTCTCTCTCTCTCTCTCTCTCTCTCTCTCTCTCTATATATATATATATATATATATATATATAGCTGTCTCCTCTTCCCATTATGAAAATAGTGACACTTATTGCTAGGGTATATTTAAGATAATTTTATCTTGGTAAGAAAAAAAGAAGGGTTAGGTTCTTAAGATCTGGCCCTTGACAACTGGGATAGGGGCTTCTGCACGGGCTACCAGACAACAGTTGAATGCACAGAAGAGCTCATGGGCAGCATCAGGAGGGGCTTACACCATTCACTGGACTCAGGATGTGTTGATGATCTTTGTTCCACTGTTGAGCTGTCACCCAGAGGTTCCCTCAGACCAGACACAAAGGAGAAAACACTGGGAGCATGAGTTTTAGAACAGAGAGTGACAGAGTTTAATTTAAACAACTGGAGGGAGAAGATATAAGGAGCCATACTTAACCAAGAACTTCAGCTAAGAGGCCAAAGTCTTCAGTGTCACTTAAGTCTTCTGTACTGACCTCTCTGTAGCATAAGACACTGTGATCAGTTCCCTCCTTCTTAAAACTTCTCCTTGTTCCTTCTGCTTCTCCTCATCTCTCTCTGATCACTAGTTCTTGGTTCTTTCTGGGTCTTCAGCCTCCTCCACTTGACCCTTAAGCATACTTTTAAAGGATAATGCTCTCAGAATTTTATCCTCAGATCTCTTCTCTCTCTATACACTCTCCCCAGGCCATCTCATCTCCTTCAGTAAACTCATTATTTACGTATAAACTATTGATGCCCAAATCTACTTGGGAAGGCCTGAATTATCTTTTGTGATCAGATTCATAATTCTAGTCACTAAAAGAGTCCACTGAGTTGTCTCTCAAGCACATCAAACTCTCCATGTCTGAAGATCAAAGTCTTCCAGAGGCAGTATTGTATAACTTAATGTTAAGAGTATGAGCTCTGAAGTCGATCCTGGGTTCAAATCCCACTCAACAACTTTGTTAGCTGTGTGACCTGGGGCAAATCATTTAATCTTTCTAAGCCTCAGTTTCTTTATTGTTAAAATGAGGATAACAGTCACTGCCTAATAGAAGTCAATGTGAGGATTAAATGAGATGAGTGTAATGCTTTTAACACAATGCCTGGAACAAAGTAAATATGCAAAAAATTATATCTGTTGTTGTTAACTGTTTTCCTGTAGTGTTTCTTTTTTTCTATTAAGGTGGCCTAAACAGACACATGAGCTAAATACTCTGATTCTCATGGCCATGACCCTAGTGTTAACTTTGTCATCAGCACAATCCCAATAATCTTCTACCCACATGAAATCAGGTCACCATTTATTGTTTAAAAAATACCTTTGTAAGCTCCAAATTAATTCTGAAATAAAGACTAAACTACTAGGGTGGGACAAAGCTCTGTCTTTCAGCATTTGGCCCTAGTTTCTCTCTCACCACTCTTCACCATGGTCCCTATGCTCCAGGCACACTGGAATACATGCCATTTCATAAATGTAGCATTGATCCCATGCCTCTGTGTCTGCTTGTCTTTTTTACTTCTCTTCCCTTTGTCATGGTCCTCCCAGATCTCCCTCCTTAAGTTCTCACTGGGCAAAATCTTATCTTCCACATCCTGGTTTACTGTCTCTTTCCTATGCACTTTCCTAAGCCTCTTTCCCTTGGGTATGATTAAATGTTTCCTGCTCTGTACTCCCAAAGAACTTTGTTTAGGGCTCTTTTTATGCATTTACCATCCTGAACTGGAATTATTGCTATGTTTATTTCCCACTAAATTATTAATTCCTTAATGTCAGGGACCCTATCATATTGATTAATTAGTGTTTAGTTAATGTTTGTTGAAAATAAAAAGGAGTTTTATCAAAAGAAGAATTCCTCAATAAGTGTCTAACAAGGGTAGCACAGCCAAGGGGGTAAGAAAGACTGCCATTTGTCTGAACTATAGAGATTTTTGAGAAGAAATGAAGACTGTTTGGAAGGTCAGGGCAGGGTGGTAATAAGTTCAGAACAAGAAACTTTAGAGTCAAACAGAAAAGACCTTTCTTACCCAGGAAGCCAGAGGGCATGAGAATGGGCATGTGGAGAACAGGGCAAGTGCAAAGCCTTGGCTCTAAATAAATGCAAAGTGGGCATGCAGCATAGTCTGTGCCCAAGAGAGGGAGTGACCTAGGATCCCTGACTGGAGACATTAGCAAAAAGGCTCTAGTGCTCCAGAGGGTCAGATATCAATACCATCCAGAAATTTTACATGGACAGACAAGGTAAACCTGGGCAATTCCCAGGATAAAAATGTGCTGCCTTAGGAAACATACTGCGGAAGAGTCATGGGTTGGCACATTCAACCCTATTACCTAGGAGGGTAAAGTGATGTGTTGAGCAGAACCCTGGGACTAGAAATGAGAGTCTCGGGTCTCAGTAAACGCAGAGGACATTAATAACCTCATTGTGCTGCTGCAGAATTAATGAGGTCAGGAATGTCAAAAGATGTCATAAAACAGCATCACAGTGTACAAAGCACTTTTTTTCATGTTTCCATAAAAATGGGGAATAAGGTCTCTGAAAATGTCTGAAGTTTCCAAAAACTTTCTATCCCCTCTCCATCTATCACCTTAACTGCCGCTTCGCCCCAAGCACACACTTATACACACACACATACTAACTAGCAGCCAGTCTCTCACAATGGCAAAGACTAAGCACTGAGATGAAGATACTGAAGCACTGAAGCACAAGGTTGAAGCACTGAGATTCAGCTGGCCTGGAAGGGAGGCACCTCCACAGCATGAAGTGGGCTGTTCTCACTGGAGGTCAAATCAGGATGGACCTCAGAAGGTGGCAGCAGGAGAGAAATGAAGGAATAGAGAGGGGAGCCAACCGGAGGACCCAAGCATCACCCTTCAGACTGTCCAGCCCTGAAGCACCCTAACCTCCCACAGTCCTGCCAACTGACTGCCAGCCTGAGCAGCTGTTAACAATTAGAACCATAGCACACACTCAGATAACATTTGGAAGCTCTGAAGGAAACTGGAGCTAAATCACTCTATTTTGAAAACAAAACATAATCAAGGAAAAATAAACAAAGAAAGGGGTCTTTTTCTTTTTTAGAAAGCCTGCACTGCCTTAGCCCCCAGGGAGTAGCCCTGTGCTTGAGATTTTCTCTCAAAAGTCACACTATTTTAGCAAGTCTCAGGAATGTTTCTTGGAGAACTGTGAAGAACATCTTAGCCCTTTCTTGAGGATGGGGGATAAGGAGCCTCCAGTGATACAGAGTAGAAATCTACATTGAGGTCTTCAGTCCTCTCCATTCCTTCCCCCTAGCCTCTAGGACTCTGTCCCCCAGTGCCAGCTCAGCCCCCGTACCAGCCCATCCTCACATTCTTTCCCAGAGCTCTCTGAATGCCTTCCATCTCAGAGATGCGTGGAAAAGCAGTCAGGGATACAGACCCATAAGAACAATGAGGTCACTGCCAGCATTGATTCTATTGTTTTTATGATTAGAACAGAAATCACTGAATGCCTACAAAATGCCAGACACTATATAAATATTATCGAACCCAGGAGCAATTCTGCATAATAGGACTTCTATGTATCATTTCTACATTATAGGTGCAAAAACTGAGTCCCCAAGAAGTTAAATAATATTCCCAGGGTTTAGTAGTTGACTGGCAAAAGAGATACTTGACCTAGACTGTTCAATTCCAACACCCGTACATTTTCCCCTTTAACCGGCTTTAATTGTGTTGCACCTTCTGAAAACAAATAAAATCTGCCCAAGAGGCAGGGTAGAAGAAGGGCTTGGTAAGTAGGACACCTGGCCCAGCTAGACTCTTGGAAGGGAAACCAAGAGGGCAGTAAGGAGGACCCTCCTGGACTGGGACTTGGGCGCTCTCCCCTTTTCAGCCCCAACTCCTCTGGCTGTGACTTAGGAAGGGCCCACAGTGGAAAGTAAAAAGGTTTATCCTCTACTGAGTACTTTCTTCTCAAACAATACAGGCCTCTCATCAACCTGTCAGGCAGGTAACATTAATCCCATTTGACAGATAAGGATGTTGAGGGTTAGTTAGAGCTCTCAGCATCAAATCCATGTGCTTTCCAATAGGCCAAGCTACTGCCCTGCCCCTTTCCCAGTTTCCTTTTGAATAAACCAATGGTTTTTAAGGATTATTTCAATGTTAATCTCCAAAGAATCCAAAATTTGGTCCAGAAGGCCTCTCTAAGGCTCAGAACACCTGACCAGCTCTCCCCACTTAGGTTCAGTGGCTAAACACACAGACTGTTCCATGCCTAGAGCAGTGGGGTAGGGGCCTCTGGTGTCCCTGCCAGCCTCTGTGGGAACACCTGGAAGAAAATGTCCTTGGAGGGAAGCCCAGGAATACCTGGGAACCTCTGGCTCTTACTCCCAGGCCCAGAGAAGGAAGGCAGACCTCAGGGGTGACGCTGTGGCTGGCGAGGATGGTCAGAGCTCATCACTCAATTCATGGAGACGGAGCCCTTCTCTTAACACTCCATGAGGGTGCTGGCCCCAGAATCATATCCACCCCAAATCATCTGCATCTTCTGTCCCTCATACCTTGCTTGGATTTGATAATGCAGATGAACCCTTATAGGGCCTTGGCCATTCTTTTTAGAGTGGCCACAAGGAGATTGGAAAGATGAGAGATTGCAATTTCTGACTCACAAAAAGCAGTGTGGGGCTCCCATTCCCACTCTCCTCACTCAAGTCCGCCTGGCCCTCCAAAATCACCCCCAGGCAAGCTCCAGGGGTCCAGGGCCCTGCTCATCCATATCCCAGGTAGAACCAGAGCCAATAAGATTCCCACACACCTTCAAGGTTTGACCTAGTTATCAGGGCCCTTCTGAGCTTCTCTGAGTGTTGCCTACAGGCAGTGGAAAAGCCTGATCTGGGACTTTGATTGACACAATGATTTCTTTTTTTTTTCTCAAAAATTATTGACTGAACGACTACGCCAGACTCCGTGCTAAGTGCTGGAGATACTGAAATACAGAGTAAACAAGTCATGGTTCAGCCCTCCGGTGGTGGGGAGACATTAAGACAAATATGCAGCTATCATAACATGTTGTGATAAATGCTAGGACAGGGGTAAGTACAAGAGCCTCGGGAACAAAGCAGACAATAGCTCACGAAGTTATCAGGCTCAGAGGGCTTCCCTGAGGAGGTGACATCTGAGCCAAGACTTGCAGGGCCAGTCACAGTTAACCAGGCAGGGTTGGGGGCATGGGGACAGCAGCATTCAGTGAGATGACAAAACACATTGAGCGCCTACTATGTGTCCAAAACTGGAGATAAAACTGTGGATAAAACAGAAAAGATCACTTCTCTCATGGAGCTCAAGCACTAGGAGAGCCATAACAGAAGGTAAACAAATAAGCAAGAACATTTCAGGTAAAGATAAGTGCACTGAAGATAAGACAGAGTGATGGATAGAAAAGGACAGAGGCGGGGCACCCTTATTTGAGACAGTGGGTCAGTGAAGTCCTCTCTGAGGCAGTGATATATGAGCTGAGAGCTGGGTGATGAGAAAACACCAGCCATTCTAAGATCGAGGCAAAGAGTGTTTCAGGCAGAGGAGGCAAGAGAAAAGGGTCTTCTACTTTGGGGGTTCCCAGAAGGAAGAAGGTCAAGGTGACCCAAGTATCAAGAGCACAGGAGAGTTGTAAGAGATGAGGTCAGAGAGGAGGGCAGGGGCCAGATCATGTAGGGGCTTGCAGGACATGGCAAGGAGCTTTGATTTAATTCTGAGTGACTTGGGGGAATTTAAGCAATAGACCTGATCTAATTTGTTTTCAAAAGTGCATTCTGGTGAACGCAAAGACCCAGAGAGAAAGAGAACACACCCTGTTTGAAAAGCTGCAAGTGTTTCAGTGGGAGGAGGCGGGTGGGAGGTTAAACGAGTGCAAGGCAGGGGAAGTCGCAGTGTGGACACAAAATCCACTTTTTAAATGGGCTGAAGACTGAACCCTGACCCTAGACACAGACTGGGTCAGGATCAGAGCCCCGGGAAGATTGCTAAGTCCCAATCTCAGCCACAGCCTGACTCCTGATGCAAAGTACAATATGAGCCTGGACCCCATTCAGAGCCCACAACCCAAACAGAGCTATAGTCTGACCCCTGATCACAAAGTGAGCTTTGACCACACTAACGACCTGAGTGGGACTGGCTGTGTTCTCACACTGAACCCCAAACTCTAGCTCAGTCCCAGCCCCATCTGTTCTCTGCCCCCATCACTTTCATTTAGGCCAATTCCCTCCAGGTTCTAGATGGGCACCCCAGTAAACCGATCACTAGAAAATTTCTTGGAAACTGCAAAGGAAACATCCAACACCACCCATGCTTCCCTTTACCAGACGAACATAGAAATCGCTAAGTCTGTCTGTCGTTTGAGTCAGGGGCCTCCTTTACATCCCCGGCCCTACCCCTGGACTTCTGGTTCTTCCAGGCCTGGTTTCTCATTCACTCAGCAGGTCTAATGAGGGACCCCTAGCTGCAAGAAACCCACACACCCGGACTCACCCCCAGTCTCCTGCACTCACCTCAACTGCGCTGAAGGAACGTGTGCCCTTTTCTCCAGGACTCTTCCAGAAGCAGTCTGGCAGGCTGCACTGAAGAGTAGCCCTCTCTCTGTCTCCGCCCCCTCCTTTGAGCCTCCCACATCAGGCTTATTTATTCTGTCATACCTCCTTCCTCCTTTGGCTTCTCCCTGCTGGGGGGCAGGGTGCTGCCAGAGGGTCTATCAGCAGGTACCCCTCGTAGCCAACTGTGGGACTGGTGTCCTTCTTGGCTTCTGTGTTCTGGGAAGGTGTGCTTGGAGTATGGGGAAGGAGGGGCAGTGGGTAGAGGGGTCTCTAGAATCCTCCCCAGATGGGCCCTGTGCCAGCTGGGATATTTCTGCCAGCTCCCATGTGAGGTTAGACAGGGTGAATGAGTGAGGAAAGGCTAGAAGAAACTCATGTGTGTGGCCATGGCCTTTGCGAGGAGCTTTCTCCAAGTTTCTTACCAGGCTGATCAAACTCAACCAGAGGAAAAGCAGGATATACTTCCAGGGGGACCCCAAGATTAAGTGCCAACTCATCGCCTTCCTGAAGCTTTCTCTGACCTTCTTTCCATTGGTGGTGCCTGCTTGGGTCCTTGCTGGGCCTGGATCCCAATGGACCCACCTGCCTTTCCCCAGAGCTCTAGGGCTGCATCTTCTTTGTTCCCCAAGCTCTGGGGACTGTCTCTAGCTAACGCATAACAGGGATCCCTGGGGACCATGCCTCTGCCTTCCACTCCCTGGCCTTGAGTTCCTGAGCTTCTTGTTGAGGAAGGAGGATGTTGCCTTAACCCTCCCCTACCTCCAACCCCAGCCATATAAGACTAATGCCATCTGTTTCTCTCTTAAGGGCAAAAATAGTGAGAGAACATTTTAGAGAGTTAGAGAACAGTTTGAATGTGAAACGAAATACCTCGCATATTTAAATGTTTTTTAAAAGTATATTAATAAAACAAAGTAAAATTTAGTTGGTTTCTCCTTATGTTTTACTCATCAGTTTCACAACTACAAGTTTATTTTTTTTTTTATTTTTATTTTTTATTTTTTTTTTGTTTTGTTTGTTTTTTTATACTGCAGGTTCTTATTAGGCATCAGTTTTATACACATCAGTGTATACATGTCAATCCCATTCGCCCAATTCAGCACACCACCATCCCCACCCCACCGCAGTTTTCCCCCCTTGGTGTCCATATGTCCATTCTCTACATCTGTGTCTCAACTTCTGCCCTGCAAACTGGCTCATCTGTACCATTTTTCTAGGTTCCGCATACATGCATTAATATACGATATTTGTTTTTCTCTTTCTGACTTACTTCACTCTGTATGACAGTCTCTAGATCCATCCACGTCTCAACAAATGACTCAATTTCGTTCCTTTTTATGGCTGAGTAATATTCCATTGTATATATGTACCACATCTTCTTTATCCATTCGTCTGTTGATGGGCATTTAGGTTGCTTCCATGACCTGGCTATTGTAAATAGTGCTGCAATGAACATTCGGGTGCATGTGTCTTTTTGAATTACGGTTTTCTCTGGGTATATGCCCAGTAGTGGGATTGCTGGGTCATATGGTAATTCTATTTTTAGTTTTTTAAGGAACCTCCATATTGTTCTCCATAGTGGCTGTATCAATTTACATTCCCACCAACAGTGCAAGAGGGTTCCCTTTTCACCACACCCTCTCCAGCATTTGTTGTTTGTAGATTTTCTGATGATGCCCATTCTAACAGGAGTGAGGTGATACCTCATTGTAGTTTTGATTTGCATTTCTCTAATAATTAGTGATGTTGAGCATCTTTTCATGTGCTTCGTGGCCATCTGTATGTCTTCTTTGCAGAAATGTCTATTTAGGTCTTCTGCCCATTTTTGGATTGGGGTGTTTGTTTCTTTGATATTGAGCTGAATGAGCTGTTTATATATTTTGGAGATTAATCCTTTGTCCGTTGATTCATTTGCAAATATTTTCTCCCATTCTGAGGGTTGTCTTTTCGTCTTGTTTATGGTTTCCTTTGCTGTGCAAAAGCTTTGAAGTTTCATTAGGTCCCACTTGTTTATTTTTGTTTTTATTTCCATTACTCTAGGAGGTGGATCAAAAAAGATCTTGCTGTGATTTATGTCAAAGAGTGTTCTTCCTATGTTTTCCTCTAAGAGTTTTATAGTGTCCAGTCTTATATTTAGGTCTCTAATCCATTTTGAGTTTATTTTTGTGTATGGTGTTAGGGAGTATTCTAATTTCATTCTTTTACATGTAGCTGTCCAGTTTTCCCAGCACCACTTATTGAAGAGACTGTCTTTTCTCCATTGTATATCTTTGCCTCCTTTGTCATAGATTAGTTGACCATAGGTGCGTGGGTTAATGTCTGGGCTTTCTATCTTGTTCCATTGATCTATGTTTCTGTTTTTGTGCCAGTACCATATTGTCTTGATTACTGTAGCTTTGTAGTATAGTCTGAAGTCAGGGAGTCTGATTCCTCCAGCTCCATTTTTTTGCCTCAAGACTGCTTTGCCTATTCGGGGTCTTTTGTGTCTCCATACAAATTTTAAGATGATTTGTTCTAGCTCCGTAAAAAATGCCATTGGTAATTTGATAGGGATTGCATTGAATCTGTAGATTGCTTTGGGTAGTATACTCATTTTCACAATGTTGATTCTTCCAATCCAAGAACATGGTATATCTCTCCATCTGTTGGTATCATCTTTAATTTCTTTCATCAGTGTCTTATAGTTTTCTGCATACAGGTCTTTTGTCTCCCTAGGTAGGTTTATTCCTAGGTATTTTATTCTTTTTGTTGCAATGGTAAATGGGAGTGTTTCCATAATTTCTCTTTCAGATTTTTCATCATTAGTGTATAGGAATGCAAGAGATTTCTGTGCATTAATTTTGTATCCTGCAACTTTACCATATTCATTAATTAGCTCTAGCAGTTTTCTGGTGGCAGTTTTAGGATTCTCTATGTATAGTATCATGTCATCCGCAAACAGTGACAGTTTTACTTCTTCTTTTCCAATTTGGATTCCTTTTATTTCTTTTTCTTCTCTGATTGCCGTGGCTAGGACTTCCAGAACTATGTTGAATAATAGTGGTGAGAGTGGACATCCTTGTCTCGTTCCTGATCTTAGAGGAAATGCTTTCAGTTTTTCACCATTGAGAATGATGTTTGCTGTGGGTTTGTCATATATGGCCTTTATTATGTTGAGGTAGGTTCCCTCTATGCCCACTTTCTGGAGAGTTTTTATCAGAAATGGGTGTTGAATTTTGTCAAAAGCTTTTTCTGCATCTATTGAGATGATCATATGGTTTTTATTCTTCAATTTGTTAATATGGTGTATCACATTGATTGATTTGCGTATATTGAAGAATCCTTGCATCCCTGGGATAAATCCCACTTGATCGTGGTGTATGATCCTTTTAATGTGTTGTTGGATTCTGTTTGCTAGTATTTTGTTGAGGATTTTTGCATCTATATTCATCAGTGATATTGGTCTGTAATTTTCTTTTTTTGTAGTGTCTTTGTCTGGTTTTGGTATCAGGGTGATGGTGGCCTCATAGAATGAGTTTGGGAGTGTTCCTTCCTCTGCAATTTTTTGGAAGAGTTTGAGAAGGATGGGTGTTAGCTCTTCTCTAAATGTTTGATAGAATTCACCTGTGAAGCCGTCTGGTCCTGGACTTTTGTTTGTTGGAAGATTTTTAATCACAGTTTCAATTTCATTACTTGTGATTGGTCTGTTCATATTTTCTATTTCTTCCTGGTTCAGTCTTGGAAGGTTATACCTTTCTAAGAATTTGTCCATTTCTTCCAGGTTGTCCATTTTATTGGCGTAAAGTTGCTTGTAGTAGTCTCTTAGGATGCTTTGTATTTCTGCAGTGTCTGTTGTAACTTCTCCTTTTTCATTTCTGATTTTATTGATTTGAGTCCTCTCCCTCTTTTTCTTGATGAGTCTGGCTAATGGCTTATCAATTTTGTTTATCTTCTCAAAGAACCAACTTTTAGTTTTATTGATCTTTGCTATTGTTTTCTTTGTTTCTATTTCATTTATTTCTGCTCTGATCTTTATGATTTCTTTCCTTCTGCTAACTTTGGGTTTTGTTTGTTCTTCTTTCTCTAGCTTCTTTAAGTGTAAGGTTAGATTGTTTACTTGAGCTTTTTCTTGTTTCTTTAGGTAGGCTTGTATAGCTATAAACTTCCCTCTTAGAACTGCTTTTGCTGCATCCCATAGGTTTTGGGTCGTCGTGTTTTCATTGTCATTTGTCTCTAGGTATTTTTTGATTTCCTCTTTGATTTCTTCAGTGATCTCTTGGTTATTTAGTAACGTATTGTTTAGCCTCCATGTGTTTGTCCTTTTTACGTTTTTTTCCCTGTAATTCATTTCTAATCTCATAGCGTTGTGGTCAGAAAAGATGCTTGATATGATTTCAATTTTCTTAAATTTACTGAGGCTTGATTTGTGACCCAAGATGTGATCTATCTTGGAGAATGTTCCGTGCGCACTTGAGAAGAACGTGTAATCTGCTGTTTTTGGATGGAATGTCCGATATATATCAATTAAATCTATCTGGTCTATTGTGTCATTTAAAGCTTCTGTTTCCTTATTTATTTTCATTTTGGATGATCTGTCCATTGGTGTAAGTGAGGTGTTAAAGTCCCCCACTATTATTGTGTTACTGTCGATTTCCTCTTTTATAGCTGTTAGCAGTTGCCTTATGTATTGAGGTGCTCCTATGTTGGGTGCATATATATTTATAATTGTTATATCTTCTTCTTGGATTGATCCCTGGATCATTATGTAGTGTCCTTCCTTGTCTCTTGTAACATTCTTTATTTTAAAGTCTATTTTATCTGATATGAGTATAGCTACTCCAGCTTTCTTTTGATTTCCATTTGCATGGAATATCTTTTTCCATCCCCTCACTTTCAGTCTGTATGTGTCCCTAGGTCTAAAGTGGGTCTCTTGTAGACAGCATATATATGGGTCTTGTTTTTGTATCCATTCAGCCAGTCTATGTCTTTTGGTTGGGGCATTTAATCCATTCACGTTTAAGGTAATAATCGATATGTATGTTCCTATGACCATTTTCTTAATTGTTTTGGGTTTGTTTTTGTAGGTCCTTTTCTTCTCTTGTGTTTCCCACTTAGAGAAGTTCCTTTAGCATTTGTTGTAGAGCTGGTTTGGTGGTGCTGAATTCTCTTAGCTTTTGCTTGTCTGTAAAGCTTTTGATTTCTCCATCAAATCTAAATGAGATCCTTGCCGGGTAGAGTAATCTTGGTTGTAGGTTCTTCCCTTTCATCACTTTAAGTATATCATGCCACTCCCTTCTGGCTTGCAGAGTTTCTGCTGAGAAATCAGCTGTTAACCTTATGGGAGTTCCCTTGTATGTTATTTGTCGTTTTTCCCTTGCTGCTTTCAATAATTTTTCTTTGTCTTTAAGTTTTGCCACTTTGATTACTATGTGTCTCGGCGTGTTTCTCCTTGGGTTTATCCTGTATGGGACTCTCTGCGCTTCCTGGACTTGGGTGGCTATTTCCTTTCCCATGTTAGGGAAGTTTTCGACTATAATCTCTTCAAATATTTTCTCTGGTCCTTTCTCTCTCTCTTCTCCTTCTGGGACCCCTATAATGTGAATGTTGTTGCGTTTAATGTTGTCCCAGAGGTCTCTTAGGCTGTCTTCATTTCTTTTCATTCTTTTTTCTTTAGTCTGTTCCGCAGCAGTGAATTCCATCATTCTGTCTTCCAGGTCACTTATCCGTTCTTCTGCCTCAGTTATTCTGCTATTGATTCCTTCTAGTGTAGTTTTCATTTCAGTTATTGTATTGGTCATCTCTGTTTGTTTGTTCTTTAATTCTTCTAGGTCTTTGTTAATCATTTCTTGCATCTTCTCAATCTTTGCCTCCATTCTTATTCCAAGGTCCTGGATCATCTTCACTATCATTATTCTGAATTCTTTTTCTGGAAGGTTGCCTATCTCCACTTCATTTAGTTGTTTTTCTGGGGTTTTATCTTGTTCCTTCATCTGGGACATAGCCCTCTGCCTTTTCATCTTCTCTATCTTTCTGTAACTGTGGTTTTTGGTCCACAGGCTGCAGGATTATAGTTTTTCTTGCTTCTGTTGTCTGCCCTCTGGTGGTTGAGGCTATCTAAGAGGCTTGATGGGAGGCTCTGGTGGTGGGTAGAGCTGACTGTTGCTGTGGCGGTCAGAGCTCAGTAAAACTTTAATCCACTTGACTGTTGATGGGTGGGGCTGGGTTCCCTCCCTGTTGCTGTGGCGGTCAGAGCTCAGTAAAACCTTAATCCACTTGACTGTTGATGGGTGGGGCTGGGTTCCCTCCCTGTTGGCTGTTTTGCCTGAGGCAACCCAACACTGGAGCCTACCCGTGCTCTTTGGTGGGGTTAATGGCAGACTCTGGGAGGGCTCACGCCAAGGAGAACTTCCCAGAACCTCTGCTGCCAGTGTCCTTATCCCCACGGTGAAACAGAGCCACCACTCGCCTCTGCAGGAGACCCCCCAACACCAGCAGGTAGGTCTGGTTCAGTCTCCCCCAGGCTCACTGCTCCTTCCCCTGGGTCCTGATGCACACATTACTTTGTGTGTGCCCTCCAAGAGTGGGATCTCTGTTTCCCCCAGTCCCGTCAAAGTCCTGCAATCCAATTCCCACTAGCCTTCAAAGTCTGATTCTCTAGGAATTCCTCCTCCCGTTGCCTGACCCCCAGGTTGGGAAGCCTGACGTGGGGCTCAGAACCTTTACTCCAGTGGGTGGACTTCTGTGGTATAAGTGTTCGCCAGTCTGTGAGTCACCCACCCAGCAGTTATGGGGTTTGATTTTACTCTGATTGTGCCCCTCCTACCGTCTCACTGTGGCTTCTCCTCTGTCCTTGGACGTGGGGTATCCTCCTTGGTGAAGTCCAGGGTCTTCCTGTCAATGATTGTCCAGCAGCCAGTTGTGATTCTGGTGCTCTCGCAAGAGGGAGTGACAGCACGTCCTTCTACTCCGCCATCTTGGTTAATCTCCACAACTACAAGTTTAAATTCACAACACAGGGCATGCTGATTTAAACTATGCAAAATTAGACAATGTCAAATCAGGCCATTCTAACTCAGACCGCATCAAAACTAGTGATTACATGATCTCCAAGTACCTGTAAACCTGCAGCCTGACACTCACTGCCATCACCCTGGAGCCATCTCTGCTGCCTCCTTCAACCTCCCGTAGACTTAGACAGTGTGAAGACTTAAAAAGTGATACCCCAGGGACTTCTACTTCTGGCCAAGACAGAATAACAGGAAGTAACATCCACCTGAAGGAACCTAAAATGGACAATATACATAAAACTACAGTTTGCAAGATACTGGATATCAGGCAATGAAGGACAATGAGCTCTGCAGCATAGGAAACAAATGAGGTGAACCTGGGGTTTCCCCAACTTACTGCCTTGAGAGAGGTTCCCTGCTGCAGCCCAGGGAAGGAGAACCCAGGCAGAATCCAGAGGACACCTTAAGTTAGGGACGTGGAGCTGAGAGTCCAGGAAGCTCCAGCTAGCTAGAATTTGAAGACCAGGTATTGGAGGTGAGAGATCTACACAGAGAGAGAACTCCAGAGACATATAGAGGGCCCTCTGCAAGATTCCAGCTGAGTACTGAGCCCACATGCATGTGAACAAGCTACCTAAAGCTGGGACAGAGCCACCTGGAAAGATTAGAGGTAGCACCACCACCCAGCGTTCACATAGGGCCAAGGAGAGTGACTGTTTCCACCAGCCAGACTAGAAAACTTCAAGATTCACAGGGCGTTGAGCAGAGAATACAGAAGGATCCTGCCTCCATAGTGGGGAATAATTAACCAAATATTATCTATAGTATAATGTTGGTTTTAGATCATAATTGATCATTAATGGGTGGGGAAAGTACTTTGTTGATTTTATAAAGTAGCACAGGTCAAACTAAGGACTATAATTTATAGAGACAGGAAAAAGAGATGAGCGTGGATGGGGTGGGGAAGGGGAGGGCTGGGGAGGGATAAGTGAATTTATTTATCTTAGGTAAACCGGAACTCACTCACCCTCTCCTTCTCTCCGAGGTGTCCCAGCCAAACAGCCATTGAGCACATTATATGTCAGGCCCCAGAGACAAAGAAAACTAGTCCTTGTCCTCAAGGGAGACAGACAGCTATGTATATGTATATTTCAGTTCTATGATGGAAGATAAACAGCTATCATAAAACTATTTAAGGCTTCCCTAGTGACGCAGTGGTTGAGAGTCTGCCTGCCAATGCAGGGCACACAGGTTCGAGCCCTGGTCTGGGAGGATCCCACATGCCACAGAGCAACTGGGCCCATGAGCCACAACTACTGAGCCTGCGTGACAGGAGCCTGTGCTCCTCAACAAGAGAGGCCGTGATAGTGAGAGGCCCGCGCACCGTGATGAAGATTGGCCCCTGCTTGCCACAACTAGAGAAAGCCCTCGCACAGAAATGAAGACCCAACACAGCCATAAATAAATAAATAAAAATTAAAAAAAAAAAAAAACTAAGCTCTATGACAGAGGGATAAACATCCAGTTGGAATACAAAGTTTTAAGTTTTATGACAGAGGGAAACACAGATTCTGTGGGAGCCTAGGGGAAGCCCTTAATCTAGTCTGGCAATTAGCCGACTTTTCCAACAAGCAACAATTACCCCAGTCACCCCCAGTTATCCAAGTAAAGAGATTCTGGAGGAATAGAGATTTCCCAAGATCTCCTGAGAAAGAAGGCCATGAGTTAACCTAAAGCCAGTGATACTGTAACCTGGATAAGGGACTAGCTTCTGGCCTTGACACAACAGGTCATTATGAAAGGTGAAGCCTGCTGTACTTTGAAAATTCCCTGTAATGGAATAAACATATCTCATTTTATCAGTTTTATTATTAAAACTGTTGCCACCAATGTGTATTGATTACTTTCTATTTTCCATGTGTTTTCATACTTATTATCCTATTTAATCCCCACAACCACCCAACAGGAGCTACATTATATCTCCTTTTAACAGCACTTAGAGTTTCCAAAAATTACTGAGGTGCAGTAGGCTAAGTAACTTGCCCAAATATTAAAGCTAGTGATCCTAACGTCTATTGCATCTAATTCCAACCCCACAATGTCTCTTTTCCTAATACAGTTATCTACCATGTCTAAAGGAATTTCTTGGCAAGGTTGTGCTGTCTTTGAATTTCATTTGTAAATTTGAGCATCATTTGTAAATCAGACACCAGCTCAGGAAAATAAATGTTAACTTGTCTGAAGCTTTGTGAAAACACTTTATTAAGAGACAAAGAGTTGTTTTAATAACAATAAGTCAGGACAGCCACATGTGGCAAAACTGGTGATGCACTGCACAATACAGGAGCACCATTCACGTGGACCATGGTGTGGACAGTGTTTCCTAAAGCTGTACAGTGAGACAACCATGAATATGATCATTTCTTGCATGTTTACAACACTTTGAAGTTTACAAAGGACGTTCATAGGGTTTAAGCTTTACAACATCACTGCTATTGTAGTTTCTCATTATACAGAAGAGGAAACAAAATCCAGAGAGGTTATACAGTATGTCACTTTATGATATTTCCAGGATTTTAACCTTGTAAGTCGTACTTCAGTATTCTTTCTTCTGCCTCAAATGAGCATACATTGTTTTCTGCCTATAATTCTTCAATGTGAATGTTTTTGACCTAACAAATTTCAAGAGCTGGAAGTTAAGTGAGTCCACCTGGGGGGAGAGACCGCTGGGGGGTGGTGACGGAGTCTTCACAATGTCTCCTATTGCTCTCCTTCACACCCAACCCCCATCCTTGTTCACTGATTCCCCAAAGGGATTAAAAGAACCTCCCTACAATCAAGGACACTTAAACATGTTTAGTAGATTAGCAAGAAAGCCAAGGGAGAGGGGAAGATATGTGATTTGCTATTGAAGGCCAGCAATTTAGGGAGGTCAGTACCTCCTGAAGGGTGGGAGGAAAGATGGGAAGAAGTCACAGAAGCACCTGAAATCCTTGTGGTCAGGATGAAGAAGGTGTGGTCTGCCTATTGAGAAGGTAACCACTGCACTTTCCTATCAGTCCCAGAGACTGAAACATAATCCCAGGCTGAGTCCAGGCCAAGAAACTGGGTCTCTTTGAGTCATGGCTCCCAAATATGGAAATTACTTCAACTTCCTACCTCCACCCTGATATATACACACATTCTTCGATCAGTGCCCAGGAACACAGAAGTTATACCCGCTCTTGTGTCATATAATCCATACCCAGTGCACAAAGGAAATACTCCCTAAAACACAATAATCACAAACAATGCATACACACACACGCCCCCTTGTACACATATCTTTTTTTCTCACATATCCTTCAGACATTATATTCCACCTACATATGACTAAAGACATATATATTACACAAATGGATTTCATATCACAAATACGATGCACAACAGATATATGCCCAAAGATAAACACCACACATGCCAAAAGGCATAGCATCCCAACACTACACATTCCACACACTCATGCATATTATATATTCCACATTGTTACAAATATGTAACATTTTACACTGTACATTTACATATTACAGATACGAAGGAAAAAAGAGGCAGCATTCTCATCAGATACACATAAAGATATTGTCCATCATTCTCACATAGATGCACGTCACATACCAACTAACAGAGGCCACATAAACATAATAAACGTACAGAGACATTATTTATGTAGTGTATACACACCAGGACACAACTATCACACAGACCAAAACACAACTGGCACATGTTCTATGTACTCACACGCACACACTAAAAATACATATAGTCACATAAACACACTCACAGCCACAACCAGGATAAACATCACCCTTAAGGAAAAACAGTCTCCAATAGAACCACGTAGATGACATTGACATTGGCAGATTCCACATAAATACACTCACATGCATACAGAAAAGTAACATTTCATGTGAGCTGTTTCTTCACTTGCTACCATCTCCCTCCCTCCAATTACTATCACCCAAATACCTTCATTAACCCCTAAAAATTGCTGTGTAACCACTTTGGGGTCCAAGAAAGAAGCTTTATAGCTAACACAGATTCACGGACATGGATACATGGAAGTAAAATAATTAAAATCATATATCAAGACTGGAATGAATCATAAGGTACGTCATTTACAGCCTTCTCATGTCAGTATTGGGTGTATTTTCTAGTTGGGAGAGAGGAATACAGCAAGGCCACCATAGCAGAGAGACCAGGGTGATCATTCTCCAGGATGTCCTGTCCAAACTGTCATAAGTCCTTCTGTATTGACACATTCCTGGAGACAGAAATTCAAGGTCTATTTAAGTAACTGGGAGCAGACATCCCAGTGGGTTGGATGTTCCAATCACCAAGATGTTCAACAGGACCCAAATCCTGCCATCTTTGGTAGAGACTGAGGACACTGAAGAGGTTATCCTGCTCACCTGCCATCCTGTAAGAACATATGGAGGACCCGTGAATGAATCTCCTTGGTTTTGGCTCCATAGACTATAGGGTTAACCATGGGTGGTAGTAGTAGATAGATAGGTATTAGCCGTAATCACACAGAGAAGGGAAGTAGGGCCACACAGCCTGTGTACCACCGAGAGCCCAATGAGGGGCACGTAGAAGACCAGCACAGCACAGAGATGGGAGATGCAGGTGTTGAAAGCCTTGAGTGCTGCCCCCCGAGAGGACAGCTCCAACACAGCCCTCAGAATGAGGATACAGGAGAAGCCAGGGAAGAGAGAGTCGACGTCTGTGACCGCGAGGATGATGAAGAGCCCGTACACCACACTGACCATGGTGGCAGTACAGGACAGCTTCATAATATCTTGGGGCAGACAGAAGGAGTGTGTGACAGGGTGTGTTTGGCAGTACGACAACTGCTTCAGGATGAAGGGCAGGGGGAAGAAGAATACAAATCCTCTGGTCAGGGCAGCTAGTCAGATCTTGGTGACCGTGGTGACCGTAGGCCCCGTGAGCACAGAAGCATGCCGCCGTGGGTGGCAGGTGGCCACAACGTGGTCAAATGCCATGGCCAGCAGGACAGCTGACTCCATGGCTGACAGAGCATGGATAAGGAACAGCTGGGCCAGACAGACGTTGAACTCGACTTTCTGGACGCCCGTCAGGAAGAGGCTGGCCATCTTGGGCAGAGTAACGGAGGAGAGGACTAGGTCAATGTTAGAAAGCACGGCCAGAAAGAGGTACATGGGCTCATGCAGGCACCTTTCCACACAGATGATGAGGACAATGGCCAGGTTGCCCAGGGTGGCCAAGGCATACATACAACACAGTGGGAAAGCCAGCGTAAAGTGGACATTAGGCGCCAGGCCAGGGATGCCCACCAGCAGGAAGTATGCTGGGTAGACCAGAGTTCCATTTGGTGTGGTCATGGCAGGAACCAAGAATCAAGGTTTCTGCATCCCAAGTCCAGGGTCTATGAAAGGGAAAAGGAGAAACATCACTCAGTCATGGCTCAGAGGAGAGAAAGGACTTATTAGGAAAGGACACTGAAACAGTGAGGGCAGCAAACAAGGCCTAAGTGCTTCTGGTAATCCTGAACTCCAGCCTCCTTCTGCTCTAATTCTTCACAGACATACCTCCCTGGGGGTCCCATTAATCTCAGTGTGTGAAGCCCACTCAGAACACATGTGCAACAGCTCTTCATTTCCAGAGCTGATGTTTCTGACCACAGACACCGCTCTTGGCCACTTCCACAACACAACTGCCAGGCTTGCACAGATCCTTCCAGATCCCAGCTTTTCTAGTGCGTGTTAGGGTTAGGGTCTGTCTGAGTTCAGAGTTTGAGGTTCAGTCTGTGGTTTCCTTTAGGACTCACTCTAATCTGATTTTAGGATGGGAAGCAGGGGGTCAGTCTGAGCCTAGATTTCAAGAGATAGGTTTGTGTTTCAGCCTGAGTACCATTTCTTAAAATTCCTTGATAGAACCATCTGAAGTGGTTATTGAAAACACTATCTCTCCAGGTCCTAGTCCAGGCCCAGAGAATCAGATTTTCCAGGGGAAGGGTCCAGAAATCTGGTTAAAAAACAATAAATCCCTTCTCTCCAGGTGACTTTTTTTTTTTTTTTTAATCAGAAAAATTGGGGAAAAGCTTTCTGGTCTTCTGGGAGGTGGGGAGATAGGAGTGAAGAAAGACTATCATTTCCAGCCCCCAACAAAGAATGGAATATAGTCTTTCATTGGGATCTCTCAAGGCCCACATGAGAGTCAGTCCCAGATTGTGCTTGGCTGGGCTGTGACATGGAAACGAGATACAGCTGAGACATGAAGAGAAAATCAGTCTGTGTTGCCACTAGTGCTCTGTGATATCCACAACACATCCTCCTTCCTCCACTACCCTCCCTGGGGAGCACAGAACACCCCAAGCTCAATTTCCTTTCTCTACACAGACCACTCTGTTCTAAGCCTCTGTCCTGAGATGCAAACCCATATAACCTGCTGCCTCTTCATAGTTCTACTTGGATAGCCTAAGGGCCTCACATTCATCTTGTCCCAAATAGGACCCCTCTGAATGGTACCAATGGGTCACCTGAGTCATCCTGGTCAGGGAAGCTAGTCCCATCTTGATTTCTCTGCTCTTTCTCCTCCACTGTGATTTTGTTTTTCCAAGTAATCAATTGTGCCTTTCTTTTTATTTAACACATCCTCCCTCCCTACCAACCTCATTATATCACCCACTCTGCTCTGATTATGAAAAGAACTTCCTAACTCACCTCCCTGCTTCCAAACCCAGACACTTCAATCCACCTTCTACATGGCTGCCATCTAAATGGCAAAACTGGACATGTCAGGCTCCTGTTTAGCAAGTTCCAGGTGACTCCCATAGCCTTCAAGATCGAGGTGGAATTCCACAGTCTACATTCAAAGCCCTTCCCAATGTGGCTCCCACGTAACTTTCCAGCCCAGCTTCTCAGTTTGTTCCTTCATTACCAGTTGCCACCACACACACACACAAGTATTTTTCTCCCACTAAATTAATCCCCCTTGCCTTGTTTTTTCAGTGAAGTGTGGGCAGCTGGAACTGGGGAGTCCTTCCTGGCACAAGGGATAGACAAAGTTTGGAATGAGCCGCACAGTGGTTTGAAGAAACTCCTCTTTGGGAAGGTCACTGAACCAGGTCTGGGATCCAGACGTTGTAATCAGGAAGAGTGCCCGCTGGCAGACGTCTCCAAGTAACAAGGCTGTCTGAGCAAAGACCAGGCTTCCTCAGGTAATGCACCCTCCCTGCCTGGGTCTCCGCGAACTTCCCAGGGCCCAGGCAAGACTCCCCTCCCCTCCCCTCCCCTTTCCTCCCCACCCTGGGCTAAGCCTGGCACACTCACTAACAATGCTTCCGCCCCAGGCAGCTGCCCTTATATAGCTTCCCTGGGGGCCCTAGGGAGCGT
Source organism: Balaenoptera ricei (assembly GCF_028023285.1). Taxonomy (NCBI): domain Eukaryota; kingdom Metazoa; phylum Chordata; class Mammalia; order Artiodactyla; family Balaenopteridae; genus Balaenoptera; species Balaenoptera ricei. The sequence goes on along the minus strand of NC_082646.1, from coordinate 63,906,190 downwards.
GAGGGATGATGAACAGTGAACTACTCCAGGCTCCCTGGGAGCACCGCTCCGCTCAGGCGCCCAAGTAAATCTGAACCCAGACTCCTACCCCGGGGGGCTGCACTCTGTTACTAGTCTAAGGCCACCTTAGGAGATTAGAGGTAAGGGGAATGCAGTGGAGGTGAGGGATGACCTGCACTGGAAGAAAGGAGCTACTGGAATGGAGGCGTGGGCGCGCAGCTAAAAGCACACAGACGTGAATACGCCTGCTCACTCTCAGACGCACTATCCAAGGGGATCCAGCCCTGTGCTCAGGCACTGCCTCTCGCTTCTTGATGCTGCCCCCTTATGGTAATGTAGGCGAATTGCAGCCTCGTGGCTACTTGGGCACTGACTGAGGATGATGAACCAAAGACCTAACTTACCTTGAATCTGAGCTCCTGCCACTGCACTACGGCTGCTCCTTAGTTCACACTTCTCTCCCTAATAAGCCAACTCCTTATCCCTCGGGCTGCTAATAATGGCTCTCCTGCACCCCGCCCCCAAATGAGACAGTGTAGAATGGTTGTTTAAATGTGGGGCTCTATCAGGAAACAGACTTATGTCCAAATCTGGGCTCCATCACATACCATCCTTAGCCTCAGTTTGATGCGAAAAATAAAATGAGATACTAGCAATTCTCCAGTGAATGATTGTGTTCATTATTATTGCTCAAAACAACTGGAAGAGCCAATGAAATAGGAGGAAATGCAGTTGAGATAGTGCTACAACAGCCAAAGGAAGAAAATACATTGAGGAGGAAGAGTGGACAGCAGTGCAGAAGGCTGCTTAGAGATCAAATAGTATGAGGACTGAAAATAAAAAGTCACTGGTTACCTTGGGAAGAACTGTGGAGGTCGGTTGGTAGGAATGGGGTCCTGAATACAGCAGAGTGAGGAGTGAGTGAGTTGGGAAGAAATGGAGAAAGTGGGTGTAGACCACTATTTTGAGAAGTTTGTATGTGAAGAGAAGGAGTGAAATGGGCAATACATGAAGAATTGACAGCTCTAAGGAGAGTTTTTAAATTTGTATTTTGGAGCTTAAGGAGATTAAACACAAGTAAATGTCAACAGGATGGAGTTAGTAGAGAGGCTCCCTGTCCTTTATTTCTCATATTCCTAGTGGAGTTCATCAACGCTGTGACCCAGGTAGACCCTCTGTCCTTCCCCCTCTGTATAGTGACCATGAGAAATCTTAATTGCTCCCATAGCATCACCCAAACAAGCAAAACCAATATCCTGAACTCCAGACATGGTAATGTCTATTGGACATCACTATTTAAGCATCCTTCAGGCACCTCAAACTCAGTGCCTCCAACTAAGTTCATTATCTCTGATCTGCAGTCTATGCCCCCAATCTGTGTTTTCTGTTCCCTGTCACAGAAATGACTCTGTTGCCCCAGCCAGGAACCTAGAAGCCTTCATCTCTGTCTTCTCCCTCTCTCTTACCTCTCTCTGATCCCATTCAATCAGTCACCAAGTTCTCTTTAATTTACATCATGGTTATCTCATGAATCAGATTATTTTTCTCCATCCCCTTTGCCTCCTAACCAAGATAATCTCTTGCCTAGACCATCAGAATAACTTGTTCACTGGTCAGCCTCATTGAAGATCTTTCCTACCAATTCACTGTCCACACTGTGGCCAGTGTGATCTTCCAAACACAAATCAGTTCATAGCATTTCCCCATTGACTTTAGAATGAAAAGTTGAAGTCCACACTCCATACCCAATTCTTAAACCTTCTTGTGCCATCTCAGGGCACATTTCCATCCTATCTTCAACCATTCTACCTCCCTTTTTGCATGCCAAGTAGCAGGCACACTGAAATTATCCCCCTGCTTCAATGTGCCATGCTTTCTCTCACCCTTCAGCTTTCGCATATGTTTTTCCGCATGGTAAAAATACTCATCTTACTTCCTGTTTTTATTAATTCTTAGCTTTCAGATATCTGTTTAAACAACCTTCCTGAGGAAGATCTATTCTGGGCCCTAATCTTGATGTAATCACTTTACTTTTTTCCCTTTGTTTCACTTAAAAACTTTAACGTTATGAGATTAATTATCCTTCATAATTCCAAACAGATCATATCCTCCTATTTTTGTAGGGGGGGATGGACACTGATGTGTACATTTAAAAGGGGGAGGTTTACATAGCCTTCTTTCATTCACTCTTATTACAGAAATTATTGGTTCTCTTATTGATGTTCACTCATAACTCAAAATTCAGTTACTTCAATTGAGTCATGTTTAATGGGCGGTCCCCTTAAATTTTTACTAGTAATGTCAAGCACCAAGTTGGCACAATTTTTGAATGAAGATTTTTCATGGGAATTTTTCAAGCATTTTTTCACTTGTTACAGTCACAAGAATAGTATCTTACTGCATAAGGTGAACTTTTAAAATAATTGTATATCCCTATATTTTTGTTTCAATATTTTTCACAAGAAATAAGGAAAAAATCATTCAACATAAACAGAGTGTTAAAATGTCCAGCCAATAATGGAGACCTCTGGCCAGGGATATACTCAAATTCTTGGCTTAGGAGATGCTCAGTTATATGAACTTGCTGATAATAATTCCCCAGCCCCATCTCATGACCCACCAACTGTCCCTCAATATGGTCCTACACTGGCATTCTTTCAGTTCCTCAAATGAACGTTCTCTTTTCTTACACCCACTTCCAAGCACTTGCTTTATCTGGAATAGTCAACCTCTTTGTTTCCCTCCTCTGCATATTAACCATTCTTAGATTCCACTGTAGGTACTGTTTCTACAAGGAAATCTTTCCTGTAAGAAAATGTTCTCTTGTTTCCAAGTGTATCCAAATTCCTTTTGCAGATGAATAATTCCATTGTTTTTTGTTAGGAAACACTGATGGACATGGCTATACAAAGCCACAGACAGCCCTCATGAAAGAGAATATGGATTTAGAAATGATTCTTTACGTTAATAACTTGTATTAAGGCAAGAAAAAGAAATATATGGCATGAGAGTTAGAAAAAAATTATATTGGGTTGGCCAAAAAGTTCGTTTGGGTTTTTCCATAAGCTGTTACGGAAAACCCAAACGAACTTTTTGGCCAACCGAATATAATCATTATTTGTGGATTAGTGACTGAATATGTATAAAAATCCAAAAGAATCCATTGATAAATAATTAGAATTAGTAAGTACAAAAAGATTGCAAATTACAAAGTCAATATACAAAATTCCACTGTATTTCTTTATAAAATAGACATGGTTTTATTAAAACAGCATTTACAATAGGAGAGAAAAATCACATATCTAAGAATAAATCCAGTAAAGGATATAGAGAAACTTCCACACAGGAAACCAGAAGGAATCCCTAAGAGAAACTGAAGAAGATCTAAATAATGGAAGAATAAACTATGTTCTTCTATTGGAAAACTCAATAATATTAAGAATTTAATTGAAGAATTTAATTATCTCCCCCAACTTTTCTACAGATTCAATGCAATCTCATTAATATCCTAACAGGTCATTTTGTAGAACTTGATAAGTTTAATTAAAAATTTATAGTGAAATGTAAATTGCTGAAAATAACCACAACACTCTTAAAGAATTGGACCAATGTGGGAAGACTTGCTATATCAAATATCAAGACTTATTATAAAACTATAGTAATTATGAAAGCGTGATATTGGTGCAAGGTAGAAAATTGGGCCAATGAATAGAAATAAAAACCCATTTGCTTTGTTCATTCGTCAGTGGACATTTAGGTTGTTTTTATTTCTTGGCTATTGTAAATAATGCTGCTATGAATGTGGCGGTGCAGATATCTTTTTGAGATAGTATTTTATTTTCTTCAGATATATACCCAGAAGTGGTACTTCTGGATCATATGGTAATTCTATTTCTTTTTTAATCTTTGAGGAACCTCCATGCTGTTTCCCATCGTGGCTGTACTAATGTACATTCCCACTAACAGTACACAAGTGTTTCTTTTCTTCACATCCTGTCAACACTTATCTCTTGTCTTTTGGATAATAGCCAACCCAATTGATGTAAGGTATTATCTCATTGCATCTCCTTATGATTAGTGATGTTGAGCATCTTTTCATTACCTGTTGTCCATTTGTATATTTTCTTGGGAAAAATGTCTTTTAAGTCCTTTGCCCAAGTCCTTTTTAATGGTATTGTTTTTGTTTTTGTTTTTTGCTATTGAGTTGTATGAGTTCCTTATATATTTTGGATATTACCCCTTATCAGATAGGTGATTTGCAAATATTCTTTCCTGTTCCATAAGTTGTCTTTTTATTTTACTGATTGTTTCTTTTGTTTTTATGCTTGTTCAACTTAAACTCAAGTGATAGCAAGGAATATCTTGATCATCACTGTATCCTCAGTGCTAGGATTGCACCTGATATTTCTATCTATCTTGGGACCATAGAAGGTTATGTAGCAAAAAGGAAGTCCATTATAAAATAATAACAGGAGGACTTCCCTGGTGGTGCAGTGGTTTAGAATCCGCCTGCCAATGCAGGGGACACAGGTTTGAGCCCTGGTCTGGGAAGATCCCACATGCTGTGGAGCAACAAAGCCCGTGCGCCACGACTACTGAGCCTGCGCTCTAGAGCCCACAAGCCACAACAACTGCGCCTGCGTGCCACAACTACTAAAGCCCATGTGCCTAGAGCCTGTGCTCTGTAACAAGAGAAGCCACCGCAATGAGAAATGACAAGTCCGCGCACCGCAACAAAGAGTAGCCCCACTCACAGCAACTAGAGAAAGCCCGCGTGCAGCAACGAAGACCCAATCCAGCCAAATAAAGAAAGAAAGAAAGAAGAAGAAGAAAAGATTCAACATTGCACTCAGGAGGGTTCTGGGAATATGGCAATACATCTTGGATTCTCTCTAATTTTGTGTGTCAAAAAATTCAAATAAGATAACCTTCAGTAAGAATCTACAATCCTGTCACACAAAAGAGAGCAAAAGTTCTTTCTAAAATTTGGGATTCCTGTGTGTCTGTTCAGAGTAAGGTGGAAGGCAACTAACCTACCTTGAAGGAAAGCTTTCAAGAAACCATGCTGAGAGGCCCTCACTTTGGAGCCTCCAGTATTTGGCCCCTGTGGAAAGAGCTCTGCCTCATGTCTCCATGGGTCTTACCTTACTTAAGAGTATGGGCTGGCCAGTTGACCTGTGCCATTCCTTATAACCTTCCTAAGATGACGCCCAATCTACTGTTCACTGAGAAGGAGGCAGAACTCCATGAGAACCTACATCAGCTAAGGACAGTGACTTATCAAATCATCTCTCATAACCATGAGCAAACAAAGGAAGCAAGTAATGTGGAAAATATCAGAGCTTGAAGAAAGGGAACAAATATGAGAAACCAGATCAAATGCCCAGTAGGAAACAGGGCAGAAATGGCAGAACGTAGAAAAAAAATCCATAGCATCAGTGAGAGCTGAGAAAATCCTGTTGTGTTAAAACATGAACAGATTGCTACTGAAGAAAAGCAATGTGCAAGAAAATAAGAATTGTTTGAAATAATAACAATAAAACAGAGTGTGCAAATTTTATGGGGAAATCTTGGTTGGTTCTTAACCAAGAGTGGGAAGAGATAGGAGTATTTTCTTGAATCCCTTAATCCCTAAGGTGTAAAACACAACAATAACAACAACAAAACCAAATCACTGATTGGATAGACAATATCCATTGTCTTTCTGCAAAACATTCTAGGAGAATCTCTCAAGTTGGCCATGCACAGTTCTTTGCTTTTTCAGCAAATATACAGACTTGGGCAAGAAAAAGTAAGAGACATGGAGGGGAAAATACAGGCATTCCAGAAGGAAAGGAAGGAGGGGATGGAGCCGATGGAGTAAAATCAACAATCAAGGAAATAACTAGGAGAAAATTTCCGAAAGCCCAAAACCTGTCTTAAGATATAACATGCTCACTCATTCATAAAATAAAAGATGTATACTTAATTTCAGATGAAATTTCTGAATTCCAATAAAAAATAAACTATCCTGTATGCATCTAGACAGATATGCCTACAAAGTAATGCCAAATTATACAAGCTAGCAGTTAAGCTCCACAAAAGCATTTTTCTGTTTTGTTCACTGATATATTTCAATCACTTGAAAGAGTGCCTGTTACATAGCAGGCACTCAATAAATATACATGGATGAATTTGCTGGCATTAAGGAATCAATCTCTACCTGAGGTCATGAAAATATTCTTTTAAATTACTTTGGGAAGTTTAATTGCTTTGACTTTTATAGTTATATCTACAATTCATATGTGTGTGATATGAGGTTAGGGTTCGTGTTTCATTTTTTTCCATATGGATATTTGGTGTCTCCAGTACCATTTATTAAAAATATCCTTCTTTCCTCATTGCTCTATAGTACTACCTTTGTCATATAACAACTGGCCATATATGAGCAGGTGTGCTTCTGGGCATTTTTTTCTATTCATTGGCCCAGTGGTACCCTGCACCAATATCACACTTTCATAATTACTATGATAGCATGGAGAAATTATTTAAGAATTGTCTTAGCAAATAATCTGACTTGTCTTAGTGTGGGTGTCCCAGAAACAAACTGGAAACATGGATCTGAGTTCAAGTAGCTAACTGGGAGGTGATCCCAGGATGAAATATTAGGAGTGTTGACAAGTGAGAAATGGAAGGAAAGGAAGTCAATAAATTGTGTATTATCAAGCAGGTTATCACCATGGGAAGCTGGGTCTCCATTCCCTGCCACTCCTCTCCCTTAGCACAGATAGAGCTCATCCCACAGTTAGCCACTCAACTTGTTGTCCTGGTCCATCTTGGATTCAGGCAGAGGGTTGGAATCTGTAGTTACAGCCATGGGCTATATCCAAGACAGAGCCTCACCTGGACACAGCTGTCTGCCTCTCACAGCAAACAAAGCACCCTGATGGAGGCCAGGAAGAAGAGCTGCTGTGCTTGTGCACTGGACTTATCTGTCTTCAACAGTGCTCTGTCCAGCTTTCTCCTCGGGAACACAAACCCCCTCCCCCAGGAATACTAAGGTGCCCTTTTGCCAGGGCCCTTGAGAGTCAATCATAGTTATGGACAAATTGCCAAGTTACAAATGAAAAAGATCTCCCCTTTAACTGCTTTAACTTCACAGAAGCTCCAGAGAAGTGCAATCGACCCTTGAACAACACAGGTTTGAATTGTGTGGGTCCACTTATATGCAGATGTTTTTCAATAAATATATCAGAAAATGTTTTGGAGATTTGCAACAATTTGAAAAATCTCACAGATGAATCATGTAGCCTGGAAATATTGAAAAAAATAAGAAAAAGTTAGGTATGTCATGAATGCATAAATTATATGTAGATACTAGTCTATCCTTACATAGGCATAAGGTGAGTGATATTTAATATAAAATTAATGTGTTAATTTTCTTACTGTTTTACAACTTTGCTTTCAAAGAATTACATTATCATACAATATACCTGTCACTCCCATAAATGGAGAAATTGTATATCAGCCTATCATCACATTTAAGTTGTTTTTTAAAAAATGAAAGTGTTTCCAATACTATATTATTAATATGACTATAATACTGTATGCCATAAAAATTTTATGATTCATTCATTAGTGTATAGGCTAGGCTACGGTGAAGCAATCATATCAATTATACTAGGCTACCACAAAGCAATCATTGCTGCTTCTTTGTTATCAATGCATGAATTATTATAACTACAAATATTAATTTCTTTTTCACATTATCTTTTCATTTTTTATGTCTAGTGTTAATAATATCTATAACATCTACAATGTTTTGTATCATATAAGACAATATTGATGTATGTATTGATAGACTGATGATTCATCTTGTAAACAGAAGATGTAAAGTTATGATGTTGATATAGTACAGTATAGTAAATGCATTTTCTCTTCCTTATAATTTCCTTACTAACATTTTTTCTCTAGCTTACTTTATTATAAGCATATAATACAAACAAAATATGTATTAATCGACTGTTTTATGTTATTGGTTAAGACTTCAGGCCAACTGTAGGCTACTAGCAGTTAAGGTTTGGGGGAGTCAAAAGTTATATGCATATTTTTGACTGTACAGTTGGCCCCTGCAATATTTAAGGGCCCACTGTACAACTAACTTGATTTTGAGTTCCTTAAACAGTCTGTGGCCTATGGTTGTAATTCCAGCACCCAACACAAAGTGCAAAAAGTGAACGCTCAATAAATGTTTAAAGTGGCTTGTTTCGATTAATCCATTTACTACTCTGTTAGGCAGCCATGCCTACAGATCCAGGTGAGACACAGGGTACAGCTCAGACCTCAGCTACCTCTTTTCTTCTTTTTTTGCTCATGGTCCCATTTGTTTCAGGAATTTTCTGGGCCTCACCCTTCAGAATTTCAACCATGGCCTGAGAGCCCTGACATTGGCATGAAGAGCCAAAGAGTAACAGTTCCAACAAGAAAATCATTTGGAACTGGGCTTCAGTTGGAGGATTTCCTGGTTATTTTCCACACAGGCAGGATGTGCCTTTATTTGCTTATTCAGTAAACACTGAAGTATCAGGAAAAGGACAAGGTGCAGAGACTACAAAGAAAACCCGAAATCACTGCCTTAAGTAGCACTTTGTGTGTGCACATGTCTGTGCGTTTAGGCGAGGGACGAACACCGGTCGTTTAAAATTTTTTTCCAATTTGTATAGCAGTTCCAGACGAGGAATTCCACTTCTCCTCCGCCACTTCCCACCATCTGCTTCTAACTCTAAAGGGGGGTGTGGCAATAGTGATGAGAGACTGCCTGCTGAAGTACTGAAGGAGAAGAGCTTGCCAAGAAAACCCAGGGTTTTTTATGAGAAACCACCATCTGCAGCCTGGAGCCAGGAGAGGTCGCTCATCTTGCAGGAAAGTGCAGAGTCCACTGCATTATCAGTGCTCAGCCTTGCACTAAATTGGGTCTCAGAATCAGACATGGCTGGCTGATCTCATAGGCTGCTGAGTTTAACGTGGAAAACTGGCAAAGGAACAGCATTATGTCCGGAGCTACCACACGGAAGGAACAAGGTTCGCCCTGAAGAGCCACTAGTCATCCAGAACGGAAGCGTGAAAAGCAAGGGGTTCTTTGAGCTGAGGGCCAGCTAGGCCTCTTACTGCATGGCCCGAGCAGCCTCATCCAAGGGGCCTCACCCCTTCGACCCGTCCTCGACTGACTCCTGGGCCCTTTTACAGTTTAAAGGGCTCTGAGTAGGGGAAGAGGCCAGAAAAACCGAAAAAAAGAGAAAATACGCCGTCAGGCCAAGAGGTGTGCAGGGCCCTGTCCCCTCCTCCGATTGGCTAGGGTTGTCCTGTTCGCTGTCTGTGATTGGCTGCTCCCACAAAGATGCCGCCGGCGAGCTCATTGGCTCCGGCCCTGTGGGCGGGGCCTCGGAATCCTGCAGGAGAAACCAAGGAGCTGGGGGCTGCTGGGGCCTTGGTCTCCGCGCCGGCGGTAAGTGCCGGGCTGGCTGGGCCAGCCGCTTCGGATGCTGCGGACACTCGGCCGTGGGAACCAACCGGGCGTCTCCACTTTCGGTTTCCGCCTCGGGGTGCTACTCCCGGCTGAGAAGGGAGGTGGGTAGACAGTTGTGCCTCTTCAGAGGTCCTGCAGGCCGTCAGCCTTACTCTGCCCCGACCCGCCCGGGACCCTCGGGCCCTGCCCGGCGTCCTGTGGCCCGGAGGTTACCCTCCCCCTCTCTCCTCCCGAACCCCGGAGGTCACCGCCTCCTCACTTCCCACTTTGGCCCCTCCTCTCGAGTCTCTTCCCGGCTTCGCCCTTTCCCCCCGGCAAATGTCTTTCCTAGAAGGCTTCCCACTCTGCCAAATGCACAGTTGAAGCAATTAAATGTTTAATAATTAAAGTTTTGTCAAAGTAATCTGTGTATCATGAAAACAAAACAATAAGGCAATAAGTACCCGCCCCTAAATCCTTTTTTTGCAGAGGCCACCACATTTAACTTTTTCATGTTTAGAGCTTTTTATGACCCTACTAAATCTAAATAATGTGCTTCCATCGCATTTCTTGATTTATCATTTTGATAATTCTTTACCCCACTTCCCTTCTGCCACCATCTTCTCAATTTTCAGTAGCTATTTTCAATTCTTTGTTGATCTCTATAGCTTTAAATCATAGATATCAGACTCTGTTGTGTCAGCTTTAGGTAGTAGCTCTTGGGGCCCCTCCGTGGTAGATGAGGATATTGACATTTCTTCCACATCGAGCCTACTATCAGCTAGACCTTAACATTTACATTTAATACTCATGTATTCAAAAATATTTGAGCACTGTCTCTGGCCTTGGGGATATGGTCGTGAACAAAATAGAGTATGTCACTATCCTCATGAAACTTCTACTGTGGGAAGTAAGACAATAAACACATACATGTCAAATGACATTAAGAGCAGGAATTTGGAGAAGTCATTTCAAGCTGGGAGGACAGCAGGAATCCAAGTGGGTGGAATGAATGGACATGGGGTCTGCGAGAAAGTGTGGAAGTTCCTCCTTTTGCTTGACTGGGCTGTTTCAGGGTGAAGAGAGAGCTTCTTGTTGGACTGAGGGCTGGGGAACCAGGATAGGCTCTTCAGTAGGTTAGTGATTTAGTAAAACAAGGTTTTAGGATATTGGTCCTACAGTTTGGTAGTGACAGTGGGAGGAGGAAAAGCAAGAGGCATGGAGGCCAGTGAGAAGGCAGGACCTGCTGATGGCCTGTGACAGACAGTTCTGCAAAATCTACTTACTGCCCCACTTCCTTCAGGAAACCTCACTGGACTACCTTTAAACCATAGTGATTTCTCTCTCCTCTTGAATTTTTATTATACTTTGAAGCTGGAGAGGTTAAATACTTTGCCCAAGATAGAATGGCAGAGCCCTGGACCAAGCATCTGTTAAATGAGGGGAGAGTAGAATAATGGTTTCTACTTAGGGTTTTGAAATACATTGAGCCAATCCATGTAAAATGCTCAGAAGAGTGCCTGGCATATAGTGTACTCAAGGAGTGCTCGCTATTATTATTAATGTATAATATGCTCTCAACTCCCTAACTTAATTATAAAAGCATTTTGGGTTTAAGAACTGTTTTCTGTGTCTAGCTCATTTATTCCTTCAGCAAATATTTATTCAGCAATAACTGCATGACAGGCACTTTTTAGATCCAAGGATACAACGATGACTAAGACCATCAGGGCTTTTCCCTTTATAGACTAACTGGTAACACAAACTTGCACGGTGAACAAATAAACATTGTCAGCTGTACCAAGAGCCTGCCATTGGTCATTCAAGTTCTGTGCCCACATACGGCCCTAGCAGAAACCTCAGGTTTCTCGCTGGAGTAGTGAATTCATCAATATGGGTTTAATTATCATCAGATGACCTTTGTTTTTATCTTCCAAGGGCTGTTTGTCCATATCTGCTTCTAATGTATCACTGAGGAGAGTGTCTTGGCATCTTAGCGGATGTTAGTGCTGGAGAAGTGGGCAGAGGTTCACAGGAGGTGGGGAAAGTGTTGCTGGTTCCCTTATACCTTACACTTCAGTGTGCAACACAAGAAAACAAATTGAGCATATAGGCAATGGGCTTCTGGCGTATTACCTTTTCTGCACCTTGACGTACATAAATATACATAGAAGCATCCTAGAGAGTGAGGAAGGTGGGTATTTCTGGCTTTATTTTGGATAGTGAAACCACACGAAGTTCAAGAGAAACAGTGCTGATTTGGAGAGCATGATGGAGGTGGAGTGAGAATGGGCTGGCGAGCGAACCCAGAGGAGGGTCAGAGATGACCGGGTGAATGGAAACTGAGAATTCCCAGCATCCCAACACTCAGGCATCCCCAGATGTCCCTTCTGAGGCGTGAGAAACGTGACCCAGTGGATTCAGTTGGGAAAGCCAGAGCTTATTAAACAGGGTTCAGAAAGGATCCAAAAGAGGAAGTTATTTTTTTCAGTCACTACTTATCCCTTTTACCTATCCCTCTGCTCTTCTGCTCTTTTTGCCCTTATTTGTGTTTCTTTCCTTCTTCTCAGCCTTCAGTGGCTCCGCCTAGTTTTATTCATGTTCTGAGGAGGGTGTGACAGGAGCCATGGATCCCGCAGCATTGGTGGAAGCTGTTGTAGAAGAAGTGGCCTGTCCCATCTGCATGACCTTCCTGAAAGAGCCCGTGAGCATCGACTGTGGCCACAGCTTCTGCCACAACTGTCTCTCTGGACTCTGGGAGGTCCCAGGAGAATCCCAGAACTGGGGTTACTCGTGTCCCCTCTGCCGGGCTCCCGTCCAGCCAAGGAACCTGCGGCCTAATTGGCAGCTGGCCAATGTTGTAGAAAAAGTCCGACGGCTAGGGCTGCATCCAGGAATGGGGCTGAAGGGCGACGTGTGCGAGGTCCACGAGGAACAGCTAAAGATGTTCTGCAAAGAGGATGGCCTGATCGTGTGCGAGGCCTGTGGCCGGTCCCCCGAGCACGAGGCCCACAGTGTCGTGCCCATGGAGGATGTCGCCTGGGATTATAAGGTGGGAGATGAAGGCCAGCTCCCCCCAGTCTCTCCCCTGCCCCCCACTTGGCTATCTCTAGATCAAGAACTTGACCGGGGGCCCCAGAGACAAAATGAGAGCTGATTCCTTTGGCTTCTCACAACCCCAGATCCCGGGGACCTGATACAGGGAGCCGTACCTCTCCTTACGTTTATGACCTCCTTTGACTTCCTTCTTTCCCACTTCCACACCTCACCCCAATCCCAACAGGTTTAATGCCTAACCCAAACTTGCTTTCCTTACTAAGAATTTGAGGGAGACCATTTTGGTCTAGCTGGGGTTCTGGGCGCCTTGGATGAGGTGGTCAAGGCTGTACCTATCAGAACGTGCAAACTCCTCCTAGCAATGCCACAGATAATCACTGAACATCAGGTGAGTCACTTTAAATTCCTCATTTTATAGACAAAACAAAGGCTTAGAAATTTGAGATCATGATCATTGGTTTTAGAGCTAGAAGGGACCATGGCTGAGTCATTTAGGATTGAGTGAGATTGTCTAATCTAGTGTTGTAGGGTCCCTTCTGACTTAAGTTAGTTAAAGGAAGATCAAAGGCCTTCTTACTCTTCAGCCACTGTTCTTTCTCTTCTCCTCACCTTCTGTTTATTGGAGGCGATAGGGGGAGCCATCTGTGACACCCACTGCTCCTTTTTTATAGCTATCCTATCAACTTCTAACTTCTTACATTTTCCTTAGATGTCCATGCTGACATATCTTTATTGGAATCATTATCCCAATGATTCTGTGATCCATTGATCCTGTACTCGTCTTAATTCTCTTTCTTGAAGTTGAGATTAGAAGGGAAAATTGTAAGATGAATCCCCTGTATTAGCTGTTTTCCTATGCAAAAAGAATTTCTGAAAAATTAAAAGTATTTATTTATTTTGTTTTGCAGGTATTAGAATAGGGAGGCAGTATACCATAGGCATAAGAGTTAAAGAGCTGGGTTAAATCCCAGCCCGACCATTTACTAGCTGAATGACTTTGGGTAGGTCACTCTCTAAGCCTCAGTTTTGTTGGGACATCTTTAGTAAAATGGTCAATATTATTATGAGAATACTTTATGCTTCCCAGTAGTCATCTCTCACATTAGAGTCTAGGATGGTACTTCTTACCTTTAGGGTGCATATGAACCACACAAGGGTCTTGCTAAAATTCAGGAGGTCTGGGGTGAAGCCCAAGATCATGCATTGCTAACAAGCTCCCAGGTGGTGTTGATGCTGCTGACACACATGGACCACACTTTGAATAACAAGGTTTAGGAGGCTGTAGGATAACAAAGCAGATAAGGATAAAAAGAGGCGTGGATAGGAAAGTCCAAGATAGTTTTCTGGCCAGGTGGGAAATGGACCTTTTCTTCTGCTTTACAGAAACTTAGAGACTGGGGGAGTTGAAATGATTCTCAGATAGAGAGACCTTGGATGTAATCTGGGCAGGAATCTGCTCCCTCTGTGAAAAGGGAACACCCTTTTCTCCCAGCATGCATTCTGGCCCACCCCCTGAGGGATGCTTGTTTTCCCATCACCTACCAATGCTAGGAAGCCTGGCTATCCACCCAGGCTACGCGAGGTGTCCTCAGGAGGTTTTTGTCTCTTTCAGTGGAAACTCCATGAGGCTCTGGAACATCTGAGGAAAGAGCAAGAAGAGGCCTGGAAGCTGGAAGTTGGTGAGAGGAAACGAACTGCCAACTGGAAGGCAAGTTGCCCCCTGGGGAAAGGAGTCTGTGTGGTCCCTGTGTTGTCCCGAAGCTGGCCTATGGTACCTTCCTCATCTCTGTGAGGCAGAATGTGGGGTTTGAGGTCAGAGAGCCTGGGGTCCTCATGTCAGCTTTCTCTACCAGGTGTGCCGCCTTCAGCCGGCCTTGGGACCACTCACTTCCAGTTTCTTGAATGTGATGTAGAGATAACTTCTGGGCTCTCCTCATATGTGAGAAAGGAAAAGTACACACCTCACATATGCTTTAGCTCACAGGGGTATGACTGGTATAATGCTTAGTAAAGCATAGTTTCTGTTTCTCTTTCCTCAGCTAAAGCATATTTACTAAAAATTAAGTAATTAAAATGTTGGAAAATCATTTCAGAAATAAACTCAAGGCCCATAACTATCAAACTATCAGAACTTGTGATCAACAGAAGGTAACATTGAATCAGTCTAAAACAGCATATTGAATTGATACAATACCAGTAAGAAGCAAAATCATCTAACAGTGTAGTTGTTACACTGTCTTAGAGGCTTAAGTGTAATGCTTCCGGTCATTTTTCTGAAAATAGAATATATTATTCTGAAAATGGAAAATAGTCTGGAATATACAGTACAAAGGTAATATCCTGGGCCCTCCTGGGATCAACAAGAGTTAGTAATAGGGACTGAGGAGCATGTACTGGAGCTGTGGGAACAGGAAGTTAGGAAAAATCATATCCTTTATCTTTGCCTCTACAGTGCCTGGCACACAGTTGGTACCAGAACATTCCAGAGTGCGTGTGTGTGTGCACATACCAGCGTCCTCAATCCCGGGTGGCCCTTACACGACCAGTATCCGTGCTGATTTCTGATCTTGGCTCTACAGATACAGGTGGAAACCCGAAAGCAGAGCATCATATGGGAGTTTGAGAAATACCGGCGATTACTAAAGAAAACACAGCCACCAGGTCGGCGGCTGGAAGTAGAGGCCGCCGCCGCTCTGGCCAGCCTGGAGCAGGAGGAAGGGGAGACCACGCAGAAACTGGGGGTGAGTCACAATGCACTCATCCAGCAGAGCCGGGTCCTGTGGAGGATGATCGCAGAGCTGGAAGAAAGGTCTCAGAGGCCTGTCCGCTGGATGCTGCAGGTGAGAAGCAGGCTTTCCTGGGAAGTCTGAGCAAGGGCTGAGGATAGCCTGGGACTCTAGGAGAGGGGGGTACCTAGTCTTCAGTGGGATCTGTCAGCACTCGGCCTACCAGACACGGATCCCGTATACCCGCTGCCCGTGCCGGCTGTTCCCCTACCCCCGGTTGGGTGGATGACCTCGTGGCCTCCTAGATGGACATTGTCTAGGCGGCCCTCACATCATACCTGTCCCTCCCTCTGGCCAGAGAGTTGAGATGGAGCCCGAAGTTGGCCAGTGCAGCCAGGGCTCAGCCTACCCTGCCTGCCTCCTGTAGGCTTCTCCCCCGCTCCCTCTGCACGCCTTCTCTCCAGCTTTGCTCCCTGCCTTCCCTTTCCCTCCGAGAAGCTCCCTCCTAGAGCTCTGTGTCTGTCTGGTCCCTCTGAGGAATGGGGCGTACTCATGTGCTGCATATCTTTTTCTCCTTCTAGGGTATTCAGGAAGTCTTAAACAGGTATGTTTCCATCTCTGGAGCCCCTCGACAGCCCTGTAAGAGAAAGTGGGGCCTGGCCAGAGCCAGAAGTGGGGAAGGAACGTAGACCAAGTACCTACAGAAAAGTGGGTGCTGGCCCGTAATCTTCTGCCCCTTCCATTGTATTGGCTCAGGAAGCTTTGAACATCTTTCTTTTTTCTTCTTTGTGCTTGGCCAAATTCATTTCAAGCATTACCAATAAGAGTTTCAGGTAAAGCTATAAAATGTATGGTTTCAAGTAGATGGCCCAAGGAGGGGAGAAGACTGCAGCTGTCTCCAGTAACATCGGTGCTCTGAGTCTGCATATGGGCCCTTCTCCTCTGCAGTACACCTCTTCCTCTCCCAGTGTCAGATTCACACCTAACCCTTCCCATGGCCTAGGTATGTGAATATTCTCTCTGTGCCACAAGCCGTTCAGCTCAGTCAAATAATCATCACATCTCTGCTCCGCCTGGTATTGCTGGGGAAGGGGCACCTCGCTGACTCCGTCCCTGGCCAAGCCCCCTTCCCTGTACTAAGGGAAGGCCTATGTGGCATAGCCAGGACTTGTGGCCCCAAGGCCTACCCCTCTCTACCAGGAGCAAGTCTTGGAGCCTGCAGAGACCAGAACCAGTCTCGCTGGAGCTGAAGACGGACTGCCGTGTGCTGGGGCTCAGAGAGATCCTGAAGACGTATGCAGGTAATGAATGCTTGGCGGGATTGTGATGAGCGGGGGGCGGGACCCCTCGCGGAGGAATGAAATGGCTCAGTGCCCTCTGGGATGCCCATCGCCCACCCGTCATGGAGGAAATCGCTGGCTGTATCTATCACAGAGACCTCGCCCAGGCCCCCTCGCTCTGTGTCAGGGTACCAACCAGGATCTTTTTCCTTAGCGGATGTGCGGCTGGATCCAGACACTGCGTATTCTCGCCTCATCGTGTCTGAGGACAGAAAATGCGTGCGCTATGGAGACACCAAGCAGAAGCTGCCCGACAATCCTGAGAGATTTTACCGCTACAATATCGTCCTGGGCAGTCAGTGCATCTCCTCGGGTCGGCACTACTGGGAGGTGGAGGTGGGAGACAGGTCTGAATGGGGCCTGGGAGTGTGTAAGGAAAATGTAGACCGGAAGGAGGTGGTCTATTTATCCCCCCACTACGGATTCTGGGTGATAAGGCTGAGGAAGGGCAATGAGTACCGGGCAGGCACCGACGAATACCCGCTCCTGTCCTTGCCCGTCCCTCCCCGCCGGGTGGGAGTCTTCCTGGATTACGAGGCCCATGATATCTCCTTCTACAACGTGACTGACAGCGGCTCCCACATTTTCACTTTCCCCCACTATCCCTTCCCTGGGCGCCTCCTGCCCTATTTCAGTCCTTGTTACAGCATCGGAGCCAACAACACCGCTCCCCTGGCCATCTGCTCCCTGGACGGGGAGGAATAAGAGAGCCACCATCTTAGCCAGAGGCCTTGGAATTTCGCCTGGCCCGCAGGGGTCTTGGAGGACCCTGCCCCTGACGAGGGTCCCCTTGAACTGAGCTGAGCCTGGAAGCCAGGGATTCCTCTGCCTGACCCAGTGGTCTGTCACTACTGGGCCAAAGTCTCCCACTAAACCAGTCATGTTAAAAAGCTGAGACTCGGCAAAAGGAGCATTGCACCCCCGCGGGAAGTATGACAAGGCTTTTGGCGAGGATCACGGTGGTCCTAAGGATCAGGATAGTCCTTTCTGCAGGTCACGCCCCTCTTCCCCATCCCCGTCAGTGCCATAATTCAGTGAGGATGATGAATTAGATCCGATCTTCAGGAAACCCATGGGGTCAGGTTCACCAACAAGCCAGAAGAATACTGTCCGTGTCCAGAGCTGGTTGCTGATACCAGCAGGAGGATGCTTCAGCTGAGGTTTACAGCCTCTGAGCACCCGCATTTCACCCCAGCTCTCTGACCTCCCAACTGGAGAAATGCACCGCCAATTGCCCAGACCACCCCAGTGGCCGTCCCCTCTCTGAGCACAAGCTGGGCAAGTCACTAATCTCAGACTCTTAAGGAGACCTGTGTCCGGGTCCTGCCCTTTTCTCTAAATGTCAGAATCAGAAAACCTGTGAGCCTTGTTTTGATTTTCACTTCATGGATGAAGAAACTGAAATGGCCTTAGTGCAGCCAGTTATTTCTCACAAAGCTGATGGAAAGAAGAGTGTATAGATTATAAAGTATTTCTCACATTCAAATGAAACCAAACTGACAAACTCACTTCTCAGGTCACATGTCTGCATATCATTCATTACATTCAGGTCTGAAACACCCCAATGTTTGCAAGAATTTAAGTGTCCTCAATGGGAAAATGGGTATAGTAACTGCATACTCTCCTACCTCGCAGGATTGTTGTGAAGATCTCAGATCCATCCCGTACTTTTGTTCCTTTCTCAGGGACAGGGAAGGCAAGCCATGGATTTTGCCTGTGGTGGCAACCTTCCCATCTCACCTTTTTACAGCATCTTTGCAGCACTGCCTTAGTTTCTTAGGGCCTCTCCTGACAGTCCTGTCCTTTTAGACCAAAAGATACCCATGCCCTGGCAAACTCCGGGCCACAGTAATATATTGAGCGTCTATTATATGTGTTTGTCTTTGGGTTAGAACAGGGACTGTGACATTAGGATAGAGAATGGAAATAATACAAAGAAAAATGTAAAACAAATGCACTGAAAGGAAGGCTCACCCACAAGCTCGTTGGGCTAAAGTTTGGATCTTTGTCACCAAGGGAATCTTCATGGTTCTGGTAAATATTCTGCCTTTCTCTTCCCTAAATCTGTGACAGAAGGAGTAAAGCAGAAGGGAAGTGTGGGGAGGAAGAATAGGCCTAGGCACAAAAAGCCATATATGATAATGAAAGGGAATTAAGACTGTATATCTGGGCTATTGGCCCTTTAGAGTGATGGTTGTGTGTGGCGAAAATAATCATTACAGGTCTTAAAAGTGTGATTTGGGAATGATTGTGCTGGAAACAAACTAAAGCAAGCATATGAGAACTATGGGTTTTGCCTGTTGTGAGGGGCTACAATATATACATTATGTATTGTCACCGTGATGCTGTGTAACACAACCTCTGATGTAGTTTAAGCTTGAAAGTAGTGACTGTTGAGTTAGGATTGGGCAGCAAAGTAGATACTAGGTTAGGTACAGGCAGAACCAAAATCATTCCTGTAATAAAGAATAGCAAAAATTGTTTTTCTACCTTAATTGTATTGGTTGTTCACATATGAAGGAGGTGAAACAGGCCAAAATGGAGAAATAAACTCATTCCTCCCACCATGCTTCCAAGTTGCTCCTTGAGCATTAGCAGTAGGAGGGGAGAACTTGCTATCATCCGCCTGGAGGGGAATGAACTGGTAAGTCACAGACCTGGTCTTGGCAAAGGGTTGAACAGACCTACATTAGAGGGAACATATATCTTTGTGTGTGTAGGGGGGCGGGGCAGGGGGACTCCCTGGGGAAGTGTGTATAGACTTGAGAAATAGATCTTTAGGCAGTGCTTCCAGCTACGTCCATGGAAACTTAACAGAGAGTCTAGGGACTGAATCAGTGTTGTTCTTTTCTGTGGTTTTATTAGGCCAAATCTTGGAAGGTTCCTAGAAAAAGAGAATTATTAGGTGATAAATTCATTCAAACCTAGAATGAATTAAGGAGTGAAATGGCATTATTTGTAATGTGCTCTTTGGGTTTTTTTTTTTTTTTTTTTTTTTTTTTTACATTTATAAGCTGATTTGGGTGCTGTGATTACTTGTTAAAAGAATTACAAGGTTAAGTATATTATGTGTTATCATAATGTCTGATTTTGAAGACCAGGCAAAAAGATAAAAGGTCTTAAGTGTATGAAAATCCTTTTCTCCAGGGTAGTCGCTTACACTTCCTTTCTAAGAACAAAACCTTATTTGTCTGCTTCACCATAGTCGCCCCAGTCTAGCATTGTGTGTGTGTGTGTGTGTGTCTAAATATTTAAGTGAGGGAACTTTCATTCATATGCCTAGAATCAAAACGAAAATAAGATCTTCTTGCCTTATAGGGGCATGAAAGACTGGATGTTATTTAATTACAGTCCTGTTCAAAAACTGATTTGATGGCTAATTAGAAAAGTGGTCCTGAAGGGGACAAGGCAGGTAGCCATGTGGAGGGCAGAGTGCCTGCACCGCTCCCTGGAATGCCTGCCTAGGGTTGTACCTCCAACTTGGTGTGATAATTCACTACAAGGCAGGGGTGAGCTTTGCCCATCCTTGTTTTGCTGGCAGAGAAACCAAGGGGTGCAATGCCTGAGCCTTGAGGGGGAAGGCTATTCAAAAGGTAAAATGCTTGGGTCCTGCGAAAGGTGGAGACAGCGGGCAAACCTTGGGGTAGCAACTCCCCACAGGAAATCCGATCTCTCTTTTTTTCCAAGCAGGATTGGCTGTAATCTCTTAAGAATCCTAACACTGATAGTCTACTGTTGCTCCCAGGCTCTAGTTAAAAGAGCACACGTTGCTTCACATGCTAGGGCGGGGGTCGTATCTGAATATATTGGGAGAAGCACAGGTTTTTCTGTTTGGGGCAGCCATGGCAGAGAACCAGTCCGTTTTAGGAAGTATGAAGTTCAATATTTGAGTATCAACGGTGGGTCTCAGCTAGTTTCAGTGAGTACGGGTGTGAATGAAACACAAAGCTGGCAGGGCAGGCTTCTGATTGAAATGCTGAAAAGAAATTTCTGTTTTGAATGCAGGCTGGACTATCCCTTTGTCACTTTCCATCAGATGCTTTAATGCGTCTAATAACTCGTTGATTAAATGGGCATAGCCAAATCATTGGGTTGCTTGTAGAGAAAGAATAGTGTGACTAAATGGAAATCTTATCAAATATGCTTAACCATCTCACGATCTTGATTTGGTTTTATGTTATGGGGTTGCAAGGGAAGGAGAGTTTCTTTTTTCTACTCTTTGGGAACTCAGTGCATCGTTATCTGATTTTGAGAGGTTGACTCCTACTTCTCTGATATTCAGAAATAGAATACATTCTAGGTAGGTAAATATCAATATTAGCAAAGAGTATGGATGCTAAGTTGTTAAGCATGAGATCCCTCTGGAACAGTTACTACATGAATGCTGATCTACACAGGAATACAGTTTCAATAGTGCCTAGGGCTACCCTTTAAAATTATGGAATTAGAAATTTATTGGGTATATTTTTAAAGTATATACAGTAATTCAGGTATTGTTTTATGTGCTTTCCATTCATTATTTTATCTTCAATACCCTCTATGAATTAGTGTTGTTTCCTCATCAGTAGAAAGGAGATATTAAGACTCAACAATAACTTGCCATCAACACTTACTGGGAAATTATCTTTAAGATTTTCAGATATACCAGGGTCAAATATATGTACCTCTTACATATGAAATCTCTTTCTTTTAACATATACTGATTATTCAGTTTAAGACTTTCCGAAAGGGGAAAAATAAAAACAAAAACCAATGAATTATCTGATGACCTGGAAAGAGTGGTGATATTTCAACTTCATTATTATTATTGTTCTCTATTAACCTTTTTATCCCAGAGCATACCTCCTTAGAGATGTCCAAAAGAAGAAAGACCTGTGTTATATTTGATCCCTCTATTTTGTATCTTACAGTTAAGTTACACAAGCAGGACTAAGAAGCAAAGAGATAGATGTCAAAACCAAACTCACGTTGCTTTAGCTTCTGTTGCTTAGAAACAGAAAGCTGGTGATTAGTATACTGATTACAACTAGCTTAACAATAGTGGGAATATTAAAAGGCTATAGAGGTATATCTTATAGAACTTAATAACAGGGATGTACCTAGGTGTTGAAAATGAATTGGAACCAGAGAACCAGAGACTTAGTTTCTTCATCCCATTTTGTTAATCTGTTTCTCTTGCTGTGGAACAGATTTCTCTTTCCAAGTTCGTGTGCTGGAAAATGGCCACCATCAGTGACCCCAAGTTTGTATCTCCTTAGATAAACTGGGATCCATTTTGACTGGAGACAGACTCTGGTCCAGGTGTGAGCACATGACCCAAGTTGAGTGGATTCATCAATGGGCCAGAGGTCAGGTCATATATATTAACAGTTGCTTCCATATAATAACATAAGGAGATGAACAGTTGTGAGAAAATCAGTCAGGTATGGGGGTACCTAACAGTTGGTTTCTTCTGCAGAGGGACTGGTAGGATACTAAGTTGGAAATGTAGGTCAGAATCTAAGGAAAGAAAAATCCCCAATCTATATTCTATTCCCAGACTTACCTCTGATTCAGATACTAGTTAATTGAAACCATAAAACACATTGTCAGAAAATTATTTCATTTATATCCTTGCTAAAAATTGAAAAGTTAGGCAAAGTTACCCTTTACAGCTTCATCTTAGAAATTCTGTGGTACCAAGTGAACCAAACCAGCTCCACAGACCTCTAAGGCATCTTTGAACTTGGCTGGAACGCTCAAGGTCTGAACAGACTTTGTGTTCATGAACCCAGGTTGGAGTGGTTAAAGAAGCAGTGCTTCAGCAAGCTCCATGTTCACTCCCTTATTTGTTTGGTTCTCAGGCCATAGATGATGGGGTTTAAGGTTGGTGGGATGATCATGTACAAGTCAGCTAACAGCACCTGGATGTGCGAAGGCACTATGTCCTTCCCTAGCCAGGCCACATAGATGGATGCCATCCCAGGTAGGTAGTACAGAGCCATAACCCCCACGTGGGAGCCACATGTGCTTAATGCTTTCAACTGAGCATTCTTTGAGGAGAGACCAAATACTGCCTGAAGAATCAAGTTACAGGAGGCAGCAATAAAGGCCACATCAGAACCCACAGTAATGGAGGAACCAATCAAGCTGTAGAGACTACTGGGCATGGGGTCGGCATATGCCAACTTGGCCACAGCCATGTGCCCACAGTAGGAATGGAGAACCACATTGGAGCCACAGAAAGGCAGATGACTCACCATCCAACTCAGTGGAGTCATGAATATGATAGCTCTGATAGTGATGATCACACTCATTCCCAGTATCACTTGAGGTGTGAGAATGCTCTTGTAGTGTAGGGGCTTACAGATGGCCACATAGCAGTCAAAAGCCATGGCCAGTAGCAGCCCTGTCTCCACAGCTGTGGCTGCATGGACAAAATACATCTGAGTGAAACAAGCATTAACGCTGATGAAGCTGTCTCCTAAGGAGAAAATGCTCACCATCTTGGGCACTACCAAGGAGGCCATAACAATGTCCACAGCAGCCAGAATATACAGGGAGCAGTACATGGGCTCTTGTAGAGTGGAATCCATCCAAATTACAGTCACTATGAGGGTGTTTCCTAACAGGGCTATGGTATACATGATGCTCAGTGAGATAACCAGCCAAAGATGTGAAGATTGCAGACCTGGAATACCCACCAGGACGAGGTGGCAGGGGGTTCCATTGTATGGTTGTAGGGTGGCCCCAGCATCACAGATGAGACTGCTTTCCTGTTAATGTATAAAATGATGTAAAAGGATGCAATCCTGTAAGACTTGTTCCCAGCTATGGTGTTAGGAGAGCCTGATGGTATTCTCAACTCAGTGGACCACAGGATTAAGGAACTGACATCTGACAAAATTTTCCTGCTCCACCTTCCATCCTCCTCAGTACTGTGCCTTACTAACTTCTGTTCATCGTTCAAATATCATGAGTTACTTCCTTCAGGAAGTCTTCTCTGCCTCCTGCCCCATCCCATGCAGAAACTAAATTAGGTGCCTTCAGAGCTTTTATGGACTCTCATCCATGCTGACCTCTGAGGGACCTAAATTGACAATTCCAATACTCTACCTGTGACTTTATTGTATTCAATCATATGTGTCTTGTTCATGGCCTTATACCTTATACCAAGTGTGTGCACCCATAGCTGTGGTGCACAAGTCCATTAAAAGAAGATATGTGTACTCATTATAGCAAACAGTTGAATGAATGAATGAGAAAACAGAGGAAAGAGTTTTTCTTTTATTTTTGTATGTTCAGTTCCTAATATTTAATAATTGTTGGATGAAACTTCGTGAGATTGAACATGTCACATTGTGCATCTTCTCCTTCCTCAATCTCTCACTTCCCTAATATTGCATCTCTCAAGACCTCAGGCTAGTGGGTCACCACACCAATTGTGTGACTATGTTGACTTTACAATAGTCATATATAGCCCAAGAACTGTTTCCCAGGTGTCCAGGCAGTCTTAAATGAAGAGTGCTTATTTGCGAAGCCTGGAGACTAGCATGCTATTAATTATCACCCTGTCCCTCCCTTCAGTCAGGAGTTTTTAAGGCTAAGAACTTTCCATATCCCTGGAGACTGCCTTCACTTGACCCTTCTTGGATTTCTCATCAGGCCTGGCTCCTCCCTAAAAAATTGAGTAGATCAGATTGATGGAGTACTGGCCACAGAATCCCATCAGCTGCAGTAGCATTTTCTCTTTTAATATATATATATAATATATATAATATTATACATATAATATATAATATATATGATATATGATATAGTGTATATTTTATTTATTATATAGTATCATATATAATATTATACATATAATATATTATATAATATATATAATAAATAATATATATTATGTACTATATTATATATGTATATATTATATATTTTATTTATTATATAGTATTATATCATATATAATATTATACATATAATATACAATTATATATTATATATTATATATAATATATAATATATAATATATTTATATATTATATATTATATTATATATACTATAATATATATAATATATCATATAATATGACAATGTATTATAATAAAATATATTAAAATATATTATATATTATATATAATTATATAATCATATATTATATATTGATATATTATATATTATATATTATAATATATTATATATAATTATGATTATATATAATTTATATTTTATATATATTATATTTTATATATATCATCATATTATATATTATTAATTATATATATAATTATATATAATATATATAATAATATATATATTATTATATAATAATAAGACTGTGAACGGCACCTGGAACAGTTCTTTGCTCAAAAAGATAAAAAATTTTGGGAAGATGGAATTATGAAGTTGCCTGAAAAATGGCAGAAGGTAGTGGAACAAAAGGGTGATTACGTTGTTCAATAAAGTTTTTGGTGTAAATGAAAAATGTGTCTTTTATTTTTACTTAAAAAACTGAAGGCACTTTTTGGCCCACCCAATACTTTTGTCTTTTAACCTCCCTACTAGCTTTGTGTGTGGATGATTTCCTACCTTTACTGTATGTTTGCCATTACTGGTGAGCTTTTTCATTTTGTAATTTTCTTGTTTCTAGTTGTGCCTTTCCTTTTTCACCTAGAGAAATTCCTTTAACATTTGTTGTAAAGCTGGCTTGGTGGTGCTAAATTCTTTTAGCTTTTGCTTGTCTGCAAAGCTTTTGATATCTCCATAAAATCTGAATAAGAGCCTAGATGCCAGTTTGGGGAGGCCTTGCTAGTTGGGGAGCTGTCCTCCAGAATGAAGTATTCACTAAACCAACATCCAACGTATAGAACTGTGTCCCCAATAACTAGAATCCATGTTCCAGGAACCAAGGGATAGGAATATGTTTAGCTTCTCTCACCATCATCTCCACCATTCCAGTTTTGATATTTAAACTTCCTCTTCTCACAATCTTAAGCTCTTTTGAGTTTGAGGTCTTAGTTCAGAGGAAATATTTCTACCAGAGTTCTAGTTAAACTTCTACTGAACTTGAATCCTCAACTACCACTTGGTCTCTCTGGGTTCTTCATGTCAACAGACTAGCAGGTAAAGATGTGTATCTCTACTGATAAGCTTAGCTGACCCTGATTACCAAAATGAGCCATCATTGTTGCTACACTATGGAGGTGGAGAGGAATATACCTGGAAGCCAGGGGATTAATCAGCATGTCTCTTGGTTTTTCCATGCTCAGTAGTAATAGTATATGGGCAAATGAAGCAACTGGCCTGACAAGGACAAGACACATAATAGTTCAGACTCCTGGGGAGTAAAGATCTAGTTTACCCACTAGGCAAGCAACCGACACTAGTCAAAGGGTTAGACAAGAATGAGAAAAATCTATAATGAGTGGAGGAGGAAGAGGAGATGAACATCAAATACAACCTTAGGGTTAGATATGACAGCAGAGATTATAGCTTGTTTTACTCATCCCCTTGCCTTAAATCATGCCAGAGATTGCAGCTAGCTACTACTTTGAAGATAAATACATAAATGATTAACTTGTACCTTACCTTTCTGGGAAGAAGTGAAAGCATGTTGTTTTTACAAAATAGATAGGCCACTTATTGTGGTGTGAGAGCTGGATATAATGGATGGCATGCGTAGACATGCATGGTGCAAGGAGTGAAATATATCTACCTTTGTATACACCACGTTGGGTCTTCTCATCTTCATCTGTCCCCTGCACCTTTGTCCACTTGTTTCATTCCATCCACTGCTGTGGCAGCTTCTCTGTGTGGAGCCTGATCAAGTTCATGTAGGCACATCCACACAGTTCTTCACCTCATGCCCAAAATGCTTATGTCTCACTTCCCACCTCTAGGCTTCCTTGTTGACACTGAGTAATAATGTCCTGTGGAACCTACTTTGAACTCATGCATGGGCAATCCAGAAGTAGGACCAGTTTATACGTAATGCAGCCAACCTTTATTAACAGGATATGGAAGCTGGAAGATAAATTCTCCTTCCCCTATCCTTACTCCAGACAGGTTTTTCTAATATGATATCGTTCATTTGCACTTTTACAAGATGCTGGCATGTTGGTAAGCATTCAGTCACGCTTGTTACAAAATGGTGATCATCTTAGTAAAACACCATCATATTCCCTTGCCTTTCTTCTCTGTATCACTTCACCTTTTCCCACTCCTGCTTCCCTGAAATTACAACTCTTAATGAAGTACCAGTAAATAAGCTTTTTTTTTTACATTGATCTACATTCATTTTATTTATTTATTTATTTTAACATCTTTATTGGAGTATAATTGCTTTACAATGGTGTGTTAGTTTCTGCCTTATAACAAAGTGAATCGGCTATACGTATACATATATCCCCATATCTCCTCCCTCTTGCGTCTCCCTCCCACCCTCCCTATCCCACCCCTCTAGGTGGTCACAAAGCACCGAGCTGATCTCCCAAACAAAAACAATCAGTTAAGTTTCTTAAGCTTTTACTCTAGAATGTTCTTTTTTTGCAGGCAGGTCCTGTGTCTTTCTGGTTTCTCCCTTTTCCCACAGTGAAATTTCTGGTGTGTAGTGGAAAGTTAAATATTTGTTGTACATATTTGTTGAACACAGTTGTTGACTATGTTCAACAAGTACTAATGTTTCATTAATTCTCTAAATGTAATCAGAAAGAAATAAGAAATGGTCTTTCAAAAATGAAAGAAGCTGAAGGTAGAAATATTATTTGACTATCCACAGGCACTAATTCTATCCCTGAATGCCTTTTTGACATTGAGTTTGCTTCAAGCAGCCAGAGAACTTGATGCTTGTAAACATTCTCTTAAAGGATACACATAAAATTAGCATTTCTTGCTTTTTAGATTTTACTTGAGTAGCGACATAATTTCCCAATCTAAAAGGTCCGGTGAGGGGGCGGTGGGGGAGGGTTTGATTGGGAGTTTGGGACTAGCAGATGCAAACTATTATATATAGAATGTATAAAAAAACAAGGTCCTATTGTATAGCACAGAGAACTATGTTCAATACCCTGTAATAAACCATAATGAAAAAGAAACAAAAATTTTTAAATAAAATTAAATGATATGGAAAAACCTGGCCAGTTGCAACAAGTTTTGAGCTTCCAGACCCAGGGGGATTCTAAGTGTCCCTGGCAGGTGTGACCACCCCCTTCAAGTAGGAACCCTTCTGAAGTATGATGTATCTACGTCTCCTCTGGGTAGACACCTAAGCTCTGATAAGTTTCTGCATCCTAGGGAAAAAATCATGGATTTAAAGTACCCTGATAGTAAGCACATATGAGATCTCTATTTTTTTCTAATCTGTGACCTGCCAGGAATGCATTGAAAAATGAATTGCATTAATAAGTTGCCTAATGTTAACCTATCTTTGCAGTTTTTTGTTAGAATCGCTTGGTTATTTATGTGTTATTATGATGCACCTTTGGTTTTGATTTGCTGATTTTAATTTTGGGAAGATTTTTTATCCTTTGTCATAAACGAATAGTGTATAATTTTGTTTGTTGCTTTTCTATACCATTATTATTCTAATTTGACTTCAGGATGATGTTACCTCCATATTGTGAAGCTTTCTATATTTAACACATTGTACAATAGGCCCCCATTTGGATTTCCATCAAGGTTTTTCCATAGCAATTACCTGCTTCCCCATATGCCTTTGTCTATACTTAGTAGAGTTTTTGCTACATAGGAGATACTTGAGTGCCCACTTGTTATTTATTGATTTACTAATTCATTGAACTGGCAATTCTGCAATGCTGTAGTTGAGTTGCTTGCCTTCTCCTTTTATCTCTAGGAAATTAGATAATCTTAAAAAAATAAACAAAACAGTGCTCCTAGGTAACTTTAGGGTGAGTATAATGTAAAACCTTTATTCTGTAGCTAGGGAAATAGAAGTGACCTATGCGGGAGAAGGGCTTTTCTTGACATATCAAAGAAATGCCTCAACTTTGGTCCCCCAAGTCTCTAATTGTGCTTATGTTCTATGACACCCTCCTTCCAGGATTTTCTATATGCTGTGTGAATCCTAGCTCCTGTATAATTTTCAGAAGTCTCTAAATTATTCTAAGTCTATTCTGTCACTCATGTCACACTTCAAGTCAGCTGATTCTGTTCAGTGATGAACTGCTGGGAGGTAGCACGGACAATAACAGAGTGTAGTAATCTTCAAACAAGTCATGTTCTTGAATCTGGGCTTGGTCACTTATTAATTGCTTATTTTTGAGTAGGTTATTTAATATCTAAAAGCCTCAGTTCCTCAAATATAAAAGAGCTCTGAAAATAGCTACCTCACAGTGATTAAATAAAATGGTAAATTGTAAAGCATTTAGCACCTGGCCCTACATGTAATTAGTTCTCTATAAATCAGCTGGCTATATTGTTCTGGAGGTGATGAGGGAGGTCTGGACCTGAGTTAAAGATTTGGTAATCAACTTCAGTTTGCACCAAGATGATAACTGAATTAATGAATAATGGAGGCAGTGGTTAACAACCTTGGCTGCACAAATCACCCAGAGAACTTTGCAAAAGCTACAGTTGGTGTTTAGAAAAGCAACACAGTCCCCACAAGATTCTGACTGAACTGGTATAGAGCAGTGGTTCTCCAACTTCAGCATGCATTGGAATCACCTGGAAGGCTTGGTAAACCACAGATTGTTGACCGCTATCCCAAGAGTTTCTGACTCAGAAGATTAAGAATTTGCATTTCCAGTACGTCTCAGGTGATGCTGCTGGTGCAGCTGCTGGAGGGAAGATTCATAAACTTATGAATATTCTCCTGGCAGCATAAGCACTCTTCTACTAATGTGTCAGAGTAAAAATAATAACTGCACTCCAGCTGTCCTCATTAGAGATTTCACCAATTTTCCTAAGCTCAAAGCTGAGGATGAGGATCTATTGATGAGAAAAACTAAGGCATGAAAAGTGGGTTTTGATATCAGGTACAGCTATCTACAGGGAGACTGTGAGACGATGAAGTGACTGAATGGCTACTAGTCACAGTCTTGTTTTGCCCAAACCTGTTTCTGGAGGGAGATGGTTGGGCTGTAAGAAGAGACCCTAAAAAGGAGGGAGTTCGCAGTGGTTTCTGCTCACACAGAAAGTGATACGACTTGTGTCTTCTTCTATAATAATTAAGGAAATATTTATTGTTTTTCACGTGGAATGGTGTAATATCACTATTTACTAAGTTTATTTTCTTTACTATCAAGTTTAAGATTCTAGCCCATTTCTGACACTTGCAACTTTTTTTTCTTGTTCAAGAGTGAATTACCATACAGTACTTACAGGTGGACATACTTAAAGGTCTCCCAATTAAAAAAAAAAAAAGCACCAGTCCTCAGCTGCCACTTTACTTCTGGTTTAATAGATTCAGAAATCTCACTGGCTCCAGCCTGACCAATCATGTCTGGCCTCCAACTCTGACCAATTAGGTTCACTTCACTTCTGCGTAAGTGAGATTCTGCAGCTTGCCAGCTCTTTCTACTGCAGACTGAAGCGAAGCGGGCGTTGATCATAAGTACTAGAGGTAAGAGAGTGGAGCTTTTCAAATTTAGGTTCTCTTTTCTGTTAGTGTCTGTTTTTCTTTGCTTTTCTGTTTCTACCTCCTTTGAGAGACAGTGAATTTCCTGCTGCTGGGTAGGTGTGGGGGTGGGGGTGGGGGTGGGGGTGGGGGGTGGGGGGTGGGGGTGGGGTGGAAACAAGCAAAATGAACAAGGTACCTAGATTTTAGTCCTCTTTCCTTTCTTCTCGCTTACAATCCCAAACTATTTGCAAGAAGTCAAGACTTGGGCTTTCTTTTCACTAATGAAAAAAGAGAAACTTGGTACTGAGTTGAAGAAATGCTTTGGGCTGATCAGATATTGGAAACTATCTCTTCAGGTGGAATTCTTTCCTCAACCCCTGCTTCATTTACTTGGCTTGTTGCGGGCTCTTGGAAAACCTGGAACTGGAAATAAGTCTCAAAGATGATGCTAGCTAAAGGGCCGGGCTACCAGCATTAACCCTGCTTTCATTAGGAAGGGCATTCCTAATTTTCCATGTGGCATCCCTTACGATGGAGCGCTGCAAGAAGGACCTTCTTTGGTTGGCTCAACCTTTGGTTCTAACTCTAGCTTAATCTCTTAAAAGTAGCCTCACCATCCCTGACAAGGGCGGGTATGGGCTACTTTCTCTCCTGACTCATAACATCAGAGGGAAACTTTATGAATACAGCCCATTGTCTTCCTGGTGGCTTTAGTAGGCTTACTTTATAGCTATCTTCTGCTCCAAAGCCATCCAGAACTTTCAGAAAGGATTCAGTGTCTAGTCATTTTGTGTCAGGACATTTGTCCTGTATGAGATCCATTATTTAACGAAGTCTTTTCAGGACACAAGGGTTGTTAGTCCAATTTAACTTTCCTGATATCTCCATTCCTCTTAATCAGACTCTTTCTTAGGTTGAAATCTGGGAGACACTTTTTTTAAAAATAATAATAATAACTTTTATTAAAGTGTTTAAAAATTTAAATTAAAGCATTATTATTATAAACATATATACATATGTGTATGTATACATATATATGTGTGTGTGTGTTATGGAAGTAAACCAAATTTCTGGTAAAAATTGGAAATCTACAAGATAATTTCATTCTGATCTAATGCATTTTTTCTTGATAAATTATAAGGAAGTAATTAGTTCCTTGAAATTTGCTATCCCTTAGACTAATTCCTAACAAGCATCATACGAAGCATCATTAAAGTTGATAGGACATCTCCTCATGAACTTTCTTTTGTTGTTATTAATAAACTTTATTTTTTAGAGCAGTTTTAGATTTACAACAAAATTAAGCAGGAGGTACAGAGGGTTCCATATACATACAACTTCTATGCTATGCACATTCCTCACCAGAATCCTACACCTGTTAATAATCAATGAATCTTTGCTGACACATCATCACCCAAAATCCATAATTTACATTAGGGTTTACTCTTATTATACATTTTATGAGTTTTGGTAAATGTAAAATGACATGTGTCCACCATTGTAGTATCATAAAGAATTGTTTCATTGTCCTAAAATCCCTTGTGCTCTGCCTATTCATCTCTCCCTCTGGGAGACACTCTTGTGTTCATTTAGATTCTGATTCCATTTGTATTTATGGAATTTTGGAGGCAAGACCCAAGGCTAGAGAATGACTTGTACTGAGGGGATAGACTATACTACCCATAATGTCCTCATATTCCTGCTGTTTAGATGTCCCTCTTTTTCTTTCGAGCTCTTGACTTGGCGTTTTTGTCTTCATAGAAACAGGTGGTTCCTCTTGTGTACTTCCTTGGCCCCTAACTGTTAAAGTCTTTGAAATTATTTAATTTTTTCAGAAGTAGTCTGTCTTTTATAACCCTAGGATTTTCAATTAGAGTTCATCATAACAGTACTGCTGAAATCACAATCTGCAGCTTTCTTATGGGACACCAGAATCGAGAGTTCCCTTCCATAATTCATGTCCAAACTACAGACATTTAAATTCAAGAATCTATACTTCAGAACCTATTTTCTGGTAGGGTTTGCTCATGTTCCTCAGCCTGCAGTTGAGACTTATTAACCTCATAATTGAGTTGAGAAACAAGGTCCCTGTAAGATATATGGGTTGGAGGATGGAACTGGACCAGTAAATGGGATTATGACACTGATTCCAGAAGTTTTCCTTCCTCCCTGATACTGCTTGTGTCCTCAGAGAGTGAAAAAATTCTGTTACAGGAGAAGCCATGAAATGCACTGGGACCCTGTTGATAGGTGAAATCTAAGTGCACTTCCTAAAGGACTCATTTGTCTGTTGCTTAAAGGGAATTCAAAGTTTTCCTTAGTGCATGAGTAGTTACTTCTGACTGAGGGCTGAGATAGCATGTTAAGTCAGAAGCTCACAGATGCCGTTCATCACTTACTAATATGACTAACCCAGCAGGATTAAATACCCTCACTTGTGGCTGGCTTCCTTTAGAGGGCTTATCTTCATCCGTGTAGAATAATCTTATTCCTATCGTGAGCCACCACAACATGAAGCAGAATATCTTAGGACCCTGTTTCCTATCAACTATTACAGAATTTTTAACTTAAATATGTCATAAGGCAGACCAACAACCCACTAACAACCTTAGTTAGTGTGGTGAAAGTGGCAGCTGCCATATTGTGTGGGGGGGGAGGTGGTCAAATCCTGGATCAAAGGATGAGGAAGGAGTTTGCACCAGGGAAGGTGAGAGCAGGGACAATTAAGGAGACCTGCGAGTTCAGGAGAAATATCCCTTGCAGTAGGGTACCATAGGTGTTTGTAGCCTCGAGGACTCCCTTTCAGGAATGCAACACTGCTATAGTAGCAGGAGTTGCTGTTCAATCTAACATGTTATCTTCAGCAGCTGTTATCTAGACATAATATTAAATACCAGTGGAAAGCTTCCTAGTCCCTGTTTTGCTAACAGTATTGCCTTGGGCTTATTTTAGGACTCTTGTCCCACAGGAACTAGAGGTTGATGGTTCAGTGCTGTTCATAAGATTTGTGAGTCTGCATAACTGTTCTTCTAACTGAAGACTATTCAGATCACTTGGGAGCTTTTTGTTTATGGTTACATGATGGCTCCTGAGCTGGGTTCAACTTGGGATGTTTTAAAGCAGTCTTAAACTGTTGCTGTCTGGTCTTGTGGAAGCTGTCCAGGTCAGAGCAGGGATAATTGTCAACCCTAAGAAAAGGACATGACTGGGTAATTGCATCTTCAGTTTCCTCATATTGCTGTGTTCTGTTGCTGAGGATTCCAAGCCCCCATGAGGGGTTTCTCCAGGGTTTGCATGTCCTATATTGGTATCAAGAATTCTTTTGAGTAGATCTAGGTAGAAAACAATCCTTTTTTGGAACAGTTAAGTCTGGACTCACTGCACATAAGTTTGGATGCACACAATAGGGTGCAAGCTATTACCTTGCTTCCTTTTTTCCTGTAAGCAGACTTCCGATTGGCTGCCTTACTCCATGTTCTTTATAGAGGTTGTGGCATCAACAGCCAGAAAAAGTGGGATGTGTGTTGGTGAGGGGTTAATGCAAACTCAGTACATGCCTTTTCCTTCTGGCTGCTGCTACTTAACACTAGTTTCTTGGACAGCAAAGTTTGCAGTATCTCTCCTCTGCAATGACCACCAGCTAACGCATGTTCTTAAAGAATCACTATTGAACTTGACTGTCAAATAACAAGCCATAAACATTCATCCCTCTGATAAAGAACCTCTTATAAGCAGTCACCTTTTCCACCAATGACTGCCTAACACTCAAAAAGGTTCTTTATGCATGCCCTTAAAGACAGTTTTCAGATTTATCCAGGTTCCTCTAAAACCTTGCATTTTGATAGTGTTAGGGTGAGTTATGGTTAACAACTGAGAGAATCTGAGTGAGATACCAAGAAACTTAGTTAACATTCTTCAACTAGGATACTGGGGCTTTGTATTGCCTAGCTGACAACTTGACTCAGCATCCTGACTAGTTTTGAGGAAATAAAACTTAAAACACAACATCCTGCCAACAGAACCTCTCCACAAAGGTACAAGAGAAGTTTTGAATAAGTGTTAGCTTGTGGTGCTCATGACAATCAACTAGCTAAAGAGGTTGCAAAGACAGAAATTTTGTCCATTTATATAGCAAAGTAGATATCCCATTACATGCTTGTTATCAAGATAGATGATAAATAAGGACTGAAGAGCACCATTGGTTACACAGTTATCTTAAATTCACCTGGTAATTTGGATGGTCACCTGTGTTTAATTGCCTTTATCCAGAGGAAAAATTTCTCACATTTTCATATGCGAGGTAGATTGGCAGCTTGGAGCCAAGCATTGGCTGAAATAAGGCTCCTACCCTCCTGCCACAGAAACTTGGAGATAGACTAGTACAATTGAATTTTAGATGGCTTAGAAAGCCAGGGAGAGCAGTAGAGATAAGATGCCTAAAGAAAGAGATGTGGTACACCCAAGTTAATACTCTTTACAAGACTTGATCTGTTTTTGCAGCAGCTCAAATTAATTGAGCTCTGCCTTAAATGCAGAGCACAAAATCCATGTTTCTGTTTATCTAAATGTACATATTAGAAGTTAGTCGTTTTTTACTTAAACAGTGTTCTGTGTAATCCCTCCATATAACTGATTTGAAGACTTCATCTCTATGTTGCCGTAGTTCATTCTGACTTGTCTCACATTTCATTGTGTAAATACATAGTTTATGCATGCTCTTACTGAGTCTTTGGAGTTTTAGGACTTTGCTATTAAGTGCATCTGTGAACACTTTTACATGTCCATTGTTGTACACGTAAGCTTCTTGGTATACTTAGAGTGAAACTCAAACTGTAAGGGTATACAAATGCTCAATTTTAGGAGACAGTGCGAAACTGTCATTCAAAGTCATTGCCTTGATTTACACCATAAGAAAAACTTAACCAACACCCTCTCCAACACTAATCAGATCTTATTTTTCAAAATAAAGTGGCCTTCAATGATAATATCTCGATATATATTACTGATTGCTATTTATAATTTCTTGTGTGTTTAAAGATTTTGTTTGAAACCATTTTCTTGTCCAATTTCTCTTAACATTAGGACCTTTGATAGTTATTTAGATCTTTATAAGTCCTTTGTGTATGTGAATCTTTCCATTTATAATGTCTTATAATTTAAGGCACTTTTGAAAATTTAGTTCAATTTTCTACATTTCTTGGAGGAGACATATGTCTAAATTCTCATTTCCCCCAAGAACTAACTTATTCACCTATATTTCTATACCAAGAATTAAAGTTACTTTCACATTTAAATTCTTAATACATCTGGAATTCATTTTTGTTTACGGAGTAAGGTTGGGATCTAATGAATTTCCATGTGGATAATGATTTTTCCAGGTACACTAATTGAACAGGCCCTCCTGTCAGTAAGTTCTTACTGAGTTAAGATAAAGGTGGAATGCTGTGTACAAAGAGATGATTGTCCTGTTGACTGATCTCCTGGTCTGTGAGAAAAAGATGGACCTGTGGGTCTATGGCATAGGTCTTGGACGTATATACTTGAAAAGGCAAAACTCCAGTGGAATATCAATGCAGGGATCTCTGTAAGGTGGAACGTAACTCATGTTAGCCTCATCCTTTGATCCTTTGTCACCTTCATTCACAACCCTGCAGGGATGAGAGTCCAGGAGGCTGCATAGTTATAGGACCTCCCAATGGGACTGAGGATGAAGGACTGTTCTATTTCCTCACCCATATACTTCTACAAAGCTAAGGCAACTTTGTGCCAAGTTAAATCCTATTTCTCTTATGCACATAATACAAACACATGACCACTGCTAGTAGTCATCCATCTGCTCTAATAATTCTCCTTTTTTTAACACCTTTATTCGAGTATAGTTGCTTTACAATGTTGTGTTAGTTTCTGCTATATAACAAGTGAATCAGCTATATGTATACATATATCCCCATATCCCCTCCCTCTTGCATCTCCCTTCCACACTCGCTGTCCCACCCCTCTAGGTGGTCACAAAGCACTGAGTTGATCTCCCTGTGCTATGCAGCTGCTTCCCACTAGCTATCTATTTTACATTTGGTAGTGTATATAAGTCAGTGCTACTCTCTCACTTCCCAGCTTACCCTTCCCCCTCCCTGTGTCCTCAAGTCTATACTCTACGTCTGCATCTTTATTCCTGTCCTGCCCCTAGGTTCATCAGAACCATTATTTTTAGATTCCATACATATGTGTTAGCATACGGTATTTGTTTCTCTCTTTCTGACTTCACTCTGTATGACAGACTCTAGGTCCATCCACCTCACTACAAATAACTCAATTTCATTTCCTTTTATGGCTGAGTAATATTCCATTGGATATACGTGCTACATCTTCTTTATCCATTCATCTGTCGATGGATACTTAGGTTGCTTCCATGTCCTGGTTATTGTAAATAGTGCTGCAATGAGCATTGTGATACATGATTCTTTTTGAATTATGGTTTTCTCAGGGTATATGCCCAGTAGTGGGATTGCTGGGTCATATGGTAGTTCTATTTTTCGTTTTTTAAGGAACCTCCATACTGTTCTCCATAGTGGCTGTATCAATTTACATTCCCACCAACAGTGCAAGAGGGTTCCCTTTTCTCCACACCCTCTCCAGAATTTATTGTTTGTAGATTTTTTGATGATGGTCATTCTGACCGGTGTGAGGTGATATCTCACTGTGGTTTTGATTGGCATTTCTCTAATGATTAGTGAAGTTGAGCATCCTTTCATGTGTTTGTTGGCAATCTGTATATCTTCTTTGGAGAAATGTCTATTTAGGTATTCTGCCCATTATGGATTGGGTTGTTTGTTTCTTTAGTATTGAGCTGCATGAGCTGCTTGTATAATTTGGAGATTAATCCTTTGTCATTGCTTTGTGTGCAAATATTTTCTCCCATTCTGAGGGCTGTCTTTTGGTCTTGTTTATGGTTTCCTTTGCTGTGCAAAAGCTTTTAAGTTTCATTAGGTCCCATTTGTTTATTTTAGTTTTTATTTCCATTTCTCTAGGAGGTGG
Source organism: Balaenoptera ricei (assembly GCF_028023285.1). Classification (NCBI taxonomy): domain Eukaryota; kingdom Metazoa; phylum Chordata; class Mammalia; order Artiodactyla; family Balaenopteridae; genus Balaenoptera; species Balaenoptera ricei. Next base: position 63,868,986 of record NC_082646.1, on the reverse strand, counting down.
GTCAAAAAGGATCTTGCTGTGATTTATGTCATAGAGTGTTCTGCCTATGTTTTCCTCTAAGAGTTCGATAGTGTCTGGCCTTACATTTAGGTCTTTAATCCATTTTGAGTTTATTTTTGTGTATGGTGTTAGGGTGTGTTCTAATTTCATTCTTTTACATGTAGCTGTCCAGTTTTCCCAGCACCATTTATTGAAGAGGCTGTCTTTTCTCCATTGTATATTCTTGCCTCCTTTGTCAAAGACAAGGTGACCATATGTGTGTGGGTATATATCTGGGCTTTCTATCCTGTTCCATTGATCTATATTTCTGTTTTTGTGCCAGTACCATACTGTCTTGATGACTATAGCTTTGTAGTATAGTCTGAAGTCAGGAAACCTGATTCCTCCAGCTCCCTTTTTCTTTCTCAAAATTGCTTTGGCTATTTGGGGTCTTTTGACTTTCCATACAAATTGCAAAATTTTTTGTTCTAGTTCTGTGAAAAATGCCATTGGTAGTTTGATATGAATTGCATTGACTCTGTAGATTGCTTTGGGTAGTAGAGTCATTTTCACAATATTGATTCTTCCAATCCAAGAACATGGTATATCTCTCCATCTGTTTGTATCATCTTTAATTTCTTTCATCAGTGTCTTATAGTTTTCTGCATACAGGTCTTTTGTCTCCTTAGGTAGGTTTATTCCTAGATATTTTATTCTTTTTGTTGCAATGGTAAATGGGAGTGTTTCCATAATTTCTCTTTCAGATTTTTCATCATTAGTGTATAGGAATGCTAGAGATGTCTGTGCATTAATTTTGTATCCTGCTACTTTACCAAATTCATTGATTAGCTCTAGTAGTTTTCTGGTTGCATTTTTAGGGTTCTCTATGTATAGTATCATGTCATCTGCAAACAGTGACAGTTTTACTTTTTCTTTTCTGATTTGGATTCCTTTTTTTTTTTTTTAATTTTTTAAATTTATTATTTATTTATTATTTTTATTTTTGGCTGTGTTGGGTCTTCGTTTCTGTGTGAGGGCTTTCTCCAGTTGCGGCGAGTGGGGGCCACTCTTCATCGCGGTGCGCGGGCCTCTCACTATCGCGGCCTCTCTTGTTGTGGAGCAGAGGCTCCAGACACTCAGGCTCAGTAGTTGTGGCTCACGGGCCCAGTTGCTCCGCGGCATGTGGGATCTTCCCAGACCAGGGCTTGAACCCGTGTCCCCTGCATTGGCAGGCAGATTCTCAACCACTGCGCCACCAGGGAAGCCCTGATTTGGATTCCTTTTCTTTTGCTTCTCTGATTGCTATTGCTAAAACTTCCAAAACTATTTTGAATAATAGTGGTGAGAGTGGGCAACCTTGTCTTGTTCCTGATCTTAGAGGAAATGGTTTGTTTTTCACCATTGAGAACAATGTTGGCTCTGGGTTTCTCATACATAGCCTTTATTATGTTGAGATAGTTTCCCTCTATGCCCATTGTCTGGAGAGTTTTTATCATAAATGGGTAAATTTTGTCAAGCTTTTTCTGCATCTATTGAGGTTATCATATGGTTTTTCTCCTTCCATTTGTTAATATGGTGTATCACATTGATTGATTTGCGTATACTGAAGAATCCTTGCATTCCTGGGATAAACCCCACTTGATCATGGTGCATCATCCTTTTAATGTGCTGTTGGATTCTGTTTGCTAGTATGTTGTTGAGTATTTTTGCATCTATGTTCATCAGTGATATTGGCCTGTAGTTTTCTTTCTTTGTGACATCTTTGTCTGGTTTTGCTATCAGGGTGACAGTGGCCTCATAGAATGAGTTTGGGAGTGTTCCTCCCTCTGCTATATTTTGGAAGAGTTTGAGAAGGATAGGTGTTAGCTCTTCTCTAAATGTTTGATAGAATTCGCCTGTGAAGCCATCTGTTCCTGGGCTTTTGTTTGTTGGAAGATTTTTAATCACAGTTTCAAATTCAGTGCTTGTGATTGGTCTGTTCATATTTTCTATTTCTTCCTGATTCAGTCTTGGAAAGTTGTACTTTTCAGAGAATTTGTCTATTTCTTCCAGGTTGTCCATTTTATTGGCCTATAGTTGCTTGTAGTAGTCTCTCATGATCCTTTATATTTCTGCAGTGTCAGTTGTTACTTCTCCTTTTTCATTTCTAATTCTATTCATTTGAGTCTTCTCCCTTTTTTTCTTGATGAGTCTGGCTAATGGTTTATCAATTTTGTTTATCTTCTCAAAGAAACAGATTTTAGTTTTATTGATCTTTGCTATTGTTTCCTTCATTTCTTTTTCATTTATTATCTGATCTTTAGGATTTCTTTCCTTCTAACTTTGGGGGTTTTTTTGTTGTTGTTCTTTTTCTAATGGCTTTAGGTGTAAGGTTAGGTTGTTTATTTGAGATTTTTTCTTGTTTCTTGAGGTAGGATTATATTGCTATAAACTTCCCTCTTAGAACTGCTTTTGCTGCAGGCCATAGGTTTTGGGTCATTGTGTTTTCATTGTCATTTGTTTCTAGGTATTTTTTGATTTCCTCTTTGATTTCTTCAGTGATCTCTTAGTTATTTAGTAGTGTATTGTTTAGCCTCCATGTGTTCGTATTTTTTACAGTTTTTTTTCCTGTAATTGATATCTAGTCTCATAGCGTTGTGGTCAGAAAATATACTTGATAAAATTTCAATTTTCTTACATTTGTGACCCAAGATATGATGTATCCTGGAGAATATTCCATGAGCACTTGAGAAGAAAGTGTATTCTGTTGTTTTTGGATGGAATGTCCTATAAATATCAATTAAGTCCTTCTGAACTAATGTGTCTTTTAAAGCTTCTTTTTCTTATTTTCATTTTGAATGATCTGTCCATTGGTGAAAGTGGGGTGTTAAAGTCCCCTACTATTATTGTGTTAGTGTTGATTTCCCCTTTTATGGCTGTTAGCATTTGCCTTATGTATTGAGGTGCTCCTATGTTGGTTACATAAATATTTACAATTGTTATATCTTCTTCTTGGATTGATCCCTTGATCATATGTAGTGTCCTTCTTTGTCTCTTGTAATAGTCTTTATTTAAAGTCTATTTTGTCTGATGTGTGTATTGCTACTCCAGCTTTTTGATATCCTTTTGCATGGAATATCTTTTTCCATCCCCTAAATTTCAGTCTGTATGTGTGCCTAGGTCTGAAGTGGGTCTCTTGTAGACAGCATATATACATATCTTGTTTTTGTATCCATTCAGCCAGTCTGTGTCTTTTGTTTGGAGCATTTAATCCATTTACATTTAAGGTAATTATTGATATGTATGTTCCTATTACCATTTTCTTAATTGTTTTGGGTTTGTTATTGTAGGTCTTTTCCTTCTCTTGTGTTTCCTGCCTAGAGAAGTTCCTTTAGCATTTGTAGTAAAGCTGGTTTGGTGGTGCTGAATTCTCTTAGCTTTTGCTTGTCTGTACAGGTTTTAATTTCTCTGTCAAAAATTAATGAGATCCTTGCTGGATAGAGTAATCTTGGTTGTAGGTTTTTCTCTTTCATCACTTTAAATATGTCCTGCCACTTCCCTTCTGGCTTGCCGAGTTTCTGCTGTAAGTTCAGCTGCTAACCTGATGGGGTTTCCCTTGTATGTTATTTGTTGCTTTTCCCTTGCTGCTTTTAATATTTTTTCTTTGAATTTAATTTTTGATAGTTTGATAAAATATGTGTTGTTGTGTTTCTCCTTGGGTTTATCCTGTATGGGACTCTCTGTGCTTTCTGGACTTGATTATTTACTGTCCCGTGTTAGGGAAGTTTTCAACTATAATCTCTTCAAATATTTTCTCAGACCCTTTCTTTTTCTCTTCTTCTTCTGGGACCCATATAGTTCTCATGCTGGTGTGTTTAATGTTGTCCAAGAGGTCTCTGAGACTGTCCTCAATTCTTTTCATTCTTTTTTCTTTATTCTGCTGTGTGGCAGTTATTTCCCCTATTTTATCTTCCAGGTCATTTATCCATTCTTCTGCCTCAGTTATTCTGCTGTTGATTCCTTCTAGAGTATTTTTAATTTCATTTATTGTGTTGTTCATCATTGTTTGTTTGCTCTTTAGTTCTTCTAGGTGCTTGTTAAACGGTTCTTGTATTTTCTCCATTCTATTTCCAAGATTTTGGATCATCTTTACTATCATTACTCTGAATTCTTTTTCAGGTAGACTGCCTATTTCCTCTTCATTTGTTTGGTCCGGTGGGTTTTTACCTTGCTTCTTCATCTGCTGCACCTTTCTCTGTCTTCTCATTTTGTTTAACTTACTGTATTGCGGGTGTCCATTTAACAGGCTGCAGGTTCATAGTTCCCGTTATTTTTGGTGTCTGCCCCCAGTGTGTGAGGTTGGTTCAGTGGCTTGTGTAGGTTTCCTGGTGGAGGGGACTGATGCCTGTGTTCTGGTGGGTGGGGCTCTATCTTGTCTTTCTGGTGGGCTGGGCTGCATCCGGTGGTGTGTTTTGGAGTGTCTGAACTTAGTATGACTTTAGGCAGCCTCTCTGCTAATGGGTGGGGTTGTGTTCCTGTCTTGCTAGTTTGGCATGGGGCATCCAGCACTGGAGCTTGCTGGCCGTTGGGTAGGGCTTGGTCTTAGTGTTGAGACAAAGATCTCTGGGAGAGCTCTCGCCAATTGATATTATGTGGGACTGGGAGGTTTCTGGTGGTCCAATATCCTGGACTCAGCCCTCCCACCTCAGAGGCTCAGGTCCAACACCCGGCCGGAGCACCAAGACCTTGCCAGCCACACAGCTCATAAAAAAAGGAAGAAAGAGAGAAGAAGAAGAAAAAAAAAAAGACAAAATCCTTGGACAAATGGTAAAAACAAACCTAAAAAGACAATCACACAAATAAGCATACACATACACACTCAAAGAAAAAGGAAAACAATTTTTTTAATGTTTAAAAATGTATAAAAATAAAATATATATATATAAATTTAAAAAGAGAGCACCAAACCAATAAACAAATCCACCAATGATAATAAGCACTGAAACTAAACTAGGATAAATATAAAATCAGAAACAAATTAGACACAGAAAGCAAACCTCAAGTCTACAGTTGCTCCCAAAGTCCACCTCCTCAATTTTGGGAACATTTGTTGTCTAGTCAGGTATTCCGCAGATGCAACGTTTATCAAGTTGATTGTGGGGATTTAATCCACTGCTCCTGAGGCTGCTGGGAGAGATTTCCCTTTCTCTTCTTTGTTCTCACAGCTCCTGGGGTTCACCTTTGATTTTGGCCCTCCCTCTATGTGTAGGCCACCCTGAGGAGTCTGTTCCCCACCCAGACAGAAAGGGGTAAAGCAGCAGCTGATTAGTGCTCTCTTGCTCATTCAAGCCTGGGAGAGGGAGGTGTATGGTAGTCATAATTGGAATGCGGGGTGATCTTGTAGCAGCAGAGGCCAGTGTGACACTGCAACAGCCTGAGGCATGCCGTGTGCTCTCCTGGGGAAGTTGTCTCTGGATTACACGACACTGGCAGTGGCGTGCTGCACAGGCTCCCGGGGGGTGTGCGTAGTGACCTGTGCTTGCACACAGGCTTCTTGGTGGCAGTGGCAGCAGTGTTAGCAGTTCATGCCCAACTCTGGGGTCCGAGCTGATAGCCATGGTTTGTGCCCGTCTCTGGAGTTCGCTTAGGTGGTGCTCTGCCTTCTGTGGGCACACAGGGAAGGAATCGCCTCTTCTCACACACCCCAAAACAATGGTCTTTTGCCTCTTTGGCAGGTCCAGACTTTTTCCCGGACTCCCTCCCAGCTAGCTCTGGTGCACTAGCCCCCTTTTGGCTGTCTTCACACAGCCAACCCCAGTCCTCTCCCTGGGGTCTAATCTCCAAAGCCTGAGCCTCAACTCCCGGCCCTCACCTGCCCTAGTGGTTGAGCAGACAAGTGTCTCAGGCTGGTGAGTGCTGGTCAGCACCAATCCTTTGTGTGGGAATCTCTCCACTTTGTCCTCTGCACCCCTGTTGCTGCACTCTCCTCCGTGGCTCCAAAGCTTCCCCCCCTCCACCTCCCGTCCCGGCCAGTGAAGGGGCTTCCTAGTGTGTGGAAACTTTTCCTCCTTCACAGCTCCCTCCCAGAGGTGCGGGTCCTGTCCCTATTCTTTTGTCTTTTTTTTTTTTTTTTTTTTTTTTTTTGCTTTTGCCCTATCCAGGTACGTGGGGATTTTCTTGCCTTTTGGGAAGTCTGAGGTCTTTTGCCAGTGTTCAGCAGGTGTCCTGTAGGAGTTGTTCCACATGTAGATGTATTTCTGATGTATTTCTGGGGAGGAAGGTGATCTCTGCCTCTTACTCCTCTGCCATCTTGAAGGTCTTCCCAGTAATTCTCCTTCTAATGAACTCTAATTCAGTGGGGTCTTTTTTCTTAAAGAGTAGTTTCTCAGACATCTTTGTTCTGTCTTGTGAGTTCACTGCCCCTGGACGCATTGGCTACTATAGGACATTGAGCATGTGCTGCGAAATCCCCAGCATCAATGAAAGGGTGTATGAGGTCCTTGGATGAAGAGCCCAAGGCACCAAATACAGATAGTAAATCTTCCCTCTCCCCACAAAATAAAATTAAAAACCTACATCTAATAGGGAAGAAGCAGATTTGGGGGTAGAAATGTCCTTGTGTAGTGTGTCAGTCCTCAGTATAAGAAGGCTGGGGACACTATTACCTGTAGCTCTATGTGAACCAAAATGGGCAAAGACCGTTATCTATGAGCTATGAATGTTCTAATATCAAAGCTGTAGTTTGGAGCTGAGAGTGTCCCATTAGGTAATATCTATTAAATAAGTAAGAGACACTTTCCAAGAGTGAGCTGAGTAGAGATAAGGATAGGGCAACCTCAGGGAACAGTTGGAGAAAGGAACCTCCACATAGGAAGAAAGTCCAAACAACTCAGATTGGTAGTCAACACCACTAAAATTTCAGCCCAGTGGCTGAGATGCAGAGGTACCTCCAGGAGTATTTTAGCTTCCCCCAAAATCCCAGAGCTGTTCAAATTTTTGTCTCACAAGGACCAAACAGTTGGTAATATATCCCTTATACTATTTTCCCATCTGTTCTGAGTACAGCAGTTGGGAGGGAGAGAGAGGAGTAATTTGGAATGAAAACTTAAAAAAAAAAAAAAGTGGTAATTTAATGGTAGTAACCAAACACTTAAAAACAAGCTGCTACAGAGGAAAACTGACACTGTTGCAGCCCAGGTTCCTCAATCTGCTAGTCTAGAGCAGTATCAGGCTATTCTTATAGCTGTGTCTCCCTTCCCATGAGGCATCATGAATTGTGGGAATGCCTGTTAACTTCAAGCTAGCTGCTCTGCCTTCAGGCTACACCTTAAACTCAATTGCTTGAGGACACTACTGACACGAGGTCCTTCAGATTTATCTGCACTTAGAACTTCGCTCATGTATTCTGTTCCAGGGTAAGGAAAAGAGAGCATCGCTAAGCTATGTATTGAGAGTTGTGACAGTTACACAGCTTTCATTCTCAAAGTTCTGAGAGCAGTCTTTGAAGAGAGATCAGGGGCTGGATTACAGAAATAATCAATAAACAGCCTATAATAGGAAAGACTTTCTTGAGCCAAACAGGACTGTAGCCCCGGAGACAGCCTCTCAGCTTCGAGAAACTGCTCAGTTGATGCATATTTCTGCATAGTCTTATATTCCTTGTTCTGATAAGGCATAAACATGACAGGGGGATGTTCCTTTAAAGTTTCAAAAGAGACAAACTGAGTATCTGTACAGTGAGACAGCAGGACCCTGGTGTCTGAGAAGGGGACCTTATTTTTGATGGAGAGTTAACATGGATGCCATAGGAAAGGAGTTATTTATCCTTATCTTTAAAATGGACATTCTTTACCTTAATGGTTAAAGAGCATGTGCTGTGTGTTTGACAGGCCATGAATGAGTCTGTCTTAGTTCACAAAAAATCAAGTTGAACCATGTATAAGCCAAAAAGACTTACCCATACCTCAATATGTGAACATTTTCTCCATCAGGTTTATAATCATAAGAGGTATTAGCTTTCCTCACAGGACTGACTTGTGCACACGAGTTGAAGATTTTTCAGTGGGAGTTACCATAGTTGCATTAGAATGGGCCCTCTGAGAAGCAGGTGCCAACATGAAATTAGATGTGTCAGAGGTATACAGAGGGGAAATGCTCATGAAGGAAATGCTCATGAAGTAAGACAAAGAGGGATCCTGAGGCTGGAAAAGCCATGAAATCACAAGCAGATCTGATCTGAGAGGGAGGGAGGAAAGAAGAGGAAGGACTTAGGCTTTCGTGTATTTCTAAGAACACTTTGGCAAGGCTGCATGTAAGTCTTGAGCCAAGGGAACTCATGAGGAATCCGGTATCACACTCCAGTAGACCTGCCTTATTAGCGCTGTGCTCATCTATTGGTTGGAAGCCACTAGGGCTTAGCAATGCCATGAACTTGAGAGCACAATGATTGAGACTATCAGTCAAATATGCTCCTTGCAGTCCAATCTGAAAAGCATATTTTTTATGGCCACCACAATCCCTGCTTGCCTTGCACAGATCTCCTTCAGATTTTAGGAGAAGCTCCTCCATAGTTACTGTGGGCCTGTCTCGCTAAGGGCAAAATGGAAAGGAAGGAAGGATGAGCTCTACAGCCCCAGTTTCTGAAATTTTGCTCAGAGATACAGCTGTTACTTCAGTTGATAGATTGCATCCTAAAGGATAGGACTCCAATCCTGTGAAGTGCTGCCTTTTGAACTGTTTTTTAGCTGTTTTTTAGAAGACTGCTCTGGCATTCTGTGGGGCCAACTCCTGGTTGGTGAAACTGGTAATGCTACCAGTGGATCCCATGGTTATGAGCCCTGTCCTGCATATCCTTCTCTTCAGAGTGTCTATTCTTTCAGTACTATGTCATATGGGATGTCCTGCTTATAATCAGGCATTCAGGAAGCCCTCAAAGAGAAGTGCTGGTCAAGGCTCTGCGGGGAAAGAAAGGCAAATACATACCCAGAATAGTATGTGTCATTGGTAGTGCAAACCACTGTACTTCCTAGGATTCAAGAGGCCCAGAGGAGTTGACTTGCCACCAAGTGGCCTCCTTGAGGAATAACCCTATTATATCTGTGTTTCAGCATTGATGTCTATTGCTGACAGGCATTCAGAGGCAGCAGTCAACATTGATCATGGGGCATCTACATGGCTGGGTCCACACGTAGTCTCCTTTGCTGCTACTGTTGCTCGTTCATAATGTTAAGTGACAATGATACTTGTACCGTAGTCTGGACCTAAAACAGCCTTCTTGCTTTGGGCCCACTCAAAGCTATACTTCCATGACTTTGGGTACATGGACTAAAGCAAGATTCCTAAGTGAGGAATACATTCTCTTCAGAATCCAAGGTGGTAGGCATTATGCTTTCTATCTGGTAAAATAGGCAAGATGAAGATCTTTTACTGGTAATGATTTTTAACCATGGGCCCCCTAAAATTCACTGAAGTTCTAGGTTTTTAATGTTAAGATTTGTCTCCTACGCTTTGGAGCATGTGTGTCTTACTAAGGCCTCTATTGTACTAAACACCTCTAGCTCATTTTGCCAGATCAACATGCCATCGGTGGATGATGGTGGAGGTCCATAGGATGTCCAGTCATCTTCAAATTATATTATGACACAGGAAAAGAGTTAACATGCCCTTGAGGCAAACTGTATATGAGAACTATTGTCCATCCCCTGTTAATGGAAATTGTTTTTGGTATTTTGTCACTAAGATGGAAAACAATACATTTGCCAAATTCTCCATGTACCTCTGAAGCATTTTTGACTCTTGGTGGAGAGAAGTGTTAGAGGTTATTTGGCCTTCCCAACTCTTTGGCTCTTGCCTCACAGGCCAGCAACACCACATGGAAGTTACTCAACCTACCAAGTACAGTCATTCTAATTATCCATTAAGTGACTGAGAACTGACTTTCTCCAAAACTTCAATTACTAACTAGACTCTGCTACCCAGAGTAGAACCCCAACTCTAACAGAGGGACCAAGATTATGCTTTTGATTTCTGGGTGTCAGTGTCAACTCAAACTTTAACCTTCAATGCCTTGGTATTCCCCTCTTTTTAGTATAAAATTGCCTGAGTAAATGGCCAAAGTTATCTTTTAAGAAGGTCTCAGGAAATCATCATGGTATATAATAGGCATGATTTTTCACAGTTCTTCCACTTAGGTATCCAGGTACCTCTTTAGTTACAGTCCTAGATCTGAACACTGGCACAGGTCTGGGAACTGAGCAAGAGACTGACTTTATTGGAGTGACCATCCTCAGTCTCCTCATCCTCCATTCTTGCCTTGTTCTATGAATGGTAAGCAGAGCCTTGCTGGCTGCCCATCTATTTTGGCCCTTGGGACACAATATCCTATTAACTATCTTTAAAACTCCCTGTGGGCCAAGCCCCTTTGATTTTTGCCAGTTTTTAGAGTAATTTCAAACCTCTGGCTTGTTAAGTGCTCCCATCTGGCCTCTGCTCTGGCAAGGGGACCACAGCCATGTGCTCACAGTAGGAGTGGGAGATGACACAGGCTTTGTAAAGGGGCAGCTGCAGGTGGATCATCAGAGGCAGGGGTCCAATGTAGAATACACCCCAGAAGAGGCCAGCTAGCCCCAAACATCACACCACAGTATGAGTGAGCACTGTGGTATGATGGAGTGGGTCGCAGATGGCTATGTAGTGGTCAAAAGCCATGGCAAGGAAGATGCCTTACTCAACCGTGGCAAAGCAATGGATGAGGAACATTTGAGCCAAGGAGGCATCCAAGCCAATGTCAACAGCACCAAATCAGAAGATTCCCAGCAGTCTGGGAATAGTGGAAGTGGACAGAACCAGGTCAATGATAGCCTATAGGCACAGGAAGAAGTACATGGGCTGGTGCAGGCAGTGCTCCACCACTACCACAGCCAGAGTGGTGACATTCCCTTCCATGGCCACCACGTATATGGAGCCAAGGGGGATGGAGAGCCAGATGTGCAGGGACTCCAATTCTGGAATGCCAGTGAGCTGGAAGGAGCTGGGTGCCGAGCAGACATTATGAAAAGTGAGCATGGCTAGTTATAAATGCACCTTCTCACTTGTGCCTCAAAATGCAGTAGAAGGTTTTTTCTGGAAATAAAAGACAAGAAGATTCTTAGGTCCTATAATAAGGAATAGGTTGATTGACTAGATAAAATTCTATAAACATTCTTCAAAGTTACAGAATAATGTCACAAGTTATTACTATGTGAGGATGTCTACAGATTTATCAAGCACAAGCCAGGATACATATTTGAATGAAATGTATGGATATCTTTTTTGCAATATGACTCCCAAAGTAATGTTTTTGCATCAATGAAAGTGACCTAAGGTGGACAAGTAACTATTAAGTCATTTAACTCTTGTAGGTTGGCTATTAGGTATTTCTTAGAATCATATAAGCAGGATTCAATGTGAGGGCTCCTTGATTAGAGATGCATTGATACTGAAAGATACAGTCTGGGACTCTAGATAGACCCCTGGGACTATCTAGACTCTATGGTAAGTCAAAGCTTAATCTTGGGGCCAGCATTAGCTATTGGATGAGCTGAAATATTTAATCTGCAGGCCAAGATCACAAAGCAGATGCAGGCTGGTGAAGAAGACTCTCCGGGGGTTGGAACAAAAATGATTTCTGACAGGTGAGAGCTGATGATTGGAGCTCAGTTTGTGTCTGCCCAAAGGTAGATCCATGCAAGGGTTTACTGCTTTCTTGGAGGCTGAATGAGGATAAGATTCCAGAAGCAGAGAGTGTTCTCCCCAGGAGGGAAAAAAGATAACATTCATTGTAGAATAGCATGAAGCCTAGATGACTATTTGGCCAAAGAATCGGCCTTACTCAGAGTTCAGAACAATTGGCTAATAGGGAGATGTATATTGAGAAAGACAACATGGAAATAGTTTTATTTTTTTTAGGGTCCAAAGGATTATGCCAGAATGTGTTCCTATATACAATAGAAGAATGTCAGGGGAATAAGTATGTAAGAAGCTTCGTCTTCTACATCTTGAGTCTAGTTTGTTTGAATATAGCAAAGTAGCCAGTATCTGGTCTTTAGAATTTTTCAGATCTGATTTCATATCTTAACAGTAGGAGCTTGAGGTAAATTACTTTATCCCATTAGTTAAATACAACTGACCTCATTCTACAACAAAATTAAGTAGTGTGTCCTAGAGAAGTCATGAGGATTGAATGAGAATGCAGTGTCTGAGGCACAGGAACCCTAAGTTTTGGCTCTTTAGACAGTTGAGACTAATGTGTAAAACCAAAGATACATTCAGTAAACTTCAAGAAACGTTAGAATGTCTCTCTCCAGGTAGCCATGGTGCCAGGAGGATGGCAACTCGTGTAAGCTGTTTGTAGTGACTTTATCCCACAGAATCCCTCTGCTTGAGCTGGGTTTTTCCTCCATCTCAAGGTTCTCATAGATGACTATGAATGAGAATAGAGAAAGTGTTGGCAGAAGCAGGAAAAAGGGATGGTGAAAAGGCTGAGTTACTGGGGCTGGGAAGGAAAGAGTGCACAGGAATCAGCCTGTGATTGCGGTGAGGAGGTGGGGTGAGGCAAGGCTCTAGGCTGGGGGGAACCTGTCTTGGTTTCTTACCCTTTGCATTGCTTATTCTCCATCTGTTCCTCCAGATCTCTGTTCTCTGTCCCCAGAAGCTGACATTTATGGGGTACTGCTTTTCTTTTTGCTTCCAATTTCTAGGTGGTCTCAGCCAGTGTGAGGCAGGAGATAAGAGGGTGAGACTAGACATCAAGAACTTATTCCCCAGTCCCTTTCTGCCAGGCGCACTTGGCAGTGCTGTGATTTTCTACCAAAGACCACAGCTCCTGAAAAGTGACCCCCTTCCCTGCACTTGCGTTCTGGCAACTGCATCTTGCCTTACCTGGTAGGCCTGAGTTAGGTGATGCTGCTCCCTGGGGTTAGTCCTGGGCCTCCACCATCACTTGTCAGTTTCCTTAACCCTTCCCAGGCCTCTGTAGATGATCTCTTCAGTTGCCCCCTTGACCATGACACTTCTTCTTTGGATATATCAGAACAGATCCCAATAGTATACAGTCTTCACCAGTACCTTCCCTTGAAAACTTGCCTGCTTCCTCAGAAGGACACACCTGAAAGTGGACAACTTCACAGAACTAGTTCCAAAGACAAAAGAGCTATAATCTCATTGTGGTCAAGTGCTAAATGATCTTGACCACGCTGTCTAGATTTACATTTAAAGGGGTCTTGTCTACTTTACCCCACTAAGCAAAATTGTAATCATGCAAAGAAATGTCTTACTCCAGAAAAGGGAAAATTTTTGAATAGAAAAATCAGCGGAACTTGGCAAATGAATTTGTCTTCTGTTCTGATGCTTGTCCCACTTACAGTGGTTACCTTCCTCCTATGATAGACACTGAAACATCTTGCACACTATCTTCCCTTCTGATGTTGAGTCCCATCACTACTGAGCCACACCCTGGGGCAGTGGTTCCCCTCTACGTTTGGGCAGAGCAGTCATGTTGTAGGAGGACCTCACAGACCAAATTACATAAGAGGCTAAATCTATACCTAGTGAATTATGGGCATAAGAAGTGATTTCTCTTGAAAGTAGGCAGACCTCTACTACGTTCCAGACCTTATTAGATCCAAGTCTAATGTCCCCCTTCCTTTGAACTGGCCTCAAGCCCTGGAGTAGGTAGATTTGATTTTTATCCCTCTTTCCTTCCTCATACCTAACAACACATAGAGCTGTTTTCATGATGGACGTTCCATCTCCATCTCATCTCTTCCTCTTCCTGTCCATCTCCAGGAACATATGAAACTGAAAAGTGTACCCACGACTCGGGGGATGCACTTCAACTGCTGGGTGGAGGTGGCTGAGCTTTGGGACTAGATTTGGTGACCGTTATTCTTTCTAAGATCTTAACACACCTTAACTTATGCCTCCCTAGTCAGAAGCCCAGCCCTCACACCTTAAACACAACTGAAGGAGGCTACAGGACAGCTCCCACCTGAGCTGTATCCAAGTACATTTACCAACACCAACCACTATTATTACCATTCTCACCCTGCTCACTACCTTCCTACGGGGCTGAATTTTGCCATTTCTCAACTCTGTCAAGTTATTTTGTCCCTGTTATTTTGTCCCGATGTTCTTTCCTGGTGTTTGAATAGAGTATTCTCACCTTCCTCACCTAGATGATCCTTACAGATGCATAATGCCACAGCTTAGGTATCACCCTAAACAGGCCCGTCTTTGTACTTCACACACATAATAATATGGATTGCCTGCTTACCTGCGTGTTTCCCTGAACAGAATGTAAGTTCCATGAGAGTCGGGAGTGTGTTTACCTTGTTCTCTACTGTAATACCTGTTCTAACACGGTGCCTGGCTATGTTAAATAAGAATAAAATACCATGCCTTTTTAAAGCACCTGGAGGTATTTTGGAGGGTCCTGTATTGGCTAGTGAACTAGAGTCCTCTTCAGCCTCCTTGTGTGTGACTCTGTGTGGACTCCACCCTTTCTAAGTCACCTTCCAAGAGAATTCCTTCCTTTTGGGTCTTGGAGACTTATACAGGAGCATGATCTAAAGTTGGATGCCCAGGAGTCCCAAGTCTGTTCTTCCTTATGAGTTGGGAATGCTTACTGATGACTTTTACTCCTTTTCTAGATTCTCCTTGTAAGATGCTCTTACCTGGGATGGGTAGTGTCAACAAGAGCCTGGGGCTCTGCAAATGCCTCTGAGGCCTGTCACTTATAAGCATTCTGTTCAGGGATAAAGGGAATTTCACTTCTAACCTTCCCACCACCTCAGTGGAGAAGGAAAATAGCAGGCTTTGTGCCAAAGAATGGACACAGATTCTAAAACTGAACAGTTATCTGTAGCATGTCAGGGTTGGTCCACAGAGGTCTGGGTCTATGTAGGGGAGACTTCTTATTTGAATCATGATCCCTTGGGTCCAAGTCCGGCTCTTGCTTGTTCTCCAACCTCCCTGTAGTCTACAGCTAGTCTAAGGACGCCAAGTAGAAATCAGAAAGGCCTTTCTAGAGGAGGGATGAAGAATCTTCTTGGGATTAGAACTCAGCCTGGCTGTCAATCTCTAAGGAAGTTTGATATCCTTACAGCACTTGGAGATGGTGGTAGAGTCCTGAATTAACTTCAAGACAGACAAGTGGCTATTACCTACAAATGAGATAGTGCAGGTTTTCCCCTCATTCTGCTTTACATTGTAAGAGAAGGACCCCAGGGACTTGAGTAGAGCAGTGCATCTCCTTTACATCTTTCTGAACCTAAACTTCCCAACCTAAAATCCCATTTCTTAGAAAGGAGGAAAACTTTTCTGTTTGGCTTATCCCCTGGTGTGTCCTAATGGGCTTCTCATGGGTTGTGGGGCATCACGCTTTAGGACATGTGACAAGACATGTCCTTTGAAGCTGAAAAGGCTTGAGTTTGCAAGCCAGCTTGGTTACATACTCACTGTGTAACCTTGAACAAGTTGTTTCATACTCAATTTTTCAAGCATAAAGTAGGAATAATACCTATCTCTGGGTAGCTCTCATAATTGAGATACTGTATAAAAAGGGACTAGTAAGGAAACATACCAGGTGCTTAAACAGCATTATTATTACCATCACTGCTGTTTTTGCTTCTGGGAGGGGTTAAGCCTGAGACAGACATCCTTAAGCGTTTCCCTCAGACCAGGAGCCAATGTCAGGGCAGGAGTTAATGAACTAGAATCAATACAGAAAAAAATCTAATTTTTACTTCTACACCCTTTCCAGAGGATTCTACTTCTCTCGCACCTCAGGAAAAGCTAGGAACTTCTAGAAGCTTGCTACCTGCTCCCCAATCTTAAATGTTATATTCTATGTAAAACTGCTTGTGGTTGCTGAAATATACAGGGTTATTTCTTGCTTCAATGCCTGTGCACATGTTATACCCTCAGCCCAGTAAAAGGAAGAATTTCATTCCATACAGATTCGTATCTAATTTTCGAAACTTGGATCAGTAATCACCTTGTCCAAATGATGAGCTCTGCCTTTTAGAGTTTAATAGATGAGCTATGTTTCTCTGTACCTGGATCTCTTGCATGTTATTTAGAAATAAGTACTCAATAAATCAGTGCATTTAAATTGAATCACATTAAAGGCTAAAATAAGGCTTCTCTCTTTAATAACTTGATTTTATGGACCAACTCAAAACAACCTCTCAACTGATGCAGAGGTATGAGGTGTGCAGAAGAGCATTAGAAATTAACTTTCTTCACCTTAAATATATATTAAATCAGATGTGTATTCAGCCTTGGAAGCAGAGATGAATCAGAAGCAAACATTTTCTGTGCTCATTCTAACACTGTCCAGGAGAGGGCATCCTGGCGCAAGTATGAGATACCAATGGCTGACTGGGCTCTACAGAACAAAGGAAAACATCAAGCTTGGTGTCATTAAATATCTTAATCCTTCATTTGAGTGTGCCAATTCAGGGTTAATTAGATAAGACAAACCTATCTTGCAACCTAGCTTCCGATGTAGGTCAGTCAAAGCTGAAGAGAATGTGCTGCTTCAGGCCAACATAATGATACCAGCAACCCCAAATATGTAGCTCCATTTCTGTTTATAAATTGACTATTGCATTTCTGGTTTATAACCTTATCAATGAGTTGTTACTGTTGCTCTGAAATAAGCCATTGTTCATGCACAACTCTGGTGTATGAACAGAACCCTGAGCTTGTTAGGCCAGGGAATGAAATGATTATAAGGGAAAAAATACTTGAGTGAAATGAAAATTCATCTTCTCTGAAGCTAGAAGATTAATTCTCATTCAAAATAGGAACACTGATGCTCAGTATAGGTAAAGCATTTTTTCAAATTCCTGGCTTACAAGTGTTAGAGCTAGGATATTGAATCAAACCTGAGCTCATCCTTTGTTTGAGGGAAGTGTTACACCACAGTGGTTAAGAGCACAGACATGAGCCCACATCTGTCTGCTTCTAACTGCCAGTACTGACACTAGACATGTGTCCTGGACCAAGTTATTCCTATACCTGAACTCTTTATCCCCATCTCTTCTTGATACCCACCCCTGAGTTTCACCCCTTTAGTGAGCTTTCCCACATTCTTTATCCCTGTATCTAGCTCCCTGTATTTATCATGAATTCCCTGTATATTCTTCATCCTACCCATAAATTTTCTCTGAGCCTGAACACATCCAATCCCTAGCCTCCCCATATCCACTCTTTTGTAGGGCATTGATAGCCTACTCCGTTCTGTGTTTTCCACACGTGGGAGGATTTTGTTAGAACTTAAAACAACCATGGATGTACAATTAGATGGGAATCCCCTTCTGATATACATCCTCATAGACATTCGTATTTGGCTAGATACCACTTGGAAATGTCAGTTAATTTGGGTGTCAGAATGACCTGGCAAGTGTTAAGTTGTATTATCCTAATTAAAAAATACCTTCTAATTCTTAGCCATTGAATGAAATCCCTATCCCAGCATCACCAAGTACTCCTCTTGTCTTATGTTCTCAGCCCCTTATTGCCTTGTGCTGCTATACTTTGGTTCCTCTGCTATCATCTCCTGAAGCTTTTTCCTTTTTACTAAAAGGAAATGTATAACAATACAATAGGCAGCTAATGCTCAAAGGACCTAAACTCCCCAGTGGCTTTCAGGTAAGGTTTTTTTTTTTTTTTTTTTTTAAACATCTTTATTAGAGTATAATTGCTTTACAATGGTGTGTCAGTTTCTGCTTTATAACAAAGTGAATCAGTTATACATATACATATGTCCCCATATCTCTTCCCTCTTGCATCTCCCTCCCTCCCACCTTCCATATCCCACCCCTCTAGGTGGTCACAAAACACTGAGCTGATCTCTCTGTGCTATGCGGCTGCTTCCCACTAGCGATCTACTTTACGTTTGGTAGTGTATATATGTCCATGCCACTCTCACTTTGTCCCAGCTTACCCTTCCCCCTCCCCATATCCTCAAGTCCATTCTCTAGTAGGTCTGCATCTTTATTCCCGTCTTGCCCCTAGGTTCTTCTGACCATTTTCTTTTTTTTTTCTTTTAAATTCCATATATATGTGTTAGCATACGGTATTTGTTTTTCTCTTTCTGACTTACTTCCCTCTGTATGACAGTCTCTAGGTCCATCCACCTCACTAAAAATAACTCAGTTTCGTTCCTTTTTATGGCTGAGTAATATTCCATTGTATATATTTGCCACATCTTCTTTATGCATTCATCTGTTGATGGACATTTAGGTTGCTTCCATGTCTTGGCTATTGTAAATAGAGCTGCAATGAACATTTTGGTACGTGACTTTTTTTTTTTCTTTAACATCTTTATTGGAGTATAATTGATTTACAATGATGTGTTAGCTTCTGCTTTATAACAAAGTGAATCAGTTATACATAAACATATGTTCCCATATCTCTTCCCTCTTGCATCTCCCTCCCTCCTACCCTCCATATCCCACCCCTCTAGGTGGTCACAAAGCACCGAGCTGATCTCCCTGTGCTATGCGGCTGCCTACCACTAGCTATCTATTTTACGTTTGGTAGTGTATATATGTCCATGCCACTCTCTCACTTTGTCACAGCTTACCTTTCCCCCTCCCCGTATCCTCAAGTCCATTCTCTAGTAGGTCTGTGTCTTTATTCCCATCTTGCCCCTAGGTTCTCCATGACCATTTTTTTTTCTTAGATTCCATATATATGTGTTAGCATATGGTATTTGTTTTTCTCTTTCTGACTTACTTCACTCTGTATGACAGACTCTAGGTCCATCCACCTCACTACAAATAACTCAATTTCGTTTCCTTTTATGGCTGAGTAATATTCCATTGTATATATGTGCCACATCTTCTTTATGCATTCATCTGTTGATGGACACTTAGGTTGCTTCCATGTCCTGGCTATTGTAAATAGAGCTGCAGTGAACATTTTGGTACGTGACTCTTTTTGAATTATGGTTTTCTCAGGGTATATGCCCAGTAGTGGGATTGCTGGGTCATATGGTAGTTCTATTTTTAGTTTTTTAAGGACCCTCCATACTGTTCTCCATAATGGCTGTATCAATTTACATTCCCACCAACAGTGCAAGAGGGTTCCCTTTTCTCCACACCCTCTCCAGCATTTATTGTTTCTAGATTTTTTGTTGATGGCCATTCTGACCGGTGTGAGATGATATCCCATTGTAGTTTTGATTTGCATTTCTCTAATGATTAATGATGTTGAGCATTCTTTCATGTGTTTGTTGGCAATCTGTATATCTTCTTTGGAGAAATGTCTATTTAGGTCTTCTGCCCGTTTTTGGAGTGGGTTGTTTGTTTTTTTGATATTGAGCTGCATGAGTTGCTTGTATGTTTTGGAGATTAATCCTTTGTCAGTTGCTTCATTTGCAAATATTTTCTCCCATTCTGAGGGCTGTCTTTTCATCTTATTTATGGTTTCCTTTGCTGTGCAAAAGCTTTTAAGTTTCATTAGGTGCCATTTTTTTATTTTTGTTTTTATTTCCATTTCTCTAGGAGGTGGGTCAAAAAGGATCTTGCTGTGATTTATGTCGTAGAGTGTTCTGCCTATGTTTTCCTCTAAGAGTTTGATGGTGTCTGGCCTTACATTTAGGTCATTAATCCATTTTAAGTTTATTTTTGTGTATGGTGTTAGGGAGTGTTCTAATTTCATTCTTTTACATGTAGCTGTCCAGTTTTCCCAGCCAGGTAAGGGTTTTTAAAGATTAAAATTAAGGGTAAAGGTCTTAACTGCATGATCAGCTCAGGGGTTCTTCTGATTGATTGGGTCTTAAGCAACAAAGAGAGATTTCTGGCATCTTGGTCATCACTCTTCTGGTTTCAACTTGTCTGGGTCTCCCTGACTCTGGTCAGCACTTTCCATCCCATGGGGTCCTGGTTTCTTTAAAAACAACTCAAGGATATGCACCACATTGTTATCTATAACCACTGGGGAGAAACTAGGAGTCCTGTGACTGTTTTATGGCTGAACTCTTGTTCAAGCTATTATTACTTCTCTTGCTTGACGACTTTTTCTTTGTTTCTGCATTTTCTCACTTGTCCAGTTTTTAACTGCTCAAGTCTGCTTTTTGAAGCTTGGAAGGCCTAGGAGACCAAAGATTTTTCTACAAATGAGAAGCAGAGGATGCAGAGGGCCTTATACCCAGGAAGACCCCATAGGGATCTGCTTGGTTTCATTCCCCTCCTTTCTTCCATATTCCTCAATCATGAGGGGAACAGGGGTGATGATGGCTCTGGCTAATTCCTGCTGATTGTGATTGATGATGTTAGTCTTTCTCTCCTCTAATCCTGAAAGGCTATCATTTCAAAGAATTCCTGAGTCCCAAACCTAATATCAGTATTTTGTATTATGAACACACAACATCCCTCTTTGCTTTGTCACAGCACCTAGACAAACATTTGAGAATTAACAGAATGATGATCAAAATGCAATCTTGTAGCAATCCCCAAAAGAGTCCTTTTTTCCCAGATGGTAACCAGGAAAATAAGTCCTGGAACAGGTCCTCTTTACCTGCATCCTGCAACCTGTAGCCTTTTGACATATACTTGTTTCAATTTCTCTAGAGGTATTTATATCATGCAGCATGTGGTATGAGCCCCTACACATACCCTCATTTTGCCACTAAGAAATCAAGGGCTATTCTATAATTGAGGACCACTCAAGCCAATGAGTCCAAAGACGTTTATTGGGCCACAATACTTTTAGCCTTGTCTTCGGCAGTTTGTCCAATTGTGGCAACGTTATGAATCATATCTATATTGACAAACTCTAGCCTTGGTATGAAGATGCCAAGGATACTTTATCTTATATTGTCCTCATACCCTGCCAACATCTCTCTAAAGGTTGGGGTTTGATTTAGAGAGGGAAGTGATGTTCTCTGGGCTGTGCATGGAAAGAGGGGTTATAAAGTGTCCCAGCAGGCATGACCCTTCAATTTGCCAGCTATCTAAGCAATGTGCCCATCCTCATGTTGGTGGGTGAGTCACTCGCTATACAACAAATATGTCCTGGAGTAGCACCAGCTCTACCTCCCAGGTAGTCATTGATGCTTTCACTTTTGGGGAGTTCAGAAATTACATTATCAAGCCAGAGGCGAGAGCCATTGCAAGACTTCCAAAGTTTGTTTACATGATATCTAATTTGTTTGGCTCTCCGGAATGGATGTTATTTTTAGCCCTTACACATTTGTCAATTGTACATTTCAGGTGATTTGGGGGCATCACATTTTCTCATGAGAAATACAAGGGACTGCAATGGACCAATAGTAACTTTCCCTGAAATGGAAGCCACCTCAGACAGAATGAAGCAAGGGATTGGAATATTTTGAGGTCCCCTAAATCTCTGGATTTGGAATGTGAGGTTTGAAGGCAAAAGATTATAGGCGGTCACGGGGTCCAGTACAATATCAAAATCAATTATCAGGACCACTGAAGGGAGATTTTGTTCATGAAGAGTTAGAGAGATGTTATGATATATCCAACAACCACTTAAATTTTCACCTCTGGCTATACTCTGAGACAACATAATTATTTTCTTTCTAGGAGGCAGCAGACACCAGTGAGATGATAATTACAAGAGCCATCAGTATACTTAGGCCCAACAGCTTATGGGAAAACACTGGTGACCCTAAATTTTGGTACTAACCCCATTATTACAAGGATTAAGTTAGAACAGGGTTAAGTATCTCCTATTAGTATCATGACAAATAACAAGTTTGACTACCATACACTCAGATAAATGGTTAAATCAGGAAGCAAGCAAAGGGACATAAGCAAATAATCAGAAAAATACTCCAGCCAATTACAAATGTTATTATGAATTGGTATGAGTCATTCATTACTTATCTAAGATACTTTCTTTGATTTTAACCAGAGCCCCCAGTTCAGACTTGCAGGAGAACTGACTTTCTGCTAGGGCTGTAGATGTCTTAATTTTTTTGTAAATGGGGATGACTGTAGATTTATAGTCGAGTCAGGAGGCAGCTTCACTCATGTGATGGATCCACAGCTTGACTCCTGTTAATTGAACAGAAGTGAACCAGGTTATTATCAGAACCTGGTAAGGCCCCACCCACCAGGTCTGGAGTTGGTTCTCCAGGTGTGCATCCTTTCAAGTTTTTAGGAATAACCAGTCTCCAGGTCTAATATGGTGGAGGGTAATGTTTGTAGAAAAATAGACTAGTAGCAAATTTATTAATAACACTTAAAAATAATAAGAATGTACATAACATAATGTCTAGTTATTTTACCTTTTGATCAGGTATCTGTCTACCTACCCACTCAGAATAGAGGATAGGCCTCCTACACAGTACTTCATAAGGATTCAATTGGAGCCTGCTTCTAGGGGCCACTCTAATTCTAAGCAATGCAAACAGGAATACTCTATCCCATATTAAGTTAGGTTCGCAACAGATTTTAGCTGTAGTTCTCTTTAAAGTATCATTCATCTTTTCCATCTTTCCAGTTGATCGAAGCCTCCAAGATTCATGCAAATCCCATTTTATTCCGAGTTGTTTAGATACCTCCTGAGTAACATTAGCAATAAAGGTGCCTCTGCTGGCACTCTGAATTTAGCTGGGTAGCCCAAATCTAGGAATTACCTCCTTAAGCAAAGCCTTTGCTACATCTGAAACTTTTTCAGTCTGGCAAGGGTATGTTTCTACCCAGCCTGTAAAGGTGTCTACCATCACCAGTAGGTAGCAAAACTTTCCTTTTGCTTTGGGCAGGACTGTAAAGTCTATTTGCCAGTCTTCTCCCAGGCTTTCCCCTCTGGCTTGGACTTCAATGTGGGCCAGGGGAGGCCCAGTCTTGGAATTATTTTTAACACAAATCATACATTTTCATATGATTCTTTGAATTGTCCTCTGCATGTTTAGTCCTTTAAGGTGGTCCTGTATCCACTGGAGGGTGGCATCACACCCATACTGGGTGCCCTGGTGTATTGATCCAATTATTTCCTCCATTCGATGTTCAGGAATTAAAACCATTCCTTAGTCATTCACCAGCCAAGCCCCAGATTCTAGATGAGTAGCATCAAACCCCCATTCTTGTGAAATTTTAAGGTCCTCAGGTGCATTTAGCATTTCAGGCTAAATTGGGTCAGATGTATACTTGGGATCAGAGCCATAACTGGAGGAGTTTTTGCCCTGGAAGTTGCTTTAGCAGCTTGGTCAGCTTTTTTTCTTTTTGAAACTAGTCAGATCTCTGATGTCTCGGGCAATGCATAATTGCCACCTCCTTTGGCTTGAGCACTGCATCTAGCAGTTTCAAAACATCTGGCACATGTTGGATTTCTTTCCAGAGGTAAGCAGTCCTCTTTTTCCAAATTGTCCCATGTGCATGCACAACCAAAAAGGAGTATTTTGAGTCAGTGTAGATGTTAACCTTCTTACCTTTGCCGAGATGTAAAAAATAGAGTGAGGGTGATCATTTCAACCTTCTGAGCCAAGGTACCTGCTAGCAAAACTTCTGCTTCTAGGGTGTCTTGCAAGCTTACCACCACATATCTGGCCATCTTGTTTCCATGGTCCTTGAATACTTCCATCAGTGTCTATCTCCAAGTCCAGATCTCCAAAGGGAACATCGGCCAGGTCCAGGTGGCTAGAGTATACCTGCTCAATGATCTGCAAACAATCATGCATGGCCCCTCCAAAGGAGTGGGGAACAACATGGCTGGGTTGAAGGAGGGCACAGTCTTTAGAGTCACATTTGGACTATCAAGCAAAATTGCCAGATGTCTTCCTAAGCAGCCTGAAGTAAGCCAATATCCACACTTTTGTTCCCAAAGTGGCCAATACACAGTGGGATGTATGCACCATGGTTGACTTTCCTAGAATGAATTTCTCTGCCTTTGCAACAAATCACAAGTAGCAGCTATGGCTCGCAAACATGTTGGCCATCCTGAGTTACAATGCCCAAAGTCTTTGAGAAATAGTCTCCTGGGTGTTTTGTATTCCCCAGATTCTGGGTCAGTGCCCACAGCCCCACTCCTTGCCTCTCAAGTACAAAAAGATCAAATGGCTCTTTCAAGTCTGTCAACCCCATAACAGGAGCAGTCAGTAGTTTTTTCCTTAATTGTCTGGAAGGCATTTTGACATTCTCTCTCTTCTAAGGGCTCATAGTCAGCCCCTTTTAGGGCCTCATACAGTTAGCTCTTAGCCCAAAGTTTGGAATCCAAATGTGGAAGAATCCTGCCATTCCCCAAAACCCACGAAACTGTCTTTTGGTGGTGGGCAGTGCCACTCTCGCTACTGCCTCACTGTGATCCGGGAGCAAATTCCTTTGGCCCCTTTTCAGTTCAAATCCAAGGTATTTCAGCGCAGGTTGGGACATCTGGGCCTTTTTCTGAGACTTTATAACCTCATTCAGCCAGAAAGTTCAAAGTAGTCACAGTGTCTTTGAGTTCTCCTTCATCTTCCTAGCGATTAAGATATCATCTACATACTGGAGCAGCACTTGCTCCTATAGCTGGAGCTCTTAAATCCTTAGCCAGCAGGTCCTCAAATATTGTGGGGCAGTTTTTAAATCCTTGAGGATGCAATACTGTCCAGCTGGATTCAAAACAGATAATTCTTGAGACTCAGGATTCAAAGGAAGACAGAAAAAGGTTTCGTAAGTCTAGCACAGTGAACTGACAGAAGTCTCCAGATAAGGTAGTCTGCAGGGTAAACACCTTCCACTATCTAACGTATGGCTCTTAGGTCCTGAACAAACCAGTACTCCTCAGTGCAGAGCTTTTTAACAGGCAGGATGGGAGTATTATATGGTGACTGACAAGGGAGAATAAGCTGGTATTCGAAAAAGGCAGTTATCAAAGGCTGGATACCTGTTTTGCTGGCACCTTTCAGGCATATCACCTTAAGCTCAGAGTTTTGAGTATCCAGCTTCGGTGTCATCTTTACTGGTCCAGTAGTCCTGGCTCTTCCTGGGCCTCCATCAGCCCATGCTCCCAGTGAAAGATGTCTTCAGGAATGCTGTTGGTAGACTCCTCCATTCCTCGACAGAGGGCCACCTGCAAGGCACAGGATACAATGATTTCCAGTCATCCAGGTTTGAAAGCCACTGTAGCATCCAATTTAGTTAATAAATCTCACCCCAGCCATGGGACCAGGCACTCTGCCATGCAAACAAACTGTGTTTTAAGTTGGTGGTTCCAATCTGACAGGCTAGGGGCTGCAAAAAGTTTTTGGAGAAGCTTTTTGGAGACTGTACACCATTTTGCCTTTTGGGATTAACTTAATCGAGTGTTCAAAAAATGAGTGGCTCCAGGATCAATCAGAAAGTCTGTTTCCCACCAAAAGGTTTACGTGGGGCTCCTGGTGGGAAAGGGAGGTGGAGCCTGTTTCCCCTAAAAGACTCCCGAGGCTCCCTCAACTCTTCATCACCTTCGGTTATCTCTGGCGTGAACGATGTTTTCTCATCCTCTTCCAGTTTCTTTTCTAGGCCGATGGGAGAAAAATTGCCCTAGCTTTCTTGCTTACAATAGACATTATTGGGGACCCATCTTAACATGTCCCTTTTTTGGTGTCTCCCTTCTGTGGGCCATACTTCACTCCCTTGGGCCCTGGGAATCTGACCCTCTCCTCAGATTTCTTGTTCCCTTTTTCTTCAGAATGCCACCACCAAAAGGGACACCTGCTGCTTCATTTTTCAGGTCTTTTTGGTCTTGTGTTTTTTCAAAAACTCTGAAAACAAGTTCTACCAAATGAGATATTCGGAGATCAAAAACAACTTCTCTCTTCAACTCTTCCTGGGTATCTGGGGTTCTCTGAGGCACAAAAGGTCTGATTACTTGAAATTCTTCAGATTATGTTGATCCACATTTGTATATTGCAATATGCCTTATATTCTCTCAAATCTGAGGGATTTTTCTGGTGGCCATGGGCACACTCCTTACACCTTATTAAAACTTCTGCTTCAGCACTCCCTTTCAGAGCCCTACCAGGATGCACTCTCCATAATGCTCAATTCAAGCTTTATATTCTAGGTCATTCATGTTCCACCCTGGATCTCTGATGGGGATTGCATTTGCTGCTGGTGCTTGGGTAGGATTGCCAGGACAGCAACATGCAGTGTATCTGCCTCTTCTCTAGCTTCTTCTGGCACCATCCTCCTCTCTTCCTCAATGAACAGGGTAGTTAGTACACTTTGAACATCAACCCAACTTGAGTTGTGGGTAGTAGAGATGGAGAATAAATTTTCCATCCTTGACCATTTGTCATCCCAATAAGTTGGCATATTTTTCCAACTGAACAAGTCTGAGGTGAAAAGGGAGAGTGAAAAATAAAGGGGAGGGTTAGAAGAGTGCATCCACACAAATCCTGCTGCCTGATCTTGGGCATTTATTCTTCCAGTGGGAATCTGCCTCAGTGGGAATTGCCCTGCCTGAACAAGAGTGGCTCCCTGGCCAAATTGGGTGCCCTGTGGTCAGGTACAGGAGGGAGAGATCATCCCTGTTTCCTCCTCCTTCGGCTCCCACCAGAGTTGGTAGGAGTGTGTCAGCTGCTATGGGATCAAGGTCCCTCGCCCCTGCTTCACTAGTCTGCCCTCCATGCAATAGTGGCAGTGCTGTAGGAGCATTTATTTGTTGAATTTCTTCATCTCTCAATTCCTGAGTATTGGGTAAAACTTTTAATATCTCCTTATTGGAGGGAATATTTTGTATCATAATTGTATGCATGTTACATTTTCTCTGAATAGTCTCACTTTGATACAACATCATAAAAGCCTGTACAAGAGGAACTTCACCCCATTTTCCTTCCCTCTCACAAAACAGTTCTACTTGAACGATGGTATTACAATTTAGAGAGCCATTAGGGAGGCACTGTTCTCCAGATCCTAAGGAACACTGAGGCCAAGCAATGTTTGAAGAGAACACCATTTTATTTCTTTTCATAGGTGCATAACTAAAATTCCCAATTCTTCAAAATACACCCTAGGGGGCTACAAGATGGAAAAGAGCTCTGAGTACCCATTTTTAGTTGTTCACGGCTGGTGCCGTCAAATATCAAGCAAGCAAGCAAATAAAAGGAGGTCTCTCAGGGTTAATCAATGCCCCATCACAGACAGAGCCAAGTGGCTAAGAGAAAAATACCCTGGTGCCAGTGCCTGTGAGGCATCTCAACCAGCAAGTGTTTTGTTTCCTTCACCACAAAATCAAAAGCATCATGGGCCAATGATGTCTGGTGGCAGCAAGCACTTGGAACTGTCCATGAGAAAAAGGTGCTTGTGCATCTTCTGGACAGAACCTGAGAACCACCACTAGCCAGGGGCCAGTCGCCATAAGCAAGATCCCTACTCAGGACTGTAGTCTTTTTGTGGTCACTGAAGTTGTTACCAAACCAAACTTGGTTTCACACACAGCAAAGCCAATCTACTGACACTGGGTGGTGATGAAGGAAACTACAGTGTTTATTTGCAGAGCACAAGCAAGGAGAATAAGCAGCTAATGCTCAAAGGCCCCAGTCTCTCCAGTGGCTTTCAGGCAAGGGCTTTTAAAGACTAAAATTAAGGGTAAGTGTCTTAAGTGCATGATCAGCTCATGGGTTCATCTGATTAGTTGGGTCTTAAGCAAAAAGTAGATATTTGTGGCATTTTGGTCATCACTCTTCTTGCTCCAAATTGACTGGATCTCCGTGGCTGTAGTCAGCATTTTCCATCTGGTGGGATCCTGGTTTCCATAAAATGACTCAAGTTTTGATATATGCACCAGATTGTTAGCTGTATCCCTTGGGGAGAAACTAGGAGTCCTGGGACTGTTTTATGGTTGAAGTTTTTCTGTATTTTCTCACTTCTCTAATTATTAACTGCTCGAGTCTGCTCTTTGGAACTCAGAAGGCCTAGGAGACTAAAGGTTTGTTGTTTTTTTTTTTTTTTTTTTTTACAAACAAGCAGGGAGGAGCTTGTACCTGGGGAGTCCCCATAGGATCTTGCTCAGTTTCAACTCTATGCCTTAATCTGCCTAATCATTGGCCCTTGCATTTCCTGGTCAGATTTTTTATTATAATCTTTGCCTTCCAGCTTTTTAAATTCTTCCAAACTGGGGTAAATAGGAGAGACTCTTGTGGGGCCCTTTATTGTTGGGGGACCATCAGGGGGTTCCACTGGTCTATCCAATCTCTGGTAGTGCTGCATTAACACCTTTGTTTTACTCCATCATTGTCCACTTTATTCATGCTGTTTCTCAACAACCTAAACTTTCACTCTGCTAGAGTTCCTTGACACTCCCCTTTGTCTCTCCCCATTTTCTTAATTACTCTAATGTTCTTGGAATCAGTCAGATACATACAGGGAAGCAGAGAGAGCAAATCTGATAAGGTTTCTCACACTTTTGTTTAATTTTGTAGCAGTAAAGTTACGTGAGAGGCCTATGCAAGAGGGGCCCCCTTAATTACAGCATTTACCATACCTGGGTAAAGAACATATTCAGTGACTGAATATCCTGGTCACCATAAAGCCAATCCCACATGGTTTGCATACAAAGCATATCAGCTGCTTCATCTGGGGTGTTCCATTTTGGCAATTATAGGGGGAGTTGGGAAGTCCCCCTCCTCAGGATAAACACTCTTTATAGTAGTGGCTTTTATCCGCTCCACCAAGCTGCCTGTTCCCTCAGAAATAACCTCACGTGTCTGGAATACAAAGAGCTGTCTATTGTTCAATACTGAATTGCAGGTGCTGTATCAACACAAACATGCGCTTCTACTCTGTAACATTCAAATCCAAAGACACAGCCCCCAAACTGGTTATTCTCACAATGCGTTTTAGTAAAGATACTTCAGTAAGCTGGTACTGATCCACAAAGTGACATTTCTTTGACACTATACCTTCCGTTTCAGTAGTTCCTTAGTTTTGTCCTCCCCATAAATTGATTAGCATCGTGATGTGGTTATAGCTAGTATTTCTACCTACCTACTTCCACTATTCATTCTGTATTACCTTTGCCTTCAGCAAGCATCTCTGCTTGTCATGGTTCTTTACTTGGTAGAGTGACCCAAATCTTTATTCCTGAAGAATATGGTCGATTAGTAGTCCTGCCTGAATTGGGTGGTTGTTTTCCATGGACCTTAATCACGTGGCATGGGAATACCAAGAGACAACCTAAGGAATCTCCTGTATATCCAGATAAATTCTTCCTTACTTCCATCGTGAAGTAGTAGACCAATTTCCCCTTGGTAGTAAAGATCAAACTTACCAGCCCATACAGTAAATCCCTACTTTACCTTTTGATTCAGACATGAGCTCAAAGTGACCAGGTGGAAGTCTTAACTTTCAGTTCAGTGGAATCACTGTGTCTCCTGGTAGAAGAATTATCCCCTTTGAAACTAAGACTTCTAGGTCAACAAGGCCTAAGGTTGTGGAAACAGCAAAAAATTTTGCTAGTAGCTCACTAGGGGAAATAGTGGTGTCACTCCCATTTTACCCCTTCATTCCTAGACCTGTGAATCCTGGCTATGGGGGAAATAGTTCCAATATTGGATGCTGATTCTGAGCATATGCAACCTTATGGGGAACCTTCTGCAGCCCTGCAAGATATTGTTACCTAGCTGGTACTATAACTGATTCTTCAAAAGGCCACTCCATTGTCCTGTAAATCCACCTGCTTCAGGGTGGTGGGAAACATGGTAATACTAGTGAAGGAGAAATGTACTTCGTTTGCTGTGAACTGATTTCCTATCAGAAGCCATGGAATACCAGATGGTGGATAAGGCATTCTATAAGTCCACAGATAAGTTTGGAAGAAGCATTGCATGCAGGGAAGGCAAAACCATACCCAGAGTGTCTATTCCAATAAGAACAAAACACTGCCCCCCATTCCATGATGGAAGCAGTCTAGTGTAATCAATGTGCCACAGGATAGCTGGCTTATCACCTTGGGGAATGGTGCCATATTGTGGACTTGGTGTTAGTCTCTGCTGCTGGCGGATTGGGCACTCAGCAATGACCATAGCCAGGTTGGCCTTGGTGATTCCCTATTGCTGGGGTCGTACATAACCTCCATCTCTGCCACCATGACCACTTTGTTCATGATTCCATTGGGCAATGACAGGGGTGGCTAAGAAAAGAGACTGATTAACACCTCCAGAAGAGGTCATCCTAACCATTTGATTATTAAATCCTTCTCTGCTGAGGTCATCCTTTGAACATTCACATGGGACAGAAATCTTCATTTTTTGCCCTTCCCAGGAAGTCTCTTATTTTCCCTAAATTTTCTTGTTACCAATTTTCTAATCATGTTCCTTCCAAGTCCCTGAACATCCAGCCGAACCATTGGCCACAGTCCATGAGTCAGTATATAATTGTGCCTCTGGCCATCTCTCCTCCCAAGAAAAGTAAACAACCAGCTGTGCTGATCAAAATTCTGCCCAGAGGGGGATTTTTCTTCAGCACTTTCCCTTAGGGATGTCCCAGAAAGAGATTATAGTATGCAGCTGTCCATTTTCAGGTGGCACCTGTATATTGTACACAACCTCCTATAAACCAGACCCAATTCTTAGGTTCCTCTGTGAACTGATCCTAGAGAACTTCTCATGAGGTCATAGCTGCAGGCATGGAGAAAGTGTAGCAGGAGTGCAGACAGTGGGCATTGGGGCCACTTCATGTAACTTGTGCCTTCAGGACCTGCTTGGGTCTGATCACATGTGTACCGCTTCTATTTGATGGAGTCCTGCTGTTCAAGCTCCACTTAAAGTCTTGGTGGGTCAGATAAAATCCAGTTTAGGAAGGGAAGCTCCAATCACATGGTCACTTGATGGCCCATGCTCAAGCATTCAGCCTCTACTAAGGCCCAGTAGTAAGCCAAGAGCTATTTCTCAAGTGGAGAGTAGTAATCCACAAAAGACGTCGGGGCTTTACTCCAAAATCCTAAGTCCCTCTACTGCAGTTCACCTATAGGTGCCTGCCAAAGGCTTCAGTCAGCATGCCTATCTGACGCTGATACTTCAAGCATCATTGGATTTGCTGGATCATATGGCCCAGGTGGCAAGGCATCTTGTTCAGCATCCTGAGACTGCTGCAGATTCTATTTCTGGACCCCAGTCAAAACTAGAAGCTTTGAGGGTCACTCAGTAAGTGGGCCAGAGTAACACACCCAAATGAAGAATATGTTGCCTCTTAAACCCAAAGAAGCCCAGTAGGTGTTGTCCCCCCCCCCCTTTTTTAGGAGGGACCAGATGCACCAACTTATCCTTCACTTTAAAAGGTATATTTCAACATGCGTCACACCACTGGGCTCATAAAGTTTTACTGAAGTAAAAGGACCCTGAATATAATAGATACTTCATATTTTACAGCAGTTTTAGGTTCACAACAGAAATGAGCAGAGGGTACAAACTTCCTATATACCCCCTGCCCCCACACGTGCATAGTTGCCTTCACACCAACGTCTCCAACCAGAGCAGTACATTTGTTACAGTTGAACTACATAGACACATCATAATCACTCAAAGTCCATGGTTTACATTAGGGTTCTCTTGGTGTTTTATGGATTTGGACAAATATATAATGACATGTATCCACTATTATAGTATTATACAGGGTATTTTCACTACCCTAATATCCCTGTGTGCCACTTACTCATCTTTCCCTATGCCTAACTCCTGCAACCCCTGATCTTTTAATTGTCTCCATCGTTTGCCTTTTCCGGAACATCACATAGGTTGAATCATATGGTATGTTGCCTTTTCAGATTGACTTTTTTTTTTTTTCACACACACACTGTATTTTATTTTTACAAGAGATAAATAAACTGACACCAAGCATTGTAAATGGATGACCACAACAAAAGCAACAATGATTGCAATTACCAAACATGAAACACACTCATACTATGTCATAATATTGACATTCAGTCCAGTAATCTTCCACTGTAACAGCTCCTTTACTTTGCAGTGAAAATTGATTTGTATATTTTTTGCCTCTGAGTCCTTGTGGGATTTTTTTTTTAATTCAAACAAAGTCACAAAAATTATAATCATCCTCATCAGTTCACTCAGTCCCATGTAATTAATTTATTTTTCATCTCGATCTTTTGTTAGCACTTTTATGAGTTCATCAGTTTTCCATTAGAGTTCTGAAAATGCCTATTCATTCAGTTCAGCAGTATAGTCAGTTACCAGAAACCTGTACTTGTCAGAGTCTTTTCCATGAATTCCTTGAAGATGAAACCCTTTTATAGGAACATTTTTGCAAAAGCATCAGAGTACACCCAGAACTGTCTGTAAATGACAAAAGACTTAAAAATGACGACAGTTAAAGATTTGATGAAAGTTCATAATAATGTAATTGACAAGGAAATTTAGTTTTTTCTGAGATATACATTTTAAAGTAATAACTAGAATTATGCCTTATAACATTATACCAGAACATATAAGATTTTTAGAAATGTCATGTAATGTCTGAAACATTTATATTAACATATTTCCATACAAATAACCCAAAGAAAGTTTAGTATTACTTGTTTTTTGTTTGTTTGTTTTATACTGCAGGTTCTTATTAGTCATCAAGTTTATACACATCAGTGTATACATGTCAATCCCAATCGCCCAATTCAGCACAACCACCATCCCCACCCCACCGTGGTTGTCCCCCCTTGGTGTCCATACGTTTGTTCTCTACTTCTGTGTCTCAACTTCTGCCCTGCAAACCCGTTCATCTGTACCATTTTTCTAGGTTCCACATACATGCATTAATATGTGATGTTTGTTTTTCTATTTCCAACTTACTTCACTCTGTATGACAGTCTCTAGATCCATCCATGTCTCAACAAATGACCCAATTTCATTCCTTTTTATGGCTAAGTAATATTCCATTGTATATATATATACCACAACTTCTTTAACCATTCATCTGTCGATGGGCATTTAGGTTGCTTCCATGACCTGGCTATTGTAAATAGTGCTGCAATGAACATTGGGGTGCATGTGTCTTTTTGAATTATGGTTTACTCTGGGTATATGCCTAGTAGTGGGAGTGCTGCATCATATGGTAATTCTATTTTTAGCTTTTTGAGGAACCTCCATACTGTTCTCCATAGTGGCTGTATCAATTTACATTCCCACCAACAGTGCAAGAGGGTTCCCTTTTCTCCACACCCTTTCCAGCATTTACTGTATGTAGACATTTTGACGATGGCCATTCTGAGTGGTGTGAGGTGATACCTCATCGTGATTTTGATTTGCATTTCTCTAATGATTAGTGATGTTGAGCATCCTTTCGTGTGTGTGTTGCCAATCAGTATATCTTCTTTGGAGAAATGTCTATTTAGGTCTTCTACTCATTTTTGGATTAGGTTGTTTGCTTTTTTGATATTGAGCTTCGTGAGCTGCTTCTATATTTTGGATATTAATCCTTGGTCTGTTGCTTCATTTGCAAATATTTTCTCCCATTCTGAAGGTTGTCTTTTCATCTTGTTTATGGTTTCCTTTGCAGTGCAAAAGCTTTTACGTTTCATTAGGTCCTATTTGTTTACTTTTGTTTTTATTTCCCTTTCTCTAGGAGGTGGGTTAAAAAGGATTGTGCTGTGATTTATGTCATAGAGTGTTCTGCCTATGTTTTTCTCTAAGAGTTTGATAGTGTCTGGCCATACATTTAGGTCTTTAAACCATTTTGAGTTTATTTTTGTGCATGGTGTTAGGGAGTGTTCTAATTTCATTCTTTTACGTGTAGCTGTCCAGTTTTCCCAGCACCACTTATTGAACAGGCTGTCTTTTCTCCATTGTATACTCTTGCCTCCTTTATCAAAGATAAGGTGACCATATGTGTGTGGGTTTATCTCTGGGCTTTCTATCCTGTTCCACTGATTTATATTTCTGTTTTTGTGCCAGTACCATACTGTCTTGATGACTGTAGCTTTGTAGTATAGTCTGAAGTCAGGGAGCCTGATTCCTCCAGCTCCATTTTTCTTTCTCAAGATTGCTTTGGCTATTCGGGGTCTTTTGTGTTTCCATACAAATTATGAAATTTTTTGTTCTAGTTCTGTGAAAAATGCCAGTGGTAGTTTGATAGGGATTGCGTTGAATCTGTAGATTGCTTTGAGTAGTAGAGTCATTTTCACAATGTTGATTTTTCCAATCCAAGAACACGGTATATCTCTCCATCTGTTTGTATCGTCTTTAATTTCTTTCATTAGTGTCTTATAGTTTTCTGCATACAGTTCTTTTGTCTCCTTAGGTAGGTTTATTCCTAGGTATTTTATTCTTTTTGTTGCCGTGATAAATGGGAGTGTTTCCATAATTTCTCTTTCAGATTTTTCATCATTAGTGTATAGGAATGGAAGAGATTTCTGTGCATTAATTTTGTATCCTGCTACTTTACCATATTCATTGATTAACTCTAGTAGTTTTCTGGTGGCATCTTTAGGATTCTCTAAGTATAGTATCATGTCATCTGCAAACAGTGACAGCTTTACTTCTTCTTTTTCAATTTGGATTCCTTTTATTTCTTTTTCTTGTCTGATTGCTGTGGCTAAAACTTCCAACACTATGTTGAATAATAGTGGTGAGAGTGGGCATCCTTGTCTTGTTCCTGATCTTAGTGGAAATGGTTTCAGTTTTTCACCATTGAGAACGATGTTGGTTGTGGGTTTGTCATATATGGTCATTATTATGTTGAGGTAAGTTCCCTCTATGCCTACTTTCTTTTTTTTTTTTTTTTTTTTTTTTTCATGTAATGTCTGAAACATTTATATTAACATATTTCCATACATATTTCCATACAAATACAAATATAAGATTTTTAGAAATTTCATGTAATGTCTGAAACATTTATATTAACATATTTCCATACAAATAACCCAATGAAAGTTTAGTATTAGTTGTTTTGTTTGTTTTTTTATACTGCAGGTTCTTATTAGGCATCAGTTTTATACACATCAGTGTATACATGTCAATCCCAATCGCCCAATTCAGCACACCACCATCCCCACCCCACCGCAGTTTTCCCCCCTTGGTGTCCATATGTCCATTCTCTACATCTGTGTCTCAACTTCTGCCCTGCAAACTGGCTCATCTGTACCATTTTTCTAGGTTCCGCATACATGCATTAATATACGATATTTGTTTTTCTCTTTCTGACTTACTTCACTCTGTATGACAGTCTCTAGATCCATCCACGTCTCAACGAATGACTCAATTTCGTTCCTTTTTATGGCTGAGTAATATTCCATTGTATATATGTACCACATCTTCTTTATCCATTCGTCTGTTGATGGGCATTTAGGTTGCTTCCATGACCTGGCTATTGTAAATAGTGCTGCAATGAACATTCGGGTGCATGTGTCTTTTTGAATTACGGTTTTCTCTGGGTATATGCCCAGTAGTGGGATTGCTGGGTCATATGGTAATTCTATTTTTAGTTTTTTAAGGAACCTCCATATTGTTCTCCATAGTGGCTGTATCAATTTACATTCCCACCAACAGTGCAAGAGGGTTCCCTTTTCACCACACCCTCTCCAGCATTTGTTGTTTGTAGATTTTCTGATGATGCCCATTCTAACAGGAGTGAGGTGATACCTCATTGTAGTTTTGATTTGCATTTCTCTAATAATTAGTGATGTTGAGCATCTTTTCATGTGCTTCGTGGCCATCTGTATGTCTTCTTTGGAGAAATGTCTATTTAGGTCTTCTGCCCATTTTTGGATTGGGGTGTTTGTTTCTTTGATATCGAGCTGAATGAGCTGTTTATATATTTTGGAGATTAATCCTTTGTCCGTTGATTCATTTGCAAATATTTTCTCCCATTCTGAGGGTTGTCTTTTCGTCTTGTTTATGGTTTCCTTTGCTGTGCAAAAGCTTTGAAGTTTCATTAGGTCCCACTTGTTTATTTTTGTTTTTATTTCCATTACTCTAGGAGGTGGATCAAAAAAGATCTTGCTGTGATTTATGTCAAAGAGTGTTCTTCCTATGTTTTCCTCTAAGAGTTTTATAGTGTCCAGTCTTATATTTAGGTCTCTAATCCATTTTGAGTTTATTGTTGTGTATGGTGTTAGGGAGTATTCTAATTTCATTCTTTTACATGTAGCTGTCCAGTTTTCCCAGCACCACTTATTGAAGAGACTGTCTTTTCTCCATTGTATATCTTTGCCTCCTTTGTCATAGATTAGTTGACCATAGGTGCGTGGGTTAATGTCTGGGCTTTCTATCTTGTTCCATTGATCTATGTTTCTGTTTTTGTGCCAGTACCATATTGTCTTGATTACTGTAGCTTTGTAGTATAGTCTGAAGTCAGGGAGTCTGATTCCTCCAGCTCCATTTTTTTGCCTCAAGACTGCTTTGCCTATTCGGGGTCTTTTGTGTCTCCGTACAAATTTTAAGATGATTTGTTCTAGCTCCGTAAAAAATGCCATTGGTAATTTGATAGGGATTGCGTTGAATCTGTAGATTGCTTTGGGTAGTATACTCATTTTCACAATGTTGATTCTTCCAATCCAAGAACATGGTATATCTCTCCATCTGTTGGTATCATCTTTAATTTCTTTCATCAGTGTCTTATAGTTTTCTGCATACAGGTCTTTTGTCTCCCTAGGTAGGTTTATTCCTAGGTATTTTATTCTTTTTGTTGCAATGGTAAATGGGAGTGTTTCCATAATTTCTCTTTCAGATTTTTCATCATTAGTGTATAGGAATGCAAGAGATTTCTGTGCATTAATTTTGTATCCTGCAACTTTACCATATTCATTAATTAGCTCTAGCAGTTTTCTGGTGGCAGTTTTAGGATTCTCTATGTATAGTATCATGTCATCCGCAAACAGTGACAGTTTTACTTCTTCTTTTCCAATTTGTATTCCTTTTATTTCTTTTTCTTCTCTGATTGCCGTGGCTAGGACTTCCAAAACTATGTTGAATAATAGTGGTGAGAGTGGACATCCTTGTCTCGTTCCTGATCTTAGAGGAAATGCTTTCAGTTTTTCACCATTGAGAATGATGTTTGCTGTGGGTTTGTCATATATGGCCTTTATTATGTTGAGGTAGGTTCCCTCTATGCCCACTTTCTGGAGAGTTTTTATCAGAAATGGGTGTTGAATTTTGTCAAAAGCTTTTTCTGCATCTATTGAGATGATCATATGGTTTTTATTCTTCAATTTGTTAATATGGTGTATCACATTGATTGATTTGCGTATATTGAAGAATCCTTGCATCCCTGGGATAAATCCCACTTGATCGTGGTGTATGATCCTTTTAATGTGTTGTTGGATTCTGTTTGCTAGTATTTTGTTGAGGATTTTTGCATCTATATTCATCAGTGATATTGGTCTGTAATTTTCTTTTTTTGTAGTGTCTTTGTCTGGTTTTGGTATCAGGGTGATGGTGGCCTCATAGAATGAGTTTGGGAGTGTTCCTTCCTCTGCAATTTTTTGGAAGAGTTTGAGAAGGATGGGTGTTAGCTCTTCTCTAAATGTTTGATAGAATTCACCTGCGAAGCCATCTGGTCCTGGACTTTTGTTTGTTGGAAGATTTTTAATCACAGTTTCAATTTCATTACTTGTGATTGGTCTGTTCATATTTTCTATTTCTTCCTGGTTCAGTCTTGGAAGGTTATACCTTTCTAAGAATTTGTCCATTTCTTCCAGGTTGTCCATTTTATTGGCATAAAGTTGCTTGTAGTAGTCTCTTAGGATGCTTTGTATTTCTGCAGTGTCTGTTGTAACTTCTCCTTTTTCATTTCTGATTTTATTGATTTGAGTCCTCTCCCTCTTTTTCTTGATGAGTCTGGCTAATGGCTTATCAATTTTGTTTATCTTCTCAAAGAACCAACTTTTAGTTTTATTGATCTTTGCTATTGTTTTCTTTGTTTCTATTTCATTTATTTCTGCTCTGATCTTTATGATTTCTTTCCTTCTGCTAACTTTGGGTTTTGTTTGTTCTTCTTTCTCTAGTTTCTTTAAGTGTAAGGTTAGATTGTTTACTTGAGCTTTTTCTTGTTTCTTTAGGTAGGCTTGTATAGCTATAAACTTCCCTCTTAGAACTGCTTTTGCTGCATCCCATAGGTTTTGGGTCGTCGTGTTTTCATTGTCATTTGTCTCTAGGTATTTTTTGATTTCCTCCTTGATTTCTTCAGTGATCTCTTGGTTATTTAGTAACGTATTGTTTAGCCTCCATGTGTTTGTCCTTTTTACGTTTTTTTCCCTGTAATTCATTTCTAATCTCATAGCGTTGTGGTCAGAAAAGATGCTTGATATGATTTCAATTTTCTTAAATTTACTGAGGCTTGATTTGTGACCCAAGATGTGATCTATCTTGGAGAATGTTCCGTGCGCACTTGAGAAGAACGTGTAATCTGCTGTTTTTGGATGGAATGTCCGATATATATCAATTAAATCTATCTGGTCTATTGTGTCATTTAAAGCTTCTGTTTCCTTATTTATTTTCATTTTGGATGATCTGTCCATTGGTGTAAGTGAGGTGTTAAAGTCCCCCACTATTATTGTGTTACTGTCGATTTCCTCTTTTATAGCTGTTAGCAGTTGCCTTATGTATTGAGGTGCTCCTATGTTGGGTGCATATATATTTATAATTGTTATATCTTCTTCTTGGATTGATCCCTGGATCATTATGTAGTGTCCTTCCTTGTCTCTTGTAACATTCTTTATTTTAAAGTCTATTTTATCTGATATGAGTATAGCTACTCCAGCTTTCTTTTGATTTCCATTTGCATGGAATATCTTTTTCCATCCCCTCACTTTCAGTCTGTATGTGTCCCTAGGTCTAAAGTGGGTCTCTTGTAGACAGCATATATATGGGTCTTGTTTTTGTATCCATTCAGCCAGTCTATGTCTTTTGGTTGGGGCATTTAATCCATTCACGTTTAAGGTAATAATCGATATGTATGTTCCTATGACCATTTTCTTAATTGTTTTGGGTTTGTTTTTGTAGGTCCTTTTCTTCTCTTGTGTTTCCCACTTAGAGAAGTTCCTTTAGCATTTGTTGTAGAGCTGGTTTGGTGGTGCTGAATTCTCTTAGCTTTTGCTTGTCTGTAAAGCTTTTGATTTCTCCATCAAATCTAAATGAGATCCTTGCCGGGTAGAGTAATCTTGGTTGTAGGTTCTTCCCTTTCATCACTTTAAGTATATCATGCCACTCCCTTCTGGCTTGCAGAGTTTCTGCTGAGAAATCAGCTGTTAACCTTATGGGAGTTCCCTTGTATGTTATTTGTCGTCTTTCCCTTGCTGCTTTCAATAATTTTTCTTTGTCTTTAATTTTTGCCACTTTGATTACTATGTGTCTCGGTGTGTTTCTCCTTGGGTTTATCCTGTATGGGACTCTCTGCGCTTCCTGGACTTGGGTGGCTATTTCCTTTCCCATGTTAGGGAAGTTTTCGACTATAATCTCTTCAAATATTTTCTCTGGTCCTTTCTCTCTCTCTTCTCCTTCTGGGACCCCTATAATGCGAATGTTGTTGCGTTTAATGTTGTCCCAGAGGTCTCTTAGGCTGTCTTCATTTCTTTTCATTCTTTTTTCTTTAGTCTGTTCCGCAGCAGTGAATTCCATCATTCTGTCTTCCAGGTCACTTATCCGTTCTTCTGCCTCAGTTATTCTGCTATTGATTCCTTCTAGTGTAGTTTTCATTTCAGTTATTGTATTGGTCATCTCTGTTTGTTTGTTCTTTAATTCTTCTAGGTCTTTGTTAATCATTTCTTGCATCTTCTCAATCTTTGCCTCCATTCTTATTCCGAGGTCCTGGAT
Source organism: Balaenoptera ricei (assembly GCF_028023285.1). NCBI lineage: Eukaryota > Metazoa > Chordata > Mammalia > Artiodactyla > Balaenopteridae > Balaenoptera > Balaenoptera ricei. Next base: position 63,829,292 of record NC_082646.1, on the reverse strand, counting down.
CATCTTCACTATCATTATTCTGAATTCTTTTTCTGGAAGGTTGCCTATCTCCACTTCATTTAGTTGTTTTTCTGGGGTTTTTTCTTGTTCCTTCATCTGGTACATAGCCCTCTGCCTTTTCATCTTCTCTATCTTTCTGTAACTGTGGTTTTTGGTCCACAGGCTGCAGGATTATAGTTTTTCTTGCTTCTGTTGTTTGCCCTCTGGTGGTTGAGGCTATCTAAGAGGCTTGATGGGAGGCTCTGGTGGTGGGTAGAGCTGACTGTTGCTGTGGCGGTCAGAGCTCAGTAAAACCTTAATCCACTTGACTGTTGATGGGTGGGGCTGGGTTCCCTCCCTGTTGCTGTGGTGGTCAGAGCTCAGTAAAACCTTAATCCACTTGAGTGTTGATGGGTGGGGCTGGGTTCCCTCCCTGTTGGCTGTTTTGCCTGAGGCAACCCAACACTGGAGCCTACCCATGCTCTTTGGTGGGGTTAATGGCAGACTCTGGGAGGGCTCACGCCAAGGAGAACTTCCCAGAACCTCTGTTGCCAGTGTCCTTATCCCCACGGTGAAACAGAGCCACCACTCGCCTCTGCAGGAGACCCCCCAACACCAGCAGGTAGGTCTGGTTCAGTCTCCCCCAGGCTCACTGCTCCTTCCCCTGGGTCCTGATGCACACATTACTTTGTGTGTGCCCTCCAAGAGTGGGATCTCTGTTTCCCCCAGTCCCGTCAAAGTCCTGCAATCCAATTCCCACTAGGCTTCAAAGTCTGATTCTCTAGGAATTCCTCCTCCCGTTGCCTGACCCCCAGGTTGGGAAGCCTGACATGGGGCTCAGAACCTTTACTCCAGTGGGTGGACTTCTGTGGTATAAGTGTTCGCCAGTCTGTGAGTCACCCACCCAGCAGTTATGGGGTTTGATTTTACTCTGATTGCGCCCCTCCTACCGTCTCACTGTGGCTTCTCCTCTGTCCTTGGACGTGGGGTATCCTCCTTGGTGAAGTCCAGGGTCTTCCTGTCAATGATTGTCCAGCAGCCAGTTGTGATTCTGGTGCTCTCGCAAGAGGGAGTGACAGCACGTCCTTCTACTCCGCCATCTTGGTTAATCTCATCTATGCCTACTTTCTGGAGGGTTTTTTTTAATCATAAATGGGTGTTGAATTTTGTCTACAGCCTTTTCTGCATCTATAGAGATGATCATATGGTTTTTCTCCTTCACTTTGTTAATATAGTGTATCACATTGATTGATTTGCATATATTGAAGAATCCTTGCATTCGTGGGATTATCCCCACTTGATCATGGTGTATGATCCTTTTAATGTGCTGTTGGATTCTGTTTGCTAGTATTTTGTTGAGGATTTTTTGCATCTATGTTCATCAGTGATATTGGTCTGTAGTTTTCTTTTTTTGTGACATCTTTTTCTGGTTTTGGTATCAGGGTGATGGTGGCCTCATTGAATGAGTTTGGGAGTTCCTCCCTCTGCTATATTTTGGAAAAGTTTGAGAAGGATAGGTGTTAGCTCTTCTTTAAATGTTGATAGAATTCGCCTGTGAAGCTCTCTGATCTTGGGCGTTTGTTTGTTGGAAGATTTTTAACCACAGTTTCAATTTCAGTGCTTGTGATTGGTCTGATTATATTTTTATTTCTTCCTGGTTCATTCTTGGAAGGTTGTGCTTTTCTAAGAATTTGTCCATTTCTTCCAGGTTCTCGATTTTATTGGCATAGAGTTGCTTCTAATAATCTCTCATGAATCTTCGTATTTCTGTAGTATCAGTTGTTACTTCTCCTGTTTCATTTCTAATTCTATTGATTTGAGTCTTCTCCCTTTTTTTCTTGATGAGTCTGGCTAATGGTTTACCAATTTTGTTTATATTCTCAAAGAACCAGCTTCTAGTTTTATTGATCTTTGCTATTGTTTTCTTCATTTCTTTTTCATTTATTTCTGATCTGATCTTTACGATTTCTTTCCTTTTGCTAACTTTGGGGTTTTTTTTTATTCTTCTTTCTCTACTGCTTTAGCTGTAAGGTTAGGTTGTTTATTTGAGATTTTTCTTGTTGCTTGAGGTAGGATTGTATTGCTATAAACTTCCCTCTTAGAACTGCTTTTGCTGCATCCCATAGGTTTTGGGTCGTTGTGTTTTCATTGCCATTTGTTTCTAGGTATTTTCTGATCTCCTCTTCGATTTCTTCAGTGATCTCTTGGTTATATAGTCGCATATTGTTTAGCCTCCATGTGTTTGCATTTTTTACAGTTTTTTTTTTTCCTGTCATTGATATCTAGTCTCATAGCGTGTGGTCAGAAAATCTACTTGATATGATTTTAATTTTCTTAAATTTACCAAGGCTTGATTTGTCACCCAAGATATGATCTATCCTGGAGAATGTTCCATGAGCACTTGAGAAAAAAGTGTATTCTGTTATTTATGGATGGAATGTCATTTAAATATCAATTAAATCTGTCTGGTCTGTTGTGTCATTTAAAGCTTGTGTTTCCTTATTTATCTTCATTTTGGATGAACTGTCCATTGATGAAAGTGGGGTGTTAAAGTCCCCTACTATGACTTTACTGTTGATTTCCCCTTTTTGGCTGTTAGTATTTGCCTTATGTATTGAGGTGCTCCTATGTTGGGTGCATAAATATTTACAATTCTTATATCTTCTCCTTGGATTGATCCCTTGATCATTATGTAGTGTCCTTCTTTGTCTCTTGTAATAGTCTTTGTTTTAAAGTCTATTTTGTGTGATATGAGCATTGCTACTCCAGCTTTCTTTTGATTTCCATTTGCATGGAATATCTTTCTCCATCCCCTCACTTTCAGTCTGTATGTGTCCCTACGTCTGAAGTGGGTCTCTTGTAGACAGCATATATTCGGGTCTTGTAATTGTATTTATTCAGCCAGTCTATGTCTTTTGGTTGGAGCATTTAATCCATTTACATTAAAGGTAATTATCGATATGTATGCTCCTATTACCATTTTCTTAATTGTTCTGGGTTTGTTATTGTAGGTGTTTTCCTTTTCTTGTGTTTCTTGCCTAGAGGATTTCCTTTAGTATTTGTTGTAAAGCTGGTTTGGTGGTGCTGAATTCTCTTAACTTTTATTGTCTGTAAATTTTTTAATTTCTCTGTTGAATCTGAGTTATATCCTTGTTGATTAGAGTAATCTTGGTTGTAGGTTTTTCCCTTTTATCACTTTAAATATGTCCTGCCACTCCTTTCTGGCTTGCAGAGTTTCTGCTGACAGATCAGCTGTTAACCTTATGGGGATTCCCTTGTATGTTATTTGTTGCTTTTCCCTTGCTGCTTTTAATATTTGTTCTTTGTAATTAATTTTTGATAGTTTGATGAATATGTGTCTTGGCATGTTTCTCCTTGTATTTATCCTGTATGGGACTGTCTGTGCTTCCTGGACTTGATTAACTCTTCCCTTTCCCGTATTAGGGATGTTTTCAACTATAATCTCTTGCAATATTTTCTCAGACCCTTTCTTTTTTTCTTCTTCTTTTGGGAACCCTATAATTTGAATATTGGTGTGTTTAATGTCCCAGAGGTCTCTGAGACTGTCCTCAATTCTTTTCATTCTTTTTTCTTTATTCTGCTCTGTGGTAGTTATTTCCCGTATTTTATCTTCCTGGTCACTTATCCATTCTTCTGCTTCAGTTATTCTGCTATTGATTCCTTCTAGTGAAATTTTAATTTCATTTTTTTGTGTTGTTCATCATGGTTTGTTTGCTCTTTTCTCTTCTAGGTCCTTGTTAAATGTTTCTTGTATTTTCTCCATTCTATTTACAAGATTTGGATCATCTTTACTATTATTACTCTGAATTCTTTTTCAGGTAACTGCCTATTTCCTCATTATTTGTTTGGAATGGTGGGTTTTTACCTTGCTCCTTCATCTGCTGCATATTTCTCTGTCTTCTCATTTTGCTTAACCTACTGTTTTGGGGGTCTCCTTTTTGCAGGCTGCAGGTTTGTTGTTCCCATGGTTTTTCATGTCTGCCCTCAGTGGATGAGGTTGGTTCAGTCTTGTGTAGGCTTCCTGGTGGAGGGGACTGCTGCCTGTGTTCTGGTGGGTGGGGCTGGATCTTGTCTTTCTGGTGGGCAGGGTTGCATCTGATGGTGTTTTTTGGGGTATCTGTGAACTTATTATGATTTTAGACAGCTTCTCTGCTAATGGATGGGGTTGTGTTCTCGTCTTGCTAGTTGTTTGGCATGGGACATTCAGCAATGGAACTTGCTGGCCGTTGGGTGGAGCTGGGTCTTAGCGTTGAGATGGAGATGTCTGGGAGAGCTCTCACCGATTGATATTACCTGGGGCCTGGATGTCTCTGGTGGTCCAGTGTCCTGAACTCGGCTCTCCCACCTCAGAGGCTCAGGTCTGACACCAGGCTGGAGCACCAAGACCCTGTCAGCCACACGGCTCAGAAGAAAAGGGAGAAAAATGAAAGAAAAAAATTTTTTAAAGAAATAGAAGAAAATAAAATAATTAAAATAAAAAATGAGAAATTATTAAATTAAAAAAAGTAATAAAGAAACAGAAGAGAGCAAGGAGACCAACAAACAAATCCACCAATGATAACAAGCGCTAATAACTATACTAAGATAAACATGAAAATCAGAAACAAGTCAGTCGCATACAGCAAACCCTAAGTCTACAGTTGCTCCCAAAGTTCACCGCCTCAATTTTGGGCTGATTTTTTGCCTATTCAGGTATTCCACAAATGCAGCGTACCTCAAGTTGATTGTGGGGATTTAATCTGCTGCTCCTGAGGCTGCTTGGAGAAATTTCCCTTTCTCTTCTTTTTTCGCACAGCTCCTGGGGTTCAGCTTTGCTTTTGGCCTCACCTCTGCGTGTAGGTTGTCCTCAGGCTTCCGTTCCCACCTAGACAGGATGGGGTTAAAGCAGCGGCTGATGAGGGGGCTCTGCCTCACTCATGCCAGGGGGAGGGAGGGGTATGGTAGTTATAATTGGAATGCAGGGTGAGCCTGTGGTGGCAGAGGCCAGCGTGACATTGCAACATCCTGAGGCATGCCGTGTGTTCTCCCAGGGAAGTTGTCCGTGGATCACGGGACCCTGGCAGTGGTGTGCTGCACAGGCTCCTGGGGGGGAGTGTGGATAGTGACCTGTGCTTGCACACAGGATTCTTGGTGGCTGCAGCAGCAGCCTTAACGTTTCATGCCCGTCTCCGGTGTCTGAGCTGATAGCTGTGGCTCACGCCTGTCTCTGGAGCTTGTTTAGCTGGTCCTCTGCCTTCTGTGAGCAGACAGGGAAGGAATCCCCTCTCCTCGTGCACCCCAAAACAATGGTCTCTTGCCTCTTAGGCAGGTCCAGAGATTTTCCTGGACTCCCTCCTGGCTAGCTGTGGTGCACTAGCTCCTTTCAGGCTGTGTTCATGCAGCCAACCCCAGTCCTCTCCCTGGGATCTGACCTCCGAAGCCCAAGCCTCAGCTCACAGCCCCTACCCGCCCTGGTGGGTGAGCAGCCAAGCCTCTTAGGCTGGTGAATGCTGGTCAGCACTCATCCTCTGTGTGGGAATCTCTCCACTTTGCCCTCTGCACCCCTGTTGCTGTGCTCTCCTCTGTGGCTCCGAAGCTCCCCCACCCCGCCCACCCACTGTCTCCACCAGTGAAGGGACTTCCTAGTGTGTGGAAACTTTTTCTCTTTCACAGTTCCCTCCCAGCAGTGCAGGTCCCGTCCCTATTCTTTTGTCTCTGCTTTTCCTTTTTTCTTTTGCCCTGCCCAGGTACGTGCAGGAGTTTCTTGCCTTTTGGGAAGTCTGAAGTCTTCTGCCAGTGTTCAGTAGGTTTTCTCTGGAGTTGTTCCACATGTAGATGTATTTTTGATGTATTTGTGGGGAAGAAGGTGATCTCCATGTTTTACTCCTCTGCCATCTTGAAGGTCCCCCGTCTTCTTGAGTGTTTAAAGACTTTATTTGAAATTGTTTTCTCGTCCAATTTTTCTCTTAGTGTTAGGACTACTGATAGTTAAAACAAAAAATTTATAAAGATCTAAATGTGAATCGTTCCATTTGTAATGTCTTGATTTAAGGCACTTTTGAAAATTTAGTCAAATTTTCTAGCTTTCTTGGAAGAAACATATGTCTAAATCCTCACCTACCCTAAGAACTAACATATTCACCCATATTGCTATACCAAGAATTAAAGTTACTTTCATGTTTAAATTCTGAATTCAACGGGAGTTCATTTTTGTATATGGAGTGAGGCTGGGATCTAATGATCTTCCATGTGGATAGTGATTTTTTCCAGCTACACTAATTGAACAGGGCTTCCTTTCAATAAGTTCTTACTGAGTTAAGATAAAGGTGGAATGTTGTGTACAAAGAGATGATTGTCCTGTTTACTGTGATCTTCTGGTCTGTGAGACTGTACCTGTACCTAGGGGTCTGTGGCATAGGTCTTAGACATATATAATTGAAAAGGCAAGACTCCAATCGGCTATCAATGTAGGGATCTCTGTGTAAGGTGGAACGTAACTCATTTTAGCCTCATCCTTTCATTCTTTCTTATCCTCAAACATTCACATCCCTGCAGGGATGAGGAGTCCAAGAGGCTCCATAGTTGTAGGACCTCACAATGGGATTGAAGATGGAGGACTACTCTATTTCCTGTCCCCTGTACTTCTACAAAGCTAAGCCAATTTTATGCCAAATTAAAGCCTATTGTGTCTTATGCACATAATCCAAACACATGACCACTGCTGCTAGTGAGCTGTCTGTTCTAATAATTCTCCTTGTGATGGACTCTAATTCAGTGAGGTCTTTTTTTCTTAAACAGTTCTTTTTCAGACATATTTGTTCTGTTCTGTGAGTTCACCTCCCCTGGAGGCATTGGCTACTGTAGGACAATAAGCATGTGCTGCGAAATCCCCAGCATCAATGAAAGGGTGTGTGAGGTCCTTGGATGAAGAGCTCAAGGCACCAAATACAGATAGTAAATCTTCCCCCTCCCCACGAAACAAAATAAAAAACCTATGTCCACTAGGGAGAAGCAGATTTGGGAATAGAAATGTCCTTGGGTAATGTGTCAGTCCTGAGAGCTTTAGAAGGTTGGGGACACTATTATCTGAGGTTAGTTGTGAACCAAAATGGGCAAAGACCATTCTACGTGCTATGAATGTTCTAATATCAAAGCTATAGTTTGGGGCTGAGAAAGTCCCTTTAGGTAATAGCTATTAAATCAGTAAGAGACATTTTCTAAGAGTGGGCTCAGTAGAGATGAGGATAGGGTAACCTCAGGGAACAGATGGAGAAAGGGACCTCCACATAGGAAGAAAGTCCAAACAACTCAGATTGGTAGTCAACACCACTAAAAATTCAGCCCAGTGGCTGAGATGCTGAGGTACCTCCAGGAGTATTTTAGTCTGCTTCCTTTAAAAACCCAGAGCTATTTAGAAGTTTTGTCCTCACAAGGGCCAAGCAGTTGGTAATCTATCCTTTATACTCTTTTCCCATCTGTTCTGAGTACAACAGTTGGGAGGGAGAGGGAGGGACAAATTAGAATGAAAACTTAAGTGGTAAGTCAATAGTCATAACCAAACACTTAAAAATAAGCTGCTACAGGGCAAAACTGACATTGCAGCCCAGTTTCCTCAATCTGCTAGGATACAGCAGTCTCAGGTTATTCTTGTACCGGTATGTCCCTTCGAACCAGGCATCATGAATTGTGAGAAAGCCTGTTAACTTCAAGCCAGCTCTGCCTTCAGGCTACACCTTGAACTCAATGCTTGACGACACTTCTGACACGAGGTCCCTCAGATTTATCTACACTAGAACGACCCTCATGTATTCTGTTCCAGGGTTAGGAAAAGAGAACATCGCTAAGCTATGTATTGAGGGTTGTGACAGTTACATGGCTTTCATTCTCAAAGGTCTGAGAGCAGTCTTTGAAAAGAGATCTCATAAGGGGCTTGTTGAAAGAGATAACCAATAAACAACCTATAATAGGAAAGACTTTCTTGAGCCAAACTGAGGACTGTAGCCCAGGAGACAGCCTCTCAGCTTCGAGAAGCTGCTCAGTTGATGCATGTTTCCGCATAGTCTTATGTTCCTTGTTCTGATAAGGTATCAACATGACAGGGGGATATTCCTTCAAAGTTTCAAAAGAGACAGACTGAGTATCTATACAGTGAGACAGCAGGACCCTTGTGTCTGGGAAGGGAACCTTATCTTTGAAGGAGTGTTAACATGAACACCATAGGAAGGGAGTTATTTATCCTTATCTTTGAAATGGACGTTTTTTACCTTAATGGTTAAAAAGCATGTGCTGTGTGTTTAATAGGCCATGAATAAGGCTGTCTTAGTTCACACAGTATTCAAGCTGAACCATGTATAAGCCAAAAAGACTTTCCCATACCTCAGTATGTGAACATTTTCTCCATCAGGTTTATAGTCATAGAGGTATTAGCTTTCCCCACAGGACTGCCTTGTGAACACAAGTTGAAGATTTTTCAGTGGGAGTTACCATAGTTGCATTAGAATGGGCCCTCTGAGGAGTAGGTGCCAACATTAAATTAGATGTGTCAGAGGTATACAGAGGGGAAAGGCTCATGAAGGAAATGCTCATGAAGTAAGATAATGAGGGATCCTGAGGCTGGAAGAGCCATGAAATCACAATGCAGATCTGATCTGAGAGGGAGGGAGGAAAGAAGAGAAGGAAGGTCTTAGACTTTAGTGTATCTCTTAAGACCACTTTGGCAAAGCTGCAGGTAAGTCTTGAGTGAATGGAACTCATGAAATGCTTAGTATCGCACTGCAGTAGACCTATCTTATTAGTGCTGTGCTCACCCATTGGTTGGAAACAGCCCATAACTAGGGCTTAGGCAATGCCATAAACTCCATAGCACAGTGACTGAGGCTATCAGGCAAATATGCTCCCTGCAGTCAAATCTGAAAAGAATATTTTTTATGGCCACTACAATGCATTCTTGCATTGCAGAGGTCTCCTTCGGATTTTAGGAGCAGTTCCTCCATAGTTCCCATGGGCCTGTCTTGCTAAGGGCAAAATTGAAAGGAGGGAAGGATGAGCTCTACAGCCCCAGTTTCTGAAATTCCTCACAGAGCCACAGCTGTTACTCATCCTCTCCTTCTATTTGGAGTTCCCTTCACCCTCAGCTCTCAACCGCATAAATCTAGGTGGCTTACCTGTGGAGTGACCCAAACCTTCATTTCTGAGGGGGCTGGAACCTTAATAATCATATTCTTCAAGATGGTTGCACTTGTACACCCATGGTTACAATGAAGGAAGGGAATACCATTAATCACCCCAGTGGATCACCTGAGTTCTCCACATATTTACAAATTCTTCCCTGCATTTATTGTATAAGAGCAGCCCTGTCTCCTCAGTTCAGGGTCTACTACTCCTGTCAGTATGGTAACTCCTCTCCTCACCTGTTTGTTCCTGGGCATCGGGGTCCGGAGGAGCCTGATGGTAGCTGTAACTTGTACCTCAATGGGATCCTTGCTGTGTCCCTTGGCAAGAGTGAACCCCCTTTGAGGACCAGGACTTCCAGTCCTGCAAGACCAACATTTGCAGGGAAAGGAAGCAGAAATCCCCTAGTGGATCATTGGGAATGAGAGATGGAATATTCCTCCCTCTACCCCTTTGTTCCTGGCCTCCTGTATTCTTCCTGTTGGGGAGCTAGCACCATATAGAGATCTGGTTTAGTTCATAGACTGCATCCTAAAGGACAGCACTCCACTTCTGTGAACTGCTGCCTTCTGAACTGCTTTTTAGCTGTGTTTTAGAAGATGGCTCTGACATTCTGTGAGGCCAACTGCTTCTGGTTGGTGAGGAAATGTAATACTACCAGTGGGTCCCATGGTCATGAGCCCTATCCTTCTCTGAATATGTCTTTTCTTTGAGTACTATGTCATGTGGGATGTCCTGTCTATAAATCCGGCATTCAGGAAGCCCTTAAAGAGAAGTGCTGGCCAAGGCTCTGTGAGCAAGAAAGGCAAATCTACACCAAGAACAAGTATGTATCATTGGCAGTGCAAACCACCGTACTTCCTAGGATGCAAGAGACCCAGAGTGGTTGACTTGCCACCAAGTGGCCTCCTTGAAGAAGAATCTTATTGTATCTGGGTTTCAGCATTGATGTCTTGCTGACAGGCATTCAAAGGCAGCAGTCAACCTTGGTCATTGGGCATCTATATGGCTGGGCCCACACATATTCTTTGCTGCTACTGTTGCTAGTGCATCACAAGCAGTGATGCTTGTACCGTAGTCTGGACCTGAAACAGTCTATTCTTGCTTTGGGCCCACTCAAAGCTATACTTCCATATCTTTTTGTATATGGACTAAAGCAAGATTCCTAAGTGAGGAATACATTCTCTTCAGAATCCAAGGTGGTATGCATTGTGCTTTCTTTCTGGTAGAAGATGAAAGATGACGATCTTTTACCTTGATAATGTTTCTTTACCATTGGACCCCTGACATTCACTTAAGTTCTAGGTTCCTGAATATTCTTAGGATCTGTCTCCTACCCTCTGGAGCATATGTGTCTTACTAAGGCCTCTATTGTACTAAACACCTCTAGCTCATTTTGCCCAGTCAACATGATGCCATTGGTGGATCAAGGTGGTGGTCCACGGGATGCCCAGTCATCTCTTAGAACTATATTATGGCACATGAAAAAAAGAGTTAACATGCCCCTGAGGCAAACCATGTATGAAAACTATTGCCCATCCCCTGTTAATGGAAACAGCTTCTGATCTTTTATAACCAGAGTGGAAAACAACACACTTGCCAAATTCTATACCATGCACCTGGGAAGCATTTTTTGCTCTCTTGGTTGAGAGAAGTGTTAGAGGTTATTTTGCCTTCCCCACCCTTTGGCTCTTACCTCACAGGCCAGGAACACCACATGGTAGTTACTTCAACTACCAAGAATAGTCATTCTAATTATGCATTAAGTGACTGAGGACTGGCTTTGTCCAGGACTCCATTTACTAACTGGCCTCTGCTACGTAGAGTAGAGCCCCAGCTCTAATCGAGGGGACCATAACCATGCTTTTGATTTCTGAATAACAATGTCAACTCAACCTCTGTTTGTTAACCTTCAATGTCTTGGTATTCCCCTCTTCTTTAGTATGAAATTGCCTAAGTAACCAGTACATTTAAAGAAGATCTCAGGAAATCTTCAGGATATATAATATAAAAAAAATTTTTTTTTTTTGAATTCTTCCACTTATGGATCAGGCACCTCATTAGGTAATGAGTCCAGGACCTGAACATTGGCACAGGTCTGGGAAATGAGCAAGAGACTGACTTTATTGGAGTGACCATCATAAGCCTTCTAACACTTCATTCTTGCCTTGTTCTTTTATTTTTAAATTTTTTTTATTTTTAAATTTTTTTCTTTGAATACAAACACATATTTATTATTATAAGAAATAGTCATCATCATAGTCATCATAATTATTTTCTTCTGTACATCATAATTATTTTCTTCTGTACATGGTCCTAAAATCTAATAAAAATTTCTTTGCTCTGTATTTTTTATAGTCTTTTTGGGGGGGGGCATGAGGGGGTATAGTTGTTTTACAATGTTGTATTAGTTTCTACTGCACAGCAAAGTGAAGTAGAGTTCCCTGTGTTATACAGCAGGTTCTCATTAGTTATCTGTTTTATACATATTAGTGTATATATGTGAATCCCAGTCTCCCAATTCATCCCACTCTATATAGTCTTAAATAGGGTAAAATTCAGCTAAAATACTGCAACTCTTAATAAAGAGTAAATTATCCCAAAATTAATACATTTGGGGTATAATTTTTCTGTACTAGTGGAGTCCCTGAATACTGATTTATGTATACATTAAAATAAAATAAGAAAATAGAATAAAAGCCCACTTAAAGTCCTTGTAAAAAGAGTATCAATTAATACTCTGACATTATGGTATTGGTATCCTGAGATTAAAGCAAATTAAACTAAAGTGAACCTGACTAAAATAAATTTAGCTTTCAAAAGTCTATTCATTAAGAAAACACTGATTTATACCTATATTCTTTCATTCATACTCGTCTATCTATCTAATAAATTTTAGTAAAGATCTAGGAATGTGCTAAGCATCAGTGATATACTGGAAAACACAGCAGTGTTCTCACAGAACTAATACAAGACATGACGTCTTTTCTTTTTTTTTTTTTTCCACACACACACACTGTATTTTATTTTTACAAGAGATAAATAGACTGACACCAAGCATTGTAAATGGATGACCACAAGAAAAGCAACAATGATTGCAATTACCAAACATGAAACACACTCATGCTATGTCATAATATTGACATTCAGTCCAGTAATCCTCCACTGTAACAGCTCCTTTACTTTGCAGTGAAAATTGATTTGTATATTCTTTGCCTCTGAGTCCTTGTGGGATTTTTTTTTTTAATTCAAACAGAAAGTCACAAAAATTATAATCATCCTCATCAGTTCACTCAGTCCCATGTAATTAATTTTTTTTTCATCTTGATCTTCTGTTAGCAGTTTTATGAGTTCGTCAGGTTTTCATTAGAGTTCTGAAAATGCTTATTCATTCAGTTCAGCAGTACAGTCAGTTACCAGAAACCTGTACTTGTCAGAGTCTTTTCCATGAATTCCTTGAAGATGAAACCCTTTTATAGGAACATATTTGCAAAAGCATCACAGTACACCCAAACTGTCTGTAAATGACAAAAGACTTAAAAATGACCATGGTTAAAGATTTGATGAAAGTTCATAATAATACAATTGACAAGGAAATTTAGTTATTTCTGAGATATACATTTTAAAGTAATAACTAGAATTATGACTTACAACATTATTCCAGAACATATAAGATTTTTAGAAATGTCATGTAATGTCTGAAATATTTATATTAACATATTTCCATACAAATAACCCAATGAAAGTTTAGTATTAGTTGTTTTGTTTGTTTGTTTTATACTGCAGGTTCTTATTAGTCATCAATTTTTTTTTTTATTTTTATTTATTTATTTAATTATTTATGGCTGTGTTGGGTCTTTGTTTCTGCGTGAGGGCTTTCTCTAGTTGCGGCAAGTGGGGGCCACTCTTCATCGCGGTCCGCAGGCCTCTCACTATCGTGGCCTCTCTTGTTGCAGAGCACAGGCTCCAGATGCGCAGGCTCAGTAGTTGTGGCTCATGGGCCCAGCCGCTCCGCGGCATGTGGGATCTTCCCAGACCAGGGCTCGAACCCGTGTCCCCTGCATTGGCAGGCAGATTCTCAACCACTGCGCCACAAGGGAAGCCCTTAGTCATCAATTTTATACACATCAGTGTATACATGTCAATCCCAATCGCCCAATTCAGCACACCACCATCCCCACCCCACCACAGTTTCCCCGCCTTGGTGACCATATGTCTGTTCTCTACATCTGTGTCTCAACTTCTGCCCTGCAAACCAGTTCATCTGTACCATTTTTCTAGATTCCACATACATACGTTAATATACGATATTTGTTTTTCTCTTTCTGACTTACTTCAATCTGTATGACAGTCTCTAGATCTATCCATGTCTCAGCAAATGACTCAATTTCGTTCCTTTTTATGGCTGAGTAATATTCCATTGTATATACGTACCAAAACTTCTTTAACCATTCGTCTGTCGATGGGCATTTAGGTTGCTTCCATGACCTGGCTACTGTAAATAGTGCTGCAATGAACATTGGGGTACATGTGTCTTTTTGAATTATGGTTTTCTCTGGGTATACCCCCAGTAGTGGGATTGCTGGATCATATGGTAAATTTATTTTTAGCTTTTTGAGGAACCTCCATACTGTTCTCCATAGTGGCTGTATCAATTTACATTCCCACCAACAGTGCAAGAGGGTTCCCTTTTCTCCACACCCTCTCCAGCATTTATTGTTTGTAGATTTTCTGATGATGCCCATTCTAACTGGTGTGAGATGATACCTCATTGTAGTTTTGATTTGCATTCTCTAATAATTAGTGCTGTTGAGCATCTTTTCATGTGCTTCTTGGCCATCTGTATGTCTTCTTTGGAGAAATGTCTATTTAGGTCTTCTGCCCATTTTTGGATTGTGTTGTTTGTTTCTTTAATATTGAGCTGAATGATCTGTTTATATATTTTGGAGATTAATCCTTTGTCAGTTGCTTTGTGGGCAAATATTTTCTCCCATTCTGAGGGTTATCTTTTTGTCTTGTTTATGGTTTCCTTTGCTGTGCAAAAGCTTTGAAGTTTCATTAGGTCTCATTTGTTTATTTTTGTTTTTATTCCCATTACTCTAGGAGGTGGATCAAAAAAGATCTTGCTGTGATTGATGTCAAAGAGTGTTCTTCCTATGTTTTCCTCTAAGAGTTTTATAGTGTCCAGTCTTACATTTAGGTCTCTAATCCATTTTGAGTTTATTTTTGTGTATGGTGTTAGAGAGTGTTCTAATTTCATTCTTTTACATGTAGCTGTCCAGTTTTCCCATCACCACTTATTGAAGAGACTGTCTTTTCTCCATTGTATATCTTTGCCTCCTTTGTCATAGATTAGTTGAGCATAGGTGCGTGGATTTATCTCTAGGCTTTCTATCTTGTTCCATTGATCTATCTTTCTGTTTTTGTGCCAGTACCATATTGTCTTGATTACTGTAGCTTTGTAGTATAGTCTGAAGTCAGGGAGTCTGATTCCTCCAGCTCCGTTTTTTTCCCTCAAGACTGCTTTGGCTATTCAGGGTCTTTTGTGTCTCCATACAAATTTTAAGATGATTTGTTCTAGTTCTGTAAAAAATGCCATTGGTAATTTGATAGGGATTGCATTGAATCTGTAGATTGCTTTGGGTAGTATAGTCATTTTCACAATGTTGATTCTTCCAATCCAAGAACATGGTATATCTCTCCATCTGTTTGTATCATCTTTAATTTCTTTCACCAGTGTCTTATAGTTTTCTGCATACAGGTCTTTTGTCTCCCTAGGTAGGTTTATTCCTAGGTATTTTATTCTTCTTGTTGCAATGGTAAATGGGAGTGTTTCCATAATCTCTCTTTCAGATTTTTCATCATTAGTGTATAGGAATGCAAGAGATTTCTTTGCATTAATTTTGTATCCTGCAACTTTACCAAATGCATTGATTAGCTCTAGTAGTTTTCTGGTGGCATTTTTAGGGTTCTCTATGTATAGTATCATGTCATCTGCAAATAGTGACAGTTTTACTTCTTCTTTCCCAGTTTGTATTCCTTTTATTTCTTTTTCTTCTCTGATTGCCGTGGCTAACACTTCCAAAACTATGTTGAATAATAGTGGTGAGAGTGGACATCCTTGTCTAGTTCCTGATCTTAGAGGAAATGCTTTCAGTTTTTCACCATTGAGAATGATGTTTGCTGTGGGTTTGTCGTATATGGCCTTTATTATGTTGAGGTAGGTTCCCTCTATGCCCACTTTCTGGAGAGTTTTTATCATAAATGGGGGTTGAATTTTGTCAAAAGCTTTTTCTGCATCTAATGAGATGATCATATGGTTTTTATTCTTCAGTTTGTTAATATGGTGTATCACATTGCTTGATTAGCATATATTGAAGAATCCTTGCATCCGTGGGATAAATCCCACTTGATCATGGTGTATGATGCTTTTAATGTGTTGTTGGATTCTGTTTGCTAGTATTTTGTTGAGGATTTTTGCATCTATATTCATCAGTGATATTGGTCTGTAATTTTCTTTTTTTTGTAGTGTCTTTGTCTGATTTTGGTATCAGGGTGATGGTTGTCTCATAGATGAATTTGGGAGTGTTCCTTCCTCTGCAATTTTTTGGAAGAGTTTGAGAAGGATAGGTGTTAGCTCTTCTCTAAATGTTTGAGAGAATTTGCCTGTGAAGCCATCTGGTCCTGGACTTTTGTTTGTTGGAAGATTTTTAATCACAGTTTCAATTTCATTACTTGTGATTGGTATGTTCATATTTTCTGTTTCTTCCTGGTTCAGTCTTGGAACGTTATACCTTTCTAAGAATTTGTCCATTTCTTCCAGGTTGTCCATTTTATTGGCATAGAGCTAATTTTAGTAGTCTCTTAGGATGCTTTGTATTTCTGCGGTGTCTGTTGTAACTTCTCCTTTTTCATTTCTGATTTTATTGATTTGAGTCCTCTCCCTCTTTTTCTTGATGAGTCTGGCTAATGGCTTATCAATTTTGTTTATCTTCTCAAAGAACCAGCTGTTAGTTTTGTTGATCTTTGCTATTGTTTTCTTTGTTTCTATTTCATTTATTTCTGCTCTGATCTTTATAATTTCTTTCCTTCTGCTAACTTTGGGTTTTGTTTGTTCTTTTTTCTCTAGTTCCTTTAGGTGTAAGGTTAGATTGTTTACTTGAGATTTTTCTTGTTTCTTTAGGTAGGCTTGTATAGCTATAAACTTCCCTCTTAGAACTGCTTTTGCTGCATCCCATAGGTTTTGGGTCGTTGTGTTTTCATTGTCATTTGTCTCTAGGTATTTTTTGACTTCCTCTTTGATTTCTTCAGTGATCCTTGGTTATTTTGTAACGTATTGTTTAGCCTCCATGTGTTTGTGTTTTTTACGTTTTTTTCCCTGTAATTCATTTCTAATCTCATAGCGTTGTGGTCAGAAAAGAGGCTTGATATGATTTCAATATTCTTAAATTTACTGAGGCTTGATTTGTGACCCAAGATGTGATCTATCCTGGAGAATGTTCCGTGCACACTTGAGAAGAACGTGTAATCTGATGTTTTTGGATGGAATGTCCTATATATATCTATTAAATCTATCTGGTCTATTGTGTCATTTAAAGCTTCTGTTTCCTTATTTATTTTCATTTTGGATGATCTCTCCATTGGTGTAAGTGAGGTGTTAAAGTCCCCCACTATTATTGTGTTACTGTCAATTTCCTCTTTTATAGCTGTTAGCAGTTGCCTTACGTATTGAGGTGCTCCTATGTTGGGTGCATATATATTTATAATTGTTATATCTTCTTCTTGGATTGACCCCTTGAGCATTATGTAGTGTCCTTCCTTGTGTCTTGTAACATTCTTTATTTTAAAGTCTATTTTATCTGATATGAGTATAGCTACTCCAGCTTTCTTTTGATTTCCATTTGCATGGAATATCTTTTTCCATCCCCTCACTTTCAGTCTGTATGTGTCCCTAGGTGTGAAGTGGGTCTCTTGTAGACAGCATATATATGGGTCTTGTTTTTTTATCCATTCAGCAAGCCTGTGTCTTTTGGTTGGAGCATTTAATCCATTCACGAGTAAGGTAATTATTAATATGTATGTTCCTATGACCATTTTCTTAATTGTTTTGGGTTTGTTTTTGTAGGTCCTTTTCTTCTCTTGTGTTTTCCACTTAGAGAAGTTCCTTTAGCATTTGTTGTAGAGCTGGTTTGGTGGTGCTGAATTCTCTTAGCTTTTGCTTGTCTGTAAAGCTTTTGATTTCTCCACTGAATATAAATGAGATCCTTGCCAGGTAGAGTAATCTTGGTTGTAGGTTCTTCCCTTTCATCACTTTAAGTATATCATACCACTCGCTTCTGGATTGTAGAGTTTCTGCTGAGAAATCAGCTGTTAACCTTATGGGAGTTCCTTTGTATATTGTTTGTCGTTTTTCCCTTGTTGCTTTCAATAATTTTTCTTTGTCTTCAATTTTTGCCACTTTGATTACTATGTGTCTCGGCATGTTTCTCCTTGGGTTTATCCTGTATGGGATTTGCTGTGCTTCCTGGACCTGGGTGGCTATTTCCTTTCCCATGTTAGGGAAGTTTTCGACTATAATCTCTTCAAATATTTTCTCTGGTCCTTTCTCTCTCTCTTCTCCTTCTGGGACCCCTATAATGCGAATGTTGTTGCATTTAATGTTGTCCCAGAGGTCTCTTAGGCTGTCTTCATTTCTTTTCATTCTTTTTTCTTTAGTCTGTTCCGCAGCAGTGAATTCCGCCCTTCTGTCTTCCAGGTCACTTATCCGTTCTTCTGCCTCAGTTATTCTGCTATTGATTCCTTCTAGTTTATTTTTCATTTCAGTTATTGTATTGGTCATCTCTGTTTGTTTGTTCTTTAATTCTTCTAAGTCTTTGTTAAACATTTCTTGCATCTTCTCGATCTTTGCCTCCATTCTTATTCTGAGGTCCTGGATCATCTTCACTATCATTATTCTGAATCCTTTTTCTGGAAGGTTGCCTATCTCCACTTCATTTAGTTGTTTTTCTGGGGTTTTTTCTTGTTCCTTCATCTGGTACATAGCTCTCTGCCTTTTCATCTTGTCTGTCTTTCTGTAACTGTGGTTTTTGGTCCACAGGCTGCAGGATTGTAGTTTTTCTTGCTTCTGTTGTCTGCCCTCTGGTGGTTGAGGCTATCTAAGAGGCTTGATGGGAGGCTCTGGTGCTGGGTAGAGCTGACTGTTGCTGTGGAGGTGAGAGCTCCGTAACACTTTAATCCACTTGACTGTTGATGGGTGGGGCTGGGTTCCCTCCCTGTTGGTTATTTTGCCTGAGGCAACCCAACACTGGAACCTACCTGGGCTCTTTGGTGGGGCTAATGGCAGACTCTGGGAGGGCTCATGCCAAGGAGTATTTCCCAGCACCTCCACTGCCAGTGTACTTGTCACCACGGTGAAACAGAGCCAGCCCCCGCCTCTGCAGGAGACCCTCCAACACTAGCAGGTAGGTCTGGTTCAGTCTCCCCCAGGGTCACTGCTCCTTCCCCCAGGTCCCGATGTGCACACTATTCTGTGTGCGCCCTCCAAGAGTGGGGTCTCTGTTTCCCCCAGTCCTGTCGAAGTCCTGCAATCAATTCCCACTAGGCTTCAAAGTCTGATTCTCTATGAATTCCTCCTCCCGTTGCTGGACCCACAGGTTGGGAAGGCTGACGTGGGGCTCAGAACCTTCACTCCAGTGGGTGGACTTCTGTGGTGTAAGTGTTCGCCAGTCTGTGAGTCACCCACCCAGCAGTTATGGGATTTGATTTTACTCTGATTGCGCCCCTCCTACCGTTTCACTGTGGCTTCTCCTCTGTCCTTGGACGTGGGGTATCCTCCTTGGTGAAGTCCAGTGTCTTCCTGTCGATGATTGTCCAGCAGCCAGTTGTGATTCTGGTGCTCTTGCAAGAGGGAGTCTATTTTTTTTTTTAAACATCTTTATTGGAGTATAATTGCTTTACAATTGTGTGTCAGTTTCTGCTTTACAACAAAGTGAATCAGTTATACATATATATATGTTCCCATATCTCTTCCCTATTGCATCTCCCTCCCTCCTACCCTCCCCATCCCACCCCTCTAGGTGATCACAAAGCACCAAGCTAATCTCCCTGTGCTATGCGGCTGCTTCCCACTAGCTATCTGTTTTACGTTTGGTAGTGCATATATGTCCATGCCACTCTCTCACTTTCTCACAGCTTGCCCTTCCCCCTCCCCATATCCTCAAGTCCATTCTCTAGTAGGTCTGTGTCTTTATTCCCGTCTTACCAGTAGGTTCTTCATGACCTTTTTTTTTTTCCCCTTAGATTCCATATATATGTGTTAGCATACTGTATTTGTTTTTCTCTTTCTGACTTACTTCACTCTGTATGACAGACTCTAACTCCATCCACCTCACTACAAATAACTCAATTTTGTTTCTTTGATGGCTGAGTAATATTACATTGTATATATGTGTCACATCTTCTTTATCCATTCATCCAATGATGGACACTTAGGTTGCTTCCATGTCCTGGCTATTGTAAATAAAGCTGCAATGAACATTTTGGTGCATGACTCTTTTCGAATTATGGTTTTCTCAGGGTATATGCCTACTAGTGGGATTGCTGGGTCGTATGGTAGTTCTATTTTTAGTTTTTTAAGGAACCTCCATACTGTTCTCCATAGTGGCTATACCAATTTACATTCCCGCCAACAGTGCAAGAGTGTTCCCTTTTCTCCACACCCTCTCCAGCATTTATTGTTTCTAGATTTTTTTATGATGGCCATTCTGACCAGTGTGAGATGATACCTCATTGTACTTTTGATTTGCATTTCTCTAATGATTAATGATGTTGAGCATTCTTTCATGTGTTTGTTGGCAATCTGTATATCTTCTTTGGAGAAATGCCTATTTAGGTCTTCTGCCCATTTTTGGATTGGGTTGTTTGTATTTTTGTTATTGAGCTTCATGAGCTGCTTGTAAATTTTGGAGATTAATCCTTTGTCAGTTGCTTCATTTGCAAATATTTTCTCCCATTCTGAGGGTTGTCTTTTCGTCTTGTTTATGGTTTCCTTTGCTGTGCAAAAGCTTTTAAGTTTTATTAGGTCCCATTTGTTTATTTTTGTTTTTATTTCCATTTCTCTAGGAGGTGGGTCAAAAAGGATCTTGCTGTGATTTATGTCATAGAGTGTTCTGCCTATGTTTTCCTCTAAGAGTTTGATAGTGACTAGCCTTACATTTAGGTCTTTAATCCATTTTGAGTTTATTTTTGTGTATGGTGTTAGGGAGTGTTCTAATTTCATACTTTTACATGTACCTGTCCAGTTTTCCCAGCACCACTTATTGAAGAGTCTGTCTTTTCTCCACTCTATATGCTTGCCTCCTTTATCAAAGATAAGGTGACCATATGTGTGTGAGTTTATCTCTGGGCTTTCTATCTTGTTCCATTGATCTATATTTCTGTTTTTGTGCCAGTACCATACTGTCTTGATGACTGTAGCTTTGTAGTATAGTCTGAAGTCAGGGAGTCTGATTCCTCCAGCTCCATTTTTCATTCTCAAGATTGCTTTTGCTACTCGGGGTGTTTTGTGTTTCCATACAAATTGTGAAATTTTTTGTTCTACTTCTGTGAAAAATGCCAGTGGTAGTTTGATAGGGATTGCATTGAATCTGTAGATTGCTTTGGGTAGTAAAGTCATTTTCACAATATTGATTCTTCCAATCCAAGAGCATGGTATATTGCTCCATCTATTTGTATCATTTTAATTTCTTTCATCAGTGTCTTATAGTTTTCTGCATACAGGTCTTTTGTCTCCTTAGGTAGGTTTATTCCTAGATATTTTATTCTTTTTGTTGCAATGGTAAATGGGAGTGTTTTCTTAATTTCATTTGCAGATTTTTCATCATTAGTATATAAGAATGCAAGAGATTTCTGTGCATTAATTTTGTATCCTGCTACTTTACCAAATTCATTGATTAGCTCTAGTAGTTTTCTGGTAGCATCTTTAGGATTCTCTAAGTATAGTATCATGTCATCTGCAAACAGTGACAGCTTTACTTTTTCTTTTCTGATTTGGATTTCTTTTATTTCTTTTTCTTCTCTGATTGCTGTGGCTAAAACTTCCAAAACTATGTTGAATAATAGTGGTGAGAGTGGGCAACCTTGTCTTGTTCCTGATCTTAGTGCAAATGGTTTCAGTTTTTCACCATTGAGGACAATGTTGGCTGTGGGTTTGTCATATATGGCCTTTATTATGTTGAAGAAAGTTCCCTCTATGCCTACTTTCTGCAGGGCTTTTATCATAAATGGGTGTTGAATTTTGTCGAAAGCTTTCTCTGCATCTATTGAGATGATCATATGGTTTTTCTCCTTCAATTTGTTAATATGGTGTATCACATTGATTGATTTTCGTATATTGAAGAATCCTTGCATTCCTGGAATAAACCCCACTTGATCATGGTGTATGATCCTTTTAACGTGCTGTTGGATTCTGTTTGCTAGTATTTTGTTGAGGATTTTTGCATCTATGTTCATCAGTGATATTGGCCTGTAGTTTTCTTTCTTTGTGACATCTTTGTCTGGTTTTGGTATCAGGGTGATGGTGGCCTCTTAGAATGAGTTTGGGAGTGTTCCTCCCTCTGCAATATTTTGAAAGAGTTTGAGAAGGATAGGTGTTAGCTCTTCTCTAAATGTTTGATAGAATTCGCCTGTGAAGCCATCTGGTCCTGGGCTTTTGTTTGTTGGAAGGTTTTTAATCACAGTGTCAATTTCAGTGCTTGTGATTGGTCTGTTCATATTTTCTATTTCTTCCTGATTCATTCTCGGCAGGTTGTGCATTTCTAAGACTCTGTCCATTTCTTCCAGGTTGTCCATTTTATTGGCATAGAGTTGCTTGTAGTAATCTCTCATGATCGTTTGTATTTCTGCAGTGTCAGTTGTTACTTCCCCTATTTCATTTCTAATTCCATTGATTTGTCTTCTCCCTCTTTTCCTTGATGAGTCTGGCTAATGGTTTATCAATTTTGTTTATCTTCTCAAAGAACCAGCTTTTAGTTTTATTGATCTTTGCTATCATTTCCTTCATTTCTTTTTCATTTATTTCTGATCTGATCTTTATGATTTCTTTCCTTCTGCTAACTGTGGGGGTTTTTGGTCTTCTTTCTCTAATTGCTTTAGGTGCAATGTTAGGTTGTTTATTTGAGATGTTTCCTGTTTCTTAAGGTAGGATTGTATTGCTATAAACTTCCCTCTTAGAACTGCTTTTGCTGCATCCCATAGGTTTTGGGTCGTCGTGTCTCCATTGTCATTTGTTTCTAGGTATTTTTTTATTTCCCCTTTGATTTCTTCAGTGATCACTTCTTTATTAGTGTATTTTTTAGCCTCCATGTGTTTGTGTTTTTTACAGATCTTTTCCTGTAATTGATATCTAGTCTCATAGTGTTGTGGTCGGAAAGGATACTTGATACGATTTCAATTTTCTTAAATTTACCAAGGCTTGATTTGTGACCCAAAATATGATCTATCCTGGAGAATGTTCCATGAGCACTTGAGAAGAATGTGTATTCTGTTGTTTTTGGATGGAATGTACTATAAATATCAATTAAGTCCATCTTGTTTAATTTATCATTTAATGCTTGTGTTTCCTTATTTATTTTCATTTTGGATGAACTGTCCATTGGTGAAAGTGGGGTGTGAAAGTCCCCTACTATGATTGTGTTACTGTTGATTTCCCCTTTTATGGCTGTTAGTATTTGCCTTATGTATTGAGGTGCTCCTATCTTGGGTGCATAAATATTTACAATTGTTATATCTTCTTCTTGGATCGATCCCTTGATCATTATGTAGTGTCCTTCTTTGTCTCTTGTAATAGTCTTTGTTTTAAAGTCTATTTTGTCTGATGTGAGAACTGCTACTCCAACTTTCTTTTGATTTCCATTTGCATGGAATATCGTTTTCCATCCCCTCACTTTCAGTCTGTATGTGTCCCTAGGTCTGAAGTTGGTCTCTTGTAGACAGCATATATATGGGTCTTGTTTTTGTATCCATTCAGCCAGTCTCTGTCTTTTGGTGGGAGCATTTAATCCATTTACATTTAAGGTAATTATCGATATGTATGTTCCTATTCCCATTTTCTTAAATGTTTTGGGTTTGTTATTGTAGGTATTTTCCTTCTCTTTTGTTCCTTGCCTAGAGAAGTTCCTTTAGCATTTGTTGTAAAGCTGGTTTGGTGGTGCTGAACTCTCTCAGCTTTTGCTTGTCTGTAATGGTTTTAATTTCTCCATCAAATGTGAATGAGGTCCTTTCTGGGTAGAGTAATCTTGGTTGTAGGTTTTTCTCCTTCATCACTTTAAATATGTCCTGCCACTCCCTTCTGGCTTGCAGAGTTTTTGCTGAAAAATCAGCTGTTAACCTTATGGGGATTCCCTTGTGTGTTATTTGTTGGTTTTCCCCTTGCTGCATTTAATATGTTTTCTTTATATTTAATTTTTGATAGTTTTATTAATATGTGTCTTGGCGTGTTTCTCCTTGGATTTATCCTGTATGGGACTCTCTGTGCTTCCAGGACTTGATTAATTATTTCCTTTCCCATATTAGGGAAGTTTTCAACTGTAATCTCTTCAAATATTTTCTCAGTCCCTTTCTTTTCTCTTCTTCTTCTGGGACCCCTGTAATTTGAATGTTGGTGCATTTATTGTTGTCCCAGAGGTCTCTGAGACTGTCCTCAGTTCTTTTCATTCTTTTTTCTTTATTCTGCTCTGCAGTAGTTATTTCCACTATTTTATCTTCCAGGTCACTTATCGGTTCTTCTGCCTCAGTTATTCTGCTATTGATCCCTTCTAGAGTATTTTAAATTTCATTTATTGTGTTGTTCATTGTTGCTTGTTTACTCTTTAGTTCTTCTAGGTCCTTGTTAAATGTTTCTTGCATTTTGTCTATTCTATTTCCAAGATTTTGGATCATCTTTACTATCATTATTCTGAATTCTTTTTCAGGTAGGCCGCCTATTTCCTCTTCTTATATTAGGTGTGGTGGGTTTTTACCTTGTTCCTTCATCTGCTGTGTGTTTTTCTGTCTTCTCATTTTGCTTATCTTACTGTGTTCAGGGTGTCCTTTTCGCAGGCTGCAGGTTTGGAGTTCCCGTTGTTTTTGGTGCCTGTCCCCAGTGGCTAAGGTTGGTTCTGTGGGTTGGGTAGGCTTCCTGGTGGAGGGGCCTAGTGCCTGTGTTCTGGTGGATAAGGCTGGATCTTGTCTTTCTGGTGGGCAGGTCCACATCTGGTGGTGTGTTTTGGGGTATCTGTGGCCTTATTATGATTTTAGGCAGCCTCTCTGCTAATGGATGGGGCTGTGTTCCTGTCTTGCTAGTTGTTTGGCATAGGGTATCCAGCACTGTAGCTTGCTGGTCTTTGAGTGAAGCTGGGTCTTGGTGTTGAGATGGAGATCTCTGGGAGATTTTCACCATTTGGTATTACGTGGAGCTGGGAGGTATCTTGTGGACCAGTGTCCTGAGGTTGGCTCTCCCACCTCAGAGGCACAGCCCTGATGCCTGGCTGGAGCACCAAGAGTCTTTCATCCACACGGCTACTAGTGTTGTAGGGTCTCCTGCAGAGGTGGGGGGCGGCTGTGGCTCACTGCAGGAACGAGGACACTGGCAGCAGAATTTCTGGGAAGTACTCTTTGGCGTGAGCCCTCCTGGAGTCTGCCATTAGCCCCACCAAAGGGACTGTAGCCACTCGTTTTTTTTTTAATTCCAAATATAAATGATAACATACAGTATTTCTTTCTCTGACTTATTTCAGTAAGCATGATACCCTCCAGGTCCATCCATGTTGTATGTAGCATATGGCGAAACTTTATTCTTTTTTATGGCATAGTAGTATTCCATTCTATATATGTGTGTTTGTGTATATATATTATATATATGTATATATGTGTGTGTGTGTGTGTGTATATATGTATGTATATATATAAAATCTCCATTCATCTGTTGATGGACACTTAGATTGCTTCCACATCTTGGCTA
Source organism: Balaenoptera ricei (assembly GCF_028023285.1). Taxonomy (NCBI): domain Eukaryota; kingdom Metazoa; phylum Chordata; class Mammalia; order Artiodactyla; family Balaenopteridae; genus Balaenoptera; species Balaenoptera ricei. Next base: position 63,804,145 of record NC_082646.1, on the reverse strand, counting down.
TTGTAAATAATGCTGCTATGAACAGTAGGGTGCATGTATCTTTTCAAAATAGTGTTTTCATTTTCCTCATATATATACCCAGGAGTGGAATAGCTATATCATATGGTAGATCTATTTTTAGTTTTTTGAGGAACCTCTGTACTATTTTCCACAGTGGCTACACCAGTTTCCATCAACAGTGTATAAGGGTTCCCTTTTCTCCATATCCTCACATTTGTCATTTGTGGTATTAAGATTTCAACTTTAACTTTTTTATTGAGATATAGTTAATGTACAATAGGAATTACAGGTGTACAACATAATGATCTACAATTTTTAAAGGTTGTAGTCCATTTACAGTTATTATAAAATATTGGCTATATTCCCTGTGTTGTACAATATATTTTGTAGTTTGTTTTATACATAATAGTTTCTACCTCTTAATCCCTTACCATCTTGCTATCTTGCTCCCCTTCCCACTCCCCACTGGTAACCCACTAGTTTGTTCTTTATGTCTGTGAGCCTGTTTCCTTTTTGCTACATTTATTAGTTTGTTTTATTTTTTAGATTCCATATATAAGTGATATCATACAGTATTTGTCTTTCTCTGTCTGACTTATTTAACTTAGCATAATACCCTCCTAATCCATCCATGTTGTTGCAAATGGCAAAATTTCATTCTTTTTTTATGGCTAAGTAGTATTCCATTGTGTGTGCGTGTGTGTGTGTATGTGTGTGTGTGTGTAATCACATCTTCTTCATCCATTCATCTGTTGATGAACACTTAGGTTGCTTCCATCTTGGCAATAGTAATGAATGCTTCTATGAACATTGGGGTGCATGTATCTTTTTGAATTGGTGGGGTTTTTTTCAGATGTTTACCCAGGAATGGAATTGCTGGGCCCCATGGTAGTTCTAGTTTTCGAGAAACTGTCATACTGTTTTACACAGTGGCTGCACCAATTTGCATTCCCACCAACAGTGTATGAGGCTTCCCTTTTCTCCAAATGCTCACCAGCATTTGTTATTTGTAGCCTTTTTGATGATAGCCATTCTGACAGGTGTGAGGTGATAGCTCATTGCAATTTTGATTTGTATTGCTCTGATTAGTGACACTGAGCATCTTTTCATGTGCCTGTTAGCCATCTGTATGTGTTCTTTGGAAAATGTCTCTTCAGGTCTTCTGCCTACTTTCTAATGGGTTGTTTTTTGAAACTGAGTTGTATGAGCTGTTTATATATGTTTTATATTAACCCATTATCGGTCATATCATTTGCAAATATTTCTCCCAGTCAGTAGGTTGTCTTTTTGTTTGGTCGATGGTTTCCTTTGCTGTGCAAAACTTTTTAAGTTTAATTAGGGTCCCATTTGTTTACTTTTGCTTTTGTTTCCTTTGCCTTAGGAGACAGATCCCACTCCCCTACCCCCCACAAAAAATGCTAAAATTTATCTTAGTGTTCCACCTGTTTTCTTCTAAGAGTTTTATGGTTTCCAGTCTTACATTTAGGTCTTTAACCCATTTTGAGTTTATATTTACATATGATATGAAAAAATGTTCTAATTTCATTCTTTTACATGTAGCTGTCCAGTTTTCCCCACATCACTTACTAAAGTGACTGTCTTTTCTCCATTATATATTCTTGCCTCCTTTGTCATAGATCAATGCAACAGAATAGAGAGCTCAGAAATAAACCCACACACTAATGGTCAATTAATCTATGTGCCTGTTTTTGTCCAGTACCATACTGTTTGGATTACTATAGCTTGTAGTATAGCTTGAAGTCAGGAAGCATGGATACCTCCATCTCTGTTCCTCTTAAAATTGTTTTGGCTATTCAGGTGTTTTGTGTTTCCATGCAATATTAAAGCTATTTGATCTAGTCCTGGGAAAATTGCCATTGGTATTTTGATGAGGATTGCATGAAATCTGTGGATTGCCTTGGGTAGTATAGTCATTTTAACAATATTCTCTCTAAACATGAATACAGTATATCTTTCCATCATTTTTCCATCTCTGCCACCTTCAATTTCTTCCATCAGTGCCTTATTTTTTCTGAGCCTGTGCTTTTACCTCCTTAGGTTTATTCCTAGGTATTTTGTTCTTTTTGATATGATTGTAAATTGGATTTTTTCCTTAATGTATCTGATAGTTCATTGTTAGTATATAGAAATGCAGCAAATGTCTGTATATTAATTTTGTATCCTGCAACTTTACCAAATTCATTGGTCAGCTCTAGTAGGTTTCATTGGCATCTTTAGGTTTGTCTATGTACAGTGTCATGTCATCTGCAAACAGTGACAGTTTTACTTCTTCCTTTTCAATTTAGATTCCTTCTATTTCTTTTCCTCCTCTGATTTCTGTGGCTATAACTTCCAATATTATGGTCAATAAAAGTGGCAAGAGTGGGCATCCTTGTCTTGTTCATGATCTGAGAGGAAATGCTTTCAGTTTTTCACTGCTGAGTGTGATGGTAGCTGTCAGTTTATCATATATGGCTTTAAATTATGTTGAAGTATGGTCCCTCTATACTCACTTTGATAATTTCAATCATAAATGGATGTTGAATTTTGTCACAAGCTTTTCCTGCATCTTTGAGATGATCATATGGTTTTTATTCTTCAATTTGTTAATGTGGTGTATCACACTGATTTGTGGATATTGAAAAATCCTTGCAACCCTGGAATAAATCCCACTTGTATATGGTGTATGAGCCTTTTAATATATTGAATTCAGTTTACTAATATTTTGCTGAGGATTTTTGCACCTATGTTCATCAGTGATATTGGCCTGTAATTTTCTTTTTTGTGATGTCTTTGTCTGGTTTTGGTATCAGGGTGATGCTGGCATTGTAAATTAGTTCAGAAGTATTCCTTCCTGTGCAATTTTTGGGAATAGTTTGAGAAGGATAAGTGTTAACTCTTCTCCAAATGTTGGGTAGAATTCACCTGTGAACCCATCTGGTTCTGGACTTTTGTTTGGGAGATTTTTAACTAGTGATTTAATTTCATTAGTGGTGATTGGTCTGTTTATATCTTCTATCTTTTCCTGATTCAGTCCTGGGAGATTGTATTGCTATATATTCAACAGTCAATATTTAGTTGGCTTTATCCACAGGTTAAACCTTTCATTACTATTTCTTCTTTCCTGCTTCTTTAAGTTTCCATCTCAGATCTCTTTTCTTTTGCCTGAAGAACAGCATTTAATGTTCTATTTAATGTGGGTGTGCTGTTGTTAAATTTTCCTAGTGTCTTTTTGTTGAAAACAAGTCTGTTTTACCTGAAAAAAGAACTGTATCTTCAAAGTGCTGTCCTAAAATTTTTACCATCTCATAGTTTCCATTGTTTCTTTTGAGAAGTCAGCAAAATTGTTGTTCCTTTGATGGTACTCCCAATTTATGGCTGATTTTTAAGAATATTTATATACCTCGTGTTTGATATTCAGCAATTCTATAATAATGGGTCTAAATGCAGATTTAATTGTTTTTAAGTTTATCTGGTTTGGAGTTCACAGAATTTCTTAAATTTCAAAGCTAACTAAAGGCATAAAGCTACAAGTTCAAGTTTTCTTTTGAAACATTGTTTCTGCCATATTCTCTCCTCTCCTTTTAGAACATGAATTAGTTATACTTTAGCCTTTCTCATGGTGTTCTTTATTTCTGAATACTTTTTCCTGTGTTTTTCATCATTGTCTCTCCATGCCTCTCTGTATTTTCTTACCCATCTTTTATTTTACTTTTTTTTTCAGTTTGCTTAAATTGCTACCAAATCTATTCCTTGAATTCTTAGTATAAATTAGTTTTCATTTTTATATCTGCTATATCCTCTTTTATAGTTTTCAGTTCTCTGGTGGGGTTCTAAATCTTGTCACTTAACTATTGTACTTATTTTGAGAACTTATAATATCTCCCTGATGACTTTAATATATAAAAGCCCCTATGGATCTTTCTATTCTCTATAGTTTCCACTGGTTCTCATTCATGTTCTCTTATCTAGTATATGGTAAATAAATAAATAAATAAATAACCAAGCACAAGAGGAGATATTTTGTTTTAAAGTAATATTTGCAGCTCAAAGATAACATAATTTTTCTTCAGAAATTGTTTGGCTTCTGCCATGTACCTGAGGGCATTAGTAATCCTAACCAAGGGTTAAGATGATGTGAAACTGACCTTCAGTCCCTGCAAGTGCTGTTCTATTTCCAGTTTACCCTTAGGATCACCATGCAGCCTTTCAGAATGCAAATCCAGTATGTGAGTGGGGAAGAGTGGGGGGTCTATGGGTCTTTACCATCTTTTCTTCAATAAACCCTAGACTGCAAATGATTTTTCCTTACTCCTTCTTTGCAGCAAGGCTCAGCCTCTCAGCTGCTTCTTTCAGAATCAGCAAATGTTCCCAAGTCAAAGGGGCTTCCGAATTCCAAGCTCATCACCCTGGATTTGTGTCTTCTCTCAGATACTGGCCAAATAATTTCACTATTTTAACTCTCCAATGCCTCAAGTAGACTTTTAAAATCTACTTTTTCTAGCTGTCTTCAGTTCACAGTTACTCCAAAGCAGAAACTTCATAGGCTCAATGATATACTTTTATGGTCATTCTTTGGACTGTGGTGTCAAATGCATTTGACCATATAATTCTAGTCCCATTTCTTTCCTAATCCCCATCCTACTTTTTTGACATTTTCATATTGGAAGAGAGGCTGGAACAGTAGCTCCTATCCTTTCAAAGATCGATGGAAATGGGGATTGGCAAAATGATAAACTTCTAAGATCTCACCTCCAATTTAGGTACTGGATTGGGTCCTTTGGAGCTTGTGTGGTGAGTGGTAGAGTAGGAGTGAGAGTGGCATTGAAGCCTCTCCAGCCAGAATCTGAATATGGGATAACATGTACTCTTTTAAAAGCCACGTAGGAAGAAAAGAGACTGGCAACTGGGGTCTGGGATTCATTTCTGCCAACATTTCCTGAATACTTATGATCCAGGTCCTGGAATAACCTTTGGGGATATAATTGCCATTCTCAGCCTCTAGTATGGAAAATAAACATGGAAACAGATACTTTCAACAAGGAGGATATGATTTATTAAGCGCTTACTATGTGTCAGATGTTTTTAATATATTTTTAAAACAAGTTCTAGAATCAAATGTTGGGAGATTAAGAAATTTACCCAGTTACACATTTATATAGAGAGAGATTCTGAGTATACTTTGTTAAAATACTTTGCATCTTAGTCATTACATACATAAATTTATTGACTCTTTACATCCTCCAATAATATTTTGAGGTTGTAAGTAGGGTGGGGATGATAATCCTATTTTGCAATGATGAAATTGAGACCCATAGAAAAACTTATCCAAAAAGTCATTTGTTGGACTTTTCAGACTCAGATTCTGACTAAAAGGCATTTGGCTTGGAATTCTCTAAAAATCTCTAAGAAGGGAGACAATGAGATTTGAGAAAGCTACAAAAAGGCAAAGAACAGGGCTAGGGATATACAAAGGAAATAACACGTTGTTCAGATTTATTTACTATTTGCCTTTTATGAAAATGCACAAAGCTAATGATCCAGACAGAGAGAAAATACAGACTTATTAGGTAATGTCTAGGAACTAATATATCCACAGACCAGGTTCTATTCAAATATAGAGAGCAAGACTGGGGCTAAGTAGGAGACCATAATGGATTAAAGGAACTCTTCCCTGGGCACTGACTGTCCTCTTACATGTTGCTATTATTGATATTGACAATTATTGAATTGTTCGTTGGGCAATGTGCTAATTTTTTAAGTATGTTTTAAAAAGTCCATTTTTTTTTAATAAAATCCATTTTATGGACTAGAAAACTAAATTTCCCATACTCATGATGCTTTACCATTCTAACTTGTTAGTTGCAGAATAAAGAGTAAAACTTGAGAAATGGAACTTTATGAAATAACATCATCAAAATGGCAAGATAGGAGTTATCTACTGTCTTCCCCTCCAAAGAACACGAATTTTGACAGTCACAGATGAGAGTACCTTTGTGGAAGCCCAGGAGTACAGCAGAGACGTTCCAGCATACTACTGGGGCAAAAAAGAGATTAGATGCACGAAGAAGGTAAGAACCTTCTTCTTCTTCTTCTTCTTCTTCTTATAGTGAAACAGTTTCACTTTACCCGTGAACCCCTTCCCCAAGGTAGCACAGCTCAGTGCCAAGAGAGACATTCTCAGAATATGATGTACCCAATGGGGGAAAGTGAGTGTGTGAGTGAGTGCCCAGATTCCCCAGTTGTGTAGGAGGCTACCTAAGAGAACCACTTCTTTCTCCTCTCATCCAGAATACTGAGGAGTGCTGAACAACAGTGGGGTGGGGCGGGTAGGAAGGAGGCCAGGGAGTGGCTGGGAGAACAGCTGCCAGGGGTATCTGAGAGCGTCGAAGCAGATCCTACTACCTGCTTTGCAGACTCCTTCAGAAAGCCCATGCATGAGCCACTGGGATTGCCTTGTAGGCAGATTCACCCAACTAGTCCATGGGCACCTTCAATGCTCTGTGCACCTCACTCATAAAAACCCTACACCATGGAAAAAATCACAAATCTGATTTTTTTAATGGGCAAAGAAACTGAATACATTTTTACAAAGAAGAAACGTACTTGGCCAGCAAGTACACGAAAATATGCTCAATATCACTAAATATCAGGGAAATGCAAATTAAAACCTCACACCTATTCGGATGGCTATTATCAAAAAGACAGGAGATAAATGTTGGCAAGGATGTAGAGAAAAAGGAACCCTTGGGCACTGTTGAGGGGAATGTAAATTAGTACAGCCACTATAGAAAATAGTTGGAGCTTTCTCAAAAAATTAAAAATAAAACTACTGTATGATCCAGCAATTCCACTTCTGGGTATATATCCAAAAGAAATAAAATCTGGAGAGAGATATGCACCCTCATGTTCATTCCATCATTATCCACCATACCCAGGACACAGAGGCAAACTTAAGTGCCTTTCAACTGATGAAGAGATAAAGAAAATGTAGTATATATACATAATAGAATATTATTCAGTCATAAAGAAGAAATCCTTTGACTTGTGACAACATGGAGGGCTTGAGGGCTTTGTGCTAAGTGAAATAATTCAGATACAGACATACTTCATGATCTCACTTGTATGTAGAATCTAAAAATTCAAACTCATAGTAACAGAAAAATGTGGTTGCCAGGGCCTGGGGTTTGGTGGCAATGAGATATTTGTCAAAGGGTACAAACTTCCATTTATGAGTTCTGGGAATCTAGCCCACAGCATGGTGACTACAGTTAATAATTCTATCGATACATCATATACAGTTGACCCTTGAACAACAGGGGTTTGGACTGTGCAAGTCCATTTATATGTTGATTTTTTAAAACATCTTTATTAGAGTATAATTGCTTTACAATGGTGTGTCAGTTTCTGCTTTATAACAAAGTGAATCAGTTATACATATGTCCCCATATCTCTTCCCTCTTGCATCTCCCTCCCTCCCACCCTCCCTATCCCACCCCTCTAGGTGGTCACAAAGCACTGAGCTGATCTCTCTGTGCTATGCGGCTGCTTCCCACTAGTGATCTACTTTATGTTTGGTAGTGTATATATGTCCATGCCACTCTCTCACTTTGTCTCAGCTTACTCTTCCCCCTCCCCATATCCTCAAGTCCATTCTCTAGTAGGTCTGCATCTTTATTCCCATCTTGCCCCTAGGTTCTTCTGACCATTTTCTTTTTTTTTTCTTTTAGATTCCATATATATGGGTTAGCATACAGTATTTGTTTTTCTCTTTCTGACTTACTTCACTCTGTATGACAGTCTCTAGGTCCATCCACCTCACTAAAAATAACTCAGTTTCATTCCTTTTTATGGCAGAGTAATATTCCATTGTACATATGTGCCACATCTTCTTTATGCATTCATCTGTTGATGGACACTTAGGTTGCTTCCATGTCCTGGCAATTGTAAATAGAGCTGCAATGAACACTTTGGTACATGACTTTTTTTTTTTTTTTTAACATCTTTATTGGAGTATAATTGCTTTACAATGGTGTGTCACCTTCTGCTTTATAACAAAGTGAATCAGTTATACATATACATATGTCCCCATATCTCTTCCCTCTTGCATCTCCTTCCCTCCTACCCTCCATATCCCACCTCTCTAGGTGGTCACAAAGCACCGAGCTGATCTCCCTGTGCTATGCGGCTGCCTCCCACTAGCTATCTATTTTACGTTTGGTAGTGTATATATGTCCATGCCACTCTCTCCCTTTGTCACAGCTTACACTTCTCCCTCCCCATATCCTCAAGTCCATTCTCTAGTAGGTCTCTGTCTTTATTCCCATCTTGCCCCTAGTTCCCCATGACCACTTTTTTTTTCTTAGATTCCATATATATGTGTTAGCATATGGTATTTGTTTTTCTCTTTCTGACTTACTTCACTCTGTATGACAGACTCTAGGTCCATCCACCTCACTACAAATAACTCAATTTCGTTTCTTTTTATGGCTGAGTAATATTCCATTGTATATATGTGCCACATCTTCTTTATCCATTCATCTGTGGATGGACACTTAGGTTGCTTCCATGCCCTGGCTATTGTAAATAGAGCTGCAGTGAACATTTTGGTACGTGACTCTTTTTTTTTTTTTTTTTAAAGATACTAAATTATCAAGAGGCTAATTTTATGTTACCTGGACCAGCTAAGGCATTTTTTAAAATTTATTTATTTTTATTTATTATTTATTTTTGGCTGTGTTGGGTCTTCGTTTCTGTGAGAGGGCTTTCTCTAGTTGCGGCAAGCGGGGGCCACTCTTCATCGCGGTGCATGGGCCTCTCACTATCGCGGCCTCTCTTGTTGTGAAACACAGGCTACAGACACGCAGGCTCAGTAGTTGTGGCTCACGGGCCTAGTTGTTCCGCGGCATGTGGGATCTTCCCAGACCAGGGCTCGAACCCGTGTCCCCTGCATTGGCAGGCAGATTCTCAACCACTGCACCACCAGGGAAGCCCACGTGACTCTTTTTGAATTATGGTTTTCTCAGAGTATATGCCCAGTAGTGGGATTGCTGGGTCATATGGTAGTTCTATTTTTAGTTTTTTAAGGAACCTCCATACTGTTCTCCATAGTGGCTGTATCAATTTACATTCCCACCAACAGTGCAAGAGGGTTCCCTTTTCTCCACACCCTCTCCAGAATTTATTGTTTGTAGATTTTTTGATGATGGCTATTCTGACTGGTGTGAGATGATATCTCATCGTTTGGATTTTCATTTCTCTAATGATTAATGATATTGAGCATTCTTTCATGTGTTTGTGGCAATCTGCATATCTTCTTTAGAGAAATGTCTATTTAGGTCTTCTGCCCATTTTTGGATTGGGTTGTTTGCTTTTTTTTGATATTGAGCTGCATGAGTTGCTTGTATGTTTTGGAGATTAATCCTTTGTCAGTTGCTTCATTTGCAAATATTTTCTCCCATTCTGAGGGTTGTCTTTTCATCTTCTTTATGGTTTCCTTTGCTGTGCAAAAGCTTTTACGTTTCATTAAGTCCTATTTGTTTATTTTTGTTTTTATTTCCATTTCTCTAGGAGGTGGGTCAAAAAGGGTCTTGCTATGATTTATGTCATAGAGTGTTCTGCCTATGTTTTCCTCTAAGAGTTTGATAGTGTCTGCCCTTACATTTAGGTCTTTAATGCATTTTGAGTTTATTTTTGTGTATGGTGTTAGGGAGCGTTCTAATTTCACTCTTTTACATGTAGCTGTCCAGTTTTCCCAGCACTACTTATTGAAGAGGCTGTCTTTTCTCCATTTTATATTCTTGCCTCCTTTATCAAAGATAAGGTGACCATATGTGCATGGGTTTATCTCTGGGCTTTCTATCCTGTTCCATTGATCTACATTTCTGTTTTTGTGCCAGTACCATACTGTCTTGATTTCTGTAGCTTTGTAGTATAGTCCGAAGTCAGGGAGCCTGATTCCTCCAGCTCCATTTTTCTTTCTCAAGATTGCTTTGGCTGTTCGGGGTCTTTCGTGTTTCCATACAAATTGTGTACTTTTTTGTTCTAGTTCTGTGAAAAATGCCAGTGGTAATTTGATAGGGATTGCATTGAATCTCTAGATTGCTTTGGGTAGTAGAGTCATTATCACAATGTTGATTCTTCCAATCCAAGAACATGGTATATCTCTCCATCTGTTTGTATCATCTTTAATTTCTTTCATCAGTGTCTTATAATTTTCTGAATACAGGTCTTTTGTCTCCTTAGGTAGGTTTATTCCTAGATATTTTATTCTTTTTGTTGCAATGGTAAACGGGACTGTTTTCTTAATTTCACTTTCATATTTTTCATCATTAGTGTATAGGAATACAAGGGATTTCTGTGCATTAATTTTGTATCCTGCTACTTTACCAAATTCATTGATTAGCTCTAGTAGTTTTCTGGTAGCATCTTTAGGATTCTCTATGTATAGTATCATGTCATCTGCAAACAGTGACAGCTTTACTTCTTCTTTTCCAATTTGGATTCCTTGTATTTCTTTTCTTCTCTGACTGCTGTGGCTAAAACTTCCAAAACTATGTTGAATAATAGTGGTGAGAGTGGGCTACCTTGTCTTTTTCCTGATCTTAGTGGAAATGGTTTCAGTTTTTCACCGTTGAGGATGATGTTGGCTGTGGGTTTGTCATATATGGCCTTTATTATGCTGAGGAAACTTCCCTCTATGCCTACTTTCTGGAGGGTTTTTATAATAAATGGGTGTTGAATTTTGTCGAAAGCTCTCTCTGCATCTATTGAGATGATCATATGGTTTTTCTCCTTCAATTTGTTAATATGGTGTATCACGTTGACTGATTTGCATATATTGAAGAATCCTTGCGTTCCTGGGATAAATTCCACTTGATCATGGTGTATGATCCTTTTAATGTGCTGTTGGATTCTGTTTGCTAGTATTTTGTTGAGGATTTTTGCATCTATGTTCATCAGTGATATTGGCCTGTAGTTTTCTTTCTTTGTGACATCTTTGTCTGGTTTTGGTATCAGAGTGATGGTGGCCTCATAGAATGAGTTGGGGAGTGTTCCTCCCTCTGCTATATTTTGGGAGAGTTTGAGAAGGATAGATGTTAGCTCTTCTTTAAATGTTTGATAGAATTCGTCTGTGAAGCCATCTGGTCCTGGGCTTTTGTTTGTTGGAAGATTCTTAATCACAGTTTCAATTTCAGTGCTTGTGATTGGTCTGTTCATATTTTCTATTTCTTCCTGGTTCAGTCTCGGCAGGTTGTGCATTTCTAAGAATTTGTCCATTTCTTCCAGGTTGTCCATTTTATTGGCATAGAGTTGCTTGTAGTAATCTCTCATGATCCTTTGTATTTCTGCATTGTCAGTTGTTACTTCTTTTTCATTTCCAATTCTATTCATTTGAGTCTTCTCCCTCTTTTCCTTGATGAGTCTGGCTAATGGTTTATCAATTTTGTTTATCCTCTCAAGGAACCAGCTTTTAGTTTTATTGATCTTTGCTATCGTTTCCTTCATTTCTTTTTCATTTATTTCTGATCTGATCTTTATGATTTCTTTCCTTCTGCTAACTTTGGGGTTTTTTTGTTCTTCTTTCTCTAATTGCTTTAGGTGTATGGTTAGGTTGTTTATTTGAGATGTTTCTTGTTTCTTAAGGTAGGCTTGTATAGCTATAAACTTCCCTCTTAGAACTGCTTTTGCTCCATCCCATAGGTTTTGGGTCATCGTGTTTTCATTGTCATTTGTTTCTAGGTATTTTTTGATTTCCTCTTTGATTTCTTTGGTGATCTCTTGGTTATTAAGTAGTGTGTTGTTTAGCCTCCATGTGTTTGTATCTCTTACAGATTTTTTCCTGTCATTGATATCTAGTCTCATAGTGTTGTGGTCGGAAAAGATACTTGAAACGATTTCCATTTTCTTAAATTTACCAAGGCTTGATTTGTTACCCAAGATAAGATTTATCCTGGAGAATGTTCCATGAGCACTTGAGAAGAATGTGTATTCTGTTGTTTTTGGATGCAATGTCCTATAAATATCAATTAAGTCCATCTTGTTTAATGTATCATTAAAAGCTTGTGTTTCCTTATTTATTTTCATTTTGGATGATCTGTCCATTGGTGAAAGTGGGGTGTTAAAGTCCCCTACTATGATTGTGTTACTGTCGATTTCCCGTTTTATGGCTGTTAGTATTTGCCTTATGTATTGAGGTGCTCCTATGTTGGGTGCATAAATATTTACAGTTGTTATATCTTCTCCTTGGATTGATCCCTTGATCATTATGTAGTGTCCTTCTTTGTCTCTTGTAATAGTCTTTGTTTTAAAGTCTATTTTGTCTGATATGAGAATTGCTACTCCAGCTTTCTTTTGATCTCTATTTGCATGGAATATCTTTTTCCATCCCCTCACTTTCAGTCTGTATGTGTCCCTACGTCTGAAGTGGGTCTCTTGTAGACAGCATATATACGGGTCTTGTTTTTGTATCCATTCGGCCAGTCTATGTCTTTTGGTTGGAGCATTTAATCCATTTACATTTAAGGTAATTATCAATATGTATGTTCCTATGACCATTTCCTTAATTGTTTTGGGTTTATTATTGTAGGTCTTTTCCTTCTCTTGTGTCTCCTGCCTAGAGAAGTTCCTTTAGCATTTGTTGTAGAGCTGGTTTTGTGATGCTGAATTCTCTTAGCTTTTGCTTAGCTTTTGCTTTTAATTTCTCCATCAATATGAATGAGATCCTTGCTGGGTAGAGTAATCTTGTTTGTAGGTTTTTCTCTTTCATCACTTTAAATATGTCCTGCCACTCCCGTCTGGCTTGCAGAGTTTCTGCTGAAAGATCAGCTGTTAACCTTATGGGTTTCCTTTATGTGTTACTTGTTGTTTTTCCCTTGCTGCTTTTAATATTTGTTCTTTGTATTTAATTTTTGATAGTTTGATTAATATGTGTTTCTCCTTGGATTTATCCTGTATGGGACTCTCTGTGCTACCTGGACTTGATTAACTATTTCCTTTCCCATATTAGGGAAGTTTTTAACTATAATCTCTTCAGTTATTTTCTCAGTCCCTTTCTTTTTCTCTTCGTCTTCTGGGATCCCTATAATTCGAATATTGGTGCATTTAATGTTTTCCCAGAGGTCTCTGAGACTGTCCTCTATTCTTTTCATTCTTTTTTCTTTATTCTGCTCTGCAGTAGTTATTTTCACTATTTTATCTTCCAGGTCACTTATCCGTTCTTCTGCCTCTGTTATTCTGCTCTTGATCCCTTCTAGAGAATTTCTAATTTCATCTATTGTGTTGTTCATCTCTGTTTGTTTGCTCTTTAGTTCTTCTAGGTCCTTGTTAAACGTTTCTTGTATTTTCTCCATTCTATTTCCACGATTTTGGATCATCTTTACTCTCGTTATTCTGAATTCTTTTTCAAGTAGACTGCCTATTTGCTCTTCATTTGTTAGGTCTGGTGGGTTTTTGCCTTGCTCCTTCATCTGCTGTGTGTTTCTCTGTCTTCTCACTTTGCTTAACTTACTGTGTTTGGGGTCTCCTTTTCACAGGCTGCAGGTTTGTAGTTTCCATTGTTTTTGATGTCTGTCTGCAGTGGCTAAGGTTGGTTCAGTGGGTTGGGTAGGCTTCCTGGTGGAGGGGCCTAGTGCCTGTGTTCTGGTGGTTGAGGCTGGATCTTGTCTTTCTGGTGGGCAGGTCCACGTCTGGTGGTGTGTTTTGGGGTGTCTGTGGCCTTATTATGATTTTAGGCAGCCTCTGTGCTAATGGATGGGGTTGTGTTCCTGTCTTGCTAGTTGTTTGGCATATGGTGTCCAGCACTGTAGCTTGCTGGTCGTTGAGTGGAGCTGGGTCTTGGCATTGAGATGGAGATCTCTGGGAGATTTTCGCTGTTTGATATTACATGGAGCTGGGAGGTCTCTTGTGGACCAGTGTCCTGCACTTGGCTCTCCCACCTCAGTGGCACAGCCCTGACACCTGGCTGGAGCACAAAGAGCCTGTCCTCCACATGGCTCAGAATAAAAGGGAGAATAAAAAGAAGGAAAGAAAGAAGAAGATAAAATAAAATAAAATAAAGTTATTAAAATAAAAAATAATTAAGAAAAAAAAATTTTTAGGCAATAAAAAAAAAAACAAAAAAAAAAACCGGACAGACAGAACCCTAGGACAAATGGTAAAAGCAAAGCTATACAGACAAAATCACACACAGAAGCATACACATACACACTCACAAAAAGAGAAAAAGGGGAAAATATATATATATATATCGTTGCTCCCAAAGTCCATCTCCTCAATTTGGGATGATTCCTTGTCTATTCAGGTATTCCACAGATGCAGGGTACATCAAGTTGATTGTGGAGTTTTAATCCGCTGCTCCAGAGGCTGCTGGGAGAAATTTCCCTTTCTCTTCTTTGTTCACACAGCTCCTGGGGTTCAGCTTTGGATTTGGACACGCCTCTGCGTGTAGGTCCTCTGAGGGCATCTGTTTTTTTGCTCAGACAGGACGGGGTTAAAGGAGCAGCTGATTTGGGGGCTCTGGCTCACTCAGGCCAGGGGGAGGGAGGGATACGGATGCGGGGCGAGCCTGCAGCAGCAGAGGCCGGCGTGACGTTGCAGCAGCCTGAGGCGCGCCGTGCGTTCTCCCGGGGAAGTTATCCCTGGATCACGGGACCTTGGCAGTGGCAAGCTGCACAGGTTCCCGGGAGGGGAGGTGTGGATAGTGACCTGCGCTTGCACACAGCCTTCTTGGTGGCTGCAGCAGCAGCCTTAGCGTCTCATGCCCGTCTCTGGGGTCCGCGCTGATAGCCGCGGCTCACGCCTGTCTCTGGAGCTCCTTTAAGTGGCGCTCTTAATCCCCTCTCCTTGCGCACCAGGAAACAAAGAGGCAAGAAAAAGTCTCTTGCCTCTTAGGCAGGTCCAGACCTTTTCCCGGACTCCCTCCCGGCTAGCTGTGGTGCACTAGCCCCTTCAGGCTGTGTTCACGTCGCCAACCCCAGTCCTCTCCCTGGGATCCGACCTCCGAAGCCCGAGCCTCAGCTCCCAGCCCCCGCCCGCCCCGGCGGGTGAGCAGACAAGCCTCTTGGGCTGGTGAGTGCTGCTCGGTGCCGCTTCTCTGTGCGGGAATCTCTCCGCTTTGCCGTCCGCACCCCTGTTGCTGCGCTCTCCTCCGTGGCTCCGAAGCTCCCCCCTCCGCCACCTGCAGTCTCCGCCCACGAAGGGCCTTCCTAGTGTGTGGATACCTTTCCTCCTTCACAGCTCCCTCCCACTGCTGCAGGTCCTGTCCCTATTCTTTGTCTCTGTTTTTTCTTTTTTCTTTTACCCTACCCAGGTACATGGGGAGTTTCTTGCCTTTTGGGAGGTCTGAGGTCTTCTGCCAGCGTTCAGTAGGTGTTCTGTAGGAGTTGTTCCACACGTAGATGTATTTCTGATGTATTTTTGGGTAGGAAGGTGATCTCCACATCTTAGTCTTCCGCCATCTTGAAGCTCTGATTTTTTTTTTTCACTAAATGCATACTACATTACTACATGAATCGTAGTTGATTGAATCTGCAGATGTGGAACCGTGGAGCCCATGGCTAACTGTAAAGTTACTGGTAAATTTTCCACTGTGCCCCTAACCCCCTCATTGTTCAAAAGCCAAATGTCCTTTTTTTTCCAAAATTTTTTTAAATTGAAGTATAGTTGATTTACAGTGTTGTGATAGTTTCTGGTGTACAGCAAAGTGATTCAGTTACATTATATGTATATATATATACACACACACACACACACACACACACACACACACACACACACTTTTTCAGATTCTTTTCCATTATAGGTTATTATAGGTTATAGGTTATTCCATTATAGGTTATTACAAGATATTGAATAACCTATAATGTTATTCCATTATAGGTTATATGTTCCATTATAGGTTATTACAAGATATTGAATATAGTTCCCTGTGCTATACAGTAGGTCTTGTTTATTTTATATATAACACTGTCAAATTTTCAAGGAACTCGTTTTTAATTTTTATTTTATATTAAAGTATGATTTAACAATGTTGTGTTAGTTTCAGGTGTACAGCAAAGTGATTCAGTTATAAATATACATGTATCTATTTTTTTTCAAATTCTTTTCCCATTTAGGTTATTACAGAATATTGAGCAGAGTTCCTTATACTATGCAGTAGGTCCTTCTTAGTTATTTATTTTAAATATAGTAGTATGTATATGTCCATCCCAAACTACCAATTTATCCCTCCTCCCCACCTTTCCCCTTTGGTAATCATAAGTTTGTTTTCTAAGTCTGTGAGTCTGTTTCTGTTTTATAAATAAGTTCATTTGTATCATTTTTCAGATTCCACATATAAGCAATATCATATAATATTTGTCTTTCTCTGACTTCACTTAGCATTATAATCTCTACATCTATCCATGTTGCAAAATGGCATTATTTCATTCTTTTTTATAGCTGAGTAATATTCCATTGTCTGTATATACCACATCTTTTTATCCATTCATCTGTCAATGGACATTTAGGTGACTTCCAAGTCTTGGCTATTGTAAAGAGTGCTACAGTGAACATTGGGGTGCATGTATCTTTTTGCATTAGAGTTTTCTCCAGATATATGCCCAGGAGTGGGATTGCTGGATCTTATAGTAACTCTACATTTAGTTTTAAAAGGAAATTCATACTGTTCTCCATAGTGGCTGCACCAATTTATATTTCCACCAACAGGGTAGGAGGGTTCCCTTTTTTCCACACCATCTCCAGCATTTATTACTTGTAGACTTCTTGATGATGGCCATTCTGACTGGTGTGAAGTGGTACCTCATTGTAGTTTTGATTTCTGTAATAATTAGTGATGTTGAGCATCTTTTCATGTGTTTCTTGGTCATCTGCCTGTCTTCTTTAGAGAAATGTCTGTTTAGGTCTTCTGCCCATTTTTTTGATTTTTTTTTTTTTTTTGATATTGAGCTTCATGAGCTATTTGTAAATTTTGGTGGTTAATCCTTGTTGATCGCATCATTTGCAAATATTTTCTCCCATTCTGTGGGTTGTCTTTTCGTTTTGTTTATGGTTTCCTTTGCTGTGCAAAAGCTTTTGAGTTTAATTAGGTCCCATTTGTTTATTTTTTGTTTTATTTTCATTACTCTAGGAGGTGGGTCAGAAAATATCTTGCTGCAATTTAGGTCAAAGTGTGTTCTTCCTATGTTTTCCTCTAAGAGTTTTATAGTATCTGGTCTTATATTTAGGTCTTTAATCCATTTGGAGTTTATTTTTGTGTATGGTGTTAAGGAGTGTTCTTATTTCATTCCTTTACATGTGGCTGTACAGTTTTCCCTGCACCACTTAGTGAAGAGACTGTCTTTTCTCCATTGTATATACTTGCCTGCTTTGTCATAGATTAGGTGACTATAGGTGTGTGCGTTTGTTTCTGGGCTTTCTATACTGTTCCATTGATCTACATTTCTGGTTTTGTGCCGGTATTGTACTGTTTTGATGACTGTAGTTTTTTAGTATAGTCTGAATTCAGGTAATCTGATTCCTCCAGCTCTGTGTTCCTCAAGACTGCTTTAGCTATTTGGGGTCTTTTGTGTTTCCATATAAAACGTAAAATTTTTTGTTCTAGTCCTGTGAAAAATGCCATTGATAATTTGATAGGGATTGCATTGAATCTGTAGATTGCCTTGGGTAATATAGTCATTTTGACAATATTAATTCTCCCATTCCAAGAACATGGTATATCTTTCCATCTGTTTGTGTCATCTTTGATTTCTTTCATCAGCATCATATAGTTTTCAGAGTATAGGTCTTTTGCCTCCTTAGGTAGGTTTATTCCTAGGTATTTTATTTTTTTGATGCGATGGTAAACAGGATTGTTTCTTTAATTTCTCTCTGATCTTTCATGGTATAGAAATGCAATAGTTTTCTGTGTATTCATTTTGTATAATGCAATTTTAGTGAATTCATTGATGAGCTCTAGTAGTTTTCTGGTAGCATCTTTAGGATTTTCTATGTATAGTATCATGTCATCTGCAAGCAGTGACAGTTTTACTTTTTCTTTTCCAATTTGTATTCCTTTTATTTCTTTTTCTTCTGATTGCCGTGGCTAAGACTTCCAAAACTATGTTGAATAAAAGTGGTGACAGTGGACATCCTTGTCTTGTTCCTGATCTTAGAGGAAATGCTTTCAGCTTTTCACAATTGAGTATGATGTTAGCTGTAGGTTTGTCATATACAGCCTTTATTATGGTGAGGTATGTTCCCTCTATGCCCACTTTCTGGAGAATTTTTATCATAAATGGGTGTCGAATTTTATCAAAAGCTTTTTCTGTATCTATTGAGATGATCATATGGTTTTTATTCTTCAGTTTGTTAATGTGGTGTGTCACATTGATTTTACATATGTTGAAGAATACTTGTATCCCTGGGACAAATCCCGCTTGATTGTGGTGTATGATCGTTTTAATGTATTGTTGGATTTGATTTGCTAGTATTGATATTTTGTTGAGGATTGTAGTGTTTATATTCAATCAGTGATAATTGGCTTGTAATTTTTTTTTTTTTTTTTTGTATTTTTGTCTGGTTTTGGTATCATGATGATGGTGGCCTCATAGAATCAGTTTAGGAGTGTTCATTCTTCTGCAATTTTTGGAAGAGTTTCAGAAGGATAGGTGATAACTTTCCTCTAAATGTTTGATAAAATTCAGCTGTAAAGCCATCTGGTCTTGGACTTTTGTTTGTTGGGAGTTTTTAAATCACAGTTTCAATTTCAGTACTTGTGATTGGTCTGTTCATATTTTCTATTTCTTCCTGGTTCAGTCTTGGGAGATTGTACCTTTCAAAGAATTTGTTCTTTTCTTGCAGGTTGTCCATTTTATTGGCATATAGTTGCTTGTAGTAGTCTCTTATGATCCTGTGTATTTCTGCTGTGCCCTTTGTAACTTCTCCTTTTTCATTTTCTAATTTTATTGATTTGAGTCCTCTCTCTCTTTCTGGATGAATCTGGCTAAAGGTTTATCAATTTTGTTTATCTTTTCAAAGAACCAGCTTTTAGTTTAATCTTTTCTATTGTTTTCTTTATCTCTGTTCCATTTATTTCTGCTCTGATCTTTATGATTTCTTTCCTTCTATTCACTTTGAGTTTTGTTTGTTCTTTCTCTAGTTGTTTTAGGTGTAAGGTTAGTTTGTTTGAGATTTTTCTTGTTTCCTGAGGTAAGTTTGTATTGCTTCCTGAGGTAAGTTTGTATTGCTATAAACTTGCCACTTAGAACTGCTTTTGCTGTATCCCATAGGTTTTGGATTGTTGTGTTTTCATTTTTGTTTCTCTCTAGGTGTTTTTTGATTTCCTCTTTGATTTCTTCAGTGATCCATTCAAGGTCCTTGTTAAACATTTCTTATATATTCTCAATCTCTGCCTCCATTCTTTTTCCGAGATCTTGGATCATCTTTACTATCAATACTCTGAATTCGTTTTGGGGTATATTTCCTATCTCCACTTCACTTAGTTGTTTTTCTGGTGTTTTACCTTGTTCCTTCATCTGGAACATATTCCTCTGCCATCTCAGGTTGTCTAACTGTCTGTGCTTGTGGTCTCCATTTTGTGGTCTGCAGGATTGTAGTTTTTCTTGCTTCTGCTGTCTGCCCCCTGGTGGATGAGGCTAGTCTAAGAGGCTTGTGCAGGCTTCCTGGTGGGAGGGACTGGTTCCTGCCCACTGGTGGGTGGAGCTGGGTCTTGTCCCTCTGGTGCACAGGGCCATGTCAAGGGGTGTGTTTATTGGGAAGCTAAGGGCTCTGGAAGAATTTTGGCTGACTGTCTGCTGATGGGTGTGGCTGTGTTCCTGCCCTGCTGGTGTTTAGCCTGAGGCATTCCAGCACTGGAGCCTACAGGCTTCTGGGTGGGACCAGGTCTTGGTGAGAAAATGGCAGCCTCCAGGAGGGCTCATACCAATGAGTAATCCCCAGAATTACCGCCTCAAGTCTTTGTCCCCACAATGAACCACAGCCGACCCCTCTACCTCCACAGGATACCATCCAATACTAGCAGGTAGGTCTGGCCCAGTCTCTTATGAGGTCACTGCTTTTTCCCCTGGGTCCTGATGCACACGAGACCTTGTGTTCACCCTCCAAGAGTGGAGTTCGTTTCCCCCAGTCCTGTAGAATTCCTTCAATCAAACCCCGCTGGCTTTCAAAGCCAGATGCTCTGGTGGCTGTTTCTCACATTGCCAGACCCACAGGCTGGGATGCCTGACATGGGGCACAGAACTTTAACTCCTGTGGGAGAACCTCTGTGATATAATTTTTTTCCAGTTTTTGGGTTACCTACCTGGTGGGTATGGGATTTGATTTTATTGCAATTGTGCCCTCCTACCATCTCATTGTGGCTTCTTCTTTATCTTTGATTGTAGGATATCTTTTTTGGTAGTTTCCAGCATTTTTCTTTTTTGTCGATGGTTGTTCAGCAGTTAGTTGTGATTTTGACATTTTAATAAGAGTGAGCCCATGTCCTGCTCCTCTGCCATCTTGTCTCCACCCAAAGCCTCAAATAACTTAGATCATTGGCTCATTATGACAGATAAAATTCAGGAACAGTCAGATGGAAGACATACAGAGAGGAAGGTATAGGAAAAGGGCTTGGAGCTTCCATGCCCTTTCCAGGCTGCCATTCTCCCAAAAGTCAAGTGTACTTGATAGTTGCTAAGAGAGTAGACTTAAATGTTCTCACCACAAAAAAGTATTATAATTGTATGAAGTAACAGATGTGTTAACCTTATTGTGTTAATCATTTAATAATATTGATACATGTGTATCATATCACATTGTAGACCTTAAACTTAAAGTTGTGCCAATTATAGCTCAAGAAATCTGATGGGAGTAAAGGAACTTTAAAATCAAACCTAACTCCTGTATCCTACATCTCCATATCCTTCCAATTTTGCCTAAGATTTTAACAATTCCTTTAACTTGCATCTATACCAGGGAGAGAGCAATAATCTTCTAGAACAGAGGATCTTAACGTGTGGTAAAGCAGATATTTCCCAGAGATGGTTGGAAGATAGTCTAGAGCTTTATGAAAAAAGCAATCACAATCTTTTTTTTAACATATAGAACAAATAATCAATTTTGCACTTTCAAAATGGCACCTGAGTGGTAGAGAGGAGGAAGACAGAAAAGTAAGACAGGAGCCAACCACGCCAGTGAGGAGGTTGAAATAAGAGTTCAGGGCCTAGCTATAAGGATACAGAAGAGAGAGACCACTGTAGGAATAATTGGGAAATCTCAAGGAAGGTTCTCTATTCAAGATGGAATATCATGAATCACTAATGGTGATTGTAAAAGTAGCTCTTTTGTATGTACGTCAGAACTTCCTATAGGAAACATTTTCACAGATTTTCTTAAATCACTCTCCACACTCTAAGCATATTAAGTATATGGTAGAAAAAATTGGAGAGAAATTGTTAAAAAAAAATACGTTGGCCACAAATTTTTCAAACATTAACATGTTCACCCAGAAATCAAAAAAATGAAACTATTGCATTTGTGCTCTCATCTATATAAAAATACAGTAAGTCCCCTACATACAAACCTTCAAGTTGCAAACTTTCAAAGATGCGAACGTGTGTTCACATGTCCAATCACGTAAGTTAGTTCACATGTCTGGTGTACATTGTCACGTGCATGCATCATCTACAAGTGATTGTGCTTTTGTGTACTTCACTGTGTAGTAGTGTATAAAGTAGAGTAGTACAGTATCTTTATTTCAAGCCAGTATCTTTTATTTATGTCTGGAAGAAAGCGTAAAAGCGTGGTGATGTAGCTGGTACTGCTGAAGAACTGAAGAGATTCACGACACAGGAAATGGCAAGGGAAATTTTCTTTGAGGAGGAACTGTTAGTTTTTGAGGCACAGGACCCAAACGTACAATGGTATATGAAGGTTGCAGCAGCCATTCAGAATGCAATCCAGTGCTACCATGTCATCTATGACGAGGAAAAGAAAGCCACTACCCAGACATCACTGGATCTTTTCTTCAAGAGGGTAATCAGAATTGAATCCAGCAAGGAACCAGAACCTGTGTCTTCAACATTGGGCATGAGTGAAATTGCAGCTTGCCCTCCGCCTCCTATTGCTGACGATCCTTCAGCTCTACCATCTCCCACCTCTTCTCCCTCCACCAGTCAGTAACTCTTCTTGCCTGTTCACTTGATGCCAGCCCCGGTATGCCAGCTGTTGTGCTGTACTACTGTACTTTTCAAGGTACTGTACTGTAAGATTTAAAATGTTTTCTTTTTTTGTTTGTTTTTTATGTATTATTTGTGTGAAAAGTATTATAAACCTATTACAGTACAGTACTATATAGCTGATTGTGTTGGTTCAGTACCTAAGCTAACTTTGTTGGACTTACGAACAAACTGGACTTACAAACATGCTCTCGGAATGGAACTTGTGTGTATGTATGGGACTTACTATATTTTTTAAATGACTATAGGGCAATTTAGCAAATGAACTCACTTGATGTTGGGTTAAATACAAATTGGACAACCACTTTTGGAAAACAATTTGACAACAGGATTTATGAGGTCTGCACAATGGTCAATAATTTTCCTTCTGGTATTTTATCTTAAGGATAAGCAGAAAAAAGGACATTGACAAATATATCTGTGCCACTTAGTGGAAAAAAATGAAACTAGCCTTCTATTCCAGAATAAAAATAGGTTAAAATAACCACAGACAAGGACACAACTACTGTAACTTATTATAAATAATTAAGCAAACACAAATT
Source organism: Balaenoptera ricei (assembly GCF_028023285.1). Taxonomy (NCBI): domain Eukaryota; kingdom Metazoa; phylum Chordata; class Mammalia; order Artiodactyla; family Balaenopteridae; genus Balaenoptera; species Balaenoptera ricei. The sequence continues at coordinate 63,781,389 of NC_082646.1, read as the reverse complement.
GAAAAAAAGTAGCAGAATGGAAAATTAAAATGTTAATAAATTTATATTTAAGCATTATTTTTGTATAGCCTAGACCCTATATTAAGTTTTTTAAATAATATAAGCAAAGATTAACCCAAAAAAAGTGTCCATATTGGTCATACCAGTATCTGTTGTTTATTTTTTCCCCCACCCTTCTCCTGTGAACTCTCTCCCAATGTCACTCTTAGAGTCCTTGAATACTTCAGGCCTTGGGGGAGAATAGTCAGAGACCTGGGGGTAGTGAACAGGCCCAGAAGGAGAGTAGGAATAAGTCTTATAATCTAGTCCTGGGAGGTAGAGTGGAATAAGGAGGGAAGATTACTCCCATTGGGGGGTAACTCAAGATCCAGAGGGAAGAATGCAGGTGTCTCTGTGCAACCCTTGGGAAACAACTGGTTGTTTTCAGTACCAGGATAAAGAGGGGACACAGGAGAAAACATTGAAGAGGTCAGAGCCATGGCCTCCCTTTGACTATGAACTAAATTCATCAAAGCATCCAGACAAGAGGTGACTACTGTAAATAGCTCTGTGGACATTGTCCAAATGGGTAAGTACATTCCAGAGATGGAGACAAAGTTATTGGAATCAGACTCCAATTTTCAGAAACTGCATTTGTCTTTGATCCATCCAGGGCTTATCTTCTTTACAATTCTAGTCAAAAGTAGAGGAAATAAGTTGAGTACAAATTGGGCTGGGTTATGAATCAAGGAAGAGGCAAAACCCCAATGTAAAAAGATTTGTTGCCTAGTACTCCCCATCAGAACATGACAGAAAAGATTGTACTATTCCATCCTGATTGGACCATTCCATCCTGATTGGACCTCTTGTCTTCTGCTCCACAGTCAGGCAAACTTCTCTCCCAACTGCATCTTTACACCATCAACAGGTCTCTTTAATTATTTTTATCCATGTTTAAAAGGCTATTCATACAATTGGGAAAGAAGGATATGGAGTTACCAAGGTCATATGAAAATAGCATTGTGTCTGTGTTCTCTGGAAGGGGGCAAAGAACAGAGGGGAGGAGTAGGTAAGGAGGGAATACAGTGCCTGTTCCAGAGCCCAGGCATTCTAATATTTCACCTTCTGTGTGTGCGCATACACACATTTATAAACAGTTCATTTTAATACATGATGCAACTCTAAGGCAGCTGTTACTCCCTTCATTTCACAGACTGGCAAACAGGCAGTGTAATCTCTCTGCCTTTGTTTTCTAAGTCACAGAGCCAGAAACAGTAGAGTTCATATTTGAACTAAGTTTGTCTTGCTTCTAATCCATGTTTATTTCACCACAACAAAACATCTCTATCAGGAGCTTCAGACCCACCATGAGGATGCCTCTTCCAGGACTTGCAGGCATGTCTCCCGTGTTCAGGTAAGGATGCCCTTATGTGGACTGATACTGAAAATGTTTCTCTAGAATGTTCTAGGTAAAGTGACACAGTTTAGGTGTCACACCTAGTTCAAACCACCACTTAATATGCCAATTATCAACTTGGTGGATTTTTTTGGGCTTCCCTGGTGGCGCAGTGGTTGAGAGTCTGCCTGCCAATGCAGGGGACACGGGTTCGAGCCCTGGTCTGGGAAGATCCCACATGCCACGGAGCAACTGGGCCCGTGAGCCACAATTACTGAGCCTGCGCATCTGGAGCTTGTGCTCCACAACAAGAGAGGCCGTGATAGTGAGAGGCCGGCGCACTGCGATGAAGAGTGGTCCCCACTTGCCATAACTGGAGAGAGCCCTCGCACAGAAATGAAGACCCAACACAGCCATAAATAAATAAATAAATAAATGGATTATCACGTTAAAAAAAAAAAATGTTCATTCTAAAAAAAAAAAAAAAAAAAAAAAACTTGGTGGATTTTTATTCATATGCTCATATTCTTTGTCCCAGCCTAAAACTCAGTTACAATTTCATTGACTAAACTGGGTCTGGCACAAATCAAAGTTAGAAATCTGGTTTTAAGTCCATCGCATGAACATTGATTCTTTTATGATGAGATACTTTGACCTTCCCTGACTTTGAGTAATTAGACCACCATCCTAAACCATAAAGGGACCTATCACAGTATCTTCAGAGAACACTTCAGATATTCTCCCTTTTATGAGATAAAATTGTGTATTGACCAGTGTTCCCAATAAATCCCTGTCTCATCTCTACAATTCCTGGACTTTTGAGGAATCTTCAAAGATGTCCCACATGACAGTGAAACAAAGGAAACTATTCCAATTTGCAGGATGTAAATTTCTGCTCTACTCCCCACCCCATAGTGAACAGTAAGAATCTGGGTAAAAGAAGCTGATGCCATATGCCAAGAGCCTCACACTTCATTTGTTCTTTATCCTTACCCTTTGCAGTTGATAGTCTCCCCATTTTTAATAAGAAAAAGACTGAGACTTCAAGAGTTTAGGCAATTTACCCAAACATAGGGTAAGATGGTCTGGATGGGAAATCTGGTTTTGTCAGATGGTAAAGCTGATACCCTAAGCTGCTACTGTGGTACTATCTATCTCCCATCCTTTTCTTTTCTTTTTTTTTTTTTTTTTTTTTTTTTTTTTAATGATGATGAAAGCTTGATGGTATTCACATTGCTTAATTTGTGTCATGCTTTATTTATTTATCTATTTATTTATGGCTGTGTTGGGTCTTCGTTTCTGTGCGAGGGCTTTCTCTATTTGTGGCAAGGGGGGCCACTCTTCATCACGGTGCGCAGGCCTCTCACTATCGCGGCCTCTCTTGTTGCGGAGCACAGGCTCCGGACGCGCAGGCTCAGTAATTGTGGCTCACGGGCCCAGCTGCTCCACGGCATGTGGGATCTTCCCAGACCAGGGCTCGAACCCATGTCCCCTGCATTGGCAGGCAGATTCTCAACCACTGCGCCACCAGGGAAGCCCCCTTTACTTTTCTTATCCAATAGATTCACAGAATCTTTACATTTGATCCCTGAGGAAGTAGTTTCACACATGGTATCACTTATTGGCATATTCAAGTACTCAATTCACAGAATTGCTAAAGTCAGAGTTAATATAAAAGAACATCTGTGAACGATTTTAAAGTTCACAGAACTTCAATCTTTTTTTTCAATACCTAGTCAATACCTGACCCAGAAGTAAGTAAACTCAAAAAACCTAACATTGTGTGTTGGAGCCTGAATTACAAATCCATGAGGTTACATAGGGGCATTTCTTATGCTTATTTGCTATGAAAATGTAACTTCTATTTATATTTTAGATATGAATAATTTGAAATGTGCATGGACTTTAGTTGGGGGGAATTCAGTGACTATGTACCCATCCACTCTGGTATAGAGATATAAAAGAAGGCTTTGTAGAGGAGAGATGGTCTGGGATGGAACTTGATGCCTGGGTAAGAAAACCAAGAAAGTGGTGAGACCTCTCTGCAAAAATGTAGCCATGTGAAGAAAGTCACCATGTTACCATGACATGAGTATGGGGAGTCTGACTTGTTGAATCTGAGATTCTAATGGGAAACATGAGGAGGGCAAGCCTAAGACAGGACAAGACCCAAATTATACCCTGTGCCCTCAGCTTCTGAACCCTGAAGATGTGTAGCAGTAGGAGCCATTGCTAGAGTCTTAGAGGCACCTGAAGGGCAAAAGAGCAAGAAGTGGACCAGGCTTTTACAAGTAATGGACAGTGGTTTAGCGCTGATCTCCCTATCTCTTCAAAGAATAGAGACCAAGAAGTATGTGGCCAGTAAGAAGGGTCCTGTTGACTGTTTTCTGTCAGTACATTTTTCTTTTAATCACTGTGATCAGATAATGGGCAAATGTCCAGTGAGATTTGCTCATAAAAAGATGCACCTCATCTTTTACCTATCTCAAATTATAGATGATGCCCAGATTCTCAGAAAGTTTAATAGACTCTGTCCTTAATGTTCCTTAGGATGGTTGACTCTATCTGTTCTTCATCTTTCTAACCATGAAATCTGGGCAACCTTAAATGAGATATTTTCCTTTGAAAAATTAGGTCCTGTGCCAGGTATCTTTTAAAGAAGTCAATTAGATTCATCAGTCTGACCAAACCATTATTAAGCTATTAAAGAAAAGGGAATTGTACCTCACTAATATATTTTCCTTAGTAAATTGTCCCCTTAGTAAGTTGTCCCGTTATGTTTTTGATTGGGTTTTGATGATTCTGTAAGACTTTTAAAGCTTTTCACTATTCTTCAAAAACAGAATATACCCATACACAAAAGAAAGAAAATTAAAAGAATGTGCTTTTACATCCAAGGTATATTCCTATAAGAAACACATATTTTAATGAAATCATACCGTATCAATACTTTAATCTGCTTTCTGCCATTCCCTCACTTAGTGTAATATGACGTAAACGTTTTACCAGGTAATACATAGCTTTAAAAATATTATAATAAATCTAATTCATTGAATAATGCTTTACTTTTGAACGCATTGATTCTAAATTTTCACTATAAAATCATGAATTGCAAATAGCTAATCATTGTTATTGATGTTACTCTTTATACAACAAAGAGAAGCATATGCAGGCACTAGGCTAAACACATGGACTTACATTTAATCATTGCACGTAGAACTTTGTGTTTTCCAGTGTAGAAGTCCCCAAACTTGTTCATCCCCTTTGATCCAGTAATTCCGCTTTGGGAAATATTTCCTAAAGGAAATGGAAGAGAGCAATTTAGCAGTAGAAATGTTAAGCATACCTGTTTCTACATTTACCAGTGGGTGTTTTCATGCAAAGTCTTTTATAAAATACATGTCAATTTTCAAGTAGACGTTCAGAATTCTTCTTTATTATAGGTTCCGCCAGGATGGAAATAAGATTCCAGTAGTCTACAGTTTCCAGGGGCAATATCTGTCATAGCAGTAAAAATCTAAAACTAAGAGCTCCTGTCCCCTAGCTACTCTAAACCCTCAAACATGTTCATGTCTGCTTGCTAATAATGCCTGCTTGGTGCCTACTTCTTTCTGGCTTACTGACATCCCAGGGCTGGAGTCCCTGCACATCTGGCTCTCCATCCCCTTTAGCTCCATGTACCTGGTGGCTGTGGTGGGGAATGTGACCATCCTGGCCGGGTAAAGTTGGAGCGCAGCCTGCACCAGCCCATGTACTTCTTCCTGTGCATGTTGGCTGTCATTGACTTGGTCCTGTCAACCTCTACCATGCCCAAACTGCTAACCATCTTCTGGTTTGGTGCCTGTCACATTGACCTAGATACTTGCTTGACCCAAATGTTCTTTATCCACTGCTTCATCACGGTAGAGTCAGGCATCTTCCTTGCCATGGCTTTTGATCACTATGTGGCCATTTGTGACCCACTATGCCACACCTCAATGCTCACCCATGCAGTGGTAGGACGTTTGGGCCTGGCTGCCCTCCTCCATGGAGTACTCTACATTGGACCCCTGTCCCTGATGATTCTCCTGAGGCTGCCCCTTTACCGGACCCAAATCATTGCCCACTCCTACTGTGAGTACATGGCCGTGGTCACCTTGGCATGTAGTGACACAACAGTCAACAACTTATATGGAATGGGAATTGGCTTCCTGGTATTGATCCTGGATTCATTAGCCATCACTGCCTCCTATGTGATGATTTTTAGGGCTGTAATGGGGTTGGCCACCCCTGAGGCTAGGCTTCAAACCCTAGGAACATGCAGTTCTCATATTTGTGCTATCCTTGTCTTCTATATCCCCATTGCTGTTTCCTCTCTCACTCACTGCTTTGGCCACTATGTCCCTCCCCATATCCATATCCTTTTGGCCAAATTTTACCTCTTCATTCCACCCATCCTCAACCCAATTGTCTATGCTGTTCACACTAAACAAATTCGAGAGAGACCTCTCCACATTCTTAAGTCAGGGGCTCAACCCAAGTGACTGTTCTGAATCTATGAGACAGATATTTAGTGATGGCAGGAAAAGGCTCTGACCAGGGAAACCAATGAAATAAGACCCATGCAACCAAGTCTTACCTGAGTTATGGAGAAAAGGGTCAAAGAGGAATATTAGAATATATTCTGTTTGACCATGGATTTCCTGAAAGTGGAAACGGGAATATCTGAAATATTTGAAAGAGGAAATCAGGGCTTGAGTTTTTGTACAATATTCCTTTTACTATTTGACTTCATAAAATTAAGCACAATAGACACAAGCATACAGACCACAGAAGTAGGATCGCTTATATCTTTGACTTTTTTGGTGAAGGATTTCTGGTTTCTCTTTGGAGAGAGTGTTTTGCACAATTTCTAGAAGGTAAAATTATAATTTAACACCTTCTTGAAAATGGTTTACAAATTCTGTTCGTAAAGGTCTGGAAAAATTAAAATGTGTTGGCAAGCTTTTCCAATCCTTTTCACTTGCCCCATAAAAGGTCTTTTGTTGAGAATGGAGGCAATATGAATGTGAGAAACCTTAATATAATGAGACTTGGAATGGGACTCTACTACTCACAGGAGTTAAAGTCCTCAAGCCAGGTCATTCTCCTATTTAAATAGATAAATGGAAATGCAGTATCCCACATCTCCTCATAATAAAATTAACTATGAGTGGGGAGGAGGAGACAGAAGGACATTAGGAGATTCCATTTTGGAGACCCTGAAATGGCCTACATGAAGGACAGCAGCCAAACTGAAGTAAAATGACAGAAGCAAGAAGGTAAGAGTGTGGTTATTGACATGAAAGAGGTTGGGTAGAGAACTGAGTAACGGTGATGAGAATAAATATATTCCCAGTGGTAGATGCAAACTTTATATAACTTTAGATCTCTTTGGAGAATTCTTAGGGACAAATTATCAAAATAAATGTATGAACTTTTGTTATTTATTGATCATAGAAGTTCCATAATGAGATGACTACTTCAGGCTAGAAACCTATAGAAATTTCGTGATAATGCATGAAAAAAACGGAATGAAGCAATCACACTCAATTACAGTATGTCCATTTTAGTTGTAAAATGTTTCAGACCTTAAATTGAAAATGCTCATTTAGCCTCCTCAATTTACAAACCATTACAAAAATTTAAAAGCTAAGGTGACTTACCTTAGGCTTAAAAGGAATCAACTTCGCATTTGAACGTATAATCTAAAGAAGCCAATGATTAAACCAGAGCTAAAATTTAAACCTCATATATCATCAACAAAAAAATGAAGGACTTAAAATATCAGAAACTTTTTTCTAAAGTTTGGCTTAACGCCCCTAAGCCAGGTCTAAATTTCTATTTCCTCAGAATACTATGCCTAAGCCTAAGGTTGGATGGGTAACATTTATTAATTTTTTCCCATTGTTTTGGGGTGAAGGGTACTTATTTCCCCATCTCCTTATCAAGGGTCCTGGAGTTCAGTACCAAACCTAAGTCATTTATTGGGGAAACATTGTGTTCTATGAACATAATTTAAATGCCAAATGTAATGTATCTGCTAGATTTTATTAGGAGTTGATGAAAAGATACCATAAAATCACCAGAGTTAGAAGCTAATTTTACAGAGTTATCTCCTGACCATAACTTGTGCTTTGGAGAAAATGAAGAAAAATGATGTTCATGTCTATCAGTGGCACCAGTGCTGTGAGGGAAATGACAAAGAACCTTTGTCATGGGATAACTCTTTGACATTAGCTGAAAGTCCATTTATACTATGTAAAGCAGAGTGTGTGTATGGAGATCCATGGTTCTTAATCTGGACTTAATTGAATTCAAGAGGATTAGTACTAAGAACTTTCTAGCCGAATATCCCCCGAAATGCCACAGTAAGGGGTTCCTCTATAGATGACCTGTTAGTTTTTCTGTAGATCAAGAACAAATACCAATAATCTCCAGTTTCTTTATCTCCAGTCAGTCATTCAATACTGTATAGGAAAAACAAGAAAAATATTACCTGTATGTGTGCTCCTGCTCCATCCAGGGACAACCAAACATGACAACACCCAGGCCTATCAGACTCAGGATATGAGCTAAATTATAGATCATATAGTAGAGCATTTAATCCCCTTGTGAACTATAGTCATGGCTGAGCCCTTTCATGGTGAACAGGATAAGAGGGAAGATACCCTGGTGAATGCAATATGAGGATGTGACAAATAGGTCCAATAACTGAATATCCATCTTATTCAAAGCCAACACCTTGTTTCTCCTTCACACAGATACCTTTTTCTTTTCTGTTACCCATACTCAGGGTGGAAGTAAAGGACACTATCATCATCACCTTTTTTTTTTTTTTTTAATAAATTTCTTTTTGGCTGCATTGGGTCTTCGTTGCTGTGCATGGGCTTTCTCTAGTTGCGACAAGTGGAGGCTACTCTTCATTGCGGTGCACGACCTTCTCATTGCAGTGGCTTCTCTTTTGCAGAGCACGAGCTCTAGGCACGCGGGCTCAGTAGTTGTGGCTCACAGGCTCTAGAGCACAGGCTCAGTAGTTGTGGCACGTGGGCTTAGTTGCTCTGAGGCATGTGGGATTTTCCTGGACCAGGGCTCGAACCCGTGTCCCCTGCACTGGTAGGCAGATTCTTAACCACTACACCACTAGGGAAGTCCTCATCATCGCCTTTTGAGTCTGCAAGTCTTCATGGAAAAAAATGAAGACTAGGGAACAGTTAAGGGAGGAGGAATCATTATAGTTATTAAAGGATCATGTGGCACAGGTAGTTAACTTGGGCTCTGGACTTAGAATAAAGGGCAGAGATGGATCTGAACCAGTAATTTTCAGACTTTGGACGTGTTGCACAATCTAAGCTTCAGTCTCCTCCTCTTAATTTTCTTTTATGGTTTTTATTCTTCAATTTGTTAATGTGGGGTGTATCACATTGATTGATTTCCATATATTGAAGAATCCTTGCATCCCTGGGATAAATCCCACTTGATCATGGTGTATGACCCTTTTAATGCGTTCTTGGATTCTGTTTGCTAGTATTTTGTTGAAGATTTTTGCATCTATGTTCATCAGTGATATTGGTCTGTAATTTTCTTTTTTTGTAGTATCTTTGTCTGGATTGGATATCAGGGTGATGGTGGCCTCATAGAATGAGTTTGGGAGTGTTCCTTCCTCTGCAATTTTTTGGAAGAGTTTGAGAAGGATGGGTGTTAGCTCTTCTCTAAATGTTTGATAGAATTCACCTGTGAAGCCATCTGGTCCTGCACTTTTGTTTGTTGGAAGATTTTTAATCACAGTTTCAATTTCATTACTTGTGATTGATCTGTTCATATTTTCTATTTCTTCCTGATTCAGTCTTGGAAGGTTATACCTTTATAAGAATTTGTCCATTTCTTCCAGGTTGTCCATTTTATTGTCATAGAGTTGCTTGTAGTAGTCTCTCAGGATGCTTTGTAATTCTGCGGTGTCTGTTGTAACTTCTCCTTTCTCATTTCTAATTTTACTGATTTGAGTCCTCTCCCTCTTTTTCTTGATGAGTCTGGCTAATGGTTTCTCAATTTTGTTTATCTTCTCAAAGAACCAGCTTTTAGTTTTATTGATCTTTGCTATTGTTTTCTTTGTTTCTATTTCATTTACTTCTGCTCTATCTTTATGATTTCTTTCCTTCTGCTAACTTTGGGTTTTGTTTGTTCTTCTTTCTCTAGTTCCTTTAGGTGTAAGGTTAGATTGTTGATTTTAGATGTTTCTTGTTTCTTGAGGTAGGCTTGTATAGCTGTAAACTTCCCTCTTAGAACTGCTTTTGCTGCATCCTATAGGTTTTGGATCGTTGTGTTTTCATTGTCATTTGGCTCTAGGTATTTTTTGATTTCCTCTTTGATTTCTTCAGTGATCTCTTGGTTATTTAATAACATATTGTTTAGCCTCCATGTGTCTGTGTTTTTTATGTTTCTTTCCCTGTAATTCATTTCTAATCTCATAACGTGGTCAGAAAAGATGCTTGATATGATTTCAATTTTCTTAAATTTACTGAGGCTTGATTTGTGACCCAAGATGTGATCTATCCTGGAGAATGTTCCATGTGCACTTGAGAAGAAATTGTAATCTGCTGTTTTGGGATGGAATGTCCTATAAATATCAATTAAATTTATCTGGTCTATTGTGTCACTTAAAGCTTCTGTTTCCTTATTTATTTTCATTTTGGATGATCTGTCCATTGGTGTAAGTGAGGTGTTAAAGTCTCCCACTATTATTGTGTTACTGTCGATTTCCTCTTTTATAGCTGTTAGCAGTTGCCTTATGTATTGAGGTGCTCCTATGTTGGGTGCATATATATTTATAATTGTTATATCTTCTTCTTGGATTGATCCCTTGAGCATTATGTAGTGTCCTTCCTTGTCTCTTGTAACATTCTTTATTTTAAAGTCTATTTTATCTGATATGAGTATAGCTACTCCAGCTTTCTTTTGATTTCCATTTGCATGGAATATCTTTTCCATCCCCTCACTTTCAGTCTGTATGTGTCCCTAGGTGTGAAGTGGGTCTCTTGTAGACAGCATATATATGGGTCTCATTTTTGTATCCATTCAGCAAGCCTGTGTCTTTTGGTTGGAGCATTTAATCCATTCACATTTAAGGTAATTATCGTTATGTATGTTCCAATGATCATTTTCTTAATTGTTTTGGATTTGTTTTTGTAGGTCCTTTTCTTCTCTTGTGTTTCCCACTTAGAGAAGTTCCTTTAGCATTTGTTGTAGAGCTGATTTGGTGGTGCTGAATTCTCTTAGCTTTTGCTTGTCTGTAAAGCTTTTGATTTCTCCATCGAATCTGAATGAGATCCTTGCCAGGTAGAGTAATCTTGCTTGTAGGTTCTTCCCTTTCATCACTTTAAGTATATCATACCACTCCCTTCTGGATTGTAGAATTTCTGCTGAGAAGTCAGCTGTTAACCTTATGGGAGTTCCCTTGTATGTTATTTTTCGTTTTTCCCTTGCTGCTTTCAATAATTTTTCTTTGTCTTTAATTTTTGCCAATTTGATTACTGTGTGTCTCGATGTGTTTCTCCTTGGGTTCATCCTGTATGGGATTTGCTGTGCTTCCTGGACTTGGGTGGCTATTTCCTTTCCCATGTTAGGGAAGTTTTCGACTATAATCTCTTCAAATATTTTCTCTGGTCCTTTCTCTCTCTCTTCTCCTTCTGGGACCCCTATAATGCGAATGTTGTTGCGTTTAATGTTGTCCCATAGGTCTCTTAGGCTGTCTTCATTTCTTTTCATTCTTTTTTCTTTATTCTGTTCCACAGCAGTGAATTCCACCCTTCTGTCTTCCAGGTCACTTATCCGTTCTTCTACCTCAGTTATTCTGCTATTGATTCCTTCTAGTGTAGTTTTCATTTCAGTTATTGTATTGTTCATCTCTGTTTTTGTTTGTTCTTTAATTCTTCTAGGTCTTTGTTAAACATTTCTTGCATGTTCTTGATCTTTGCCTCCATTGTTTTTCCAAGGTCCTGGATCATCTTCACTATCATTATTCTGAATTCTTTTTCTGGAAGGTTGCCTATCTCCACTTCATTTAGTTGTTTTTCTGGGGTTTTATCTTGTTCCTTCATCTGGGACATAGCCCTCTGCCTTTTCATCTTGTCTATCATCTTTCTGTGAATGTGGTTTTTGTTCCACAGGCTGCAGGATTGTAGTACTTCTTGCTTCTGCTGTCTGCCCTCTGGTGGATGAGGCTATCTAAGAGGCTTGTGTAAGTTTCCTCCAGTCTCCTCCTCTTAAAAATGGAAGTAACAATAGTAGCTCCTCATGGGTTAATTATAAGGATATAATGAGATAATGAATCAAATGTCTGCATAATCCCTGGCACATGAAACACAACTTGTCTTTTGAAAACAGTCTTTTATCATGCACTGAAAGGCCCATGGGAAGGGTAATAAGTCAGGAAGAGTAACTGGAACAAGTTCCTTGAAAAGCCAAAGAATGTCTGCACTTGTGCCTCACTCATAAGTGTACTAGCCTCAGCTCTAGAAAACACTCTCTGTTCTTTGCTTCTCTACAGAAAATTAGTTATATAAACACACTCAGCTTTCCTCTGTTCTCTTTGGCTGCCTGGTACCCACTCATGTACACCTGAGGCTTTTTAACTATTGACACCCACCTAATTAGTCTTGTGACGGTAAAAGGCTAAATACCTCTAAATATTTCCTTGTATAACAAGTAAAAAATTTATACTCACAAACTCAGTTGTGCAAAATGTCATTTCCTTCTTTTTTTTCCCCTGCATCATCCATCCACAATGGGGCTTAGAGTAAAAATTACGTTATACAAGATAGCATTTCCAACCAAATCCAATCAACTTTATAAATTGGAATTGATTAAGAAATCCTTAATTTAGGCTGATACAGTTTTAAAAACTCCCCCAGGAGTTTTTACATTACCCTCTTCCTTGTGTTAGATTTAAAACTGCAGTAGGGGGTGGGTGGGTTCTTACAAGACTGCCACCATGGCAGTCATATGGGAGACAACTATCTCCTGCTTCCTTTTCTTGGCTGGCCTCGAACCCATATACATCTTGTGCTATAATTATGGTATTTTTTCACACTGTGGCTTGTGGTACATGACCTCTTCCTACCAGAATCTCTGGTACAGTTGATCCACTGAGATTGCAGTCACGTCCCCACAGGACCCTGGCAGAGACTGTCCACTCTATCTTTCTCATGCTCATCCCTTTGTCCCAGCTGCAGCACCCTCTGCAAACTGGCCAAAGTGACCACTTTTATTCTCTCTGTCAGCCAACTTATTTATTTCATCTCTGCCCCAGGAGTGCTTACGATCTGCTTTCACACCACTTGGAGTCTTGGGAGCCTCAGCTTAAGAAGGAGAAGGTATGGTCCCAACTAGTGTTCTTCCTCCCACCAGGCACAGATTGTCTTTGTGCCTAATCTAATCTGAAACCAGGAACAGAAATCTGTTCTGCCAGGTCAGATACCCTTATACGTTTTTTGTCATCTTTTTGGCTCAAAGCTTTTGAATTTAAAAGCCAAGAATTCTATGTCCTGCTAAAGGGGTAACATGGGAGGTTCTGGATGCACTGGTATGCACTATGACTGGTATGTACTATATATATATGTTGTGTATATATATGAGTATTACTCAGCCATAAATAAAATACTGCCATTTGCAGCAATGTGGATGGACCTAGAGAATATTATGCTCAGTGAAATAAGTCAGGCTGAGAATGATAAATACTGTATAATATCACTTATATATGGAACCTAAAATTAATACAAATGAATATATATGCAAAACAAACAGACCCATAGATATAGAACACAAATTTGTGGTAACCAAAGGGGAAAGGGAAGGTGGAGGGACAAATTTGGGTATGAGATACAAACTACTATTTATAAAATAGAAAAGCAACAAGGATATATTGTATAGCACAGGGAATTATAGCCATTGTCTTGTAATAACCTATAATGGAGTATTATCTGCAAAACTACTGAATCACTATGCTGTACACCTGAAACTAACAGTATAAATCAACTATAATTTTAAAAAATCTGTTGCATTTCTATACACTAATAACAAACTTTTAAAAAGAAATGGGGGCAGGTCAATAACTGAGGCAGAAGAATGAATAAGTGAGCTGGAAGATAGAGTGGTGGAAATCACTGCCACAGAACGGAATAAGGAAAAAAGAATAAAAAGGAATGAGGACAGTCTCAGAGAACTCTGGAACAACATTAAATGCACCAACATTCTCATTATAAGGATCCCAGAAGGAGAAAAGAGAGAGGGCCTGAGAAAATATTTGAAGAGATAATAAATAGCTGAAAACTTCCCTAACATGGGAAACATTAACTCAAGTCCAGGAAGCACAGAGAGTCCCATACAGGATAAACCCAAGGAGGAAGAAGCCAACACACATATTAATCAAATTGACAAAAATTAAAGACAAAGAAAATATTGAAAGCAAAAAGGGAAAAGCAACAAATAACATACAAAGGAATCCCCATAAGGTTATCATCTGATTTTTCAGCAGAAACTCTGCAGGCCATAAGGGAGTGGCAAGATATATTTAAAATGATGAAAGGGGAAAACCTACAACCAAGAATACTCTACCCAGCATAGCTCTTGTTCAAACTCGATGGAGAAATCATAAGCTTTACAGACAAGCAGAGGATTCAGCACCACCATACCAGCTTTACAAAAATACTAAAGGAACTTCTCCAGGCAGAAAAGAAATGGCCACAACTAGAAACAAGGAAATTAAGAGTGGAAAAGTTCACCAGTAAAGGCAAACATACAGGAAAGGTATGAAACAATCCACACACAAATATGATATCAAAACCAGCAATTGTGAGGAGAGTACAAATGCATGATATTGGAAATGCATTTGAAATTAAAAGACCAGCAAGTTAAAACAATCTTGTTTATATATAGACTGCTATATCAAAGCCTCATGGTAACCACAAACTTAAAATCTACAATAGAAACACACACAAAAGAGAAAGCAAACCAAACACAACACTAAAGTTAGGTATCAAATCACAAGAGAACAAAAGAGGAAGAGAAGAAGAAGACCTACAAAAACAATTAAAACCCAAAGACCTACCCAAAACAATTAAAATGGCAACATACCTATTGCTAATTACCTTAAATGTAAACAGATTAAATTCTCCAACCAAAAGACATAGGCTGGCTGAATGGATACAAAACAAGACCCATATATATACTGTCTACAGGAGACCCACTTCAGATCTAGGGACACATACAGACTGAAAGTGAGGGAATGGAAAAGATATTCCATGCAAATGGAAATCAAAAGAAAGCTGGAGTAACAATTCTCATCTCAGACAAAATAAACTTTAAAATAAAGAATGTTACAAGAGACAAGGAAGGACACTACATAATGATCAAGGGATCAATCCAAGAAGAAGATATAACAATTATATATGCACCCAACATAAGAGCACCTCAATACATAAGGCAACTGCTAACAGCTGTAAAAGAGGAAATCGACAGTAACACAATAATAGAGGGGGACTTTAATAATAGAGGAATGACTGCTTATGGGGGGGTGGGATTATTTCTTGTGTTGATGAAAATGTTCTAAAATTGGTTCTGGTGTTGGTTGCACAAGTCTGTGAATATACTAAAAACCATTGAATTGTGTACTTTAAATGGGAGAATTGTGTGATATATTATCTCAATAAAGTGGTTCATAAAAATAATAATAAAATAAAAAAAGTATTCATGCCTGACACAACAAAACAGTAAACTGTTTCACATCTATCTTGTAAGTTTTACTCCACACTTCAGTCAATTAAAGATATGTGGCTGAGGTACAAGCCTGAAAAATAGGGATTCTTTCTCAAAATGCTCAGAATGAAACAATGATTGTGCTGTCAGTGGATGCTATGGCATCATTATATTAGTATAAAAAAAAAGAATGTTACAAGAGACAAAGAAGGACTCTGCATAATGATCATGGGATAAATCCAAGAAGACATAACAACTATAAATATATATGCACCTAACATAGAAGCACCTCAATATATAAGGCAAATACTAACAGCCATAAAGGAGAAATTGACAGTAACACAATAATAGTGGGGACTTTAACACACCACTTTCATCGATGGACAGATCATCAAGACAGAAAAATCAATAAGGAAACACAGGCCTTAAATGACACATTAGACCAGATGGACTTACTTGATATTTATAGGGCATTCCATCTGAAAGCAGCAGAATACACAATCTTCTCAAGTGTACATGGAACATTCTCCTGGATAGATCACAGGTTGGGCCACAAAGCGAGCCTCAGTAAATTTAAGAAAATTGAAATCATATCAAGCATCTTTTCTGACAACAACACTATGAGATTAGAAATCAACTACAAGAAAAAACTGCAAAAAACCGCAACTACTTGAAGGTTAAACAGTGTTGCTAAACAACCAATGTATCACTGAAGAAATCAATGAGGAAATCAGAAAATACTTTCAGAGAAAGGAAAACAAAAACACAACAATCCAAAACCTATGGGATGCAGCAAAAGCAGTTCTAAGACAGAATTTTATAGCAATACAATTTTACCTCAGGAAACAAGAAAAATCTCAAACAACCTAACCTTACACCTAAAGCAACTAGAGAAAGAAGAACAAAGAAAACCCAAAGTGAGTAGAAGGAAAGAAATCATAAAAATCGGAGCAGAAATAGAGACGAAGAAAACAATAGAAAAGATCAATGACGCTAAAACCAGGTTCTTTGAAAAGATAAACAGCATTGATAAACCTTTAGCCAGACTCATGAAGAAAAAAAAGGAGAGGGTTAAAATCAATAAGATTAAAAACAAAAAAGAAGTTACAACAGACAGCACAGAAATCCAAAGGATCATAAGAGACTACTATATGCAACTGTATGCCAATAAAATGGACAACCTGGAAGAAATGGACAAATTCTGAGAAATGTACAACCTTCCAAGACTGAACCAGGAATTAAATATAAAATATGAACAGACCGGGCACAGTACTGAAATTGAAACTGATTTAAAAACTCCCAGCAAACGAAAGTCCAATACCAGATGTCTTCACAGGCAAATTCTATCAAACATTTAGAGAAGAGCTAACACCTATCCTTCTAAAGGTATTTCAAAAAATTGCAGAGGAAGGAACACTCCCAAACTCATTCTACAAAGCCATCATCACCCTGATACCAAAACCAGACAATGATACCACAAAAAAAGAAAATTACAGGCCAGTATCACTAATGAACATAGATGCTAAAATCCTCAACAAAATACGAGCAAACAGAATCCAACAATACATTAAAGGGATCATACACCATGATCAAGTGGGATTTATCCCAGGGATGTAAGCATTCTTCAAATCCACAAATCAATCAGCGTGATATACCACATTAACAAACTGAAGAATAAAAACCATATGATCATCTCATGAGATGCAGAAAAAGCATTTGACAAAATTGAACACCCATTTATAATAATAATAATAATAAACTCTCCAGAAATTGGGCATAGATGGAACCTACCTCAACATAATAAAGGCCATATATGACAAACCTACAGCTAACATCATACTCAATGGTGAAAAACTGAAAGAATTTCCTCTAAGTTCAGGAACAAGACAAGGATGTCGGAGATTAACCAAGATGGCGGAGTAGAAGGACGTGCTGTCACTCCCTCTTGCGAGAGCACCAGAATCACAACTGACTGCTGGACCATCATTGACAGGAAGACCCTGGACTTCACCAAGGAGGATACCCCACGTCCAAGGACAGAGGAGAAGCCACAGTGAGACGGTAGGAGGGGCGCAAGCAGAGTAAAATCAAACCCCGTAACTGCTGGGTGGGTGACTCACAGACTGGCGAACACTTATACCACAGAAGTCCACCCACTGGAGTAAAGGTTCTGAGCCCCACGTCAGGCTTCCCAACCTGGGGGTCAGGCAACGGGAGGAGGAATTCCTAGAGAATCAGACTTTGAAGCCTAGTGGGAATTGGATTGCAGGACTTTGACGGGACTGGGGGAAACAGAGACCCCACTCTTGGAGGGCACACACAAAGTAATGTGTGCATCAGGACCCAGGGGAAGGAGCAGTGAGCCTGGGGGAGACTGAACCAGACCTACCTGCTGGTGTTGGGGGGTCTCCTGCAGAGGCGAGTGGTGGCTCTGTTTCACCGTGGGGATAAGGACACTGGCAGCAGAGGTTCTGGGAAGTTCTCCTTGGCGTGAGCCCTCCCAGAGTCTGCCATTAACCCCACCAAAGAGCACGGGTAGGCTCCAGTGTTGGGTTGCCTCAGGCAAAACAGCCAACAGGGAGGGAACCCAGCCCCACCCATCAACAGTCAAGTGGATTAAGGTTTTACTGAGCTCTGACCGCCACAGCAACAGGGAGGGAACCCAGCCCCACCCATCAACAGTCAAGTGGATTAAGGTTTTACTGAGCTCTGACCGCCACAGCAACAGTCAGCTCTACCCACCACCAGAGCCTCCCATCAAGCCTCTTAGATAGCCTCAACCACCAGAGGGCAGACAACAGAAGCAAGAAAAACTATAATCCTGCAGCCTGTGGACCAAAAACCACAGTTACAGAAAGATAGAGAAGATGAAAAGGCAGAGGGCTATGTACCAGATGAAGGAACAAGAAAAAACCCCAGAAAAACAACTAAATGAAGTGGAGATAGGCAACCTTCCAGAAAAAGAATTCAGAATAATGATAGTGAAGATGATCCAGGACCTTGGAATAAGAATGGAGGCAAAGATTGAGAAGATGCAAGAAATGATTAACAAAGACCTAGAAGAATTAAAGAACAAACAAACAGAGATGACCAATACAATAACTGAAATGAAAACTACACTAGAAGGAATCAATAGCAGAATAACTGAGGCAGAAGAACGGATAAGTGACCTGGAAGACAGAATGATGGAATTCACTGCTGCGGAACAGACTAAAGAAAAAAGAATGAAAAGAAATGAAGACAGCCTAAGAGACCTCTGGGACAACATTAAACGCAACAACATTCGCATTATAGGGGTCCCAGAAGGAGAAGAGAGAGAGAAAGGACCAGAGAAAATATTTGAAGAGATTATAGTCGAAAACTACCCTAACATGGGAAAGGAAATAGCCACCCAAGTCCAGGAAGCGCAGAGAGTCCCATACAGGATAAACCCAAGGAGAAACACGCCGAGACACATAGTAATCAAAGTGGCAAAAATTAAAGACAAAGAAAAGTTATTGAAAGCAGCAAGGGAAAAACGACAAATAACATACAAGGGAACTCCCATAAGGTTAACAGCTGATTTCTCAGCAGAAACTCTGCAAGCCAGAAGGGAGTGGCATGATATACTTAAAGTGATGAAAGGGAAGAACCTACAACCAAGATTACTCTACCCGGCAAGGATCTCATTTAGATTTGATGGAGAAATCAAAAGCTTTACAGACAAGCAAAAGCTAAGAGAATTCAGCACCACCAAACCAGCTCTACAACAAATGCTAAAGGAACTTCTCTAAGTGGGAAACACAAGAGAAGAAAAGGACCTACAAAAACAAACACAAAACAATTAAGAAAATGGTCATAGGAACATACATATCGATAATTACCTTAAACGTGAATGGATTAAATGCCCCAACCAAAAGACATAGACTGGCTGAATGGATACAAAAACAAGACCCATATATATGCTGTCTACAAGAGACCCACTTTAGACCTAGGGACACATACAGACTGAAAGTGATGGGATGGAAAAAGATATTCCATGCAAATGGAAATCAAAAGAAAGCTGGAGTAGCTATACTCATATCAGATAAAATAGACTTTAAATTAAAGAATGTTACAAGAGACAAGGAAGGACACTACATAATGATCCAGGGATCAATCCAAGAAGAAGATATAACAATTATAAATATATATGCACCCAACATAGGAGCACCTCAATACATAAGGCAACTGCTAACAGCTATAAAAGAGGAAATCGACAGTAACACAATAATAGTGGGGGACTTTAACACCTCACTTACACCAATGGACAGATCATCCAAAATGAAAATAAATAAGGAAACAGAAGCTTTAAATGACACAATAGACCAGATAGATTTAATTGATATATATCGGACATTCCATCCAAAAACAGCAGATTACACGTTCTTCTCAAGTGCGCACGGAACATTCTCCAAGATAGATCACATCTTGGGTCACAAATCAAGCCTCAGTAAATTTAAGAAAATTGAAATCATATCAAGCATCTTTTCTGACCACAACGCTATGAGATTAGAAATGAATTACAGGGAAAAAAACGTAAAAAGGACAAACACATGGAGGCTAAACAATACGTTACTAAATAACCAAGAGATCACTGAAGAAATCAAGGAGGAAATCAAAAAATACCTAGAGACAAATGACAATGAAAACACGACGACCCAAAACTTATGGGATGCAGCAAAAGCAGTTCTAAGAGGGAAGTTTATAGCTATACAAGCCTACCTAAAGAAACAAGAAAAAGCTCAAGTAAACAATCTAACCTTACACTTAAAGAAACTAGAGAAAGAAGAACAAACAAAACCCAAAGTTAGCAGAAGGAAAGAAATCATAAAGATCAGAGCAGAAATAAATGAAATAGAAACAAAGAAAACAATAGCAAAGATCAATAAAACTAAAAGTTGGTTCTTTGAGAAGATAAACAAAATTGATAAACCATTAGCCAGACTCATCAAGAAAAAGAGGGAGAGGACTCAAATCAATAAAATCAGAAATGAAAAAGGAGAAGTTACAACAGACACTGCAGAAATACAAAGCATCCTAAGAGACTACTACAAGCAACTTTATGCCAATAAAATGGACAACCTGGAAGAAATGGACAAATTCTTAGAAAGGTATAACCTTCCAAGACTGAACCAGGAAGAAATAGAAAATATGAACAGACCAATCACAAGTAATGAAATTGAAACTGTGATTAAAAATCTTCCAACAAACAAAAGTCCAGGACCAGATGGCTTCACAGGTGAATTCTATCAAACATTTAGAGAAGAGCTAACACCCATCCTTCTCAAACTCTTCCAAAAAATTGCAGAGGAAGGAACACTCCCAAACTCATTCTATGAGGCCACCATCACCCTGATACCAAAACCAGACAAAGACACTACAAAAAAAGAAAATTACAGACCAATATCACTGATGAATATAGATGCAAAAATCCTCAACAAAATACTAGCAAACAGAATCCAACAACACATTAAAAGGATCATACACCACGATCAAGTGGGATTTATCCCAGGGATGCAAGGATTCTTCAATATACGCAAATCAATCAATGTGATACACCATATTAACAAATTGAAGAATAAAAACCATATGATCATCTCAATAGATGCAGAAAAAGCTTTTGACAAAATTCAACACCCATTTCTGATAAAAACTCTCCAGAAAGTGGGCATAGAGGGAACCTACCTCAACATAATAAAGGCCATATATGACAAACCCACAGCAAACATCATTCTCAATGGTGAAAAACTGAAAGCATTTCCTCTAAGATCAGGAACGAGACAAGGATGTCCACTCTCACCACTATTATTCAACATAGTTTTGGAAGTCCTAGCCACGGCAATCAGAGAAGAAAAAGAAATAAAAGGAATACAAATTGGAAAAGAAGAAGTAAAACTGTCACTGTTTGCGGATGACATGATACTATACATAGAGAATCCTAAAACTGCCACCAGAAAACTGCTAGAGCTAATTAATGAATATGGTAAAGTTGCAGGATACAAAATTAATGCACAGAAATCTCTTGCATTCCTATACACTAATGATGAAAAATCTGAAAGAGAAATTATGGAAACACTCCCATTTACCATTGCAACAAAAAGAATAAAATACCTAGGAATAAACCTACCTAGGGAGACAAAAGACCTGTATGCAGAAAACTATAAGACACTGATGAAAGAAATTAAAGATGATACCAACAGATGGAGAGATATACCATGTTCTTGGATTGGAAGAATCAACATTGTGAAAATGAGTATACTACCCAAAGCAATCTACAGATTCAATGCAATCCCTATCAAATTACCAATGGCATTTTTTACGGAGCTAGAACAAATCATCTTAAAATTTGTATGGAGACACAAAAGACCCCGAATAGGCAAAGCAGTCTTGAGGCAAAAAAATGGAGCTGGAGGAATCAGACTCCCTGACTTCAGACTATACTACAAAGCTACAGTAATCAAGACAATATGGTACTGGCACAAAAACAGAAACATAGATCAATGGAACAAGATAGAAAGCCCAGACATTAACCCACGCACCTATGGTCAACTAATCTATGACAAAGGAGGCAAAGATATACAATGGAGAAAAGACAGTCTCTTCAATAAGTGGTGCTGGGAAAACTGGACAGCTACATGTAAAAGAATGAAATTAGAATACTCCCTAACACCATACACAAAAATAAACTCAAAATGGATTAGAGACCTAAATATAAGACTGGACACTATAAAACTCTTAGAGGAAAACATAGGAAGAACACTCTTTGACATAAATCACAGCAAGATCTTTTTTGATCCACCTCCTAGAGTAATGGAAATAAAAACAAAAATAAACAAGTGGGACCTAATGAAACTTCAAAGCTTTTGCACAGCAAAGGAAACCATAAACAAGACGAAAAGACAACCCTCAGAATGGGAGAAAATATTTGCAAATGAATCAACGGACAAAGGATTAATCTCCAAAATATATAAACAGCTCATTCAGCTCAATATCAAAGAAACAAACACCCCAATCCAAAAATGGGCAGAAGACCTAAATAGACATTTCTCCAAAGAAGACATACAGATGGCCACGAAGCACATGAAAAGATGCTCAACATCACTAATTATTAGAGAAATGCAAATCAAAACTACAATGAGGTATCACCTCACTCCTGTTAGAATGGGCATCATCAGAAAATCTACAAACAACAAATGCTGGAGAGGGTGTGGTGAAAAGGGAACCCTCTTGCACTGTTGGTGGGAATGTAAATTGATACAGCCACTATGGAGAACAATATGGAGGTTCCTTAAAAAACTAAAAATAGAATTACCATATGACCCAGCAATACCACTACTGGGCATATACCCAGAGAAAACCGTAACTCAAAAAGACACATGCACCCGAATGTTCATTGCAGCACTATTTACAATAGCCAGGTCATGGAAGCAACCTAAATGCCCATCAACAGACGAATGGATAAAGAAGATGTGGTACATATATACAATGGAATATTACTCAGCCATAAAAAGGAACGAAATTGAGTCATTTGTTGAGACGTGGATGGATCTAGAGACTGTCATACAGAGTGAAGTAAGTCAGAAAGAGAAAAACAAATATCGTATATTAATGCATGTATGCGGAACCTAGAAAAATGGTACAGATGAGCCAGTTTGCAGGGCAGAAGTTGAGACACAGATGTAGAGAATGGACATATGGACACCAAGGGGGGAAAACTGCGGTGGGGTGGGGATGG